>NC_090265.1:304472143-306872143 GCF_040414725.1 Anabrus simplex | reverse complement strand
ATAAAAATACATCCCTCCAGATAGGGTTGGCGTCAGGAAGGGCAACACGTCTTAAAACTGAACTGAACCCACATTAATTCCAACCTCATTAAATGGTCAAATATGTCATGAATAGGACAAAGAAGATACCGGATTCGCCTTACTAAACTGTGAAGTCATTTATAGCCTTACAGCTGATATGGTATTGGTTTCCTGGCTGAGTCTCGCACTCTTTCCACTTATGCTACATTCCTCATTTTCATGTCTGCAATAAAACCTCTCTTGGTCAACTCTTGTTCTATTTCGAGGCTGAGAGTAAAGTTTGCGAAATGTAGAGAATCCCTCATAAGAATGTGATATCAGCATGGTATTTTAACCAGTTACTGACCTAGGCAACGCGGCTTGAATCCCGGCCAGTGAACATAGAAATTTCAAATGTAATGATTGGAATACCACATGAAATAGGAGCACTGTTACCATTATCACGATATCAAAAGTCAAGAATGTCTAAATTCACATGCATTTTCACTCTTTTCGTAACCACGCCAACACATTTGACGGTAAAGCCATTCTTCGGAGAGTAGACGAGGTATGTATGTTCTAAAACAATGAGTGCTGAGTCAGCATTTTCCCACGAGGTCATTGCACCCCTGATGAGTAGTAAGGCTATGTCGATTCTAACGCGAGGTCATTGAGCTCTAGTTGAGTAATAAGGCTATGAAGGCTCTAGACCATTGAAGGCAGAATAACGTCTTAACTTTGCGTACGAGAGCAAGCTTAACTTCACAGACTCCATTGGAGTGGCCTAATTGGTCAGAGAATGATCCGGGGTGCTTTTGACAACCCTAGGTGAGGTTATGACGTCATGCGCATACGTACGAGGGCAATACTCACCTCACTGACCAATCTGGAGTGTTTTTGACCACTACGTGAGGTTATGACGTCATACTCTTACATACGAGGGCAATGCTAACTTCACGGGTCACATTGGAGGAGCCGAACCGTACAGGCCCCCCTTGGAGGAGCAGAATCGGAAGGGTCACGGACCCCTTTCGAGGAGCCGAATCGATCGGGCGATCATTGAAGAGCCACAAATCTGTTAGGTGGCCTGCAGATGAGATCAAGACGTCATTATAACGTATTAACCTATCCTTGCGCACGAACGATAACCTAACTCCCCTTGGAGGAGGCCAATCGGTTATGGTGGGTTAACCTAACCTCGCTACGAGAAACGCTAACCTAACCTAGGACAGGTTCCACTTGGAGGAGCCGAACTAGTAAGGTGTAGTTAATCTTGGCCACGAACGGTAACCTAACCTCACACAGGCTATTTGTCATCTCACCATTGGAGTAGTGACGGAGCTGTGACGTCACAGCCCTCGAGCCATTGGAAAAACTAATGAAAATTAAAATCCCCTACCCGCCCAGGAATCTAAACCGGCTCACCATTTAGCCATGGAGCCGGACTGTACTTCCCCTGAAAACCATAAATAACACTGTACCATCACCGCCACCGTCATAGTGTTGATAAAGTTAGTTAATTATTATTATTGAACCTCGGCAAGGATGTGTTTGTCTACCCCTTAGTCCTATTTTCTAATACGGGTTCTGGTATGTGGTGAGATGAAATTGTATGACATGTTATTTTTAAGGTCGAATGCCCTTTCTGACGCCAACCTCAGTTGGGGCGGAAACTAAGATTATATGAATGAAAATGAATGAAATTAGTAAGAATATGGAAGGAATCGGCTATGGCCTATGAGTAGGAAATGTCCTGGCATTTGCCTAGAAGTAAAAATGAGATGCCACAGGAAACCATTCTCAGGACAGCTGACGGTGGGGCTCGAAACCATTCGTCTCCCGATTGGAGAGCTTTGCTTCATAGCCGTAGTGCGTTAACACTTCACCCAGCTGATCCTCGGCAGGGATAATCATATAAAATCAGGGGCGTGTTAGCAAAGTGACATCACCGCAGCTGGCCTCGGTTCGAGTACCGACCAAGATATGTGGGATTCTTGAAATGGAAATTCAGATTCCTACGTTTCGAATTGCACAGAATACTGGAAGTCGTGGTGATATGATCACGATATCAAAAGCCACGCAACGCTGCAAACTTACATGGTTAGATATGAAAGGAATGATGAAAATTTAAAGAAGTGCACTTAACGATGTATAAATTATAGTCTCACTGTTTATAAAAAAAATGGATACTTTAAGAAGGGAAATGAAACAAATAAAACGTATAAAACGTACTTGACCAAGAGTTACACACGGACAGCATTGTCAAGAGTCCATAAGGCATGCGTGTACTCTGCCGCGGTCACAGTTAGCAGAAACCCATTTTTGAAAATAATTTCAGAGTCTGGAAGATAAGGCTATTTATATATCAGATATTTAATTTATCTAACTTCGCATTTTAAACACTGTTGCAAAAATTAATAATTGTATATGATAAGAAAATACGACAATTTGTAAGAATTATAAGCACATCGTAAATAGTTATGTAATATTGATAAAATCCTTAACACCCGATCTTTATCCCTCGGTAGAAGGTACTTCGGAGAAGTGAAATTTTAACATTGTAATGAGTGAGTGTATTCGGATACTAAAATGGGAAACCACGGAAAACCATCTTCAGGGCTGCCGACAGTGGGATTTGAACCCACTATCTCCCAGATGCAAGCTCACAGCTGTGCGCCCCTGACCGCACTACCAACACGCCCGGTTTTATTATTATTATTATTATTATTATTATTATTATTATTATTATTATTATTATTATTATTATTATTATTATTATTGTAGTAGTAGTAGTTGTTGTTGTATAGCTTCAGTGAGCATGTAACTTACTGAGATTTTGATTTCACACCATTTACGTGGCCTGTGTGCCAATTTCGACGTTTCGGTGATTTTTCTTTTTCTGTACCGAATGGTCAAGGAACGGATATCTATTGGGCGATCGATGACTGAGTTTAATTATTTTCGGATAACCACCATGATATTTTACAAGACGACCATCCTACTATATAATCATTAGTCTATTGTGAATACAGCTGTACTTTCCAAGTGTGGACTTGATCAATTACAAGACAAATATTTACGAAACCTTCACAGAATAAGTACCTGATCACTTATCCCTGGAACGTAAATCACATATTATTACTCACAACAATTTCGGATTACAATTACAGAAGCTAAATTACATGAACGACTTATGAAATCCTGAAGAAAACATGTTGGCTTACACAAGCGCATGTTGGCTAAGGAGCCTGTCTGAAACAAGTAGTCCTGCTGTACTTCACGGAGGATATAAGACTCCGTGATAGGACAGCCTTACGGTAAGGCGTCGTGTAATATTTCCATGGACACGGTGGCGAGATCGAGCCATGTAATCCGCTTGGCAAGCTCCTGGTAAACATTTCTCCCTTATATTGCAAAAGACTTCCTTCTATGGGGTGTTATTCTTTTGCGTTTCTTTTCGCTCGCCGAGTGTTCTCTCTCCTTAAAATATTGTGTGCATGCCAGAAATATGGGATCCTCCCATAATATAGACAGTGAAGAGACTTCGTGTTCTCAGTATCACCGCTTGAAAACAGAAGAAAATGGTGGATGTTCTGGAACAATGCCCAGCAGTAGAATTATGTCAGAATTATTAAATTTTTTAGAAAATTTTAAGTAAACGTGTAGCAAAATATTCGACTAACAGTTTTTGATATATTTCTGCACATTATTTTAAAAAAATAACCTTATGGATTATTCAAAATATTTACTGCGTTTTCAATAGCACTTCTTCAATGGCGCTAGTTTTGTATTATCCAGTACCATAGCGTCCTTGTGTTCGGTCCTCAACGTCCCGGACTCTATTCCTTGCATGGTCGATGGACTTTAATGGTAAGCATTTAATTCCCCTTCCTCGGTAACGGGGTGTTTGTGCTGTCCTCAACATGCCTGCAACTCACACGTGATATACAACACTATCCTGCATCACAATAACAAGCATACACGGCGGGCACATGTGAACGAGACGTTGCAGAGAATTTTCAACGATTTTAACAAAATTGTGTTTTTCCGATCTCCAAGTGGGTGACTTCCCTGCTAATGTCGAGGCAACTGTGGTCGAAGCTTACGTTTACCACACTTCCATGGAATAGCTTCGTTTGTTTCTTTATCCACCTTATCTTGTGAAGTAGCTAATGAATGCAGCTTCCATTATTCACAGACTGTTTTTAATGGAGTGTTTGCAGCAGTTAAACTGAATGATGAGATAGGCAAAAAGAAGAATCCCTGGAATTATGGAAATTTAACCTTTGTCAAGGGATATTATTTGCTTAAATAGAAGGGTGGCCGATAAGTTTAGAAGTTAGGTCCCTTTAAACAACAAGCAAACAAGCAACAAATAGAAGAGGTAATGAGGGTCTTGTGACAAACGAGAAGGAAGAACAATTCTCTTAGTAACGCTAAAAGCAAGTCTAGAAATAATTGAGAAATTGTACATCTGTGTTGTTTACAGCTCCAAGCTGAAGGATACTTTACAGATGAGGTTAAAATATATTCGGACGTTATGAAATACCACCGGCTGAGAAACGAAGAATCTCAGTAAAACTGCAGAGGTTCACAATATACCATATTCGTAGGTTTATGTTCATTAAGTACTGATTGTCGACATTTTGAAAATATTGCACTTTTAGTTTTCATCGTCAAACTGAATTTAGCTGATGTAGAGACTAATTATTAAATAATTCCGTCTCTGCCACTAATAGTTCCAAGACAACTGTTCTCATTAGAATTAGAAAGAACCTATGCTGATAAAATGAAGTTCGCACAAGAAGAAAGCACCTCAGGAAGCAGCATTTGTTTCGGAGGAGGGGACCTGAGTGAAATGTTGATTGCGTGATTAGTTACTTACCCGCTATTCACTTGCTGTTACTGAATGAAAATTAAATTTCTACTTTCGCCTTTGTATCTAAATAATTTTTACTATTAGGCTATATAGAGCAATGATGTGCTATTCATTAAAAACGTTAAATTTTTCCAGCTTTATTAAAAGGAAATATGTTATTCCGTATGGAACGATTTTTGTACATCGGTCCATCCAATATGAATATGAAGTGCGGCCCTTCTAATGTTAAACACTAATGTATTAATATTCTTTACATGCATTACAAAAATGACTCAGGGAAAGTCCCTTGAAACATAGTAGAAATTTTCGACAAATTGAGAGTTATAGTGGCAAGTTTGTTTGTCAGGAAGTCGGATCATTTTCTGATGCACAATGAGACCAAATGTGTCACTTGGATGACGTAAGGCAATAAGAAATGGAGAGAAAAGTTTACCTTACATAGATACAATGGATTTAATTGTATACGAATGTGATACTCGAGTTGCTTATTTCACTCCAACAATCGTGTCTCTTTCGCCGATGCTGGGTAATATACGGTTCCTGTGAATATCATAATTAAATCCAGATTGGTCGATATTCAGAATTTTAACTGATAAATAATTAGGAATTATCTTGTTAGTGAATTCGATAGAAATCGCAGAATTCTCAGTGACTTCTTACGATTGATCATGTTTGTAAATTGCAAAATACCTAAAGTTGCGAGTAACAATCTCATGAAACTCCTTGCAAGTCTAAACCCAGATCGATTTATCTTTGAAATCAATCAACCCAAGTGCTCTATCTTTCGTACACGATCTCAATCTGATATCAATGTCATGCACAGCTATTAGATTAATCCTTGTCTTTTGAAAAATAGACCATGCGTATTACGAAATAGTTTCTTACGTTTTTCTCTTTCTTGTTCCTAATATCTCTGATAGATAGCTGTTTTCCTTGATCCTCCTCAGTAATTCGTGATTGTTTTTGTGACAATAGTTGAACTGAGTTTGAATTTTATCTCTCCCTATTCCATGTGTCAGTAGTGCAATATAACAGAGAATCATCAAGGATTACTATAATGAAGAAGTTCATTGTGTCTAACCACTCATAGATGTTTCTATTTGTGATTCTAAGTGCCACCTAACGTGTTGAGGTATAATTTACTTGATTGACGTAAGGTTCCAACAATAATACAATACATTTATTTATGTTATTTATTTATTTATTTATTTATTTATTTATTTATTTATTTATTTATTCATTCATTTATTTATTTATTTATTTATTTATTTATTTATTTATTTATTTATTTATTTATTTATTTATTTATTTATTTATTTATTTATTTATTTATTTATTTATTTATTTATTTATTTATTTATTTATTTATTTATTTATTTATTTATTTATTTATTTATTTATTTATTTATTTATTTATTTATTTATTTATTTATTTATTTATTTATTTATTTATTTATTTATTGACTTTAGCAGTGGCGAAGTTAGGGCTCGTGGCCCTCTCTTACACTTAACCACATAATAATCTACAGATAATACATATATAAAAGAAATGTACTATTCTATCATAAAATCAAAGATAAGCTTCTCGGCCTTTTTCATTAACCTTTGTTTAAACTTTCCTGGCCGAATACTATGAGTTTTAGCTCCTGTATTTTCTGGATCATTCGATCCACTCCTCTGGTGTGGCTCTCCTACGAATAAGGGTAGCGAGTGTGAAATTTAAGCTTTTAAGGGCAGAAAGTTGAATCCTGCTAGTGGTATTTTGACATGAAGTCGTTTATGTAAATTCTTTAAGCTAATGTAAGTTTGACGCCCATGAGGGCATTGTAAAGAGTAAAATGTAAATTGTTATTCCGAGTTCGAGAGCCTTCTAAAATGTAACTTTAAGGTTGAGGATTTGATTCCCCTCGTGGTAACGTGGTTCTGGAAACTTCGGTTTCTTCTTTCTACTGTAAACATTTACCATTCTGTTTTCCTTCTGCTGAAAATGTTTTGTGTAAATGCTAGTCCCCCGTCGAATGATACCAAAACTTGTAATTTTTAAGGCCTATTGTTCCAGTGTCGACTCGAAGTCCTTTGTGAAAATGAGAGTCCTTACTCCCCGGTTGTAAATTACCTAAGCTTCTAAGCGTATTTTTTGTTAATTTTCTCTAGTTGAATCAGATTGTTATTGTTGTTTTGGAAAAGATGAACATTCGGTGCAGAAAATAATAAAAATTGCTAGGAAACTTGTCAAAATTTTATCCTTGGTTCATGTTTTATTTTACTCCTCATGCTTCCTTCCCTCTCTGCACCACGGAAATCCCTGTAACATTTTAAAATGGGCATTCTTTGATTTTGGCTTCATTTACCTTCTTGACATTGTCGAGAGGTAATTGGTCTTTAGCTACATCATCATTCAAATTCTTATAAACAGGCTCGATATCAGTAGCTTTCTCGGAAGACATTTGCACCAGTTTTTCATCCTCCAGATTGGCGTCCTCCAGTTTATTGATCAAACTCAAAATGATGTTTGCAATTTGTCAGTTTTCATATGCACAATCTCAGGAATTCGCTAACTACAGATCACTGTGTACACTCAAGTACGTAAGCACCCGTTGTGGATTAAGTCAGAATAATGTTCTAATGCACTGCCTGAAGAGAATGCTGCTGCACACAGGAATTACCTCAAGCTTATCTGTGAGTAACGAGTCAGTGTGGGCAGCTAACACTTTCACTATTGCCATATAGTGGATCATTTATGTTTATTTACAAAAGATGTGATAAATACCCACGAGGCATTTCTCAAATGTTCCTTGTAAGTCATTCCGAGTCACATTTTGTAAATACAGTAAAACCATTGTGGAGAAATAATTATACTTATGAATTGCCATATTCAAGTCTCGGTACAATGTAATATAGGCAGTTAGTTCGTTTTGATAATATACAATATTGTACAACTTTCTTACAACCTTAGCCTTCTGAGGCATTTCCTGGACCTTACCCATGTTATAGAGTCCAGGAAAACTGATCTTATAATTATATTCGTACTACATATGAATGGACGAAAACAATGAACACAATCCCCCTCCTCAGTCACGGATGACCAACAACCAAGTGAGTGAGAGAACACCCGTAAATCGCAAACATCGCAATCACATGATACTGTTATTTTAGTTAAAAACATATCAAACATATTCATACCACATATGCACGAAAGAATAAAACGAACAGCCCCACACCACCACTCCACCACCAACCGGGGGAGAGATCATCGCCCCTCGCAATCATTAAAATCACATGTGTGACATTTATTATTATTAGTTCTTATAAAACACCATTTACCAATTTGTTTAAAAAACAGTCAGAACACATGATTACACATATTTTACTGATACGCTGTATTATCCTTGCACATGAGGTACTTCCTAGACCTTAACAATTTCATAGAGTCTAGGTTAACTCCATAAACATGTTCTTACTACAAGCTACATGAATCTACCGTTTTCGTCCTCTTTCAACTTCTCTCACAACATACCTCTTATAATATCACACAGTTCTGTTAATATCTCTGGTATCTTCCATTCTCTGTTTAATAACTTGGCAATAGTGTATAATAACTCTGTACCTAGATCACCATATTCAGCATTCAGTCAGACGTTTCCTTTCTAAATTAGTACGCAAATCTATATTGTAACCGTTAAAGTTTGTTTAATGGCTAGCTGAACACGAGACTCGGCCCAGGGGTGACCGGTCACTATCTGAATTGTTACAGAGGAGAGGGAAGTCAGATAAGTGTAATGGAACACTAATTATTCAAATAATGTTCATTCATGAAATAAAGTCAGATTTCAACATCACCTCAGCACAGCAGTTATAATGAGTACTTCTCCTTGGGGCAGAATTGGCCCTGATATATTGCGGGTGCCACCATCTTCCGAGCCGGTCTTGAATATCTGGACGATCTCGAATATCTCGGAGGTCTGCATGGTCTAGGAGCAACCGCAGTCTTGGTTGTAACGTGGCACTGGGCATAAAATAGATCCTAAGTAACTGGTCTGCACAAATGAGATAATAGTTAGTAGTGGTCTGCACTCAATTGACTTCACGGTGGGATTCACTAATGAACACAATCGTTGCTGATGGCTTGAATTGAACTCAAAATTAAAGCTGTGAGGTATCAGCCATGGAAAATAAACAAGTCACGTTATCAAAGTTAAATATGAGAACTTCGGCAGAATAGTGACGTGGAAAATAAAATATTCCACTTCCAAACTTTACACAGTTCAAGTTCGAATTAATTCTAGAAATAAATGAAACCAAAGAATTTGTTCTGGGATGAATTTAGTCCCGTTCACGATTAAATAAAGAAAACACTGTCCTTTCAAGAACCGTCCTGGGTTCAACACAAGAAATGTTAACTGTACCAGTTTATTTAACCACAGTTCTAAGGCTATGTTCTATCGTGAATACAGTCACTTGGAAAATAAATCTTAAGTTCAATAGCACTGTTAAATTCAACTACTTGTGTCAGTAGCTTGTAACATAAACGTATAGTTTGACGAAATGTTCTAACACCTTGGTAGAGTAATACTGTCACAAAATTCAATCACCTGTACAGTTTGAAATACTGAATTACGTTTCACTATTAGCACAGGTTTATCACTTGTTAGGGTTAAATACAACATTATGTACAGTTTTGAAGTTTCACTAATGACAAGGTTTTATCACCTTTAGCATTCAATGTTAAATCACTTTGTGAAGTTTAAACACTGTCATTCAAATCCTATCATCTCTTGTAATTTAAACATTAAATTATGTTTAAGTACTTGGTAGCGTAGTATCGTAAAATATAAGTTCGAATCAGACTGTTCCTGTAAATAGTTGAACACCTTAACTGTTCACGTCTCAACTCATACGCAACTTCTATTACCACACGCAAACGATGCTGTAATGTACATGCACATGCGTTTGTACAATCAGAGTTCAATAGTACGCGAACTTAAACTACCATCGGAGAGTCGAACTGGCGACCAACATCACGGCAGCAGAATGACCAACAGCCGACCAACCGGCCTCGACTGTGGCACAAGGTAGACTGGCTTGACAAGCGAAATGCCTGCCTATTTATTCAGTATCCCCTGGGAATTATAATTGCTAATATCTTCCGCAAATTTTAACAGATCTTCTTGAAACTTGGGTATTATGATTATAAAAAATTTGGCTACATAGTGATGTGGTTCAATTCTTCATATCATTAATCCATTTAAAAGAAATTAACGATGAAAAGAATGGAACATTCCGTCTGACGTAATCCAACCTTGGCCAAGTTACCCAGTTGTGACGTCTCACTTCCCCGCTGCTCGCAGCTGACATGTTCGTACGGGAAGCGTGCTCGGCGGGTAGCATAACTCCGCATACATCGGGGACTTTGATTTAGAACCGTGTTACGGGTATAATATATAAAATAACGTGTCTTAGCTGACTGACCAACCGACCGACCGACCGAACGACCGACCGACTGACTGACTGATTCATTATCGCCGAGCCAAAACTACTGGATATAAAGAATTGATATTTTGGGGAATATATTTATATTACAGTGTAGGTGCTCACCAGCGGAGGCTTTTTTTAATATATATTTCGTCGCTAAGGGGGAGAAAAGGGGGATGAATTAAAATGAGTACATCTGTATCTCAAAAAACAATTTACAGACGTAAAAATTGGTATGTGGAAACTCCTTTAAAATAAAGGAAAACGTATATTTTTGTTTTCGGAAAATACACGTAAGGGGTGAAAAGAAGTGAAAACGGTTGAATTATTTTTATGAAGATACTTATATCTCAAAAACTGGAAGATATTACGGTCATGAAAATTGGTATTGGTATTTGGAGTATTCGTTGAATAAAGAAGCATGTATTTTTGTTTTGGGAAAATCCAATGAAGGTGGGGGTGAACACATGTGAAATAGGGGGTGATGTGTTGAAATGAGTATAACTATAGTATATCTCAGAAACGTAACATGTTCCAGACGTGAAAACTGGTATTTCGAACCTCCTTTAAGAATAAAGAAACACGCAGTTTTTGGTTTCCAAAACATCCACTATGGGGGGGTGTAAAGAGAAATGAAAAAGAGTAGAATTATTTTAATGGGGATAAGTATCTCAAAAACTGAAGATGTTACAGGCGTGAAGATTGATATTTTTTTCGATAAGTCCACTTTAGGGTGGTATGGGGAGATGAGTGTGAAAAGAAATGAAAAAGGCCAACCCAGCAGGCAAAGTTCATTTTCCTGCACGTTTTATTGAAACCCAGGCGAGCGAGCCGCGTGTTACGAGTAGTAAATAATAATATACTGCATATTCACTACAGCTTCTTCAACATGGGAACTGATATCGTCGATAATTTATTTTCCATTTCTATTTTACTGCAAGTGTTGAACACCAGCCTCCAGCACATAAACACGAAAACCTCCGTTCTAGACCCAGAGGCTGTAGTATGTCTACCATTAAAGAGAGAAACAAGTTTGTTTCACAGATCCAGCCAGACTTTTAATTAATCGCACTTTACTCTTACCTCAACTAGGTAACACTCTGCCCTACATACAAACCCGACCATTAGAATTTGTAGTGCAAAATAAAATTCCAGTCTTGAATTATGGTATTGCTGTTCTTGTTTTTAAAATTAATTGCTCGGATTACTTTACTTAATGAGTTTAAATTTACTAAATAGTCCAATGTTATTACTCGGAGGATCTCATCACTTACGTTCTGCCTTGGTGCAAATATTTCAGCTAGACTGTTATTTTTTTCTCCTCCTTTTAGACAATGGCTAGTAAAGCATTAGCTTTTGTGTTGGTGCCGTATTTTACTCCAGTTTCGTGTTCGTACACGTAGGGCATAAAACGTGGCTGTGTAATCCCACTGAGAGGGAAAGGTGTGAAATGATGAGACCTCAGCTGATGATGTGCTGTAGTGCTTAAAACTTTATTCACCCCATCCGAGCCCTCCAATTCCCCTCCCATCTTATAGCCCTTCCACTTCCTTTCCGTCTTCCATTCTCAGGCTGTAAAAGTCAGACTATAACCGACTTTAAATCACATAGTGTTCCCCGTGTATAAAACTCGCAAAGCCTTCTCCATTATCTACGCTGCGGATATTACGGTGTAGATAAAGAACTAATCTAGTATCTGTCGCCGGAACACAGGTAAAAGAATGTTAATGGTTGACACTGGGACGGTATTTAAGAGATCTTACTTTGAATTAAGCATTTGTTGGCTTTATATTTATGTTACAGGGTTTGAGAAGATCATTAACATGTTTATACTCCGATCTCAATTAATCCTTAAGAAGAAGGTCACAAATTATCTTAAATAGCACCTCAGGGTGGAGCGCGAGCCACAGTTGCTAGGTGGAATTGTAAGTTGAGTAAGTCAAACCAATGCATAGTGGACCAGAATGCAATTCTAGCCGGATTAAATTACTTAGCATGAAATACAGTTTCAATAGGCACTATAATGATTTAATGATGTGTACATATTAGGCAAGTTTACTTTAAAGTCACACAAAAAAAGTGAAAGAAAAGCAACAAATTCCCCTGAGCACGGTGTTCAGCCATCACGGATGTTACATTTTAGAAGCAACCAAACTTTGCTACTTGGAACTTGGTAGATATCTATTACACTAGTCGTTTGTATGAAAATCATATTCCTCATCACTGTCCTGGTCACTTACATCATCATCACCACCACCACCATCATCATCATCATCATCATCATCATTGTTAGCACTTTCATCATCACTGTGCATATCACTTTCCCGCTCAGATGCGGCACTGATTACTCTTCGTTCCTTCAGCAGATAACGTACGTCCAATGGTAATGACCTCTTCTTACTCCTTTATACCGCAGTTAGCTGTGAAATTATGGGGTCTGAACTTATCCTGACAGCTATACCCTCATGTCAACCAAGGACTCTCAAATTGTGAGCGTTGTGTGACGATCGCAGGGTCTCTATTTGAGCTTGTCATTTCCAATTACAATTCCTTTTATGTTTAATTTCTGACTTCCGTTCGATATTTCGTATTATATTATAATCAGCTGATACGAAGCTGGTATTTCTGAGCACATTTAGATGCCACCGAACTGGGCCTGGGTTGTGAAAGAGCCAAACTAGATTAGCAAAGAAAATGTCTCATCGTTTGTGATAAAACGATGACGATATAACCGATCTGTTAGGAGAAGACAACATGGAAAAAACAATTAGCTGCGTGTTTCTTCTGCAAAGTATCAGGGTACGTTACAGCATGAAGTGTGTGCCATTTTCAGAATAATATCAGTCATTGCTTTCTAACAGTACCCGACATGATGAGCCGAAGTTGGCATTTATACAGTAAAATCACCAATTCATCAAAATGAATTCTTATTTCAAATTGTGGGCCCCTCTCTTGCCGTGGGATTCGATGCGTCAAACCTATTTAACTGAGGTTCACCGAGTGTAATAATTTCTCTCACATCCCACATTTCCAATCAAATGGTACATCCACGATTAGGATTGAATCTTTAGTGCCGAAGCTATCAGCCCAAATGTAAGCACACGATTTCACTGCACTAAGGTTCGAAGTAGGCATCTTACTTTGTAGATGCTGTCATGTCACTAATAACCGTGTGTAAGCGTTTCTAATTTGACGCCGTTTAGGCTGCCTGAGTATAAATACATGGACATTCCGTTTTGATCTACCAAATGGGAGATAAACCGTAGTTCTGTTATACAGTCTACAGCTGCAAGTTTAATCATTTAACGTGGGCAACACAAACTTTGTCCACAGAGATCTTTTGCCTTATAGCATAGAGTGTCAAATTGAATTTTTCAGTCGTTCAAAAATCCTACTGCTTCTGCCGGCTTTGAACCCGTGATCTCGGGATACTGATTTGACACGCGACCACTTACACTCAGAGAATAATAATAATAATAATAATAATAATAATAATAATAATAATAATAATAATAATAATAATAATGATGATCTATTGTCTCCGGAGAGGCTTGGTGCAGGTCTTTCGAGTTGAAGCCCTAAAGGTTACCTAAATGTCTGTGAAGATAGGACCCTACTTGATATGAATTCTAATGTTGAAGACGCCCAAAAACACCAGCCTACGAGCCAAACTAATTAATCAACCAATGAATTTAAAAATTAGCCATCCAGCCGCGTATCAAACCTATCTGGTCAAAAGACAGAGTGCTAACGAATTATCCATGGAGATTAATAATAATAATATGAAGTGATGGCGTAGATGAAGATTATCAGTACGTTTGAACTGGCGATAGAGGCGCTCTTCCCAAGTGGAACTGATGAGTTGCACCCATTATCTTGCGGGCAGAGAAGGCTTGAAGACCACCCAAAAGGGACAAGGTCTTCCTGATCCAAGATTTCCAGATTTTTTAACCACTACAACAATTGGCTTGATGGAAACTTGTTAGGTGAAAGTTTAACGTGTCGGGAGCCAAAGACGCGTGGTCGTTCATATTAAAACACCCACTTGACTCAGACTTCAGCCGTGATCGAACGTTCAATATCAGGAACAGTATATCAATAATTAATCGAATCCCTCACCACCAAGAGAGGTACAACCGGTCGGTTGGAATCCAGAGAGCTTGGAACATCGTGAAAGGAAGAGGCAGAGACCTTCCAGAAACCCATCATGTTGAAAGATCAGCACATTCCTCCAAATAGGAAAGTTTCGGATAAAGGGTGACGAATTGAAGTATACCCCATATATATGAACCAAGACTATCTTGTCACAGGAAACAACGAGGAGCCTTACCTAAAGGAACAAGAAATGTTGGTAGGAGAAGAAACGATTAACCAGCAAACAATTGTTATTCGCAGTGGGGCAGGCTTGAAATAGAAGAATACCGACCATGTTGACTGGATAGTATGGGTTGTAGAGCACTGAGCATGCATTCAAGACATCGCGAACCCTACAGGCGAATACAAGGATTGTAGCTAATTAATGCCAGGGCTGCTGTCTTCCCAGTCCTAGCCCTTCCCTACCCCAGCGCCGTCGAAGACTTACCTGAGTGATGTGACTTCAAGCAGTTTGCAAAATAAATGGTATTGAATTACGGATTAGATAAGCTAGAAATATCAAAAAGAAGAATAATGTAAAAAATCCTGGGCCTACTGAAAACTACAGAATTCTCACTGTGAGTGGGGGACGCAGCTGAAGAATACACACACGGTATCCCCTGCCTGTCGTAAGAGGCGACCAAACGGGGCGTCCAAGTGATGATCAAATTAGAACCATGATACTACTTGTAATTAGTACCACCACGCAGTGAACACCATGGGTCGCTTTTACTTGCGCGTACTAGCACTATGCAAGGTACACAATAGGTTTGTGATTAGTAGCGACAGTGTGTGCTCAGAATGCATTTTAGAGTACCTGTGATTCATACCACTATATGAGCGACACCATGGGTGAGCGACACCATGGTTCTGCGTTGCCTATGATTAGTACCCACTATGTGAGGAACACCACAGGACAGTGCGAGTCTCTGTGGTTAGTCCACTTACTTGAAGAACACCATAGGTTCGCGTTGCCTGTATAGGTTTGCGTTCCCTGTAAATAGCGACACACTGTGCGAAACACCATAGGTCTGTGTTACATGTGCGCATTACACTACCTGTGAATAGTACCATAATGTGTGGAATACAGCGAGTCTACGCTACTTTTGATTAGTACCGCAACATGACATATTCCATGGTTCTGCTTTACTAGCCATAAGTACTATTATGAGGGGCCGATAACCTGATTTTTGGACCCGTTTAGACTACAAGGATCATCGATTCAGTATTGTGATTTAGAAGCAGTCTCTTGGTTAGTAGTACTATTGTTTAACGCTAGTTTCTGGGAATGTGGGGCATGGCGGGTCGGATCCACTGATTGTTTTAACCTCATATCCATCCATTCATTCTTCCTCACGTTTTCGATTCTGGTCAGTGGAGGATTATGGATGGTTTTTTTTTTTTTGCTAGTTCCTTTACGTCGCACCGACACAGAAAGTTCTTATGGTGACGATGCGATAGGAAAGACCTAGGAGTTGGAAGGAAGCTGCCGTGGCCTTAATTAAGGTACAGCCCCAGCATTTGGCTGGTGTGAAAATGGGAAACCACTGAAAACCATCTTCAGGGCTGCGGACAGTGGGATTCGAACCCACTATCTCCCGGATGCAAACTCACAGCTGCGTGCCCCTGATCGCACGGCCATCTCGCCCGGAGATTATGGATTTTTAATTGTCCATACATTACGTCTCATTTCGTGCCCTTAGGGGCCGATGACCTAGATTTTAGGCTCCTTTAAACAACAAGCATCATCATTATCAAAACTACAGATTTGTGGAAATTAAGGAGTAATAAGGACATCTGTCAAAACATGAAAATATAACAGTTCCAGTAAGAAAAATTTCGTTGTTATTTTGTAGGCATAAATTTAAGATTTATGGAAAACAGAGAAACAAAAACGATATTCAAATACATATGGGAGAAATAGTCAACAATGATCTGGTTTCGCGGGGTCAAGAAAGAAGTGGAACCTAATAATGTAAGAGAAGAATAAACAAAGGAAAGAGGAGTTAAATGCGAAAAGGTTCCAAGGAGAAAACAAAGCTGAAAACTGGCACATAGTAGTCTGAGGAGATAAAGAAGAAAGACAGTGAAAAGATGAAAGAGTAATGGAAAGCAAGGAGGAGGAAACATCGAAACGACTGAGAAATTGGAATTGGTACGTGATCCCTAGCAGGCCAAATTAGGAAGATCAATAAATAAATAAATAAATAAATAAATAAATAAATAAATAAATAAATAAATAAATAAATAAATAAATAAATAAATAAATAAATTAATTAATTAATTAATTAATTAATTAATTAATTAATTAATAATTTATCGACGTCAATCCTAACTGCCAATATTCTTAACTGACGTCAGGCTGCAGGAGTATATTCCAGCAACTGTTATTTAACGTGTCGGGAGGCAAAGACGCGGAGTTGTTGAAATTAAAACACTCACTTGTCTCCGACTTCAACCGAGATCGAACGTTCAATATCAGGAAAAGTATATCGATAATGCCACTTGGTTCCACTGTAATAAATAACATATTTTGAAATTAATTATTGGTCATTGTAGACCATTAATAGAAAAGAAGATTTTTTTTCTATTTGCTTTATATCGCACCGACACAGATAGATCTTATGGCGACGATGGGATAGGAAAGGTCTAGGAGTTGGAAGGAAGCGGCCGTGGCCTTAATTAAGGTACAGCCCCGGCATATGCCTGGTGTGCAAATGGGAAACCACGGATAACCATCTTCAGAGCTGCCGACAGTGGGGCTCGAACCCACTATCTCCCGATTACTTGATACTGGCCGCACTTAGGCGACTGCAGCTATCGAGCTCGGTAGTTAGAAAATAAGAAAACCATGATACTGTAAGATAAAAAAATATTACCCGGATTCGTTAATTTGTATAACAGTGCGACTTCTCAGGCTACGATAAATAATATTTCGAGACTATAAATATCATTCTGCTTCTGTAGATAATTTAGTTCTAATTTGTCTAAGGGGATGTGACATCTTGTCACTAACATCTCAACAAGATGTTTACAGATTTGATCCCATAAAATATAGTGAATTGTTAAACAGTGAGGCTGAGGGGCTCAGTCTGGTGGCATTTTGGACGAACTTAAATACGGTAGCCTCCTTTAGGTAGATTTACGGGCACTTGAATGAAATTCTGTGCGACGAAATTCCGGCCCTTCGGAGTCTCCGAAAACAGTAAAAGTAGTTAATAATGGCTATCCCGGTATTGTAGGGTTTACGCGCCTTCCTCTAGTTCGGAGAACACTGATTCGATTCCCTGCCTATCCAGAATTTTAATTTTGGCCTGAGGGATGAAACGGTGTTCACTTAGCCTCGTGAGACCAATTTAGGAACTGTTTGATATGAGAGACAGCACATGGTGATGAATGCCAAGCAATACTGCTGGGGATATCAAGCTGACCGCGAGGAACTCCAAATCCTGCGGGCCATCCGTGTGGGCAGCAACTGTCTTGGCAGACGAAGACCCTTAATAAGCTGTCGTGTTCGTTTATTATTATTATTATTATTATTATTATTATTATTATTATTATTATTATTATTAAAATAATTTTCTAGCAGTTCAGATTGCAGCTACGACTTTAGGTCTGATACCGTTCTGGCCATTGGATTTAAAAGAAGAACAAATTGAGAAGTAATTTTTTCCAATTATTTCTTGACGTAATATTCTAACATCGGCTACTCTGAATACCATAAGTTTTGACTTTTGCATTTTTCAATCTCAGTGAGAAAAGCACTACCAATTTGTTAGTTTTTGTATCAACGTATAGTGTTGTTGCTATAGACACACATCGAACGATGACCAGAAATGTCACTAGGAAGAACACTGGGGAACATTTAGTTTGATATCCACAAGAATTCCTGTAATCACGCGCGTTGATCATTGGTCTCTGTACAATAACGTAGAAACGTGTCTAGATCCCACTATATGCCTGGAAGCACAAAAGACGCCAAGAAGTCGCACTCAAGGAAACGACAATGACTTGCTGCAATGAGGAGAAACGAGGACGAACAATTCTCGGTGGCGCATTTGGGATTGCAATGTGGTGAATCGTAGAATATATGTAATCCATAAATACGAGACGAGTACACCATCACATTCTCCGAGCAATGCGGTCACATTGTCTTGTTGTGCGAGGCTTCATAGTTGTTGGAGTTTTTTATTCTTTTTTCAGACTTTAGTTATTGCTTTACGTCGCACCGACACAGTGGTGACGATGGGACAGGAACGGGATAGGACTGGGAAGGAAGTGGCCGTGGCCTTAAATAAGGTAGAGCCCCAGCACTTTCCTCGTGTGAAAACTGGAAACCACGGAAAACCATCTTCAGGGCTTCCGACAGTAGGGCTTGAACCCACTAACTCCCGAATCCAAGCTCACAGCTGCGCGCCCCTAACTGCACGGCCAACTCGCTCGGTACTGGGTGTTTTAACCGAATATATAGAAGTCTCACATTATGTATTCCACATAGTGTTATTTATGAGTAATTTATGTCTTCATCA
Source organism: Anabrus simplex (assembly GCF_040414725.1). Lineage (NCBI taxonomy): Eukaryota > Metazoa > Arthropoda > Insecta > Orthoptera > Tettigoniidae > Anabrus > Anabrus simplex. The sequence continues at coordinate 306,853,129 of NC_090265.1, read as the reverse complement.
ACCTGATGCTATTTCTTGATGGATACAGTACTTATTCATCTATCTCTTGGCACAGGTCAGATCAAAATTGTACTTCTACACTTCTACTACTACTACTACTACTACTACTACTACTACTACTACTACTACTACTACTACTACTACTACTACTACTACTACTACTACTACTACTACTACTACTACTACTACTACTACTACTACTACTACTACTACTACTACTACTACTACTACTACTACTACTACTACTACTACTACTACTACTACTACTACTACTACTACTACTACTACTACTACTACTACTACTACTACTACTACTACTACTACTACTACTACTACTACTACTACTACTACTACTACTACTACTACTACTACTACTACTACTACTACTACTACTACTACTACTACTACTACTACTACTACTACTACTACTACTACTACTACTACTACTACTACTACTACTACTACTACTACTACTACTACTACTACTACTACTACTACTAACAGTAATAATAATAACGAGCTCGAGAGCGGCAGTCGCTTAAGTGCGGCCAGTATCCCCTATTCGGGAGATAGTGGGTTCGAACCCCACTGTCGGTAGCCCTGAAGATGGTTTTCCGCGCTTTCCCATTTTCACACCAGGCAAATGCTGGGGCTGTACCTTATTTAAGGCTACGGCCGCTTCCTTCCCAGTCCTATCCCTTTCCTGTCCCATTGTTGCCACTGTGTCGGTGCGACGTAAAGCCAATAGCAAAACTAATAATAAGAAGAAGGAGAAGAATGGCGTGTGGCCTCCAGAGAGGCCTGGTGCTGGTCTTTCTAGTTGACGTCTGATAGGCGACCTCCGCATCTATGAAAATGGGACCTTACCTATCACGAAATCTAACGCTAAAGAATACCCTCGAACCATCGGAATTAATCAGTGAAAGTTAAAATCCCTTTACCGGCCGGGAATCGAACCCGGAACCCCTTGGACAATGGCCTGCACGCTAACGATTTAGCCATGGAGCCAGGCAGTGTTCTTGATGACTGACAGAGCGGAAGTTGCTGAGGTATTAGTGGTACTGAGTATAAATATGCGAAGCTCAACTACTGTGTCTGAATACTAAGGCGTATGTTGCCAAAGGGTCAGTTGTGCTGCAATAGCACTTCCTGGCCCTGTAAATAACGCACAGCATATGTCACTCCTCTTCCTGCCTTGTAACATTAATACAGCACAATATGGCAGGTTTTACGGTTTCCCTATAACAAAATAAACTTTCCTAATGTTTCTTTGAGAATCCAATCAACTCTTGGGATATGATATACATGTGTATAGGTTTATTACTCGAAACAAAAGCAGTGATATGACTAGCTTTTGCAATTTAATTTCACAAAAAAACCTGCATAAATTTCTTTGTTGCCTCTTGTAAGAGGTCGAGACGTCACAATCAAGAGATCTGCTTAGAATGTGTGGATGATGTATGATAAACTTGTGAATGTGATGAGTGTATTCGTAATTGGGCCTAAGTTATGAGAAAACAATAGTGTGGCCTATATATCAGAAACAATGCAGATGTTCGCGTGAGTATCGCGGTGGTGGTGATCTTGGTGATTATTGTTTTAAGAGGACGTACAAGTAGGCGACCATGCTCTAAAACCACTAATCAGAGGGAAATATTGAAGGGATGTCCGACTCGTTGGCTGAACGTTCAGCGTACTGGCCTTCGGTTCAGAGAGTCCCAGGTTCGATTCCCGGCCGGGTCGGGGATTTTAACCTTAATTGGTTAATTCCAATGGCACGGGGGCTGGGTGTAAGTGTTGCCTTCATCATCATTTCATCCCCATCACGACGCGCAGGTCGCCTACGGGTGTCAAATAGAAAGACCTGCACCTGGCAAGCCGAACCCGTCCTGGGATATCCCGGCACTAAAAGCCATACGACATTTCATTGAAGAGATGCGACATTTCGAAAACTGAAGATATCGTCCAAAGGAAGACACGGGCCACGAAGGGCGTGACAATGTGAGACTCCTTAGGCCTCGATAACTCATACCGTCGGGTCGGAAAAGAACAAGATTTTAACATGGGAGGTCCGGTAGGATATATGAAAGTGATGAACCTAGCACAAGTGGAAGTAATGCCAGGACTCAGCTAAGGGTCCCGTGATCACCAGTCCAGTATCCCAAGTTAACAGCGCCTGAGGACCCATTTAGTCGTCCCTAACGGCAGGCAGAGGATACAATGAGTATTATTCTACCACCCATAGGGCTTTATCATGTGAAGGGGAAAATTTCAGAAAACCACTTCTTGCATACTTGAGGTGGGAGGGATTTCCTTCTCAATTTTATTATCTGAGGTTGAATGCAGCCCGTTACGGACTCAAATGTGAGACTAATATTCGTGTCACACATCAATCTAAAATTAAAGGCACAGCTAGAAATCGGATCTATGCTAATTTACCTGGAAGCTGCTTTGGTACACCTTAATCAGTAGCGACATGAAACGATCTGTTCAATATAGAACAACCCAGCATCATGATGGTATCACATTTCCGATTTATTTGGGTTTGAAGCTTTCAGTGATGAATTGAATACTGTGTCAATTATAATGGCCTCCGGAGAGGCCTATTACAGGGGGTCTCTTGAGTTGATGCTCATGGGCAACGTGCGCGTTTGTTAGGATGGTGCTCTACCTAGAATGAAATCTACTGTTGAAGTCTACGTACACCCATCCTCAGGAGTTAACCAATGAAGGTTAAATCATTGACCGAGCGGGAATTAAACCCGGGACTCAGTGGACAAAAGGCTACCATTCTAAACAGTTAGTCATGAATCGGGACGCCAAGCATACTCAACGGCCCACACTCTCCGTACGTCAGTAGTTGACACGAGCTGACAAGCCACACTTCTCGATGCCCGAATCCATTAAGGGTCATTGGAGTCTTGAGTGCAGATCTGAACATGGTAATGATGGGGCAGCATAAATGGCAAACGGAGGAACTGTTAGTAAGAACGGAATCGAACTGACCAGAATATGGTCTACACCCGGTGCGTGTTTTAGTCTAAGATGACCTTGGGCATTTTGTATCATTGGGCCTCAATTTCATAGTTGACTACAGGTGATATTAGGGCATTTGCGGTGTCCTTCAAGGTGGCGTGGAATGTACTGACATTCTTTCATATCCTTGTGTAGACGTCTTCTATTTGGAGATCATTTTGGATGTCTTGATTCCATTCAAACCATTCTGCTCCTGAGATAGGCTCAGCGCGCGGTTCTGCACGCACTGGACCCTATCCAGGTGTGTCTTAGCTGCAATTCCCCAGAATGGACTGGCATATACGAGGTTTTTTTAATAAGGTCGTGTATAGGGTGAGCCTGTTTTCCCTATTTAGCCCGTTATCGGCTTTCATGAGTGCTATAATTTCTGATAGCCGACGAATCGTCTGGGTCGAAATACGGTTGACATGATCTCAAAACGTCAATCTTCTGTCCAGAGGGTAACTCCCACGTATTTAGTAGAATTGGACCACCGGTTCACCTCACCAAAATGAGATCAGGGGCTGCAGGTATTCGCGAGTTCTCTTAGAAAACAGAGTTGCGCTGCTTTTACTGACGTTAATTTCTGTGTCTGTACGCTCCAAGTAGCAGTGGGGAGATGTTCTCTGCGTGGTCCGGAATGTTGCTATGCCGAGTGAGAGACAGACCACCTGTCAAAAGCCCGAACCTAATAAGTAAATTATGGCCCTTCAGTCCATGGGTCCTTCAGTACAAATTCTGAACATTTTATTACTTCGCAGCATAGATGGATGTGGAAGTGGTGTAACTTTTGGAACGGAATCGAATTTGCCCGAATGTGAGTGGACACCGGAGGGTAGATGTTTAGGCGAATAGGGATCTAGCCATTTTGCCCCTGCGACCTTCAGAAGCGTAGTTTCCCAATGATGAGATGATCTCGTTGGGATTGGAATTCACACCTCAATAGAATTTCCTGATTGCCTACTGGATTCTGGTGGAAATTTCTTCCATTTTCAAGTCATCGTGGATTTCTCGATTCCGTTCGAACCATGACACCAGGAGTACTCTGTGGCAAAGGATGTAGTTAAGTTGTGCTGCACAGTATATCGATCTACATGCAAGAAGTATGTTTCTGTTGTGGTTTCTGGTGGATGTTTGTGACCTATATTGATGTGCTGAACTAGTGTTGGTGTCGTCTAGAAGTTTTACGATCTTTATTTGCTGTTTTAGGGTTATATTTGTGAAAGTTTTACGCCGTAAGTGACAACCATATGTCCGATTTAACATAATCCCATAAAAATGACGATTCATATAGGAACTACACACTATATATCCGGTGTTGCCTAGACCACAGAATCTGATATGATATATGGAGTAGACCGTACAGCCAGCGTCTCAGCGCCTAATGTTGGGCGGCGGGAAATAACCTGGTCTCCCTAAAAGGCCAAGGGCTTTGGGCGGCTGAGCCGTTTAAGGAGGGATATGGTCCCTCAGTGTAGGAAATGCCACTGGAATCCATAATGACGGAGGGCAGCAGCTCCCTTATTAGTGCACGTTGGCGCCAGCCACGGTATCGGCTGATACAGTGATGTGACCCACATTTGGGAGCGTAACCATAGTGGTGTAAGCGGTCCCAAAACTGCGCGAGGAACGCAACTGGAAATCACCTCTTATTTAATCCCCAGGAAAATCTTTAGCATGACTGGAAAACATACAGCCAATGCCCCCAGTCCCCGGCAGCCCATCAGAGGGCAGGGGGTGCTAAGAATCTCCGGGCGAGTCATGAGAAGGACAGCAGCGTGGAATGTTCGTAGCTTGTTTCAAAGTGGAAAGACTCATAACGCCATCATAGAGATGGAGAGATTCAAGATCGACGTTCCTGGCATTAGCGAAATGCGTTGGCCTCATTCAGGAAAGAGTATAGTCAGTGGTTACCAGGTACACTATTTCGGTAATGAAGATCCTCACCATCATAATGGCGTGGATTTCATTGTAAATTGAGACATCAGTAAGTCTGGGAAAACATTTCCACCAGTATCAGATAGAGTATGTTTATTACACCTTAATGCAAGGCCAATTTTGGTGAATATCATCCAAGTATATGCTGCAGTATGAGATGCGTGAGACGTCGATGTCGAAGATTTTTACACGAAAATCGAAGCAGCCCGGTCATACCCCAAACCATCTGAGATAAACATTGTGATGGGCGATTTCAATGCTAAAGTCGGCCATGGCTGACGGGCTGATGTAGTCGGTGACTACGGATTAGGAGCAAGCAATCCTCGAGGTGATCGACTGGTCCAGATGAGCCAGGAGGAGGGCCCTATTATAACAAACACATATTTCCAGCTACCTCCACGTCGCCTCTATACGTGGACCTCAAATGCTGACAGCAGTATTACGAACCAGATTGATTGCATCGCAATTAGCAAGCGGTTCAGAACAATACCAAATGTGTGAAAACATACCCTGGTCCCGATATCAACTCAGACCATAGTCTACTGTTTGCATCTATGAATCTCAGGCTGAAGAAATGTCATTTAAAAGGGAGTTTTAGTCGCATTGAGATTCGAAACCTTGAAGATCAGGCACTGAAGGATGAAGTTCAGTTAGCCCTACGTGTAAAACTTGCGGAAGTTGAAAACAGTGTGAATGTAAATGATGTTGAAGGCACTTGGAATAATATCAAATGTGCAATTACTGGTATATGTCAAGTAAAATTAAGGGATGCTGGAAGAAGCTGATGGACCATAGAAGGTTTTTAAGAATAAAGATCCTGTAGAGTACAAAAGTTTACAGAAGTTAATACGATAAAAAATAAGGAATGCAAAAGAGCAACAACTCTGAGGTATGCAACGAAATAGAATTATTGAATTTAAAACAGGATTTTTTCAACATATACAAGAATGCAGAACAAGTACGACAGGAAAGGTAATGGAATCTTCCTTAATAAGAATGGCGACATCTTAGCGAGCACAGAAAAGAAACTGAAGGAATGGAGGAATATGTACAAAATCTCTTCTTGGACCACAGGAATGAGGATCATAGTGCTTGGGCAGACGATGGTATGGATATCACACGTGCAGAAGTATAGTATGCCATAAGAACAGCGAAGAAGCTCGAGGCCCTGATGAAATGTATGCTGAGATAGTGAAACAGCTTGAGAAAGAAGAATAACTCACATTATTAGTTGACCTACTCAACAGTATTCACCACAGTGGAACGATTACTCAAGATTGGCTCAAATCAACTTTCGTAATATTGCCTAAGAAAGCCAATGCAAAATTCTGCAATGAATATAGAACAATTAGTTTGATGAGCCACGTTCCTAAAGTATTCCTAAAGGTCTTGCATGCGGCAATTTATCATAAATGTGAGGAGGACATCGGCACCTCACAGTTTGGCTTCACCAAGCTCGATAGCTGCAGTCGTTTAAGTGCGGCCAGTATCCAGTATTCGGGAGATAGTAGGTTCGAACCCCACTGTCGGCAGCACTGAAGATGGTTTTCCGTGGTTTCCCATTTTCACACCAGGCAAATGCTGGGGCTGTACCTTAATTAAGGCCACGGCCGCTTCCTTTCCACTCCTAGCCTTTCCTGTCCCATCGTCGCCATAAGACCTATCTGTGTCGGTGCGACGTAAAGCAATTAGCAGTTTGGCTTCATACATGGTTTTGGTACTAGAGAGGTATTTTTCAGTCTGCAGGTATTAGTCGAATGGTGCCGAGATATCAATGTCGATGTTTTTGTTTGTTTCATTGATTACGGAAAAGCCTTCGATACAGTCCGCCATGATGAACTTATGAGCATTCTTCGAGAATTAGGACTTGATAGGCGGGACATCCATGTTATTGGTAATCTCTACTGGAACCAGAGTGCTGGCATAAGAGTTGATGGTCGTGTCTAGGAAGAAGTCTCAATTATGAGGTTTCATCATAAATAACATGAGGTATGCCGATGACACTGTGCTACTTGCAACCAATCTACAGTAACTATTTAATGCTGTCAATGAAGCCAACAGCGCCATGGGCTTGAGGCTTAATGTAAAGAGAACCAAGTGGATGGTTATAAGCAGGAAAGAAGATGGCATTCGAGGTAACCTCACAGCAGCAAAGGACCAGATCGCAAGAGTAACAAATTTTAAATACCTGCGATGTCACATCAACGATGACTGGGACCTTGCTCATGAGATCCGGTGCTGAATTGAGCAGGCCAGAACTTCTTTTCAGAGACTCAGAAAACTTTTGGCAAGACGTGACCTTTCCATTACACGACGGATACGACTAAACCGGTGCTAAATTTTCAGCATTCTGTTGTACGGCTTTGAGGCATGGACACTAACTAAGACCATGTGCAAGAAGTTGCGAGCATTTGAAATGTGGACGTACCAAAGGATGCTGAAGATACCTTGGACAGCTTAAATTGCCAATATAGAAGTTTTGCACCGTATGAACAAAGAACCAGAAATTATCACTATCATCAAGAGAAGGAAGCTAGAATACTTTGGTCATATGATGCGAAACAGTAAATACCACCTTCTGCAAGTAATACTCCAAGGGAAAAATAATGGAAAATGTGGTTCGGTGAGAATTAGAACATCGTGGCTCGGCAACTTGAGCAAGTAGTTCGGGGTGACAAAGCTTACTCTGTTCAGAACAGCTATGAACAAACAGCAGATCATGCTACTGATCGCCAACGTCCTGCGAGGACATGGCACATGAAGAAAAAAGAAGTAGTTCGAACCATTGCGCTCCAGAGATCATGCGTCAAGGTTTATTCTGGGCACCTTGTATTCTGTCAAGATGAGTTTTGGCTGCGATCCCCCCAAATGGGTTTGGCATATTCATTGATTGGCCATATAGAGGATTTGTACAGCGTGGGCCTGTTTTCTAGGTTGACTGAGCTCGATAGCTACAGTCGTTAAAGTGCGGCCAGTATCCAGTAATCGGGAGATAGTGGGTTCGAACCTCACTGTCAGCAGCCCTGAAGATGGTTTTTCCGTGGTTTCCCATGTTCACACCAGCCAAAGGCTGAGGCTGTATCTTAATTAAGGCTTGGCTGCTTCCTTCCCATTCCTAGGCCTTTCCTATCCCATCGTCGCCATAAGACATATCTATGTCGGTGCGACGTAAAGCAAATAGAAAAAAATCTAGGTTGAGCCCATTGTCCACTCTCATTAATGAGCTAATTTCTGAAAAGTGCTTAATGGCCTGAGCCGAAAGTCTGATGACATGAACTTTGAATGTCAATCCTCTGCCCAAGCTTATACACACGTATATGGTAACATTTGACCATCGGATCACGTCGCTGAAAAAGACCCGTGGCTAAGGATCATCTGTGGTGCGTTTGAAGAATAAACTATAGCACTGCTTTTGGCGAGCTCAATTTGAGTCTCCGCTTTCGACGCGAATCGGGGGTGGACGATTTAATTCCTGTAGGCCACTACGAGGCCTGCGTTCAGTCAGCTAACCAGATCAGACTAGACCCGGTCAGCTGCTAGCTGCCAAATTTACAAAGAAGGAAAATCCCAGTCGGTACGTGCGTTTGACAATCCCACTGCTTAAACTGTACCTCTTCCCTCCCATTACCTACAATCACCCCACGCCCACGTTAATTCCTGCGATATTACACGATGACCTGGTGTCAGAACTACCCCGTAAATTGAGTAACTGGGACACCAATCACCCAGACTGGCAAGAAGCTCATCCTCTGCCCCCTCTTTCCAGTCTGAAACAACAGCTTTCAAAATCCAAATCCCGGTACCAATGAACTCAAAACACCTCTCGCACCCCGAATCCCGAACCAGAGCAAGGATATGATCGATACCATGAAGGCTACAATTACGAAGGTAATGGAAAATGCAACCTCAAATGCGAGATCATCACACCCATTGGTCATTTTACAGATTACATAGGCGAAATGACAAATGTAACTAGTAGTAGTAGTAGTAATTTATTGAACATTACAGGCTGTTCGCCCAAGATACATGTTCACAGTGCCAGATTACAAGAAACAGAAGAAACCATTAAAATAAACGAAACTAAACAATTATAGACAGATCCATAAACTCACCGACTAAATCTACTGAGCGGTCTCTTACATGGGCGGATGTCCAGTCCACATGTAAGGGCCAACCCTGCAACCCTATAATAATTCTATTAAGTTGCCACTACATGAGACAGAATGAACCATTAAAACAAACGAAACTAAACAATTATAAACATATCTATAAACACTCCAAATAAATCAACTAAGCGGCCTCTTACATGGGCGGATGACCAGTCCACATGTAAGGGCCAACCCTGCAACCCTATAAACGAAACTGAACAATTATAAACAGATCTATAAACACATCCCACTTCTCACATTTCTCCCTTTTACATATTTCGGGTGGGCCCGTCCCACCCATTCTTTTACGGTTATATCCTTTTCTCCCTTGCCCCTCATTCCTTACCATCCCCTTTACGGTTGTATCCTGATCTCCCTTGCCCCTCATTCCTTACCATTCCCTACTATGCGTGAATAGTGAGAGAAACGCACTTGCCTAAATGTACACCTACATCTGCATCCTACCCTGTCAGCATGTCTAATGAGTCATTACTACAAGCTGACGTTTCTAACATTTAAAATGCCAAGTGCCAATCTCCTACTGACCTATTTATGCTATCTACACCACTATTTACATTCCAAGATCTTGCATCATATACAACCTCGTATTTCTTTCATACATTGCTTTTTCACTGCACATAAGAACTTATTCAGGCCGTTGCCGTTTCTCCACTGATTCGCTACCCATATAATAATTTTCTGTTCATCTTTTTGTCTACACATTTCCAGTTGCTTGGTATTTAGAAATTTTTCTCTTAGTTCCTCTGTTCCTATACAGCCACAAAGTAAATGTAAATCATCATTCTTAGCTTTACATAGTATACACTGAGAGTTCTCTTTACTTCTGATCCATCCTTTGTTTCTATGCAGCCCCAACAACCACCATAATAACCCACTCTTAACTCTTCCATCTCCAAATCTTATGCTTAAGTTGGAGATCTGGTAGACCTTATAGAATAAGCTGAGCGAGGGCCTTTCTCTACATTCTTCCAAGCATTTCTGCATCTGAATGTCTTTAATTCTCAATGTCAGGGCCCTCTGCATTCTGCTATTATTCCCCTTCCATCCCTCTCGCCAGATATATCCCATACCCAACCCCTCAACATAACTTTTGATTTTTGCTAACCAACTCTCATCATACATTCCTTCCAGTTCATATCTATATACTTCCTGCACCAGAAAACCGCCATCTCCCCGTCTTAGTCTGGACCAATAATTTAATACTCTTTTGACACAGTTTAACTCGATAAACTCTCCGCATAAGATTAATGCCCCCACATTAGCTGTACATTGTGGTAGCCTCATAACAGCCTTACTGAAATATGTTATTTGATTCAGGCTTACCCTTTTCTTTTCTAATCCCCACAGTTCGACCCCATATAAAGCTCTGCTCAGGACTAGAGATTTCAGTATTAGCCTGAGTATTTTATAGCTTACTCCTGGATACATAGCTACTAGAATTTTTATTGCTGCGAGGGCTGCTATCCCTCTAAGTTTGCATCTCTTGATGTGGTCTTCCCACCCTCCTTTCTTATTCAGTATCATCCCTAGATATTCTAATCTGTCTACTTCCTCTATTCTTGCTCCCTGTACCAACCATTCCTTTCCTTTTCTTACCCTCCTTCTCTTACTTACAATCATCACCTTCGTTTTAGTATAGTTAATTTTCAGTGACCATTTATTTGCGTAATCTGCTAGTTTATCCAGACTTTTCTTCAATCCTCCCCTAGTCAGCGTCATTAGCAAAATATCGTCCGCGAAAATCAGGCCTGGGATCTCCATATTACCTACCGTTGGTACAGCCCACTTTGCCTCACCTTGTTCGTCTAGTATATCATTAATAAACAGAATAAATAATATGGGTGATAGTTTGCATCCTTGTTTGAGCCCCAGCTTACACTCTATCGGATTACTTATTACATTGTCTTCTAGTTTAACGCTATTATATACTCTATGATATAGCGCCTCTATCGCACGTATCATTTTCCTAGAAACGCCCAGCTTCCCTAATTTTTCTATTAACGCCTTTCTGCTTACTGTATCAAACGCTTTCTCAAAATCGACCGCTGCCAAAAATATGCTGCCACTTCCCCGTACCGTGTATTTCTCGGTTAACATTTTCACAATCATGATATTATCTATTGTTTGTCTTCCCCTTCTAAATCCTCCCTGGTATTTTGAGATTATACCGTTATTTTCAGCCCAGTCCCTTAATCTATTAGCTAAGACTCCTGTGTAAATTTTGCTCAATGTATCTAAAAGAGTTATACCTCGGTAGTTATTAGGTAAATTTCTATTCCCTTTCTTTTTATATATTGGGCATATTATCCCATACTCCCATTCCTTCGGTACCTTCGCCCCGTTGAAAATCTTATTGAATAGCTTAACAATTCCTTCTACCATCGGACCGTATTTACTTATTTGTTTCCAGCATTCATTACTAATACCATTCCTCCCACCCGCTGATTTCAACTTAAGTTTCCCAATCACCCCCTGTACTTCTTCTATCGTAAAATCCCTATCTAGTTCGTGTATACTTACTTCCACATTAGACCACAAGGTCTGTTTTCTTTCCTTATACTCCCAATCGTCCCTTCCTCCTAATAGCTCACCGAAATATGTCACCCATTTTACATAGTCGATATTTCTTTTCTTCAATCCCTTCCCTCCTTTATTGATCATATTTATTCTCTCCCATATTTTTTCCGTTTGATTATTTCTGCATTCGTTGTTTATTTGCTCTGATTGCTCCTTCAACCATTGTTTCTTCTTATCTGCAATTTTGCTTTTATACTCTTTCCTCAACCTGCAGAATGCTTCACGCTCTTCTCTCCCTCCTTTTGCTCTATACTCTCTTAGCGCTCCCAGCGTTGCTTTTCTGAGAGCCTCACATTCCCTGTCATACCAACCCTCCCCTTCCGTTTTTTTCCTTTTGCTGTGCCCGACAGTACGGGTCACTCTCTTCACAGGATACTGCAATAATTCGAGCGCTCTATCTGTGTTGTTTTCCATCAGCGCCCTTTCCCAGCCAATTCTAATTAGATGTATCTCTTTATCCATGAATGTATCTAGTCTTCTCTTTGAGTTCTCTGCCCATATATATTTAGTATAGCCACTACCCCACTCTGTCATTCTTTTTCTCTCTTCCTCTTTATTTTCCTCTCGCCTCACCAAATTGACCCATACCGGAGCGTGGTGCGATTCAATCCAGTCTTCCACTATTATGTTTTTAATGTAACCTAGCAAGTCCTGTGAGCTCATTACTAAATCAATAACGCTCCCTCCTTGTTCAGTGACATAGGTCATTTTACCTTCTTTGTCCCCCTCCCAAAAGCCATTCAAGATGCAGAAACTCCCGACTTCACATAATTCTAAGAGTTTTCTACCATAGTTATTGATTACCTTATCATTACTACTTCTTCCTGCTCCAACTATCAATTCTTCTTCTTTACTATACCTTGGACTTCGCTCGCCTATTCTGGCATTCCAGTCTCCAAGTAATAATATACCGTCCTCCTCATACCTCCCTCTAATGATACCAATTTCTACTAATAATTCTTCAAAGAACTTATCATTTGCATATGGAGATTCCCTGGGGTGACAGTAGGCAAAAGCCAAGCACACATGTTTCTCTCTCCCTGCCTCTCTCCCCATATTAAATCTTATCCACATGACCCCTTCAATTTCACTCTCGATATGCTCTATACATTCGTTCAGCTCTTCTTTGACTAATACTACTATTCCTCCTGGCACGCGGCCCATTTTGCTTAATCTCTTCCTTGACTTGTGCCTTACCGTGAATCCTCCCCAAGTTATCTCCCTGCCTACTTCTAGCCATGTTTCTAAAAGCGCTACAATATCAAAGCTTTCTAATAATGTTTTTACTTTTATATTGTCTATCTTTCTCAGTACACCTTCAATATTAACAAATCCTATTTTCCAGCCTAGTTACAGCTTTTTCTCCCTACCTTCCAGACCGCCATCTTTAATCTTACTTCTCGTCACCCTCTCACTCTCAGCTTCTACCTCCCTTCCATCATTCCTCGACGGTTTATTGTCATCCTTCTTCTCTTTATCTTCTACACCTTTATTTCTTTTTCCCCATAGGTCTTTCAGGCTCCTGCTTCTTCCCCTGGTCGTAAGGTCTCCCTCTTTCTTATTTCCCCCCAGATCGGTAATCAGAGCACCCTCTTTTCCTTTCGGAACCCTGTCTGCTAACACTTCTTGAACCTGCACAATTGATCTTTCACTCACACTATCTTGAGCGTACTCCCGACTCTCTCTTGGCCGTTTCGAACGTTCCTCTTTTTGTTTCAACCCTTCCTCCATCCTTTTTAGTTTTGTTACAGACCAAACACGCCACCATACACCATTTGTTACCACTAGCCTTTGATCCTTGATAAATGCTTTAAGGCCTTGATGTTTAGCTCTGCCTAAATGTTTCCGTAGGATTTTTATATTCTCACTCCCTTCTTTTCCCAAGTCTTTGTTTATCCAGATCCTTTCGCCTTGTAGGTTCTTTGCGTTTCTTAACACCATGTCCGCCATTATGGTTGACATCATCTTCACTTTCACTGGCCTCCTACCTTTCACTTTTCCTACTCTTTCTATGTCGTCCATATCCACTTCACTGAAGTTAAGTTTCAACTTATTTTGTATAAGGTCCACCACTTTATATATAAGCTTAACTCTATCTTCATTTCGTTCTTCCTGCTACCCATATATATATATATATACATTTCTTCATCCTTTGTTGGTTAACAATGCCGAGCTCGTTCTTCAGAAACGTCACTTCCTTTTCCAGATCTTTTACCTGCTCTTTTAGCACTCTCGTTGCTCTCTCATTCTCTTCTATTCTTTTTTCTGTGGCTCCCCACTGATCCTTGAACCAGGACTTCATATCTTCGAAACCCTTGGCTTGTTCCTTTTTGAGTTCATTTATCAATATCTCTCCATTGCTTGTTTTTATAGCTTCACCTATCATTCCCTTAATTCTCTCCCAGTCCTCCCAGCTCATGTCAGGACCGGGATACATCTCTACACCTCCTATAATTAGTAGCACCGTTATTACCGATGCTACCAAAATGACTTCACCAATCTTCCCCAGTTCTCCATTATTCGCCGCTTGCTTTGACGCCTTCTTCTGCTTGCCCATCCAGCCACCTATCGCCGCACGATATTGCTCTATGCCGATCATGATATGCTGCTCACACCTTACCTTGTCAAATACTCACTTAGTCTTGAGCTTGAAAACTCCTTTCTATCTCTTATACAGGACCACACGAGACCCCACACAACTTGGTTCACCCAGGGGATAGACACTGCGGTTGCACTAAGTGTTAGCGTGTAATAACCAAGATTGCATGCACTGACTCACTTTGGTAAGGGAAGACACCTATGCAATAACAAATGTAACTATCGAAATCTGTCCCAGCAATAATAAAGTGTTCGAGATGCTATTAGAGCAGTGTTTCCCCTCCTATAAGGCTGAGGTTCGAATCCTGGTTAATTCTAGGTTCAGATTTTCATCTAAGAAAACACATGGCGTCAGGAAGGCATGCGATCTTATGGCACCGGCCAAAATGAATATAAGCCTAGGTGCTTCCAGCGACACCAGAAATAATTTGGGTACGCTGAAGGAAGGAATAAAGAAAGAAAGAAAGATTGAAAGAAAGAAAGAAAGAGAGAGAGAGAGAGAGAGAAAAAGAAAGAAAGAAAGAAAGAAAGAAAGAAAGGAATAGCAATAGCCTACACAAACTCCAATTCTACCAAACCTAGTATCCGAAGAACACACTCCGCACCTTCTTGCTCGGAAACCACTCGCTGCCACAGGTCGCCATACCGACTGTAAGATGCCACTGGAACAGGTAATATGAAATAGCGTATGTCTTTTAGTGCCGGGAGTGTCCGAGGACAATTTTGGCTCGCCAGATGCAGGTCTTTAAATTTGACACCCGTAGGCGACCTGCGCGTCGTGATGGGGATGAAATGATGACGATGAAGACGAAATACAAACCCAGCCCCCATGCCAGAGAAATTAACCATTTATGGTTAAAATTCCCGACTCTGCTGGGAATCGAACCCGGGACCCCTGTAACCAAAGGCCAGCACGCTAACCATTTAGCCAAGGAGCCGGACGCTGGACCAGGTGAAGAGCGCCAACTGCCAAGGCGTCACCCCACTTCGTTTCCTGGCTGCCCTTTTATTTAAAATGCAATTAAAGCTCTCTACACGGTAAAACCACCGGTACAAACACAGCAACCTAACCTGCACAAAATACAAACTCTACAAACTCCAAACACAACCCCTATCCCTTCTAAACCTTCGAACGAGTCCCCTTTCGAAACCTACAAACCACAACCTCACCTAGCTAGTTCAACGAAGCATACAAAGTTCCCATCCTCCAAGAGAAGACACCAGCAGTACAGTCTAACTGATTTAATCCTGCTCAACTCCCTCTCGAATCACTGGAATTAAGCGAAGAAGCCGAAGCTGTGCCGTACAAAGATGCTGTAACAAAACGCTGTCCATTAATTCTGAGCCTCGCTAAATATTATGGAAATTTTATTTTCCAAATTACTCAAAAAATCACTAAATTCCGATCTTATATCTAATGATAATATTGAGCTTGGGAAAGTCAGCGGCAATGCTGGTAACTTTGACGTGACCACTCGGGTACACCACATAACGCTGGCTCATCTCAAGCAATTCATTCAGAGGACGGTGGAATCCGTGAATATATTATCGAATACATTTTATAGTTCCTTGCCCCTCAAATTCAACATAATTTTATACAACTTCTTCATCTATGTACTGTAAGACATTTCATTCACAAATAATATTCCACGTCTACATTTACTACAAATGTATTAGTTACATCAAAGCTTGAAAATAATCATAACGATTGGGTGAGCAGCGTAAATTGCGAATCCGGTACCAATAGAACAAAGAAGCCACCTGGGATGACGTTGATGATGGCACTACTTCAACAGATGAGCTGGAAAGATATTTAAAACAAAATTATGGAATGGAAGAAGAAATAGCGTTCTGTTTGAGAACAAAGCTATCCACAATTTCACCAAATCACCAAGAAAGTGCAAGCGTCAAGTTCAGCTTCAGAGAGAAATTTCAGTTTAGCAGGCTTCATTCTGAACGCATGGTGGTCTCTTTAGTACCGAGACAATGTTGATGCTCTTTTTTATTCACAGTACTTTCACCACCATTAATTAATGACCAATAAACTACGCACACGGACTAAGTAAAAGCCATGATCGGGTTTGCTTTTTATTGTTGGCATATTGGACGTCATTTCAGTTTGTATTGCATTTTGCGTTTAACGCAAGTGAGGTCCCTTGAATATTCTTAGTGTTATTTGGATTCATTTTCAGTTAACTTGATGTCAATTGCAGAAATATATTAGAGTTTCTAATAAACGTTTGTAATGTTGCCATTGATGCTTTCGCGGCCAGTACTTATAGACATGATGTAGGCCTTCGGGCTTATGGTGTGTCAAGAAAATAAAGTGAAAATCTAGACTGTCCACGAGAAAGGCTTCTCATGGACGGTCTAGATTATCTTCTGATGACGCAGAGCAAAGTTTTCTGCGAAACGTAAAGAATTTCACCTTATTTTCTTGAGACAGCATAAGACCAAAAGCGTGTCTCATGTCTGTTTCTAATAAATTCTCTGTTTGTGTTCAATTATTATTATTATTATTATTATTATTATTATTATTATTATTATTATTATTATTATTATTATTATTATTATTATTATTTCAGTGCAGGGGAGATTATTATTATTATTATTATTATTATTATTATTATTATTATTATTATTATTATTATTATTATTATTATTATTATTATTATTATTATTATTATTTCAGTGCAGGGGAGATCTATATCGTTTTATTTCAAACTGCGATTAGCCTACTTTAAAATTTGTCTTAACTTATGTGAATTCGTATGGAGAGCGATCTGAATAGAGGTGTGAAGTGAACATTTCGTTGTGCATGGCGCACACGTTATTGTGGGGAAGTAGTAAAAGTTAGGCTCGTCAGCCTGCCGAGTGCAGTGGACTGCTGTGGGCTGGATTAGACCAGTGTTGTGGCCCAATAGGCGGCCGCTAGAAGAGAATGACACTGCACGTGTTGGGCTGCCGGAGTCCGCGTGTTTGGAGTATTGCCTGGGCTTTACTGCAGAACTCAGTACACTTGTTCGCTCAGGCTAATGTAGCCAATATAAAAAAACCGTCCTCAAATAAGACCGAAGGTTTTATTCGAGAATTTATTTTATCACTTCATATAAAAAATGCCACGCTGTTACCATCATTACTTTTTTTTTTTAAATTCCATATGTATTGTTACTCGGTGAAACGTAGAGTATCAACTCTTGCACAAGAAATTTATAGCAGTGATGGTGTGGTATTTACTCATTATGATAATTTTAAGATTTGTAGTAAACACTTAATCTAAAACTTATCATAATGGTATTTAATTTTGGTGTGTTTTGTACTCCAGAGTGCGAACTCGTATGTCAATAAAATGTGGTGACTATTTGAATGATGTTCTTCACACCTTCTAGTGTAAATATACGTGTATTATTCGCATGAATCAAGAATATTCGCTGGGGGATATTTGTGTGTCCTTTCAATATCTGCCTTCATTTCGCATGCTACCTCACGAATGGAGAGCACCCGGCGTTAGCAATAACAGACATCTGGGGACTGAATTCTTCATTCTTTTTTGTCGTCTTCATTCTCCTACCATAGGTTTTACTATCAGCTCCTTTCCTTCCTTTCAATAGCCATCTTGTCAACTTTGTATATTTCTTATCGTCTGATCATATCCTTCTTTATTTCAGTTTGTAACCATTAGTGAGCGTAATATTAAAGTTCTGAATACACATATTGTAAAATCTCCTGTGAATTTACTGGTAAAACCGCTATAGCTCTCTTGGCTGTTTAGAATAGTGGTTTCCAGTGCGTTATGTAGAGCGGTTGTAACTTGATGCGTGCCGTCTTAAGGATAATCCTCTTCTTCTGCCTTCTCCTTACAGTATTCTGACGATTGTCAAGGAGTAAGTTATCCTGTCTTGTGGTTGCCGTATTTTGGATGTCGAACCAATATCGGAGGTTCCATGTCCAGGGTAATCTTTTACACCCTTACCTGCGTTTCCCTTCCATCTTTTTCTGTATAATGATCTGTATTGGACTCTATTTGTAATTTCGTGAGAAGGGATCAAAATAGATTGAATTCCTTCGTTCCTTAGAGAGTTAAGTCTTCCCATGATGTCCTGGCTCGGAGGATTACCTCCTCATTGGAGTCATCGTCTAGACATGAGATCTTGTATATTCTACGATATATTAAGCTGTCAAAAGTCTACACTCGGTTCATTGACGAAACTTTCAGTGTCCATCCTCTGACACCGTAAGCGCGTAGTTTTCTACATTAGTTTGGAATAATTCTGGGAGTCTTCTCCACTGAGTGATTGATGAAATGGAAAGATGATTACGCTGTTAACTGTTGTCTGTATTATTCTCTCGTTTTTTTCTTTTCTGTCTTGTTCAGTTTTATTGTAACTAATTATTGCAAACTTAAAATCTCCAGCTCATTGCCTTAAGTCAAGGGAATCATTTCAGAGTGCTAACGTCCGTCACTAAGAACATGTCAATTTTGAAGATGAGTAGAGAAAAGTGATACAAGTTTCAATCATCACCATCTTTCGATGACGCCACACAGCCACCAGGACTTCGGTTACCGACAGGAACTTAATTCAGACTGAACCATATTTAATTTACAAACATACTACCATTGCTCGATGGACGATTTGTTCCAAGCAAATGACAAGGTGGTATCAGCCGGTTGCTATTGGACATTTCAGGTTTGAACAAAGTACAAAAATACCAAGCTCGATAGCTGCAGTCGCTTAAGTGCGGCCAGTATCCAGTATTCGGGAGATAGTAGGTTCGAACCCCACTGTCGGCAGCCCTGAAGATGGTTTTCCGTGGTTTCCCATTTTCACACCAGGCAAATGCTGGGGCTGTACCTTAATTAAGGCCACGACCGCTTCCTTCCTACTCCTAGCCCTTCCCTGTCCCATCGTCGCCATAAGACCTATCTGTGTCGGTGCGACGTAAAGCAAATAGCAAAAAAAAAGTACAAAAATAATAGGAACCAACTTATAAATAAATATATCAATATTGGCGAGAAGTAGCTAGGAGTTCGATAACACTCTATCATTTTATTTTTTAATTCCTTTCTTCTGGTTCATACATGTCCTGAAAACTACTGGTACGTAATACACTGGTCCATCCCATATTAAAACTTTCACTTTTGGTGCAAATCGGATTTAGTTTTTCAATTTAACTCAACCACCAATATGGCCGACCTGATTAAATTTTTCATTAACTTAAATATCTCTGGAAATATTAATTCTATCTATACAGTAGTTACACAGATTAGCAAAGCAAAGCAAAGAAAAGAAAAGCTACCTCCGGACAGGCCATGAAGGCCCTTGGAGGAGTGGAAGGTAAAGGCTTCCACCATTGTTAACCTCGGCACGTGATGGGGTAGAGAGGTTAGCTCTACGCCCGGCCGCCTTTGCCCCCAGGAATTAACCTGGTACTCATTTTTGGTGTGGGCTGAGTAAACCTCAGGGCCATATGCACCTCCGGAAGTGGAAATCTCGTTTCTTAAATTTTACGACTTCCTGACGGGGAGTCGAACCCACGTCCTTCCCGGCAAATCGAGCACGCCTTTACCGCCTCGGCCAGGCAGGCCCTAGTTATAAAGACTATTATAGATTTTACAATCGTTTCTGTCTCATACGTTTTTTTTTTTTTTTTTTTTTTTTTTTTTTTTGCAATTTGCTTTACGTCGCACCGCACCAACACAGATAGGTCTTATGGCGACGATGGGACAGGGAAGGGCTAGGCGTGGGTAGGAAGCGGCCGTGGCCTTATTTAAGGTACAACCCCAGAATGTTCCTGGTGTGAAAATGGGAAACCACGGAAAACCATTTTCAGGGCTGCCGACAGTGGGGTTCGAACCTACTATCTCCCGAATACTGGATACTGGCCGCACTTAAGCGACTGCAGCTATCGAGCTCGGCCTCATACATGTTTACCTTACGAGCTATGACAATAGAAATATTTGTGAATTTAGACTTTACTGGCAAGTCCATCAACGGCAAGCATTTCCGACGGGGATAGCCTCTATTGTTCAGTCGTCATGGTAATCAAGTAGCTAATAATTGTGGTGGTTGTTGTTGTGAGAGTATAAATACGCTGCAAATTCGCTCGACCGTTAGTCACTATTCATTATGAAGGTAATGAAGATGACTACCGAAATGAGCAAGGAAACGCGACCTCTCGAAAAATGAGGTAAACTGGAATCGTAAGGGGGATGTTTGCTCTAATATATCATCGATCTCGAAGAAACCAACATCTGATGGCCTACAATGTCCTAAGTCTGTAAAATGTATCAACTATAGTATAACATTTCCTTCATTGCCTGTTGGTAGTTAAGGTGTACGCTATATGGGATTACTGCCACGATTATAGAAACAGTAACACCAGAACGACGGGTGCGACAGCTAGTATTACTATAAATTACTAAATATGTGTAAGCGCTGGTTTAGTGTATGATACGGAAAAATTTCCTTAACTTTGTCAGATAAATGGAAGCTCTTATCTATCTATCTATCTATCTATCTATCTATCTAGAGTTTCTATAGTATCCCCTGTGCTTAAAGGAAAGCATGATAGATATAAAGCTGAAAATTACAGGCCAGTGAGTTTAACATACATTGAATGTAAGCTTTGGGAAAGCATTCTCTCTGATTATATCAGACATGTTAGCGAAATTAATCACTCGTTCGATAGAAGGCAGTTCGAGTTTAGGAAAGGTTATTCCACTGAAGCTCAACTTGTAAGATTCCAGCAAGATATAGCAGATATCCCGGATTCAGGAGGTTAAATGGATTGTATCGCAATTCACCTATCTATGGCATTTGATAGGGTGGATCACGGGAGACTACAGGCAAAAATGAGTGCAATTGGACTAGATAAAAGAGTAACTGAATTTGTGGCTATATTTCTAGAAAATATAGAGAATTAGAGTAGGTGAGTCTTTATCTGACGGTGTAATAATTAAGAGGGGAATTCCTCAAGGCAGTATTATTGGACTTTTATGCTTTCTTATATATATATATATATATATATATATATATATATATATATATATATATATATATAATAAGAGTTTTGTCTGTGCATTGCTCAGAATTTGAAAAGAATGTTATTCCTATATCGGTCATGTACACAGTAACAAGGAAATACACTCTTTACTTTTCCGTAATTTCTGTCTGTCTGTCTGTCTGTCTGTCTGTCTGTCTGTCTGTCTGTCTGTCTGTCTGTCTGTCTGTCTGTCTGTCTGTCTGTCTGTCTGTCTGTCTGTCTGTCTGTCTGTCTGTCTGTCTGTCTGTACACGCATCACTAGAAAACGGCTAAAGATAATTTAATGAAAATCGGTATGCAAAGTCGGGGAATAAGTCGCTACAATCTAGGCTATAAATAGTTTTATTTACGCTGATAGAAATGGTAGTCTAAGGGAAGGCCTAAAATTTTATTTTCAAATATTTATGTTAATAGTGGTCCTATCGTAATAAAAACTGGTATTCATAGCCGAGGAATGAGTCGCTACAATTTAGGCTATAAATAATTTTATTTACGCTGAGTGAAATGGTAGTTTAGGGGAAGGTCAAAAATGTAATTTTTAAATATATACGTTATGAGTGGTCCTATATCAATGAAAACTGGCATGCGTAGTCGGAGAATGAGCCATTATAATCTAGGGTATGAATCATTCTATTTACACTGAGTGAAATTGTAGTTTAGGGGAAGGCCTAAAATTTAATTCTCAAATATTTAAATTATTAGTAGTCGCATCGAAAAATACTACATAACCAACGTTATATAGAATTAAATCTCCGACCATTTATGTCTTATACATTTTTACCATACCGACTGTGATAACACAGATATTCATGAAATTGTAATTTGTTGCTAAGTTTATATCAACGCCGAGCCACGAGAAAGTGGGTTAAGAGAATTTAATGAAAATCGTTATATAGAGTCGGAGAATGAGAAACAACAGTCTAAGCTATAAACAAATTTATTCATCCTGGATGGAATTGTAGTTCAGGGGAAGGCGCCTAAAATGTAATTTTTAAATACCTATGTTATTGGTGCTATCGAAAAGTGCTGCATGATTATGCAATTAAAAATAATTTAGTATTTGAATACTCACTAAGAAACTAACAGACATTAAAGAAACTGCCAGACTGATGAATGCGCGCGACAAGTGGGTGAATTATAACTCAGTGGCCACGACCTCGGCAAACAATATATACCCCTACTACCCTTCCTGACAGCACAGGAAAAGTCTCCATTACTTGCCGTAGTGCTATACAAATTGGTTAGCGGCGACGAACAGCATTTTGTGCGTATTTCCGTCAATAATTATGTTAATAATTAAAGAAAATAAACGAAGGAATTAGCAGATAAGATAACAAGGTTTGTACAAATAGCTTTTTTAAAATAATTCCTAGTTCCAGCTGGCTAAAGTAGAATGAAAATGTAATGTGTACTGCAGTGGAGGGGGGGGGGAGCGACTGTCCCTCCTCGCCGCACCCCCTAATCGCCGCTACTCTTTGTAGACACGCCAAAGGTGTAGAAAAGGAAATCTAATAACTTATTTATTTATACACGTGCGGACATTCCACTCGATAGAAGAGTTGCATGTATGAAACAAAAACTAATACTGTTCGGTGAAGTACGTATGTAGAAGGCATACGTCTGTTTGGAGCTTCTGTTGCATTCCGACCAGATTGTCCAGATTAAAATAATGTCTGTGTATTCACCGCTGCTGATCACACTAGCTACTGCTGATATGCAGACAGCAAATATAGTGCGGCTGTAGCATACACCAGCCTAGAACTATGCGGTCGAAAACAATGTTTACTAATGCAAGGGGTGCATTCGACCGGCAGTGCTGAGTAACATGCTGCGAGTGTGACTCTGTTTTTTATATCTTCATATTCTGACGTAACCTGCCCGCTGACAGTAGTTCCCCTATTAAAATCAGTTGGTAGACACGCTACGGTATTCTACAATATATACGGATATCGAAGTAAATTGTTGTAAATGAAGTGAATAAAAATAATTCATATTGAAAAACGGATTGTATAAAAAGACGACTCTGGCCTCATTTAGCTATATAAATGGCTGGCCCCTTAATATTTCCTCGTATCTCATCTATTTAAAGGCAAGATGATTTTAGAACCGTTGAATAGGGTGAAATTTGTGTAAGATTTTCACACAGTGAATTACTTTTCAGATACTTATGCGACAGCTTCAAACATAGAATTTGGCTGGATGGGCCAATATTTGTGTAGATTTTATGATCCCATCTTATTTATTATTTATACGTGAATCAAACCATCAATTATGCGTGTACAAAGTGCAAAATACCGGGCGAGTTGGTCGTGCGCGTAGAGGCGCGCGGCTGTGAGCTTGCATCCGGGAGATAGTAGGTTCGAATCCCACTATCGGCAGCCCTGAAGATGGTTTTCCGCGGTTTCCCATTTTCACACCAGGCAAATGCTGGGGCTGTACCTTAATTAAGGCCACGGCCGCTTCTTTCCAACTCCTAGGCCTTTCCTATCCCATCGTCGCCATAAGATCTATCTGTGTCGGTGCGACGTAAAGCCCCTAGCAAAAAAAAAGTGCAAAATTTAGGTAAATCCAGAAATAGAGCCTAATTTAGCATAAAGGATAGAGATACGACAAAAAGTCATAGGATCAAAGTTGTAGATCACTTCAAATTGAACGGAGATTGTGCCATCCGTTTTGTGATACGACTTACCGTTTAGCCACCAAATACCTCGAAAGGAAGGTCTGCACTGTCATAAAAATTGCCTCGATATTTCGATATTTTTTGTGGGTAAAAAATTCTTTTTAAAAAATCTCCTACATATTCCATCGGTTACAGGCAAAAAGCTATATTTTTGCCAAATTTATATTTTCTAACTCGTCTGGGAGATTGTGCTGCCATCTTGGTATCGAGGAGGGGATTAAAAATTAGGACTTTCAGGAAACTTTTAAGCCCATGAAACCTATAGGTCATCGTTCAGGATAAATATCACCGACTGTGTTCTTATGCAGATTTGAAACTCCCAACGTGTCCCTCTCAGAGAATTTTGAGAATTTTAGATTTTTTCTAGGGATCCTGAAGTC
Source organism: Anabrus simplex (assembly GCF_040414725.1). Classification (NCBI taxonomy): domain Eukaryota; kingdom Metazoa; phylum Arthropoda; class Insecta; order Orthoptera; family Tettigoniidae; genus Anabrus; species Anabrus simplex. The sequence continues at coordinate 306,828,728 of NC_090265.1, read as the reverse complement.
ATCAGGTTGTCTGATACCAAGTTTTATGTTTATAGGATGCCTTGAATGTTCACATTAATTCACGCCTGTTTTCATTTTTATGCCTTAATTTATATATGTATAGTACAGTATATACAGATTGCGCCAAACTAACTTCTATTTATTAATATGGATTATATATTTCACCCGCTTCCGAAGCGGTTCTAGGGGTGTCTTACTCCCACCGTATGTTTTCCAGGTAGTAAGTCATAGTTGGAAGTCATACTGGAACATACACACGTCTATTACCTTGGGCATATTTGACAATTTATTTTTACACCCTTTCTCACCCTCTATGCCAAAGGGGGGCATTTTTGACAATTTATTTTTTCACCCTTTCTCACCCTCTATGCCAAAGGGGGCTGAAGCTGGACTTTAAAAATCCGGAATGTTACTATTCATCTCAGTGACCCGGAAAACTATGGATTAGGCAGTATATTCGATTATTATTATATCTCACACCCCCTCCCCACTAAGGGGGATTAAACTTTGAGTTTTAAAATATCGGAAGTGTTACTATTCATCTCAGCGACACCGAAAAGTATGGCTTCGACACTATTTTCGATTATTTTTAAATCTGAATCCCCCTCACCCCCCACCAGAAAGGTGGATGAACATGGACTTGTAAAATATCCGGGGTCTCACCATTCATCTCAGCGACCCCAACAACTATGGATTCAACATTATTTTCGTTTATTTTTATATATCACTCTCCAATTGCCACCCACTACGAAGGGGCTGAACTTAAAAAAATTTCGGAGTGCCATTATTCATCTCAGCGACTCCGAAAAGTATGGATTCGACACTACTTTCGATGATTTTTATATCCCAGCCCCCTCGCCCCGCCGCCGCCCCTAAGGGTTCCTGGGGTGTCCTACCCCCACGTGGTTTGTCTCCTGATATTAAAATTTAAGTGTACAATTCACCTCGGCGACCCCTAAAACTATGTATTCGACACTATTTTCGATTAATTTTATATATCACTCCCCCCTCGCCCCCGATCCCAAAGGGGGATAAACTTGGACTTATAAAATAACTGGAGTCTCACTATTCATCTCAGCGACCCCGACAACTATGGATTCGACACTATTTTCGATTATCTTTATATATCATTCTCCCATCTCCCCCACCACGATGGAGGCTGAAATTGGACTTTTAAAAAATTCCGGAGTGTCACTATTCATCTCAGCGACCCCAAAAAATATGGAATCGACACTACACTCGATGCTTTGTATATCTCAGCCCCTCACCCCTAATGTTTCCTGGGGTGTATTACCCCCACGTGGTTTGTCTTAGCGACCCCGAAGACTACGTATTCGAGAGTATTTTCTATTATTTCTATATATCACTTCCCCATCCCCCCCAACGAAGAGGACTGAACTTGGACATAAAAAAATTCCGGAGTGTTGCTATTCACTTCAGGGGGCCCGAAAAGTATTGATTCGACACTACTTTCGATGATATATATGTCTCACCCCCTCGCCCCTAAGCGTTCCTGGGGTGTCCGACCCCCACGTGGTTTGTCACCTGCTACTAAAAATCCGAAGCGTACCATTCACCGCGGTGCCACCGCAAACTACGTATTCGACATTATTTTCGATTAATTTTATATATCACCCCTCCTCGCCTCCCACCCCAAAGGGAGATAAACTTTGACTTATAAAATATCCGGAGTCTCACTATTCATCTCAGCGACCCCGACAACTATGGATTCGACACTCTTTTCGATTATTTTTATATATCACTCTCCCATCGCCCCTACCACGAAGGGGGCTGAACTTGGACTTAGAAAAATTCCGGAGTGTAACTATTTATCTCAGCGACCACGAAAAGTATGGATTCAACACTACTTTCGATGATTTTTGTATCTGAGCCCCCTTGCTCCCCTGCCCCTAAGGTTTTTTGGGGTGTATTACCCCCACGTGGTTTGTCTTCTGATACTGAAAATCCGGAGTGTCGTTATTCATCTCAGCGACCCCGAAAACTGCGGATTCGACACTGTTTTCTATTATTTTTATATATTACTCTCCCATCGCCCCCCACCCCGAAAGGGACTGAACTTGGACATTTGGAAATTCCGGAGTGTCACTATTCGTTTCAGCGAGCCCGAAAAGTATGTATTCGACACTACTTTCGATTATTTTAATATCTCACCCCCCTCGCCCTCCCAGCCCCTAAGGTTTCCTGGGCTGTCTTACCCCCACGTGGTTTGTCTCCTGATACCAAAAATCCGGACTGTACAATTCACCTCGGCGACCCCTCAAAAACTATATATTCGACACTATTTTCGTTTAATTGTATATATTATTCCCCTCTCACCCCCACCCGAAAGGGGGCTGAACTTGGACTTTAAAAAAATCCAGAGTGTCACTATTCATCCAAGCGACCCCGAAAAGTATGGATTCGACACTATTTTAGTTAATTTGTATATCTGACCCCCCTCACCCCCCGCCCCGAAGGGTTCCTGTGCTCTCTTACCCCCGCGTGGTTTATCTCCTGATACTAAAAATCCGAAGTGTTCAATTCACCTCGGCGATCCCGAAAACTATGTATTCGACACCTTTTTCGTTTATTTTTATATATCGCCCCCCTCACCCCCACCCCAAAGGGGGCTGAACTTGGACTTTAAAAAACCCGGAGTGTCACTATTCATCTGAGCGACCCCGAAAAGTATGGATTCGACACTATTTTCGTTAATTTGATTACCTGACCCCTTGCCCCCCCCCGCCCCTAAAGTTTCCTTTGCTGTGTTATCCCCACGTGGTTTGTCTCCTGATACTAAAAATCCGGAGTGTACAATTCACCTCGACGACCCAGAAAACTATGTATTCGACACTATTTTCGTTTTAATTTAATATATCATTCCCCCTCGCCCCCCACCCAAATGGGAGCAGAAATTTGACTTTTAAAAATCGGGATTGTCACTATTCACCTCAGCGACCCCACAAACTATGGATTCGACACTTTTTCGATTATTTTTTTACCTGACCCCCTAACCCCCACCCCTAAGTGGTGGCTTACCCCTACAGTGCTCGTCTCCAGATAGAAAATAATATGTGTTAAAAATTTGATTGAAATTGCTCCAGTGGTTTAGGAGGAGATGTGTCATTTACACACATACATCCATCATCAGTCCCCCCTCGCCCCCCCACCCACATTTGAGCAGAAATTTGACTTTCAAAAAATCGAGAGTGTCACTATTCACCTCAGCGCCCCCAAAAACTACGGATTCGACACTATTTTCGATTTTTTTACCTGATCCCCCTAACCCCCCACTCCTAAGGGGGCTAGAGGTGGCTTACCCCCACAGCGCTCGTCTCCAGATAGCAAATAATATGTGTTCAAAATTTGATTGAAATTGCTCCAGTGGTTTAGGAAGAGATGTGTCATTTACATACAAACATACAAACATACAACATTCATTTATATATATATAGATTATTATTATTATTATTATTATTATTATTATTATTATTATTATTATTATTATTATTATTATTATATTGCTGGTATTACTTATTAAACTAGTGTATATGGTACATTTTACTTTAAGATAATATTATCGTGTGTCGAGTCATGTATGTGCCACGACTAGGAAAGGGTTGTTTAGCTCTGAGTTAGAGCATGTCAATTACGCACTGTTATACACATACACAGTACAACTACGTTATACGTCGTTAATTTTTGCGTGGATGCCTGCTCTCGTTCTCATTATCGCTCTCTCTCTCTCTCTCTTTCTCTCTGTCACACACAAACACACACACACACACACACACACACACACACAAAGACAGAGAACCATACAATCAAAGGAGCAGTATTAGAGCGTTTCCATACTAGGATACATTCAAATGATAAGGTAAATACTGAAATTTTTTGACCTCAGAATGTATTAACCAGAAATACCTACAGGAAGAATGCGTGCTTTGTCAGCACTGTATGTAGCAGAGGCGAATTCTTTCCTAAACCCAAAGTAGTACATCGACTTGGATCCTATAGCGCAGACTCTGAAATGGTCGACTGTAGAATATCACGAACTCCTACTATGAGAGACCGGTAGAGGAGCACACTGGAACAGTGTACCTGGTTTGGGAACCAACCTCCTTCTAATGTTGACCCTATGCGGAAAGGGCGAAGGAGAGGAAACAGAGATGAGAGGGTCAAGGTGTTTCAATAACCCAGATGGATGCTTTGTGTGCAAGAAGAATCTATTATTTCATTTGCAGAAGAATCCTCTTCAAGTACGTGATTTTATGTTTTGGATACTAATTATGAGAAATAACACTGGGAAAGTGAAGCTCATCGAAACACCAAACATCACAACATCAGGTCATCCATCGCGCAGTCGCTCGGTGAGAAAGGATTTCAAGTGCATGGGGAAGTCCTTGGCGCTGCGTAAATGGCAGTACGAGAAGGATAGACATGATCACCACTAAAGAGAACAAAGCGAGCAAGTGGCTCCGTGGTTTGGTTCACGTAGCTATGTGCTTGTTTTCGGGAGACCGTGGGTTCGAACTCTACTGCCGGCAGACCAGAAGATAGTTTTCCTTGGTTTCCAATTTTAACGGAAGGCATGTGCTTGGGTTGAACCTTAAGTTGTTTTACAAGTTGCTTTACTTTGCACCGACACAGAAAGGTCTTATGACGACGATGGGATAGTAAAGGCCTAAGAATGGGAAGGAAGCGAACGTGGCCTTAATTAAGGTACAGCCCCATCATTTGCCTGGTGTGAAAATGGGAAACCACGGAAAATCCATTTTAGGGCTGCCGAAGGTGGGGTTCAAACCCATTACCTCCCGGATGCAAGCTCATAGTAGTGCGCCCCTAACCGCACGGCCAACTCGCCCGGTTGTACATATTAAGGCCACGGCCGCTTCTTTCCCACTCATACTCCTTTCCTATCCCATTGTCGCCATATGACCTCTCTGTGTAGTGAAACGTAAAGCAAATATTTAAAGGATAAAGTGGAAAAGAGATATATACTAGTAGGATTTGGACAAACTCTGACCAACCAGGGGAAGTACATAGAAAAAAGAAGGCCATCTGCCTGCCGACAGTGTCGTATTATAAGAATAAGTACGAGCTGGGTGGCTGAGAACGAAGGGGTCTCATGACGGAGGCGAGAAAGACAGGCCCTAAGAAAACGATAAGGCTGATGAAGACCTTCAACATTAGTACCAAGGAGTACATCGACTGGAGGCTGAAAGCGCTCAGGTGTTCTCTTCTGATCCTCAGTCATCGTTTATATAACACTGGACTGAGATCATGGACTTTTAACGTACTTGTAATTTATTTTTCAACGAAATTCTTTTAGTGGATTCTTTGTCTCAAGCAGCCTCCAAGTGGAGGAATATTTTGAAAATAAAAAATCAATTCCATCCCCGTATAACAAAAGAAAATGCTCTACCTGCAGTATACACCACAATTACTTGAATTCGACGAAATTTAACTATTCAGGATCGTTACAAATTGTTTTAACGAAAACAAACCACTGCACGTACAGAGCCACAACTAGTAAAACATAATTTGTTCTACTCCTGGAAGTTCTACTAGATGCAACCAACATTACCGGCTCGCCATGCAAACTTTGAGGTATAACTCCAAACAGTGGATGGCGATTCGGGAACACTGTGCAGACAACTTGAAAGATATTGTTTAGTTTAGGTTGTCGTAGGATATTATAATTCCTTATAGGAGGTGGCTGGATATTAACCCAGCGCTACTGTGACGCTAAACCTAAGCAAATAGAATTATTATAAGGATGGGAGAAATCCCTGAAGCAATCCAATTTCATTCCCTTATATGATCGTTCCGGCTGGAAACGACTACGCTCTTTGAAAACTACATTTCCTGTCCCAGAGCCTTCTGTGCAAGAGATAGATTCAGAAAATATTAGGAACGTGTTTTTTAAAGTATTGCCTCCTGCACGATAATTTAAATAACGCGAAATACTGGCCTGGAAATGGACAAGTGGTGGTGCTCTGCGTCGTCAAGCATGCTTAGAATAGTGATAGAAATGACGATCTGTGCCCATATTTGGTTGAAGTGACGTGCAAATTTGTTTCCTTCGCATGAAGACATTCCCCAAGTAGTTATCGTCTTTAGTGACTCCTGAGCAGATTGGATAACTGTTACAATGTGGGGAAATATGTGAAAGATGATATTATAGTCAAAATGATCATATAAAAATACATCAGTACAATAAGCGGGATTTTCTTGGTGGAGTCAATCACATGATACGTGTATTTCTTGGTTATAGGAAACTGTGGGCACACAGATCTTCAACATGACAATGCTTGTCTACAGACGGGTGTTGACAAAGGAATGATACATTTCAGCCTCTCAGATTCCACGTGAGTTTAACCATACCCATCAAATAACCAAGCTTTCTTACCTGCTGACATTACCATCCTTCAGAATGAAAAGATTAATGAATTGACACCATCGACGAGTGGTTTGGAAATAAAATCACATGAGTGACATTGGTGTCCCTGGATAATGACTAATTTCTACGCCGAATGATTGCTACAATTTGTCCGATACTGAAGTAGTCCAAGATAGTATACACTTGGTGGATAATATTACCTTCTAGAAGAAGGTATTTTAAATTGTCGGCAGAAATGCATGTTCTCTTGCATTCTGATTATGTTATCGCGAAGGAGGGCAGAAAAGTTTCTTACGTAGCTATACCTGAGACTATACCTTTCTTTATCTTCATCAGAGTTGAACTGAAAATCATAGAATCATTCTATCGGAAAATTAAGTAATGAAACTCTCATTTCTGTACGCTCCCTGTATATTTCGTTTCTGCGTTCGCGAGTATCCCGTTTGACACTACTGCCGTGCCTGTTACTAGTATAAATAATATATATCCTTAACGCAGCACCTATGATATTAACAGCGGACTGGCATATAAATTGAAATATATTTTAGGGAGATACAGTGTTTGAACCCCACTGTCGCCATCCTGAATATGATTTTGCGTGGTTTCCATTTTCCCACCAGGAAATGCTGGGGCTGTACCTTAGTTAAATCCACGGTAATTTTCTTCCCACTCCTAGTCCTTTCCTATCCCATCGTCGCCATAATACGTATCTGTGTCGGTGTGACATAAATAAAATTTTAAAAAATCCCGGGGTTAGATCTTTTCTCAACCGCTGTTTCATAAGGACTATTTCTAAATATCCCGTATTGCAGGAGTGAGATATATGATTATTCCAAAATTCATGAAGAACAACAGCAGTTGTTGCTCAGGTTATCCACATCATTGCTAAAACCCGGGGAAAATAGCAGTTTTTTTTTTTTGAACGGAGCAATAGTGGTCAATTTAGAAATCAACATGTTGCATGAAATTGAATGTGATGCAGTCATGTGGCTTCCAATTGATGAAATTTTATCCGGGATTACGGGGTTTAGTGCAGATAGCGAGAGAAACAGAGAATAAATACAGTAGGAGCCGATCAGTGGACTTCATATTTAGATTTTGAGGTTAAGGATATATGAACATAAGTTGCGATAGTACCTTTTGTAAATAGATAATCGTTCCGACGCTTGGATCATGGACAGGAAAACCTTAAAAATCGCCAATAGAAGTATGTATGTATGTAAGTATGTATGTATGTATTGAAACAGGAACGCCCGTACTTCAGTTTATCGGAGAGCATGAGAAACGACAAGGCGTGTACGGCCCATGCTAAGAGAGTGAGAGAGAAGGGTAGTGAACATTTTTTTTATGATTAAGTGGATCCTTCAGTTTATTCAATAGATATGCAAAGAATTATGTCACCTTTTACAGCTGAATCGTGGAGTTGTCCTTGAAGGCGTGGAGGGGACGTCGTCCTGAGGCGTCTGTGTCGTCTTGCGGTCAGCATCGGCGTTGTCTTCCGTCATTGGTGTTTTCTCTGTATTAGTGTTGATGGCGACTCAAACCTGAGGCAGGAACGGGGAAATGTGGAGCTTCCGCATCGGACGTCATGGGACTCTGGTGTGACACCTCTCTAAAGCGAAGCACACCGAAATAGTTCCCACAGTCAATGATGTTGAACGCACTTTAGCAGCAAGGATAAAGTCAGAGTCACAGTTCCATGAGAATAAGATGGAAGGAATTATCGTATTTGGAATAATAAACAGACGAAAACAACCTAGGACCTTCCGAGGTGCACTTCACAAAGAAAATTAAATTCACCGGGTACAGTCTCTGCACTGTACACCATGAGCACAATATTCACACACTTGTTGAAATAAACGACAGTCCAAGTTCTGTTACGTCGTAATTTTCAGAAGATTATCAGACACTTAAGATCATACGTGATTCTGAACAGGTTATGATGGGAATTGGCATGGTACCTCGGAAAGAAATTACGATACCGTATTCCACAAGTTAATACTGTCTCTAAGAGGGAATGTTGGCACAGTTTATTACGAACACAGTTCAGTGGATAGACACAGTCTTTAAATGAAATGAAGGCTGGCACAGTTTTATTACGAACACAGTTCAATGGATATACACAGTCTTTAAATGAAATGAAGGCTGGCACAGTTTTATTACGAACACAGTTCAATGGATAGACACAGTCTTCAAATGAAATGAAGGTCGGCACAGTTTTATTACGAACACAGTTCCGAAAAATGGATAAACACAGTCTTTAAATGAAATGAAGGTCGGCACAGTTTTATTACGAACACAGTTCCGAAAAATGGATAGACACAGTCTTTAAATGAAATCAAGGTTGGCACAGTTTATGTTAGAAACGTTATCGCTGTTTTCACACAGTCTTTAAATGAAATCAAGGTTGGCACAGTTTATGCTAGAAACATTCATAGTCCACAAACGAAATATAATCGCCCAGTCGTACAGACTGACAAAAACGAAATTACGTTTTTGTTCATGCACGAAGTTCAAGCCCACGGAGAAAGCTTCCAACACTAACGTTTCCGAACTCAAGTACACAGCCGGACCGAGTGACGAATTATATCGCGACGTGCTTACTTGCGCACACACTGAACTCACGGCTTACTGCCGACTCCTCTCACTCTCTCTGCCTACGGCACACTGCAGCTGCACACTGCCCACACTGCACACTCTCTGCTTTACCCCAGGCTGGCGATTCGCTAATATTGCCGAAGGTCGGTGGGCGTGGCTACACCTGTGGGCCCCAAGAAAATTTTATATCTTGGCCATCTTTACACTGAGTGACATGAAATTTCGGCTAGCAGCGTTCAATATTCCTGCCTGCAAGGTAACGTTATTGAAATATTGATATCACATTTCGTTCATGCTGCAATGCTATGGAACACGAAAGAACCTTCTGCGTGACGTCGCTTGACCTTGGCCGGTGTTCTGGAACAGCGCGAGCTTGCTTGCAGTTCCCACAAGGCCTGTGCGCTCGGCGCAAGTTTTAAATGCTTACGGCCGGGTGTTAGCGAGTTCCTCTTAATAAATGAATGAAACGTGAATGCTCGTAGGGCGTTCCCGTTTCAGTATGTATGTATGTATGTATGTATGTATGTATGATGGCACATTTGTAGTGAATTTACTAGGCCTATGATAAAAGGTTTATTGAAATGTACTGTTTTCTTGTTGGCCGGGCCGATTGTGTCAGACGGTGGCCTTCTGACCTCAAATTGGCAGGTGGTCCGGTGGTATTTGAAGGTGCACAAATATGTCAGCCTCTTGTCGGTAGATTACTTGCATTGAGAGAGAAACGAATGAAGGGAGATTCTTTTCCAATTCGCTTCACGTTGCACTGACACAGATAGATCTTTCGGCGATGATGGGAAAGGAAAGGGCTAGGAGTGGGAAGGAATCGACCGAGACCAGCTCCAGCATTAGCCTCGTATGGAAATTGGAAACCACGGAATACCATATTCAGGGCTGCCGACAGTGGGGTTCGAACCACTCTCTTCCGAATGCAACCTGACAGCTACGTGTCCCAGACTGCGCAACCATTCGCTCGGAAGGAGAGAATTCCAAATTCAAGAATCAACTCTTTTCAAATGTGATACCGTTTTACCTTCGTTACTACAAGAAACTGTAGTAACTGTAGTGAGACCTGGATAAAGTTAACCGTTACTAAATCTCAGTAAATGGTGTGAATATTAGTAATCTATATTGGTATAATAGTATAGAAATTAATTTATAATACCGTTATTTAAAAAAAAGGATCCGTTTGTCAGCTAAAGCACTAAACCAAGTGTGAAATGATCAACTACTCCACTAATACAGTGTAGCTTCTTACCTTCTACGGACAACATCGCCAGTGTTCCCGCAAGCTTGCCACAGCAGTGTAAATTCTCTTCAGAGCTTCAGACCGCAAATATTTATCATGGTAATTTGCATTCCTGACTGCGTACTCCGTACAAACCCAGCTCACTCCTATACGCTTCTAGCATGGTTGCTAGTGCAAGCTATTTTCTGACGAGAAACACATCAGGAACATTTTTATTGACCCCTTAGCTTTTAAAGATTGTTTTCTTCTGGCATGAATTATCCACCTACTTCTGCCTCAAATTTCTATTCATCCACTAACCGTTGAGAAATTGGTTAGGCACACCGTCAAGAAGGAACTGCGTTGCCAGATTTTCAGTTGAAATCCTACAGACGAGTCATGACCTACAAATGTAACCAAAGGAGGATGAAAGAAAGAAGGCACCTGTTTAAAAAAATCGGATTCTTATACTCCTCGGTGTGAAGTAGTTTCTGTAGACAAACTACGTGTTGACAAATTCTAGATTTGTACCGAATCACTCCTTCAACGCATAAATAAAAAATTTGCAACCGTGACACCATTTTCCACATATATTTCATAATGTTCATTAATGGGCAAAGGAAAGGAAGGAAATCTTATCCTAATGTCCCTTAAATCATACTTCACATTACTGATCCAGGTGAACGCTGTTTCCACCTTAACTCTAAACCATGACTGAAATGCTCGTGAAAACTAATTAGATGTAGGTACCAGGTGCTGACTTCGGGACAATTAAATTTTCCCTTCTCTGATTATATTGTTCTGCAATGAATCTTCATAGATTATTTTATGTCCTCTGAAACGAGTAGTATTTTACCTGCCTAGATTATTTAATGTCCGGTTATATAAGGTAATTTGTGATTAGTTCAACTCACCTCACCAAGCTGGTGCTTATTGTTTCTACACAAGTTTTTTGAAGGTAGCAACAACACGTCAAGTACCATAAGGTTTACTTCAGGTGCTTCCCTTCAACCATTTCAAATCTTATCTTGATAGTAATTATTCTCCAATAGATTACAAAATATACTTCATGTACTTAAGATCTCTAATATCGAACTATGGAAGTTCTACACTATGAATGTGGCGAAGAATCCAGATGGCAACGACTGCTGCTGTAAAGTTAATCGAAACTTGATGAGACCATGGCATCACTAAAGCAATAAAACTCCTGATGTCTCATACACTCATGTTCTTCTTATGCACCGAAAACTAGGGCAGTGAAGAAAGATTATTAGGAGCTCATTGCTTTCGAACTGTGGTATTGACGCACATTGTTGCAGAACCCATGGGCGGAGAACTGTTTTTATGAATCCATCATAACGTAACTTGGAGAAACAACTACCGTTAGAGCAGCAATTAAACTGTTTCATTATTTTGCTAAAGGGCCGATGACCTAGATGTTAGGCCCCTTTAAACACCGGGGTTTGATTCCCGGTACTGCCAAAAATGTAAGAATGGGAGGAGGGCTGGTATGTGGTTGAAATGATACATACAGTTCATCTCCATTCCGGGTGTGTCTGAAGAGAGCTGTACCACCTCGGGATGAGGATACGAGTCTACATTCAGGTCGCCCATACGGCGTCAACTCGAAAGACATGCACCAAGCCTCTTCATAGAACACACGCCATTATTTTTATCATTTTTTCCCGAATTATCTACCGTATATTTAAAGTTACAATCAATTTTACATTTATCCAAAGCACAATAGTAACATTCGTGTTATTCTCAAACTTAACACACCAGTTAAACGCCTTCATGACCCAGAACAACATCGCTGCTTGTAGGGACTCAACAACTACGTATCGTTAGTCACGGGAATGTTGAAGAAATCCTGTAGGAAGAAATTCCACCAATCTTCTGTTTTCCCCAGTCAGTAGCCTTTGAAACTTCATTAAATAAAAATTATGATTATTATTATTATCAAGTACTGTTTACAAAATTTATATACACCCCACATTCAGGTTAAGAAATCTCATGGTAATCGTGCTGTTGAGTGTAGATCCCTCCAACAAATTAAGTTAAATATGGTAATGGAGTTGTTCCGAGCGTTTAAATTTTGAGTATTAATCAGTTACTAGCAGAGAAGTTGCTTCGTCCCCTCCCAGTGTATATCCACACCTAATTAACTACTCAGTCTATTGTTATTCTGCCACCATTAGCACGCTACTGCGCCGGGGGAATTATATTAGTTTGTTACCGGGTAATACATCAGGCCTTTGATCATCATTGCACATTACAGCAAGCGACACGCACCTTGGCATTAGAAGCAAACATGACGTGGACATAAAGGTGCACCACTAAGGGATGGGGGCATCAGTAATCACGGTGAAGAATATAGGTGATAATAAAGTTGTTTTAGAGAAAGTGTCAGTACTTTCTCTTCTTATTGCTAACAATCCTAATTATAAATATGACCGGGCGAGTTGGTTGTGCGCGTAGAGGCGCGCGGCTGTGAGCTTGCATCCGGTAGATAGTAGGTTCGAATCCCACTATCAGCAGCCCTGAAGTTGGTTTTCCGTGGTTTCCCATTTTCACACCAGGCAAATGCTGGGACTGTACCTTAATTAAGGCCACGGCCGCTTCCTTCCGACTCCTAGGCCTTTCCTATCCCATCGCCGCCATGTGTCATATTTGTGTCGGTGCGACGAATACAGCAGTAGCGCGATCTATCGGAGATGATTGGCAACAGAGACACAAACCACATCACGACAAACAATGGTCGATGTAATGTTATTGTTGATCAATGTCATGAGCATTCTGTGTTGTAGGCCTTCACATTTAGTTTTCTGTCGACTCTGTAACATTAGGGCTTCTTACAAAATTAATTAATTGTAGCGTAGACTGTAGTTCCTTATTCCTTTACATACCAGTTTTAATTAAATTCCGTTTACCCATTTTCTCGTGACTCGTTGCTGATATGAAGGCCGTGAACCCTAACCTCGCCACATACAAAGGCATAAAATAAATAAATAAATATGGACTTAGCAACAAACATCCAAATTCATGAATATCTCTGTTATCATAGCCGGTACGGTAAAAATGTATAAGACATACAAATGATCAGGAATTTAATACTATATAACTTTAGTTATGTAGTATTTGTCGATAGGACCATTAATAACACAAATATTTGAGAATTACATTTTTGGCCTTTCCCTAAACTACCATTTCACTCAGCTAGAATAAAATGATTTATAGCTTAGATTGTAGCGAATTATTCCGCGAATTCGCATACCGATTTTCATTAAGATAGGACGACTAATAACATAAATATTTGAGAATTACATTTTATACCTTCACCAAAACTACCATTTCTCTCAGCGTGAATAAGATCATTTATAGCCTAAATTGTAGCGACGTATTTTGCAACTATGGGTGCCGATTTGCATTAAGGTAGGGCCACTAATAACATAAATATTTGAGAATTAAATTTTAGGCCCTCCCCTAAACTACCATTCCTCTCAGCGTGAATAAGGTTAATTATAGCCTAGATTGTAGCAACTTACCCCGGATTTTATATACCGATTTTCATTAAATTATCTTCAGCCGTTTTCTCGTGATGCGTGTACAGACAGATAGATAGACAGACAGACAGAAATTACTCGATCAAATGAAAAACCGCACATTTTCTCACGTTTAACGAACAGTACTACGCTGCCGATCTAACAATCCGAAGTTCCAGAGCTGGAATGACCAGGCCTCAGACAGCCGTGAACACTCCTCTGCCATTATTCCGCTAAATATGCACACTGCTCATTCCAATTAATGCCTCAGAGTAGGAATTGAATACCTCGAATGCTATGATGAATCAGTATGTTACCTACCAGTAGTATCAGAAAATTTATGAACCAGAGGATTAGCATGCTTAAGAAGAAAGTTATCTAACTCCCCAGCTACTTCCCGCCAATATTCAGGCAGGCTGGTATACTCGGTACGACCGGGCGAGTTGGCCGTGTGGTTAGGGGTGCGCAGCTGTGACCTTTCATCCGGGAGATAGTGGGTTCGAACCTCACTGTCGGCAGCCCTGAAGATGGTTTTTCCGTGGTTTCCCATTTTCACACCGGGCAAATGCTGGGTCTATACCTTAGTGGCCTTAATTAAGGTACGACCCCAGAATTTGCCTGGTGTTTCCCATTTTCACACCAGAAAAATGCTGGGGTTGTACCTTAATTAAGGCCAGTGCCGTTTCCCTCCCATTCCTAGGCCTTTCCTGTCCCATCGTCGTCGTAAGACCTATCTGTGACGGTGCGACGTAAAACAAATAGTATTTTATAAGGGCTCTGGAATATACTGTATTATGAAAGGTACAGGTCGACTGAGGATATATTTTAGGAATACATAGCTTTTGTTACTTCACCTCTTTACTATGTGATCTGTTCCGTTTGGAAACTCCTCCTTTATATATATTATGATGGCTCCATCAAGATTTCTAAATATTCATCTAAATCTTTGTTTCTGGTGGGTATGTTGAATTTAGAAATTATATACTCAATTAACCTCTTTTGAAAGTCAAATGTCATGAACAGGAACCACACTTTATTTATTTCAGTCAGGACAATTTTCCCAAAAGTGTGGTACGTCCAAAGCGTAAACCGAAAACTCACTGACTCATCACCATATCTCTGATATCCCTTAATGTATGAAGTACAAATTTCAACGAATAGTTGCCCTGGTACATTTAGTACTCACGAAGAAAGAATTTGAAAAAATCCAACTTCACTCCTCCAAAATCGTTGGCGATACAAAGTTACAATTTCACATAATGAATACTCTTTTATTTCCTTGATGTTAAATAAGTGATATCCTCTAACACTGCACTGCTAAGGGGTTAAATAGGAGATAGAACCAAACGCAAAAGTAGTCGTTCCTCCGGAACTACGTGATGTACGAAGTTAAAATTTCACGTAACAATTTCTCGTTTAGGTCTTAGATAGTAAATACGGTGTTGTTTTAGGGGATTGTATAATGATAATATCCGCGCTAATTCCAATGAACGTGCTTTTTAAATGGCTGCTGACATTGGGAAATATTGTAGATGACTTTAGTCTAATCAACATTCATCAACATTCCAAACAGTATGTCAGGAGAAGTCTGATATTTGTTACTTCCTTTACTCCTAAATCTGTTGATGAGTATTCGACCTCGGTTATTCAGTGCCCTCTCAATGACAATTATTACGAAATAAACAATTGTTGCATTTAATTCCCGGAAGTATCGACTTAGTCATCACAGATGACACAGCGGAGAGGTTAAACTTGCCGCTAGAGTTTCTCAGCTCCGTAACACTTTCAGGAATGCCACCGCACAAACTCGTCCTGAAAGTATGTGCAATTGTTATGCTCATCAGGAACATGAACTTGGACTCAGGACTAGTTAATGGAGTTCACATGGTGGTACCTGAACGATCTATAAACCTGGAAGTTATTAAAGGTGCTGGAAAGGGAAACCTTGTTTCCATGCCAATAATTACAGCAAATTAGTTCCTACAAATTCCAATATGCTTTTATCACCGAGCGAGTTGGCCGTGCGGTTAGGGGCGTGCAGCTGTGAACTTACACTCGGGAGATATTAGGTTCGAACCCCACTGTCGGCAGCCCTGAAGATGGTTTACCGTGGTTTCCTATTTTCACACCGGGAAAATGTAGGATATGTACATTAATCAAGGCTACGGCCTCTTTCTTCCTACTCCTAGCCCTTTCCTGTCCCATCGTCGTCATAAGACCTATGTGTGTTTGCCCAACTTGCAGCCAATTATAAAACCAATGCTTCTGCCTATGAGAAGACTGCTATTGCCGTTAATATTGGTACTTGCAATGGCAACAAACCAAACCCCCCGGCAGACTTTCAGTAAAATGGGAATCTGTCTACGCAAACCATTGTACACACATGTAACATTTAGCAGAGATAAAAATCCGGATGCCAAGTTGTTGTTAAAAGAAACATTATGAACAAGCTAAAAATAGTAGCACTACACTCTAAAACATGGCTTTAGTCTAATCATTTCATCAACATTCCGAACAGTATGTCAGGATAAGTCTATCGTTTAACTGATATTTGTTACTGATATCTGTTTTTTAAGGAAATCCTGCTGTGAGATTCTGGTATGCATATTTATTTTGTATTCAATGCTTAGTTGTATTTTTATAAAGACAAGAAGCTATTGCTGCTACAACCCACTGGTTTTATATTACTTTTGGAGTTAGAAATAATGTTTGAAGGTCTCGTATCATTTAATTTACATTCTATCATTACGAGTTAGACGAGGTCTGCGCGGTTTGATCACGTGGTATCAGCTTGCATTCGGGGGATAGTGAGTTTGAACTCCACTCTCGGAGCCCTGAAGAAAGTTTACCTGGATTTCCATTTTCACACCAGGCAAATGCTGCGGATGTACCTTAAATAAGGACAGAGTCGCTTCCTTCCCACTTCTGTCCCTTTCTATTACATCGTCGCCATCTGTGTCGGTGAGACGTAAAGCAAATAGTAAAAATAAAAAGAGTTAGTTGTTCTTCCACGGTCAAAATAACGTAATATCCTCTCACTAATAACGTCATGCACGATTCACAACACTCGAAAATACACTGAACATTAACCTCTTTTAGAATTACATAGGCTATCACTGCTGGTACACAAACTTGGCTACAGGCATTTGAAGCAGAGTGTGTTAGGTGGGTTATTATTGACAATTCCTGTACAATATTGGAATATTAGTGACTGTTTCCATGGAATTACTTGTTGTACTCCTGTTTGGTTGTTGTTGTTGGACAATTATGTTTTAACTATACTTTATTATTACACTACTGCAAGTGACCATTGCCACTGGAATATTTCCCAATTGCGATGTATTTGTTAATAATAATAATGATACCGAGCTCGATAGCTGCAGTCGCTTAATTGCGGCCAGTATCCAGTAGTCGGGAGATAGTGGGTTCGAGCCCCAATGTCGGCAGCCCCGAAAATAGTTTTCCGTGGTTTCCCATTTTCACACCAGGCAAATGCCGGGGCTATACCTTAATTAAGGCCACGGCCGCTTCCTTCCACTTCCTAGGCCTCTCCTATCCCATCGTCGCCATAAGACATATCTGTGTCAGTGCGACGTAAAGCAAATTAAAAAAATAATGATAATAATAATATTCTATATAAATAAAATTGTAACGACCGTAAGGACATTGACTATTTTGGCGAAATTTTCATTCATTTATCCGTTTCATTTCTAATAATGACAATCTGCATTTTTTTTTTTTTTTTTTTTTTTTTTTTTTTTGCTTTGGGGTCTGTCTGTATGTCTGTTTTACTGTTTGTTTGCTGAGTTCTTATAACAGTAAAACTATTCGATATATTTCTACCAAACTTCATATTTACAATCCACCTGCCCTTGGGTAGGTTTTGGGGCCAATATTATGTCTGAATACCTAATCTACTGGAGGTTTATCCGAAATGGAAACCATGATTTAGCACTCCCACAAAATATGCACATCCGAAATTAATGGAAATATACCATCCTTAATGGAAATCAATTTCTAAAACTTTTTCTCATGTGCTTAATTTCGATAGGAGGATTAATAAGGGAGATATCATTAACGGACGGTTTTTCAGCACAAGTCCCAACGGACTCGACTCGAAAGCGGGTGCGTGTAAGGTATATTTTGTATAATGTGAAAACTACTGAAGATATTCAAACCAAACTATATAACATCTACCTGTCGAAATATAGGTTTTAAGGTCCATATCATTTCAAATTCCCGGAATGGACTGAGGGTTTATAGGGAATCGGAACAATGATTTTTGTCACCCACAAAATGTACAACACCAACCTGACTGGAAATCGACCAACGTTGGACGAAATCCATTTCTAAAACTTTTTTCTTGTATGCATTTTTCGACAGGAGGATTCCTTATCTATCTATATAAATAAAATCGTAACGACCGTGTGTCTGTAGATTGACTATTTTTGCGAAATTTTAATTGAGCTGTCCGTTTAAGAGGTAATAATAACCATCTGCATAATTTTTAGCTTTAGTTTTCTGAAAGTCCTCATTTATTCCCCCGAAAATCAAGATTGCGGCACAATTTTTGGACTAGCTATAAAATTCAATTTTGGCAGAAATCGACGGAAATTTCTGTGATATTTAAATTTTTCAATTCTTACCTCCGAAGAATATAGAAATATGGAGGCAATTTTAATGACAATGCAGACCTTCATTTCGAGGTATTTCATAGATGAACGGTAAGTCCTATCACAAAATGGATGGCACAATCTCGGTTCAATTTGGAGTGATCTACAACTTTGTTCCTGTGATTTTATGTCATATCTCTATTCCGTATACGTTAGATTTGTCTCTATTTCTGGATTCTAAGTATCTTTTTTCCTTTTTGCACACTTAATTCATAATTTGAATCACTTAGAGGAGAGTTAGAATCATCAAATTCTACACGAACATTGGCCCAAATACTATGTTTGTAGCTGTCACATAATTATCCGGAAAGTAATACACTGTGAGACAGTCTTCCTCTATTCAACGTCTCTAACTCAATATTACCCACCTATAGATGAGATATGAGAAAATACCATAGGGCAAGCCATTTAGATTGTTAAATACGGCGTCTTATGGTACAATATGTTTGTCGATATAACGTGCCGCTTAGCAGCAGTTAATCAGTAAATGAAGGTCTGTAATAGAGTAAACATGCATATACTTTCATATGTGGATTTATATACTTTCACTGATATCGATTTGTAGTGGTTGAGAAAGAGTGTGTCTACTATTTAATCAGTACTCCCCACATCCACTTTGACTGGCAGTAGGAATGGGCTCCTTCCCCGACTCCTGTGTAACTGGCCTTAGTAAGGAGGGCCTGTCGTTTTCTCGATTTGATTTGCTGAATGCAAGGTACCATGCAATTTTGTTCAAAACACACCTACCCGATTGTGTTTTACTGTAGGCAAGTGTGCCTGCCATTATATAGAAATGTATCAATCTAAAAAAAAACTGGAATTATGCATAATGGCGTGCCATTTGAATGAAAACTCACCAACCCGGTGTGACTTGTTAGAAGGAAAAGGGACCTATCATTATTTTGATACCAGCACAACTCAAAGTTCACGTGCAGTAGGGAAGTTAGTGACATTATAATACAAAAATCCTCAACTGTAATCTGTCTGAAAGAAGGAAAGGTGGCCTGCCATTGTGACGAAAACTCCTCAAATCACCTGTGACCGCGCAGTAGGCAATGAGGATTGCCATTATAATGTAAACTTCCCAACTCACTTTTGAATGGCAGTAGGCAAGTAAGCCTGCCATTATCATCACAACTCCGCAACTCACACTTTGCATTGGAAACAATGTATGGGGACCTCCCCGTGTTGTTTCCCGGATAGCGCTAAGAGACATGCAATTTTAAAAACGCCTTATTCACTACATGTACAGTAATTTACTGTGATATTCGTATACAATTTAGAATACCGTAGCGACGCATGGGTACAATTACTACTAATAATAATAATAATAATAATAATAATAATAATAATAATAATAAAACAGTCAACGATCGATCACAGGACTTCCCACATTTTTCATGGCATTCTGTATGCTGCAGAACGTCTACGAAGATCCTTTCTACCACACTGCGGCTCTTCATCCACAACACAGCTCGATGAGCTACATTTCTAGAATGAATAAAGGGAACATATTGAAATATGCCGGGAAATTTCTCTAAATGGTGAAGTGGACTTACGAAGCAGTTCTTGTGTTTGTGAGAAGCTTCGCATAACATCCTCCAGTGTTATATTGAGAAATGGTACTTGCCTCTCTGCCAAGTACTCTTAAGAGTGCGATTTCTGAAGGAAAGGGCTTTATATTTCGTTCGGATCGGTAGGTTATAGAAAAAAAATTTATATCAGAAACTTCTCCCCTAATTGTGAAGAGAGGCTTTTCGTTTTAAAAAACGAGAGTCTGTTATATAATACTTGTCTGGGTAATTAAAGCAGATAATAAAGCGCTTATCACAAGCAGTTACTGCTTCTGCAGAGTTCTATTGTTTACTGTACACCAGCACTCAAAGTGACTGTGCGCGTCTGCACTAGACAACCTCTTTCATCGTTAGCCCAGTGTATCAGACATGAAGCTTGTTCCAAGTTTCATTGAATATTCAGGCTCATCTACAAAGGGTTTGTCCCTATATACAATTGTCAGTAGTTATCACGATAAACTATTTCACTTTAGGCCCATGTATTTTATTGTTGTTAATTTGCGATATCTTTGGTTACCTCCTGAGTTTCTGATTCTCTTCTCAGTCACCGTCCTTGTAAGTTACACCAGCAGGCACATTTAAGAAGCTGACGTCCTAGTATTGTTTCCACAGAAGGCGTGTATGTTGTAATAAATAAATCTTTTTCGTAATTCACATTGCTAGAACTAGTATTTCTTCTCTGTGCTTCTTCCATTAATAATTTCATTTATTCCCTTAGTTGGTCGGCGACGCGGTCTAGGGGTTGCGGACCGAGCTCGATAGTTGCAGTCGCTTAAGTGCGGCCAGTATCCAGTATTCGGGAGATTGTGGGTACGAACCCCACTGTCGGCAGGCCTGAATATGGTTTCCCATGGTTTCCCATTTTCACACCAGGCAAATGCTGGGGCTCTACCTTAATTAAAGCCACGGCCGCTTCCTTCCAACTCCTAGCCCCTTCCTGTTCCATCGTTGCCATAAGACCCATCTATGTCGGTGCGACGTAAAGCAACTTGTAAAAAAAGGGAGGGTTGCGGAGGGACCAGTATTCGAATTCCGGCCAGATCTGTATGGTTTAAATCGATCTAAGGGCTTGTTCAATATCCTCTCAGCCTACGCGAGAATAATTGACGAGCTATATGGCCCTGTTCTAGAACACGCGAGAGTATTCCGCGCTGTCCACGTGTCACCTCGTAATCTGCTAGCCTTGGGCCTGAGCAACGGTCGCTTGGCAGGTCAAGGCCCAAACAGTCTGCAGGACCGCGAGGTTTAATTTCTTTCTTTTTTGTTTGTTCGGTCAGTCAATCGGTCGGTCGGTTGGTTGGTTGGTTGGTTGGTTGGTTGGTTGGTTGGTTGGTTGGTTGGTTGGTTGGTTGGTTGGTTGGTTGGTTGGTTGGTTGGTTGGTTCTTCCCTATAGGTTAGTTTTCAAGTCAAAACTGGTAATAACGATATAAATAAATACATTCTTCGTGGGATTTTTAAAAAAGCCAACTTTGGTACATGATTCAAGAGCTAAATTAAACACCGCGGGAATCATTTGTGTATGTAGGCTATGCTCATTAACTTTTAGTCCTATGAAGCATGAGGCTGATACAATTTCTTGGCTTCTATCCTGATCAATCATAACCTTCATTCCCAGAAGAAGAATCATTCGATATTCACTCCGTAATTTTAGTAGCATGTTTGTGGAACATGAGTTGTTACAAACCTGCGGACATTTAGGCATTACGATTCATGTCTTAGCCAGGCGAAATAGGCATTAAATAAAATCAGAATAGGCACTCTCAAAATGTATGTAAACTATAATTGCTCTACACCCCGGTAGGGCCACAGCTGTTAACTGTGATTCACACGTGAACTTGGCCCTGTATTACGGCCAAATGCAGTCCCTCAGGCCTGTTCTATGCGGAAGGATTTATTCGATATTCCGTGTATCTGCGGTGTGTTGTGTATACGTGACAATGCAAAACACCCAGTCTCGCGGTTTGATTTCCCAACCTGACCGAGAATCCATCCCGAGAATATCTGACCAGAAAGCGTCGATGCTGATCATATTCAATTATTTAAAATTTAAATTATATCCTGAACAATTTCAAAACGGGTCACTAATTTGGAAGTGCTGATCTCGGTTATTTACATCAAATAATCAATGGCTATACCAAATGCAATACACTTCCAGCCCACATCCCCATACATTTCCCCGCCCCGCCCTAAACGCAACCGGTATATTCATCATGTGCCCCGTCCGCGTCTAACCTCACAACAACGCTCTATCTTCCACCGCTTCCCAACTCTTGGTAACTCACTTCCCGATATTGACATATTCACACATTTTGCATCCTTCAAACACAAAATTAAAAGTTTCCTATGAAGTCCTCTCCACGTTTCCATTTTCATCCGTCTTACCAACCCATGACCTTTCTTCATGCTAACTCTTTTACCGAACCTTGCCAGTTATCGTCGCCATTCTTGCTAGTGGTGGTGGTGATTATTGTTTTTAAGAGGATGTACAACTAGGCAACCATCCTCGCCATCCTTGTTACATTGTTATTGTTGATACTTAATATTGTTGTATACCCCGATTGTTAACTTATGATATTAAATTTGTCATATTATCGGATGTATCTAATAAATAAATAAATTATTGATGTCAATTCTGTGAAGAGAGGAACTGAAGCTACTTAAACAGTTTACTCTACAGGTACGTTACAATTGAACAGATGACTGCTAGCATTTCTCATGAGTTCCTGGTGGGGTTTTTCTTGAGTCGCATCGACACAGATAGATCCTATGGCGACGATGGGATAGGAAAGAGCTAGCAGTGCGAAGGAAGTGACCGTGGCCTTAATTAAGGAACAACCCAGCATTTAACATTTACAATGGTTGTTCATACCTTGGCTTACCCTGTTTAATTTTGAGAGGATCGCTTTGCTCCTACATTCAGATACCAACCACTGTCTTGGAATATCTCTAAGTCGTATAATACTAAATAATTTGCTTTCTCAGCGATTCCTCAACCGTTTCGGAAGTCCTTCGACCAATAATTTACGAATTCTTACCTTTCTAGTATACTTTTCGCTTTGGTTAACCAGTGCCTTTCTTGTATATTGTTCTTCTGATGATGGATTGCTGTCTTCAGAAGCTAACTACCCTCCCCTGTTTTAAATCGTGACCAGTATTTTAAATTTATTTTAAGAATATCTAATTCAATACTTTCTTCACATATTGCTTTTTCCCCACAATTTGCCGTAAAATTTGAGAGCCCCATTGCAGAACTTACTCACTGCCTGACTCAGCATCTTAAACTCTATCTCTCCCACCTATAGTTCAGCTCCATATAACTCTTCACTAAAGCTCGTAGAACATGTTTTTAATCGTATATTCTATGTTTGTTATCTTAAACTCTTAATGCTGCTAGACCTTTCCTATTTGCTTGTTTTAACCTGTTAACCTGTTAACCTGTTAACCCTTTCGCATTGTTTTACAAATCATTCGACTTAGAAATTAAATTTTAAGAAACTTTTCTTAGTACATTCTGTCACTGCATTGCTAATCTTTTGCATGCCTCCAGCCGTTAATTTCGTCAGCAAAAATTAGGCCTCGTATTTCATGATTTATTAAAACTTCTACAGTACATCCTAATCTTAGTATTTATTGTTTGGAGAGTGGGAAAACATTGTCAGCGGTAAATGTTTTCTGTGCCATCTTTTAAGGGAGAATGCAAAATGCAAGAACTGAAGAGGAAACAAATCACATGGATTCATAAAATAAGTTTAATGAACGAATTGCCTAAGGAGAATAGAGTATTGTATATTATTCAAAGAAATATGACTGGTTATGAGTCAGAAATGTCTAAACATCAGTTTCATAACCTACTAATCAATTTATAAGCATGACGTCATCGTCAAAACAGCGTTCAGAACAGCCATATGTAGCCTATATAACGATAACTTTGCGTCTGTTTAAGGTTGGACTGGGAAAAAATTCAAGTATAGAAATCCAAGAATTACGATCAAGGAGACTCGCCGCACTGACCATTCACACCTCCTACTCATTAAGATGAACAGTGATCGCTTGGTAGACCAAGGCTCGTTAGGGCTTCAGTGCCAGAGGGTACAAGCGTATGATATCAGTAGTATAATGTTAGTGTACGGGAAGGTAATTAATTTTTATTATATTCTGTTAAATAAAATTGCAATCACTCTATATGAATTATCAATCAAATGGAATTTTTCATTACTCCTTGGTAATTTATCATCATACCAATTATTTCCATTTGGATTTATTTTATTGTAAATGTACGAATACAAACTTCATTCAGATTTTACCACGTGATAATTAAATTCATACATGTTTTACCAACTCCGACGTGTTCGTTGTACTCACTGCCAAAATGTGATACAGTTTAATAAGAAACAGCAGAGGTTTAATCTAAGGTTGCCAATGTTATTACTTGCATTGCAAGGCATAAGGAAGGTCTAGCAATGCTATTCAACTGAGTTAAAGGTGTAACTTACAATTCTGGCCCCGAGATAACAACCAGAAAGCAAAAATAATAAGAGTACATATAGCAGGAGAAACCAATTTGTTGGAAGAAGTATCATTGGAGGACTAGAACCTGTGTCTGAATATACAGTATAAACTTTGGCTCATCAGCCACCGGCAATGATAATGCACCAAAGATATCGGATATAGAAGTACAATTACATACAAAGTAATGTCGCAAAGTACTTCTGTCTCAAATGATCGATCCCTTTCCATCTCATTGAAGACACGCCTAGTTCAACCTCTCATTTATTCCATCTTCCTGTATGGATCTGAAACATGGATTGTCAGCATTTGAAATTTTGTGTTGGTGATGAATAGTACGAATTTCGTGTACATAACATAGAAGTAAAGTGTCCATTTTAAGATACTGCAGTTCGAGAGTAATCTGTGAAACATACGCATGCATTGCTGACTTCAGTTCACTGGAGAGGAGAATGAAAGTATGGAATTTTTAAAATGACGTTTGTACATTTCTCTGGAAGAAAACCTCAGGGAAGGGCTCCGTTGCGATGGTGTGATGTGATCAAGATTGTCGCTGATCGTGCAGTCAATTCTGCTTAGAGGAAAGTACAAGAAAATAACAAGACTGTCTTTCACGAATATTGTCGTGGAGTATCGCATCCTCATGAAAGGGGAAATGAGAGAGAGAGGTTCAGCGCAAGAATTCATTCGTTACTAATACTATTACTAAGTGCTTGTATATCAATGTCTTTAATTACTATTTCAATGAACGTCGGAATTCCACAATGCTACCATTAGTGAGTTCCATAACATTTAAGAAAATCTACTGACACAGGTAGATTTCAATCAATCAATCAATCAATCAATCAATCAATCAATCAATCAATCAATCAATCAATCAATCAATCAATCAATTTAGCACTGTCACCTAGGTTGCCGACTTCGTATCAATTGTGTATCTAGTCTTTTGTTAAATGATTTCCGCCGTCACGTCCTTGCGATTCAGTTTCATATTTTTTTACATAGTAGGATATTAACTGACAAATTTCTCCAGGCTTGATTATTCTCTATCATTATAGACTGTTATGGCTCTCAACATTCAGTCTGTGTCTCAGAGAACCAGCTACATCTGCAACACTCTAGTAGTTTGGTATATACTACTTTCAAATGTCTTAACTTGAGGTCATACAGTCTTCAATGAACCCCTCCCGTGGGTGGGGGACGCAGACGAAGAATACACCCACGGTATCCCCTGCCTGCCAAAAAGGGGAATAAAAGGGTAACACCCACTGCGGGTGGGCGACGCAGATGTAGAATACCCCCAGTATCACCTGCCTGTCGTAAGAGGCTACTAAAAGGGGTTACCTTGGCGCAGACATGGATTACGGCTTGGTATCATGTGTAGAACACCCTGTGGATGGGAGGGGCTGAATATATTCACAGGTAATCCCTACCTGTCGTAGAAGGTGACTAAAAGGGCCATGTGGCCATCGGTATTTTATTTTTGAGGATTAGTTGTGGACCGATTCAAAATTCTTGATGTACGTGCTGTTCAGAGATGGGCCTCTTATGTGTGCGACTACGCCCGAAAGCCCGCTCGTGAACTCCCAGGGAGCCTGCGGTTGGGAGCGCCATGTGCCCGTGCAGCAGTATCCGCCTGACAACACAGGACAACACAGGACCCCGCACGGCCGAATTCTAGGAGGACGTATTATTATTCATTGTTTTTTATTTTCTCTATATTTATTACTCAGTACACGCTATGGGGTACATGCTATTCCGGGTGATTGGAGGAACGGAGTACTAGTGCTCATTGTTTCAATCATTCTTTATTAGGCATCGTCCAATATCGGACCCCTGGCAATACCTGCTACGACCAGGTGGGCATTGCCTTGGCTGCTTCCTTCGGCTACAGACGTCCCTGTTCGGATTGGGTGGCATTCAGAGAGGATGATTTTGGGCATGGATTCGAAACATCTTCAGCCTGCCCAAGGTGGAAGTCTTTAACTTTTGATTCCTTGAGGGTTCAACCCCCTGGGAAAAAGCGTAGCGTAAAAAAATGGGATCCAGCTTCCCTAGGATTCTGGTTGCTACCAGAACTGATGGGAGTGCCTTCAAGCTGGTAAAGTCTATTTTGTTTAGTAGGCACACAGAAGGTGTCTGCGTTGAACTGGAACATCTGAAAAAAATGCACAGCGGTAGTTTGTTGCTAAAGACGCGCACTGCCGTGCAAGCTGATCGGTTGCTCAGGTGCGACCACTTTAGTGATATTCCCGT
Source organism: Anabrus simplex (assembly GCF_040414725.1). Classification (NCBI taxonomy): domain Eukaryota; kingdom Metazoa; phylum Arthropoda; class Insecta; order Orthoptera; family Tettigoniidae; genus Anabrus; species Anabrus simplex. The sequence goes on along the minus strand of NC_090265.1, from coordinate 306,801,950 downwards.
CAAAGTGGAGGAGCACAGCACCTTGAATCTGGTTCGTGGAATTATCTTCCATCACGATTTCATCTTTAACACTGACGATGAGTTGATGGAAGACATGAAGCATCGTGGCGTGTCACACGTCCGGCGCATTACGCGCGAAGTTAACGGTGAAGACGTTGCCACGGGTGCGTTCATTGTCGCCTTCACATTGTCAGTGTTACCAGAAAATGTCAAGATAACAACATGTTGCTGCGGTATGAGGCGGTACATCCCGCCTCCCATACGCTGCTATCAATGCCAGAGGTTCGGGCATATGATATCTCGTTGCGCGAATCAGTCTGTATGTGGTACATGTGGCGGAGGAACTCACGGCGCGAAAGAGTGCACAACTCCTTACAGGTGCCCTAACTGGCCTGGTCATCATTCACCCCGAGATCGGAACTGTCCGGTATATCTCGGTGAGAAGAAGATCTAGGAGATCAAGACCCTGGATGGTCTTTCCTACCAGGAAGTGCGCCGCAAGTTCAATTATATGAATGCACCTGCTAAGGCGTTAAACTACATGAACATAGCACAGAGTCTTCCAAGTTCGTCTTTTATATATTCTAACCCTGTTGCGTTCGCTGCGCCCGAGACGCCTATTGCTCCTATGAGCAAAGCCGCAAAAAAGTAAAAGCTGGAAGGGGGGACCACCCCGCCTTCAACCACCAACAAATCTGTACCGGCTGGGACTCCTAAGCTGGTGCAGCAGAGGGGGAATGCCAAGACTCCCCCAAAAAGTGGGCGGCGAGAGCCGTTCCTATGCCGCCGGGAACGGCATCTTCGACCGGGGCATAGAAAATGTCTCCCAGCCCATCTAAACAAGAAGGCGGAGAAGTGGAGAGCCCTTACCAGGCGCTCCCGCACTTTTCCTGCGAAGGAGGGTATGAATCAGCGCCAGCAGGTACGCCTACTCTTAAACCGGCTCGCTCTCCTCGTAGGACGAAACCCCGCCCCCAAAATAAGTCGAATTTCTGGGTTTCGGTCCCCTCCTCCGTTGACAGCGGGATGGACGCCTCTACATCTACGGATGGAGATGTTGGTATCAGTGCTTAGGTTTAGAGTATAACCTAACACTCATCCTCTCTTAGTCCACGCTATGTCATTCTTACAGTGGAATTTTAACCGTTATGATAGACATGTTGCTGAGCTGCACTAGTTATTTTGTGAGTATTCGAGTATAGTCTGCATTCAGGAAACTAGTCTCACACCATCACATCACAGATCATCACACGGTCTTGAGAAATTTCAGACTATACTCGACAGAACGACATTATGCTAACCGGTTTCCCGGTGGCGTTGGCATTTTTGTTCGCTCTGATACCTATAGCGAAGAGGTTCTACTAAGGACCCCACTGGAGGCTGTAGCAGTTCACGTTCCACTGCCTGCCATGCCAACAGTGTGTAATGTTTATTTTCTTCCAGGCCAGCCTCTTTATATAAACGATATAACTGACCTTATAGATCAGCTTCCTACTCCATTCCCTTTTTGGGGAGATTTTAACGCCCATCACCATACATAGGGCTCTGTAACGCCTTTCCCAGGGGAAGGGAGTTGAAAAAATTAGTAAGAGAGCTGTATTTATGTATTTTGAATACAGGCGAACCAACTCATTTCAGTGTACGTTACGGCACATACTCTCGCATAGACGTGAGTCTATGCAACCGAACGCTGGCTCCACTGTTTCGGTGAAATACACACGATGATCTGTGACAGTGACCATTATCCCGTTGTTCTTACTTTGTTGAAACATAAATCCGTCGAGACGCCTCCTCGATGGATTCTTAAACATGCTGATTGGCCAAAGTTTACATCACTAGCTGTCATTAACGACGTGACCAGGCGGAGCGTAGACGGAGATATCAACTACATAACACAAGTTATCCTTGCTGCTGCTGAGGACTTCATTCCATTATTTTCAGAGTCTCCTCGCCAAAAACTCGTTCCTCGGTGGAACGAAGAAAATCCAGCAGCTATCAAAGAACACCGTCGCGCTCTTAAACGCTATCGAAGACAGCTTACTGTGACCAATGTGGTAACATTTAAGAAACTCAGTGCTAATGCGCTAGTTCTTATTCGACAGAGTAAGAAAACTTCGTGGGAGAGATATGTGTCTTCTATGAGGTCACATACTCCGTCATCTCAAGTGTGGACTAAAATACGACGTGCAGTATTTGGTTATCCAAGGTTCTTCTTCTGTACCAGGAATTTCTATTGCAGGTAAGATCGCCACTGAACCGCTCTTGATTGCTAACCATTTAGCCAGTCATTTCGCGTATGTGTCTAACTCCGGGAATTGCCATCGTGATTTCCTCGCTCTGAAGCAGGAGGCAAAACTTCATTACCTTAGTTTAGCCACTCAAGTTTAAGAGGACTATAACGTGCAGGAGGTTACAGACCTCTTTGTCTTATTAATGTTTGTGCAAGCTATTTGAGAAGATGGTAAATCGTTGACTTGTGTGGTATCTGAAGAAACGAGGACATTTTTCTTAGTACCAATGTGGTTTTCGACCACTTGGTACGCCTGGTGAATTCTATCCAGGATGCATTTTTTCACAAACAGCATTTGGTTGCTGTTGTTTTGACTTAGGAAAGGCGATATGGTATCCTCTCAATCCTGCATCAATGGAGATTCCGAGGTAACTTGCCGATATTTATTGCGAATTTTTTGTCCCTCCGGTCTATTGTGTCCGAGTAAGGAGGACATATTTGCAATACTTCATTCAAGAAAATGGAGTCCCACGGGGATCGCTTCTTAGTGCCACTCTGTTCGCGACTGCCAAAAAATGTATTGCCGCTGCTGCTCGTATAGCGGTAATACCGTCGCTATATATGGACGATTTTGCTCTGCATTATAGCCCACACAATAGGGCAGTCGCAGAGTGGCAATTACAGCAAACTATTGGAAGAGGGAACAGTAGACTTTGGAATATGGCTTTCGGTTTTCAATCGCAAAGACCTCTGTTGTACATTTTTGCCGGAAACGCACTCTTCACTCGCATCCTGAGCAATATTTAGGAACAAGTCGCTCTTCCCGCAGTTGATACCGATTTTTGGGCTCCTTTTCGATAGCAAATGGGTGGGAGCCACATGTGCGGCAGTTAAAAGTACAATGCACTAACAAATTGAATATTTTGAAGTTTCTTAGCAGTATTAATTGGGGCGAGGGGTGACCGCACGGTGCTCCTACGATTTTATAGGTCACATATTTTATCAAGGTTGGACTGCGGTAGTGTAGCATGTGGATCAGCGGGGGAAAGCGTCCTTGCGAAACTGAATAGCGTCCACCACAGCGGGGTGTGGTGGCAACGGGACCTTTTCGTACAAGCCCCATTGCTAGCCTCCTCGCTGAATCTGGTGTGCCGCCTTTACACCTGAGGTGCCAGCAGATGCTTCTGTCCTATGCTGCAAATTTGCGACAGTTGCCACTTCACCCAAGCTATACTTGCGTATTTCACAATGGAAACCGTCGGCTGTACGCCGCTTACCCTCGAGCAACGCGGCCAGTTTGAATACGCTTGGGTAGCAGTCACAGACTCTTTGATGTACCTTAGGTTCCCTACCTTGTCAGACAATCAAGTGGGGTACCTCCGTGGATAATACGACGACCTGAAACAATCCTGGATCTGCACACTGGCCCGAAGGAAAAAACGGATCCTCGATTTATCGGAGGCTCTTCCTGTCCGTTGTTGGCCAGTACCCAGGTTCAATCGTTGTTTACGCGGATGGTTCGAGGGCAGAAACGAAAGTGGGCTGTGCTTTCGTTGTCGGCAGTGATAGGTTACTTTTCTTACTCTCCCGGAAACCTGTAGTGTGTACATAGCAGAGCTCTGTGCTATCTGTAAAATTCTGCGGTACCCACTGTCCGATGAGCGCCGAAACATTCTGCTGTGTACTGATTCCTTTAGCTAGCTACAGTCTATTGATATCTGTTTTCCTCGGCACCCCCTGGTGTAGCGGATCCAGGACCTGCGGGCCGGGTGTTCGGATGCCGGCACCAGAATCGCGTTTGTGTGGCTCCCATGTTGCATGGGTGTAGAGGGAAACGAGTTAGCTCATAATGCCAAGGAGGCACTTGCATTACCTCCGTTGCCGTACAAGTTTCCAGCAAGTGATATTCGCTCTCACCTGAGACTTTTGATTATGCCCCATTGAGAGACTGAGTGGCAGGCCACTCCACTTCCAAACAAGCTGAGAGCGATAAAAGGTACAACGAAGGTATGGAAGACTTCCCTTCCGGCTTCTCGGAGGGAAGCAGTGGTATTATGTCGTCTTGGGATCGGCCACGGTGTAGTAAACGCAGTCCTATTTATTGAAAGAAGAACCCCCTTCGGTGTGTACTTGCGGTGATCGTCTTACCGTGGTACACATCCTTACGGAGTGCGTGGACCTGGTCGATCTGCGTCGTAGTCTAAAACTCCCGAGTACCATCTCCCTCATCGTGTGAGATCTCGAGCACTCAGCAGACCTCGTCATCCGTTTCTGAGGGATAGTGGTTTGTTTTATCGCATATAAACATCGTGTTTCGTATTAGTCTTTGTACTATTGTTCACTAAGTTTTGTTAATTTGACCCCGTTTAATTTTGTGTTTGTATATTTTAATGTGCCGGTCCCGTGGTGTAGGGGTAGCGTACCTGCCTCTTACCCGGAGGCCCCGGGTTCGATTCCCGGCCAGGTCAGGGAATTTTACCTGGACCTGAGGGCTGGTTCGAGGTCCACTCAGCCTGCGTGATCAGAATTGAGGAGCTATCTGACGGTGAGATAGCAGCCCCGGACTAGAAAGCCAAGAATAACGGCCGAGAGCATTCGTCGTGCTGACCACACGACACCTCGTAATCTGCAGGCCTTCGGGCTGAGCAGCGGTCGCTTGGTAGGCCAAGGCCCTTCAAGGGCTGTGGTGCCATGGGGTTTGGTTTTGGTTTTATATTTTAATGAGTTTTTAAAAATAGTAATTTGCATTGTATATTATTGAATTTTAAGGCAGTCTTCTGCCTGCTGTCATTTCCTGATGGATACAGTACTTTTGCATCCATCTCTTGGCACAGCCCAGAGTAAAGTGTAGCTTCTACCGAAGTCCCAGTCAACATCCATAGCTGTGAAAATATGGAAGCTGCTGGGGTATGGGTAGTGCTGAGTAATGACATTCGGAGCACGACCAGTGCATCTGAGTGTTATGAAAGGTGCTGCTCATAGTATCAGTCGTGCTGCAATAGTACTTTCTGACCCAGTGAGGAAAGCAATGGCAAACTACCTCACTCCTTATCTTGCCTAGTACGCCTCATTTTGGTGCTGCCATTGGTTTTTGGGGTTTCCATATAACCGCATAACCTTTGGTGGTGCTATTTGAGGATCAAACCAGCCTCTGGGCTGATGACCTAACAGAAAGACAAAGCAGTCTTATTGTACCATAACCTATCATCTTTAATTCTACCGAAAGTAAGGCATTGCGAATTAGATCTCTGATTATTTTAAATTCACCATTATTATTCAACTTAATTTGTGTTAAATTCTAGTCAGTGGATACTTTTTAAAATTTTAATTATCATATCATGTCGTCCGCCTCGTACCATTAGGGGCCGATAAGATTATATCTTAGGTCCCTTTAAACAACAAGCATTATCATCGCTATTGCTATTTTGTTTTACGTCGCACCGACACAGGTAGGTCTTATGGCGACGATGGTATATGAAAGGCCTAGGAGTGGGAAGAAAGTGGCCGTGGCCTTAATTAAGGTACAGCCCCAATATTTGCCTGGTGTGAAAATGGGAAATCACGGAAAACTCTCTTCAGGGCTAACATTATCATCATCATCAATGATACCTTCGTCTCCTGCGTATCTCTCGGCTTCTCTTTCACGATATGACCTAGTCCATCCTTACCCTTGGTAACCTACCTTCCTATGTTTGGCGAACATAACTCCACAAGACGTTTCATAAGCACAGCTTCAACTATCGATTCAATTTCTAACGTGTCACTTCTCTCTTAATCTCTAGCAATTGTTTCCACCAGTCTGCACCAGCCATCGGTTTCTATACATTCATGTCTGTTATCCCCAGTTTGTGAACAAAATATTATTACGAATAAAACACTCGACTGTTGTACTGACATATTTATTCGAAGATGACACAATTAGAACACAGATAGAATTATACTTGCCAGCAAATGACTGGATATCTATCACAATTCTTGTCATCACAGCCCGTCTTCGGCTGGCAGCCTTTACCTGGAACGGGAACCATGATTGACAGGTTTCAACTTCCACATTCACTTCGTTGCACGCACACCACAGTCACTTTACACAGCAGTTCCACGTAGTCAGGTTCTAACATACGAACGTTGACGACTGCACACTTGGCTCGGCTTCAGACAAGACTAGACTGATAACTCGCACAAAGATGTTTTTCCGTGGTCTCCCATATTCACAAAGGCAAATGCTTGGGCTGTACCTTAATTAAGGCCACGGCCGCTTCCTTTTAACTCCTAGGCCTTTCTTATCCCATCGTCGCTATAAGAATTATCTGTGTCGGTGCGACGTAAAGCCACTAGGCCATTAGCAAAAAATGAAATAAAAAATAGTAGGCCAGCCCCTGAACTCTCTGAACCACTCAGCCCGGCACGAATTCTCAATTACTCGCACCATTTCTCTTGAACCTCGTTTATACTAGTTTGCAGGTACCTACTCTACACAGTGTACGAGTAAGTTCAAATCATCACCATCAATCGAAATGACTACATTTTCACCCAATTGTATATCGCCTAGCCATTTTACACCACAAAATACATCAATCGCTTAAACGATACGCAAAAATGGTGCAATATTAAGGCATTGTCCAACGCCTGCATCTACTTTGAACTAAAAACTCATTTTTCCATCAATTCCCACATAACCTCTTGCTTAAAACTGATCCCATAATCCCCCAGTACGTCAAACGTCTTTCCTCGCAGAACTATGGCATTCACCTTCTCTAGATCTGAAAAACATATACTTAATTTTTCAATTTCTTTCCCAGCCTTTCTCAGTTACTTGGCACATACTGACTATCTCGTTTAGATCTTAGGATATTGCTCCTATGAAATCTGCATGTTCCTCAACAATTGTTAATCTTCATTTACGTGATAGTGCTGCTGTGAGTGATGCTCTTGTTATAGGGCTGTACTTTGGTCTGACATTCATATTTCCTCGTCAACTTTCGCGTCATATATTTATAGTGCTCAGCAATTACATTTAATGGTGCAATGAATGTGCATATGCGCTTTGTTATCTTATGAGATATTGTTCCATGGGATAATATTTACTGTACTTTTCTGATAATAGTTCCGCAACTGTTGCTCTCTAGCGTAAATTTTATCGTGCAGTTATAAAATGTACACTTGTGCGTTAATAGTTCCATTTACTCCACAGATAAAACTGATGACAAATCGGTCTATGCCAACTTATGGCACTGAAATAAAGCCAGGGAGCATTCAGTATGGAATTTAATTTGCTTTTACTGTTGCAATGAATAAAAGATTATATCCCAACTCTCCCTCAAAACGTTATTGGTGTACTATCGTCGTGAATTTTTACTTAGTTGTGTGAGCTCTGACTTAAATAATACCCTCAGAAGAGATGGCACGATTTATATCATCGACGCTTAATCTCTATATCAGGAATGGCGAACCTATGACACGCATGCCACTAGGTGACACGTAAACACGACTTCTGTGACGCGTCCGACAACATGCTAACTTATTTTTATGTTTTTAACATTTAATAAATCGCCTAGGTGGAAAATCTATCAACATAGCGTATTTTAACATTTCGCTTTAACGTAGAAGTCACAAATAATACTACGGTCATCTATATATTACAAAAATTATGAAAAGTAGAGTCAGTCAGTGCACCCATTCTATACGGTCAATTTCCTTCATTGTTTCAACTGAAAGGTATTCATGCATCGATTTGTCCTCAGGTACTATAAATAACTTAACTTCCGCCTTCCTCAATTTATTAGATTTTTTCAACTTTTTGTCTCTTTGAAACAATCTTATCTTTGGTTCTAATTGAGGTACGGAGTTCGTTTTGGCCCAAGGACACTCCGTGGATCACGCTCTTTCATTTCCGCTCTTAACCATTCAAATTGATTGATTTTGAGGAAAGTTATGAGTGCACATTCAATTTAATGTCTCATTTCTTCAACATTTTTTATCATTGAAGCAATCATATCTTTCGTTTTAATTGAGGTATGCAGTTCGTTTTGATCTAAACGCACTCTGTGGATTAAGTTCTTTCAATGCAGCTCTTAACTATTCAAATTGGTTGATTCTGAGGAACGTTATGAGTACATTTGTCTCCATAACGAAGATCTTTGAAGGACTTTTTAACAGTTTGGCGCGTAGTGTTGTTCCATGGAACATTTAATTCAATTCATTTGTGTGATGTATTTTCAAGTGTTTTGTTCACATAATATTCTATTCTATTACCACAGCAGATCATGTGCTTTATTTCATTAATTCGAAACTTTGCAAATACATCCGTGAGGATAGTAACGAACAGCACCATACTTTGTACATCGCGGGCGGAGCGGCACCACATGACCCCTGCTCTAGGAATTGGATAAAGAAATGAACTGCCGTAACCATGGCAACGTCAGCTCCACAATTTTACAGCAGCGAAATTATGCGTGTACTCTTGAGCATAGCTGCCAACCAAAATTGGTACATATAATCCCTGAGCATATCTGCAGTATATCTCAAAAACTTAACATGTTACAGACGTGAAGTGGTATTTCTAATCTCGTTAAAAATAAAGAAACATGTATTATTTTTTCTTCGGAGAAACACTTAAGGGGGAGGGGTAAAAACGGCTGAAAAGTGGGTTGGCGTGAATTTTTAAGATGAGAATATATACAGTAAGTCTCAAAACTTAACATGTTACAGATGTGAAACTTGGTATTTTTAATATTTTTACGAATGAAAAACAGGTATTGTTTTGTTTTTGGAAAATCCATTTAACGTAGGGGTAAAGGGGACTAAAAATGGGGTTGAATTATTTTTATTAGGATACTGATATCTCAGAAACTTAAGGTGTTTCAGACGTAAAAATTGGTATTTCGAGTCTCCTTTAAGGAGAAAGAAATACGTATTCTTTTGTTTTCGGAAAATCCACTTAAGGGGCGATGAAAGGATTGAAATATTAGTTGCATCATAATTATTTGTATGAGGATACTTATATCTAGAAAAACTTAAAGATGTTACAGACGCGAAAGTGGTTATTTGGAATCTCCTTTAAAATAAAAACACGAATTTTTTTGGGGGGGGTAATAAACTTCGGAATGAGAGGGTTAGAGAAATATTAGTTGAATTATTTTCATGAGGATACAAATATCTCAAAATCTGAAGATGAGACAGTCGTAGGAATTGGTATTTGGAAGCTCCTTTATAAATAAACACGTATTTTTTGTTTTCGGAAAATTCACTTAAGGGGGGGGGGAATGGAGGAGTGACGAAAAAGTTGAACTTTTTATGAGCATATTTATATCTCAAAAGCCAACGGCCGTAGCCGTGTTGAAACACCAGATCCCGTGAGACCTACAAAGTTAAGCAACATTGGGCGTGGTCAAGATTTGGATGGGTTGCCACGCGCTGGTGGTGGGGAGTAAGGGAATGGAGAAGTGGAAAGGAACTGGCCACCCTACCGTACGTAAACTCCGGTTCTGGCACACCTCTGCGGAGGTTCGGACCTGCCGTCGGGCAGAATACACCCTTACATTTTATCTCAAAAACTGAAGATATAACAGACGTGAAAACTGGTATTTGACATACCCTTTCAAAATTAAGACACGTAGTTTTTGTTTTCGGAAAATCACTTAAGGGGCTGAAAAGAATTTAAAATGCCGGTTAATTTTTAAAATGAGTACCGGAATATCTACAGTGTCAAAAACTTAAAATGCTACAGACATGGAACTTGGAAAGTCCTCTAAAAATAAAGGAACATACCCAATGTTTGTGCAACACGAAATTTTACTAATGCAGCTTACCGACCTGAAGCAATTGCTTTGGCTGTTTGTGACAGACTGATGTCCATGAACTAGAACCATGAAACTATTTGTGATTATTACCATTACGCGCGGAACACAATGGGTCGCCTTTACTTGCGAGTAGCACCACTATGTTAGGTACACAATAGGTTTGTGATTCGTAGCAGCAGAGAGTGGTCCACTGTGGGTTTCCGGTACCTGTGAATAGTACCACTATATGCGGATCATCACGGGCTTGCGTTGCCTGTGATGTGTACCATTATATGAGAAACAAAACGGTTCTGGGCGTTGCCTGTCTTTAGTACCACTATATGAGCGACACCGTTGGTCTGCGTTGTTTGTTATTTGTACCCAGTGTGTGATGGACACCACGGGATAGTAAGTCCCTGTGGTTAGTACACCTATGTAAGGAACACCATGGGTTTGCGTTGCCTACAATTGGCGCTATTATGTGAGAAACACCATAAGTCTGCGTTACCTGTGCGACGTACCATACTTGAGTAGTAGCATAATGTTTGGAACACGGTGAGTTTACGCTACTTATGATTAGTACCGCAACTCGAGAAATACCATGGTTCTACTTTACTAGCGATAAGTACCATTATCAGAGGCCGTTGACCTGGATTTTGAACCCCTCTAGAAAACAAACATCATCAATTCAAGATTGTGCTTGGGAAGCAGTCCCGTGGTTAGTAATATTATTGTTTTAATATAGTTTCTGGAAAGGCGAGGCATTGTGGGTCAGATCCACTGATTGTTTTAAATTCATATTCATCCATTTATTCTTCATCAACACGTTTTGAATTCTGGTCAGTGGATGAATTTGTTACTTTTAAATTGTCATTGCATTTAGTCTCATTTCGTGCCATTAGAATCCGATGACCTAGATGTTAGAGCCATTTAAACAATAACAATAACAACAAAATAATAATAATAATAATAATAATAATAATTATTATTATTATTATTATTATTATTATTATTATTAATATTATTATTATTATTATTAAACCAGGTTTATAAACTTTTTTATATGATAAAGGTTTGCCCCAGAAAAGTGCGACAGGATTCGACAGCCGGCACTTTTACTATTCTCGCCGCTAGATGGGGGCTTCATTCATTCCATTCCTGACCCGGTCGAATGACTGGATACTGGTTGTGGATTTTCATTTTTCATGTGATAAAGATATTGTTACTTGGTGTGTTTTTATGAAGATCTTAATTTTGAAATTTCTGTATTATAGGTAAGCAGTTACAACGGATGGAGTCAAAGCAGAACAGTAAGCGGTAAGCCTGATTGCATGCCCTACTATACCATGTAATGCTATACGAGATATACTGTATTATTACACTGCTCGATGTCTTTATGGTTTTCTATAAGTGTCTATTAATACACTGCTTGCTGACGTTATGGTTTTCTAGAATTTAATTGTTTGCCTTTTGTGCATCTAAATTCTGCATTAATTTAAGCTTTGCCTTGTTCCAGATTTTTGAACAATGGTATTAGAAAATTGGTGTTGTTATAATGACAAATATTTATTCTGTAAAAATCAATAAATTTCTTGATATAAAATATCTCTTCCCAACTACGGATTGAATGACGTAAACAATGAAGAAAGGTACTACACGACAAAGCGAATCAGAAAATATGCTATCTAGTATTCAATGCATTCAGAAATTTCCGAGGAAACATTGAGTATGGCGCTAGAGATAAAACTGAATCTGAAAAAAAATAAGTCGAATTTATGAACTGAGTTGTATGAAAACATCCATGAACATTATCTGCTAATCATATAGTATAGTATATCATAGTATGGTATACATATGAAGTCTAGGAATAATCTGAATATTCCATGGTGAAGTCATTTAGCATTGCATTCAGATATACTTTCAGTAAAATGTGAAGTAAGGCATTAAAGTGCGCTAAAGGCACTAACCTGAATTGGTGATACATTAAATAACACAACACAATGATCAGGATGTTCAGCGCCATTCCTTAATTTATGTTCATTATACATCTCATTAACTTAACCTTTATACAATTTGGTATAGAAGATATGTACATTTACGCTTACCTTCTTCATGTTATTGTGCATGCAGGATCCGACAGGACTAATCTACCATTTTAACATACTATGTATGTTCCACTGGAACACTACACAGCAAATAAAAGTATAAGAATGGATACTGATAGACAACAAAATGTTATTTTGCGACGCTATGTAAGTTATGTTCCGAAAATCACACCAGCCAGATAGTCACAGTCCCACGTGATGTACTCATGGAGTCAGTGATCGTAACTCTGCATAACAGATACCGGCAATTCAGCCGAAATTGTTTCATCCTTCTCCCTGATTTTTCTCTTCAATGTCTCAAACACTGTGCTCTTCAATTACTCTCGCAAATGGAAATCGCAAACAGTCACAGCCGAAGATGTGATACTAAAGCGCGATGCCTACAGCGCCAAAGCTCAATGTTTACTAAGTGGCGTCCTTCCTGCTACAACCTGTCCTGCTCAGCTTCATCCTCACTGTAGGGCCGTACGAATTATGAACCGTTGAAAACAGTAGTTATCTCTTTCACGCCCGATATACAGGGTGTTAGCTGTATACGTGCAGATATTTATTGTAGCAATAGAGAACGATGTGACGAACCACTATATATCAAACTTTTAGTAATCCTCGGAAGTTATTTTCGAGAGCAAAGGGGTACGATGTTTTTAGAATAGGTAGTATGCCTTGTTCTGGGGAATGAATAGCTTTCCTTTGATAACAGGCAAGTCACGCGCCATCCCTGCCAAACTGGTTTCTGTTCTGTTTATGTTTAAGAGCAAATGTACTACTGTGACAGCTGAGCGCTCCCTATTCCATGCCACGAGATGTTACGTAATATACTTGCCAAACTGGTTTTATGTTTACGAGCAACTGACCTACGGTAACAGCTGAAGGCTACCAGTCTACAACATGTTACGTTACATTATCGCCAGACTGGTTTGTTGTTGTTAGTATTTAGTTTCCGTCTTAGGGGTTTCAGACAACACTAGTTATCGGTTTCGGACCCTGGAGATGTATTGAATTCTCAGCGTCAATACTGGTTCATTTGCTGTTACGTCCTTTAGGGGATAGGGATATCTGTGGTCGTCAGCCCTGTGGTCTAGTGAGTATGGAAATGACCTGAAAACCTGTGCCGGTGCGCGACCTGTACGAGCGTGTAATATAATTATTGGTTGGGATACGCACGCCGGGACGTGAAATGCGGTACGATCCCCGTTGTGCATTTCGTAAAGGTAGAAGAAGGAAGACAGTTCCTTGCGCCAACGAACAAATGCATGGCATAGGATATCCATATGAGTAGAATCAGAATTGAATTATCGAAGCACATCGAACGTTTTGTTTCAAATGAAAAATGGACATATTATACAACTAAGTAAATTAAACGTACCTACATTTCGTGCTTCCTGCCTGGTTGAGTGGCTAAAACGGTTGAGGTGCCAGCCTTTTGACTCCAACTTCGCATGTTCGAACCTGGCCCCGTGCAGTGGTATTTGAAGGTGCTCAAATACGCCAGCCTCGTGTCGGTATATTTACTGGTACACCGAGCTCGATAGCTGCAGTCGCTTAAGTGCTACCAGTATCCAGTATTCGGGAGATAGTGGGTTCGTACCCCACTGTCGGTAGCCCTGAAGATGGTTTTCCGTGGTTTCCCATTTTCACACGAGGCAAACGCTGGGGATGTACCTTAATTAAGGCCATGGTTGCTTCCTTCCCACTCCTAACCCTTACCTGCCCCGTCATCGCTATAATACCTATCTGTGTCGGTGCGACGTAAAGCGACTTGTCATTCGAGCCAAGACACCACTGTGGTTCAGAATATCCTCTGGTGCTTAAACATACGTTCACGGAGGTCATCCGAAGTGGTTACCTCAGTTCGGTATACTTTGTTTCTCATGTCCCCCCAGGCATAACAATCCACTGGAATAAGGGCTGGCCAATTGATAGTTCCACATCGTCCTGTCTACCGTTGAGGAAATGTCTGCACCATCGTGTAAAATCCACGTGGTTCGGCGTAGTCGAAGCGACACGTCCTCTGGAAGCTCCAGTAACGTACTGTATCTACTGTACAGGAGCAAGATAACATTAATAAAAAGATGTAACCGACCTCCAACTACACCCATCCTGATATTAATTAGAACCGGTGCTGGAAACTGCCTTGTCCTATTGAATTGGGATATTCCACAGCTCATGAGCGGGATATAGTGGGTTCCAATCCCTCTGTCGGCAGCCCTAAAGGTGGTTTACCGTGGTTTTCCATGTTCACACCAGGCAAATGCTGGGGCTGTAACGTCATGAATGCCACGATCGCTTCCTTTCCCGTCCCATCGTCACCATAAGGAAAGCTACACCGATCAAATTTATGCAAGTAAGGTGATTGGTACCGGTCTGAGTGTCTGAGACCGTTGAGGTCCTTATCTTCCGACCTCCAACTTGGCAGGTTCAATCTTGGCTCAGTCTGATGATATTTGATGGGGCACACATACGTCAGTTTCGTGTCGTAGAAATACTGGCACGTAAATGAACTCCTGCGATATGAAATTTCGTCACCTCAGCGTCTCAGAAAACGGTATAAATAGTATGTGGGACGTAAAGCAAAATAACGCTAATAAAAAGACGATTGGTCAAAGAGACAGACTTCCCACTGCATCCATCCAGACATTAATTGAGAGCCGGTGCTACAGGTTGCCTTGGTATACTAAATATTAAACACTCCTTTTATAAAAATTGCCTCATGTGTCACTAATACACTTGACAGAAATTCTGGATTGAGTGCTTGATCAATTAACCAGCGGCAGAAATCCACTCTTAAATCATCACCGAGCTTGATAGTAGCAGTCGCTAAAGTTCGAACAGTATCCAATATTCGGGATGTACTGGCTTCGAATCCCTCTGTCGGCAGCTTTAAAGATGATTTTCCGTGGTTTTTCATGTTCACACCAGGAAAATGCTAGGGCTGTACCTTAATTAAGAGCACGGTTGCTTCCTTCCCGATCCTAGTCCTTAGTTATATCTGCCGCCATAAAACCTATCTGTGTCGGTGCGACGCACCGATACAGATAGGTCTTATAGGACGATGGGATAGCAAAGGCCTAGGAGTTAGAAGGAGGCGGCCGTGGCCTTAATTAAGGTACAGCCCTAGCATTTGCCTGGTGTGAAAATGGGAAACCACGGAAAACCATCTTCTGGGCTGCCGAGAGTGGGATTCGAACCCATTATCTCCGGGATGCAAGCTCTCAGCCATGCGTCTCTAACCGCACGGCCAACTCGCCCGGTAATAATAATAATAATAATAATAATAATAATAATAATAATAATAATAATATTTTTTGCTGCCGGGCAGAGTGGCTCAGACGGTTGAGGCGCTGGCCTTCTGACCCCAACTTGGCACTCTCGATCTTGGCTCAGTCCGATGGTATTCGAAGATGCTCAAATAAGTCATCCTCGTGTCGGTAGATTTACTGGCGCGTAAAAAGAACTCCTGCGAGACTAAATTACAGCACCTCAGCGCCTCCAGAAACAGTAAGAGTAGTTAGTGGGACGTAAAGCAAATAACATTACCGGTATTATTATTAACAAGTCATTAGGAGCTGAAAGGCAGGGAAGAAAATAGTAAAATATGCGTGGTGTAGGAGGAAACCAGATGAAATGTACTTCACCCGTGCCTACATCGCTCGCAGTAGTTTACTACAGGATAGTATGCGCAAGACCAGAACCAGGTCTCTTTGCGATGAGTAGGGTGTATCTTCGTATTGTGGTTAGCACTAGAGGACAAACTGTGACAAACAGGTTTTGTGTATAAACATCAAACATGCACATCAACAGACACACACACGCAATGTACCCAAACCAGTACAGTGTAGAATGAAGAACTGCCATGCTGTGTTCAAGGTCAATATCTAGCGTTTTAACAAGCACGTCTTCCGTGTGTTGTGTTCAGCTTGCGCCACGTACAAGGCAATCGCGAACTGAAACTCTAGATTTATAATTTTTGTTACCGGTACTTCAATTTTTCTGCTCGGATTTATGAGAATATCGAACTATCGAGACTCAAAATACTACATCGATTGAGAACTGAACTCCCAACTCAATACGCTGCAGAAATGGTGTAACATCTGACATACCAATGTGAAACACGTAGCAATTGTTCAAGTGACCTCCCTGGACTACTCTGCAGGCTTCACTTCTCCGTACCCGGCGAGTTGGCCATACGGTTAGGAGCGGACAGCTGTGAGCTCGCATCCGGGAGATTGGGGCTTCGAACCCCAATGTCGGCAGCCCTGAAGATGGTTTTCCGTGGTTTCCCAAGTTCACACCAGGCATTGCGGGGGTGGAACCTTAATTAAGGCCACGACCACTTTCTTACCATTCCTAGGCCTTTCTTGTCCGATTGTCGCCATAAGACCTCTCTGTGTTGGTGCGACGTAAAGCAACTAACAAAAGAAAATCACTTCTCCGAATCCAGTCTTCCGTAATATCCATTGGAGATCTGGCGGGCCAATTGATGGGTCCATGTCGTCCTATTCGCCATAGACCAATGGACTGATCCAAATGATCACGCAGTAAGCGGCTTATATCAGGTGGTGGACCATCGTGTAAAAACCACATGTTTCGGCGTAGTCGAAACGGAGCGTCCTCTGAAAGCTCTAATAACGTACCTATGAGGAACTCCAGGTAAGATACCCCTATGAACTGTGCAGGTAAGATGATGATAATAATGTCATTAGCTTTACGTCCCACTAACTACTTTTCACGGTTTTCGGAGACGCGGATTTGCAGGAATTTAGTACCATAGGAGTTCTTCACGTACCAGTAAATCTACTGACACAAGGCTGACGTATTTGAGCACCTTGTCAAGACTGGACTCAGAAGGCCAGTGCCTCAACCGTCTGAGCCACTCAGCCCGGCAAGATGATTGGTGCAGCACTGCGTAAAGTGCTGGCCTTCTGAACCCAACTTGGGAGGCTTGGTCTTGGCCCAGTCCGGTGGTATTTGAAGGTGCTCAAATACGTCAGTTTCGTGTCTGTAGATTTATTTGCATTAAAAAATACTGCGATAAAGAAATTCTGGCATTTCAGCGTCTCCGACAACCGTGCAAATTAGTTAGTGGAACGTAAATATATTATTATTATTATTATTATTATTATTATTAGTAGTAGTAGTAGTAGTAGTAGTAGTAGTAGTAGTAGTAGTAGTAATATTATTTTTACGGAAGTTCTAATTAAACGGGTCCATTACAGTCATAATTTTACCTATCGGTACTTACTGTTCAGTAATAAGCCTTCCGTCCGCCTCTGTGGTGCAGTGGTTAGTGTGATTAGCTGCCACCCCCGAAGCTCGGGTTCGATTTCCAGCTCTGACAAGAAATTTGAAAAGTGGTACGAGGGCTGGAACGGGGTCCACTTAGCCTCGGGAGGTCAAATGAGTAGAGGTGGTCCGATTCCCAACTCAGCCATCCTGAAAGTTGTTTCCCGTAGTTCCCCCTTCTCCAGGCAAATGCCGGGATGGTACCTAACTTAAGGCCATGGCCGCTTCCTTCCCTCTTCCTTGTCTATCCTTTCCAATCTTCCCATACCCCCGCAAGGCCCCTGTTCAGCATAGCAGGTGAGGCCGCCTGGGTGAGGTACTGGTCATTCTCCCCAGTTGTATCCCCGATCCAATGTCTCACGCTCCAGGACACTACCCTTGAGGCGGTAGAGGTGGGATCCCTTGCTGAGTCCCATGAAAAACCAACCCTGGAGGGTAAACAGATTAGGAAAAAGAAGAATAAGCCTTCTATTAGAAATGCCCGGCGGCAATTCCACAGTAGGTCTTTTTCCTTCGAGCAATGTTCACGATGGATGCAACTACGGTTTTTGAAATTTGTCTCATTAATAACAATTTCACTGAATACTTATAGCCTTTTCTTTCAGTGTCCACCGTCCTTTCAATGACCTAAAAAGTTTATGAATAAGCATAGACAACCCGCATTGTCTATTGTCAGAAATTCATCGTAGACTGTCGCAATAACAGCACAGAAATGTTGCGCCCATATTTCATTTACTTATTAACCATTTCCTTTCATTTTGTCAGCTTGGATCACTGAGTAATGCCATTGACGTCTTAAAAATCGTACACAAATACACAACACTTGATTCGCACGTATGTGCTTGTACGGATCTTCGACGTCACTGTAAGGATTCTGTGTACTTTTCACACAGAGTACCCTACACCGGTTTTCGAGTACAGCAAGTGACCTGGCACGTGAGTCATCCTCTTCTACTTGCCAAGCCTTTAGGGGAAGTGCACAACAACATGTGTTGGCCTGCGATAAGAAACAGGTTCAACAAGCCCTATACTCGGCTACTGTACTTCCGCTACGCGTGGACAGAATGACATCACCGGCGTATCCTGCTACGGCCGTTCAAAACACATTAGGTCCTGAAATATTTGGCTCAGTTATGGGCAAACTAATAGGTCAAGGTAAAAAGTACATAGCATATATTATGAGATGTATTTTTCTTAGCCGACTAGCTTAATATCTGCACGTATACACCTAACACCCTGTATACGGATCCTTTAAGAAATCTAGAAATTTGACGGTCAGTCAACGAATTTACTGGTTATGCATTCCCTTTGAACTGCATTACATGATGTGCAAAATGTCTCTGTTTAGCATTTATCGATAGAATGCGCCATTCTTGACACATTACACGTAAGACTACATTTTTTCAATTATAAAACTCCCAAAATCCAATAACATCAACGGCCTTCTGCTGAAAGAGTATGTGAAACTCAGATGTAAGACAATTTTAGAATTCTGTCTTCCATAGAAACTTGTTTCATGGACTTGTCTTATAACATAGATTTGAAAGAAGGATATGGTTTAAATTCATGACACCCTAAGCATTCCCCAGTTTTTAACAATGAATGAAATTACATACAATTCCTGACTATAGCGTATTTTCAATGAAGTGGCTTGCATCATAAGAGATTAAAAGATAATAATTATTGTAAGGTGAACTTGATGATTGGCATCAGGCTCTCCAGTTCGAGGCATCTGATGTCGAGATAACCTCTAAGCACATTCAGGAATAATGAGTATCAGTGTACACAACAGTGATTTGTAAACCACATTTCCGGAAATCACTTTCCCTTCCATGGCAAAGCAGTCTCCGCTCCAGCCATGAGGCCCATGGTGTTGCAGAATTTCGATGGAGTGAGGTGCAGGCGTAGAGTTTAGCCTTCACCGGGCGAGCTGGCCGTGCGGTTACAAGCACACAGCTGTGAGCTTTCATCCGGGAGATAGTGGGTTCGAAACCCCACTTTCAGCAGCCCTGGAGATAGTTTTCCGTGGTTTCCCATTTTCACTCCAAGCAAATACTGGGGCTGGGGCCTTTCCTATCCCATTATCGCCATAACACTCATATTTCTGTGTCAGTGCGATGAAAAGAAAATTGTAAAAAAATAGCTTAGCCCCATGTTCCTCAATATTGAACCTGCACATATTTTGGTTTTGTTTGTATGCCAAAGGAACTTCAGAGTCCTGTGTTTCTCTGCAAGGAGTAGTCTGTCTACTTTTTAAACTTCTGGACTTGGAACCAAAGTGCACACAATTATCAGTTTAATACCTGCGTTAGCAGGTCCACTCCGTTTTTATTAATAATTTTGTATCTATCATTGGAAGAAAACCAAATATATTTAATTTCTTTATCGAAATTCAATGTATATTGACCACCGTCCTCTGGTTTCTTTTCATCATTAGCAAAAATTCCTATGGTACTGTTAACTAGCTTCCTATAAATGTGGCCTAACTTTTCAGGTAGTTATACTCGTAACAATCCACCAAAGGCGGTAGAGGGTTTCTATGTTCCTTCGGAAAGGTGCGATTTCGATTCTACTTCATGTTCATAAGGTAAGAAAATGAGAACTCCACATGTGGTGAACTCTGTGGTACGCCCTGTCTACTATAGAAATGATAACCAATATACATATTTAACGGGTTTTACGTCACACTGACTCAGTCAGATCTCACGGCGAGATGCTAGAAAACTGGGCCAGGGCTGGGCAAGAAGCTACCGTTGCCTTAGTGCAGATTTTTCACCAGTATGTACATGTCATGAAAATTTGAATCCATGGAAAACCATCCTTATGGCTGTCGGTAGTGAGGTTTGAACCCACAGTCACCCGAATGCAAACAAACTGCTCCAGGACCCGTACCGCTCACCCAACTCTTTCTAACCAAGGGAATTCCTGGAGGCACTATCAACATCGTCATTTGGCACGCTATCTAGTGATAATATAGCACTACATCTTCGATCATGCCAGCCAAAATTCTGATGGTGAATTTTTCCCTCACCAACGGGAGCTCCTTTCAGTTATTCTTAGTTAGAACAGTTAGCTGATTTTTTCTGAGCTGTTATCGTCTTGTTTCACTTCCATAGGATGCCACGCTCTAGATGAAATTCTTCAGAAACATCTTTCTAATTCCTATATCGATGTTTGAAGTGAGGAAATTTCTTTTCTTAAGAAAACTCTTCCGTTTTGTGCTAGTCTGAATTGTATTTCCCCTTTACTTCTGCTATCGTTAGCTATTTTGCTATCAAAGTAACAATATTCCTCTACTTCTTTTAAGACTTCATTTCCTAATCTAACAATTCCTGCTTCGCCTGCCTTCCTTTGACTGCACTCCATTACTTTTGTTTTGGACTTATTTATTTTCTTGTTGTACTCCTTACACTAGACTTCGTCCGTACCATTCAGCAACTTCTCGAGATCTTCTTCAGTCTCAGATAAAATAACAATATTATCGGCTAATCTCAAAGTTTTGATTTCCTCTTCTTGGATTGTGATTCCGTTTCCAAATTCCTGTTTGATTTCCCTTATCGCCTGTTCTATGTAAACATTGAAAAGGAGGGGAAACAAACTGCAGCCATACATCACTCCTTTCTGGATTGCTGCTTCCTTTTCAAAGCCCTCAATTCTTATCACTGCAGACTGATTTTTATAAAGATTGTAGATGATCCTTCGGTCTCGGTATCTGATTCCAATCACCTTCTGAATCTTAAATAGCTTTGTCCAATCAACATTATCGAATGTCTTTTCTAGATCTACGAACACCATGATATGCAACATAAATTGCAAAAGTATGAGGGAAATACTTCTTTCAGATATTATATTTTTTAGATGTTAGATTAATATAATTTAAAAAGAAATTCATGTTTGTTAAAAAGTACTTGCAGAATTTCGAATGACATGCTTTTTCACCTAGAATAAATTCAATGAACCCGCAATGGACATCCTGGAGAAAAAAATTATATTAGTATAACTAGAATCGTATTTGGCTCAACCATACTAGGGTTACAGATATTGGAACTCAGAAAACTTACATCATTTGGCTTTGCAGTATATCACAACAGTCATTTCCAAATTTTTAGGCGTAAAGTATCGTCGGTTTTCAGACAGCACGTTGTGAAACTTCCAGAACCGTCCAATCCTAGAGATTTTAAAGGTTTGTACTTGAAGCAAGTGAGACCTTCTTCAAAAACATTTGCATTAAAATTTTGTCCTTTCAATATGTCACTTATCTTGCACATAATTTGACACCCCTGTTTTATTTCAAGCACTTTCATTTATCATTACATTTCATTTTCTCACTTTTCAGATATGGTTCAGATGTATGTATTTACTAGAGAAAAGATGTTTAAGAAGCGAAGGATGAATTATTGATAATTCTAAGTGAGAATCGGCGCTAAAAATGTAGTCGAAACAATATGAGGTTGCAAAACAATGTCGTTAAAACCTAGAAAAGCCTAAAAAGGATGAGTATGCCACAAAACCCCGAAAATGGCAAAGAAGGACTAATAAAACCCACCTTATTCTGGCCTACAGTGACCCAGAATGCACATATTGTACCAGGAAGGCATAGACCCTGGCACATATATGTTGTAAAACCTTTATTCATGAGAGAACGGCTATGTTGCGATGTCCGA
Source organism: Anabrus simplex (assembly GCF_040414725.1). Lineage (NCBI taxonomy): Eukaryota > Metazoa > Arthropoda > Insecta > Orthoptera > Tettigoniidae > Anabrus > Anabrus simplex. The sequence goes on along the minus strand of NC_090265.1, from coordinate 306,779,890 downwards.
ACAGCTGTACGAGAGAACGTTCTCGTATGTACTGCTCTGCGTGAGGAAGATAGCATGAGTGGGGCAAGGTCGAGTGACGTCAGCACCGCATGCATCTCACCTCCCCGCAGAAACGTCTCTCAACGACTTGACCAATAAATATGAGATTAACACCAAATTTTCGCTTACATTTTAAAAGTACAACGTTGCAAATTTGAGAATAATCCGCCTAGAGGTTTCAAAGATATGACGAGTTGAAATTTGGGAAGTATTGTCGTCCCTTTGTCGCCCGGCTCAGAGAGCTGCTTCTAGCCGGATATAAATAGGTCGACGACCCGAGGGTATAGTCTGTGTATCTTAAACTCTACGACTCATGACTAGACATCACTATGCTTCGTCGCGCTCCGCGAGAGACATGAAAGTTACACTCTAGAACTTAGAAGTTGTGCGAGGTCGTCGCAAGTGAAGTTTCAACCGCGTCGTGATGTGTGAAATATTGTAAAGTTTCATCAGACTGAATCTTCATTGTATAAGTGAATTTACGATAGAGACTGTGCATTGAAGTATAATTGAGAATTCAAGTGTTTAATTTACCAGATGACGGTATTGTGTACTTTGTCAATCTCTCATAATTTGTCACTGACGGTGACCGCATACTAGGACATTGTGCGTGATAAACTGAACATTCAATCTATGACAATTTAATCAATTCTGAAACACATTTCTCTTATAATATTACGATTGTGACCTGTTTGAAATACCATTCTACTAGAATATTCAATAATTGACAGGACTAAATGTGACTATTTTTCACGTATTTTCTCAAAATTTCGATTATTACCATGAGAAACTAACTGAATGTTAAGGACATTTTATGGCAATATTAGATCATACGAACTCGTGTGATGCAAATTCAGTTATAAAACATCTTAATCTATGAACATTAGTAATCCAGAGACTGTTCTAGGGGCGATATTAATTGTATTTTCTCGAGTGTTTCATGGATTGTGATGGTTACTCCACGAGTGAATTTAAGACATAATCAGTGACTGTTATGAACTGTGACAGTGCTCAATTCATATTTTATAAACTTTGAGTGAGATACTGTGCTTTCCATGTTGAAAACGAATGTAGGTCATTACTGCATTAAGTTGACTTATGGATCACACCGTAGCATAGACTGTGAAATTCTGAGTCACGTATTTAACATCGTAAAACAAAAGTGAGAATACAAACTGTGCATTAAGACTTATGTCAGTGTATAATACAACTCTTCAATGATAATTACGATTTCGACAGCCCATTATATTGTGCCAATTGAACTTTCTGTGTTTTAACATTTCTTTTTAAAAGAACTTCGGAAATCTTGGCGAAGTGTCGTGATATTAAACTGCGTAGAACGTCATCTGCAGTGAGGGATTAATCGTGGTTTCTTCGAGTGTGATATCCGACGAGGGATTGATCGTGGTTCGACGAGGGATGATAACGTGGTGTCTTCGTTGGATGGAACTTGGCTGCACGCTGCAGAAAGTTCCAGTCACCAAGCCGCAGGACAGTACTTCAGCAATCCTTACAAGCAAATTACAGGTGATATATTTTTTTACACATATTTTTTGAGTGAGTCCACTTAGACACTAACTGTCTTTTAAGAAAGCACTCAATCATTCATGGTGCTACATTCATCGCAAGAAAAGTGCTTCGTGTGGATTCTAATCCTACTGTTCCTAATAATTGTAGGAGGTTATTCAAGAAGACTTCAGATCTTATTTTGAGCTATAGATTTTTCTTTACAATTTGTGTAAAATGAAGTCACATCACTTAGATGAACTATAGGGCTTGCCATTAAACAAGTTCACTATTTTATTTTCTTATAAAATTGGTTTAGATGAACTGTAGGAGTTTACAGCTAGTGACTGAAAACATTCATTTGAACTCTCAGATTATTAATGGAAGTGTGAGTTAATATTATGTTTCAAAATCTTAGAAAAACTGTGGGTTTGTATCCCAAGTGATGGACTTAATTTCTACGCAATCTAGAAATTTGGTTAAATAAAGTTATATATGCAAAGTGTTATTTTGGAATTTAAATTTATATAAGAGATCCTACATGAACGTTAGGGTGTTTAAGATCTCGGAAAATTGGTATTCATTTTGGGATATATTTTTAACATCAAGTGGATGTCTCAAAATATAACAGCGCCTATATTTCATTTTTGCATTCTGGAGAGATTGATTGAAAATATAATCTTGATAATTCAACCGCAGGGTGATTTACGTGAAAATATCAACAAATATTGTTAAAAATCTTAGTTACCATCTATTATTCGCCCCGCGAACTATCCTTCTCTGTACCTGCTCCAATAAGTAACCGCACACTACCTGAGATCCTTCCCATGCTCTGGCCCCATAATCTTTTCCTGTTACAATAGATTATGTTGGGCCTCGTCTTCGGACACTCGAGGAAAAGAGGATTTTTCCTCAACTACCGAGCCCTAGTTATATGTAAACATTACAGGGCTCGCCAGGCTTCCATTATCTAAATTTTTCATTTCTTGGAGCTCCAATAGCCTGCTGTTACATGATGCCCCAAGTGCTATGGGAGTGGTGGGTCGATGTCTAGCGGTGTGCCTGCTCACCGCACATTGTGGCCCTTTATGCGGCATCTTCACACCAGTGAGCCCGAGACTCGTTTCCGTCTCTCACCTTCCTGCGTGCTCCCGGAGCCACAGATAAGCAAGCACCTCCTCATTAACGAAGGGTGGTTAGTTGCCCGCAGGTAGAGAACAGGGAGGAAGAAAGTGACAAAGCAATGTGATGAACCGCAAAGCGAACTGTAAGGTAGCAATGTGCGGATGGCGGCTTATTGTCAGTGGACAGTTGGTGGGACTGCGGGCGCGCTTCGTTGGAAAAAGATTTGTGACGTCATATTCCGTTGTGATAGTCAAGCTTCCGGAGCAGCAAAGAGCTGAACTCATAATTCGACTGCCTCGGAACGGAGATTTTCAATGCCGATGTTGCCCTGTACCGAATGGAATTCATTACTCTTACGAAAAGTGAAAACATACAATTTCCTAGCAATTTTAAGCAATATATTTACTCTTAGAGTGGTGCCTTCTTCTTATTCTTATTCTTCTGCTCTTTCCACGCTCTGTTAGAGGCACGGGTGTGAAATGTGTTGCACTCTTCGTTGTGTTATACGGCTGGATGCATTTTCTGACACCAACCTTATATAGTGGCAGGTCCTGTGTGGAGAGAATCTATTCTTATTGCATATTTTTGTCGTAGACAGACCCGTGGTATACAGATATCGTGCTTGTATCTTACTTGAAGCCCCGGCTTCAACATATCACCCAGGACGTGACACTCCGGTGTCTGAAGGCCGTCTGGCTGGGTAGCACTCGTCTTGATATACCAAGACCGTGAATGAGCTCTTGCGCCACGGATTAGTTTTAGTTACATTGTTTCTCTTGATGGCTGGTAGAACCAGAAAAATCATACGGACTCGGAAAAAACCTCTGATCCGGCCGGAAATCGAACCTCGGACCCTCGTAACCAAAGGCTACGACGTTGACATTCCTTAAACTTAAAATTCAAAATGTAAATGACTTTATTCGAAAAAAATATGATTACGACCACACTCAGTGACGCAGTCGGTTCCTCGTAAATTTTCTGCTCCCATCATCGTGAGTTCGATTCTTGCTGAAATAAATGGCATTTTTAATGCAACGTCTCCTATTGTTCGCATTCGACATGTTTCTATAGAATAGACTTTTGACTACACAGCGTTGTAAATACTTAGAGCGGACAGCAAACAAATAATATTTTTGTAAATGATTTTTCTCAGCAACCTGCAACTCATCAGTTGCTGATGATAGTAATTCAAAGACGGTTCAAAATCGCTGTAGTTGGGAGATAAGTTTACGACTGAAAACAGCGGTAAAGATGTTTGTAATTGAATTCCTTCTTCCTCGGATAGTTTCAGGGCCATCACCGTACTATTACGGTTACAGGGTGCTGGTGATTAATGTGTTGAAGGGAAGTAAATCTAGTTAACCATACCCTCGTAGTTCGGGTTAGGATGGCAGTTTCCGGAGGTTGACTAGGTTCATCTTTCAGCTCTTTTACGAAAAGAAGCCCAACTTGAAGATGAGAAACAACGTGTACTGATTTTTCGTGCCGGATATAAGAACAAGGAGAATGTAGATTAAATTCTTCTGTTGACTACCGTAGAAGTGCATTTCCGTATATCCCTTCTCCAGTAACTGGGTGGTACTTGTACTATATTGGTAACGGCCTCGTTTGTTCCTAAGCTAGCCAATGCTACCAACAGTTGCAGAATTCCACAATAAATTACATAAGAGAGAAAGGACGACATAAGTGAAAATTATAAAATATAGCCTAGTGACTTGATCGGTTTAAATTATAAATTATGCTTATTTCTTGAACAATTTCTCAAAGTACATCAAAATACATCCGTATTTCTTTCTTGAATTTAAATTCCAATTTTCAAAATATAATATGCTGCTTAGCTAAATTATTGTTATTGTAGCCTCATAAATTGGAAGATAATGCAGGTAACGTCCCTATAACGGCCAATGTAAAAAAAAAAAGAAGAAAGGAGGAAACTGGATACTGCTTTAAATCGCGAACACTTAGCGACTTGTTTCAGTCTTGTAACACTGCCAAACTGAAAACAAGAAAAATGTTGTTTGATCTGTCGCATTGCTGATTATCAATTATCGACAAGTTTGGTAAAATTGTGTGAGAGTTTGAAATTCAATCATATGATAAAACCTTTGGTCGTCGTTTCCTTCTTCTTTATAGCTCAATATATTTGTCAACAACAACAACAATGTTGGTATTGTCATATGCGCGTTCAAATTATACACATTGTTGCACACTGTGTGAGTTGGCCGTGTAGTTAGGGGCGGGCAGCTGTGAGCTTGCATTCGGGAGATAGTGGGTTCGAACTACACACACTGTCGGCAGACCTGAAAATGGTTTTCCGTGGTTTCCCATTTTCATGCCAGGAAAATGCTGGGGCTATAACTTAATTAAGGCCACGGCCGCTTCCTTCCCACTCCTAGGCCTTTCCTGTCCCATCGTCACCATATCTGTCTCGGTGCAACGTAAAACAAATAGCAAAAAAAAAGAAAAGAGCACACTGTTACAAACAAACAAAATTCTGAAGAGTAGGCCCTACATTTCTTTGTTTTAGTGAATGTGTTTGTTTGTAAAATTTATTTTGCAGCCCATAGTGAAATATAGCAGAGTTTCATCGGTACTGTAAGCAATTTTGTGCTGTTTGTCTATTAGGCCTGGTTTTACACCCGTTTCACTGCAAGTATGCACACCATTACCTAGAAGGCATCCGGTAGACCTGCTAGGTACACAGGTTATTGATAAATATACAGTAAGGGTCGATGACCTAGATGTTAGGCCCCTTTATACAACAAGCATCAATATGCCCTAAGCCACATGCATAGAACAACAGTAACAAAAACAACAACAATAATTTTGTTGTTGATGGATGATAATGTGTAAGAATGGAGCGCGGAAACCAAGGAATTTAGAGTGAATATATGTTGTAACGGTTATATATAAATAATTAACGGGAGTAGAAAATACTGCAAGATAGAGGGTTGCATCGAATAGCTTTAGGATTTAATGACATCAGATAATTTAGTCAAAAATATGAAAAACATTTGAGTGTAGTTAAGGTGACCAAATGATTGCAGCAATAGCATTTTTGCATTGACAAATAATATGTTTTGGAGCAAGTGGCAGTTGCGGTGATGGTACTACTTTTAGGACGCAACACATGGGGAATACCAGGTCTTCTGAACTTTAATACCGAGAAAGTGGCCGTGTGGTTAGGGTTACGTAGCTGTCAGCTTGTATTCGGGGGATATTGAGTTGGGACCCCACTGTCGGCAGCCCTGAAGATGGTTTTCCGTGGTTTCCTTGTTTCACACCAGGGAAACGCTGGGGATGTACCTTGATTAAGGCCACGGCCGATTCCTTCATATCCCTAGCCCTTTCCTATCCTATCGTTGCCATAAAACCTATCTGTATCGGTGGGACGTAAAGCAGATTTAAAAAAAGAACTCTAATCGGAGGAGAAGGATTTCTGTCAAGAAGTATCGCTTAAGGAAGGAAAAAATAAATCCTTGAAAATAAAGGACTACGTACACTTCACAAACTCAGTACCCTCAGGCCTTACATGAACGAGAGTTGACCAAAGGTGCTTAGATAAGAATAGTAAAAAGTGTAGTTCTATGTGATTGCTGATAATCGTAATCCTAGTCATGGGACCTACAGTTTTACATGGTATCTTCACAAAATAAATGAAAATCCAGGAATGGAATGGAATGAATGAAGCCGCAATCTAACGGCGAGGATAGGAACTGTGCCGGCTGCTGAAGCCTGTCGCACTCCTCTGGGGCAATGATTAATGAATGACAGATGAAATTAAATTATATTGGAGGGTGCTGTTGGAATGAAAGATGACAGGGAAAATCGGAGTACCCGAAGAAAAAACTGTCCCGCCTCCGCTTTGTCCAGCATAAATCTGACATGGAATGGCCGGGATATACATACATACATATCTTTATTACCCACCCTAGAATACACCATCGGCTTTACAGGTAATAAAGACAGACAGAGCGAAACCCAGAAACAAAAAGAACAAACAAACAAACACTAGGCACTACATCTCTCCTAAAACTACTTAGCAAAATTATTTACCTCTAAATCTACTCAGTGTCCTCCCACACGCACGCGGATAGCCGGCAAACGTGCAGGAAGCACCGCACTACAAATTACCCTATTTCCCTATTCCCCTATTCCTACCAACCACCTAGAAAAAAAAATATATATAGTAGACCGGTCTCTGCGTCAGCCCTGGTATGGAATACATGCCCACCAACCCGTTGATCGCAGGGACCAGCCTCGCCACGTGAGAACTGATCTTATTTCTCACCTACACCTGCTGACAATGTATTCCTTACCTACCATGTGTGCCAAGCCAGCTTGGCGGAAACCGGACCCATCACATGGCTTGTCACACACTTCCGCTATATACGTCACACCTTCTCTGTTCATTGTCAGCTCACTACCTTCCCTCTTCTTTTTCTTTTCTTGCCGTGCAGACATGCTAAAGCCTAGCTTCTTTGGGTTGGGTCAAGCCCCAACCCGTCCCTCTTCCCTTGATACGCCACCTTCTCCTCTCTCGCACTATTCCCGCCCACTACATCTCACCTTCTTGAACTTAAGACTTAAACATCAACAATTTTTTTTTCACTTACACACAAACAGACAGTTTCCATTCCAAGTCCATCAGTTCACTCAGTCTTCATATCTACAACACCACACTTGCCTCAAACCGTTGGACTTAATTTTTATACTTCCAACATTTTCTCCTTAACTACAGTCCCCCTTAATCTATCTAAATTACTATTACACATTAAACTTAATACATAAACATCAAGAATCCCTCAATTTTACACCCTTCATCAAGGCATCTACACCATTTAATTTTTATTTATTTTTTTACCTACTTTCATAATTTCCATACTGCCAACATTTTCTCCTTAACTACATTCCCACTTAATCTATCTCAATTCTATCACATATACCTTCTTTATACTTCTTCCTCACAAACAATCCCTTTTTTTTTTCACTCCTCATTTACACACCAACAGACAGTACTCCATTCCAAGTCCATTAGTTCACTCAGTCAACTCGCTTTTTTTTTTTTTTTTTACTAAGCTTTACACTACCCTCAAACCTACTCAACCTCCCCTTTTCTCAACGCTTACCTAATTTTCTCAGGCTTTCCCTTTGCCCCGGGCGGATCACCTTTCCACAGGGCAAGGTGCTCTCCCCCTTTCCCCTAACACTAAAGCCCCCTCTTCTGATATCATGATTACCATGATACCCTTCCCGCATTTGCTCAGGGCGGATATCCATTCCTCTGAGCAGAATGCCTTCCCCCTTTCTCCCTCAGCACAAACCACATTATCTGCACAACCCCTGTTACTCCCTCAATTTCTTTATAAATATAGCTCTGGCCACATTTAAGAATTTCGTTATATTCGTTCCTTTCTCCCACTCTCTACATAACCAAGATGTTATCTTATAGCTTTCCCCTACCATATGCAGCTCCTTCTTACTTAGTAGTTTGATCTTTATCTCCGCCAAAGGTCGGCATTGATTAAAAATATGCAGGTCCTCCCACTTCTCTCCACATAACACACATCTATCCCTATTCTCACTACCTACCCAACCCCTATTCCTCGGAACACCCAATAACCACCAATACAAACCTCTCTTATCCCTTCTACCCTCAAACTCCGTTTTCGGGTTTATTACTTCCACCAATTTATTTAAAACTGATAAAGAGACTCTCTCTCTACATTCCCCTATTAAGCTCTGTCTTTCCATATCTAGTAGTCTTCCCTTTATCCTTTCCCATACCCATTTATTCCTACCATCCCCCCAGACCTCTCCATATACGCCCAATCCAATCTTTTGTAACCATTTTTTGCACTTATTCACCCAGTAACCTTCATTCGTCATACTTTTCTGAAAATTAAACGTTTCTTGTACTAACGCCCCACCCTTCCCTTCCTCCAATCTAATCCAGTACTTGAACACCCTCTTAGCTATTTCAACCTCTATCGATTCTTTACAGACTAATCTGGCCCCGGCATTGGCTGTACAATTCGGTAGGTCCATCATGATCTTGCTAAATTTCGCCATCACCTGGTTTAGTTCACTCCTATCTTCCTCCATTCCCCATACTTCAACCCCAAATAGCATTTTGCCCATTACCAGTGATTTAAACACCGTTTTCTGAATTTTGTATTTAACGTCTGGAAATTTCTTTTCTAATGCCCCTACTACCGCAAGCGCTCCTCTTCCTTTAAGTTTTGCCTTCTTACACTGATTTTTCCAAGAAGCATTCTTACTAATTATTACACCTAGGTACTCAATTTTTCCCCCTGGTTTAATTTCTTCCTGCTCCAGCCTCCAGACTTCCTTATTCTTTCTCCCACCCCTTTTCCTACACACCAATATCTGAGTCTTTCTTACATTTACTCTGAGAGACCATTTCCTAATATATTCAACTACCTTGTCCAACCCTTTTTGCAAACCATTTGCCGTCAAAGCCAAAATCAATAGGTCATCCGCGAATAGCAACCCCGGAACCTCCATTTTCCCTACCCAAGGGCAATGCCATGCATCTCCACCATGACCCTCTAAAATATTATTTATAAATAATATAAATAATATCGGGGATAGCTTACATCCCTGTCTCACCCCGCTTTTCGATTCAAAACACTTACTCAACCTTCCATCCTGCAATTTAATCATCACAAACACTTCCTCATAAATAGTTTCAATTGCCACCCTCATTTTTTTCGACATTCCAACCTCCCCTAATCTCAAAAATAGCGCCTCCCTACTGACCGTATCAAAGGCTTTTTCTAAGTCAATCGCTGCTATAAATAATTTACGCCCTGCTATCCTCACATACTTTGTAATCAAAGTGTCCAGAATCCAAACATTATCAACTGTATTACATCCTTTCCTAAATCCATTTTGGAACTCAGATATCCTACCGTACTGTTCCGCCCAATTTGTTATCCTATTCGCCAAAACCCCTGTGTACACCTTTGACAGCGAGTCTAGGAGTGTAATTCCTCTATAGTTGTTTGGATCACTACTAGCTCCTTTATTTTTATAAATAGGGCATAATACCCCCATCCTCCATTCTCTAGGAAATTTCCCCGTTTCCAGCAACCTATTAAAGAATTTCACAATCCCTCTCAACATCGGTTCATTTGCCCCTACCTCTTTCCATACACTATTGGAAATACCATTCACACCTCCTGCAGCCTTGGGTCTAGCATTTTTTAATACTGTAATTACCTCCTGCCTTGTTATCTCCCCATCCAATATTGTAATGCCTACTTCCAGTTCCCTTCCAATTTGTGACTTGTCTATTTCTCTACCCAATTTCCTCTCCCCTTCTAAAAGCCTTTTAAAATGCCTAACCCACTCGTTTTCTCCTATTTTATCTCCCTTCCCCTCCGGTTTCGTTCTTCTGATCTTGTTTATTGACTCCCAAATCCTCTCAAATTTCTTCTCTCTGCAATATATATTTATTTTTTCAGCTTCCGCCTCCTTCCATCCTCTCTTCTTCTCATTCAATACCTCTTTATATTCCCTTCTCAATTTACAATATTCCTTCCTTTTTTCTTGCGTACCCTCCTTCCTAAACTCCGCTAGGGCTCTCATTACAACCTCACGTTTTCTCCTACAGTCTTCATCAAACCATCCATTCATTTTATTCTTTTTTCCCTCTACACTTCTCCTCACTTTCTTCCCCACCCTCCATACAGGGAGTTCAATTAATTTTAACACGTTATCCATATCATTCCCTTCTACCGCCCTTTCAATTCCTACCCTTAATATATCTCCCTCCTCTTTCAAATGCCGTCTTAATTTCTCTTTGGTATTATCATCCCATACATACTTCCATCCTCCATTCCTATACCTCTCCTTACTTTCCTCCATCTTTCCCTTCTCATCAGCAACCAAAGTTCTCAATTTTATTTTGATAGGCATATGTTCTGTCAACCCATATTCTAACACCTCAAAACTTATTATTCTCCTTAACGCTATCTCTGAGCTTATTCCTATGTCCACCACACTCCCTCCATTTGTTGTAATATACGTCAAATCACCCACACTATCCCCCTTCATCCACCCATTTAAAATAAATAAATGTTCTAGAGCACATAACTCTAATAACCTTTCTCCATAACTATTTACAACATTATCCTTGCTCTTCCTTTGCAGTATCCCGTCTACTTTTACTTCTTTCCCGTATACCGGTACTCTATTGCTCACTCTCGCATTCCAATCCCCCAATAAAATCATCCCATCTTCTACATACATTCCTTTAATTGTGTTTATTTCTTCAATCAGTTCGTCAAAAAAATGTTTATTTGCATACACTGAATCGCTCGGATGGTTATAAAGCAGTGCCAGACAAATTGCTTCCGCTGCCCCCTTCCCCATTTTTACTCTCAACCACACTACCCCTTCTACCCTAGTCTGTAACGTCTCCACCCATTCAGCTATCTCATTCCTTATTAAAACTACTATGCCCCCTGGGTTTCGGCCCCCCTTCCCTATTTTTTCCCTTAACACGTTAACTACTCTATAACCGTCCCATGTAATTTCAACCCCCTTCCCTAACCACGTCTCTACTAGAGCAATAATCTCAAAATCTTTCACTAAATCCACAATTTCCTTATTCCCTAACTTCCCCATCAACCCCTCAATATTCAGCATCCCTATCACCATATCTAGTTATTTATTTCCTCCCCCTCCCTCCCTATACTTCTGCATTTCACCACTTCCCCCCTTACTTCTCGTGATTCTTCCTTTTGGCTCCACCCCATCCCTCTCTTTCTTCTCACCCCCATCCTTCCCCTTTTCCGTGCCAGAGCCTTTTTTCCCACCCCATAGATCTTTTAAACTTAAGGATCTCGCCTTATTTAACGCCTGCTTTCTCTCCAGGTTTATTTCTGCATTATTTCTATTTGGGGAGGTTAAGTCACTACCCTGACTCCTTTCCCTTCCCGTCACCTCTTCACTACCTGTGTCCACTTCGGTCTAGTGTCCTACTTGTTGATTCACTCCTTCCTGGGCTGTTCTGACTCACCAAGGACTCTGCTGTCTTCGCTACCTGCCCGCTGACACCGCAGTCCCCTCTTCTCTCTTCCTTCTCCGTACTGATGTCGCCCTGCTCTCGATTTCTGCAACTCATTTCCTCCTCACATTTTTCCATCCTCAGCAGTTCCTCCTGTGTCCACGATCGCGACCAATTTCTGCCTGAAGTAACCAGACACCTCCCCACTATCTTGACTCGCAATCCCTCCGCTCTAGCACGCCACATATGCCGCTTATAGACCTCCAACCGCATCCTATCTTCTTTCTCTATCTCAGCCTTCAAATAAATGTTCGATCCTTTCAAATTTCCAGCATTCCTCAGAAGTATATCAGCCATCAGGGTTGATATTAATCTTAACTTCACCGGCCTATGTCCCTTGTTCCTTCCCACTCTATATATATCATCTATATCAACTTCAGAAAAGTTTATCTTCATTTTGTTCGAAACTATGTCCACCACTTTCAATACTAATTCTACTTTTGATTCTGTTCCTTCCTCAGGTACACCATACACAAACACATTTTTTCTTGCCGATTCGTTCCTCGCTAACCTCACTTCTCTCTTCATTGCTGTTAATTCCTCTTCCAGTACCACCACCTTCTTTTTCAAGCTCTCTACCTCATCTTCTATCTCCGCTAACTTGTCATTTACACCTCCAATTTCTTCTTTTATAAAACTTTTTAAGTCCTTCATCTCCTTCATTTGGGTTGCCTGGTGTTCCTGCATCATTTCCTTAATTTCTTCTCCTTTGCTTGCTTCCTTCACCACTCTCTTGATCTCTTCAAGCTCCTCCCAGCCGAACGGTCCCTGGTTTGGACCCGGATTCTTTTCTATACCTCCTACCACCAGCAGCGTCGCAATAACCGTCGCACACAACATAATCTCCAACAGTCCTTTATAACCACTAATTTCTCTTCCTCTCTCAACTCCACCTTCCTTCCAACACTGCCTTGCACCATGCCATCTTCCAATTCTTAGCCTGTATTGCTGTATCGTTATTCCCATATTGCGCACCTCAGCTCATTCACACGTCTGCACTTCCCGATGTCTCGCTCGTAACTGATGGCCGAGATATGAACCCCGGAACCTAGCGGTGAGAGGCCGGCGCGCTGTTGCCAGAGCCACGGAGGTTTCGTAGCATAGTAATGTGAGTTTTAATTTTAAAAATTGCAATGCGTTAGTTAGTTGGGATTCGAACCACATGCTCTATGTTGTGATCCAGTACCGGTACCAGTGCCATTCGGTTCCACGAGTTCAAGCATTGTCAGACTTAACTTTCACCACGTTCACGAAATGAGTCACTTCTTCCATTTAATTGGAGTCGGCACTTATTAAGGATTTTTGTTTGGTAGTGGTTTAACATCGTACTAACACGTACAACGTTTTCTGTGACGCAAGGATGGGAAATAGTTGGGATTGAAAAGGTAGCAGCCGTGGCCTTAATTAAGGTACAGCCCCAGCATTTCCTGGTATGAAAATGTTAAACAAAGGAAAACCATTTTTAAGGCTACCGACGGTGGGATTCGAACTCACCGTCTCCCGAATGCAAGCACACAACTATGCACCCCTAACTGAGAGATTTCTGGGTTAAGCCTAGCTTTTCGGTCAGATGCCTTCCTGGCGTGAAGGAAAGTATTCACTTTTGCGCGTTTCTGTGCGATTTGGAAGCGTGATTGTTTTTTTTTTTTTGTTTTTTTTTGCAAGGTGAAGCTGTTTATAAAGATGAACAAAAATACCCAGCTTCTGAGGCTGAGGAATTAACCACGTATGGCCAAAATCCCCCACCTCGCCGGGAATCGAACCCGAGGCTCTCTGAATCGAAGGCCACTGCGCTGTACGTTCAGCCATGAAGATGGATAATAAGAATCTCTGGGCATCTCAAAATATCATGAGTACATATTTATTAATTAAAGCTTCAGACACAAATAATTTTACCGATGCGTTCGTGATACTGAAGCACCATTCCGCAGCACTGGATTGTTTCTGAGTTAAATGAGGCTTGGGCTTAAGCAGGTAATCTATTTCTCTTGTCTGTCATGTGTAGTGTAGAAGGCAGCTCATTCGCTTGCCTCATGGGGCGACGTCAATATTTTAGACTAACTAGCTTCCCCTTCTATCTTCATCAACGTGACTGCGCGTCAAAGGAACTCGTCCTATTGATTGAAATTTAGCCCGAGAAGAGCAAGACGTGATGAGGCACGCCCGAGGTTGATAAGTCAGGAATTACCCGAGCAATAATTTCTGCCTCGGTCAAGCGATCGTGAACAATGACTTCCACTCAGTAGCCTGAATTGAAATAAAGTTGAAGGGGAAGATTGAACATTTCTGGGAGTGCAATCTTGTTGTCGAGATATTGTTTCACATAGGAGCCAGACCGATCACCATAATCGGTCTCGAATATTTCTTTACATACCTGCAGAATAACTTCAATTTAATGGCACACATGTGCAATTATCGTTCAGATCCCACATTCTGGTGATAGAGGCGAAGAAGAATTTCGTGGCTACACGATAGAAAATCATAAAATATAAAATATCGCAAAAAAATCTGCATGTGGTCGCCAATAGGAATTAATGGATATGCATAAGAGAAAGAACTGAAATTGAACTTACCATAATAGAAAATCAAAGACGGGTTGATTTCACGTTTGGGTGGTATTGCGTGTGCCAACTGTACCTCACATGTCGATTTAGCTCTTATTTATAGTCGGTTACACTTGACAGAGCTATGTGGAGGGATATATTCACCATTAGCATTTGTAAGCGTTATTCGCACGGGAATCTGCAATGGATTACATGTTCCTTCAGAAATGTATGCTATGTTAAATGGATCTATTCGCATTTAATAGGACATGTTAAACGGATATTTTTCTCCAAAAGCACGTGGCAGTAGCGTGACGTACGATGAAGCTGAAGAAAGTCGAGGTAGGATGAGGACGATTTCGCAATTTGTAGTACGGTACAGTTCCTGGTTCAAATTTGAGTGAAATTCTCCGTGCCTCTCAGTTACATATTATTGTTTGTCTTACCACTGGCGTGGCACTGTGACTGAAGACTCAAGAAACCCATCGTTGATGATACCTCTCGTCTTATCTTATTATCTCCCCTATTGAAAAGAGTAAAATGGCACTTTAGTTCTTCCAGTTAATCCACCTGGAAGTGACACGCACGGGACTTGGTCTAAGTATCCAAATTTTCATAAGCATCTCCGTTATTATCCTTCGTACGATAAACATGTATATTGCAAATACCAAAGGAAAATAAATTCTTAAACGTTTGTTATGTGCTATTTTGATAGACCTAATGTTACCGAACATATTTGAGAATAATCTTTCTATAAACCCTAACTCCATGTGATGACCTTGAAGTCATATGCACCTGATAAAACAAACCTGTGTGAATAGATTACAAATAACTAGTTTGTTTGGAACATGTCCAACAGTTTTCCAGTTTCAGGAGCACAAACATATAGATAACCAGACAGATTGACACCAAAGGAAAAAATCCGTTAGATGATCAATATCGCGGATGAAAATCAATTATCAGGAAACCTTACTCATATAAAGAATGTACAGACACGTGTGCCTTATTATTATATCTACGTAGATGGCGATATTATTACTATTATTATTATTATTATTAAATTCATTCAAGTATTTTCATGTTTTCTCGGTGTTCACTTACATTAGGCGAAATTCGCATCCAATCGGAGTGAAATATTATGCATCCTCTGATTTTCTCCCGTTACGGATACTTCAATGCACTATTTAGCACTTTCCTCAAAATACTGCAGGTTTCAGAAACCACTATCTTCTGCAATTGAACGTAGATGTTCTACCTGAGTTTTAGATGATGAAATTCATAATGTGGCTCTTGGTAAAGTTGTCCTAGTTCTCGCACGACTATTTTTAACGATAGGATATATCTGATAAACAGACACTTTCCACATTGCATTCTTCGTAAAACATGTAGTTACTAAAGCGCTTTCTTCAACAAACGCTGATTTCCGAGTTAAGTGTTTGCAAACACTCTTGTTCCAAATGCTTTTAAGTACTCTTTCTATTGTTGTAATTTGGGAAATAATGTTTAAAGTATGGAACTCTGTAATTTCTTGAAGGCAGCATCACAATTTCCTCGCTGTTTGACCAAGGTGGTTTAGTATTGCTTCAGTGTCTGCATGTTCCTTTTGGAGTTCGGCTAAAAACTAAGAAGAACTGAGAGTGTACCTTCCCACAACAGTTTGTGGGCGATTATATCAGCCCTCGGAAAGGAGTCTCTGAAGTACTGAATCTTATTGGTTCTATCGTTCTACTGAATATCGAGGAGGAAATTCCTGTTAGCGTCCCCTTGTTCTTTTTCTGCGAATGTTAGTAATTTCAAAATGTTTACCAGTTGGACAGTATTACTGCGTATCACAATCAGCAAAAGTTTTGAAAGTACTGGACAACTACCGATTGGAGCAAAAACGCTAAATCACACATCATTTTTCCTTCTATTTTATTGATTATTACCACTTGAGCAAGCCTTCACTAATGGGAAGGCACAGATTTCCACATAACAAAGCTGAAATAGATGTACCTTTAGAACATGTCGTGTACATGCTGAAGTGGAGAAACATCAAGCTCATTGAAGACTGCATGTTGATGGACTCCTGACGCCAGTCAGAATACTATCCATTGACCCCAGGTGTATTCAGTTAATAAAATCACATGAATACCGTTTCGAACATAGCTCGTCTTTCGTACAAGACGAACGCCATTTCAGAGACCCCCATAGTCCATGCACTACAGTATGAGACTTTTAACAAAGCTAGAAAGTTCTGTGTCATTTCATTTTGCAGAGATTTCAACGCTAATTACATTATCAATGTCAACAGTCAGTATCTTAACCTCGGTCCATAACAGTATAGGCAAACCTCGCATCTGTCAATCAACCGAGGACACAAAAGGGAAGTTCGCCCAAATTTTTTTACCTTTGTTTAGTAAGTCCATGAAGCTTTCAATTTCAAGTGAAATACAGGTTATATAATGTTTTGCCAATCACTGGGTGACTGACTGCTTTAAACAACATTTCTTTCCTCTCCTGGTTCATTGTACTTGTAATGGAAAGGTTTGATCAAGTATATTTACACATGTAACATGCTGAATTCATTGATGGACTCGTATATATCAAGGTCTTCCGGTGAATCTGTTTACTCTCTTGCCCTGACTTATAATATCCTTAAGATGAAAGAATGTCTCGGCCCTTTTCGTGGGTTGTTAGAGAGACAGACCTTACAGTATGTATCTTCGCTCGAATATATTTCAAGAACTAATCAGACAGCTGACGAAATAAATGCCAGTAGTTCAACTCGCCTTGCTAATTTGATAGGAATGGAAATGAAAAGATATTTTATTTTCAAGAGTATTTCATTTTCTGGAAAGACTCGTTTGTCACATTCCACTCACGCCAGCAACATGACTACCTTGTCCGTTATCTATTGGTTATAGAGGCTTCAATGACGATCTTGTGGATGCAGCACGGCTTCTAGTCATCTTCTGCTCCTTCGCATGCGGGCAAGCGGTGATTTGGAATTTTCAATTTATTGTAGGATCTCAGACTGTATGAAGTGTTCAAAGGTGGCTTGTGTCCCTTGTTGGTAGATAAATTTAAGATTCTGATTAATGAAACGTGGGATAAAATCAATTATTTAATTTTGCCACAGGAGTAGGAAATTTCGTGTGAATCTTACTTCCACTTCTTCGTACTTCTACTTTGATATTCTGAATGTAATCGATGAGAGGGTTTTATGCTAATGGACTTCGCTACTTTCCCCTTCATTGAACAGTAAACTGTCCAACTTCACTTGAGGTTGAGATTAATTCTAACAACTACAAGTCTTGCTTTATATCCCTTTAAGCGTCTGTAATCACCATCAGTGGTCTCTGATCTGTTTTACTGAGCTGGCTGTCTTTCGTTTTTCTGCTGACCAATCTGCACTTCGTCCGACGCCATATACTGTAGCTAATTCTAGCGTTCTACTAACGCCTGCAAATATTCCTCAGTGGTTGGGTTTTCTCCTCTAAATGAAATGACCTTTTTACCAGGTTTATTGGATCCATCGAACGGTATTTCACTTAAACGGTACTATATAATCTTCTGAGAGCACTATCAGCATCGCCTACTGTATATCGAGGGGTGCTCTTCTTAAATTTGTCGGCACAGAGCCTGGCCTCGCGCTCTGAAGCAGTCTTGCTGTCCTAAATGGGTTGCATGTTAGAGAACTTGCTAGCTGTCCCCAAGGTAGTCAGTAGATATATCTGTACATAAATAAACTCTAGCGGCAGAAATTATCCGGCTCCGTGGGTTCTTCAGAAACCTTCAGACGTAACGCCCTAGATTTACTATGACGTTATCTCTGCTATCTATTGACTCTAAATAAGTTCCAGTTAAAGGTAGGTGGTGCGACTCAATCGGCTAAATCATTTACTGCAAAGTAAAAATGCAGGAAAGAAATAGTGCATAATAACACTCAAAGGAAATGGAGTCCAAGTTTCGGGATTACCATCCTCATACATGCGGAGAAATTATGGCAGAAAGCAACGTTAACAATAACTGAAGACAGAGTAATATCTGAGGACTACCGGATAAGACAAGTATGTAATATAATGTGGATGGATTGGAAAAATGAAATGTCCCTCACTAAATTCTAAATTTATGAAAGCGGTAACAAAGGAGAAAGGCGCATGGATTGTTAGGTATTCAGATAAGAAGACGACTTGCGGCGTTATTACTTAATCCAAAAGAGGCAAGGCAGGGGCAAGAAATTAAAGCACAAAACGGAAGTTGAAAGGAAATACAGTACAACTTACGGTAAATACCAGAACACTTTACAGTGTGAAATAATGGGCTACACTCCACGGCACTATTCAAATATTAACAGTCACGTTTAGCATTAATCGAAGACATTATAACCTCCAACGGTATTTTGCAAATATTCCTCAGAATGGCAGCTTGACGTCTCTCTCGCCTTCAGTTCAATGAATAACGATGAGTTTACAGGAACGATGACGAAAATGGTATTACATTACTTCCGTAGTGGCAAGCATACTGCGAGGGTGTCCATCACTCGGCGCAGAGCATGAGACTGGTAGAATATTATGATATTCTCCGTCATTTGAAGAGTAAGCGAAATGATGTACGTGTCATAAATGATTTAAAATGAAGGGGCGTTTCAAATAAAGTCTACATGTTTTGTAGGAAATCAATAGTGTATGAGGAAATATCAAATAATTCGTTTGGTCTTCTTATAAACCCACAATGTATTCAGGTATTTTTAAATCATATGCATATAAGAACCTGTTCCTGGATGAGTAGACTCTAAATGACGTTTGGTCGAGATCTATCCAGCCGTTCCGCCATCATGGTGGAACGAGCATAAAGCAAATAAACAGACATGAAAGCTAAAAACACTAATGCGGTATTGAATTGAAGTAAAACGGATAAATATCTGCAAATTTGAAAAATAAACGAATTACAGACAGTGGACCACCTATAATATGTATAAGAACTGCATGTTCCTGTGGTAGTTTGAAGTATTGTATGGCATGTGTATATTAAAAGGAGTGTATTATGACAACCTCAAACACCTAATCCTCGATTCAAAGGAATGAAATGAAATGGCGTATGGCTTTTAGTGCCGAGAGTGTCCGAGGACATGTTCGGCTCGCCAGATGCAGGTCTTTTTTTATTTAACACCGTAGATGACCTGCGCGTCGTGATGAGGATGAAATGATGATGAAGACGATACATACACCCAGCCCCTTGCCAGCGAAATTAACCAATTAAGGTTAACATTCCCGACTCTGCCTGGAATCGAACCCGAGACCCCTGTGACCAAAGGCCAGCACGCTAACCATTTAGCCATGGAGACGGACTTGAAAGGAATTAACCACATGTAATTAAAATCCCCGAGCCGGCCTGGAATAGAACACGGGGCCCTCTGAAGCGAACACTTCAACTCTGACAATTCAGCCAAGAAACCGTATGCTGACACACTGAAATAAAAATGCAAATTTTATATTAGATTTCTTTATTAAATAATTAATAACATGATGGACAATTCTGAGCATCTATCCAAGACCAATATCATTATGTATTCCCGTCAACGTTCAACATTCAGGAATATTTTTTAAAAACCTGTAGCACACAATGCGTAATACATTCACCGCTATTGACACTCAGGTAAGATATTCATATGTTAGTTTAGATATTCGACACCTTTTACGGTATGTCACCACCTCCAATAAGATCACTCGTTCGTAAATATCTCCTTTTGTTCATTTGAAACGCATTTTATATTTATGTCTTGTTACTTTATGTAGTTTTAGAAGATTATTTTGTCTGTTACGTGTTAATGTGACTGTCAGCCCTTGGTATTTCCTGAAGGTATGAGCTAGTTCCTCGCCGGTCTGAGGGCATGTGACAGCCTCTGCTAGTATTGTGCTTTTCATCAGGAATCTTCAGAATTTTTCTGGAGGGAAAAATTACAACAATTTTATTCTGATCACTCCCTGAGGATACTATCTAGAACTACATCACCAGGAATTTTATAGCAGGATCGCCACGAACAGGTTGCGTTACTTGAGTTACTAGTTGTGTTGTTGTTTTGTGTTACTGAGGTGAGTGTTAAGTGCTCATTTACGTGTAACAGTCCCGTGAATTGATTGTGCGAGTTATCGGCCCTGTCTGGATTCGAGCCAAATGTGCATTAGTGGTGAGCTGTATTGGCCAACAGTCGTGGATTCGAAGCCAACTGCAGCGAACTAACGTGTGACGTGACTGGTGCGTGCGAAGCAAAGTGAAAAATGTTTTGTTTAGGTTTTCAACATCGCACTGACACAGATATGTCTTTCGGAGACGAGGGGATGTGGAAGGTCTAAGAGTTCGAAGGAAGCGACCGTGACCTTAATTAAGGTACAACCACAGCATTTATCTGGTGTGGAAATGGGAAATCCCGGAAAGCCATTTTCACATGACGACAGTAGGGCTGGAACCAATTATATCCCAAATGCAAGCTGACAACTACATGACTGAAACCGCAAAGCCACTCCCTCGGTAAAGTGGAAGGTTGAGACTGTAAATGAAATGTCGTATGGCTTTTAGTGCCGGGAGATCCTAGGACGGGTTCGGCTCGCCAGGGGCAGGTCATTTACTTATTTGACTTCCTTAGGCGACCTGCGCGTCGCGATGAGGACGAAATGATGAAGACAACACATACACCCAGCCCCGTGCCAGGGAAATCAACCAATGTTTGTTAAAATTCTCGACCATGCCGGGAATCGAACTCGGCACCCCTGTGACCAAAGGCAAGGATGATAACCATTTAGCCATGGAGCCGGACAAGGTTAGACTGTAAGTCAGTTCCACTTAAACACCAGCCAGCCGGAGACCCGCCGTAAGGGCAAATGACTTTTATAAATAGCCACTAATTAGTGAAGTGCAGTCATTCATGATCGAATGCACTGTAGTTGTGTGTGTATGTGTGTGTATGCGTGTGCTAAATGGGTCATCATCGATTAAATCAGTTCAATAGAACAGTCACTGTTTTGTTTGTAACAGGATGTTTGTGTGGAAAAGCAGTAATTGGGGCTAGTACTTACTACAAATCGTTTTAAACAAATGAAAAAATGAATTAAATAAGGAGAAGAATAGCAGCCTGCCTCTGTGGTGTAGTGGTTAGTGTGATTAGCTGCCTCCTCCGGAGGTCAGGGTTCGATTCCCGGCTCTGCCACAAAATTTGAAAAGTGTTACGAGGGCTGGAACGGGGTCCACTCAGCCTCGGGAGGTCAACTGAGTAGAGGTGGGTTCGATTCCCACCTCAGCCATTCTGGAAGTGGCTTCCCACTTCTTCTCCAGGCAAATGCCGGAATGGCACCTAACTTAAGGTCACGGTCTCTTCCTTCCCTCCTCCTTGTATATCCCTTCCCATCGTCCCATCCCCCGACAAGGCCCCTGTTCAGCATTGCAGGTGAGGCCGCCTGGGCGAGGTATTGGTCATTCTCCCCAGTTGTGTCCCGCGACCCAAAAGTCTCACGTTCCAAACACTGCCCATGAGGCGGTAGGGGTGGGGGTCCCTCACTGAATCCGAGTGAAAAGTTAAACCTGGAGGGTAAACAGATTAAATTAGTTAGAATAGCAGCCATTACTAACACGTACAGTTAAGTGGAACTGTAGGGAAGCGTTGTTGGATTCATCTTTGGAGTGGGACAAAGTCATTGATGTAGGCATTTCAGGTAAACGATATTTGAACAGGTCATGGCTCATACGGATTCAAAGTAATCTTGCTGGTGAGAAACAGGCTCCCTACCTGAGGTGGTAATGGTGTGTTCAGTTCAACAAGAAGGGCTGAGTTTCGTTTCCTAATTACGAATGCCTAAAAACAGGACTTACACCTACTGAGCGAGTGGCTGTGTGGTTTCGGTCACGCAGCTCTCAGCTTGTGTTCGGGAGATAGTGGTTTCGAACCCCACTCTCGGTAGCCATGAATATAGTTTTCCGTAGTTTCCCATTTTCACACCAGGCATATGCTGAGGCTGTGCCTTAAATAAGGCCACGGTTGCTTCCTTTCCACTCCTATCCCCTTCCTATCCCATCATCGCCAAAAGTCCGGCTCCATAGCAAAATGGTTAGCGCGGTGGCCTTTGGACACAGGGGTCCCGGGTTCGATTCCCGACAGGGTCGGGAATTTTAACCAACATTGGTTAATTTCTCTGGCAGAGGGGCTGGGTGTATGTGATGTCTTCATCACCATTTCATCCTCATCACGACGCGCAGGTCGCCTACGGGAGTCAAGTAGAAAGACCTGCACTCGGCCAGCCGAACATGTCCTCGGACACTCCCAGCACTAAAAGCCATACGCCATTTCATTTTTATCGCCAAAAGACCCATCTTTGTCGGTGTGACGTAAATCAAATTGAAAGAAATACACTTCTGGAGAGGCACTTGACCTTTAGGTTCACCCAATGTACACCGAAAAAGAGTAGGCTGCTAGATTAATTCTTGGGGGCAAACAACAGAAACAAATTTTGCAACAACAAGGTAGTTTTTTCTTTTTTTTTTTACTTTTTTATATTTTGCTTTACGTGCGTCGTCAGAGATAGGGCATTATGGCGATGATGGGATAGGAAAGACCTAGGAGTGGGAAAGAAGCGGCCATGGCGTTAATTAATCTCCAGCATTTGCCTGGTGTGAAGATGGGAAAACACGGAAATCTATCTTCAGGACTGCCGACAGTGGGGTTCGAACTCACTGTCTCCCGGATGCAAGTTCACAGCTGCGCGCCGCTAACCGCACGATCAATCAATCAATCAATCAATCAATCAATCAATCAATCAATCAATCAATCAATACTGATCTGCATTTAGGACAGTCGTCCAGGTGGCAGATTCCCTATCTGTTGTTTTCCTAGCCTTTTCCTAAATGATTTCAAAGAAATTGGAAATTTATTGACCATCTCGCTTGGTAAGTTATTCCAATCCCTAACTCCACTTCCTATAAATGAATA
The DNA here is from genome assembly GCF_040414725.1 of Anabrus simplex. Taxonomy (NCBI): domain Eukaryota; kingdom Metazoa; phylum Arthropoda; class Insecta; order Orthoptera; family Tettigoniidae; genus Anabrus; species Anabrus simplex. Next base: position 306,756,618 of record NC_090265.1, on the reverse strand, counting down.
TTTGCCGCAGTTTGTCCTCTTGAATTCCAGCTTTATCTTCATATTGTGATCGTTCCTACTTTTATAAACACCACTCAAACTTATTCGTCTACTAATGTCATTCCACGCCATCTCTCCGCTGACAGCACGGAACATACCACTTAGTCGAGCAGCTCTCCACTTTCTCTCATTTCTTCCCAGCCCAAACTTTGGAACATTTTTGTAACGCTACTCTTTTGTCGGAAATCACCCAGAACAAATAGAGCTACTTTTCTTTGGAATTTTCCAGTTCTTGAATCAGGTAATCCTGGTGAGGGTCCCATACACTGAAACCATACTCTAGTTGGGGTCTTACCAGAGACTTGTATGCCCTCTTCTTTACATCTTTACTACAACCCCTAAACACCCTCATAACCATGTGCAGAGATCTGTACCCTGTATTTACAATCCCATTTATGTGAATACCCCAATGAAGATATTTCCTTATATTAACACCTAAATACTTACAATGATCCCCAAAAGAAACTTTCCTTCGATGTTAGGCCCCTTAAAACAACAAGCATCATCATCATCAAGAAACTTTCACCCCATCAACACAGTAATTAAAACTGAGAGGACTTTTCCTATTTGTGAAACTCACAACCTGACTTTTAACCCCGTTTATCAACATACCATTGCCTGCTGTCCATCTCACAACATTTTCGAGGTCACGTTGCAGTTGCTCACAATCTTGTAACTTATTTATTACTCTATAGAGAATAACATCATCCGCAAAAAGCCTTACCTCTGATTCCACTCCTTTACTCATATCATTTATATATATAAGAACATATAAAGGTCCGATAATACTGCCTTGAGGAATTCCCCTCTTAATTATTACAGGGTCAGATAAAGCTTCACCTACTCTAATTCTCTGAGATCTATTTTCTAGAAATATAGCAACCCATTCAGTCACTCTTTTGTCTAGTCCAATTGCACTCAACTCGCCCGGTAACAAGGTAGAGATTTTGTGATTTGTGTTTCACCTTTTAAGGTATTATTTTATGATAGATGTACATATTGATATAGTTTTATGGGTTACTAGGTCTTACAGATACGGTTTGGCAGTTAAATGGAACTATCTTTCACTGTGTGTAGATGGCACTGTGGACGCTCACTGCGCAGTCTAGGATCTTTGGAGAAATGACGCCGGGTGTGGATAGCACAGTGAATGATCACGCCTCCACTTGTCTTAAAGGTCAGTTTCAGAACCTCCAGGTCGTCTTGACAACGTCTGCTTCGTACTAGGTTAAACATCAACACACTTCAAAGTATGACCATAGCTTTATAGTCCGGCAGTCTATTGGATACCGGCCAGCAAATCAAAATCATTGCAAAAACATAATTCTTAGAATATCGTGCGACTGTTACACGTTACTGTTGGGTTTAGTGTCCGATAATTTGCAGTCTGATCAATATAAACGATATTATGTAAGTAGCCTATATGCTATTCTCAAGACACATCAATTCATCAACAGGCAGGTTGGGTTGATTTCACAAGTGTAAAAGTAGTGTAACGTTCATCAATGTAGCATACCATACCTCACAACAATGCCGATACCATATAAAATATCGTATTTATATAAGGAGGTCACTGAGAACTGTGATCGATAATCAGTTAAAGATTTCAATCATTTTATGGGTTCCCATGCCTCAGCTGGCTTCAAGACAATCACTTCCTGAGATCGTAGCGTCCTATAACTTTACCAACTTCATGGAAGTTGGTTTATTATTTCATGATACCCTCTTTCATAGCAGTCGCCTGAATACGTCATGAAAATGCTACCACATATACTACATCAAGAAGGGATGTAGAATAGGTCCTTTAGAATGCGCCTTACCAACATTATTAATTAACGTGCAGAAACTTCCTTTGACCTTAACTTTAGTATCGTGCTTGATATTCTTCTCTGCTCGATACGGTTCACAAAAGAGGCGGAGAAGTAGTTCAGAGACCTCCATAAATTCAGGAGTTAAAAGCAAAGTAAACAACGTAACTCACCGTTTCGAAATTAAAATACACAATAATATTACAGACGTCAAACCGCATTTCCATCTAAGCATTGAAAACAACTTTTGAGTTATTTTAAATTCTCTTTTGTATCCAATGTTTTAATATTATTGCCAAACTCAGTGATGCGTTTGGTTGGCCATTGTCATTTCCATCAAGCAAAGGGTTAGTTCTTGGATGATTTCTATATTATCACAGGGTGTTTAAATGAGACAGCTTCGTGTCGTTGGCTTCTGCCGCATTAACGAACTCCTGCAGGACAAAATTACTAGCATTTGGTGTTTCTTGCAATCTACAGCAATTGATGAGACGTTAAGCAATTTTATTATATTAGTATTAGGGTAGGGGGCCCTATATCCGGACAATTCAGATAATTTTGGATATAGCATATAGCAGTGAATGTTTATACCAGCGAAATATATAGTTTCATATAATATGCTTTAATGATACTAGTGGGTTTAATAACATTTAGATAATGAAATGAAATGGCGTATGGCTTTTAGTGCCGGGAGTATCCGAGGACAAGTTCGGCTCGCCAGGTGCAGGTATTTTGATTTAACGCCCGTAGGTGACCTGCGCGTCGTGATGAGGATGAAATGATGAAGAAGACAACACATACACCCAGCTTCCGTGCCAGCTAAATTAACCAATGATGGTTAAAATTCCCGACACTGCCGGGTATCGAACCCGGGACCCCTGTAACCAAAGGCCAACATGTTAACCATTTAGCCATGGAGCCGGACATTTAGATAATATTACATACATACACAAAAGCAATATTTTTAAAAGTAATTGAAAACGTCCGATAATAAAAACAGATGCTCTTAAATCCGAACATCACTGAAACTAGTGTGCCATTTTCCGGACATCATATTTTTGCCACTTACGACGGATTCGTTCCTCAATATTCAACAAATGCACGGTACGTTACTGTTTACATTTCATGTTGTTTTACAACACATTTCAAAGACAAAGACACCTCCGTACAGGCCATGAAGGCCCTGGGAGGAGTGGAAGGTAAAGGCTTCAACCATTCTTAACCACGGCACGTGATGGGGTAGAGTGGTTAGCTCTACGCCCGGCCACCTTTGCCCCCAGGAATTCACCTGGTACTCATTTTTGGGGTAGGCTGAGTGAACTCAGGGCCATATGCAACTCCGGAAGTGGAAATCTCGTTTCTTAAATTTTACGACTTCCTGACGGGGATTCGAACCCACGTCCTTCCGGCCGAACCGAGCACGCTTTTACCGCCTCATCCAGGCAGCCTCTTTACAACACATTTGCCACACACAAAATCACTCTTTTCATACTGTTCCCACGCAAACTTCGTGAAACCATGTCTGGCACAGGCCGCACTGAATCCGTGAGCCCATTCGTGCAGGAACGCCACTGAAATAGTCAATATCACAAAAACACATAAACATGTATTGCCCTTATCATTTTTTTAATTTTTCAGGACGGTGATGAGGTAGAGCCTCATTTCCCCTCTATCTTGGACCCTCTATAACCGAAGCAGGTCAGCCCTGAGGGTCATATAAAATCGTTCCTACCGAGCTCGATAGCTGCAGTCACTTAAGTGCGGCCAGTATCCAGTATTCGGGAGATAGTAGGTTCGAACCCCACTATCGGCAGCCCTGAAGATGGTTTTCCGTGGTTTCCCATTTTCATACCAGGCAAATGCTGGGGCTGTACCTCAGTTAAGGCCACGGCCGCTTCCTTACCACTCCTAGCCCTTTCCTGTCCCATAGTCGCCATAAGACCTATCTGTGTCGGTGCGACGTAAAGCAACTAGCAAAAAAAAAAAAAATCGTTCCTGTTAAAAGTGCTAAATTGCCTGATAAGGGTACCTGGTAAGGGTTCAGTCGTCATGAACTCAATACACAGGGGGCTTAGAGAAATAGTTTTCGAGGGTGCATTTTTCCCTGTAACTGTATCTTTCTTTTTCCATCTGGCATTCGAATAAGTAGCAAGTGAGAGAAGTCGTATGTATGGTTGTGGGGACGGGAGGTGCAAGATGTATGCATTGTTGCCACGCATGTTTCTATCTCATGTCTCAAGGCCTGACAATAAACATCTGTTCAGTCCGTAGTGACTCTTGCGAACTGAGGTAGTGTTGTTAAGCTTTAAAGTGGTAGTACAATTGCGCCTTAGTTATATATTTACTATAAGTAGTGCATAACGAACAGCTTAATAATGAACATGGATCTGATTTTTCTGTCACTGCTTATGTTTGTAATCAGTACAGTATCTGTTACTCTTGCCGTACCTACAAGCTGCCGCGCCTTACCGTCAGACGCAGATAGTACCTTGCGTTTACTGAGTAATTTCATAATCTCAGAATGTACTTTCAACACTACTGTACTGATATGTGTAGAAAAAGGTCATACCCCTTTATTTTGGGCACCCTTCTAAGTTGAGCCAATGGAGTCTATGAGGTTAGGTCTGCTCTCGTGCGCAAAATCCGCGAACCATCATAGCCATACTACTCAACTGGGGGTCAATGACCTCGCGGCAAAACCGTCATAGTCTTACTACTCAACTAGGGGTCAACGATCTCGTGGGAAAATGCTGACTCCGCACTGACTCAGCACCCATTGTTTTAGAACATTACCATATTTGTACTTATCGGAAATAAAATTTGGTCAATACTTTTGTCAGGTACGGTGAATCGCTATACGAAATTTTAACGGAGACACTTATTATTTCCAGTTTTAAACCCCAACCAGAACTCAGCTATCGTGTTGAACATAAATACCGGGTTCCGAACAATTTCTTTAGCCGCTATCGTCTGATGTAACAAAGAAATGATCATGCTGAATAACAACAATTGAAGCAAAAAATTGAAGTACATACACAAAATTATATAAATGAAGTATTAATTCATAAGAAACACGACTGTTAAGACCATTATTTATATTCACCTCGAAGGGACACAATGTTTGACATATTGTATCAAATGTTTGATGCAGTCACACTTTATAAAACAGGTAGAAATTCCTTTAAATATAATTATGATCTACTTTTCCTTTTCCCAAAAGATGAGCATGGATTTGAATTTTCAAGTAACAAACGAAGACATCTTATCTGTAAAATTTCTGGGCCGATGACCTCGATGTTAGGCCCCTTTAAACAACAAGCATCATCAACAAGTAAAATATCAAGTGTTCAAACTTAATGTATTAAAAGTAGTAGCTTTCTATTATGATTATGTCCCGCTCCATGACTAAATGGTTAGCGTGCTGGCCTTTGGTCACAGGGGCCCCGGGTTCGATTCTCGGCAGGGTCGGGAATTTTAACCATCATTGGTTAATTTTGCTGGTACGGGGGCTGGGTGTATGTGTTGTCTGCATCATCATTTCATTCTCATCACGACGCGCAGGTCGCCCACGGTGTCAAGTCGAAAGACCTGCACCTGGCGAGCCGAACATGTTCTCGGGCACTCCTGGCACTAAAAGCCATACGCTATTTCATTGTCCGGCTCCATGTCTAAATGATTAGCTTGCTGGTCTTTGGGCACAGGGGTCCCGGGTTCGATTCTCGGCAGAGTCGGGAATTTTAACCATCATTGGTTAATTTCGCTGACACAGGGGCTGGATGTATGTGACGTCTTCATCATCATTTCATCCTCATCACGACACGCAGGTCACCTAGGGGTGTCAAATCAAAAGACCTGCACCTGGCGAGGCCAACATGTCCTCGGGCACTCCCGGTACTAAAAGCCATACGACATTTTCATTATGGTTATAAAGTATAATTATGCTCTCAATTGGCCTTGTAAGAAGCAATTGTAGATCACTTAGACGGTTAAGTTTGGTATAATACACCATACTCCGTGAGGAAATAAATACAGATTTCTGGTTTGACTTTCGGTTCTGAGAAAGGGAAGAAACCTGAGAGAACTTAGGAGAGCGAAAGATGTAAATCAAGGTTAAAATAAGGGGGTATTATAAATAAAGAATACACCAACAAGTGTTTTCTTGAAGGGCAGGCGCTACTTTAGCAAGTGGCTGGTGCATGGGAATGAGAGGTCTGACGAAAGCACATGTTCGCTGTTGGCGTTCGTGATGTGCTTCCATTCATCAGCAGCTCATCAAACGGCCTGGCTTGCGAGAAGAGCAAACAGGATGCCTCGTTACACCACGCTAACAAATTGCACCACCTCTTCTTGTAATAGCGAAAAGCTTGAACACAAAATATTATGAGTCTATCAAGACAATACACATGACTAATGTAGCTGATAATACTGATGTGGGTCAGTGGTAGTGTGTCGGCCTCCGTATCACAAAGTCACGAGTTCAAACCATGCAGACATACATGAAATTTTGAAGGTTAGGATAATGTCCATTCGACAGTTCATGACGGCATGTAAAACATCTCTGATGAGAGACGCACTTTGTGTTTACGTGACAACATTAACTAAAACTCAGCTATGACCTCCAGCAGATATGCAGTTTAAACTGCCATCTGATAGAGTAAATCACAGCGTCGAAATTGATTTGACCAAGCGATTTGGCTGCGGGTTTGGATCACACAGCTGTTACTTTGTGTTCGGAAATATCGTGGGTTCAAGGACTACTGTAGGCACTGCTGTAGATGGTTTGCCGTTATTTACGGTTTTCACGCCTGGCAAATGCTGAGATTGTGCTTAATTATTGCCACGGTCACTTCCTTTCAAAGCCTTGCGCTTTCGTGTCCAATCGTACTTAAGTTGTGTACGAATTTGTATATAAAAAATGGCGTATGGCTTTTAGTGCCGGGAGTGTCCGAGGAAAAGTTCGCCTCGCCAAATGCAGGTCTTTTGATTTGACTCCCGTAGGCGACCTGCGCGTCGTGATGAGGATGAAATGAAAATGAAGACGTCACATACACCCAGCCCCCCTGCCAGCGAAATTAATCAATTATGGTTAAAATTCCAGTCCCTGCCCGGAATCGAACCCGGGACCCTTGTGACCAAAGGCCAGCACGCTAACCATTTAGCCGTGGAGCCGGACAATTTTTATATAATGACGCTGGATTAAAAAGTTAAACTGATAGTATTTCTTGCTTTTTGTACTCTTGTTGTTGCTGTAGGGTAATTGCGGTTTGAGTTCACCTTATTATCATTTATAATGTTAGGCTAGTAGCAAGGTCAACCTATAGTATTGTAAGCCGTGGTGTTAAGCACTGGAAAAAGTTGGTGTGTAAATTTATATATGATGATGCTGGATTTAGAATGTTAAACTAGTAGTAATTCTTGTAATATTTCCTTTCAATAGATTTGCTTGTTGTACTCTTGTTGTTTGCTTGTTTGTTTGTTTGTTGGATAATTATGTTTACTTTACTTTATTATTACATTACTGTAAGTGGCCATTGCCAGCGGGATATTTACCATTTGCAATGTATTTAATAATAATATTAAAAAAAATATATGTGTCGGTCGGCAGTCTACATGGCGTCAAATTAAGAAATTGAGATGCATACACACGGTATCTGAGGCCATAACATTATTATTATTATTATTGTTACCGAGTTTTTGTGGTAGTTAAGCATGAAAGAAGGTGCTGGGTGGTGAATAGGTCTCAAGCTACTAAAGAGAAATTAAATTTTAAAATTTAACAAGGTTATATTTTCTTTTCAAAATTAGGTAACAACAAATAGAACAGGTACTTAGTAGCCGAAATACAACTTGAAATGTACAATTACAGGGATTAAAGAATTTGGGCTTCGAGCCCTGAAAACACAATTCTTGAGCAACTAGCTCAACTTTACGATATACCAATTTTAACAAAAGGGGCAGAAGACCCCACTCAAACCCTGGAGCCTTTGCTCCAAATTACACAGCAAAGCCTCCTCGAGGCATACAACTCTCAGTTTTAGAAAAGAGCCACTCGCTCTTAAAGTTAAGCCTCTCCCAGGCCACACCAAACTCAACTTTCAAGTTGTCCTCAAAGGACATATACACAGGGGTAAAATACCCAACCTACTGAGGTCTATTAGGTGAGAAAAGATTAATACATGACCTCTAAAATACAACTTGAGAGGAGGCGAACTTGCACTCCTAATACACTTTGCTTTTAAAACCTAATCTGGCTCTGGGCCACTAACGCAAGGGCTAATCCCATACTACAGAGGTGACTTAGAGAAGAACACTTTACATTACATAAACGAAGAAAAGTTTGAGAAAATAAGTTCACCTCAAAACAAATGTGAGTGGGAGCTCGAGAGGGTTAGCACTCTCTATCCCAATATGTAACTTTACAAGAAAAAGAAGAAAAGAGTAGTTACATTTTAGGAAAAGGTTACATGATGGAAAACGCTTCGAACCCGCCGCGAGAGTTAAACTGCCGACCTAGCAAGAAAAGAAGATATTAATAGGCCATTACCTGGTAGTAGATCGCTGCCGAGGAAAGAGGCGCTTCCCGCCTCCTGCTATGTACTTAATACACTGAAAGATGGAACAGAAGTGGCCCGGAGACCCCAAAATCAGCAGTTTATATCCTCTCGCGGAAGATTCTAGGCGTTAGGGGAAATAAAACACCCTCCCACAAAATCTTTATTGGTTCGGGAAAAGAAACCCCTACATAGAGGAAAAAGAAACACATTATTGGTGGAAAATTAATTAAAGAAATTCGGGATTGGCTAGATCCAAACTAAGGGGAAAAAGAGGGGTATACAGCCAACTTAAACAATAACAGAAAGAAATTTAACAAGAAACAAACTTTTGAAATAAAAATTTCTCCAACAAAATAGTTCTTTGATTTCGCACTAGGTTGCACTATTGTAATTCTTCAGTAGTGTCCTCTAGAAGAGAAAGTTCCCACTTCTTACTTCAAGCGAAACAAAAACACATCAAAAGTGACACAGTTCAAAAACTCAAAATTTTCCACGTGGTGACATCTTCTGAGAAAGTAGAGAATTAATAGAATAGATAAAGTTCAACCTTCCTCCAGAAGAGGTGTTTCAACTGGCGCAACTTTTAAATAAACAGAGTAGAGGTGTACCGCCCGGTACAGACCTCCCCCCCCAAAAGTTCCTCCAAGGGGTAACACAGAAGAACATAAGCTTTGTTTCCAAAATAAGGTCCAAGTTTTGATGTTGATATTAAGATTAATTGCGGAAGCATTTATAAGATTTTAGTAATTTGGTTGGTTGCAATTTCAAAATTTTGTTGTTGCCGGTGCAGTAAAGTTTTTATGTTTGTAGAATTTGTATTTCTGAAGATAAACCTTTAATGCTTAAAAGTGAAGAAAAGTTTTGCAATGTCCACCAAATATTGTTGTTAAATTCCCAAATGTAGTTATCTCTTATAGTAACTGTCCATGTAGTTGATGTAGATTGAGTCGGATGCCCAGACCGGCCGTTGCAGCTTGCGTCCAACGGAGGCCGCTCGGACCCCTTAAGTACCCTGAGATACCGCTCGCCCGCACTATGAGGGGAGCAGAGGTGTTGAAGTACGCCGCGCCCGCGGTGAACAGATACAGGCTGCGGGCATGTAGCAGGTCGTGCGCCGCACATCAGCCTTGGCCGGGAGGTGAGCTCCGGCTCGCCGTGCACATGTCGTCCTCGCTGGAGAGGAGGGGGCCCATCCCCCTCCCCAGTCGCTGCACGGCGCTGTGCGGCTGCGGGGGCGCTGAAACATTAAAGCTAGGCGGCAGAATTGTGTTGGACAATTATTTTCTTTGAGGGTACAGGCTTGTAGAGAGAGTGAGGTGCCAGCGGCGTGCAGATATTCATGGTATTCATTAAGCCACTGTGTAGAGTGGAGCAGGAGACGGGAGCGTGGTAATGGCCGTGGCAAGAACAGGATGGCAGTTTAACGGGTCGGGGCAGGTTTTACATAAGGCTTACATCTAAAACCAAAATATTACAGAAGGGGCAGAATGCCTTAAAGTGAAACTCAAAAAAAAATATAACCTTCATATCCTTTCAAAATAATATGAAGCAAGTTAACACAGAAATTACACCGGTTTCACCTGGGACAGGTGAACCCTAAATATCCTCTCGGTGGCTGGATTACTTAGCAATAAGGTAACCGGCGTAAGAAAATCGAGAATGATACAAGGCCCATGAAATCTGGGGGCAAGCTTGCCCGCGGGAACAAAATTTTTGACCATAACCTGGTCACCTACCTTCAAAGTGGTGGGTCTCCGTCCACGATCATACCTTTCCCTAACCTTTTCATGAGACACTTTAAGATTGGCTTTAGCCTTCTTCCAAAGATCTTTAATGTTATCCGGATCTATTGTCTCGGGTAGAATGTCATTCAAAGACCAGAGGTTAGAGAGCGGCGAGTTGGGAACAAACTTAAACATTAAAGAAGCTGGAGTAAACTTGTGAGATTCATGAACCGCCGAATTCAAAGCAAAAGCTAACCAATGCAGGGACGTGTCCCACCTAGAATGATCTTCATGATGATAGGCAATAAGTGCGGACCTGAGATTGCGGTTAACCCGTTCAGCCAGAGATGGTTGAGGGTAATAAGCAGATGTAGTTACATGAGAGATGGACAAGTCAAAACAGAATTTACGAAACAGATTTGATGTAAAAGCTTTAGCATTATCGGATACAATGTATTGGCACGGACCAAAAGAAGCAAAAATAGAATTTAGGCAAGTAATGGTGGACTGAGCGGTAGCCAGCTTAGTCGGAAATAACCAGGAAAATCTTGTAAAACCATCTACACACACAAAGATGAACTTGTTGGCATTACCCTTTGACTGGGGGAAGGGTCCCACATAATCGATATACAGGCGTTCCATGGGGCGCGACGCTTGATGAGAAGACAAAAGGCCTACTTTAGTGGACATGGTGGGTTTACTGATCAAACAAGATTTACAAGCTTTTACAAGTTCTCGAATTTCACCGTCCATACCTTTCCATATGAACATTTCACGAATCTTTTCACGAGTTTTAAAGATTCCAAGATGCCCCCCCAATGGGGTCTCATGATAGTATTTGAAGATCATAGGTACAAGAACCGCTGGAACAACAACTTTCATCAACTTATCATGCCTCGAAGGGCAACATAGAACACCATTCCTCAGAACATAAGGGACAACATGTTCCCCAGAAGAAAGGGTTTCCATTATAGGAGCCAGCGTCGGATCTTCACGTTGGTATTTCTCAATATCCCTAAAAAGCATGGGAGCACCTGTTAAGATGGCATTAACACCAGATAGTATGGACTCGGAAGGTGATGAGCTATCGACCGGTTCGTGGGTCTCGACGTCGTTATGAAACATACGGCTGAGTCCATCAGCAACAACATTTTCGGTACCTCTGATATGTCGTACATCAAATTGGAAGGCAGAAATACGGATGGCCCAACGGGCTATACGACCAGTACGACGCGGCCTACCTAAGACCCAGCTTAAGGCTTGATTATCTGTCTCCAGGTCGAATTTGACATGTTCCAGATAGAGACGGAACTTTTCTAAGGCGAATAAGACTGCCAACCCTTCGAGCTCATAGATGGAATACTTGGCTTCTTGAACCGATAGAGTCCTAGATGCATAGGCGATGGGACGCCTCCCTAGTTCAGTCTCTTGAAGAAGGACTGCAGCTACAGCTGACGACGACGCGTCCGTTTGGACGATGAATTTCTTCGAGAAATCAGGCATAGCAAGTACAGGGGCATTACAGAGAGCTAATTTAAGATCTTCGAAAGCGGCTTGTTGAGAAGGTCCCCACTCGAATTTGATGCCTTTCCTACGAAGAAGGTTTAAGGGCGCCGCTCTATTAGCGAAGTTAGGAATAAACTTCCTGAAGAAATTCACCATACCAATGAATCTAGCGATACCTTTGATGTCCTTAGGAGGTTTAAAATCACGGATGGCCTGTGTTCTAGAATGATCGACTGCTACACCATCAGGTGACACAATATGCCCTAGGAATGACATAGAGGGCTTAGCAAAGGCAACCTTGGACAACTTAACAGTTAACCCAGCCTTACGAAGGCGATTGAGAACTTCTCGCAAATGATCTAGATGTTCTTCAAAGGTTTCGGAAAATACGACGACATCATCCAAGTAGTGATATAAGTACTCAAATTTGATGTCGGAAAAGACCCTATCTAGTAGCCTAGTGAGCACAGCTGCCCCCGTGGGGAGCCCGAAAGGCACGCGGTTGTATTCATATAAATTCCAGTCCGTGGCAAACGCTGTAAGATGTTTAGACTCTTCGGCAAGGGGAATTTGATTATAGGCCTGATTCAAGTCCAAGATGGTGAAGAACTTGGCCTTACGAAACCATGAAAAGCAAGAATGAAGGTCGGGAAGGGGCACAGATTGCAACACCACCTTCCGATTGAGAGCCCTGTAATCAATGACAGGCCTGAAGCCTCCTTGGGGTTTCGGGACTAGAAAAATAGGCGAAGAATACGCTGACTTAGAGGGCCTAATAATACCATCCTTCAACATCTGATCGATGATTTCTTTCAGAGCCTTCATTTTAGGTGGAGATAGCCTATACGGTGGAAAACGGACAGGAATTGAATCCGTGACCTCAATTTTGTATTCAATAAGGTCAGTAACACCAAGAGTATCAGAGAACACCTCGGGAAACGACTGACACAGTTTCCGAATACTATCAGCCTGCTCCTCAGGTAGATGTCTAAGGTCTAACAACATCTCATCCTGGGTAGGCGAAATAGATGAACATGATACAGAATTACACTTTAACAAGGGAATTCTACAATTGGACGCAAATTTGAATATGCACGACCTACTCTGGAGATCGAGCACAAGACCAGTGTGAGAAATGAAGTCCGCTCCCAATATGATGGGGCAAGACAAACGCTTGGCCACAAACAATTTGATCTTCCATGTAAACTTAAAAACCCGAATTTTGACATGTATGGAACCTAGAATTTCTAATGGAGATGAATTAGCCGAAACATATTGAACAGGAGAAGAGACATAGTCAGGGAGTTTACAAACAGATTTCAATTTAGAATACCAATCAGCCGAAATAATGGAACAAACACTGCCTGAATCTAAGAGAGCTGTTATAGGCTCGTTATTTAACTCAATCTTAAGAAAAGGAACAGGTGCGGGGGTATCCGCCGCAATCCTAAGACACTCTTTAGGGCATTCAAAAGATGATTTTGAAGGCTGGTCGTTCTCTGCATTTACAACCTGTTTACTAGGGGCTAAGTCTCGGGAAGATGGATTAGTCGGCTCAGCCGACGCCACTAGTCACTTTTTATTATTGGAATAGCTGGAATTTGCACCAGAAGTTGAGCAGGAGGGGGTGCTATTTGAGTTTGGGCAATTCTTGGCGATATGTGAGAAGGCCCCACACTTAAAACAGCCTTGTGATGACCCTACTCCATTCCTTGTCCCACTTGACTTGATCAGAGGACACTTATTCCGCAGATGGTCAGGCGACCCACAAGCATAACATTTACGGGGATTGACTGGTCGGCGAGGTGGAGGCCGAGTGCTACTAAAGGAAGGCGGGGGTTCTTTCGCCACACGCAAGGAATCGGCATACCTAACTCCTTCCGCAGAGACGGCTAATGCTTCCAGTTCAGAGAAGGTTTGCGGGCACGCCGCGAAACACAAATATGACCTGTAGGGTGGTGAAATCCCTTCAACAATAGCTTGCACGATCTGATCCTCAGGGAAGTGGAGAGCAAACACCCTAGTATAAAACTTAATATCTTGGATGAAGTCTGCCAGGTTTTCATCCAAGCGCTGTACCCGATAATAGTATTTCTGAATAAGGGAGGACCTGGCCCTAGCCGGGATGAAGTTAGCTAGCAAATGGGCGTGGAAATCCTCAATAGAAGATTGCTCGGCAATGGCTCTAACTATTTTGTCAGATAGAACCCCAATAGCATAAGGATAGATAATTTGCAAAATTTGACATGGCGAAAGAGAAAACACAAGGGCATGATCCTGAAATTCCACTAGAAATCTTAAAAATGAAATTACGTCACTGGTGGTGTTGACGGAAAACTTAGAGATACCTCTAAGCAACATTGCCAACGGATGAGGCAAGCTGCTGAACCCAGGTGACATAGTCGTTAAAGGTTTCAATGGCAAAGAAGTTAATTCAGAGCGGATGTTACTCAATGACGCACGGCGTTCAGATTCGTTGTTCGATGGGGCAGAGATAGTTTGAGCAGCAACGGTTATCCTATTGACTTCTCCCTGAGGAGGCTCTTCCTCGTTACCTACATTCACCGTGGCGGGTTGATCAGTTTTGGGAGGAGCTTCGCCGGTTAGCAATTGAGTGACCTTATTAGACAATTCAGAAATAGTTTCAAGGAGCGTATTAGCTTGCTTCCTCTGAACGTCATTCACCTTTAGAGACAATAGATCATTAACTCTATTTGCAAAGTGATACAGCCTGCCTTGCACACGCTTAATTTGATTAGGAGATGGATCGTTTTCATCAAAAAAGCTGACTACCGATGCTAGCCCAGTAATATTCTCGACAATCGTGGAAAGAGAGTCGTCAATTTCTTTCTCTCCCAAATTGGGGATGGAAATGGGCAAATCAAGGGACTCTCTAAGCTTGTTAGTGTCTATTGCAACCGTGCCTCCAGATTGAACGTTTCTGATAGTTAACTCATATATCAACTCCTCTTTGCGCAAGTAGTTAAGGAGGAGAACATCGCGAGGGCCGGGCATGATGACAGAACAATTTTGAAAAACTCAAAAATTCCAGCAACTAAGAAAATTGTTAGAGTTCGAATCAAAGCAATGTTTAGCCGTCAAAAGGGGCTAAATTGAGACCCATTCAACCACGCTCTGCTACCACTTGTTACCGAGTTTTTGTGGTAGTTAAGCATGAAAGAAGGTGCTGGGTGGTGAATAGGTCTCAAGCTACTAAAGAGAAATTAAATTTTAAAATTTAACAAGGTTATATTTTCTTTTCAAAATTAGGTAACAACAAATAGAACAGGTACTTAGTAGCCGAAATACAACTTGAAATGTACAATTACAGGGATTAAAGAATTTGGGCTTCGAGCCCTGAAAACACAATTCTTGAGCAACTAGCTCAACTTTACGATATACCAATTTTAACAAAAGGGGCAGAAGACCCCACTCAAACCCTGGAGCCTTTGCTCCAAATTACACAGCAAAGCCTCCTCGAGGCATACAACTCTCAGTTTTAGAAAAGAGCCACTCGCTCTTAAAGTTAAGCCTCTCCCAGGCCACACCAAACTCAACTTTCAAGTTGTCCTCAAAGGACATATACACAGGGGTAAAATACCCAACCTACTGAGGTCTATTAGGTGAGAAAAGATTAATACATGACCTCTAAAATACAACTTGAGAGGAGGCGAACTTGCACTCCTAATACACTTTGCTTTTAAAACCTAATCTGGCTCTGGGCCACTAACGCAAGGGCTAATCCCATACTACAGAGGTGACTTAGAGAAGAACACTTTACATTACATAAACGAAGAAAAGTTTGAGAAAATAAGTTCACCTCAAAACAAATGTGAGTGGGAGCTCGAGAGGGTTAGCACTCTCTATCCCAATATGTAACTTTACAAGAAAAAGAAGAAAAGAGTAGTTACATTTTAGGAAAAGGTTACATGATGGAAAACGCTTCGAACCCGCCGCGAGAGTTAAACTGCCGACCTAGCAAGAAAAGAAGATATTAATAGGCCATTACCTGGTAGTAGATCGCTGCCGAGGAAAGAGGCGCTTCCCGCCTCCTGCTATGTACTTAATACACTGAAAGATGGAACAGAAGTGGCCCGGAGACCCCAAAATCAGCAGTTTATATCCTCTCGCGGAAGATTCTAGGCGTTAGGGGAAATAAAACACCCTCCCACAAAATCTTTATTGGTTCGGGAAAAGAAACCCCTACATAGAGGAAAAAGAAACACATTATTGGTGGAAAATTAATTAAAGAAATTCGGGATTGGCTAGATCCAAACTAAGGGGAAAAAGAGGGGTATACAGCCAACTTAAACAATAACAGAAAGAAATTTAACAAGAAACAAACTTTTGAAATAAAAATTTCTCCAACAAAATAGTTCTTTGATTTCGCACTAGGTTGCACTATTGTAATTCTTCAGTAGTGTCCTCTAGAAGAGAAAGTTCCCACTTCTTACTTCAAGCGAAACAAAAACACATCAAAAGTGACACAGTTCAAAAACTCAAAATTTTCCACGTGGTGACATCTTCTGAGAAAGTAGAGAATTAATAGAATAGATAAAGTTCAACCTTCCTCCAGAAGAGGTGTTTCAACTGGCGCAACTTTTAAATAAACAGAGTAGAGGTGTACCGCCCGGTACAATTATTATTATTATTATTATTATTATTATTATTATTATTATTATTATTATTATTATTATTATTATTATTATTATTATTGACTTACGTGTATCGTGCAGTAACGCACAACACTATAGTATTATCAGAAAGAAAGGTAAATGTACCGTCCTAGTAGTAGTAGTAGTAGTAATATAATAACGCGTAAATCTACGCCCATGTTCCTTGAACCTAACCTATGTAACCTGCTAGGAGTTAAACATCTCCTAGTCGTATCTTACGCATCATCTTACGTACACAGAGCCTGATATACGCCTGTCCGTACAATGTAGAAACCGTACAAGAGGTAGCGATTGAGGCCTGTTATTAAAACACTATACAGCTTGATGTAGTTCAGAGCCCACTTTTCTAAACATTTATGTTTATTGTTGTGCTGTATAAACTATATCCGCTCCTATAAATGACAGTCACTTGAGAATTGTGTATCTGATCCAAGAGGCCATTTTCGTGCCACCATAGGGAGATGTAATAGATTATGATCAATTACAAATAAGAATATATCACCATATCGTATTCTATCATCAGATTGTTATTAATAAACTTTTCTAAATGAAGGTATAAACCACGGTACATAATTAGTACACAGCTTACGTCATGTAATTAGTAATATTAGACTGTTCAAATATTGGAAGAGATGCGATGTGCAAAGCTGCACGCTTCAAGTAGTTGCGAGGAATTTTCTGGGATAGATACTTTGTCTTGAAAAGCAGTGAGGCTTCATACCGTTCTTCACTCATATCGTTTGGATTTCCATTTTGTACTGTGGTAGGCACCCGTTATGAACATTTGATATTCCTGATGTCCCAGACATTATTACGATGAAGTTATGACAAATAAAGCAGACATAATAAAAGTCACCACGTAAATCCCCATTCTGGAGAAATGTATTGTGCATGGCATTAACAGCGTAGGGTCCATTCACCCAGTTTATATATCCCTGTAATTTGGATAGATTACAACTAACCACTGTGGTGTTTCAGCAAGGTATACTTATCCACTCATTCCAGTCATACTTCTTGTGTTGGTAATTATTGTGTATTCGGATGATGAGTATGTGGAAATTATATTACCCTGAGGGGAAGCAAGATGTAATACATAGGGAACACGACGCTTACACCAATAACGATTTCCTAGACGAAGACTACCGACTGGGGATACGTATAGAAGGACGAAGGGACGCCTGTGTAATACCATATTTTTTGGAAGGGAATCACCTCTTCGGGGTGTTCCAGTGACGTCCGGTGATAACGAAGAACCTGTACATAATGTAACTGAGATCAATCCACATAGCCGACATTTTGAGCACTTCCTTCATTAATAGCTCACTGCAGGTCAAGGAATCAGATGTTCCTCTACAGTTCAATAGTACCTCCGACCGCTATGAACAGCTCCTTTAAGGGCTACCTAACACGCAAACGTCGTAGAGTACATCGAATGTGATATATAAAATCAAATTTTCTATTGGTATTTATTCTCGCGGCTCACATGGAATTGAAATAAATGCATACATATATTCTGCAGTCATCGGGTTTTAATCGTCTTTCTTTCTTAATCCATTTACCGTCCAGGATTGACTTTTCACTCTGACTCAGAGAAGGATCCCACCTATTCCTTCTGGAGCGTGAGATTTTGGGTCGGTGGGATAACAATGGGGAGAAGGATAAGTACCTCGCTCAGGCAGACTCATCTGCTGTGCTGAATAGGGACCTTGTGGGGGAATGGAAAGATCCGAAGGAATAGACAAAGGAGAAGGAAGGAGCCGTGGCCTTAAGTTAGGTACCATCTCGGCATTTGCCCGGAGAAGAAGTGGGAAACCACAGAAAACCACTTCGAGGATGGCAGAGTTGACCTCCGGAGGCTGAGTGGACCACGTTCCAGCCCTCGTACCACTTTTCAAATTTCCTGGCAGAGCCGGGAATAGAACCCGGTCCTCCTGGGGTGGCAGCTAATCACACTAACCACTGCACCACAGGTTTAAATCTACGAACACGAAAAACAGCAAGCAGAGTACCAGTCGAACACTTGATAGTGGTATTATTCGTAAAGTTTTACACAGTCATACGGAAAATATAATTGACAGTGTGTATGTATCTTTAAAGAAGCTTTAAAATGCACAAGTTCGTGAGAACAAAAATGTATCTCAAAGCCGGCAGCTGACGGCTCAGGTCTGCAGTGTGAGTGTACGCACCGTGTTCCATATCCTAGCCCGCGTTTAGAACACCGGGGACAGAGCGAGTTGCCGTGCGGATAAAGGCGCGCAGCTATGAGCTTGCATTCGGGAGATAGTGAGTTCAAACCCAACTGTAGGCAGCCTTGAATACGGCTTTCCGCGGTTTCCCAATTTTACATCAGTCAAATGTTGGGGCTGTACCATAATTAAAGTCACGGCCGCTTCCTTCCCGCTCCCAGTCCTTTTTTTACCATCGTCGCCGTAAGACCTATCCCTGTCGGTGCGACGTAAAGCAACTTGTTAAAAAAATAAAAGAAATAGAGCACCGGGAAAATATCACACGATTCAGAAACGTGTAATACATTTCAACGATTTTGAAAACTGTATTTTACGCCGAACACTATTTGACTTGTGCAGTAATGGATACTTTCCAACAGCTAAGGAATTGGTGTATTCTACTTAATGGAGTTGCCTTTGCTGGCAGGACCTGGTGTTTTCACTGCACTATGTCTTCTGGTATGAGCTAGAGCACAATTTTGTTACTTTTATTGATCCGTCTCAGCCTTATCCTTGGCTGAGCGATGCTAGTAATGCCATTCCTTATGCAGCCAGTCCCTGCTATGAATGGTGTGAAAATGTTTCTCATAGGATCAGTTTATGCATGCATTTCAGTGGGCTTGGTAGACTGGTATGTAATAGGAACTTCTGGCTCGGTGAAGAAAGCAACGGGAAACTACCTCACTCCTATTTTCTCTCGTTCACCTCTTCAGTGATGCCCAGGCCATCTCTGACAGCTGATGGTGGGACTGCTGAGGTTCCAACCAGCCTTAGGGTTGTGGACTGAACGTACATATATTTAATAGAGGCGAAAATTAATCACTAGGGCTCTGTATCTTTAGGGCAACCTTGAAATCCCTCGGTTTAAAATACGTGCGAATCATTGACGGTAGGAATTTCCTCTTAGAAAGACCGAGCTCGATAGCTGCAGTCGCTTAAGTGCGGCCAGTATCCAGTAATCGGGAGATAGTGGGTTCGAGCCCCACTGTCGGCAGCCCTGAAGCTGGTTTTCCGTGGTTTCCAATTTCCACACCAGGCAAATGCCGGGGCTGTACCTTAATTAATAATAATAATAATAATAATAATGTTATTTGTTTTACGTCCCACTAACTACTCTTTTACGGTTTTCGGAGACGCCGAGGTGCCGGAATTTAGTTCCTCAGGAGTTCTTTTACGTGCCAGTAAATCTACCGACACGAGGCTGACGTTTTTGAGCACCTTCAAATACCACCGGACTGAGCCAGGATCGAACCTGCCAAGTTGGGGTCAGAAGGCCAGCGCCTCAACCGTCTGAGCCACTCAGCCCGGCTGTACCTTAATTAAGGCCACGGTCACTTCCTTCCAATTCCTAGGCCATTCCTATCCTATCGTCGCCATAAGACCTATCTGTGTCGGTGCGACTTAAGGCAAATAGCAAAAAATAAAAACCTCTTAGAAAGAAGCGACATTGTTGGGGACTTCTGGATGAACCACTCCAGGAAGGACATGGGCCTATGCTAAGGTTCGTCCGGAAGAGGGGGGGCCTGCATGTAACCGTGGGAAAAAGAGGCAGGCTGATCGTATGCCATATAGGGTCGGCGAAAATCGGGCTTTGTACGCGACAGTAAGGGGGTATTCTGGATTATCATTTGGAAATGAATGCTGACTCATTTAAAGACTGATTTGTCCATCACTTTTTGAATTAATTCGACGTGGAGTCGATCATAGTGATGGATTCTAAAGTAATCATGAGGTCTTGTAAATAAGATATTCAACAGTGGCTGCAGGAACACATTTCATACGATCAAACAGACATAAAGGTGGAGTTAGTAGCCCATGGCATGCCGTATAAAATAGTTGAAAAAAATATGAATTACATAAGGTTGCGTTGGTATTACGACACCAAGTTAACTGCTTGCCCCATATAATTGTCAGTATAATCCGATTGAGATGATTATGGGCTAAAGTGAAAGATGAAGGTGTCCGAGTTAAACAATATACTTTGACTTGCGGACCGGACGTGGAATGACTCTCACACTAAGCTCTTGATAATAATAATAATAATAATAATAATAATAATACTGAGCTCGATAGCTGCAGTCGCTTAAGTGCGGCCAGTATCCAGTATTCGGTAGATAGTAGGTTCGAACCCCACTGTCGGCAGCCCTGAAAATGGTTTTCCGTGGTTTCCCATTTTCACACCAGGCAAATGCTGGGGTTGTGCCTTAATTAAGGCCACGGCCGCTTCCTTCCCACTCCTAGTCGTTCCCTGTCCCACCGTCGCCGTAAGACATATCTGTGTCGGTGTGACGTAAAGCAAATAGCAAAAAAAAAAAAAAGAATTAATGTTAATGCTCTTTCGACCCACTAACTACGGTTTTCGGGGTCACCGAGATTCCGTAAGTTTATCCCACAGGAGTTATTTCACATGCCAGACAATCTGCCGCACGGTGCTGACATATCTGAGCACTTTCAATTACCACCGGACTGAGTCAGCATCGAAACTGCCAACTAGGGCTCAGAAAGCTGGAGCCTTAATCGCCTTAACTACTCAGCCCGGCTTCATAGTTACGTTTAAGGACTGGGAGAAGCGCGTGGCGCACACTGAAAACTGCAGGAAGAAGATTTTCACGGAGAACTGACTAGGAACAACACCAATCAGGATCTTGTAATATGTCTTAGAGACGGTGATTCTGACCCCGACAGGAATGATGAGGAGAAGGAAGAAGTCCAAACAGTTCCATTGTAGGGATTTCGATTTTTCATTTTATGAAGCAACGTTTTCCTTATTCATATTCTTTCAGTAAACGCAGTTTACTCCTACATTAATAGTGCTAATGTGGACTGACCTGATAAACGAGAACTGGCTACAGTGAATGAATTTGTGTATTTATTTTACCACGTCCCTGGATATATGACATAGAATGACACACGGTGTAAATTACATCTTTTCGAATAATAACACAGCCTCACACGCGTTGAGCATTGTATTCACAAATAATTTTCCAGGATATATGGCTCTATACCTTTCTCACATCGTAATTATAACTATCTGTGAATTTCGTTGTAAGCATGGATTATCAAAGGATTATGGCTTTATGTTCATAGTTGTTCCGCGCTTGGTAGCAGTTAATCCTTATCAAAATTCCCCTCAAGTTACTCATGAATATAATTTACAGAATGTTTTCATCTAAACTTTCGCAGGTATTGTCGTTTTCATTTTTTCGCTGAGTCTCCTTTCTAGCATAGAGAAAAGCAAATGACCAGCAAATGACTGAATAGATAGTGAGCCAGCGCGCGAGCTATCAAAGACTTCGGCCTGCCTTCGTTGAATATGCTACGGTAAAATAATTATTTGTTTTCAAGTGATTTTTCGTTATCTATATAATGTCTATGATAACCCATCATGCCGAGACGGAAAGCGATTATACTGTAGAAAGTCGTACCACGTTTCATTCCAAAATGTACGCTTATCATATAACACTGAAATTGAACAACAAAAGGATTTTCGAATGTCACAGGTCAGAGAAAGAATGACTTCAGAAAGACAAATGGGAGTCATCTATACAGTATATACACTGACTGACAGAGCAAATGCAACACCAAGAAGGAGTGGTTCGAAAAGGATGAAAGTTGGGGAAAAAACAGAGACGGCACGGACGAATAATTGATGTTTATTTCAAACCGATATGCAGGTTACACAATGCGCACGGCATCGACTCAGTAGGATGTAGGACCACCGCGAGCGGCGATGCACGCAGAAACACGTCGAGGTACAGAGTCAATAAGAGTGCGGATGGTGTCCTGAGGGATGGTTCTCCATTCTCTGTCAACCATTTGCCACAGTTGGTCGTCCGTACGAGGCTGGGGCAGAGTTTGCAAACGGCGTCCAATGAGATCCCACACGTGTTCGATTGGTGAGAGATCCGGAGAGTACGCTGGCCACGGAAGCATCTGCACACCTCGTAGAGCCTGTTGGGAGATGCGAGCAGTGTGTGGGCGGGCATTATCCTGCTGAAACAGAGCATTGGGCAGCCCCTGAAGGTACGGGAGTGCCACCGGCCGCAGCACATGCTGCACGTAGCGGTGGGCATTTAACGTGCCTTGAATACGCACTAGAGGTGACGTGGAATCATACGCAATAGCGCCCCAAACCATGATGCCGCGTTGTCTAGCGGTAGGGCGCTCCACAGTTACTGCCGGATTTGACCTTTCTCCACGCCGACGCCACACTCGTCTGCGGTGACTATCACTGACAGAACAGAAGCGTGACTCATCGGAGAACACGACGTTCCGCCATTCCCTCATCCAAGTCGCTCTAGCCCGGCACCATGCCAGGCGTGCACGTCTATGCTGTGGAGTCAATGGTAGTCTTCTGAGCGGACGCCGGGAGTGCAGGCCTCCTTCAACCAATCGACGGGAAATTGTTCTGGTCGATATTGGAACAGCCAGGGTGTCTTGCACATGCTGAAGAATGGCGGTTGACGTGGCGTGCGGGGCTGCCACCGCTTGGCGGCGGATGCGCCGATCCTCGCGTACTGACGTCACTCGGGCTGCGCCTGGACCCCTCGCACGTGCCACATGTCCCTGCGCCAACCATCGTCGCCACAGGCGCTGCACCGTGGACACATCCCTATGGGTATCGGCTGCGATTTGACGAAGCGACCAACCTACCCTTCTCAGCCCGATCACCATACCCCTCGTAAAGTCGTCTGTCTGCTGGAAATGCCTCCGTTGACGGCGGCCTGGCATTCTTAGCTATACACGTGTCCTGTGGCACACGACAACACGTTCTACAATGACTGTCGGCTGAGAAATCACGGTACGAAGTGGGCCATTCGCCAACGCCGTGTCCCATTTATCGTTCGCTACGTGCGCATCACAGCGGCGCATTTCACATCATGAGCATACCTCAGTGACGTCAGTCTACCCTGCAATTGGCATAAAGTTCTGACAACTCCTTCTTGGTGTTGCATTTGCTCTGTCACTCAGTGTATAAAGTAACTTGTACTGCCTGACTGACTGACTGACTGACTGACTGACTGACTGACTGACTGACTGACTGACTCATCGCCGAGCCAAAACAACTGGACATAAAGAAATTAAATTTTGAGGATACATTTATATTACAACGTAGGTGCTCGCTAAGGGAGGATTTTAGGATATTCCGTCGCCAAGGGGGTGAAAAGGGGGATGAATTTTGAAATGAGTGTATCTATATTTCAAAACTTGAAAAGCTTACAGATCTGAAAACTGGTATTTAGAAACTCTTCTAAAAATAAAGAAACACGTATTTTCTTGTTTTCGGAAAATCCCAATAGGAGGGGTGAAGAAGGGTGAAAAACCGGTTGAATGCCTTTAATGAGAATACATATTACACACCTGAAAAGGAGTATTTGGGATCTCATTTAAAAACAAAGAAACACGTTCTTTTTTTGGAAAATCCAATTAATGGGGATTAAACGGGAGTGACAAATTGGGGTGAATTTTTAGAGAGATTATAACTTCAGTGTATCTCAGAAACGTAAAATGTTACAGACGTAAATTTGGTATTTGGAATCTCCTATAAAAGTAAAGAAACATAGGTGATTTGTTATTGGAAACTCCACTTAAGGGGAACTAAAAAGTGGGGTGACATTTTAAATGAGCATTTCTACAGCATATCTCAAAAACTTAACATATTACGGAAGTGAAAAATAGTATTTTTTATCCCTACTGAAAATAAAGAAACATGCATTTTTTTTGTTTTCGGAAAAATCACTTGGGTGGGGGTGGGGGTAAGAATGAATGAAAAAGGGGCTCAATTCTTTTCATTATGATACTGATATCTCAAAAACTGAAGATGTTACAGACGTGACGTTCGGTATTTGAAATCTCCTTTAAAATAAAGAAATACGTAGTTTTTGTTTTCGGAAATCCACTTAAAGGGAAGGGGGGGAAATTGAAACATTATTTGAAATATTTGTATGAAGATATTATTATCTCAAAAACGAAAGATTTTGCAGACGTGAACATTGGTGTTTGGAATCTTTTTAAAAGTTAAGAAACAAGTATTCTAGGAAAATCTAATGAAGGGGGGCGGAGGTGAAAGGATTGAAAAATTAATTGAATTAATTGTATGTGGATACGTACATCTAATAAAAACTAAAGTTGTTGCAGACGTGAAAAATGGTATCTGTATCTCCTTTACAAACAAAGAAAAACGCGTTTTGGGGGAACATTTTGGGAGCCGGGGGTGAAAAGGAGTTGAATTCCTTTTATGAGGACACAAATATCAAATTCGAAGATGTTAGAATCGTGATAATTGGTATTTAGAAGATCCTTTACTATTAAAGAAACCAGCATTTTTTGCCGGAAAATTCACTTCGGGAGCGGGGGGTGGGGGCGTGCGAAAGGAAGTGAAAAAGTGAATTATTTTGATGTGGATACGCATATCTCAAAGCTGAATGTAACAGGCGTGAACATTGGTATTTGGAATCTCCTTTAAACATAAAGAAACACGCCTTCCTCTTTTTGGTGGTGGGAGGGAGTTAAATTTACTTTACGACTTTGGGGTGAAAAAGGAGTTGAGACCAATTGATTTTACTGTTCATAATGTACTTGATTTTGATCATAAACCGATCATTTTTACTGTTTCCTGGGTTCGTTTTCAAGAGCCATCTTTTCGTTTAGAGAACTTGAAAGTTAGATTACAGTAGGTTGTCCTGGCATATAAATAAAAATTCAAACGCATTTGAAATAAACGATAGGAATGATATTGGCCGTGTAATTGTTCACCTCTCTAACAAGGTCAATAATGCACGGAAGTATACCAATCGTGTCGCCAGAAATCTCGCGCACTTGCCTACGCGCGACTATGGTGCTGGTCACATTGTCATCAATAACAATGGTAGCAGATATAATTTATAGCCAAGTAGCAGTCTTGCATCTTGCTATGGGGTCCAGAATAATAATAATAATAATAATAATAATAATAATAATAATAATAATAATAATAATAATAATAATAATAATAATAATAATAACCTAAATTCAACTATCACCCACCCTAATAACAATAATAATATTCTGGACCGTTGTTAAAATGTGCGGACCGCGCTGGAAACTGGTCTTGGCCTGGTAATGACTACGAATGCAGTCCGGCCACGGGTTCAGTACCGCCAAGGTACCCAAGACGACACCACTCCGGATCTCCTCAAGGATTTGATCCATATTAAAAATGCTTACAGGAAACGATGGCAAAGATTTAGGGACCCAACTGACCGGTGGAAAAACTGGACTTAGCCCGGGAAGTACGAAATCGATTCCTGGAAAGAAAGATTGAAAAATGGGAGGAACTTTGCCGTAATCTCTCAGAAAACGAGTCAAATTGCGAATTTAGGCGGATTGTATATAAAACGTTAAGCATTTATTTATACATTTCAGTATAATACCGTAGCGACAAACGGGTATCTTGCTAGTCTATATATATATATAAATTAACTTGTCCTGACTGACTGACTGACTGAGATTCATCATCGCCGAGCCAAAACTACTGGACATAAAGAAATTAAATTTTGAGGATGCGTTTATATTACTATGTAGGTGCTCGCTAAGGGAGGATTTTTGGATATTCCTTCGCTAATGGGGTGGAAAGTGGAGTGAATTTATAAAATGAGTGTATCTATATCTCTAAACTTTAAAATTTGCAGATGTAAAAATTGATATTTAGAACTTTAAAAATAAAGAAGCACAATTTTTTTGTTTTCGGAAAATGCCGATAGGAGGGGTGAAAAAGGGTTTTATTTATTTTTCTTGCTACTGGCTTTACGTCTCATCGACACAGATATGTCTTATGGCGACGGTGGGACAGGAAAGGGCTAAGACTGGGAAGGAAGCGGCCGTGGCCTTAATTAAGGTACAGCCCCAGCATTTGCCTGGTGTGAAAATGGGAAACCACGGAAAACCATCTTCAGGGCTGCCGACAGTGGGGTTCGAACCTACTATCTCCCGAATACTGGATACTGGCCGCACTTAAGCGACTGCAGCTATCGGGCTCGGTGACTGACTTTAATGAGGTATCTTGTATGTAAGAAACTGAAGATATTATAGACTTGAAAATTTGCATTTGGAATCTCCTTTAAAAATAAAGAAACACGTATTTTTTGTTTTTGGAAATTCCAATTAATGGGGGTGAAAAAGGGGGGGTATTTTTAAAATGAGTGTATCTATCTCTCTAAACTTTAAAGGTTTACATATGTAAAAAATTGGTATTTAGAATCTCCTTTAAAAATAAAGAAACACGCATTTTTTGTTTTCGGAAAATGCCGATTGAAGGGGTGAAAAAGGGTGAAAAATGGGTTGGATGACTTTAATGAGGAATCTTATATCTAGGAAACTGAAGTTATTATAGGCCTGAAAATTTGTATTCGGGATCTCCCTTAAAAATTAAGAAACAGATATATTTTGTTTTTAGAAAATCCAATTAATGGCGGTTAAACTGGAGTGACTAATTGGGGTGAATTTTTAAAAAGATAATATCTACAGTCTATCTCAGAAACGTAAAATGATACAGACGTAAAAATTGGTACTTGGAATCTCCTGTACGAGTAAAGAAACATAGGTGATTTGTTTTTGGAAACTCCACTTAAGGGGAACTAAAAAGGGGATGAAATTTTATAATGAGCATTTCTACAGTATATCTCAAAAACTTAACATGTTACAGAACTGAAAAATGGTATTTTTTATCTCTATTTAAAGTAAAGAAACCTGTAGATTTTGTGTTTGGAAAAACACTTGGGTGGGTGGGGGTAAGAGTGACTGAAAATGGGGTTGAATTCTTTTAGTTAGGATACTGATATCTCAAAAACTGAAGATGTTACAGACGTGAAATTTGGTATGTGGAATCTCCTTTAAAAATAAAGAAATATGTATATATCGTTTTCGGAAATCCACTTAAAGGGGGAGAATTGAAAAAATAGTTGAATTTTTGTATGAAGATACTATTATCTCAAAAGCGAAATTTTTTTTCAGACTTAGAAAATTGGTATTTGGTATACCTATGCTTTAAAAGTAGAGAAACATGTATTCTCGGAATATCCAATTAAGGGGGAAGGAGGTGAGAGAATTGAATAATTACTTGAATTAATTGTATGAGGATACTTACGTCTAATAAAAACTAAAGTTTTACTGACGTGAACATTAGTATTTTTATCTCCTTTAAAAACAAAGCAAAACGCGTTTTTAGTCGTGGGGGGGGGGAATCATCTTAGGGTCGGGGCTGAAAAGGAGTTGGACTCTTTTTATGAGGACACATATCTCAAAAACTGAAGATGTTACAGTCTTGATAATTCGTATTTAGAAGATCCTTCATTATTAAAGAAACAAGTACTTTGCCGGAGAATTCACTAAAGGTGGGAGGTGGGTGAAAGGAAGTGAAAAAGTGAATTATATGTATGGGGATACTTATATCTCAAAACTTAAGGTAACAATCATGAACATTGGTATTTGGAATCTCCTTTAAAAATTAAAAATACGTATTTTTATTTTCTGAAATCCACTTAAAGCGGGGCGGGGGGGGGGGGAATCGAAAAATTAGTTGAATTATTTGTATGAAGATACTGTTATCTCAAAACCGAAAGATTTTG
The DNA here is from genome assembly GCF_040414725.1 of Anabrus simplex. NCBI lineage: Eukaryota > Metazoa > Arthropoda > Insecta > Orthoptera > Tettigoniidae > Anabrus > Anabrus simplex. Next base: position 306,728,481 of record NC_090265.1, on the reverse strand, counting down.
TAGACGTGAAAAATAGTATTTGGAAACTGCTTTAAAAGTAAAGAAACACGTATTCTCGGAAAATGCAATTAAAGGGGGGGGGGGAGGAAGGGAGAGATGAAAGAATTGAAACATTAATGGAATTAATTGTATGAGGATACTTATATCTAATAAAAACGAAAGTTGTTACAGACGTGAAAGTTTTTGGATCCCCTTTAGAAGCAAAGAGAAAACGTTTTGTGGGAGAAACCATCTTGGGGGCGGGGGTGAAAAGGATTTGCATACCTTTTATCAGGGCACTTTTCTCAAAATACGTGGAATTTAGGATATCCTTAACTATTAAATAAATATTTTTTGCCGGAAAATTCACTTGGGTGGTGGGTGGAAATGTGGGAAGGGAAGTGGAAAGAAACTGAATTCTTTTCGTGGGGATACTTATATCTCAAAACTGAAGGTAACAAACGTGAATATTGGTATTCGGAATATCCTATAAACATAAAGAAACACGCCTTCCTTTTTTTTGGAGGGGGCGGTGGTGAGTAAATCAACTTGACGGCGATGGGGTGAAAAACTAGTTGAGACCAATTGATTTTACTATTCATAATGTACTTATTCTGATCATAAACCGATCATTTTCTATCTTTCCTGGATTCGTTTTCAAGAGCCATCCTTTCCTTTGGAGAACTTAAAGTTTGATTACAGTAGATTCTCCTGGCAAATAAATAAAAAACCACATTTGAAATGAAATGGCGTATGGCTTTTATTGCCGGGAGTGTCCGAGGACAAGTTCGGCTCGTCAGATGCAGGGCTTTTTATTTGACGCCCGTAGGCGATCTGCGCGTCATTATGAACATTAAATGATGATGGAGACGACACATACACCCAGCCCCCGTACCAGCGAAGTTAACCAATTAGGGATACAATTCCTGAACCTGCCGGGAATCGAATCCGGGACCCTGTGACCAAACGCCAGCACACTAACCATTTAGCCATGGAGCCGGACACCGGACACATTTGAAATAAACGACAGGAATAATATTGACCGTGCAATTGTTCACCTCTATAATTTGATTAATGCATGGTAGTATATCATTCGTATCGCCAGAAATCTCGCGCACTTGCCTACGCACAACAATGGTGCTGGTCACATTGTCAGCAAGGACAATGGCAGCAGATGTAATTTATCGCCAAGTAGCGGCCTTGCATCTTGCTGTGGGGTCCTGAACATCAATAATAATAATAATAACAATAATAATAATAATAATAATAATAATAATAATAATAATAATAATAATAATAATAACCTAAATTCAGCTAATAATACCCACCCTAATAATAATAAAAATAAAAATGATCTGGACCGTCGTCAAAATGTGTGGACTGCGCTGGAAACTTCACCTGGCCGGGTAATGACTACGAATGCAGTCCGGTCGCGGGTTCAGTATCGCTAAGGCACCCAAGACACCACCACTCCGGATCTCCTCAAGAATTCGATCCATATTAAAGATGCTTAGAGGAAAAGATGGCAAAGGTTTAGGGACCCAACTGACCGGGTGGAATACCTGGACCTAGCCCGGGAGGTACGAAATCGATTGCTGGAAAGATTGAAAAATGGGAGTAACTTCACCGTAATCTCTCAGAAAACGAGTCAGATCGCAAAATTTGGCGGATTCTCTCAGAAAACGAGTCAGATCGAGAATTTCGGCATTCAATTATAAATTTCAGTATAATACTGTAGCGAAGCACGGGTATCTTGCTAGTCTTTCTATAAAATTCCTGCCCAGGTTCAAGTATATTACTCAGTACTGTCACGTTATGGTGGTGGAAATATTGGTATTGGTGTGTATCACTCGTATACAAATTCATAACGGGTTTTACATGGAGCCAATTGCGAACAATCAAAGGGATGACAGGCGACAATTGAATTGGAAGCAGGTGAGAACAGTGAGGTATCCGTGGATTGTACAAGAAAGAATAAGTGTGATATTTAACAAAAATTGTGTATTTCTCCTACTTCAAACGCAACCAAAACTGAACTCAGTACGTTACAAATTTCAAAACTAAAGTACAATAAGATTTTAACTAAATGACGTCATTGCGAGGGATGAACTTTGAGAAAAATAGTAGTTACAACAAGATTTTGTGTACAGATTCCTAGACCACTTAAAAAAGTTTCTACAAAAACTATAAAAAAAGATCTCACGATTTTCCAAGTCTTAGCCTACAAAAAGAAAGGAAACACAGTTTCAGAAGAATTAAGTGAGTGAGTCTGCAACAGGGAAGGTCGGAGAAGGAAGGGGCGGAATCACAACACCGGGATTCGTTCGTAAATAACTAGATGAAGTGCCACTGTTTTCAAAAGTTTACTTGCTGAATGTTTTATTTTAACTGAATTCTATTCCCACATTTCACAACTCGAGCCTCAACTGAGGATACATTATCTTAGTTTTCTTTAACTAGTCACGAGAAGCACTGAAGTTAAATACTTGTACATAATACGAACTGCCCATGTTCGTAAAAGAAAAGGAACATAGTGTAGAATTATGCCCGCATAATAAAATCCGTGGGGCAAAAAAACAAAACCACAACACTCTGCTGCTCACCCAAATATTATTGAAGCAGTAGCAGAATTTCCCAGTGATGAAATTGGGAGCAGGTAAGGTAGGGGTGAAGAATTTATAGGGCGAAGGAAGGTTCTTGAAGCACAATAAACTTCGAGAAACAACACACAGTGACGTGGCGAGTGACGTAAGCCACGGACAATAGCAAATAGCAGCATGTTGAGCGAGCCAATCGATGTGCAGAGCAACTGCCGGCCGTAGAATGTCAAATAGGTAAGTGCTCGTTACAGTACACACAGAAGTCGATAGTGAAAAATCTGTTCAGGCTACAGAATTCCTAAATTTACATCCTTCCGGCTTGCCACCCCGCTAGTTGGTTTTTAAAATGGGGGTGCATATTATATTGTCATGTATTCTACACCCGCCAAAGTTATCCAATGGGACGCCAGTGGTAGTGAAAAGTTTTAAAAACTGTTTGATTGAAGCTACTAATTTATCAGGCTGTGGTACAGGAGAAGCAATCCCTATGATTCATTCAGATTTGCCTTTTGATTCTAAACGAGTCCAGTTCCCAAAAAAAGGCTGCTTTGACATGACAATAGACAAAGCACATGGTCAGACACTTAGCATGGCTGTAGCTGATCTCATGGAGAGCCTTTGTGTGTTACACCAAAGCAAAATTTTTCGTGTTCATTCTGGAGGAAAAACGAAATCAGTCCTCAGTTAAAAGTAACTTAAAGTGGTAAATTCATAACTGCTCCCGTACGAAGCCGGGGAAGGTAGCTTGTCTGTTGATAAGTAGGCTACTACTACCAGTAAATTCGAGCAATTAAAAGCAGATTTCTACTTTAAATCACTCGCTTTATAGGTGTTTATGTATTGAACGAATGCATCATTTTAACACAGATTTTGTTTTCTTTATAATTTAATATTAATAATATCAGGTAGTACATAAAGTGGTGATTCCTGACGCGGCATCAGCAGTAAACCTATAACCCCTCATTTTTCCCAATCATATCTCAGTTTAGAATCACTTGTATCAATGCATCTTTCCGACCTTCAAGAGTAGACAACCTTAAGTTAACCACTATCCTTTTCCTATTGAGGTTACGGATAGTGTGTGCCTTTTTCTTCCACTCCATTGGGGACCTTCGTGCCCTGTATGGAGATGACATTACATTCTTTAGGCTTCATAATACAAGATAACATAATCTAATTTGTAAAGAATCTCTTCTGTCCAGTGGTCCTTTTACCTTTCGATTAAGGAACGTATTTTACAAACATTAAGGCGTAACTTTTGAAATCTTCTCCTCACAATATCTTGTAACTGGAAGTAACTTGTTGGATTTGTTCTGTACAAATTATTGAAGCGAGTATAGGAGCAAGGAGTTCCCATGAGAATAAATTACTGGTATTTTATTATTATTATTTCAATATTTAGTCTCAATTGTAAGGCGCAGCAGTCAAGTAATTTTATCGAATAAATATTATTCATTATACATTTGAGATCATTATAGGACCTGAAACCAGTGTTTGTCGTATCTCTTCACACGTTCATCATTAACCGTTATCGAAGTATTTATCCCATACCATTTGATTCCTGACAGTATCCGCAGCTTGTATTCTGTACAGTAGTGTAGTGTTTGCTCTTGTCGAAGCTATGAATGCCTGACAAGGCATCGTTCGCAATTTACAAGCGAGAAACAACATAACAGTATAAAACTCTAAAGTCATGAGCTCATCTTGCTATATTGGATCTGCTCCTCTATTGTTATGGGCTTCGTGCATACGTACTGTAGAAGTGCTTTTCCTTATTGACTGGCTCCATTGACCTCGTGTCTATTGGATGTTTGCTTAGAACATTCACATCCTCCTCTAGCACCATCGCATTGGAAATGTTTATTAATTATTACTCCCTCTGTACGGAGCCTCCTGTTGAGACAGTGATGCGAATACAAAAATGTTAAATTTTTATGGTTTATAGAAGAGAGTACTTCGTAGCGTGGGTTCCTAAAGTCACTCCTAGCCTTAAAGTATGGGCAATTTCAGTAACTGGCCCAGGGAGAGGACATACCGCAGTGTGAACAGAGTATGAATTACCTGCGTGCACGGCGGGGACTGCATGGGTCCCGCAGCCTGTGCCAACGTTCCGGACGGCAAACAGAATCCATGCACTATCAAACTACAATTTCTACGCTGGAATACGAGTGTCAGTGAATAATAGGTGAAATAAAGAATCACATTAAAAGACATTACATACTCAGCGTGTCCCGCAAGTAAATGTTGGAACAATTCCCCTTCATTTCCCGAACGCTACTGGTATCGGTTATTGAAAATATCTATCACTCTCCTTAACTATTGGGAAGGATGCGTAGAGATTTTTTCTAGCGGAAATTAGTAGGTGATGTCCGACGTCATAGATGACCTTGTTCTGTGAGCATGTGCGTCGACTTCTGCGCTTCCTTTCTCGTACACTGCCCTTTAGACGAAATGTGTTCATAGTTTATGAATTATAGTACGACTTGGAGGTTGTTGATTAGAAAAAAGACTGATAGTACATTCATTGTTCCCAAAAATCTCGGGATTTCAGACAAGTCGCACATGGCCTTGGCCGAAATCACAGCTGAACTGGACCTACCGCATGTAAGGCAACTCATATTTTGCTCATCTCGTAGTTACTATGGAATAATTTTGGACATCTTGAACATGTTTGAGTCACAGCTGAACTGGACCTACCGCATGTAAGGCAACTCATATTTTGCTCATCTCGTAGTTACTATGGAATAATTTTGGACATCTTGAACATGTTTGAGTCGCGACCCTCCTTGTATTCAGGTAGCAATGACTACCCAAACTACTGCATGGCTTCAGACCGTTAGAGTTTGAAATGTTCGCTAGGTAAGTATATATGTATGTATGTACGAGGGCGAATCAAGAAGTAAGTTCCACTAGCTCGCCGCAAGAGCACGCTGAATGTCATGACCGTGACCAATGCGGTGCAAGCTAAAGGAACTACTGACATGTCCGGTAGGAAGGTTTGTGTGGTGTCCCTTCGTATTATGTGTGCAGAGCGAGCTAGGCTCAATGGCGCATCAACTGGATGTTCACTTCAAATTGGAGGTGCGTGCCACGATCAGATTTCTATGAGCTAACCGGCTCAATTGCACGGAAATTAATCGTGAGCTCACTGTTGTACATGATGAGCGCGCAATTTGTTGCTCGGGTATAGTAAGGTGATGTAAGGGTTGTGACGCTGGACGCACGGATCTCACGGACTAATATCGCGACGGCAGGCCCACAACGTCCAGTCCCATTGCAAATGTTGACCGTGTAGATGGGATCATTAGAGAGAATAGGCACATAACACTGCAAAAAATTCCCAACATGCTGAACATTGTGTTTTCCACAGTTCACTAGCACCTTCGATTTCATAAACTGTGTCAAAGATGGGTCCCACGTCTGCTCACCGATGTTGACGAGGGACATTGTTTCCAATCGTCCTTACATCGGTATTCCGTGGATGGAAACGAATTTCTGCGACGAATCATTACAGGGGATGAAACGTGAGTCCACCTTCACCCGGAGAAAAAGAGAACATCGATAGAATGGGTTCATACCACATCACCACCACTAAAGATGGCCAAACTCCAACCTTCAGCAGGAGAGGTAATGGCGACAGTGTTCTTTAACGTGGAGGATGTGCACGCGGACTTTATACCGAAAGGCAAGACAATCAACTCAGACTTGTATTGCCGAACGTTGAACCGGTTGCGTAAGGCAATTACAGAAAAGTGGCGGGGAAAATTGAGCGTCCGCGTGATATTATTTCACGATAACTAAACACCTCAGAAGGCACGCCAAACCCGAAATGATGCAGCGATTCTAGTGAGAGGTATGGCAACGTCCTCCATACAGTCCAGAATTAGCAACATGTGATTACCTTGTGTTCGGAAAGCTGAAAAAGGATCTCGGTGGACGACGATTCCGAAACGATAAGGAGGTGAAAGCAGCTGTCTCCAGCGCTGGAGGTGATTTCTACGAATAAGGAATCGGAAAGTAGTTTAACCGTCCCGAGAAATGTTAACAGTCTCTTGGGAGTTGTGTGGAAAAGTGAACTTATATTGTATGTTGTCATAGCGTCTTGCCTATATGTAGGTGGTTTCATAAATGACCATAACATTGAAGTGTAACTTACTTTTTAATTCGCACTCGTGTGTACGTATGTATGTATGGCACCTGTCCCGGGCTCATAAGGGCATCATTTGCGCAACTTAGTTTCACAAATAAATCTTTGAAAGGCAAGTTGTTACATGAAGACTTCGGAAGTCATTCCCGGGCATCGAAGTCCCATCCTCCCTACTTTAACCGTCACAACGGTTAAGCTCAAGAGGATACGGGCAATGGACTGTTCGATTAAAAATTGGGCACTAAAATTTCAATATATTGAAATTAGGGTGTTATATAACATGAGAGGAATACACTATACTACTGAAATGAGAAGAATGTTGGTTCTCAATTTAAAATAATAGGATTTAGTTAACTGTTAGAGTCACAAGAATCAAAATAAACGAGAAAATGACATATTCTAACATACATAATATTTTTATTTTGCAGAATGCCTTAATTCCTGCGTCAGTTCATTTTGCCTCTGACTATCACTTGGAAAACCCAAATTATCTTATTAACACGCACATATTGCACTTCACGCAAATCACAGGGTTGCCCCTTTACCTAGGATCGATGCCCGCTGGTATCTGTTATTTGACTGCATCAACAAATCACCAACTTGTGCACACGCCGATGGCATATCTCGTGAAGCAACACTATTACTTTTAACCATCATAGTTCTGAGGTATTGTATAAACATAGTTACGTACATTTCCTTGCCCGTGAAAATCGCATCGCTGCATATCGAATATAAGGTCTACTTGACCACATTAATTACCTATTATATTAATCGCATGTACGTATTTCCCTGGGATTTACCTTATTCTATTTTATACAAAGTGGACCAATACAACGTTGGTTTCCTGCAGATCACCAAAACGCATCATAAATAACCAAAAGAGATGAATATAACTCATGAAGAGATGAACCATCACCTGTAAAGACATCGGGAAATAATACACTTCACACAGTACAATGCACTTTGCCCTGTCAGGCCTTCAGCCGTCGATCCAAGGTCGCCAGTGTGACACGCGGTCGAGCCCGTTCTCGTTGGGCTTCGAGATGTGAATCTGTAACTCCTATTTTGATCCTATTTAAATATGAAAGGGGAAGGATCACTTCCTCTCTTGAATCAGAGAATCTACGACGCTGGTATTAATATCTAATTGGAATGTGAATATTTAATCCAGTGTCAAAGAGAGGAACAGTTCTTGTCTAAACATCTGAGCGTTTGACAGTTGAACAGGCCACTGGTGGGCTCGGCATTCGTCTCCGTCATGAGGGTCATAAATCTTTTAAGCAGCAGCCAGTTCCGCCCAGCTGGGCGACCACATTCACTTGTTCCCGCACACATACGTACGGGACTCTTGTCACAAATTCTTTCGTCCTTTTCTAGACGTATAATTATTCATGGCTACTAATTATTAATTTCTCACTGGTTCACATATCTTTAGCCTTCTTTATCACATCATAATGATCGTAAGTATTCTTAGCCTAATTTTTTCAATCTGTCATTTTAAAACATCGTCACACCTATCGTTCCGTCTCTCCTTTTCACACCGGTATCTCAAATTCACATTATTTATGTTTTTGCTAGGGGCTTTACGTCGCGCCGACACAGATAGGTCTTATGGCGACGATATTTATGTATTAAGAAGATTCGATTCAACAGGGTGATTATGTAATACGACTTCACTCGCGTAATATCTAAATCATGGGTTTTCACCTCAAGCCGAATATATTCTCCAGTGGACAGCATCCTTAAATTAAAGGACATTTTTAACACCTGCATTACAGTGTGAATCGCGGCTGTGCTTGAAATATTGTGAAGATCTATATCGATTAATGAAACTAGGAATGAGTTATAACATCTGCTGAAGTACCAGTTCCATTTCGTAGAATATGCTTCACATGCAAATAAACACAATGGGTCTTACATACTAATTCATGCTATAATGTCCGCGGAAGAAATTAGTGATTATCCTTAAATCACAGAAAAACTGAATAATGATCAAATTAATAAACAACTTCTTACCACTGAAACACGCATATTATGTTCACCTACACTTTAAACAACTATATATTGGATGAACGTGATATGCACAAATGTTACATTTTATGCGGTCAATTGGATTTCCATGCTTAGTAAAATGAAAGTGTACTCAACGTTACTGCGTGTAGTCGACTGTCATCTAAAGGTACGCCTGGGATTTCAAGCCTCCATCACTGCGGCCTCGTTATTTTTGAGTACCTGGTCCATCCTCTTCTGGGTCCCGTACATGATGTCTCGAACTGTGGTCTCCTGCAGTTGGAAGTTCTGGACCTTCTCTGAAGAGATGAATGCAGGCACTACGGCGCGACACTGGTCGATCACCACACAAAAACATATAGGCAATGGGAAATAGTTAATGAAATACTGTCTATGCGTGTTCAAACAACCTACTGTAGCTAGACCTACTCATGAACTCAAGCGGACTACCCGAGTAGCGGTAAGTCCCTGTATGTCGCTATTCATTCCCTTTATTGTCACACGACCTGATTAATGGTTGGCGTTACTCTATATGATCGTCAATGGATCAGGCAGACGTTCTTCCCTGGCTAGCACCTTTCTAGTAGCTCAATGAGCGTCTCTCACTATTGCATCTATCTTAAATCTAGCCACTAATTATTTTTAGTGTAGTCGGCATCTCACCACGTCTGAGCGGTATCAGGCGTTTACCCGTTCGTTAAATATTACTTCTATGAGCCGTCAGTTAATTCACGAACACGCATTCCCTTAATAAGTATCTATGAGAATTTAAAACACCGCAATTCAAACACCACAGTAAATGTTTTACACCATACGCCCTGATTTCGCGGTACGTGTACCGATCTGATACATTTTATTCAACACCGAATATCACACACTATTCTCCAATAGCACTGAATCACAGTAACTAAACACATTGGTTTACAATGACCGACGAAAGCTCACAACGACACGTAAATACTACGGTGGCACAGATCATGGATACTCGAGCTGATTTTGTATTTCTCTTATAAATATTCGGCCTGGCGGCTGGAGAGTTGGTAGGCCCCGCCCACGAGTGAAAATTCGCTCCGCTAATAATGATCCCTCATAGTCGTGTGGGTAGTCAATTTGTAGCTCTTGAATCCTTCTTTTCTCTGATCTAATTTCATGTAAATCTGATCACTGGATCTCTAGTAATCTCGTAAGCTTGATTCATAACTTTGCGCGCTAATGATAATTCAACGGGGACCCCCTCGCTTCTTACGAGCGGCGGGTCTCTGACATCTGTTTTCCATTAAGCGCACCTATCTAAAGTGCGTCATCACCGCTACCATCATAAAGTAGTACATCTTCCGACATCATTAAATAGCATAAATTACGCTGGTTCAAATGAGTCCTTACTCGTAAATTTCTAAAGCTGGTATGAAAACGTTTATTATTATGATTATTATTAACAAGTGAACGCTATGTGTTAGCACCTGTGAATATACAGGGAAATTTCTAAGAATTTCCAACTCTTGTGTTAAAACAGTACAAATAAACTCCGCCTTTTGAACTAAATGTTCCCCGCGCGTAGCATGGCTGTTTTCTTCTCTCACTGCGAAAAGAGAACGCGATTTCAAGGTCTCGCTGTGCATAGCTCTCTTTCTCTCTGTGCGCGTAACTAGACCCTCGTTCATCGAGCTGCCGTAGCGCCATTCGTGTCCCGGTCTGGGTGAAATATGCTCATTACGACCAAATATTTCGCAGAATGACGCGGAAAACGACATATATTATTTGCTATGCCTCATGACATGCCTATGAGCATGGTAGTGAACGGTTACAGTATATATGTATGTATGTATGACCAGCATCATATTTCACAGATATCTACAGGGCACGTTAAAACGATTTCAGCAATCCTCGGACCCATGGAAGTGACGGAGCCTTATTTCCATTTGACAGACTTGGGACTTCTTCGAAGCGACGACGACGACGACGATGATGATGATGATGATGATGATGATGATGATGATGATGATGATAATTGTGGTAGTTATTTCAAGGGGCCTAACATCTAGGCCATCGACCCTAATGGAACGAGATGAAACGCAATAATTATAATTTAAAATGTCCCGCTGACTAGGATTTAGAGAAATGATTATGAATTTAAAACAATCAGTGGATCTAATTCGCAATGCCCTATTTTATGACATAATTTTAAAATGAAATAATATATTTCATTGAAATCTAAAGTTTCAAGAACACATTAAATGTACACAAAGTTACACTAAAACAGACTCAATAGGATAAGAACGCAGTTAACAATAAAATGAAATTTAAATACAAATACAAAATTAACTTTTAAACAAGATAAAACAGGCCACTATCCATCATAAAACGGATGGCAAAGTCTATTGACTACTCGTCATCTCGTAGAATGAGGGAGATTGCACTCGGAAGCTTTAGACCAGGGCGCAGTTCAGACAGGTCCGCGCACTCCACAAAGATGCGTACTACGTTCAAGTCTTCCGCAAGGACACACGGGGTTGAGAGAGGAAGAAGGGGAGGGGTACTTCTCCGTTCATTCTAACCACATGGCCAACTCACTCAATGCAGTGAAAGTCTGTACACCATCTACACCAGGGGTTTCCAAATGGCGACCCGTGGGTCGTTCAAAAAAGTATTAATTTTTATATTAGTTCATTCGTTTTTAAAAATCTCTTGATCCGAATAGATTATTTTCATTTTTATAAATTTTAAATCCAAATTTTAGATAATGATTGCTTTTTACGTCCCACTAACTTTTCATGCTTTTCGGAGACGCCGAGGTGCCGGAATTTTGTCGCGCAGGAGTTCTTTTACGTGCCCGTAAATCAGTCGACACGAGGCTGATGTATTTGAGCACCTTCAGAATGATCTAACATTGAACCTGCCAAGCTGGCTTCAGAAGGCCAGCGCCTCAACCATCTGAGCCACTCAGCCCGGCTCCAAATTTTACTCATTTATGCAATTGTAAAATAATGTTTTACCTAAGTAATTAATATTATCAAACCTTTATTTCAATTGAATTATGCATATTATTCTTTCATAATGGTACTTCTGTAGGCCTAATATGGGCATAATTTTGCGAAAATTGGCTTATTATTCAAGTACGGCCCGCGAACATGACTAAGGTTTACAATATGGCCCTCGAGCGCTTACAAATTGGAAACCCCTGATCTACACGAATATGACATTAATACCTATAGGGCGTTTGATTTAAATAAATAGCGACTAAATAATATACTCGTATCAATCGTTTTGTTGGCAGATTAAAGAAACCCTCCTCAGAACAACAGTCTGATACTGTGGCGTCTCATAAGCCTGATAGTAGTTGAAGGCGCTTTAAATACATATTATTATTATTATTATTATTATTATTATTATTATTATTATTATTATTATTATTATTATTATTATTATTATTATTATTATTATTATTATTATTATTATTATTATTATTATTATTATTATTATTATTATTATTATTTTACAGTTTGCTTTACGTCGGTGTCGTACCGACAGAGATAGGTTTTTTTTTTGCTATTGGCTTTACGTCGCACAGACACAGATTGGTCCTATGGCGACGATGGGACAGGAAAAGGCTATGACTGGGAAGGAAGCGGCCGAGGTCTTCATTAAGGTACAGCCCGAGCATTTGCCTGGTGTGAAAATGGAAAACCACGGAAAATCATCTTCAGGACTGCTGACATTGGGGTTCGAACCCACTATCTTCCGAATACTGGATACTGGCCGCACTTAAGCTACTGCAGCTATCGAGCTCGGTCAAGAGATAGGTCTTATGGTGACAATGGGAGACGAAAGAGCTAGGAGTGGGAAGGCAATGGCCGTTGCCTTAATTCAGGAACAGCCTGGTGTGAAAATGAGAAACCATGGAAAACCATCTTCAGAGCTGCAGACAGTGGGGTTCGAACCCAATATTTCCCGAATGCAATCTCACAGCTGCGCAATCCTAACCCCACGGCTTCTTGCTCGGTTAGATTATTATTATTATTATTATTATTATTATTATTATTATTATTAGCAAATGTGCCCGTGCTTCGCTATGGTATTCTACATTGTATACGGATTTCTCCGTAAATTACTGTAAAGACAGTGCGTAAGATTATATGAAATTGCATGTTTCTTAGCGCTATCCGAAAAACTAAACAGGGAGGACGCCATACATTGTTTCCGATGTAAGGATGCATTGGGGCAGTTTTGTCAATAATGGCAGGCCATATTCTCTACTGCCATCACAATCGAGTTCGGGGAGTTTCCACTATAGCGGCAGGCTCTCTTCGCAACCGCCATTCACACTAGAGATGGAATTTTCATTATAAAGACGGACCCCTTTTTCTCATGCCAATAACAATCGAGTTGTAGGTATTTGATTATAATCGAAAATTGCAGCGCTATCTAACGTATCAACAATCGAAACACGACAATAAATCATAGCACCAATGTTATAGATCTCTCCAACTTGAACTGCAATTGTGCTATCAGTTTTGTAATACGACTTACCGTTTAGAAAAGAACTACCCCGAAACAAAGGTCTGCACCGTCATTAAAATGCATCCATATTTCGATATTTTCCGGGGCCAAAAGCTATAAACTTGAACAGCTTGGAATTTATCCTCAATGAACAGTGTGTTCAGGTTTTGGGATTAGCAATTGCATACATACGGATACATTAAAGAAAAAATAATACAGTTAAGAAAGTTGAAATTAATAGCAAATGGGATTATAACTGAGGACAGTCGGATAGGACAAATACGTAAATACCAAGTGGATGTATTGGAAAATAAAATACGCCTCAATAAATTGTGATGGTGTCAGTTAAGGAAGGTGGCAATAGAGGGGGAATTTAGGCATATGGATGCTTCCATAAACAGATAAGAGAATGATTTAAGCCTAAAGAGGCAGGGCAGAGGCATGAAATTAAAGCGGGAAACAGAAGTAGAATAGGAATACAGTAAAAATTACAGCAAATACCAGAAAACACCTTACGGTTGAAATAATGGGCTACACTCCGCAGCAGTATTCAAATATTAACAATGCCCCTTAGTGCTATCCGAGGACAATTGTAACCTCCAACGGTAATCCGCCAATATCCCGCAAAATGGCCGATTAACGTCTCTCTTGCTTTCTACCCAAGGAACAACCACGAGTTTACAGGAATGATGACGAAGATGGCAATATGTTACTTCCCTGCTGGCAAGCAGTCAGAGACGTTGCCGTGATAACCTGTAGGTTCGTTGCCAGTCTATCGGGCACTCAACGCAGAGCATGAGACCCTCAGAAAATAGTTATGTTTCTCCCACATTTGTCGAGTTAGCGAAATTATGTACATAATAGAAGTTGTTTATAATGAATGGGCGTTTCACATGTAGTCCACAGATTTTACAGGAAATCAATAGTGTAAGGGAAAATTGAAGAAAACTGTTCTGGTATTCCTATAAACCCCCCGTCTGTTAGGACATTTTTAAGTCATATACTTATCAAAACCTTCCTCTGGATGATTATACTCTCAATATGAAGTTTGGTTGAGATCTATCCAGTCGTTTCGCCGTGATGGTGGAACAAAAACAGACAAAGAGACACAAAAAATTAAAACCACTGATACGGTGTTAAGTTTGACCTAAAATGGATGAATATGAGAAAAATTGGCAAAACAAACAACTTTATTTGTTTAGATCAGGGGTTTCCAATTTGTAAGGGCTCGAGGGCATTATTGGAAACCTTAGTCATGTTCGCGGGCTGCACTTAAATAATAGGCCAATTTCCGCAAAATTCTACCCATAGTAGGCCTACAGAAGTACCATTATGAAAGAATAATATGCATAATTCAATTGAAATAAAGGTTTGATAATTTTAATTACTTAGGTAAAACATTATTGCATAAATGATTGAAATTTGGAGCCGGGCTGAGTGGCTCAGACGGTTGAGGCGCTGACCTTATGAAGCCAGCTTGGCAGGTTCAATGTTAGATCATTGTGAAGGTGCTCAAATACATCAGCCTCGTGTCGACTGATTAAATGGCACGTACAAGAACTCCTGCGCGACAAAATTCCGGCACTTCGGCGTCTCAGAAAAACATGACAAGTTAGTGGGACGTAAAAAGCAATCATTATCTGAAATTTGGATTTTAAAATTTTAAAAATGAAAATCTATTTAGAACAAGTGTTTTTTTTTTTTTTTTTTTTTTTTTTTTAAGAATGAACTAGTTCGGACTTGGGTCTATAACGAATATGAAAATTAATACATTTTTGAACGACCTATAAAATATTATTTTGTAAATATTCTTCCTATTATTTATTAAAATGCTCTCGCGGGCCGCATTATATGGCTTCGCGGGCCACATGCGGCCCACGGGCCGCCATTTGGAAACCCCTGGTATAGATTATTATTATGTTATTTTATCTTCAGAGCTGGCGACAATGGGGTTCGAACCTATCTCATACAGTATACTGCAAGGTAATTTCATTACTCCAATTCCTCAAGCTTTGTTCCTTTCAGTAAGATTTTAACCAATATCATATGACATACAGATCTGAACCATTTCAAAAAGAGGCAGTAGTACTTTGCAAAGTACAGAAATGAAATTTCTGGGTCCAATGTAATAAAAAGAAACAAGACTGGTAAAGTTGGGAACTAAAACTTCCAAGTGGTTGCAAGGATACATTAATCTCTATTGAAAGACAATGAAAAATCAATACTGAAACTGTTTATCCGTGTAAAACTAATGGCTCTAAACAGATTAGCAACAGTACGGATGGAGGGAAGTGCGGAAGGTACCATATCAAGGAGAAAATCTTTGGGCGATGTAAAGCAGGATGTGACAAGTAAGAAATAAGATGAACGACGGTGTAAATAAGTAGCTCTTCATAGGTGTAGAGCTGCAGAGATGGAAGAGGCTCACAAACCACTCCCAGACAACGGGAAATCTGGCTATTAGAACACAAGTTTTTTAAGAGTTTACTGTTTCTTGCTATTCAATTTACGAAGTAAAATAATAATAATAATAATAATAATAATAATAATAATAATAATAATAATAATAATCTACATCGTGTTTCCAGTCATTCCGTCGGGTCAAAAATGGAATGAATGAAGCCCCATCTAGAGGCGAGGATAGGAATTTTGCCGGCTGCTGAACCCTGTCGCACTCCTCTGGGGCAATGATTAATGATTGACAGATGCAATGAAATGATAGTGGAGCTTGTTACTGGAATGAGTACCCGGAGAAAAACATGTCCCCCTTCAGTTTTGTCTAGCACAAATCTCATGGGGAGTGACCGGGATTTCAACCACGGAACCCAGCGATGAGAGGCCGGTGTGGTGCCGCCTGAGCCACAGAGGCTCTAATAATAATAATAATAATAATAATAATAATAATAATAATAATAATAATAATAATAATAATAATAATAATAATAATAATAATCTCCCGATAACTACGTAATAATTTGAACTTCAATTCTGAGCGTGATAACCGAGCCATCTGAATGGATTCTCACCAAGGTAGTCGCGGTTCGGATCTCGAAGAAAGTGTGTACGATTTTTGAAAAGTCACATCCTTGTGGTTCAGATCATTACAAACTTGCTTGCTAGCTCGATTACCTGGAGTTCAATTGCTGGAATGAATTTTACCTCTCAAATGAATAGTTTATCTACCATATTTCAGCTTATGTAAGTTGCACTTCTAGTCCGGATATTGAATATAGCTGCGATTAATTTGAGGTCCACTTCGACTGAAAATCTCAGACATTTTAATCTTTGTATTTTGGGATTTACAATGCAATTCAGATTTTCTTCGACGTCTGTATAATCATTAAAACCTTCTCTGCCTATTGCCATATATTCGAAGAGTACACTGATATGTTCTTATATCAGAATTTAGACATATAGGTGATTACAATGTTATATTTAGAGTGAAGACCAATAATGATTTATAACGCCATTCAATGTGAAAACCGTGGAGGTGTAGGCCTACGTTATGCATAGGAAAAGTGGCATTATATTCATGATAATACTTGCAAAATTAAGGAATGAAAATTATTAATTGACCGCCGAAAGACAATGTAAATTTCTCAGTAATTATAAGTGACAATGTAACTATACAGATTACAAAGTGTACCAAAATATTCGTTCCACAATTGATGTATTGATGTCAATGTTTGGCGCAGTTCCAGTCAGCAGTCCTCTTGGAATAGCCTACTTTTGTGTGTGTGTGTGTGTGTGTGTGTGTGTGTGTGTGTGTGTGTGTGTGTGTGTGTGTGTGTGTGTGTGTGTGTGTGTGTGTGTGTGTGTGTGTGTGTGTGTGTGTGTGTGTGTGTGTGTGTGTGTGTGTGTGTGTGTGTGTGTGTGTGTGTGTGTGTGTGTGTGTGTGTGTGTGTGTGTGTGTGTGTGTGTGTGTGTGTGTGTGTGTGTGTGTGTGTGTGTGTGTGTGTGAAGATTTTGCTGCCAATAAATCGTGTGCGGCTTGCAGGCGGAGGAGTGCCACTGCTGCCAGCATAACAATGTTTACAACGTTTGCTCCTTTCATATTTTATGCCATATTTGTGCTGAGAATCCTTTGGCATTTACAGTACGTCAGGCTTTGTGTACCCAAGTCTCGGAATAACATCTGTATTAGAGCGAGAATTTCAAAGTAACCCGCTCATTGTAGTGTATTTGTCAAGCTCACTTTTATAACTGTTGAATGTACCTCGCAATGGAAAGGGGATAATAATATTATCTTGTCTTATGGGAAGTAGCAATGAAATGTAATACGACTTCAATTTGGGAATTAAACACTGATAACGGAAACAATTTTTAAAAGTGTAGTTGCCGGGCAGAGTGGCTCAGACGGTTGAGGCACTGGTCTTCTGACCCCAACTTGGCAGGTTTGATCCTGGCTCAGTCCGGTAGTATCTGAAGGTGCTCAAATACGTCAGCCTCGTGTCGGTAGATTTACTAGCACGTAAAAGAACTTCTGCGGGACAAAATTCCGGCACCTCGGCGTCTCCAAAGACCGTAAAAGTGTAGTTAGTGGGGCGTAAAACAAATAACATTATTATTATTATTATTATTATTATTATTATTATTATTATTATTATTATTATTATTAAAAGTGTAGCTTGCACGTATTCCTCAAAACATATAATTTGCCATTTCTTTTCTAAGTGACAACAAGGACAACAAAGTTATTAACTATCTTATTATATTCTCACACAGTATTTTTAAGTAACTGAAATGATGACTAGGACGTTTGCTCTCAACCAAACTTCATACCAACTTAAGGGCACTCGCCTTATCACAGTTATGGCTTTCATTCTGAATGGGGGCCAATGTCCTTCAATGTTAGGCCCCTTAAAACAACAAGCATCATCACCATCATCAAGCATCATTCTGAATGGATGAATGAATGAATGAATGAAGGTCGAAATATCTCCTTTAGTCCAAGTACCTCCTGTGTAGACAGTGTTCAAAGAGACTCTCCCTTCAGGAATGGCCCATGAATGATCGCTTTGTGAGCCACTCCTAGTGACTTTTTGAATTTTCTTATTAATTTCATTATCTGTATTTTTATACTCTCACTATATAATATATCAATCGGAAATCTGTCTATTTGCAGATATAGTTTCGGAATTCTTTATTCTGTTATCTCTCAACCCTTTCCTTGATTACTGTTTGCCAGCTACTTTCACAAACCTGTCTGACCACGTGAGTCGTGGCCTCTCTCAGACCCAGTGAACCATCACAAAATTGGAACATGTATAGATTTTTGTGAAATGGATACATGTGAAATGCTACTAAGCTACTCTCCTGCTCTTGACGAAGTGCCGTAGAGTGACGTTGTTGTAGGTCGTTCAAGGCCCCATTGTTTGCGCGGCAGAAAGAACACCATTCCTAGGACATTTTCAACAGTCAAGCTATTAAATTTATTTACTTATTTATTTATTTATTTATGTATTTATTTATTTATTTATTTATTGACGGGCTGAGTAGCTCTGACGGTAGAGTGCTGGCCTTCTGAGCCTAATTTGGTGCGTTCGATCTTGGCTCCTGCGTGACAAAATTCCGGCACTTCAGCGTCTCCAAAATCTGTAAGAGCGATTATTCGGACGAAAAAACCAGTAACATTATTTATTTATTTATTTACTTCGTATTTATCTATTTATTTATTTATTTATTTATTTATTTATTTTCTCCTTTTCTTCTTTTTCCTTTCTTTCTTTCTTCCTTTCCTGCTAATAGCCCTACTTCAGACCACACTTTTTCTTTTCAACAGTTAAGCTTTGATCCTTGCCCAGTATTGTAGTATCTCTTCCCGGTGTAGCTCTCTTTCTTCTTCAAACATTTCTTCTCAATACTACAGACTTTTTTCCAAGATGTGTTTCATAGCCCGCCGATTTTGTCTGTCAGCTGCAGTTCTTTTATGTTGTTCTCAGTCTCCGTCAGCCGAGTGGTACGAACTTTCTTGTTTTGCTTGGAAGTGAACAGGCGGTTGGTTAGTCTGTTGGGAGACAATATTGTCACTTGACGCTGGAAATTCTCTGCCTTGGAGTAGAGCTCTGAATTGTGACGTCGTTCGTATTCCCCATCTTCTAGTAGCATGTCCATGATCATTCTTAGTATTCTTCTCTGTCTGATTTAATGTTGACTTTCTATGTGGGGGTCATCAGAAAATGTGTGGCACGAAATTAGCGATACAAATGACGTGATGTTACCTAGCAAACGTGTAGGCTGTGATGTGAAATATTGATGGATGTCTATGAAGAGAGTGGTGGTGATGATTATTGTTTTAAGACGAAGTACAACTAGGCAACCATCCTCTATATAACACTAATCAGAGAGAAAAAATGGAAGGGATCCGAAACTTCGAAAAAGAAGGAATCGGCCAAAAGAAAGACAAGGGCCGAAGGGCGTGAAAATGAAAGAATCCCTAGGACACGAGTACTTTAATACCGTCGGGAACGGTAAAGAATAAGGCACACAATATAATCACTTATTGGCAACTTCAAGTTATTCTGAACTTTTCTTCTCATGCGTAATGTTTGATAGTGTACACGCGGTTTCAATATCAGGAATCTCAATATGTACAACATCAAGCTTGAGCCTTTTTTATCAGAAAAATCTCCTCTATTCTCTTCCCCCTGCTTTAGTTCTTTCCCTACGTTTGGGATGCGAGGTAGAGACCATTCACACGGTCGATCAGTACGCAAGGTGGCATGTTCTGAGCAAAATGCATGAACAGCTGAAATATTCTTACAATTCTTGGAAACAATTATTCGCCTTAATGAAATAATGATTGTTACCAAGGCCTTCCTTATAAAACATGGTAACGTTTAAAATTAATTAAAATTAAAATTAAAACGTAATCGCCTTCCTAGCAGCATTAATCTACGCTAACATGATATCGTATTAGAAATAGACCAAGGAAATTTTTCTGAACACAGTCTTGTTGAATGTGTATATGAACATTAATCTCGTTATCACCACTACTAATATATAAATGACTACGTTGCCTCTATCGAGAAATGGTAGGATAGGTATGATCACATTTCCAGTTATTGCTCTGTTGCTATTTCCTGCGAACTGTTTTTTTTGTAAATTTATTACATGGCCACTTTCTGCAAGTTTGGAATAATCTGGCCAATTTTTGTTGCATAAAACACTCTGAAATCCCACTGTTATTATTTAGTCGGCCATGACAGCACGCGGTTAGACGACAGCGGATATGTGTGCGGTGAAACCACGGCCGACTGGATCCCTCGCTGCGCTCCTTATACCGGCCTTGACAATCGCTTGTGAAGCCCAGCATAAAGCTGTAATTGGAAAGTTTCACCGTAATGCCGCTGGAGCGCTGGCCTACTACCCACTGACAGGAAGCTGTATACCGCAAATTGCGCATTTCCAGTTTTATTTATATGGTTTTGCTGTCGTAAATGTTGGCAATGTGTTCGCAATAAGGTGCTTGTTGGCTTGATATTGAGATCTGATAATTATGCGGTAGTGAGTTTATTTTTTTATTGTGTAGTGTGGTGATTATATTTTTTAAATTGTGTTTACAAATCTTGGAATTTGAGACATTCTTCTGCACCATTTCGTACATCGAACAGAAATTTTATGGAAACAAGAACAAAGTGATTTCTCGCTGTAACTTCATCCTGAACAAGGATTTTAACTTATCCGCTAATTCGTTTTTTAATGGTGTGGTGATTTGCTTTTCTTTAACTGTGTTAGGAAATATTCGAATATATATTGCTGTGTGCCTTTATTGTATTCCGAACAGGAAAAAAAGAGCAAAGGGACACTATCATTTCACGAATTCTCTGTAGACCAGGACAAAACAACAGAGTGGCTAAAAGCATGTAGCACTCTACCACCTCAAGGGTAGTGTCCTGGAGCGTGAGACTGCGGTTCGGGGAATACAACTGGGAAGGATGACCAATACCTCACCCAGGCGGCCACAACTTCTATGCTGAACAGGGGCCTTGTGTTGCGGATGGGAAGATTGGAAGGCATAGACAAGGAAGAGGGAAGAAAGCAGCCGTGGCCTTAAGTTACTTACCAACCCGGCATTTGCTTCGAGATGTGGGAAACTATGGAAAACCACTTCGAGGATGTCTGAGGTGGGAATCGATACCCACCTCTATACAGTTGCCCTCGCAAGGCTGAATGGACCCCGTTCCAGCCTTCGTACCACTTTTGAAATCTCGTGGCAGGGCCAGGCATCGAACCCGGGCCTCCGGGAGTGGAAGCTAATCACGCTAATCAGGTATTTTTACCCATGAATTTTCTTTCATAGAATAATCCTTTAGGCGGTGTCGTGTTTACCGTATGACAGCAACACAACACATTGTTATCCAAGATAATCTGAACCTTAACATTTAAACATTGGCAAGTAAGAATCACCACTGCTATGACGGTAAGGCCAACGTATGAAGTGTTGTTGCCTGAGCAATGGGGCCGATGACATAGATGTTAGGCCCCTTTAGACAACAAGCATCATCATCTTCGAGCAGAGAACAGTTTACAATTTATTTACTCAAAATACTTTTCTTTCACTGAATTTTTATTTTAAAATCTTCTTCTTCTTTCGCTACTTGTTTTACGTCGCACCGACACAGATAGGTGGAATAGGAAAGGGCTAGCAGTGGGAAGGAACCGGCCGTGGCCTTAATTAAGGTACAGCATGATATGAAAATCTGAAACTTCGCAAAACCATCTCCAGGGCTGCAGACAGTGGGGTTCGAACACACTATCTCCCGGATGCAAGCTCACAACTCACAGCTGCACGCCGCGCGGCCAACTTGTTCACCCCTACTGCATTTCAAGTAAAAATTATTGTCTGAATTTAGCACGGCCAACTTGCCCGGTATTTAATATTCTAATGAAAGGTATGAATGAAATGTAATCTGAAACTATATATATTGAAATTAAAATTTAAACATGTTTGAGTCAAAATATTTATGTTATGCATACAACGAATATGGAAAAACTAAGACTTTTATGTTTTGTCCAGCCCCCTTCCTGAGAGCAGCGCTTGAAGAATTTTAAAACTCTAATTGAACAATGACTCTTAATCTCAATATTAACATCAGAAGACAAAAGCATTGTGGTAGGTTCTGCTATGTATCTAAATGCCATGATAATAAAAACGATTACTATTATTCCTCACAATTAAGGAACGTCAGTTGGACTAGGCCTACTCCATCATCCGCAGTTTCATTTCACGACGTTTTTTTGGCACATAACAATGAAAGTAGCCTTTAGGATTAATCATTTTAACAATATTAGTCGATGTAACATACTATTTTATTCCCTAAATTAACATGCATCGGCAATCCGAGTCAATATCAGAACGTCAGCTGGACTAAGTCATCCCCCGGCAGTTTCATTTCACGACATCATTTTGGCAAATATCAACGAAAGTAACCTTTAGGATTAATCATTTTAACAGTATTAACCTATGTAACATTCTCCATAACTCTAAATTACGATAAATCGGCAATCAAAGTCAATATGTTTTCCATAAAGAAGTATGCATTTCTACCGCAAATTGGTCGACCGCCAGCGCCACGTGTCGAGCTGTGTAACTACTCCGATTACAGTGCGTGGACCCGATTGTCAAGGCCGGTAAGGAGCTAGCTAGAGCGACGCATCAAGTCGGCCGTGGTGAAACGCAGTAACTTGCAATGTTCGCCACTCGCAGCGCAGCGGTGCATTTCTCTCATCAGCTCACGGAGCCTATAGAGAACTGGTTATTTCATTCGTGTTAGTTTCATTGGCCCTGAGTAAGTTTCCCGCTTTCGATGCACCGAATACTACAGTTTGCAGAATGCAGTTTCAATGTGCCGATATCAGCAAAAGCATGACATTTCTCCAGATCTTCCCTAAAGGTCACATTCCTAATCCTCAGAGAACAGCCATGATTCAAATCACGTGTATTATATTAACACGTAATGAGAGCTTCCTTCTTAACCGTACTGTTGGTAACGGACGCAACACACTCTAGGTATGTTTTCATCCCAAAAGTAATTTGCATAAGATGGACGCTCATAAAATGATTGAAAGCGCTCCGAGGAAGTGCATTTACCGACAGAAACACTATTGAATTCAGTAATAATAATAATAATAATAATAATAATAATAATAATAATAATAATAATAATAATAATAATAATAATAAAGCAAAGCAAAGTCACCTCCGTACAGGCCATGACGATTCTTGGAGGAGTGGAAGGTAAAGGCTTCCACCATTGTTAACCTCGGCACTTGATGGGATAGACTGGTTAGCTATACGCCCGGCCGCCTTTGCCTCCAGGAATTAACCTGGTACTCATTTTTGGTGTAGGCTGAATGAACCTCAGGGCCATATGCACCTCCGGAAGTGGAAATCTCGTTTCTTAAATTTTACGACTTCCTGACGGGGATTCGAACCCACGTCGTTCCGGGCGAACCGAGCACGCCTTTACCGCCTCGGCCAGACAGCCCCTTAATAATAATAAGAAGAAGAAGGAGAAGAATTAATAATAATAATAATAACAATAACACAAAAGAAGAAGAATTCTAGCAATATTCAGATTCTGTACAAATTAAGACAATGAGATCGACGTTGGAGTAGACGACTTAAGGTCATTCGTCTTATCAGCTTTAGTTGAGAACTTGGAAACTTGCCCATTGTTGCTCTCCGCCTCTTGTATAGGACGGAACACATTAGTATAATAATTTGCTAGTTGACATACTCATTTTCTTGCCCACTTCGCGCCGGAAGAGAAAATGGGAGCAGCAAGGATGTAAAAGCTCACGAGACTCTGAGAAAGAAGTAATGACTGCTTATTTTACCAACATGATCCTCGTGTATGAAAAATGTATTCTTAGAATACTCCACTTCGAGCGTTCAGCTTCGAATTTCTTAAGCGATTTCATTTCTCGAGCTTTAAAGGTATCAGAACCACTTTTAATACATTATCGCCGGTAGAACACTTCTCCGAAGAAAGAATGGTTGTTTGCTTTGTGGGCGTGAAATTATACTTTTATCCCTGTACTGTCATACTTACACTTACTATTTTGTGCAGTTTTTTGGAGACGCCAAGATGTCAGAATTTTGTCTCGCGGGTAAATCTGTCAACACGAGGTTGACACATTTCAGCACATCCAAATACCGCCGGATGAGCCGGGATTGAACTCACCAACTTGGGCTTAGAATGTCAGCGTTTCTACCATCTGAGCTACTCATTGTCAGCCGGGCGGATCAAATGAATCAAGAAGGTTGTCACAGATACCGATCTTCTGCCTTCTTCTCAAAAATTCCCAGTAAGAGCGTCTGCGTATATTTGAGATTTCAGAGCCATTAGTGAAGTATAGAATCAATATCGCTATATATGATGAGGAGGATGTTAAGGAGTGTCACTAAGACGTTCGAAGTTGCTGGCTTCAGAGGTGTAGCCTCCTTTAAAAAATAATAGGTTTAATCCTTTCTAAGATCGGTAGCATCTGAAGGTGTTTAAATGCAACGAATTCGTGCTGTTGTTTCCCAGCACTTTAAAGAAAGAACTTGTGGGAGATAAATAGTTCTAACACACTGGTGTCTCGAAAATTGCTGCATTTGGAGGGTCATTAAAACAATAATATTATTTATAACTAGAGAAAATATTCCCTTACATATCCTCTTAAGATGCTACATCCTAAATATGGAATGATGGGATTTCTCAGGTAACTTGGTAACTTCAGATTATGTTAAGAATCTATAAGGCATATACATAGGATGAGTCACTAGGAAGGTCTACTTCAAATATCCCCAGATAGATTAAAGATGCCGACATTTTGCTTTCATATACAGTACCGGTCAAAAGTTTAGGACCGAGCTCGATAGTTGCAGTCGCTTAAGTGCGGCCAGTATCCAGTATTCGGGAGATAGTAGGTTCGAACCCCACTGTCGGCAGCCCTGAAGATGGTTTTCCGTGGTTTCCCATTTTCACACCAGGCAAATGCTGGGGCTGTACCTTAATTAAGGCCACGGCCACTTCCTTCCCACTCCTAGCCCTTCGTTGTCCCATCGTCGCCGTAAGACCTATCTGTGTCGGTGCGACGTAAAGCAACAAGCAAAAAAAGAAAAAAGTTTAGGGCCACATTAAAAATCATGAAGTTCCATCTAGAACCTAAAATTTTGCTACTAGACTTGTGTATTTTTTTTCCAGAGCTCTCGCTTCTAATAAAACATACGTTATCTGACTTC
This sequence comes from Anabrus simplex, assembly GCF_040414725.1. Lineage (NCBI taxonomy): Eukaryota > Metazoa > Arthropoda > Insecta > Orthoptera > Tettigoniidae > Anabrus > Anabrus simplex. Next base: position 306,703,013 of record NC_090265.1, on the reverse strand, counting down.
GGTGATTTACGCCAAGTATTGTCTGAGCTATACATTTTTTACGTTGGACGGTCACATCAGAGAGTCAGCATTTTTCGAAATATTATGTACTATATACTCTAATTGGTTTCAAGTATCACCACCAAGATTCTTTTATAGACTTAGCAATAATTGGGCGTCATTTTAGTATAAATACAAAAATTCTGAAAAAATGCGGTACCGATTTTTGAGCGTTTACTTTTTTTCAAATCAGCGCTAATATGGTCAATTTTTCTTTGTTCTTGTCATAGGTCTCAGTGTGAGCTATCTGCATTAGAAGTGTGTTCATGGATGCCATCCGCAGACTGCAAATGAAACTATCAGGGCAGATAATTATGACGCCGATAGATCGCCCTGGGACCTTGGGCCATACATGACAAAGGTAGAAAACGTCAACCATTTTGGCCCCGTTGGAAAAAAATTAAACGCAAAAAGTGGTGCCGCATATTTTCAAAATTTTTATACTTGTATTCAAATGACCTCCACCTGCCGTGACCTTCCACGAGTTAAAAATTCATAACTTCTACAGTATTTGGACTAACTCAATTAAATCAGGCGACATATATCCTATTAGATGTGAGAGCTCAGAAAGGAAATTACAGAGGTCTGGTGGCAAAATTTTAGATTCTAGATGACATTCCGTGATTTCCTTACGTAGTCCTAAACTTTTGACCGGTACTGTACTCAAATAATATTAAAAGGATGGTGAAACAAAATTCAAGGCTTCTCCGTGAGATAAATTCCAAATTATTTTTAAATGGTAATATTTAGTTCTCATCCTCCAGCACAGTAGTGTTAAATTTAGACAAATTAAGCGGTGTGTTTGTTTTCTACGAAGAATTATTCCTTTGGGAAAATTTACTGTTCAATTGTGGCACGTATGTTGGATGTTACTCAGCAGCAGTCCAGTCCAATTGTTGACGACAGTTCAAATGCTCACGGCATTATTTACTTGCAAATAAAATACCTGATCCACATAGGAAAGACGATTTACGTTGGTAATGGAAGGTCTAACATTCTCCATTCTCAACCTCCTTTCTCCTTTGTCATGCATCAGGTAATATGATTGAATACATACCCTCCCATCAAAAGATGGGTTTGGGGTAACACCCACTCCTCCCTCTTTGGGGTCGAGTTTATAATCAAATTACATTATGCTGTGCCGCCTCTCCTTATTTAGTCTAACTAGAGCAAATTTCGTTAAGGGAGGTCATTTCTGACGCCTCTCCTTATTTTGCATCCAACGTAATATCGTTTATTGGTTGATGGTACCTTTTATGAATGCATTTCATTTTGTCGTAGAGAGAAGTAGTAAGGGCTGTGTGCAGTCAACTGTTGGTTGAGTAAATGTGGAAACTTCCCGGAATGAAGAACAGTATTGCAATCTATGTATATGGGCCCAAATTTCTCCGCACAAGTGTACATCCATAGAGTACCATAAGGACACATTCATAGTAACGGCGACGAACTGGGAACGGGAGAAAGAGTCGTTTGTTATGTTGTTGAAAAATGTCAGCTTAGAAAGATTAAAAGCGTTCGGCAATTCCTGTTCGTGTATATCACTGTATGCGTAACAAAATCAAAACCAAACCCCATGGCGCAACAGCCCCGAAGGGCCATGGCCTACCAAGCGATCGCTACTCAGCCCTAAGCCCTGCAGATTACAAGGTGTCGTGTGGTCAGCATGACGGATCCTCTTGGCCGTTATTCTTGGCTTTCTAGACCGGGGCCGCCATCTCACCGTGGGCCGATGACCTTCGATGTTAGGCCCCTTAAAACAACAAGCATCATCATCACCATCTCACCGTCAGGTAGCTCCTCAATTGTAATCACGTAGGCTGAGTGGACCTCGAGCCAGCCCTCAGATGCAGGTAAAAATCCCTGACCTGGCCAGGAATCGAACCCGGGGCCTCTGGGTAACAGGCAGGCACGCTATTCCTATACTTCGGGGCCAGCGTATGCGTAACAAGGCGCCACATATCTACAGTCGTCCCCACCTGGACACAACACACCACATGTTTATCAATACATCGTGACTCATATATACTACCCGCTTCAAGAATCATAGCCGGTTGAGATCTCCAGAAGTACTCTTGTTTATTTTCGTTGCTTTTGTTAGGGGGAGATTCTAAACTGCGCAATGGAGCTGCTAAGGAAAAGTGGTGTGGAATGGGTTGAATCATTTGCAAGATGTACACAAGAGGGGCTGGATGAGTCCGATGTATACTCTATACTAAAAACTGCATTCCAGTCTCGGGTGCTGTCTTACTCAGTTAGCGAATTCTCTCCGCTAACGGGTGCAATTTGTTAACTCAAACTGTTTCAGATAGAAATATACCATCTCGTAAATGATGTGCGCTTTCTGGACACTACGCAGTGTGCTTTTACTTAACACTGGCAGTGCTAGGAAGGTGTACGGAGATGGTGAACGATGGTGAGATGGTAATACCACTACGGAGAAGTATATGAAGGGACCTTATACATTCCGAAATCATGAAAATAATGTATAAGTTGCTGAATTTTGTAAGGAAGAAAAGAAAAAAGGATTTCCTCTCAATAAATCAAGTCGACTGGCAGGAAAAGCTGTTGGTAAGAAGGAGGGGACTGCCCGAAGTATTTCTCGAGAAGTTGACTAGGCCAAAAAGAATAGAACAAAAGTTGAAAGCCCGAAGAAGCGACGATCACATCCCAAGAAAATCTGTTTTAATGAATTTGACAAGTTAGTGGCTCGCAGATCATTCTTGTAATTTACCGGACGAGTTGGCCGTGCGGTTAGGGGCACTTGGCTGTGAGCTTGCATCCTGGAGATAATGGGTTCTAACTCCAATGTCGGCAGCCCTGAAGATGGTTTTCCGTGGTTTCCAATTTTCACACCAGGCAAATTCTGGGAGTGTACCTTAATTAAGACCACGAGAGCTCCCTCCCCATTCCTGGGCCTTTCCCATCCCATCGTCGCCATAAGACCAACTGTGTCGGTGCGACGTAAATCAAATAGCAAAAATAAAATGCATTATTGTAATTTTATGTTAAGGAAGAATACAATCCAAATGTCTAGTATTTACTTAATTCAGTGAAGGACAATATTAATTTCGCTGGAAAGAAAATTAAGTTTTGAGAGAAAAATTAAGGGAAACAGAGTTATTCCTGATTGTACTTCGATCACTTTATGTTTCTCAGATCAACAGCATTTGAAGTAAATAAGCTTTATCAGAATGAATGGAAAAAAGTGGCTGACTGTTCTTGTTGGCATATAGTTCATTCTTGTCTTAGTCCCCTCCTTACTCCACTCACGGGCTCTGGTTTCCATCATGTGTTCGTCTCATCGTACGCCCCACCTTCATGTACTTATTAACACCTTAGCCCGCACGCAACTGCTGGAGATCAAATAAACTAGTTGAGTTCCACCCGACAATAAATGTTCATTAAGGCAACGGTCACAGGAATTTAACATTCAGCCATCTTACATATCACCAATTCATAATCAGTGATAAGTTTAAGTAATTTAAATACTTATATATCCAAACCAAAAACCAAAACCAAACCCCATGGCACTACAGCCCTTGAAGGGCCTTGGCCTACCAAGCGACCGCTGCTCAGCCCAAAGACCTGCAGATTACGAGGTGTCGTGTGGTGAGCACGACGAATCCTCTCGGCCGTTATGCTTGACTTTCTAGACCGGGGCCGCTATCTCACCGTCAGACAGCTCCTCAATTCTAATCACGTAGGCTGAGTGGACCTCGAACTAGCCCTCAGGTCCAGGTTAAAATTCCTGACCTGGCCGGGAATCGAACCCGGGGCCTCCGGGTAAGAGGCAGGCACGCTACCCCTACACCACGGGGCCGGCAGTTTTATATATAGTGGTTTATATATTATTATCTTGGTTTTGACGGACCGGAAAACATAGATTAATTTTTCTTCAATTGGCACTGAATGAGCATGGCTTATATCTGAATAATATTTTACCATAACTTCTTTTTTTAAATGGCTAATTCCTGGAATATACTGATGACTAACTGACTGACTGACTGACTGACCATTATTAGTATTTTCCATCTACAAATCTTAATGCATGCACGTATTATTTCTTGCCGGATAGCTGAAGATTCACAATCACACCCTGTTTACGGTCTATAGCATCTTGTGTTCGAGTGAATGGTGTAGCAATTTCAATTAAATGCGCCATCCACACATACAGAGCTGTATTGCGCAGTGGGACAGGAGTTCGTTCCGATGCGGGACAACGCTTGTACGCACGTTTCAGGCATTGTAATAGCCTATTTAGAGCAGCTACTAAAATTATGGAATTCCCGGCTTGGATTCTAAACAGCAATTGAATTAAGCACGTCTAGAATGTGCTCCACACTACAACGTCGATACTCCTAATTCAACAGCTTTGTATAATTAGGGAAGTTATACCTCAGTATAGAGTTTCGTACACAATCGATATTTGCTCAGTGTTCACACTACAGTTATTAAGTATTGGAATGGCTATTCTTTAAATATGAGCTTTATGTTAAGACACTCTTTAGCACATGCGAAAATTAGTCGGAAATCACCATGAGGTGTCCACGATCTACATTTCTTTTGGAATATTCTTTCCCTTTACACGCTACCAGTATGCATAAAGTTAATTTCTAGTACCTGTGGACCTATCGCTTCGAATTATTGTTCATATTCTTCAGTATACCCCTTGATTTTTCAGAAAGGTTCCTTAGCTGTTACTTGTAATCCATAAGTAAACTCGTGTCCTCATCCTGAGGTGGTGCAGCTCTCTTTAGGCACACCCCCATTGGAGGTGAGCTGCATGTACCATTTCAACCACATACCAGCACTCCTGCCATTCTTAAATTTCTGGCAGTACCGGGAATCGAACCCGGGCCCCCGAGGACGGCAGCTAATAACACTAACCGTTACGCTACGGAGTGATGAATCTCTATGCCAAATTTCACTCTCGGAATATATTTATGACTGACTGACTGACCATTATTTCACACATATATAATAAGGTCTGCATAGCCAACGCGGTAAACACCTGCTAGGTTTAGCTGAAAGAATGGGAGTTCGATTCAATATTAGGATAACAATAAATTTATAAAAGAGATTTCTACTTTCGAAGAGGAACATGGCGTTGAGGTTTACTCAGTCTACACAAGAAATGAGTACCAGGTTAGTTCTTGAGAGCGAAGGCGATCGAGCATAGACATTTTTACAAGTTGCTTTACGTCTCAACGACACAGACAGGTCTTATGGCGGCGAAGTGACAGGAAAGGGTTAGGAATGGGAAGGAAGCTGCCAAGGTCTTAATTAAGTTACAGCTCCAGCATTTGGGTGGTGTGAAAATGGGAAACCACAGAAAACCATATTCAGAGTTGCCGACAGTGGGGTTCGAACACACTACCTTCCCAATGGAAGCTTAGAGTTGCTCACCCCTAACCGCCCAGCCAGCTCACTCAGTGGGCACAGACTAACCACTCTATCCCACTTAATACATTCACTCCTTAAAGGGCCACTATGGCCTGTACGGGGATGGCTCTTTAATATACAATGTGAAAGGGAATGTTGCATACGGCGATCATGCGCGATAGGAGAGAATATCTGCAGAGCATAGGCCTACATGGGAACCATTTTTAATTTTCGGGCACACTGAAGGTACCGAGATGGTTCCTTGTAAAACGTATGTTTATGTAATGTAAAACAGTAACTAAGAACGCTCGCCGCAGAACAGTAACTTGCCTCTGTATGCCGTGAGCCACTCCAGTGGCTAGGGCAAACGTACCACAACGAAGCCACAATAGTATAATCAATCACAATAAGCACACGAACTGGTTGTGTAACTTGATATTTACAAAAGCTAACTGTGTGCCATAGACACAGACGCCAGTGCCATCTTTGTTTTTGTCCTTTTTTTGTTTTTGTTTTTGCTAGTTGCTTTACGTCGCACCGACACAGACAAGTCTTATGGCGACGATGGGACAGGGAAGGGCTATGAGTGGGAAGGAAGCGGCCGTGGCCTTAATTAAGGTAGAGCCCCAGCATTTGCGTGGTGTGAAAATGGGAAACCACGGAATACCATTTTCAGGGCTGCCGACAGTGGGGTTCGAACCCACTAACTCCCGAATACTGGATACTGACCGCACTTAAACGACTGCAGCTATCGAGCTCGGTATCTTTGTTTTTCTGACTGTCACAGGTGTGCAAAGATTACATGTGTTTAAAAACACTCGCTGTATGTACGATGTAAAGCAAAACATTGACCTTTCTCCAGGTCTACAACAGGATATTGACAGTTGTACCATATTATGGCAAATACACTTCCTATACACTCCTCAAATTTTCGACATAACTTTCCCTGACACCCTGTTTCTGTTGTAAAAATATAAAAGTTCGTGAAGTGCAACATAATTGACAATGACACATAATTAGGACTGTTTTGGTGATATTTATGTCAGTCCCGTCCACATAAACCGAAACTTAATTGGAGTCGCGATCGCAAATTGCAACGACTCCCTCGTAAGTAAAGGTAAACAGAGAGATAAGGCAGGCCTCATTTTTCCTCTTATAATATTTGTCTTGGCATCAAAAAGTTTGATGAGAACATTGTTGAATCAAGTTGAGGCACAATATTCAACAACACACTAAAATACCAAGAGCAGAAATCGTGTCTTGAAGCTTAGGAATCCCATGTTGTACCACAAAATTTCTACAATATATATTGTTCTAATGTTTTCAGCTCCTTGTGACAAACACTCCCTGGACCTGTGTTCTATCTAGAGTTGCCCCTAGTTACTTTGAATACCCTGAATGAAACGTGTGTTGGTTCTCAAAACAAATCTTGAGTATATTTGTTAGTTAATTTGTTCTTGAGATTGATAATAGCTAACTCTGTTTAATTAGCATTTGAATACAAACCTGATTTGCAGAAGCGAGTACTGATAAGTCATAATTTAATATTGATTGGATAATTTCTGTATCTCTGTGACTCATAGAATGTACTCGGTCGTCAGCATAGGCCTACCCAGGTTTCTTTCTTTCTTTCTTTTTCTTTCTTTCTTTCTTTCTTTCTTTCTTTTTGCTATTTGCTTTACGTTCCACCGACACAGATACTTCTTATGGCGATGATGGCATAGGAAAGGCCTAGGAATTGGAAGGAATCGACCATGGCCTTAATTAAGGTACAGCCCCGGTAATCCATCTTCAGGGCTGCCGACAGTGGGTCTCGAACACACTATCTCCCGATTACTGGATACTGGCCGCACTTAAGCGACTGCAGCTATCGAGTTCGGTACCCTGGTTTCGGAGAAGTAAAAATGCTGTACAGAATATGATGATTATGCTATGACAATAAAATATAACCCAAAACCATGAGAACACGGTGATTGTGTCCTAAAGGGTCCAACATCCAGATCATTGGCCCACCATGAGAAAAAAATGACGAAACTATCATGTTACCTTCTCCGTTTCAAAGCCACTGACGGGAATATGAATGTAATATCTGTCCCGTTCATTCCGTTCATACCACTTCACGATGAAATCTTACGGGATTATGTATAGATATTAAGACCGTTTATTGTTTAAAACACTACCTTCAGGTGATATCTTGGTAAAGCAGAAAATACAAGTTTGAAACTAAACATCATCACTCCGTATGAATTAAAACTATCGTTTAAAACGAATCGACTACTTCAGTTGTAATTTGAAATTACGTCAAAGAAAATAGTTCTTTCAATTCTTAGATATAATTACCAAATGAAATTGTGTAAGGTAAAATTTCTAGAGCTACAGTCAGTTTAATAAGCACTTCATGTCCACGTCTAGTAGCCAGTGATTAACAAACCATGGAAGGAGATCTGTTTAAATATTTTATGCATTTGAAAGTATATATTATTTCAAAGCATATTGTCTGTATTTCAAAGGAATTCCATTATTATAACTGACTCATGTGGTGGCTTAGTCTGTATAAGAATGTCTTAGTTTCGCAAAATATGGCGTATTGCGAAAACAAATCTATACGTTTTTTCTTCAAGATATGATAGGCCTATCGTGCATATGAGGCTGTTAGTATCAAAAGGAGAAATCTCCAATTTTCGTCAAAATTACCTTACTGACATCAATGTATTGTGCTACTAGCCCTCTATTAAACTATGCTGTTGTTCTTGTTTTAAAAAATAGAACAAAATCCCATAATTTCAGGACATGGAAGTATAATGTTGCTTGCAAACAGAACAATCTCCGCCATCTGTTGGAATGAAGTTGGACAGTCTCCACAACTACCAATCAGCTCTTTCCGTTGTGGTCATGTGAGTGCTGTCATATTGGCTCAATGGAGTTATAAACTGAGACTGTCAGGCTTTGTCGGATTTGTAGTTATATGGAGGTATTTTCGATATTTTGAAACTATATGAATGTGCACGAACATGTTATATTTTCAAACCCTGTAACATTCTTTGCATTGTTCTGTAATGGATACCTTAAAACCTCGCACCTGTGTCAACCGCAAAAGCAAGCAAATGGACCTGCGATCAAAGGAAGTGGAAATCATTTGTTGCTAAAATACTAAGGTAATAATGACCTTGCAGAGAGGGAAGAGGAGGAGGAGGAGGAGGAGGAGGAGGAGGAGGAGGAGGAGGAGGAGTAGGAGACCAGAAAAATGAAAAGCATATTGGAATGCAATATGAAACTAAATCTTATTTTCAGAACAGTAAAAGTACAAAGGCTCCTGCAAAAATGCTGTTCTGAAACCAAATGAATCATGGCACTTCAAATTTGCTCCAAGTAAACGACTAATACTAACTCGGGTATCAAGAAGTGCGATTTAAAAGTAACGGGGAAGACAGCATACCATACCGACACTAACATGTCCATGTGCATTACAAAGAAAAACTGTTTCATGCCAAACCCCATAGAAATATGAGCGAACAACGTACAGAACTCATTAAATGCTGAACTAAGAGACGTTTCAAAGCTTTTGCCATCCCACTTCGGTGAATACTGGAAAAAACTTCCCGAGATTCGATACTATGTACATGTACTGCACAGAGCAGAAAGAGAGGATGGAGGCGAAGAGAATTTGCAACATGTTTTTGTGTAAATATATTTACGATGATGACTCTCTTTTCATGGTTTAATTCATATTTGATTTTTGACCAGTGTTCATCATTATCTTTGGTACTATAATTCAAATCAAAGAATTTCGTGTTTAATTCTAAAATTACATATCAACTGTGATTAATCCTTACACATTTTGTTGAAGTAGGCATATCCAATATTACAGGGCACTTTATTACAACAATTATTCCCAGCTTACACATTTCTCCTCCTCCTTTTGTTTTACTTACTTTCTGAATGATAGACTTATGTTTGTTACTGAATACACTATTTAAAATTGTTATTAAAATTTATTGTTATTAGGAATGTTTCAAATGCAGAAACTAATGTGTTTCATGTTGTTGCCATGTCTTCTGCTTTTTCCTTCAAGATAATATTATCCGTCACTTTGGTAAAAATATGAAATAAGTACCTTTTAGTGCCATTTTAGTGTGAAGAATATAAGTATATGAACAAAAATAATTGTATTATGCCATTTATCCTGAAATAAGTAACGTAGGTATCGCAATTATATATGTTATTATCAGAAAGATCAATCTTCACGCACGTTTATGTCAAAAAGAGCAATATCCTCGAAAATCGTTCGGTTTGCATCAAAAGGGACAATCTCCAATTTCAAAATGAAAATGTCTAGTACACTCAACCTCATGAAAACCTTGAAAGGCTATAGATAAGAAGTGCATATACTCAGGACATGTGCATTATTATGTTCTGAAGAAATGATTAGCATTTGAACCATGTTCGCCCTCAGATTCAAGGTCCGCATCGTTATCTCGGTACACCACCACCGACTAGTAAAAAGTGCCTGTGGCTCTAGTTATAGCTATAAACCGAAGTTAATGGATCAGTGTGACTTGAGCAGACGTGCAGGATGCCTCGCAGACGAATGCGAGAACTGTGACGTCAATGAGTGTTTTTGAAACAGGGCGCTTGGCATGAGAGAACGTGATGCATCCATCCGTGAAATTTCTGTTTGTGTGGGAGGAAGTGTGTCGGCAGGGCACGGGTTTGTATAGAATTGTTCACAGAAGGCCGTAGAATATGGCGAGATGGATCTGGTCGCACCACCCAGACCACCCTCCAAGAAGATCGACACCTCATATGAATGGCAGTGCAAGACAGATCTGTATCTTCCTTGGCTCTGGCGCAACAGTGGAACAGTGTAAAACATCGTACACTATCAGGAGTGACAGTCCGTCGCTGTTTAATACGGTCTGGGTTAACGGCGCGTCGTCCAATTCTCCGCCTACTTTTGACTAATGTGCATGAATATGCTAGACTGCAATGGTGTATGGAATGACGACACTGGGAACATGAATGGCAGCAGATAGTGTTTTTCGGACGAATCCAGGTCCTGCTTGTTTGAAAATTATGGTTGCATTTTGGTTCGCCGCAGACGAGAGGAGAGGCATCATATTGACTGCATTCGCGCACGAAATACAGCGCCAACATAAGGCCTTATGGTGTGGGGTGCTATCGGGTACAACCACAAATCACAGCTGGTGCGTGTCCGGGGCAATGTGATCGGTTTGACCTACGTAAATGACACCCTACTACCCGTAGCCATACACTTTTTGCACGAGACCCCACTCGCCAAATTTCAGCAGAACAATGCACAACTACATGTTGCTGCACGAACACGTCCCTTCTTGTTGTCACAGGATGTCATACTGTTGCCCTGGTCCGCCCGATCACCGGACTCGTCGCCAATCGAAAATGTGTGAGATATGATGAACTGACAGGTGCGGCGATGTGACCATGTGCCAACCATCAACGATGAACTGTGGAACCAGGTGAATGCAGAAAGGATGACTACACCACAGAACGCCATTTGCGCCTTATATGCGTCGATGCCATCTGGCATGGAACAAGTTATCAGTGCCTATTAGGCAACAGGACACCTGCTGAACCTAGGTGACTGAAATGCTAATCGTTCCTGCATAATGTATTAATAAACATGTTCTGTGAATATGAACTTCCTTGATCTAGTCTTTGTGTTCTTTATGAACGTGAGTGCATTAATCATACGACTGGTTCTCTTTGTTTATTCGCATACAACTCGTTTGTTGCATACGTTAGACAAACATTCAGGTAGAGTGAATAGAAATGCATTAGATAAAAAAATTACTCCCACTTATAATGCAGGGATGTGGAGTTACTCCATTTGATACCAACAGCCTCATATAAACATGTAATATAAGTGAGACAAGAAACTGAATTATAGAAGTTGTCTATTAAGTTTGTTTAAGTAGAAATAGACGAAGAACCAACCGATTTTTCCTTAAATGTAAATAAAAAAACTACATTTCTATAGGAAAAGACACTTTTCGCTGGTGTGTTCGTTCTGATTATGCGCCTTTACGGTGAAATCTTGCCGGGAATATTTCAAGGCATTAAGACCGTTTATAGTTTAATATATGACCTCCAGATCTTATCTATGCAAGGCAGAAGGCGAAGCTTGCCCAGGGAATGGGTCCACGAACAACCCTTCCCTACAGCTGAAATTTACAACGAAGCGTATTTCATTCTGCTATGCATATGGCTTATTTAACCGAGACTGGTAGCCAGCCGGGCTCGCACATTCATTAGACGACCATCAAATGCATTTATATTACGACTAAATCACTGTGAGGACAATGCACAATTCGTAATTAGCAGTTCGTCATTCGATACTGCCCATTAGATTGAGAAGCGGAGACCAGGTTCATAGCGGCTACCGTACTCTAAATCTTCCTTATTTTTCATTATATGAATGAGGTAGTGTCATTGTATCAGAATGTAGCCTTACGTGTTAACTTCATGCCTGCGAAGATTAGTCTTAATATTTAGAAGAAAATGTAAACTGACGACCATGAGGTGTTTTAATACATGTTTAATCAACCTAATGATGCTAGATCGAGAGATCTATCTCAATAACTGTTGATTATCAGAAAAACTATCAACAGGTAATTTTGTGATGAGGTATTACTTTCAGCCATATGTATATCATGCCATACGCTATTAAGTTATGAACAGATGCTATTAACAATTCCCTGCCAGCCAATTTCATTGTTATCGATACTGGTGTGACTGAAGAAGTGAATTTCCTTTCCATTAGGCCTATCTACATAATTACGTATTTGGTGAAAGGCTTTTTAATTCATCTCGGTACTTAGCATTTAGAGCTCTTTGACAGAACTAACAGTGTTCACGAATACACTTTAGTCCAAGGGGGTAATACGATCATGTAAGAAAAGGAGATGGTTTTCATATTATACATGCTTTAGTGGTTTTTATTGAATGAGAAGTATTTAATTTGAATGGAAGTTCAGTTGTTATGGCTTTCTTGTTTGATTGCATGTCCTTGTTATTTATAGGACTTGTTTTGTTTATTATGTTGTATTGTACACTTGTTGTATAAAAATGAATGTGTATTTCAGGTGATTTATCGCTACATTTAATAGCGTATCACTCTCGCTCGTTTCAAGGAAGTTCATTTTACTCTAACAGAATGATAAAGAAGTTCATCATTATTGAACATCGATGTAAACTGGAACTTCGGGTGGAAAAATTTCAGGTATACGTTAATAACCGTATGATTTAAGTGGAAATTATATTAACCCCTTGAGCCGATTGACGTTATACGACGTGGTCATAAATAACATGAACCGGTTGTATGGGTGTTAGAGGGTTTGTCGTACTGATAAGTAATTGGAAGAAAATAATTTGATATCTCGCGTCATTGTTATTTCATCAGCTGCTGAAGTTAGCCAATCATATCGCTTCGCGGGCGACTTAACATGGGCTTTGCGAGGCGGTGTTGCTGAATCTGCACCTGGCTTATGACTGCTTGCCAATAAATTTCTCCAGGGGAGGGACTGGAACAAGGACCTCCCTGCTGATAGGCTCGGTCCATAGCAAGCACGCTACGGTGGCATTTGGTGAAACGCACAGTGTTTTAGTGTTTGATGCTCATTTCTCGGCATGACTCTCAAGCCCAACCAAGCAAGGTGCAGATTTATAAACACCGCCTCGCAAACCCTATTCGAATTCGGCTGGGAATCGATAGCTTCAGCAACTGATAAAATGACCATGGCGCGAGATATCGACGTAATTTTTTCGAATTACTCATCATTATGACCAAATGTCTAACGCTTATAGGCCTATACTCTGTTCACGTTATTTTCGACCACCCTGTAGAGGGAATGTTTGGAAGATAGGCACAAATACTTATTTCTGCGGGTTATTGTTAAAGTCCTGAATGCAAATAACGTCAAAATAATGCCCTATTTCGAAAATGAATGATGTTGAAAATTTAATGTTTGAATCCCAAGTAGCGAGCGCTACATGATGAAAGACTTTGCTGATATACATTGCAATATTTCTCAGTGTGGAAACGTTCGCTTCTTGTACGTAGAAAGTTTTCATTCAACTTACGCCTGCATACTGCTGAAGCTGTAGTGCAGTGATGTACTGAGAACTGTTTCTTGCACATTACACACGAATACGACCTGAAGCCGCAGTGAGGTGGTGTGTACAGCCGGAGTACACTGATGGACAATTTCTTCTTATATTATACAGTACGTCCTAAAGCCGCAGTTAAATGTGTACAACTGCAGCGCAGAAATGTACATAGGATTACTTCTTACACATTACGCATGCAGAATACGTCCTGGGGTCGCAGTACAGTGATGTACTGCTTCTCGTACATTACAGATACATACTGCCTGAGGCATGGCACTGCGGGTGGTATAAACTGACAGGTAAACGAAGCTACTACCTACCGTACTCTAATTCAAACCTTTCCTGGGACAAACCATTCGCTGAATTTAGGAAGAAAAAATAATATTTTCTGTAAATTTATTTTTACTTGTCTCCCAAACAACCTGTATACGTCCAGCGTGCTCAGTTTAGTTCAGCGCTCCCTCTCTCGTAAACTCTTGGCCATAAGTAAGGATGATTATGTCATTTAGCTCAACAAATCCATCAACTTCCCGAGATATGTGAACTTACGAAAGAGATACATACCAATCGCTGAAGTTAAATATGCGATCTTTGAGCTTTCGGTGAATTAGTTTTATAATCCTCTCATTCATGTCCTTGACACTCCTATGATAACTGTCAGTCTAAGGAAAATAAACAATTTTCATGGAAACGTCCTTCATAGAAAACTTTCTTAAACAATCAAACGACACAAACGTGTAAATAAAGAATATGAATAAATTTTCCTATCCGATATTACTCACTCCTTTTTAGAGAAATTTTAACTTGTTCCATGTGCCCGCTATGAACTACGATAATGATTTATTAATAATACAAAATTATTTACCCTGTGTTTATTCAGTTTTATTTACCATAATAATGGTTTATCGTAAATATGATCAGGCAGAATGCACTCATGCGATGTGCAAGTCTTGATAACGCTGTCCCGCGATTCACCTTCGTTCAAGTAGATCCTTCGAGGAAACTTGATTCTGCATTGAAATCTTGGGCGTCTACAGACACCTTAAATTATACTGATGAGGAATGTGCGTTATAGAGCTTTAGGTGTCGGTCAATCTCTGTACCAAAAATTCTAGCATGAGAGTTCCAAAAGTGATAGTAGTGGAGATAATGGTTATTAGAAGAACAAAGGATAATTTTTGATTGTTTGTAGATCATACAACAATGTCGTGTAGTCTACAAGATGTAGCAATTCAAATTTAGAAGGAATGAGCTGATAACCGTCAAATTAACAACTTGAAGGGTTAACGTAATTCTGAGATATAAGATGACCAATCTCTTCTTTATGAACTGTTTTTGAATATAAATTAATCGAAATATTTTACAATTATCTTAATTCAAATTTTGATCAGTTTTAGTATCAGTACACTGCTTGTTTCTTTCTGACAATCCACAATGCTTTTCATGATGTAAGACTAAAATTTCCAAGTGAATGACATAAAATTACCATCACGGAGACTGAAAATAAAATTCAAGTGGGAGAAAAAGTGGGATAAACTCTGAGCCCACATATTGCACCATGGTTTCAGCGCCCTCCAGATGACCCATAATTTATACACAGCATCCGTCAACTTCTGATCTTTCATAAATCCATCTCTCCCACATGTAGTAGCAGGAATCGATTGGAAATCTTCTCTACTGTCATAGGGAAAAGTTTTGATGGGCACCCTACCTATCAGATGACGAGTTCCAGAGAATACGCAGTTCTTGGGAATAATGCTGTCTTTGTCCTTTTGCCTCTTCGCTTTTTCTTCTCCTGTCTTCCTTGAATAAACACAATGAGAGAAGACAAAGTATCTTTGCCTTTCTCTTATATCCCATCCATCAGACGCTATGCACACTTCTGAGCTAGTTCTTTTATAAACCCAAACTCAGATTCATTCCTTCATTAGTGGTAGGCATGACGGAATATCAAACTCTCTAAACACTTCTCACGGTGCGATGGTCGACATAGCCTGCGGAAAGACGTTGGATGTAACCTACAGCATGTCACCTGCTGAATGATGGGAAGAAAAAAAAAACCACTGGCGAGAAATTTGTCACCAAAAATACCTTTACGTTACAGGGTAAAACGAATAGTTACAATTAATTAATTATATCCTTTGAATACATAAAATAATAATTGTAGACGATGGATAGTCTAAGATAGAAGAATCGAGTTTAGAGTAAGTTTTAGTGTCATGAGATACAAAAAGGCAATATTGGTATTTTTTTATTAGTGCCATTACTCTTGATCACAATTGCCCTTTCTACGGAGATTCACAAGTGTGCACTAACCCCTTACTTTTTCCATAAATTTCTCTAATTGCAATTTAATATATCTTGCAATATAATGTACTAGTATAGAATATAAGGTGGTTGATTTGTTATCGAAAAATTGTCTTTATGTGCAATTCTGAAAATTGATGTACTCAGTATTGTAAGTGGTAGACAGTAGAGATCGTGGGGTAAATGGCACTTCTCTCGCTACGAGTTACAGACTTGATAAACAAACGATAGGGAGTGCCTCGTGAGGGACAGCCCTAAACGCAGATCAGTGGTCGTCAATTGATTGATTGATTGATTGATTGATTGATTGATTGATTGATTGATTGATTGATTGATTGATTAATTGATTGATTGATTGATTGTTTGATTGATTAATTGATTGATTGATTGATTGATTGATTGATTGATTGATTGATTGATTGATTGATTGATTGATTGATTGATTGATTGATTGATTGATTGATTGATTGATTGATTGATTGATTGATTGATTGATTGATTGATTGATTGATTGATTGATTGATTGATTGATTGATTGATTGATTGATTGATTGCGTTACTAGATTTATGTTAGATGAATTCAGGTCATCGTCGGAATAATTATCATGCGAAAAACGAACATCGAGCGAGGGGAAATACATTAAACTTTTTGATCGTTCTTGATAAGTATGCAAGTTGGAAACAAGTTATATTAAACTGATATAAAGTTATGATTCATGTATGACTGCAGAGAACTGAGGAAAATCCCTTCTCACACTTATAAAAGTGTCGAATTTATCGAACAGTAACAACTAGAATTTGCCAACGTGACCCCACCGATTTGATCCGTTTTCAATATGCATGCAGGCTAAGGAGAATTTCACTAGTTCGAATTGGAAGGAGCGACTCATACCTAATTCCGAGAAAGTACGATTTGAATATTTCGAGAGAGCTTTATAAGACCAGCACGGGACGTATTCCTAAACCGAACGCGCAGTGCTACGAACTAGGTCTCCTCGCAAGTAGCATGCACTTTCGAATGCTGATGGTAAACAAATTATGTATGTAAACACATATAAAATACATCTATTAAATGTACTACTACGATGTAACTTTTTTCATCAAAATTATTGTGCAGACTTTTTTACTCGTTGTTAAAAATGTATTCGTGGAAACACCCTCTGAAACGAATTCAGGTATTTTATTTAACATATATGTAACTTCATATTTAATCATAAAAAATGTTAAATTACCCTGGTCTTTTATCGAATGGCCAGCGTAGTAGTGTACGGTTCAGTGGACCGTAGGTTCGGTTCCCGGATGAGTCGATGTATCTTTGCTACCCCTTCAGCTCGGATCAAACCCGCTATCTTGGGAATAGGAAGGCTGTCGTTGGGAGAGAGATGAAATATCGTAGTTATTTGGATTCGGATGTAAAGGCCAATTACACACTGTGTTTCCTTTCATAGCGACTTTTATGAATAGATGTTGTCATATATACAATGTAGCTGATGCACCCGTGCTGTATACAGAATTCTGGATGAAGTAGTCTAACGTCCTAGGATTTCATTCAATTGCATACCCCTTAGCGGTACTCCATAAACACTATGGGGAAGTCGCCATGCGTCGTTTCTCATATGAAGACCGAGTAAGAGAATTTTCATTGTAGCAGGCCCTATTGCTTACTGACAGTCGAAGTCGAGTTCGATATTCTCAGAAAGACTATCTCTGTGCTTTTCCCAAAGTCTTAAGGGATCCGCCAATGGACATAAAACCAACAAGACAGCGATATTGTGATTTTATTTGTATCTACGTAAATACAAATTCAGAGGAATTCATTTTATGATCAATATTAATATTTTATTTCTGGTATACACATGGGATAATTGGCCTGCTTATATATATCGTACAAAGCTATTCCCTGATAAACAGTGTGATTCCAAGACATATGGATAAAATATGTCATAACGTCAACAATGTTAAGAATTAGGAAGGCTACGACGGAGCGAGTGTTAAAACAATATTATATTAGTCGAGATCGACTTTCAGCATATTAGGCCGTGTTATACGTACATAGTACGTGTTGAAGAGATCTTAATTACAGAAAAAGTATGGCAAACCGAACACCAGTGCGATCCAAACCCACAACCTCCAGAGTTCGCGTCATATAACACGACCTAAAAGGTTGAAAGTTGATTTCGATTAAAATGCGGTCGTAAAAATTCAGTATTCAATATTATATTATATTATATTATATTATATTATATTATATTATATTATATTATATTATATTATATTATATTATATTATATTATATTATATTATATTATATTATTTCAGTACCTTGTAGTGACCACCTTCGCATGATAGCTGACCGAGTATCTTTTTACTGTATATATTAGTAAAGATACTGTATAGATTGAGTTACAAACAAAATTCATTTACACTTTTTCTTGGCAAATCGAATTTTAAGTACCCTGTTCTGCACCGGCGTTTAATAGGACTAGGCGTTCAAGCAGCTTATACATTTTAAGTGTCCCAGTCGTACGTTTTCCTCTGACATGCTTCACATTTTATTTCGCTGCATAGTTTTCTTAAAATATTGCGTGATAGTAAGAAGCCTTTGTGTTAACTAAAGGTATCAGCTACGAGCTCGTCAAATTTGAGCTCCATCAGTAAATTAGACTGGCAAATATACAAACTTCGAGATTTATTATTGCTGCCATCCCTTCCTTGAATCTCGGTTCTCTAGGGGAACCCTTTTATATTCCGGGATAATACATAGACTATGTTACCCGGAAATATACTATCCTACAAAAAGTGGAATACATTTCGTAATTGGTCGAGTAGTTTCGTCACATAGCCACGAACTCACAATATAGATATCAAGGC
The DNA here is from genome assembly GCF_040414725.1 of Anabrus simplex. NCBI lineage: Eukaryota > Metazoa > Arthropoda > Insecta > Orthoptera > Tettigoniidae > Anabrus > Anabrus simplex. The sequence goes on along the minus strand of NC_090265.1, from coordinate 306,684,269 downwards.
CTCTGTAGTGGATCAGTAAATATGTTGTGAATAGTATCGGTACACATATCTAGCTCCTGAGCTGAACGGTTAGCGTAGTGGCCTTAGGTTCAGAGGGTTCTGGGCTCGATAATTTCATCGTTGTTTGGTTAATTTTTTGTCTTGTGTTCCTATTGATATATAGGCTATCTCCTCATTTACATACAGCATACCACACCAGAAACCACCTAAGCAAATAATCTAGCCAAGTCATTGAGAAGAAGAAGAAGAAGAAGAAGAAGAAGAGCACACATGGGTGGATAGATTGTTTGATTTTCAGATATGAGTTATTCACATTTACACTCGTCTCCGGTGCAATTTTTCACCTTTCATCAGTGGAAATATTACGAGAGAGATATAACAGAAAATAAATAATCAGGTAATGTATCATAAACCTATGATAGGACTATACAAAATAATATCATCTAATTAACAGTTCTTATAATATCATCTATACGTATGAAATATAGGAAATGATTAGTTGCAAACTGAAGTCTTTCAAGACAATATTATTTATTTCCTTAGAATACTTCCATCTTACGTCCCTGAATTTGCTATTTACTCTGAAGTGTTCTCGCCTACTGTAGCAACTATTTGTAAGACTTGTACTCTGTTCATTAAGAATTGCACCGTAGAGTTTAATATACATCGATTTCGTCTTCGTTTAGTATAATTCTGGATTCCTCTATCAAATCTGAAAGAAAGAGCACAATAATTGAAAATAAATAAAAAATCCGAGAAGGAAACAGAGAATCGAATAAGTTACAGTAATCCCGCATGCTAAGGCAGAGAGGATAACCATATTTATAATGATTAGATAAGTTTACACGATTTGGTAAGTTACATCTCCCATACACCGATACTCAGTAAATAACTAACTTCAAAAGCCCTAACAAACAAAATTCCCCTTGCATGTATGAGGTCCTCAGGATTTCTGCAGCTTGTAATTACTAACTGGACCCAAGCTGCCTGTCCTTTCTGCTACCGGTACTCGTTCAATCTAGCTTAGCAGATACAAGTGGATTTCATTAACCCCATCAATCCTAGAGGGAATTGGAAACGATCTATTTTTGACTGGAGTCCAGAAAGTCCTTGATCATTCATGGATTCTGTTCAATTAAACAACAAGATAGGTAGTATGTCAGTCATAAGCCATTTCTCTTCTTCAGTATGATGAAATTGGTTAATATTTAACATCATCAACCCTGAGGATAAATATAAGGGTATTTTCTGAAATAATGATAAGAACTTGTATGGGGTCAATGATACCAAGACATAAAATTAAAATATAATACATCTCGGAATCGCAAGATCGCGGCTTCAACCCGGCAGAGGTAGGTGGGTTTTGGAAGGCGAAATACAGTCCATTCGACATTCTTGTCGTACGATGTCGACATGTAAATGAGCTCTGGTGACACATTAGGTCTTGACTCGACAAAACTAATAACTCAAGCACACATCACCCAGCGGACATGTGGTTCACCTTGGCATGTTGTAGAGTTAAACGGAATGGTGAAATTGTCGCTCAGGCTGACTGAATATCGAAAAATTGAATGCCTACACTTGGTATCTGAGGTCATATGATGATGTTGATTATTATTATTATTATTATTATTATTATTATTATTATTATTATTATTATTATTATTAGTAGTAGTAGTAGTAGTAGTAGGTGTAGTTCTGTGGATAATTATTATGGCTTATTCTAATTGTGTTTTTTTTTTTGCAAGCTGTTTTGTGTTTGAATCAATTGCTGCCTTCTATACTTGGTCTATTTCTTCACTTTTCGTTCGACTAATTTTTTATTACAATTTTAATACAGTCAACCAACAGGCAAGCAGGATCAGACTCTTTATAAACTTGTCATCCACCTTCCCAAGCCTGTATTTACTCCCGGGCAGTTGTAGATTTCATTCAGTAGTGTCAAGAATCCGGGAGATTTGCAAGTAGTAACTCAAGATACAAAGGACAAAGGCCTAGAAGGTGATAGAGTAAATACAATGAATTGTTTATAGAAAATTATTGTTGTATAATCATTTAACTATGCAAGTTATGTTCGGCATAGGTAGACATAACACAGAAAATGTTCAAAGTGACTTACTTCGTTAACTCCGATTCCAATAGCGTTACGTATTTCGAACGGTATAGATAAATATTACAGTATACATTCTTCCTAATTTTTTCTACTTCAAACAATATAGGGAAATAATATCATTTATCTCTGTTGGTTCTGCATCTTACATATGATACTAACGGATTGAGTGAGGGTATGAGGTGTTGTTCATTATAAATATAAATGTTCTGTGGTCAAATGCGTTAGGTATGATTCTAACTTTGTTTTGTCCTTCAAGTAGGTTTGTGTTTCATACGACGGCTGTCTACATTGTCATAACAGAAAGTTATTTTTCCACACTAATCCAATTCTTAATTTTTCATAAGTGGTATTATTGTACAGAAACAATTTTTAAACCATCATTCAGTAGCAAAGCAGGGATAGACACCTCATAAATTTGGCCTCTAGCTTCCTGAGCTTTTTACTGACAGACTACTGTATGTGTGATTCAGTCCTGTTAATCCTGAAGATTTACCAGTTAAAATTCAAAATACAAGTGAACAAAGCATTTAAGGTGAAAGAGCAAACACGAAAGTTTTGTTTTCAGGAACAATTTTTCGACAAATTATTTAACTCCGATGGTTACGTATGTTATGTATATAATATAGACAGAAAGAATACAGAAACAGTGTTATGTGAAGCTCTGATTTTACTTCTGCTTCGTACTTCGAACAGTAAAAAGAAATATTATTTTAACCTTCTTTCTAATTGATTTCTTTGTACATAAAACAGGAATGGGAAATGTAACTTTCAAATTATACCACCCTGGTGGTACTGCATGTTATAGAAAGGGTGATGTGTTAGAGGAATGTTTCAATATAAAGAGAACAATGGTGTTTGCGGTTATTTGCGGTATGTTTAGTTATAATTTTGTTATACCTTTCAAGCAGTTTTGTGTTTCAATCAATAAAATTGATGCTTTCAGGGACGCAGCTGAAAGGCATTCTGTTTCATTTTTAACAATCCCTTATTGTAATATATAATAATTTATTCATTAAAATATTCAAATATTCGTCCAATAGGGAAGCAAATCTTGCTACTCCAGACCGCTTGTTTTTATTATCTTGTCATAAGAAACTACAGCTAAGTAAGAAGCTAATGGGTTCATATCTCGTTTATTAGACCCTATTATTAATATCCCCGTACTCAAAAATACTTTTTTTCCTAGTTGTTTTATGTCGCACCGACACAGATAGGTCTTACGGCGACGATGGAACAGGAAAGGGCTAGGAGTGGAAAGGAAGCGGCCGTGGCCTTAATTAAGGTACAGCCCCAGCATTTGCTTGGTGTGAAAATGGGAAACCACGGAAAACCATTTTCAGGGCTGCCGACAGTGGGGTTCGAACCTACTATCTCCCGAATACTGGATACTGGCCGCACTTAAGCGACTGCAGCCATCGAGCTCGGTAATACTTTTTATTTCTTCACCATGTTCAGTAGAAATTCATGATCTAGTAATATTCCCACTGAACTCTACTTTCTCAATCATCAAAATACTGTTCCAGTATACTTATTATTGTATTACCATATGTTGGCCGAGGTTACGGGCGATGTATAGTAAATTCATTTAGGATACAGTGTCCACCTCTTCTAATTTAGTAAATAATAGCAAGGCTGTGTAGCTTAGACAGTAGAGCGCTGGTTTTCTGAACTCACTCACCAGCGGCGATATAGAAGACAAGAAGGCCATGCAAGGCTATATCGTGTGGAATCTCGTACATTATCTCCATACAGTTAGGATATGTATATCACACCACAACGTGCTTTCTCCTTTCATCTTTTCATCTATTGTAGTATTTTCACTTTCCAGTACGTTATAGAAGTCTAATGAAGTATATTTGAGGCATTTAGAGTCTCTACCACTTAAGTCCCGTAATTAGGAAAGAACGCATACTTACATCACTATGGACACACACAGTTTCAGAATCACATTCTAACGATTGTACACAATGGCACAATTTTACTTGCTGCTTTGTGAATCAAGCTGCCGCATAAATAATATATTTTAATATCGCCTGCACGTGCTGAACTGTTATCATTACCTGACAGATCTTTAGGTCTGAGGTCTCGTTCAATATCTGTCAGTCCAATCGTCCATTTTCATGAATATTTTCATTTACCTCCCTACTTCTCCGTCTTTCATCGCATGGCATCGATCTTATCTGTTGCTTGAAGTAAGACAGCTTGCGGTCAATAACAGCGAACTGTGAGTGGTATTTTAAGTGGTACGTACACAGACTGAAGCAAACGGAGGTGAAAAATATCTGCAAGAGGTGGGACGGTCGTCCCTGATTAAGCTCCGTATAAGACCAAAGTGCATTTCAGCGGGGTGTTGGTTTAATTTTACTGTTAAAACATACGTGTATCCTGAAGACTGAAGAAAGTAAGCCAAATATAGCGTGCATTTCATGATGATTAGAAGCGATTGCAAAGTCACAGTAGATGTAAAAGTTTAACCACTACGTTCGAAAATTTCGTGGAACTCTTTAAATGTGTTTTGATGCTTTTCATCACTTTTGAACCTCCTCAATCAGTACTTTCAAATCCATAACATCGAAAATATTGTTCATACCACGTGTAAATATTTCACTTTCTTCGCTGTTTTCTAAGCCATGTATACCAAGTTTTCTACAAAACGCCCGATCTATCACATCTGACGTGCTAAATACCTGTGTTGCCAACTTGACATCTTCTGAAAAACCTTAGAAATAATTTATCTACCGTTCCCATTACCATACTCAGACTTACAACTTGACGCAAAGCAACGTGGCATTTAGATGATGATAATTTATTTTAATAATACACAACGTCGCATTCAACCACTACTGGTTCATACCAAATAATGTGTGTGGTGCGTGGTGTTGAAATATGGAACAAACGTTCCTGGACAACGAAGCTTCACGTAAGTTCCAACACTTGATCATCTATTCGGCCAGATATTATTAATAATGTATTAATATTTTTGATTGCCTATTGTAGTGAACACTAGCTATCATATCCGATACCACAAGACTGTACCAACATGAAATATGACGGTAAAACATTTAATACATTGTGATACTGCTGGCTCGAAACACTTCACGTTTCTTAATTCTTGGACACATTTCAATAATCCCGTGTATCCCGTATGGTATTTCAGGTCTGAAGAATTAGGGGACAATTTTTTCGAACAACTCATAGTATTCATGATGACAAACATGGTTTTCTAAAGTCCAAAATAGAATTATTCCGTGTACAGACTCAGGGGATGCTCGCGGTGGAGTGATTGGGGGATGAGGGACGTAATGTGTTTAGCATTTCGCTTCCACCCAAACGTGATTTCCTGTCGCCTTAAGGTTAATGATCAGCCACATGTTCTGAGCAGCTTCGAGCATCCCTTCGGCAACACAGCCTTAGAAATTCCCTTCACAAGTTATAACAACTAGGTATTATATCCCCTACAATATCTAATCGACTGTCCCTAAATACGAGTACATTACAAAGGCAAACTGTTTATTGAAACGACTTTGGGCCTATACTGTACAAATCTAGAAGCTTATCTTTTTACCTTGAGAATTTCATTAGTCATACATAAGGTCACTACCGACCTACATGATTGTTTTTTTAACTTATATCTAAATAACACAGACCTGTCTTAAGAAATGCACAGAGTACATAGATACACAAACATACATTATAGACTGTTATGCCTTTAGACGCTCAGTCTGTAAGATTCTATGAATTAAATATGTGCCTCCCCAATGTTTTATTTTCAACTAACCCTTTCACCTCGTTTAATACTACTTCAGTTACCTGTAAATCATGGAAACCTGAATACAACCATCATCGTTTTGGCCTCAGTATGCTCCTCTTATCCAGAGTGGTCGGGGCAACCTACCTTCCTTCATCCGCATCACATGTCCCACCCGATCAGAACCGGTTTATAAGTATAATTTCATCCATCCAGTTTATTCCCAGCAGCCTCATACCGAAAATGCTCATACCGTTGTTCCAAACTGCTTTACCGTCAATCGCCAAGCGATTGGCTGCGTGGTTTGGGTCACGTAGGTGTCAACTTGCATTCGGGAGATAGATGGTTCGAACCGCAATGTCGGCTGCCCTGAATATGGTTTTTCGTAGTTTCCCATTTTCACACCAGAAAAATGCTGGGTCTGTACCTTAATTAAGGCCGTGGCTGCTTCCTTCCTGCTCATAGATCTTTCCTATCCCATCTTCGCCAAAAGACGTACCTGTGTCGGTGCGACGTACAGCAAATTGTTGACATTTACCGCCAATCATTCTTCCTTTAGTATGATTCTTCCAATTTATGAGTTAAATATCCTGATCCCACCCAGCTTTCACTCCCATACATAATAGTCAGTCTGAATACAGACTGAAGTGGAGAGAGTTTCATTTTGGAGCTGACTTCTTTCTTACGGAATACAGATTGTCGCATCTAAGAGCTTACTGTATTAGCTTTTGTGCAACTTAACACAATTTCCCTTAGTGCACTACCATCCTTGGTGAATATACAGTATAGGTTGTCCCGGCAGGAAGGGGCCATGCATTAAGAGGTGATAGTATTGGTAATTCTCAAGCGAAAACATCATATGTACATGCTATATTTTCATTAGTTCCCGAGATACAGGCCGTATTATGTGATTGTCATTTGCCTCTTTCCCTTTGCAACTTATGTGTAATTATTGTGTAATTGTCCACTTACCTTTACAATTTATTCTCAAAAATACTCCCACAAAGTTCAATGCATTTTACAGCTTTTGCAGACAGATGCTCTCTTACTAATCGGAACTGATGTCTCTCTTCTTTCATGTGCGCACAAGCATTTAAAATGCGAGCAAGCAAGTCCTCCGTTGTTTGCACTTTTCCCTGTAGACATTGTTCTTTAACCAACCCCAGGAGCAAGAATCCAGCGGCGTGACCCTGGTGGCCATGCAACATCACATACTTTATTTCTGAGAGCGAATTTCCGTCTACTTGGTGTCGTGTCCGAGTCACAAGTGTTAAAATATCATTTACGGAGCCACTTCGCTCGTGTACCAGCTCCTCCGCGCCATTTTATTCTTGATCTTCGCAAGAATTTTTCAACGTAGATCTTAACCAGCTGGCAATTTTTCAGTACTCTTTTTCATTTCTACGTTGGACATGATCATACCATTTTAACCGGGCGAGTTGGCCGTGCGGTTAGGGGCGCGCAGCTGGGAGATAGTGGATTCAAACCCCACTGTCTGCAGACCTGAAGATGGTTTTCCGTGGTTTTCCATTTTCACACCAGGCAAATGCTGGGGCTGTACCTTAATTAAAGCCACGGCCGCCTCCTTCCCACTCCTAGGTATCTGTGTCGGTGCGACGTAAAGCAACTAACATACCACTTTAGTTGGTCAGTATCCATGTTCTCGATGATATCAGTGATATCCGTTGATCCTCGTAATATTGTCATTCTTGGTCCGAAATATATTGTGTATAAATTCTTGGTACTTGCTTAAAGAATGTACAGTTCAACTACGTTAATTCATACACACCGAATTAACTTGTAACGTTTTAATGAACGGCATTGTTCATTTTACGCTGATAGGGCTATGAGGAAAGAAATAATTCAGTGGGTTGGAAATTGTTTACGCGAGAAGAGTGGCTCAGGAGGTAGAAGCACTGGCCTTATGAGTCCAACTTAGCGGGTTCGATCCTAGCGCAGTCCGGTATTATTTGAATGTGCTCAAATATGCCAGCCTCAAGTCGCTTGATTTACAGGCACATAAAAGAAACTCCTTTCGGGCAAAATTCCGGCATTTTGCCGTCTCCGAAAACCACAAAGGTAGTTAGGACGAAAAATATTATTATTATTATTATTATTTTATTTTTATTACTACTCACATTATACCGAAGGTATACCCACTCAGTGCATTTAAAACGATCGCCTTTTGAAAGGGCCATCTGTGATATGAACTGCGATACTTCCAGTGTAAAAAGTTTGAACGTTAATTGTCATATGTCTCTACTGTCAATGTATGTGCTCCCTCTGGTGAGAGGATGAACAGTTAATTTTCTAAGAAGTTTGTAATTTTGAGGTTTTCAACACTGAAGTGTTGCAAATTCCTTTTGTGTTCTTAGATTATTAGCACTGCTATCCCTTCCTTCTACTTCTAAATGTTCGACCAATCAGGAATTTTTGATATTTACTTGATTATCCAGTGATATTTGAGGATGCGTCCAGGGCTTTGGTTCAAAGAATTCTGGAACATTCCTCTCTGCTACAAGAGCTAGGACCTTTCGGGTCATATTATCTTTCGATCGCTCCAGTCCAGCAGTAGAGTGTGTTCGTAGAGGATGTAGGAGAGGGCATGCTTCATCCATCTCCGGAAGGTCCACCAGCTCAAGGTGATGGCAGACATCTTTTACTCATGTAATAATCTCTGAAAACTAGTTTGAGGGGTAGATTGCAGAATCCGTTCTTAATGGAATTCTTCCCAGGTAAAACTTTAAGCATAGTGTAATGATCTTAGTCTGACCCTCCTCCCACCCCCCCCCCCCATTCAACTTGGTATTGAGGTGACTATGATTCCGTAAACTTTAAAATTTATCTCTTTCTTTTGTAATTTAAATTTTCTGTCAATCCCGTCACCTTAGCCTCTGTAACGTCCGGCCATAAGTCCACATAGGGTTGTAATTATGTTCTGGTGAATTTCAAAGGAGTGCAAGTGTTGCCTCCTAGCATTTTGATTTTCGGCCAATAACGTTAACCCTCTCTTTTTTTCCACCAAGGCCATGTAGAATGGGTATAATTCCAAATTTTGAAATTTTAAATTAAAATTCGATCTTCTCTCTATCCACCCATCCATGCCCGCACCTTCTTACACCTCTATGCTCCATGATATTCCTGTTACTATTATTATTATTATTATTATTATTATTATTATTATTATTATTATTATTATTAGGTGCTCGAGGAACTATACCTACATTTTTTGTCAACTTCTGCAATACCTTTGGGCTGAATTGAGATTTCATATATAACATCGCGATTACCATACTCAAGAAGTCCATCATGATCTTCAAGAACCATGCTTGAGGACCTCAAACAAATGTTTGACATGCCTCACTCGACTGCCTACACGTAACATCATACGATATTCATATATTGCTTTTAAGGTACTCTTTGTCTGTTGGCATCCTGCAGCTGTTGCAGGAAGGTTGCACAATAAACAATATTATTATTATTATTATTATTATTATTATTATTATTATTAGTTTTTAACTATAGTTTTGAAGTTCTATCATCTGTCTGCATGACCTATATGCATTTCATATTCACTGTTGAGTAGTTCTGAGAACTGTTAATATTCTTGAGAGACGAAAACATAGAATTGACTTGCCAGTCTAGAATAGGAAAGGTGACTTTACGTCAAGAGAAATTCCATTTCAAACAGTTAACGTGCAGAAGTAATCTGCTTGATCAATACTCCACTGGTTAATGTCAGCTGAGCAAGGGAATGTTATTGAGATGAGAACAAATGAACACTTGGCACCGAGTGGCATTCCTACGCGCCAGCTTATATCGGATGAAACATTCATTATCTCTGTTGTTGCTTTGGGCTCCTTTAGGTTTCTTCTGAGAGATTCAATTATTAGATGCCGTCACAAACACTGAAGGTGGAGAAGCATTGCAATTAATTTGACAGTAATGGGATATACGTGAATGCCATGCCTAATGATGTGTTTGCAAACACTAGTATGGATCATAAATTGGTTGAGTGCCAACAGCAAGATAAGATCGGCCTTGTTTGCCATAAGTGAGTGGATCGCTACAAATCGTGGCAGGTTATGCTAGGCGACAGATACTTAACACAGATGTGTACTGTACTTGGCTGCTGTTGCGATGGAATATGAGCAACAAGAAATTCATGTTAGTGTCAATGTTTACCTCGCCAAATGGTGTTAACTGTGCACTAGTAATAATTTCACTTTTGGCAATTGTGAACGTCCAGTAGGATTACCTAACCTTGTCCACGTCAGCTCATACAACTTCCCCTAGTATCCCATTCATATTTGATTTTTACCTGCTATCCCTAAACATAAACTTTTAATATAAGCGCACTATCCTCGTAACGACCTGCAGGGCTTTGGTAACTGCAAGTGACAATGTTAGCGCAGTAGCGGAACTTGTTTCTCCTCACCGCAACAATAAGCTGTGTCCATTAATTTGTCTCATTCTCCAATAGCAGCGATGCAGCAGCATACCAACGTTTGCATGTCTACTACACGCACAGCGAGCTCAGCTTGACAAAAAATCGACATTGAGGTCTAATTATACCGCCTGATAACTGTTATCAAAAAATTATCGAGTTAGGAAGAGGAAAGCAATCTTAACAAAATGCTAGTTTGTGAAAAGGGTTATGATTATATATTCTTTAAAAATGTTATGCTTATAGATTCTGATATTTACAGAAAACGCATTGAACTCAGAAAGGTGTATATTTTGAGAGTTTCTAATGGCATAGATTGGTTTATTGCCATGAGAGCTGACAGTGTTAATGTAGAGGAAATTATTTCATGTGAAAACGAACTCATGCGAATCTGTGCTTGCAGACCTAATATTGAAGAGAACGAATGTGTTGACTGGGCTGAAAGCAATTATTAAAGGTGCTTTTGATCGTTTGAGGTTCTTGATATACCAGACTGGTCACTGGAGCTATGAGATTAGTACTGTAGGATTCATATAATTTGAGCCTCCGTGGCTCAGGTGGCAGCTCGCCGGCCTCTTACCGCTGGGTTCCATAGTTCAAATCCCGGTCACTCCATGTGAGATTTATACTGGATAAAGAGGAGGCGGGACAGGCTTTTCTCCGGGTAGTCCTTTTTTCCCTATCATATTTCATTCCAGCAACACTCTCCAATATAATTTCATTTCATCTGTCATTCATTAATCATTGCCCTAAAGGAGTGCGACAGGCTTCGGCAGCCGTCACATTTCCTATCCTATCCTCGCCGCTAGATGGAGGCTTCACTCATTCCATTCCTGACCCGGTCGAATGACTGGAAACGCTGTGGATTTCCATATTTTTCCATATATATAATTTATAATTTATTGTTCTGCCTGCTGTCATTTCTTGATGGATACAATACTTTTACATCCATCTTTTGGCACAGGCCAGAGCAAAGTGTAGCTTCCACTGATGTCCCATCTCATCCATGGCTGTGACAATATGGAAACTGCTGGGGTATGAGTGGTGCTGATTAATGACATTCACAGCACAACCAGTGTGTCTGAGTGTCATGAAAGGTGTTGCTCATAAGGGTAGTCGTGCTACCGTAGTACTGTCTGGCCCAGTGAGGAAAGCAATGGCAAACTACCTTATTCCTCATCTTGTCTAGTACGCCTCATTTTGGTACTGCCATTGGTTTTTGTGGTTTCCCTATAACTGCATAGCCTTTGGTGGTGCTATTTGAGGATCCAACCAGCCTCCGGGCGGATGACCTAATAGACAGACAGATAATTTATTGTATTGCAGAGTCGTAAAAGGTCAATAATTGTCTCTGATGTGTTTTATTACATCTTGCAAGGGTCCGCACACATGCCACAACTTCGTTAAAATTTGAAATAGTTCACCGAAGAATGGTGCTCAGTACGTGTTCCTTCGGAAATTGACATATTATTTTAAAAATATATCTCTCTCACCCGGGATTTAACCCAGTATGTATGTGACCGAGCTCGATAGCTGCAGTCGCTTAAGTGCGGCCAGTATCCAGTATTCGGGAGATAGTGGGTTCGAGCCCCACTGTCGGCAGCCCTGAAAATGGTTTTCCGTGGTTTCCCATTTTCACACCAGGCAAATGCTGGGGCTGTACCTTAATTAAGGCCACGGCCGCTTCTTTCCAAGTCCTAACCCTGTCCTGTCCCATCGTCGCCATAAGGCTTATCTGTGTCGGTGCGACGTAAAGCCAATAGCAAAAAAAAAAAAAAACCCAGTATGTTGGCAAAAAGAAAACGACAACGACTACTGTACTACGTCACTGGGGTCTGTAATATTATTAGTATACATCTGTCCATTACATTAAACCAGAAATGATAAAATGATAAACAATTAATTTAATATTCAAGTAATATTGCTCCTTGATTGCTCTGCAATGTGCTCTTTCGTAAAGAAAAACACACTGCATTATGGAGGCTTCGTTACTGAACCAAGTTAGTAACTTATTGTTAGTTCCCCTGAAGAGTCCACTCACCTGTTCTGCAGGCAAAGCAATCGAGTGCTCCTTCAAGTTTGACGGCAGTCCTTGACAATGGCGCTCCAAGCGACGTCTTGTTATTGTGTCTTCGAGTTGCAGAGTACTCATCACTCTTTGTTACGACCAAATAAAGTGCAAATTTCTTCATTTATCCTCAGTAACGACTTTGCATTAGGTCCTTCTCAGAGCAGTTATGACTAGTTTCTAATAGTAAATTGTGCCAAGATGTACAATATTAACTGAACTCAAAGCAGAACCAGGACATCTTACTCGTCACTCTTAGTTTGAAGTAGCGAATCCAGTATGTTAATTGTGTTATAGACAAATCTGTTTAAAAGTTCAAAATTAGACAAAGTTATGTTTCTATCTGGAAGAGATTTTCTTACTTCTTATCATATCAGTAATGTTGCTAATGTATTTGCTATTTGCTTTACGTCGCACCGACACAGATAGGTCTTATGGCGACGATGGGATGGGAAAGGCCTAGGAAGTGGAAGGAAGCGGCCGTGGCCTAAATTAAGGTACAGCCCCGGCATTTGCCTGGTGTGAAAATGCGAAACCACGGAAAACCATCTTCAGGGCTGCCGACAGTGGGGCTCGAACCCACGATCTCCCGATTACTGGATACTGGCCGCACTTAAGCGACTGCAGCTAGCGAGCTCGGTCCAATGTATTTGAATGAAATTGCCTACCTACGTTGTTGTTCATTTGTGAAATATAGTTTTAAAATTCTTAGTCATATGTGCTGTTTATGTGTCTACCGACATTGTGTGAACATCTCAGTCATCAATACAGTAGTGTTGTTTAAAGTCTGAAGTAAGTATTAGGAGATGTGGTGTAGTTTCTTTCAATTTCAAGGATAACCAACGTTTGCAAATGGTAGCATAAAAAGAGGGAAGTCCTGTAAGGTGTAGGTAACCTAGAAATCTTCAAACGTTAAATTCTCCTCAGACTGAATATTAGTTCTACAATAATATTTGTTTTCTACATAGTTGAACAGAGCTCATTTGACATTGTTTCCAATCGTTAGATCCTAAATTATGTTTACTATGCATTTAGCCTGTAATGAAAACACACCTCTATACAATTAGGAAACTATAAACAACTTTGTAAGTTCTTACTCGGGCAATATGGATCGTCCTAAAAGAGGAAGGTTTGTATTATGAGGAGCAATATATATTTTACTTAGTATAAAAATATGTATCAAATTCTATAACAGAATGTTTATTTTGAAGAAATAAGTACTGATCTTAGCGAGCACAAATCATTTTGTTTACGGAATCATTTATATTATAAACTAGCATGTAGCCACGGCTTCACCCGCGTTTTTTAATTAAACAGCTAGATGTTTTTGAAACCATTTACTTAAAAGCAAAGCAAAGAAAGTCTTCTGCGTACAGGCCATGTTGGCCCTTGGAGGGGTGGAAGGTAAAGGCTTCCATTATCCGTAACCTCGGCATTTGATGCGGTAGATTGGTTAGCTCTACGCCCGGCCGCCTTTGCCCCCAGGAATTAACCTGGGACTCGTTTTTGGTGTAGGCTGAGTGAACCTCAGGGCCATATGCACCTCCGGAAGTGGAAATCTCATTTCTTACATTTTACGACTTCCTGACGGGGATTCGAACCCACGTCCTTCCGGGTGAATCGAGCACGCCTTTACCGCCTCGGCCCTATTTATTTATTTATTTATTTATTTATTTATTTATTTATTTATTTAGAAGCTGATCTACAATATTTATTAACACACATCGTGTTTATATAAATTACATTATTTTATTGTTAAAAACATTGCAACTCCAAAGCTTAAGACGTACCGGGTTGTTGAATGGTACAAATAATATTAAAACAGTATAACAGAGCTTCCGGATAAATTATATTAATTGCCCATTCATTTGGAGCTAAGATGTATAGTGTGTTTGCCTTTCGAACTCTTGATCAACCTACATACAGTTCACCATTGGAGAAGCACAGTTTTCGATGATCCAGTCCGACAACTTTAAGCGATTGCCCTTGTGCCTTGTTGAAGTGGATATCAAAACTGTACGTATTCGTTCAGCAAGTACTGGCAGTACAGTACGCTACATAATACGGCTATTGAAACGCATGATAACGCTTCAGATAGTCCTACTCTCTGGCTGGCTGTCAGTTTGTTCGTTGTAGCCCTGAAAGGCCGTCAAGCCATTTCTCTCTATATCCCTCTGTCCATCTCGCCTGTCAACCATCGCGTTTTCTGCTAGGCTGATACTATTCACTCACCGATTCTTTCTGTCAAGGTGTCATTGTAAACACACATATTCTTGTCTCGTCTCTTCATTCATCTGCACGTAATATTCATTGCATAACGTTCCTAGGCATAGATATAAGACTTTTATTGTATTCTGGTTCGAGCTGTCACGGTTGTAGTTTTAACCAGCAGTATATCCCAGTTCGAAGCCAAGTTGTTCAAAATCTAGACATAGGAAAATTAAGTGCTTTGCAAACTAGTACACATTTTTTCAAGATCCTTTTTTTTTTTTTTACTAATAATGTTATGTTTGAAACACTGACTACTATGACTAATACAATAATCCACACTCCCAAACAACCCCCTTGTTATTTTTTGGTGAGCATGTTCCTGTCATCTAGGGTGACAATATCTGGACGCTAACTACAAAACACTACACTCCGAGGGCACCCCAGGTCAAATCTCTATATAAGGATTATACACGGACCTCAAACTAGACCTTTTTCACTTTTCAGTGTATACAATTTTACACAATATAAACGGAGAATGTATCAAACTAATACTCATGATAGCAAATATGTTAAAGAGTGCTTTGTAGGTATGACAACCACATTTTCATCTGCTCTTTGGCAAGAAGAATCTGGAGAAAGTATACAAAGGGATAAGATGTTTATCATATGAAATATTTAGGATAGCTTTATGATGACAATGAAACTTCAGTCCTTTTTCATGATAAAGTGAGTTTCTGATTCGAAATAGTCAAATGCTTATTGCGGATATTTTACTCCGACTGATTAAATCATTTGTCCTACAGAATAGTATCCTAGTATTGAGGATAACGCCAGCAGTGAAAATCTTAGCATCGATCACTAATAGTCTCAGATTTTCTTGCGAAACATGGAGGATGTACTCTTAAATCCCACCTATTCGATTGGCTCTGTCCATTTCGACTTTTACTGCTTTCTAGGGATGAAAATATCATCTGAAAGAAAGTCATTTTGCATCACGAAATTAGGTTGAGATCAGCATCGCAAAAGGCATTACGGGAAGTTGTAGAAGATGGCTTTTGGGGCCTGTTTAAAAAATACTTCTTTAATTCTCCAGTTACTAGTTACCAGTCGCAGTATATTTTGTTTCTTTAAAAATTTTACCAATCTGGTAACTTGCAATATTTTCATTATTTGTACTAATCACCTGTTTACAATAATTTAATTTTGTTGTTTATATTTTGATGATAAACATAAATAATGTACGTAATTTTGTATCCAATGCCCTTGATAGAACACGATATGATTTTTCTTAACATGGTAAAAGAATTAAGTGAAAAATTGTTTGATTCGTTTTCAAACAGTTTAACAAAATAAGGTAAATCAATAGAATGGATAGGGAATTTTGAAATTTTGTGGAAATGTGAGCTAAACCGGCCCTGAAAAGGTTTTCCGTGGTTTCCCATTTTCACACCAGGTAAATGCTGGGGCTGTACCTATATTAAGAACACGGCAGTTTCCTTCCCACATCGTCGCCATAAGATCTATCTGTGTCGGTGCGACGTAAAACAAATTGTAAAAAAAAAAAGGGAAAGCTAAAACCACTTAAAAGGAATTTATTTCACTAATAATTTAGTCATCACAAAAAAGTTGTAACTGATAATCAGAAACCGGATACTGACCTTTTAATCTATTTTCACCTAGCATGTTAATTAGAAAATGCATATAATTTATGATGATTACAATGCGAGATGTTATTGAAGCTAAAAAATGGCTAAATGGGACTTTAGAACGTCCCTTTTCAAAATCCGTTCAGTAAATCCAATTATTTCCTCGAGGTCATGTGAAGCTACCAATTATTTTGATTTTTACACGGATTGCGCATATTAAATGGTAGCTGTAGAAGTGGGGCTGCTGGCAGATTATAAACGGAAGGAATGCAATATCCCCCGGAAAGAGAATAGAGTACAGTGGGTCATTAACCTTGCCTCTACAAACAAAAGACTGAAAGGCGAATTTCACTTTTGGAGGTTGGCCTGAGTTTCACTTTACGTCGCCTTTCTGTCACTAGTAAGTGCGTACTGAAGTTGCCTTGTGATGTTAGTATCTTAAAATAAGAGTATAGGAGTCATTCTCTTTCTCATTGGGGAAGAAGCCAATTTCACATTGACGGAAAAAGACATTTTCTGTTAACCCTGTCAAAAACAAGTAAATGATCTACATAACTATGTTTGAGTTTTGTCGCTAGGATTATATTTTCTAATGAACAGCAGAGTATTTTACATGATACTCCACATATTGATTATAAGATGCGATAAGAATTGACATAATTGTGTCATAATGCATATCCTCCTAATTCCTTTATTTATATAGTCTCGTCCATAAACTTGTCTTACAATTTCTATGGAAGTGTAAGATAATTTTTAAAACCTAACTAAGTCTACTCTGTGATACGAAAATGAAAAAATGTCTTTCATAAATTGTGGACTCTACGGATAGTATAGAAATTACTAGTCTTCAGAGGTTTCTAGCAATACTCCTGTAAAATACAGTCTAATTTAGCGTTAATTGAGCTATGAAATTGACAGATATAGGAACTAGCACCTTAATGTTATTTTGGAAAATTCCAACTTGTAAAACAAGCAAGAAATACTAATGTAGAGACTAGTTAATGATTTCTGAAAAATTGGCCACGTCAGTTCATTCAAAAACTTTAGCAGCACTAGAAATTAATTCAAATTTTAAAATACAAGCATTCCTACTTGACATTTCGCAACAAGCCCTGCATAACTTATGATGCAAGTAGATCGCTTGTACTGCAGTCACTTCCATATTGACCAACAAGCGGCTACGCGGTTCGAGTCACGTAGATATCTGCTTGCATTCGGGAGATAGTGGATTCTAACCCAACTGTTGGCAACCCTGAAGATTGGCTTCCGTTGTTTCCCATTTGTTACACGACCCTAACCAAGGTCACGTCGAATGATCTAATGACATTAGATATACTTCATCTATATATATTTTCTCTCCTTGTAGGTATTTACGAGTGACATACATATAGCTACTACAATCATTCACACGTGCGTGCCTTAGAACTCTAATTCTCGAATTTATTTTTTTAATTACCACTTTGAACAATTCGATATTACTTTGAGGAAATCTAAGTCTAAATAATGCAAATAAATTTAAGATGGAGTAATTATACGAAAAGCTACATATCATAATATAGAAGATGTTGACAAGAGATATTTGCATGGAGGAAAAGAGAATATTATGGTCACCGAAATGTTTAACATTTTAAAGCTAAATGTCCCCCTTTTGAGTTCATTACCTTTGTAAATAAGGATAAAACTCATCACAATTTTCTCATCATAACTTCTCTTTTCTATCTTTTATCTTCGATATGATCATACCCGCAGTCAGTCTCCAGCATTTCAGAAAAATGCCTCATAATATGCACGTACATTACTTACTCCACTGACTCGAAACCCACTCTTGCTAGCCTTGAAGATGTTTTCTTGGTTTCCCATTTTCACGGCAGACAAATGCTTGAGTTGTATGTTAACTACCGACACGGTCGTTTCCTAACCAGTCCTAGCCCTTTCCTATTCCATCGTCACCATAAGAGTTATATGTGTCAGTGTGACATAAACCAGATCGAAAAGAAAAGAAAACGAAAGCATCTCTCTCCTCACTGTGAGCCCAAAATCCTTATTATATAGCATTAAGTTCAGGTAATTTGTTTCTTATCCGATTTACTACGCATGCCAGTATGACAATACAATATTAACGACCAAGTGCTGTGTACACATTAATCCAACTTACTAATTGTTTTATGCTACAAATATCCACAATTTAGAAATTGGGTTGTCCCGGGTTGATCTACGCTTTTTTTTTACAAATGCTCGTGTCTACAACTTAATCATGTCGAGTTATATTAAGCACCTCATTATCAATAATTAGTTTATGGAGTGAACGAACAGAACTTACCCACATTACACAATCCTTTACTTCGTTCATAGTTGGATCGTGACGACGCACGCTTTCAAATTGCATAGGAATACAACTTCCATATTTACTTCACGAAATACTATTGCAATCGCCTGAAACAACAATCTTTTATTATGGAATTGCAAATTACTCCTCGCTATCGGATGTACAGAGCTCTAACTGGTTTCGAAACAATATGGTTTTAGTTCATTCTTGTTCATACTGATCAGGTGATTATTTGACAGCTAGATTCACGCAGTCTAGTTGATGAGTCACAAACTACGTAGAGAATTGAAGTATTGTCATTAACAAAGACATTACACCTCTTATTTTTAATCCCAGCTCCTTCAGGAATTTCCTCATTCGACTCTTTGTCTTGAAGCCTGTAACGTATATCCAGGTCTGATGTCCCTTATTCCCTTGTGTCCTCTATGTTCTGCAAACATTGCCCACACAACCTGCGTTGTATCGAGTTATTTTCCATACATTCGGAAGTAGTTTCTGCAAAACCCGTGACAGTTTCCACATTATCCTTGCTTGTACCAGCTACTGCCTCAACAATATTTTTTTTAGATAAGCACAAGTACCATGTTTAGATTTAGGTAAGTCTGAAGATTTGTCTTTCAGACAAAGAGTTGTCACCGCTTTTCTTTCCAGTTGAGTACTACTTTTATAGACTTACATAAAATTTTCTTTATTGAGGTCTTGACGTCATCCTTTGTTTGTTTTAAACGCACTACACTTGTTTTTAGAAGATGAAGTTCTTTGTATTTCAGTTTCCCAGCATTTAAGTAATTTGGGTGACTTTTCACGATTAGAAAACCGATGAAAGGAGATATCATTGTTCTTACCAGGATTATAATTACAACGAAATACACAAAACAGAAGGATCTCCGATTTCTTTACAGCCATCTCCTGATTGATGTTTAACTACAGAATAGTAAGGGTAACGGAGAGAGAGCAGCTTATCTACGAAAATCACCATCGGATTTTCACTGAAAAAGTACGGTTGTGTTTCTGTATTAAAAACTTTATTTTTTGATTTTATATCATTTTTCTCTTGACTCTTCCTTTAAGATCTGAAAGATACAAGAACATAAGTGCAGTCCTTTAAATCCACCTCTTAGTTTACTGGTGCGCTTTTTACCAACGACTTTGACATTACTCTCTCATACTCAAACATAATCGTACTATCTTCATCTATATTCAGTACATGGCTCGGAATACCCTTCAAAGTAATGCTTTCACAAGCTGAATGTCTGTCTATATCGGTCCCTCAATCCTGAGGATCGTGATCTCCATCCTCCACGGTCTTCTGCTATACGGGTAGATTATGCCATCTGTCCCATAGGTGTTCGCCCACGCTCCATCTTTTCAGGCACGTTTCCCAAGATGATGTGCTTTTGAAAGCTTCCTTCTCCACGACGCATAATATGACTAGATAATTGGAGAATCTTCTGTTGACATTTTGCCGATAACCTGGTACTGATGTTCAGCTCCTTGAGGATGGATTCATTGGTTCGAAATTCAGTCCAAGAAATGCAAAGCATTGTTCTCTAGCACCACATCTCGAATGAGTTGATCTTATTCAAATCTGAAGCTCGTAGAGTCCACGTTTCAACACCATAGAGGAGGATAGGGAATACCAGTGTCTGTACTAGTCTCATCCTTAGTTTTACAGAAATGGAGCGATCCTTCCAAATATCAGATAACTAAGACAATATTCTTGGCCAAAGCAATCCTTCTCCTGATTTCTGTTTCACAGCTGTCAATAATTGTTACAGTATTTTACATTACATATTTTGAATTAAGGAAATGTGAAATGAAAATTGTCACTAAACTTATTTATGAGAATGTGATACTAGCACACAAATATGTGACCGTTCTAATTTACTTCAAAAATGTATAGAATATTCAGTTTAGTTCCAACCCATTGAGTTACCATGCCCTAAAGAAGAGTTCTATATTTAACTGTATAAGTACTTCAAGTAAGTTCACTGAAGTATACAGTACACATTGTACATTACCTTAAGAACCTCTTACAGCTTAACTACTGTGCTGAGTCATCTCCCGTTAAAGAGCGAGTTTAAGATCAACTTAACTAATCTCCCCAAGATTCACAGTTTCCTTGACACCAGACAAAGTTTCAGAGAGTAGCATACTATCATATGAAAGCTGCCAAGCGAATTTCAAACTTGCAGGTTCATGGAATAGTGGCTTTAATAACGCAGTTGGTTGGAACGGAAGTGAGAAGCCCTTGGGGGAATATTAAGGGTACGATATCTCCTGGGTTGTACCGTTAGGCTATGTGTGAACTAATGAGAATGTGCCTCTGTATGAGAAAGTACAATCCTCAGTAAGCTTTCACGAGAGAATCACACAACTCCGAAGTTAATTCACTATAATTAAACCTGATTAATATATCTGAGATGTAAATTTTCTAACATTTTGACCAAGTAGGTGTACAGATCTTGGAGGAACTGTTATCATATTTGCATTGCACGCTGAAATTAAATTTCAGTTTCTAAAGACATGATAATCTGATAAAAATCTGTAAATTAGAATTCTATTCCAGTAAGGAGATGGCAAACTCGTGCGTCAGTAATTTTGTTCCGTAAAATCAATTATCATTCTGAAGGCTAGTTACTAGACATTTTAAAAGATATTTGATTGAATATCTAAACATCCTGTGCCTATTTTCATAGCAGTCAAAAGTAGATTTCTACTGTTATTAAGGCCACGGTCGTTTCTCTCCCTGCCCAGTCCCATTGCCTCCTTAGGGCATATATTTGTCGGTGCGAAGTAAAACAAATAATAATAATAATTGGAATGCACTAGAGTAAAGTGTAGTAAAAGGCCAGAGAACGTACTATACTACCAACTTTAGTGGTGGTACTGATGTGCAATTAACACTTAGTATTAGCAAATGAAATAAAATAATTGCTTTTAAATCCTGAGAGCAAATGCAACATAAGTATATGAGTAAGAAGAAGAAGAAGAGACGGAGACAATGGTAAAAGGGTAATCGGGATTAGGAGATAAGGACTAAGTTAGGAGTATACCTGACGGATGACGCTATGTGCATAAGCATTCTTCGGTGGCGGGACAAATAGTGGAGTGTAGGTTATCTAGGAGGAAAATGGACTTGATCATGGAGAGTAACAGAACTGGAAGGAAACAATGAAGAAAACTAGTAGACCCAGTTTTTATATATTTACTTTAATGTGAAACTAAACGGGACTACAGAGCTAGTTGAAAATATAGGACGGTGTATCTACATGAATTTTAAAGGACTGGTGGACCACTCTATTTTTAAAGCACCAAGATCCTAGCGTAGATTTATGTTTGCAAGACGGGACATAAATCACCACTGGACTAATATGACAGTAGTATTAGACGCATACTTAATTCATAGAGACTTGCATATTGAATGCTGAAAGTTATAACATTCCATAATATGTGAGTCCCTATACAGTATATGTACTACTAATACTACTGTCATATTAGTCCAGTGGTGATTTATGTCCCGTCTTGCAAACGTAAATCTACGCTAGGATCTTGGTGCTTTAAAAGTAGAGTGGTCCACCAGCCCCTTAAAATTCATGTAGATACACAACCCTCCTAACACCGCTTGTCACTAAGGTTCTTTTTGAAAGCTACGGTACATGTCAGCATTAAACTGGCCAATCTTGCCCAGAAATAATAACGTCTATATGACATCTTCGCGTCAAGAAGAAAGGACTAATACACAAACATACTGTTTGCTGAGTGTTGAAATAATACGAAGTTAGTAGGTTGTGCAAATTGATCTGTTGTGACAGAACCCAAATGAACGCTGTCAATTATACATAAGAGGTGTGACGGGGATGAGATATGAACATTGTTATACGGTTGGAATCCTGCTCTATGCAAATATTTTTGAGGGTATTCACAGCTTCATTGTACCTATGTTGTACGCATGTTCCGCTGAGTGTTTCGTATGAAACCGTGACGTTGTGCTATATGAATGGTGCCTGAAATTCATAAGCATTAAACTATTTACTAGACAGTGATTATTCGTTCACTCGTGTAGTGAAAGCAAAAATATAATTTATACTCGCTGTGCATTTAATTGAGAAGTACATTGATATGTTCTCATCTTTGGAGATATATTACAGAAGTCATTATAGTCGCAACGCCTGTTTCACAAGCAATTTCCTGAGAGAAGGAAACCGACAGCCAATATTACGGAAGCTTGAAAGACGTATGCGTTCAATTGGGGAGCTTGAAGGGAAACCTAAACTCCGAAAAGGTCTGGTTATGATGAAGAGGTTCTTCTGGACGCTATTGGGATTGTAGCGGTATATCATATCGATAAATACACAGGCATCCGACTCGTTGACTGAACGGTCTGCGTATTGGCCTTCCGTTCAGAGGGTCACGGGTTCGATTCCCGGCTGGGTCGGGAATTTTAACCTTCATTGGTTAATTTCAGTGGCTCGGGGGCTGGGTGTTTGTGCTGTCCCCAACATCCCTGCAACTCACACACCACACATAACACTATCCTCTTTCACAATAACATGCAATTACCTACACATGGCAGATGCCACCCACCTTCATCGGAGGGTCTGCCTTACAAGGTCTGCACTCGGCTTGAAATAGCCACACAAAATTATTGGTAGTACACAGGCACTTGCACAACAGACCAACATCATCCGTTCATCTGTTATGTAATTATTACCTAACAAAACATTTCATCCGTGTCTTCTCTAATTATATTACAAGCTTCTCGACATAATTGGGATGTGATGCAGCCCTTTTTATCAATTGTCCTCTTTTCGAATGAATCATGCTACGTACTATACAACTATAAACGGACCTGTTCATTCTTTGGAAGTGAATATCTATGTACCCATACCATGTTCTCAGTAAGAGACAAGTAAAATAAAACTTACTGTCCGGTATTTTAATCAGCCGCTGCATGGCCGCTTTCTTAACCATACATGTGTGTGCTTTTGTTGGTTTAGTCAGTGCGAGGTTTAGCAGTCTAAAGGAAATTTTGAAGTATATGCAAAATGTGTTCGTGTTCTTAAAGAAAACTTTTCCTCTTCTAACACATGCGTCATTCGCGGGTGTGATCGTTTCATGCATGCATTACGGATTCTGACTTTGAATTACCATAGGCTCAATTTCGTTTGTATTGTCCAGCTTAACGTTGCACTTATCTTATTTATGGTCCGGATCCATGGCTAACTGGTTAGCGTGCTGGCTTTTGGTCACAGGGATCCCGGGTTCGATTTCCGGCAGGGTCGGGAATTTTAACCACAATTGGTTAATTCCGCATGTACGCGGGGGTGTGTGTATGAGTCGTCTTCATCATCATTTCATCCTCATCACGACGCGCAGGTCGCCTACGTCCGTCAAATCAAAAGACCTGCATTTGGCGAGCCGAACTTGTCCTCGGACACTCCCGGCACTTATAGCCATACGCCATTCCACTTCATTTCCTATCAGGAACAGAAACCGATATATTTAGGTTGACTATAAAGTGAGGGTTGCATAAAACCTAATTTTTAGTGGCTGGTGGACCACTCTTTAAATCCGAATCTTTGAATTTTACATGTTTCTGATATTTCTCTCTCTATATATAGCCTATATATTGCAATTTGCATTACGTTTCACAGTCACAGATATGTTTTACGGCGACGATGGTATAGGAAAGGACTAGGAGTAGGAACGAAGCAACCGTGGCCTTATGTGAGGTTCAGCCCAATAATTTGCCTGATATGAAAATGGGTAACCATAGTAAACCATCTCCAGGGCTACCGACAGTGAGGTTCGAACCTGGGTGAATATTGACTGATCGACAGTTGAACCACACAAAATACGTGCCTGACCTGAAATCCTATCTAGAAATAGGTCCAGAGTGGATGGACCGTTCTTTCTGGAGGTTGTGCGTTCGAACCCCATTGTCGGCATCGCTGAGGATGGCTTTTATGATTTCCTATTTTCAAACCAAGAAAATGCCGAGGGTACACTTAATAAATAAGACCAAGGTTCCTTCCTTCCACTTCTATAACTTTCCTGTTCTATTCCATCGTCGCCATAAGACCTGTTCATGTCGGCGCGAAAACAAATAGCAAAATATAAAATTAAAATATACATGATTTGTTGACGTATTATATCTCATAAACTTATCCTTATGTCATTTATTTCTGTTCCCTTGCTATACTTTGCGGGCATGTCCTGATTAAGTCGTACAGTGATTTCTGCACTGTTTGCGGATCACAAGTGGAACGCCGGTAAGAGTTGGGTCGAGCATGTGGAATCAACCCCATTTTAGGGCGAAAATCCTTCCTTGACACCAACTGTATATTGAGGGACGTCTTTCTGTAGTGCTTGGTAGCGTAGTGTTTTGTGTGAGTTAGAAACAAACATCACCCAGTCCTTCGGCAAGAGAAATAATCAGGCGTGGACAGAATTGCCGACCCACCTGAGAATAGGACCCGGGACCCGGAAACTCTTGGAATGATAGAACTTGTTTTCTTCATTACGATTAGATGCTACGATAGAATCTGTGTAAGAATAGGACAAACCAGGAAACGGAATGTTCGAAATCTATCTGTAGTTATATTCCCAACCATGTAACTAGGATTTGAATGACTGTTACGATAAACCACACTACTCCATGTGACAACGTATCCCTCTGCATCTGCGATGCGTCCTTCCTCTTTCGTAAGGTGTCATCAATACTGTTTCAGCTTCAGTTCCCATCATGGTATCCGTACCTGTAGGTTCTCAGTGGAACAATGTAGTGACATTCAGATGGAGCAAGGAGGCTGATATATAACACTATTGTAAATTATATAGTGTCGTCACCAATGTGCCACTTACCTGAATCATATCCTCATACAGCACAGGGACTCATACTACATCATTGGCTCTTACGTTTAAATATTGAAATTTCTCTAGTGTGAAGCCTGCAGAGAGAAATAATATTTGCACGTCTCTTCATGTACCTCTTATTCTTATTAACCTTTTGCGCCCGATGACCCAGATAAGAGGCTCCTTTGAAACAACACGCATCATCATCATCATCATCATCATCATCATCTTCATTATTATTATTATTATTATTATTATTATTATTATTATTATTATTATTATTATTATTACTATGATGATATCATCCGTTCAGTCGAATCTGACCATCGGCATTTCTATGAATTAGTGATCTCCAAGTTGTCCTATTCCACACTGCCTCCTTTAGTTGTTCCAGGTGAGGGTTGTGTCTGTTTTAATGGTGTCTAACCAACGAGTCCTCTGGCGACCTGGTCTTCTTGTACTGATGATCATTCCTAGCATGATTGTTTTTTCCAATGCATCTAATCGCATAATGTGGCCAAAGTATGCTAGTCTCAGCATCATAATCTTACCAACCAAGTACACACAGGGCTTGATGAGCTCTAAAACTGCCTTATTGGTGAATTTTGCGGTCCATGGTATTCGCAAGATTTTTTGCCAACACCAGATCTCAAAAGCGTCGATCTTCCTTTTGTCTGCCTGTTTCAGCGACCAGCTCTCATATCCATACACGAACAGTGGGAATATAATATCATTGACTAATCTGTACTTGGTAGCCAAACTGATATCTCTGCTCTTCCAGATTGGGGACATAGTCATCATAGCGATACGTCCAAGCGAAATCCGTCTTTTGATATCGGGATTGCTATCTCCACTTTGACTGATTTTGGCTCTTAAGAATATCCCGCACTCTCCCATTTAGCTTTAGACAAACTGAACCACACTAATCCGTAGTAAAAAAATTGGCATTTTTAGTATTGTGATACAGGCCCAATTTTCACTTTCATCATTGAGGTGGGAAATTAAACGCTTTAGACCTTCTTCTGATTCTACCAGCAAGATTGTATCATTAGCATATCTCAAACTGTTTATAGTTCTTCTTCCAATCTTCACACCAATGTCGATTTCCTCTAAATTTAACTTCCGCATAATTATTTCTACATACAGATTGAAAAGAATGGTGAAAGAATGCGTAATTTACGGACACCCTTTTCAATTTTAAACCATTCAGTGTCGCCATATGGTGTGCGAACTGCTGCCTCGTGTTCTGTATAAAGCTAACGTATCAACTGAGTCAGATGTAAGGTTACCCCCAAGTCCAGCATGGCTGTCTTGCTCGACACAGTCAAAGGCTTTTCTGTAGTCAATAAAACACATTTAGACAGTTTTCTGTGGTATTCACGTGCTTTCTCCATGATCCACTGCAGATTAGCAATATGATCACGGGTGCCACGACTTCGACGGAAACCAGCTTAAGCATCAGGTAACTGAGCTCCAAGGATGGGTGCAAGACATTTCTGTGAAAGTCCACAATTAATGAACAAAACGTTGAAACCATGGTTAAACTTGTACCTACGAAAACAATTACAATTTTCACATTTCTATATGTTATGAAATATTACAGAACGGATAGTCATCACTCAATTTAATCCTCTCAGAGACATCAATTTTAGGAGTTTGGTGTGCCGTACGATGTTACAAGGTGGCTCATTATTCAGGTCACAATTCTTAACCGTAGCAAAAATAACATTGTTCCGATAAGAATCGCGTTTTTATATAAAAATCATGAATTAATTACGGTAATTAATTAAATAAATAACTTTTCTGATTTTATTTAAGAACAAGTCTAAACAAACTGATTTTTTATTTAACTGAAATACGTTTAAACTTTCTACATAAATTAGGGTTAGTAGTCAGTAAGCAACTTCATTTATTGCTCAACATTTAATCATAATTTGGTTAAACTACATATTGAAAAATTTCAGTGAAACGAGATAGAAGACAATACTTCGTTCTGCCACGTGGTGCTCCATATTTCTCTTTTCTTCCGTGTTTTCCTAATGCCATGAGGCGTAGGGCCATCGTCCAGTTTCTTCACTAGTACCAGGCCTACTCTGAATAAAGTGATTTCACTCTACGGGGGCAATCAACACTATGAAAGCTAACTCGAGAATGGACTGAATCCTTACCACTGTTGACAGCGGGTTAAAAAATATTATTGTTATTATTATTATTATTATTATTATTATTATTATTATTATTATTATTATTAATATTATTATTATTATTATTATTATTATTATTATTATTATTATTATTATTAAAATTAAAATCGCAGTTGTGAGAAATCCAGAGAGCAATACCTCCTTACTGTAGAACAATAACGAAATTATCCCAAATTAAAATCGAGAAACAAGAAAGTATATAACAATTAAATATTACTTACGAGTACTGTAATCTTCTTCTCGGTCCATCCGAGATTTGTTGAGCTCAGCACTTGGCGTGGATATGGCCCAGTTTTAAGTCTGGATGCTCTTCCTTACGGCAACTCTCAGTAGATTCATTATTGCAAGTTGCGTGGTTGTTGATAATGTGTTTCTTATGTAGATGAAAAAAAAATTATTAAGATGAACATACATACCCAGTCCCGAAGCCATAGGCAATAATTATGCGGAGTTAAAAATTAACCATAGGCGTACGCAGTTAAATTCCGCAGCCTGTTTGGGAATCGAGCCCGTAATTATTTGAACTGGAGGTCAACACCCTGAACATTCATCCTAAGAAGCGAACATTTACGAGTAGTATAATATAATAATTAAAATATTTTGTATACAATTTCGTACAAAATTAAAAAGTTATATTAAATTATTCTGTTACAGGTTACATAACATAATCACTAATCAGTCACTCAGAAATACACTCAAAATTTACAAAATATTCCACTACATGTAGCGTACCACAATAATAGTACGAAATCACATACTAATTCACGGATAAATTAAATATTTCGAATACGTTAACAAAACACTTTATAGTAGATTGAGTGATACAGTGACTCTCAACGTTGTAAATACAACTCCACCACATATGATTTTTTTACAAAATGTACAGGACTATAGGACGTACTGCTCTATTTCCTACCATTGTCTTCCTAAAAATTTGGAAGTTCCCTACTGAAAAAGAGGCAGCAGTTTCCCTCCCTATCAACCCCAAAGAAGGAGAGTGAATCTTTCGCCACTTACACCGGTCTAAAATGCATGCAATTTATTTATTTATTTATTTATTTATTTATTTATTTATATATTTATTTATTTATTTATTTAATTAATTAATTAATTAATTTATTTATTTATTTATTTATTTATTTATTTATTTATTTATTTATTTATTTATTTATTTAGTTGATAATGTTATTGGTTTTACGTGTCACTAAATACTTCTGCATTCGGAGATGCCGAGGTGTTGGAATTTAGTCCCGCAAGGATTCTTTTACGATCCAGTAAATCTACCACCACGAGAATGACGTATTTGAGTACCTTCAAATACCACTGGACTGAGCCAGGATTTAACCTGCCAAATTAAGGTCAGAAGGCCAGCGCCTCAACCGTTTGAGCCACTGAGCACGGCATTTTCTTTCTTTCTTTCTTTCTTTCTTTCTTTCTTTCTTTCTTTCTTCCTTTATTTATTTATTTATTTAATTTATTTTGCTAGCGGTTAGGTGCTGATGATGTTGTGGTTACAAGTTTTTACGAGGAAGTAGAATGCTGGTTGTTTAACACTGTTCTAACACACAGTAGGTTTGCGGAAGCAAAAGGATGGGGAAAGCCTAGAATTGGAAAGATATTGGATAGTACGATAATTAATGTATTTTTCAAGTATTTAACTGATATATAAAAATTTTATGACTGCCAACAGCGGGATTCAAATTTGCTATCTCCCGTGACCCGTTATGATGTCGCTGAAGTCTTGATCGCAACCCTGGTAAAGAGTCTATACGAGGTACTACAAGGAGGAACCAACTGGATTGAGACTTTACTCCTAGCTTGAGAGAGACATAACCTTGCTTTGCATTGTGGGCTCAGACTGGCGGGTTTCTCTGTCCTTTTAAGAAGTTAAATTTCATAATTTTTAAGGCTCATATATTCTTTCACGCTATGCGAAAAGAATCAGATTTAAATGAGGTAAAATGGTCAATATAAAACATTTTCCCGCCTTAACGGCTCGTGCGTATTAACGATTATTGCACACTGTACATTTATGAATTAAGATCCTATAAAATGTTTCATTCGATCACCAAACGTAACGAGTTATCCGTGCAATAATTTATGTATATTTCCACTTGATCGCACCGTTCGGGATGGATTAAGGTGTAGACCTTCGCGAACCACGGACACCATTTTGATTGTATCGCGGTCTAGTTAGCCAGTTCCCACCCTCGGGACTTAATCTGAGCAACCGGAGGGCTCGTTAATACTCAGCACGTATTTATGTACATAATTAACCCTGAATTGTGTGGCCACGCGATAGTCACTTGGGAAATATACAACTTAATTTACAATGCATAGTTAACTCAATGGTTTGTCCTCCTTGTCCCCAGTAGATAGGTGCAGACTGCTTGTTGCTAGCTAATAGTGAAAAGTCTCCACAGAAAATAACACTAAGTGTCCGAACAATGCCTATAGATGGTACTGAAGCTGACGTTAAATTTGGACATGTTATGTTTTTCTACAAGTTGCTTTACGTTGGACGGATACAGATAGGTCTTATAACGACGATGGGATAGGAAACGTTTAGGAGTTTGAAAGAAGCAGCCATGGCCTTATTTGGGGCAGAACCCCAGTATTTCCCTGATGTGATAATCGGAAACCATGGATAACCGTCTTTAAGGTTGCCGATAGTGGTGTTAGAACCCACTACCTCCCAAATGCAAGCTAACAGCTGCGCGCCACTAACCGCATGGCCAACACGCTCGGTGGACGTATTGTACCCATCCCGGGCATATTAGGGCAACTATAACATAATTCGGTTTCACAAACAGGTGCATAAATGGAATTGCTGGATGAGAACCTTCAGAATCAATTCCTGGGCTCGAAGTCTCGTCCTCCCTACTTCCATTGCGTCAACGGCTAGAGCTCCAAAGCATACGGGCAGTGGAATGTTCGTAAGAGAAAATAGGCACTACATAAAATATAACGAAAGTAGGGTTCTCTATAACGTGAGAGGAATACACTAATATTATTACATGAGAAGAATCTTTGTTGAAAATATTTGCTAAATATTTTATTATACTGATAATATCATTCGGTAAGTACACGAGATGATGCCATATTACAAAATATAAACAAAGAAATAATCAAGACAGAAGCAATAATTATATAATAGTATGCCTTAACATCATTTTAGTTTATTCACAGTTGTAGTTGTCGCTTGGCATACCTTAAATCATTTGATTAATACACACTGATACGTGGATTTATTTATCTATAACAGTGATATTAAATGCCATCTATTATTTTAATAGGCTAATAAAAATGCCACCTTGTTGAATCATATCTTTATTTAACTATCATGGTTGTGGAATGTATGCATTCCATTAGTACACTTACTTTTACACACGAGATTGCATCACCGTATATCAAACACATGATCTATTTGACCACGACAATTACATATTACGCTGAACATATACGCGTATCCTGAGTTTACCTAATAAATTATATTCAAAGTAAAATCAGCCAACGCTGGTATCGAACCCATCACCATAAAACATATTAGGAACAATAAAACACGTAAACACGTTACATAGAAAAATATCAAACATATATCACACAATACATCTTGAAGATACGGCTTAATCAAGCCATAGAATCAGGTTAAACGCATGGTTGCGACATGACTCGAACTCAAGTCCTTCAGCTTGCGAGGTAAAAAAATCTGAAACCCCTATCACGAGCTAATTTAATGCATAAAATGGGGGGAATCCATCCTTCGCAAAATCATGCAATTATCCACGTTACTCATAACATATCATTAGAATGGGATCGATACTGCACTGGCAAATGAAAGAAGTCTTGCGGGTAAACGCTAAGCTTGTTGGAAACAACACAATCTCACTTCAGACCCTACAAGTCCTTACGTCGTAAATCCGTCAATCATGACAATAGCTGTCTCTCCAGCTCTGTGGCTACGAAAACACATTGTACTCCTTATTTCTTTCTTTCTTTTTCCTTTGTATCATCCCGGCTCGGTCTCAAGTACGCATTCATTTGAGAGCCACTACTTCTTATTATTCATTATCTGGCTATATATTCATCCTAATTCAATATATCACAACAGCCATAATTAATATAATCCTTTATCATTCCAACATCTCAAACATCTCACAAGCTTCACCTTCTCATAACATACCACCGCATCTCAGATCCGTTCTGTTAATTTACAGAGAAGACTCCGTTCTCACAGGTCATTTAACTAATTTAATTTCACACGCGTATCTAAAAAAATCACATATTACCTCGGTTTGAACATCTTCAATGATCACTTATTATTATACGGGTTTTATATACAGAGTGAAGCGTTATTCGCGCACTCGGGCGTCGCAGTGCGACTCCTCACATGCCAGCAATACAAAAATGTCTCTTACAAAACTTCGTCTTGCGAGTATATCTGGCAGAAAAACGACGTTGAAAAGTAGCAATCTGGCAACACTGTAATCACATGTAGGGTAACTACCTCTAACAACAGAAGTTAGTCGTACTGTACAGTTGGTGCAGTGGATAGAGTTTTGGGTTAGCATGCAGGAGGTCGAGTGGTCGATTCTGTGTTGGGGCGTATGGTATGGTATGGTATGGTATCTGGCATCTTAATCGTCAACAGCGATTGCAGTGGGTCCTCTAGAAACCATTTGCACTTACATACTACGATCCTAGAAATGGACGAACAATCGTTTTCATTGGTCAGCTTTGAAAGGCGCACTTTCCACGTCGTGGGCGTGAATTTATTCGCACCAGTTCATCTACTAGATGTGAAACCTGTTTGTTTCAGCTGTCTATTTCTTATTAGTCTAACCAGGTATTTGTTGTTTCAGCGTTACAAAATATTGTAAATGTACGATACATGTGACCTCAGAAACGGTGTCTTACTGTGTTACAGTAGGTATGTCAGATGGAGTCCGCCTCTGTGGTGTAGTGGTTAGCGTGATTAGCTGCCACCCCGGAGGTCCGGGTTCGATTCCCGGCTCTGCCACGAAATTTGAAAAGTGGTACGAGGGCTGGAACGGGATCCACTCAGCCTCGGGAGGTCAACTGTGAGTTCGATTCCCACCTCAGCCATCCTGGAAGTGGTTTTCCGTGGTTTCCCACTTCTCCTCCAGGCAAATGCCGGGATGGTACCTAACTTAAGGCCACGGCCGCTTCCTTCCCACTTCCTTTTCTATCCCTTTCAAACTTCCCATCCCCCACAAGGCCCCTGTTCAGCATAGCAGGTGAGGCCGCCTGGGCGAGGTACTGGTCATCCTCCCCAGTTGTATCCTCCGACCCAGAGTCTGAAGCTCCAGATTGCTACTCGTCAACGTCCGTTTTCTACCGGACATACTCGCAAGACGAAAATTTGTAAGAGACATTTTTTTATTGCTGGCATGTGATGAGTCGCGCTGCGACGCCCGAGTGCGCGAATTACGCTTCACCCTGTATACCTGAATCGCCTTGAAACAAACATATAGTCTATATTCAAATTACTATGGAAATATTTACCAGATAGTAACATTACGAAGAAATTATAAATTTGGCTAAAGCGCTATTCTTCTCAAAATATGTGCTTCATATGCAATAAGAATTTATGGGATCTATATAATAATTCATGCAAATAAGCCTGCTAAATATCCATGATTATTCTTGAATCACCTAAAACCCCTAACTAAAATAATAAATAATCTTTTCCAGTCACACGCGTATAGTATTCCCTACATTTAATATTATTAATTATAACATTTTAATATTTACAAAATAAAAATTGCTACTGGCATGAAAATCTCGTGATTTAATATATTAAAATTAAATGTACTTATCGAATGCTGGGTATGGTTTGCTGTCATCTCGAGGTACACTTGAGATTTTACACCACCATGATGACTGCTCTTCTCTTTGATAGTTCTTGGTTCCTCTTCATCCTAACACGATCCATGTCTCGAACTCTGGTCTTCTTAGTGGAGTCCCTGGACGTTTCCTGAAGAAATGACTGCAAGCACTTAGGCGCGTTTCTCGTAGGCTCCAGTCCTCGGGGTTCGACGATCACTCACGAACATACAGGCAAAAATCGGAAAATCAGTTACTAAACACTCTTTATGTGCTTTCAAAGAATCTACTGGTGATAAGATGCACTAAGAACTTTAAATAGATTAATCCAAATAGTGGCAAGTTTGTATAAATCACTATTCATTTCCCCATTAATCACACAGTCTAATTAATTATCACCACAAGTATCCATGGAGTATGCAAACGCTAAATTTGTCAGGAATAATTCTTTAATTTTACTGAACGTCATTCACTCTTAAATGCTTTAGATCGGTCACTATTAATTACTGAACGTAATTGGCTGTCTCACTACTTCTAAACAACCTGATGCGTTTGCCCTTTCACTAATGATTGCATCATGAGCCGCATCTGAATGTCGTTGATATTTAAAAGATTAAATGTTGAGATAAGACTTCTATTCATCACCACTGTACACTATATTGTACTACACGGCTTATTTCGCGATATATTTAATCGCACTGATATGTTTTTCTTCCTCGACACAACACTTCATACACTGATATCAAGGTTCACTCCTAACGTGTGAGTACTGCGGCTACACAAATTGCAATGGGATACTGTATCTAAGTCCAGGTTCTACTTATAGCATCCGGACTGAGTGGTCGGGGAGGAGGTAAACCACGCCCCTGGTCGTAATGAAGCTCCGGTAAACGGAATCTTTCAGCGACGTGAAAGTAATCAAATTATATCTCGTGACCCCCTACTTTCTACTGATCTCATTAAAAACCAAAACGATCAATGGGTCATTCACAATCTCCAAAGCGCCCTTTTAGAAATTCACACGTCATGGTTCATCACGCAAGACCTCCCACTTTTTTCCACACGTTGTCAGATTTCGGCAGTCATCTTTAATCTGCGTACTACTATATGACAGGCGTCATTACCGATCCACTATTAAAGTATTGCATTTATATGCATCAACAATTAGCATTAAGTACATCGGTTCGAATGAGACCTGACTCAATAATTTCCAGAAATTATCTCAGGTGAAGGTGTTCCTCTTCTTCCTCTTTTTAGTTAATTATGGTGAAGTGGCACCAAGGGATGCGGTGTTGAATTAGTAAAGGATATTTATTTCTTGGGGGTTAACACACTTTAATTCAGCCCACTCTCCGATAACGTACATTTCCACGCGTAGCGTCCTCTCTCCTTCTCGCTCGCATGAAAAGAGAGAGCGATTTCAAAGTTCAGCAGTAATGCGCTATCCTTTTCTCGTTACAACGCAGAAAACTGCTCCCTTCGGGCTGGCGAATCGCAAATCACATCCCGGTTCGGCATGTAAACTGCTAAATACGACATTATATGTCGCAGAATGTTGCGGAAAACGGCATTTATGATTGACTAAACCTCCTAAAATGCCTATGGCATGGTGATTAACGGTCACAGTATTATTGAATGATCAACACTGAGGCCTTCGATCCAAAGATATATTCACTATTTAACCGGGCCCGGTTAAATGCCTCTGGCTCGGAGACTCGGTACTTGTGTTCGTATTTGATCATACCTATTCATTCAAGCACACACTGCAGATCGCCAGAGAATTACGCAATAGTGAATATATCCCTCCATATTTATGGTTGGCATCAGGAAGGGTATCCGGCGATAAAAATGAGTCAAGTCCACGTGCGACACAGGCTTTTACCGTTACTCCATCAAGGAGTGGGAAAAGCGGCATAAGGTTATTATTATTATTATTATTATTATTATTATTAATATTATTATTATTAGGAAATATACCCGTGCTTCGCTATGGTATAGTATATTGTTTACGGATATTGATTTGTAAAATATTAATTATAATGGCAGACATACCCTTTCAACGTCATTTCTTTTTTTTTTTTAATTGCAAGTCTCTTAGCGTTATCCAGAAACAGCAGGGGGAGGTTCACATACATTGTATCCAATGTAAAGTGCGAGTTGCGGAGTTGTGGTTATAACGACAGACTCAATTGCCTACTGTCATTCACAATCGAGTAACGAAGTTTTCATTATTATGGCAGGCCCCATTACCTACTGCGCGGTCACAATCGATTTGCGGAGTTTTCGTTGCAATGCCAGGTCCCCTTTCCTACATCCATACCGATTACAGTTGAAGAGTTTTTATTATAACGGCAGACACCTTTCCTACTGCCAGTCAAAACTGAGTTGTGTTGTTACTATTATAATGGCTGGCCCCTTTTCTTAATGTCAGTCACACCGAGTTGGTGAGTTTCCATTATAAGAGCAGGCCATTATGCCTAATGCCAGTCACATTCTAGATGGGTAAATTTGTTTATAATGGTAGGCACACATGTCTACTGCCAAACACAATCGGTTTGGGGAATTTTGAACAAAATTGCCCGCTCCCTTGACTTCTGCCAGTCAAATCGAGAAGGGAAGTTTTCATTTCTATGGTAGCCCCTCCTTACTAATGCCCGTTACACAAGAGTTGGAGAAGGATACCATTCCTATTGCCAGTCAAAACCGATGTGGAGCATAATGATTACAATAGCAAATGCCCTCCTGCTGAGAGTATTGATTTGTAAAATATTAATTATGATGGCAGACATATCCTTTCAACGTCGCTGAAAATCGACTTCAGTGAATAATTATGGTTCCGTGAGTTTTTCTTGCAGTTAACTTGTCACCCTTTATCTCGAACCACACGTTTTCACACCATTGTACTTCAACTCCACTTATCCAGAGAGGATTTTCAATGCACCAGTAATGGATTTATGACCATTTATAGTTCCATTGTTGCGAAATCTGTAAAGATAATGCCCAATAAGAAATCTACGTCAGCTTCTACTCGTTTCAATATCCATTTTTTCGAAGACATCTCTGTGACGTTCCTGGTATAGTTGTTGATAGTAAGGGCTGTACAATATGCGCAGTATAGATACATGGCTGATAGTTAGTTCATTCTCACTGTACGCAGTTGCATTATGAACAGCTCCTTCGTTATTACGAGACGTCGCTGGAGAATTCCGAACGGTTAAAGTATGAAATGATACCGTTGCATGCAACTGTATTTCAACTCTATAAAACATATATGCAGTTAGCAGTGTTAAACCAGGATATCGTTCTTGATACAAGCATCTGGCTTCCTGTGAATTCTACCTTGCTTCCCCATAAAATACTGCCATATGCACATAATCATCCCATGAATACCTAATGTTTGTGTAACCGCTTTAGGCTTGATTACGGAAATTAGAAGTAATAATAAGG
This sequence comes from Anabrus simplex, assembly GCF_040414725.1. Lineage (NCBI taxonomy): Eukaryota > Metazoa > Arthropoda > Insecta > Orthoptera > Tettigoniidae > Anabrus > Anabrus simplex. Next base: position 306,647,354 of record NC_090265.1, on the reverse strand, counting down.
AATGAAATTCTAAACAGTAAAAAACTTGAGGTTCAACAAATGCATCGCAGTACAAAACGTAAACAAACAGGTTAGGAATCATGACAACTACAGAATGGATGTGGAAAGCGGCATGGAACACTGAGAGGAGATGGAACGTAGTATTTTGCAAAGAAAGGAAACGGGAAGGGAAATAGCCCTTGGTTTACACACATTCATTTTTTATGAAGTAAAGGAATTCGAAATTCAAAATTGAAAGATCTTTAAAATTGGAAATTAAAGAGTTATTAAGCATGACTGCAGACCTGCACAGTGTGCTAAAGGAAATTTAATCACTGAATCTCAATCCATTGAAACACTATTTAACGATACATGTCGAATAAAATTAGGGCTAGTCACAGTCTACACAAAAATAAAACCAAGCCCACAGATACAGTAAATTTGCATCACTGTCTGAAACACTTCAGGTAATGTGCATAGATTTTCCGTACTTATGCAAGGTGACACAGAAATACCGGGAGGCACACCCGGGAGATAATTACGTTACAAGTTACAAAGGTAAGAAAAATGGAATTGCTTCCGAAATAAATAGTATAAGATCTTAGCTGAAAAGCTAAATCATTTCGACAAATTTAAAGGTGAACGTGAAACTCGAGGGTAAACTTCTGCGTAAGAAAAATAAATGATCACATCTGAATGAAGTTAAAAACCGAAATAAACGTAGAAACACGTGGGAACCGAATGAGGAGCACGTCCGCTCGCTAAGATGGTCAGATGATCAAAGGCACATACCCTACCTCGCTCCCACCGAAGGAGCGCTGTAAGATCAAGAAACAGGAAATGGTACAACCACCAAGAAGAACCGATCAGAATGCAGTCTTTACCTCCGACTTTCGTATTCACCAATTACATTTAGTCCTATTCCCTCCAATAAAAAGTCTCTTCTTTCTTGCTGACACAGTGATAATAAATGTTCAAAATATTCTTCGTGTACGAAACAGGAAGTGAGCTTCCAATACTGCGCGCGCAGTATAGTCTGTTCCATAATTTTAGACAAGAAGGAAAATATTAAAATTCACAGATAAATGATAATGTTGATACAACCCATAAAGAAGAGTTTCTAAAACTTAATGTAAAATGATCTGAATAGGTCCAGGTTTATGAGATCAAGACCGTTATTCCACGTCCAAAGGTCCAAAGAGAGTAAAATCTCATACAACGAAAATAATCTTTTAAAGCAATAAAATAATAAATTCCAATCCATTCCCACCGCTGTCTTTATACTGTCCCAGTTAGCTTTTGCGATAACCCTGACTGATACGTATGGTAGGTGCAAAGATTACGATATGCTGATTCATCTGCCCTGCGTCTTAGATCTGGACATCTGTTAGTCGTTCTTCAAGTTGAACGTAGGGTGTCATAATAGTGACAATACATGCAGTATACTTCGTTTATCGCAGTCGTTTCTCATATGAAAATCGCAAGATATTGTTCCTTTCATACGTATGCTTTCTGTCTAAAGGTGAAAAATGGCATTTCAGACAACAAAGGTAAACCTTAATTACGAATGCCCCCATGAGTATAATTAGGGAGAGGATTCTTATGTGCTAAAATGTGAAAAATATTTATTTTTTATGTGCTGAAAAACTTTATAATATGTGATAAAAAATGAAATTATTTTCCTTTAAATATCACATAACTAGTCGCGCTCAAGAAGTAAATAATTATAATGTTTTGTATTAGAATATGGTGCTACCAAACGTGCTCCTTAAGGCAAAATGATGTCTGTGTATGGAAACGAACTGTATGGTATATTAATTTTTGATATGCCAGCGTAGATATTATGAATGTTTATTTTTTAAAGGTAATGTTTTGTTTAAATATGGCAAAAGCAACCTATCATCTTTGAAAAAATAGTACCAGTTCGTACTCACCCATCACACGCTGGAATATTAGTTGCTAGAAGTAGTCTCAGAATTGCAGTGAACAACAAAGGTCATCTCCAAATTTTCCATCACAAATGCATGCCGATTATCTCTAAAGAACGCCTTACACTGAAAAAACGTTCGCTGCACATCACAGGAAGTCAGACGAGCATGGTTAAAGAGAGGAATGTCACCAACAATAACGCCATCAATTTCGCCAACATTAACACCCTCTAATACATTAGCAATTTGGCACATAGTTTGAAATCCTCTGTTTTTCCTGAACAAATTTTGATATTTGACCTTTAACAGTCCCTGCACCTGCGAATCCGGGAGTGAATCTAATTTATTTTCAACAGCACGCACTTCCTTCACTGTTTCGGACAACAAGTTAATGGATTTTTCAAGTATGTCTACAGTTTTACACAAGAAGCTTAGATTGGCAGATATAAACGCCAAATCATTTTTCAAAGAGCTGTCCTTTAGTATCTCTTGAAGAATCTCAATTGACGACGCGTCGTTTTTATCTAGCACGTTCATAACGGATGCAAAACTTTCGAAATTGTCTGCGTAGTATACCACAGCGCTAAGCCAGGTACCCCACCGCGTAACAATAGGCAGAGGAGGAAGCGCAAGATCCGGGTTTTTCTCTTTAAAGAGATCGATTCTTGAGGGTGCTTTTACGACGACTTTTTTGCCATTAGACACTAATTTATCCACTTGAGGATACTGAGCCCGCACAGTTTCACGTAACCTGTATAGAGCATGAACAACGCAAGTTACGTGTATCATTTTCGGAAAGCTCACAGAAAGGCCTTCGGCTGCCTTTTTCATGTAAGCTGCACTGTCAGTAAGGAAAAGCAATACATGGTCGTATTTTATACCTTTTGGCCAAAGTAAGTGCATGGCTTCATTGAATAACCTAGCTACAGTGACATGGTTTGCAGCAAGCATTTCTTTACACGCTAGCAAATAAGAATGTTCGCAAGCAGTTTTGTCATTCTTCAACACACCAACTACAACATTTCCTACTTTTCTGCCACTTGAATCCGTGGTTTCGTCAATGCTCACCCACAGTTTCTCGCTATCACATACTGCCCGAATTCTCCGTAAAGTTTCTTCGTAACATTTTGGGAGATAGTTTTACCTTAATGTGGATTCGTCTGGAGGTTCAAAATTAATGTACTTTGTTAGGAAATTTCTCAGTCCCGGATTATTTATTTTACCAAGAAGAATGTCGGCGCAAACAAATGCTCTGCACACATCTAAATAATACTGGGAATATTTAGATGGGCCTGCATTTGAAGTAGCTGTTTCAGCTATTAGTAATTGTCGCGAACTCACACGCAAAGTAGCCGCAGTATGCTTATTTCCAGACAAATGCTGGATTACTTGAGAACGTTGATCTGCACGTACTGTTTTACCACACGGTTGGCAAAATAAATACTTTTACATCGGTAGTGAAAATGCTTTTAAATTCCACTACATATTGTTGAAGACGCGACCTTGTACTCGACTTCTCTTTTGGCATTATTTTGCAGGTTACGACACACGCATTTACGATGAATCACTGTTTCAATAAAAGGAATAGCAGCGGACACTGAAGGAAATATTTCTTATAAATCCATACAAAATCACACGACCACGGGAATGATATATGGACCCGAACAGCTAACCTTATTCTTAGGAGTGATGAAATTCCAGTACCTAATGGTGGGGCAATATTCATCCGAGTCTCCCATGTCGTAACGGAATTACGTCACCTTATCTCTCCGTGATTGCCTTTCGCTGATATTCTATAAACAAAACCCGAGAGCGCTGACTCATAAAGAGTTGAAATGACATCATGCAAAGAAACATCTTGTGCAGCAAATCAAATCGCTGTCTAAATGTAACGACGTAGCCAGTGACCAGCAAGTTTTAGAACTTATGGAGGGAAGTCCATAAATAGCCGAAACATTCAGATACATTCTGTTAAGTACACTGTTAAAAACAATGCCGTAATCGTAAAATGAAAATATGAGCATTGTTTTATGACACAGAAGCATTTTAAATTTTATTGATCAACAAATATTGCCGATTTATGTGCTTATTATAGATTTTCTTAAAATATGTATTTACATAAAAATGTGAAAATATGTGTTTTTATGTGAAATAAGATTCAGTTTTTACACTTGGGGATGCACAATAGAAATAATGAACTTCGTAACTTGCGTTAAAACTTACGCAAAAAAATATGTAATTACATAAAAATCCGCTCCCTAAGTATAATGTAAAATTTAAAATGTTCGAAACTAAATTAGAACTCTCATTCCCTTGCAAAAATTCGCATTGTTTGCACTTAGTACCATCTAGCCAATAGAAGGGATAGGAAGCATTTTTCATAATTCTGCCCTGGGAATGATCTCGGCTATCGGTTCGAAACTGATGTTACAAATTCTGAATTCGAATGTGCAATAGGCTTGTCTTAATGAAAGCACCGCAGTGCGCTGAAGAACCATATCTCTCTTAAGCCCACAGAGCTTCAGCCATTTGCTAAGCGTGAAGTATATACCTATTTATTTATTTATTTATTTATTTATTTATTTATTTATTTATTTATTTATTTATTTATTTATTTATTTATTTAATCAATGCGTTTACTCTCCAGGATTAGTATTCCCCCGGACTCCGTGAGGAATCTCACTTCTACCGCCTCAAGTGTACTGTCCAGGAGCGTGAGACATTTGGTCGTGTACAAAATTGGGGAGGAGAAACAGTACCTCACCCAGGTGGCCTCACCTGCTATGCTGAACATCGGCTTTGTGGTGGACGGGAAATTGGTAGGGATCGACAAGGAAGAGAAAAAGAAGCGGCCGAGTGCGAAACAACGAAAAATCACTTCGAGAATACCTGAGGTGGGAATCGAACACCTCTCAACTCAGTTGACCTCCCGCGGCTTAGTAAAGCCCGTTCCAGTCTTCGTACCACCTTTTAAATATCGTGGCAGAGCCGGGAATCGAACCCGGGTCTCCGGGGGTGGCAGCTAATCACACTAACGACTACACCACGGAGTATATACGTTCTACTTGGTTGTATTAGTCCAGCTTGTTGAGAGTGGTATTCGCAATGTGTTTCTCCGTAGTCAGTGCTTTCGTGACGATATTTATTACGCGTGTCCGACTCGTTGGCTGAATGTTCAGCGTACTGGCCTTTGGTTCCGAAAGTCCTGGGTTCGATTCCCGGCCGGGTCTGGGATTTTAACCTTCATTAGTTAATTCCAATGGCCCGGGGGCGCGGTGTTTGTGCTGTCCCCAACATCCCTGCGACTCACACACCACACAAAACACTATCCTCCAGCACAATAACACGCAGTTACCTACACATGGCAGATGCCGCCGACCCTCATCGGCGGGTCGGCCTTACAAGGGCTGCACTCGGCTAGAAATATCCACACGAAATTAATTATGTGTATTTTATTTATTATAACTTCATTGTAAGTATATCTGAGACTTCGGAGAGGAAGTCTTCGTATAAAGAATGCCTACCCGAATACGAAATATAAAATAAAAAGATATGAGAGAATGAAGGTGTGAACCTTCTCTGCAAGTAGCCGTGTGGATCTACCATGCATAATTTTACGCAGCTATTTCAAGCGTGAAGTTTAAGCATTACTGCTCTTTATTTGGGAGAAGAGTGAAAGAGAGCAAAATTTCTCGCTTCGAAAAATTCCTGATGTGTTTAAATCTTTATTGAACGCTTAAATGGTAATAATTACATGGCGTAAGCTACCACATCTACCGTACAACGTTTACGTATCGCATATGATAAATTAAAGTGAGAAAATATCTATCAATGCCACTGTGATGAGACTGTACAAAATGGCAGCGAATTGTTGTGTCTGTAAGACATCCTAACCTACCACGTCTTCTACAAATCCGCGACCGCCCTTTTCTATCAAATGTAAATGGCCTCTTTGATCAGTCTGGTTTGCAGTTCTCTGGCGACATTTGTAGGGGTGGATATCGTAAAGTAGAGTAATATAGACTATCGTAAAAACGATTAGAGAATTCGAATCCGCTCTATTTAAAGCGGTACAGTGTTTTAGAGACGGGCTTCACGTACTAAATCTTACTAACCGAAGGCTATTGGATTTTATTCCCTTGATTTTTATTCACTCATCTCGCTGCCGTATGTAGGAGTAGGTATAGGCATTGTTTTATATCATTTTAGGAGTGTTTCTTATCTCTGAATATTCAGCTAATAGTTCAACACATATACTTAAATTGGTATCCAGCTTTTTGTTGAATGATGAGCATACTAGCCTTCGGTTCAGAGAGCACTATTTTCCGTTTCCGGCCGCGCTGAGAATTTGATCTGATTATGGGTGATTCCTTTGGCTCGGGGACTGGATGCTTTTTTCGTTTTAGTACATTCTTCTTCATCTACGTGAACACCACACTATTCACTGCCAAAATCGCGCGCACGTAGCTTTGGCGACTAGACGGGCACCCGGCCATAAAACTGCCCAAATATACATCAAGTGCCGACCCAATAAATTGAAAAAAAAGGCCAGCAAGGTGACGGTACACTGAAATCGATTAAGCTGCTTCCTCAGGTCGATATCAACGTTGAAGGAGAGTTCACATTCATGTGGAGACATTTTCCCCTGCCTGACCGTTAATTACTAACTTTTAGCTTTACTCTAATAGGATACTTCCTTCCCCATACCAGAACTTTAGGGAGTTAAAGTAACGACATCAGACTAAAAGCTGGTTATCGATTACTATCCTTAAGCTAATGTCTCTCCTCCCGCTCCAGAAGCGGTATTGACAAATGAAACATCTAAATTACACGAGCATTACAGACTCTGTGAATGATAATAACTCTAATAAAAATGTACAGGACGTTGGAGGTATATGCTTCTTCACAAGCATGTGGCGTAAGAAACGGTGTCAGTTTAATTTAACAACTTGCACATGTGACATGGATTAGAGTGATAAAGGATCAATAAGACTTGCGATTAGTCCAAACATTTCCACATGATGTGCAACAGAACAAACTTGCCCAGAGATGTATAGCGTATAGTCTGCTGAGCAAGGTTGAGATCAGGGAAATGGTGTGCGGATCTGCTATATCGCCCATAGGTAGGATTTGTGCATTCATTCCCCCCCCCCCTTGAAATCTTGTTATAGTCTTCACGGGTTACTTCTCTGTACACCTGGCTTCTTACAGTGAGGAACATGGGAGCCGAGTGACATTGTCAGTGCTTTCTTACTAAGTTGGTCGAGGTTTGAAATTAAAATTCATGTCATGGATTTGCTTTATGGGCCATAAATAGGAGATGTGCATTCATTTCCGCCTCGAAATGTGTAGCATACTCATGATGGGTAACGTCTATGTACACCTAGTCTGTTACAGTGTATAGAGGCACTTTGTCGGTGCCTTCTTATTAAGAAGTGGTCGAGGTTTAAAACCCGACGAAGCTTTTGAAATTATAAGTCAAGCCTCTTTTCGGATTATTCGTAAAACTGGAGTTTATAAACCTATGGTCCACGAACCTGCTACGTTGGCGTAGCAGGGGGAGAGGTGATACTCCCACGTGGCGCGTCCCATGTGGCGGATAGGGGGGTCCTAACCGGCTTGCGGCGGACTTGAGGGAAATAAAATACCTCTCGCGGACCAAACACACACCCCCTGTGGGTGGGGGAGGCTGACGAATAATACACCCATGGTATCCCCTGCCTGTCGTGAGAGGCGACTAAAAGGGACGACCAAGGGATGATTGAATTAGAACCATGAACCTACTTTTGATTCGTACCATCACACGGGGAACACCATGGGTTGCCTGTACTTGCGAGTTGTACCACTCTGTTAGGTACGAAATGGGTTTGTGTTTAGTAGTAGTCATGAGCTTGGCCTGGGGGATTCCAGTACCCGTGCGTCGTACCCATGTGAGCACCACCGCGGGTCTGGGCGTAGCCTGTGACTTGTACCACTATATGAGCGACACCGTGGGTCTGCGTTGCCTTTGATTAGTATCCACTATGTGAGGAACACCACGGAGCCCGTGGGACCGGCATCCGTGCCTAGTATACCTAGGTGAGGAAACTCATTGGTTTGCGTTGGCTATGAGTGGCGCCAATGTGTGAGGAACACCATAGGTCTGCGTTACCTGTACGAAGTACAATACTTGTGAGTAGTACCGTCTTGTGTGGAACACCGTAAGTTTCGCTACTTTTGATTAGTACCCCAACATGCCAATACCATGGTTCTACTTTACTCGCGACATGTACCATTCTGTGGGGCCCTAGACATGGATTTTGCACCCCTTTAGACATCAAGCATCATCGTGCTTTATGAGTGGTCCCTTGGTCAGTAATCAATTATGTATGATCTTTGTTTGAGTCTGATCCACTGTATTTTGTTTGTTTGTTTCCTTTTCCTTTTCTATTTTTTTGTTGGGTTCATGTCCATCCATTCAATCTTCATGACATTATTATTTTGTTTGGTGAGTGGATGAATTTGACATTTTTGTTCTTCCATTTCGTACCATTAGGGGCCGATGACCTCGATGTTAGCATCATCATCATCAAACCTATGGTCACGATATCAACAGTTGATGAAAAGGTAACAGCTTGCTTGCTTGCTTGCGTTAATCTCTTTTCTATGGCAAAAAAAAAAGGAGGTGACTGGGGTGATGATATGGAGGAGAGTAAGTAAAGAAACGTGGTCCAATACACTACTACTGTGTATTAATTACGATTTATCAAAGTTGGTGAAGAATGCGCATTGTTTTGCATTGATTCTAGCGTGCCGACGAAAGTTCCATTTTTTCTTTTTGTTTTACTGGTGTATTTTTCTTAGGGTCTGCCTGGCCGAGGCGGTAAAGGCGTGCTCGGTTCACCCGGAAGGGCGTGGGTTCGAATCCCCGTCAGGAATTCGTAAAATTTAAGAAAAGAGATTTCCACTTCCAGAGCTGCATATGGCCCTGAGGTTCACTCAGCCTTCACCAAAAATGAGTACCAGGTTAATTCCTGGGGGCAAAGGCGGCCGGGCGTATAGCTAACCACTCTACCCCATCACGGGCCGAGGTTAACAATGGTGGAAGGCTTTACTTTCCACTCCTCCAAGGACCTTCATGGCCTGTATGGAGGTGACTTTGCTTTTTGGTGTATTTTTCTTATTTTTCTCTCTTTGTTTTCCTTGTATTTTATGTTTCAGGACAACACCCATACCCATTCCCCGGGCCAGTGGAAATAACCAATTAAGGTTAAATACCCCGACCCGGCTGGGATTCGAACCCGGGGCTCCTTGAACCAAAGGCCAGCACGCTAAACATTTAGCCATGGAGCCAGACATTAATAATACTAATGTTATTGGCTTGACGTCCCAATAACTACTTTTTCTGGTTTTCGGAGACGCCAAGGTACCGGAATTTTGTCCCGCAGGAGTTCTTTTACGTGCCAGTAAATCTACCAACACGAGGTTGGCGTATTTGAGCACCTTCAAATACCACCGGACTGAGCCAGGATGCAACCTGCCAAGTTGGGGTCAGAAGGCCAGCGCCTCAACTGTCTGAGCCACTCAGCCCGGCACTTCGCAATTGCTGTGGAATTGTTTCTCACCCTGCCCAGCCTAGACCTTATTTCACGAGGCTCCCGCAGCTTGCTGTACGATAAGGCTCTGTACACACCCACTACGACCTCTTCCGTATAAATTCCATATAGACCTATCATGAGTGATTGTTACTAAGGAGTGACAATTGCTCTAGTGTCATCAGATGCGGGCATACGGCTGCAGTACAAAAAAAAAGGTAGTGAATTGATCTATACATTTTTTTCTATTTGCTTTACGTCGCACCGACACAGATATGTCTTACGGCGTCGGTGGGATAGGACAGGCCTAGGAATTGGAAGGAAGCTGCCGTGGCCTTAATTAAGGTACAGCCCCGGCATTTGCCTGATGTGAAAATGAGAAACCACGGAAAACCATCTTCAGGGCTGCCGACAGTGGGGCTCGAACCCACTATCTCCCGATTACTGGATAGTGGGCGCACTTAAGGGACTACAGCTATCGAGCTCGGTGATCTATACATCTTGGCTTTGTCATTTTCCCAATCACCTCTTAGCATTTTGCCATAGAAGAGTGATTTGTCTTGTGTTTACTAGTATGTAAGCCTGACTTCGACTGTAAATACTACTACGTGAGAAGTAATTGGGTGCTCGAAACATATTGTTGGATTACACTCCCCAAACCCAGGGGCAAGAATTCTATCTCGAGCTTATCACGTTGCATACTCGTGCATGGTGAAAGTAGTTAATTCTCTAAAAGAATATATTTTCCTTAATAGTTTAAATATGGTGGTAATCATTGCATCGATCTTTTAAACTATATCTGCCGCTAATGTACAGACTTCCAAACGTACTCATTTTCTCAGTATCATCGCGGAAGGTGAGAGAACTTGGGGATGGACGTAGATCAAGCTCGTACCTATAGATGTAACTGTGCGTGTTAACATGGCGAAGAAGACATAATTACCTTACTGAAGTAAACATATTTTTCTTTTATAAAGTACAAAAGTTGTCGTTGGTGACTTGTTCGTTGTATTTTTCTTCAAAGGCGAGATAAAAGCCTATATCCACTGCCAATTTTAGCTGTACTCGACAAATTTGTGCAAGACAAACATACATAAGATTTGTATATTATGAAGAAGATTCGTCTACGTGTAAAGCCCAACACCATCTTGTCCCACATCATATTGTTCTAATATCTGTAAAAAGGGTAAAAAGTTTCACATATGTGTAATGTCGTGAAATATTGGGCTAGTAACTAAGTTACAGTTGTTAATATTACATAACAAACAATAAAGACCTTTGCTTAAAAAAAATACTGGTAGAATGGTTGTTGCAACCTTTTCCAATTACTTAAAGATAATTGAATCCAGTTTGGAAGTAACTTACATCATTGCTATGACTTTCCTTGACGTTTCATTGTTTCATAGCTCTTTAAACTGATATTCATGAAAATTGCATACTTCAAAGCACATTCATCCAAACATCTGAGTGAATTACTTAACAAGTATCACATGTAAAAATGACGTAACAATTAAATAATAGGTCAAAAGCCATAGCCTTTGCGATAGTTCCGCTGCCAGCTGACGACAGAGGGAATGCTTTTAATATCTCTGTCTTCAAATCCGCTACTATCAATTCAACACTCGTTTTAGAAAAGTATGCGGTAACGTGTACGGAATTATGTTTTGACGCAAAGCGTCTCTAGCATTCTGGATCGGAGGATAGAATAAATAAGATTCAAATTTATATCTTCGACGGTTGAGGACTTACAGGTTATCCCATTTTTCGAATGAAAAATGTGCCATTTTTTGGATCAATTCAACTAGAGCTTTCGAACACCATAGGAACTGTAGAAATCTGCCCACTTAAATACTAAAAATAGGCGTTAAACCTTAGCCTTTTATACAGGGTGAGCCATCTTAAATTTTCACCCCAAATAGGCCTATTTCTGAAATGTAAGGTGCTGTCGACATGCTGTTTCATAGAAATGAGGTTGAATCAAGGGCCCAGAATTGTATTCCATACACACATTTTAATAGTTATCATAATGGGATTATTTTACAATTGAACAATGCCTATTGTCATTAACAAAATAAAACTTGAGAAAATTTGACTGTCAATGCTTTTCTTCATCTGTATCCACCTATGCGTCACTGGGAAATTATATTCTGTTGCACTGCATGCAGTAACTACAAGTTCTATTCACCCTTCACCACCCTACACTACGTCGACTATACGTCTGTTATATCGGTCATCAAGTAGTCTGCCATCATGATATGATTGCCGGGCTGAGTGCCTTGGACGGTAGAAGAGCAGGCCTTCACAACCCAAAAGGATGAGTTCGATCCCGGCTAAGTTTGGTGATATTTGAAGATATCCAGTAAAATCATATCCGTTGTGGTTATGAAGTCCAATTTAAGAGTAGAAGGTGTAAGTGTATCTCCAAACCTTGCCGACTCGTTTCCAAAGTGTATAACTTCTTGACGGTAAACCGAACGCATTTACTTCCAGAGGAAACAATAATACCTTCATTACCGCAATTAACCATCTCTCTATGATGACGATGATGATGATGATGATGATGATGATGATGATGATGATGAACATACAAATCCAGAGCCACAGGATATAATCAGATGTGATTAAAATGTCCAACGTGACTGGAATTCGAAACGGATATACTTTGAAACTAAGGATCGTTATTATTTTGTTAATACTGGTTCATATTATCACCTAACTCTCTATCACCGAAAATTTTACGCAGCGTAAACAATACTGTTCATGCATATATATATATATATATATATACATTATGTAAGTGATCTGATAGAATCTGAGGATGTTCTGGTAGAACGAAACCTGTCAATATTTGTATAAGAGTGGGTACTTTTTTACAGGCGTGTTTATAGTGTTATAATTTTTTGAAATGTTCGTGCGTTTGACAGACTGGAAAGTTTTCATGTTACATGAACATTCAGCCAAGGACTAATAACAATACTGATCAGAAAAAGAAGAAGAAGATATGTGGAATATTTAATAATCATCATAATCTCACTAATTATACGAGTCCATATGAAATTAATTTACATATTACAGTACCTATATGTTGCATGTTACAGACCAGAGATTGTTTGGATCCTCATAGCATTACCAGAGATTATATGGTTATTGGAAAACGCAAAAACTGATTGGGGCGCTAAGATGAGACGTACCAGGCAATGTTGGGAGTGTGGTAGTTTGGAATTGCTTTCCTCACCGAGTCAGTATGACTGGTCGTATGAGTAACACCTTTCATGATGCTCAGACGCACTACTCGTTCTCCTAAAGTCATTAACCTGTTCACCTACACCACAGCAGCTTCCATATTGTTATAGCCATGGATGAAACTAGAACTTCGCTGGAAGCTACCTTATGCTCTCTTCTGTGTTAAGAGACAGTTGCGCCCGTCAAGAAATATTACAGGTGATTTACTTACGTGCACTGCACGAGAAATAGCTAACACTGATGTAATTACTAAGGAACATAGAAAGTGAAAGAGAAATATGAACCTTAGAATTACTGAAAAATGTTTTATTACACTTCGACTTTGTAATTGTTGCAGTCTCAAAGTTTAGAGTCTCTAGTTCTCTTAAAAATTTAATTACGAACCTAACTAATTTTACAAGAAATATTCGCTTCTTTCTTATATTTACGGAGCGTACCTACAGATAAAAGATTTATAACTAAGTATTAAAACGCAACTGCGAAACTTCTCAATTTCACTCCATGCGTGGTAAGTTTTTATTTTCTCATTTCTGAGAGTAATATTTAGACAGCAATTCTCCTTGAGGAAAGCAGAAAGTTTAATTACACCACTCTTCCGTTGTAATTTCTTATCTTCCCATGAAAGGAAAACTTTCTCTTTTTTAGCTACTGTGACATTCTACGTTCGCTCTTATTTTCTACTTGTAATAGGTATATATAAAAAATAGAGAACGTTATTATGTATTCTTGATTGGGTATCAAACAGAGGTTTAATTAGATATCATCTTATTCGAGAGTGATGTATTTCTGTTTTTCATTAAAGTATATTTTGATTTCGATTTATGTAGACCTATATACAGCAATTCGTCATAATTATAATGCAAGTTAAAACGAAGAGTAGCAGTTTTGATTGTATCCTTCACTTTCAGACTTTCTCAAATATTTCCACATCGGCTTATGATACCAAAATTACGTTTTCGCTGAACACTGCCACAATTTTTTAACAGGTATAGACATATTTAAAATGGACACGTGTGAAATTCCACAAAGGACTTGCGGCGGATATGTGAACTGACACAAAGCTACCCTCCTGCAAGTGTCGAGGTGGCGTGATTACCGCCGACTGTTGTACGTCGCTAAAGGACCCATTGTCTGTCCTGTTCTGCTTCGTGATGGAGGCACACCTGTTGTACAGCCAAAATAGTAAACAGCTCTTAGTGATCAGTTAGTTTATATTTTATGTCCACTACACATCTAAAAGTCATAAGTGTACAGTCGCTCAAAATAATGAGCGCATGGTATTATACAAGTTCCTCGCAAGTAAACTTTCTTCATAAATATTCTAATTGAACCTATAGATGTAATATTGATGTGTGTATCCACTGAGTTTGTATCTACATGGGAGGTGAACACGTTAATAAGTTGAAACACGTTGAAACTACTGTGTTAAAAATAATTGTAAATATGAAATTAACATGTTAATGTATGTTATTAAAATAAAATTTTAAATATACTGTTAATATTTCTAATGAATGAAACCTACAGTTTGCGTGCTACATATGCGGCATTTGAATTGAATCAGAACAGCTATTATAGTATTTCCTTACAGACCATAATCAAGTATAGACGGAAGTTGCTTTTAAACGTCTGCGGATCTATGTAATCTTCAGAAAGGGATTTATGCAACTGTATATGAAGTTAATTCTTGCGACATAGAAGACTAAATTTAGAAGAAATTTACTTAGTTTAGGAACAAATGGTATATTTCGATTAACAGGTGCTAAATATGTTCTTGAAATCAAGCACTACCTTCATTAAACTGAACCCGTCAGAAAATGTTTATAGATAATATTTTGTCTAGCTTCAGTACACTAAATCTTGTTCCGTTGCACAAACCAGCCTAATTACCTTATTTGACATTATCGCACTCTACGTAGCCAACACTACTGCAAGTTAATTGGTCATCCATGAAACTCTTTAGAAACTGTTGGTTGAAGAATTTAACTTGTTCTTTTGATGAGCACAAAATTCCTACTTTAAAACTGAATTCTCACTTGGATTACAATAAGAAAACACTAAATTCCGTAATATATATTTTGAAATCTGGTTTTGGGGAATCTCGATAACGCAATTTTGACCTTAGTTCTCCGCTGCTGAGTTTTAGGAGTCATTCACTGAAGTTCGGATGCACAGCTCTTACATTCTTTTTATTAGTTAAAATATTATTTCGAACAATAGAAAAGAATATCTTAAACTTTCCTGAATAAAAGATGACCTGTGACTGTAAGGAATTACTGGCAGGCACTGTCGAAAGTCTCGCCAACCAATATCACTTTTCATTATATTTTGAAATAGGTGATCTACTGCTGAAAGAGCGTAATCGAGAGAAATGATTGCTTCGTCCTATACGATTATCTTAGCCTGTCTTATTTCCTCTGCATATTCTGTTACCATTCTCATGTTAGACGTAAAGATACGCAAACTAAGCATAATACTCTCACTTTCCCGTCTTAACGTTACTCAGTTTCTCTCCAAATGTATCGTTTTGGATTCTGTATTTCCTCCCCGTAACTGCACATTGTTTCAATAAATGTATCACTTTTACCTTCGTTTACTCTTTTAGATCTTTAAAATTTGCTGATTTAACACAGGAAATTCGTACAACCTGTGACGAACGAAGATTACTTTCAAGCAAGACACTATCCAATTTGATATTGTAGAGTGCTTTTTATTTTATTAAAATTGTCAGTACACAGTTAACGCATGCTGCGATTATTTTTACATGCTTCTGTATCTTCAGTTTATGAGCCCTGAGTTGCAATATACAATGAATACCTTGAACACATTTTCAAGTAAAAAGATTTCCTATTTTCAGCCAACAATGCCTTGTACTTTGAAAACTTCGTTCTACTTCAGCTGACACAAGAGACCATATTTCAAATGGACAATATCATTTTAATCTAATTCTACATGATTACGAGAAAGCTTTTCACCCCACACAATGTGTGATAACCTTCGTTCTTTTCTAACACCTTTTCCATTTTTTAAATACGTCTTGTCCCACTTTACCACAAACAACATTAAATTTATTCACAGTTATTTTCACTAGTTCTATCTGCTTCACTAGTGGCACTTCTGATTACTCCAGAACAGTTACAGTAGCAGGAAGAAAACCAAAATTTGATTTAATGTATGAAAGTTGACCTGAAATGTCAGAATTAGACATTAATTCCTGGGCTAGTCCACTTGAAGCGGCTTCACTGCTATCACTGGTAGTTTTCACAATGTTGTAGTTCTGGCAGTAATAGTTGTATGATACAATCCAATGAACTAGCATCAGTGAAGTCCATTAATTAAAAATAATGTTTTCATGAATTTATTTTCATGTAGTCAGTTTTTCTTGTTTTCATTTGAGAATATTATTTTCAACGTAACCAATGAAGCTAGCTCAATAATTCTAGTACATTTTCATATTTTCTAAGAAATATACATACATGCAAAATTTCATCTGAAATTTCAGAGTTATTAGGTAAACGGTTCTGAAAAACAAAAGTTATGGGAAACAAACTACAAACTTACCAATAAATGGCTTGCTTGGATTACAAGGTTCTATGATTTTGGGCATAACTTCGCAAGTATAGGAGATATTAACAAACATTTTACACTGTTATAAAGAGAAAAGTTCAATTTTTAATTACAAAATAAATTTTAAAGTCGCATTTGTAAATATTACAGGGCTTGGCAGCTAAATATTAAACAATCAGATCATCTGAATACAAATCTATAACGTTGAGTAAAATGTTACGAGAGAACAGGGGAAACAAATACTGATATGAACTCATGCAGTACATTTATTATTAGGGAAGCAAGAAATCAGTCCAGAATATTATGGCCCTCTGTGACTGTAAAAACTGCAACATAGGAAATTAAGATGTTTTGAACTATTTTTAAAATCAGCGGGCGTAGAAAATTCTCAATTCCTACATGAATACCACAGTTCAGATAGCCACGAAGTCGATGACGAAGAATCTCTTGTAAGTGAGGCAGACATACGCCAGACTATGAAAAAAATGAATATTGACAGCGCTCCTGGGCGTAATCGAGATTTGTTGAAAGTGGTTATCGAACTAAAATTTCACAAAATCTAGTTGTATTGCTAATTTAATGTTAATCTGTGTAAACATTTTCAGTACTAAGAAGGTTCATACAGAGGACACCTGAGAGGAAGATTAGGCGATACTTCGATTGGTGAGAACTACAGAGAGCTTTTATTTCATTGTTTGGTTCATTCATTAACTCTTCACTCGTAAACGGCTGCCTGAGAGAAGTAAAGACAAATTAAAACGACTGCTGTGGTACATTCTTTGATGAATCGAAAGTAGTTGATACAATAGGCCATAAACATCCAGAGTTAACTTTGAACAACAAACACATTCCTCCACGTCTATGGTATTTAGTGGAACACTAGTTCCGAATCGCTTGGAACTGAGGAAGGAGTAATCATTTAATGCAATTCATATTATTTTGATACTTGCAGAATTATCTTTTGTCATTTAAATTTATCTACTGCTATCTTAAAAATTCCAATTACACTGATACTTCGTATTACAATTTATGTCCGGCTCCATAGCTAAATGGTTAGCGTGCTGGCCTTTGACCACAGGGGTCCCGGGTTCGATTCCTAGCAGGATCAGGAATGTTAACCATCATTGGTTAATTTCGCTGGCATGGGGGCTAGGTGTATGTGTTGTCTTCATCATCATTTCATCCTTATCACGACGCGCAGGTCGTCTGTGGGTGTCAAATCAAAAGACCTACACCTGGCGAGCCGAACATGTCCTCGGACACTCCAGGCACTAAAAGCTATACGGCATTTCATTTCACTACAACTTATGACAAACAATACAGTCAATGTCTAAATTGATATAGCGACGCTAACCAAAGACATTCACTTTCGTTGAAGTGTAGCTCATTGTTCACCCTTTTTAGCTCTATTATCCAATACTAGTATTGATTTTATATTGCTTCTGGACTTGGGCATACACTTGCGGATGATCTCGAAAATTTGGTAGCGCTGGGCTTCGCCAATGATATTGCCCTGGTATCTAATGATGAAGACACCGCTGTAATTATGATAGATATGATCAACTAATGTATTGTGCAAACTGGCCTCAATCTTTAGGTAAGGTAAGGGTTATTCTGCCCGAAGGCAGGTCCGAACCTCTACAGAGGTGTTCCTGAGCCGGAGTTTACGTGCGGTAGGGTGGCCAGTTCCTGTCCGCTCCTCCATTCCCTTACCCCCCACCAACAGCTCGTGGCAACCCATCCAACTCCTGACCACGCCCAATGTTGTTTAACTTCGGAGATCTCACGGGATCCGGTGTTTCAACACGGCTACGGCCGTTGGCTCTCAATCTTTAAACTGATCAATACATATATTAACATATGTGACCCAGTTTGGTATATTTGTTATAGTGCGCCCCCTTAGCAAAATTCGGAATCTGGAAGACATTGTTACAGTTAGTCAAATATGATATGAAAGGAATAGGCTTAATTGGTTCGTGTGTTACGGTGGATTCATGGGAAGCATTCCGTCAGCACATTAATATATCGTCACTGCCGGGACAAAACCTCCTATGTGAAATATTTTGGCTTAGAACGGCCGGTAAGGTTCTCTCATCTAAGGTGCAATATTGTGTGAATATTGTCAAGGCATTCTCGCCCTTCATAATGTATGTGCTGCGGGACAGTATATCTCCCAAAAGTATTATCACATAGGAGGTTTTGTTCCGGCAACGACGATATGCAACCGCCTTAAGCTCAGTCCAAATATGTTTTAAAACCGTTCCGAAGAAAATTATAAATAAACTCCGCGATAGCAATTTAAAACGAGGAAGGGTTTACCCGATCGCGGCAGAGTAGTGTGTCTTTTCTTGGAGTGGAGGAAATCTAGTGGTTAGAATATGGGCAAATTATGGGTTACCTTCTTTTCAATGGACGAACGTCATAAAAATGAACATCAGTGCTGTCGCAGTTCGTAGTGTTCCCTTCAGCAGCAGTTGCCGTGAGTGCAACGACATTGATACCCTTCCTCACAGGCTTGGTTTCTGCCACAAAAGGGGAGCTCTTAAGAAACAGCAGGCACCGTAGACTCAGAAGAAGGATAGTGGACTGCTTTAGAAATGCAAAACAGTTCGAAGGTTGAAATAAAACGAGCGGACATTGTAGTCATCCATAGGAAATCCATCCAAGGCGTCATTATCGATCCAATCAGATTTGAGGGAGATAAAAACCAGTCGAATGAGGTTGATAGAGAACAAAGAGCACTATGTGCCTAGCGTTTGTGACGTGAGACACAATTACTGGGAAGTTATTGGTATGTTGATTGGTGCGCGCGGAACAATCACAAAATGTCTTTGTGAATATTTTCAAGCGGTTTCGACTCACTAATAATGTTCTGTAAGATTATATCAACTGCGATGAGATCTTCCCTCCAACTTGCACAAAAGCGTATGTATAACTTAAAGTAATTTGAATGAATAGAATACCTTAGGGAATATCTGCGTATATAAAAGGTATTTCCGAAAAGATATTAAATGCGAGAAATAATAACATGCGCTTATTCCTTTCCCTAGTGACACAACATAGCGATAAGTGGTAATAGAACCTAAAGACGCTGCTCTGGAGAAGTATATCAACTACTTTTTGGACAATTAACATGAGTAAAGGCAACATTTTCCCACCGGAAATCTGGTCACGTTTTTCATTGCGTTCAGCGACACCACGAATGTCAGCGATTCTTTCCATTGAATTTTGAATGTAAACTTCATCATCATCTACATATATTTAACTTTAAAGAAGTGTTAAATGCGTTCAAAGGAATACTTACGTAAAAATAGGCTATGGCATGTTATGCAACAGCGAAAAAAGTAAAACTTTGTTAAGGCCATGGATAAGTATTCATATGGATAAATAACGGAAATTATTAAGGAGTCCCACAGAAATAAATGATGTTTTTTAAAGTGTAATTTTATGGGCCCCCAAATTAGTCTAGTACATTATTCCGTTTTATAATGTTTAATGACGGTGACAGCACAGCTTCCCTGGTTCCGCTACCCTGTGGTGCGCCGTGCTGTATCCATACGACTGTCTTACACCAGCTTCACTCAGGAATTACTGGAAACAGTAACCATTCCTCTTGTAGTACTTTCACTGTCAATAAATATCCTTTAGTGGAATATCGAAATCGACTAATTTTGCTTTATCGCCTGGACACATACAATTGCACTTTAAACAGAGTTTGCTTGCAGTGAGAACCAAGAAGTAGTTTTCCATTGACGCTGGATTTCGTATGGTATACTTGATGGGTAGTCTTTGTTTGGTCTGACTCTATCTATACATTACAAAACAAAAATTGAAAATAACTTCCAAAAATCCCGAGAAAAGGCACGTGGCTGTTCTTAGGTGAGATACCTGAAATATATAGACGCTACTTATTTATGAGCTGAAAATTCTCATAACAGTACATTAATAAAACGAGAGAAACAGTACTTTCATAGACTTATGTTCGAATAATCTTTGAAAGAGCCTGGAACAGTGTTTTAACAGCGACCCACACTCAAGCTGCTATAATGGATTCCAAGATATATTTTATTTTTACAAGTTGCTTTGCGTAGCAACGCCTTTACGTATTATGGCGACGATAGGATAAGAAACGACAAGGAGAGGGAAGGAAGCGGCTGTACCTTAATTAAGGTACAATTCCAGCATTTGCCTGGTGTGAAAATGGGAATCCATGGAAAACCATCTTCAGGACTTACGGCAGTGGGGTTCGAACCTACTATCTCCCGAATGAATCCCTTGCCGCACGGCCAGCTTGCTCGGTGATTTCATCAGAAAGCATACCGAAAATACTTATAATTATGGTGATGCAGCTCGACAGAATACAAACTGCGTCAGGAATGGGCGAAAATCAAACACGATTGGCTTTACACGCCTTCAGAAGGAAATAAGAATCACCATTTTTTACCCTATCATTAGTCTTGAAATGTGTCATGAAAACGCTCAGGTAATGTGTAAATGGAAAGGAGTTCGTCGCAACATGGGGCGAGTGATGTTTATTTCCATTTGTAAACAACACTGGCAGAGCGTCATTGCGCTGTGGGCCGATCGAACTCAGTCATATTTACACACATCTTAGCGTTTTCCGTTAATGCTGGACGTCGCACTACGTACAGGACGAACCGTTTTTGTTTGGGTTAACTCTACCTACACATTACAAAAATAAAATTGAAAATACCTTCCGAAACACCACAATAAATGTACCTGACGATCCATAGGTGGGACACCCGGCATATATTAAAGACGCGTGGAAGAGCTGAAGGGCGAATAAAGTGATTTTCATTTGACACCGTGGATTTCTTACCAATTGGTAATTAGTTATGAAAAGTTTTGTATAACATGAAATTTTTATAGATTTCCATAAAATTCATGCAATTTTTACTGGGTAATAAGATCTCAAGATTATAAATCACAAAAATTATAATTCCACTCCGTCTCTAAATATCCGCAACAATGGCATAAGTCATTTGGACAACTAACATAAAAATTCAATATTTTTGAAAACAAAATGGTCTTATTGTGGTATCAGGATCTCTCCAGTGAACCATGGGCCTACCAGGAAATAGGAAATCTGTGGTGGTACTGCGGATGGTGTCTGTAGTGATTATTGTTTTAAAGAAATATGAAATTAAAGCAGGCTCTCTTTGTGGACATAACCAACAAGAAAATCTTGTATAAGAATATACCAGTGTTTCCAACCTTAGGTCAAACATTAAAAACTAAGTTAGCAGGTGATTCTGATCCTTTGTCGCGGGTGATTCCAGTCAATTATTCGCGTTTATTTTAACGACTTAATCTGATTTCCTAGAACTGAAAAGAAAAAATAGTGACATGGAAGAAATTAAGTTTATTTAGGGAAGTGACGTGCCACTAACGCGTGAGCTCTCAGATGAAGAAAGAAAATATGTCATGATCTTTCAAGGACATGTGTGATGATGTCATCTCTGAGGCTCGTAGGTAGTCCGTATTGGTGGAGAAAATTCTCAAATGACTTGGGGATAGCAACTCGTGCACAAAAAAGGAGGCCAACTAAACGCACACTTTCCCGTCTATACTGATTCTTGAAGTATGGGAGGGTTTTTAATTGTTCAAGTTAATTTTATTGTTGTACACTTCCAAGGTACGCCAGGATGACAGAATTTTAACCTGCAGGAGTTATTTATCCTGGTGGAAGCCAGTGACAATGATCTGTCACATTTAAGCACCATCGTACGTCAGCAACTGCGGTTGGAATTGAATCCGCTACTTTGGAAAGAGAAGGACGACGATATCAAGAGAAGTCGAGCGAATAAAATGAACTAAGGAAACACAAATGTACTAGTGTCCGTTACAAAGTAACGCCCTCTGTTTTCCACAACGAAGGCACCAAACGAAAGCATACACGGTGTAGTTCAGTTAGCGTTGACACCCCCAACTTTTCCTCAAAATATCAAAATGAGGTTACCACTGAATGATAGTGTGTAAGGGAGCGAGTAGTGAGTCGTACAGTTACTATTCATAACGCTTGTAATTACGGAGAAATTGAACAAAATATGGTTTGGAAATGGAAACATACATATTTTCAATTGTATTTGATAGTCATCTCCAATGTGCGACATATAAGTAACTTTGCACGCTACTGTGCTAAAATCAACATGCATTTAGATACTGCGCTTATCATTACTATAATAATATTAGAGGAGAGTAGAGTGAAGCCTTAGGGTTACCTTTATTGAGGAGTAGCGTAATAAATATAACCTATTGCTGTGTGTGTGTGTTTTTGCATTGTTAGCGAGCATACCAACTGACTTAATTGTAACTGTCAAGAGTTGCATATATCATCCGTGTGAATCTTTTGGTATTATAATTTGAGTCGAAAATGATAAACAAAGTCCTCAATCTTTGCAAATTTAGATTATGATAATTACTATTCTTCTTCTTATTATTATCGGTTTACTATTCGCAGCCATGGTCCGTAAATGCTCGCTTGATTAATTCCCCTCCCATGAGATCAGGTTTGAACTGATCCTTAATTTCAGTCGCGTGGATTGATGTGAGTCTCACACCACTAGATGTTGCCCTTCGAACTGAATTACATAGATTTCAAATTATTTCAAATTATTTCAAACTATTTCACTGGGTGAGAACTATCATTTTCTGACAATTTTTTATCAAGAATACCATTTTAATAAATAGCCTAATTTATGAACGGAAACTCTTACATAACTGCCTTCATGCACAAGTTAATTGGTCTATTTAAATAATGCGTTGAACGGCGAGAAGGCATAGCTAGTAGAGAATTCAATTTCTTAGTAGTCCTCCCTAAGTAGAGGCTGTCATGGTGTGGGCAAAGTTTCCATTCCATCTCTAGTGATAATAGTTGCGAGGATAATTCTCATTTCTTCCTTTTCGCTGTGAATTTTGCTGTTTGTTAAACTTAGTTAGCTTTTACAAGCTTCGAATATAAAAATGACGCTCTCATACCTTGTACAGTAACGTGAGATATACTGGGTTAAGGTGTGGCGCTGTCCTGAATAATAAAGTAACTTCTGTGGGAGTAGAAATGCACTGTGACGTGACGTTCAACTCATAAATCATGGCCATATTTATTTGTTAGCTTGCTGTCTGATACCGCTGCAGTCAAAGTTAATCTCTGTGAATATGGGACTTCATCATTCAGACATGACGTCAAAGGGTAATGAAGGGAGATTCACCTCAATCCACGTGAATGGGCTTTGGATACATTTCGAGACTGATTTCGTTTTTTACTGGTTTTCAGCTTGATATTCTAGAGGGATATTTGGGAGAGTACAAACACCCTGCCCCCAAGCCAGGCAAATTAACATTTAAGGTTATAATCTTCGACCCAGCCGGGAATCGAACCCAGGGCCCCCTGAAAAGAATTCGACTACATGGCCCATTGGTAGGTTAGCGAATTTCTTCCAAAATATATTAAGTTTCATGAAAATAAATATCAATTGCCGTAAAAGATACATTTTTCCCGCAACATGTGGTTTCTAAGGACAATTTAGCAATTCTGCGTTGCTCTCTTCTACCCTGACTGCACAATTATCGATAGATGGAGCTGAGGTCGTTTTATTGGATGAAAAACGTAACCTAACCTATTGATTGCACATCAGTTCAGAGATATCCCACTCTAGGTCAAGTGCCTCATCGGGACGAGCACTGTGCTAAGGTGCCAGTTTTAAAGGTAAGTTGCTGCACATTTTTTATTTGTGGTACTCGACTCTCAGCTTTGACAATAAACAGCTGCACTAATTTGTGGTTATGAAAACAGGAAATCTTCCGGTAAAGTCTTGTAATTTTGTGGAAAATTAACCCAACGGAAACTTTAAATTATTTTGAACGACGGAGTCTAAATATATTTTGAATTCCAATGACCCTTCAGTAAGGAAAGCTAAGCGTATTCTGGTCAATATCTTACAGTCTGCTTGTTAGATGGTAATTTCTGTTTGGTTTACATATAGTAAGAATTTGTACATGTTTGACGATCTTATTCGAATTGTTCTCGTATTGTCTGCATCATTATATTATATTAATAATGTGCCGTGTAACCTTGTGCAATATGGCAATGTGAGTGCCCCGAGGCGAGGCCAGCAGGTGCTGATAATGTAGATATCATGTAGTGTGTGTATGAACGCGCGTGACATGCAAGCAGCACGCATGCAGAGATTAGGCACACCTGTTGGTGAAGATAGCACTTGTATCTATAGAACTGAAAAGGGAAGCTAATTTTTCACTTGTAAAAACCATTCTCTGATATTTCAACCACAAGAATAACCAGGCAACACTATATTTGTTTTAGAGGATGGTCGGAAATAACGCGAACCGCGTATATCAACGTTAGAGCGTTGATCAAACTAATAAAATTCTGAAGAAAACGATATCTCATTCCGTTGTAATTTTATCAGCTGCTGAAGTTACCCGATCAGACAGTTTATTTATTTATATTTATTTCCAAAGGGTCTATACAGTGGTCACCTCCAACTTAGACCCTGTGTTCTTAGTAATGAACACAACAAAACAAATATACAGTTATAATAAAGAACCATGCTGTGATAGATCAGATATTCGGCGTTTGCCAGGAATTTCGAGGCTAATCACGATGTTGTAAGGATTTTGAAATAAAGGAATATTAGCTCCCACCAGTGGTGATAACCACTGGATGGAGTCTGGTGATTAACAAAGACGAAGAAAAGCGTAGAAGGAAAGATTATGCAACCGTGTGTAGGCCTACATCTACAATTTCATCTGAACCCGTCAGCCTGTCTGGTAGTAACTTACCAGCCCACGCTAACCTTATCATAACACGGTCAGACAGTTTATCGGGCGAATTCAAATAGGTTTTCCGAAGTGGTGTTACTAAATCTTCACGTGGCTTCAGACCAGCTTGCGAGCACCAATCGAAGTAAAAATCTTCGCCTGGGGTGGTACGTGAACACGACCTTCAATCTGACAGGATCGCGGTCATAGCAGTACGCTACGGATGGCACCGGCTGACTCATGGTGTGTTTGTGTTCGGTATGGATGTCAAGCCAGTCTTATGTTACGTATACATTCAGAAAAATCACCTCAAAAAGCCGTTTTGAATTCGCCCGCGAAGTGATCTGATTGGCTAACTTCAACAGCTAATAAACCGAGAACGGCGTGGTATATCAATTTATTTTTCAAATTATTTATTAGCATGAAAGACCCACTAACGCTTATATATCGAGTTCACGTTGATTCCCACCACCCTGTATATCATTTACCTTTAAATTATCTGATCACCACGGTGATTATTCTGAAACAAAATAATGGCAGAAAATGTAATCGACCCAAAGAAGACGGAAAGAACACCACCAGTCCAGAATCAAAAACATTGGTAATTATAATTATCAGGAAAATGATCAGTAGGCAACAATCATACTTTAGCACAAACCAGAGGAAAGCAAACACGGGGTGGGCTGTGATCAGTAGCGGGAATTGGGATTTTATTTATCGTATGACGAAAGGAGGAATATCGGCTATTTATAAAATGTGTACAAAAATACACACATACACACCCACTCTCAAGTTCACAAGAATATTCACAATACTATGTCCATTTGGTTAATCCGCTCAACGGCTTCTTTTGTTAGGTTGTGGAGGTCTTTCATTGAGCCTCTAAACGCTCTGAGGGGACATTCGAGCACTATATGATCCATGGTTTGCTGTTCTTCACCGGAGTCGCAATGAGGAGAGGACTTCCACCCCACTCGTTGAGTATTGCTCCGCACCTTTCCTGGACAGTCCTTACCCTATTCCAGGGCCTCTCAGGGTGCATGCGCGTGGTGCATGCACTGTGCACGGTGCAAAAGACGACATGGCTTGGTTGATCAGAGTGCAGACCCCCCACTCCTCGATTTGGAGCAATAGCGCTAACTCTCTCTTTCCTCACGCCTGTCTCGCTCGCTCCCCCTGTCTCCCTCTCCCCCACTTGCGCCGTAGCGCTCCAAATCCGGGCTGAGTTGATCCGAGTATAGCCGAGTAGAGCCGAGCATAGCCGAGTAGCCCAGAGACGAAGCGTTGATCCGAGCCATACCGAGCGGCACCGATGCACAGTGCACGGAGCTCTTGCGCCTCGCTCTGCACGCGTGAGATTTTGGGCGTTTGAGAGGCCCTGCCCTATTCAGTACACACCACTGTCGTCGAGGTGAATGAAAACCTGCGGGCTGCTCCCAAGGAGTTTTAATTAAGTAATGATGTGTCAGGGAGTTTTGGTTCTGCCACTGATTGTCCCATGTATCTAGTACTTTGAAGTGAGTCTCGCAGATTGATTGCTGTTCACCATGGTGGTTGTCTGGACTTTAATCGCTGTGGTAATAATACTGGACAATCTGAATGCATTGGTAACAGTGGGTTGTTTTCAATTTTCTTCCATGTGTTCAGAAATGGCTGAGACCTTCTTAGGGGTGGGGGTGGGATGTTACTTAGAACCGATAGCCAGTGCGTGTTAGTAGATCGGATACACCCGGTGATGAGGCGCATTGCTTGATTGAGCTGCGTGTCAATTATTTTAATGTGAGCACTGTTTAACCATGTAGAACAGCAGTATTCTGCAACTGAGTACGAAGTGGATCTAAGGACTGATCCATTGGCACCCCAGGTGGTTCCTGTTAACTTCTGTAATATGTTGTTACGGGTTTTAATTTTAGCTGCTACATTCTTGAGATGCATTTTGTATGTCAGTGATCTGTCCAGGGTCACTCCTAGGTATTTAGGTTTACTGCAGTATTGGAGAACCTCATTTCTGAAACTGAATATAGGAGTGTAATTTGCATGTTTGTTTCGCAGATGTAAAGTTGATACAACAGTCTTTTGAGGGTTCGGTCGAAGAGAATTATGTTTGAAGTATTCATCCAATATCTTCAGATCTGATGTTAATGTTGCTTCAGCTTGGGGGAAGCTTTGATACTGGGCTATCAAGGCAAGATCATCAGCGTAAATAAATTTCTTGGACTTGGTATTCGGAAGATCGTATGTGTACAAATTAAAAAGGAGTGGAGCTAGCACAGATCCCCGTGGGAGCACGTCATTTATTTTTGTGCACCCTACTTGCAGAGTTTTTTGAAAACACTTGGAAATACCTATTGCTCAGCAGATTGCCTATTATAGTGGTTAGTTTCCGACAAGGGATGACACTAATGAATCATGCCGAACGGTGTCATAAGCATCAGTTAAATCTAAGAAGACACCCATGCTTGTCAACTTCTTCTCAAAACCATTTTCGATATGAGTTGCTACTGCTAGCACCTGTTCCCCACATCCTCTTCCTGGTCTAAATCCAGCTTGTTCTATAGGGACAACCTTGTTTATGGCTGAGGAGATTCTACTGTGAATCAGTCTCTCTAGCAGCTTGAATGTGACACTAAGGAGTGCAATGGGGCGGTCGTTTTCAACTTTTAAAAGGTCTTTGTTTGGCTTTAATATAGCATTGATCTTGGTTTCCTTGAATAGTGGGGGCAGATAAACTGTTTCTACAATGTTGGAAAAGAAGGTGTTGAACCATCTGATAGTAGCTGTACGACAGTGTAACAGAAATTCGGGGTAAATGCCATCAACACCTGCTGCCTTTCCAGGTTTCATGCACTTCGTTCCTTCTATAGTCTCTTCTAGTTGAAATGGGGCAGATAACTCAGATGATTGTGGAGCTCACCTTTTCCTATTATTTAATTGATGTCTGACTTCTCTCATGATATGTTTTTTTTTAATTTCTTGACTTGGAGGTAGTGATCATGTGTTTGGCCATGCCATCTAAGTTTATGTTACATCTTCGCTTTGTCTCACCCCTGTACAACAAATTCGATATTTTGTTTATTTAGCCTATTATTTTATATCTCCGCCCCCGTGCCCCCCAATTCGAATTGTTTTGAAAATAAAATACAGCCCATGTTACTCACTGGCAATGTAGCTTTCTATAGGTGAATTAGTTTTTAAAATCGGTTTAGTAGTTTTTGAGTTTATCCGTTGCAAACAAATATACAAATTTTTCCTCTGTGTAATATTAGTATTCCTTTTTATAATATTAGAATAGATATTAGTCTCTAGATGATCAGTCAAATAAGTTGGCAACGGGTAGGAAATGCTCGGGGTATATAATTAGCCACTCGTGTTGTTATGCGAAAAGTCAGATATGTTAGGTCGCAATAAATAAATAAATAAATACATAAATAAATAAATAAATAAATAAATAAATACATAAATAAATAAATAAATAAATAAACACATGAATAATAGCTCATTCTGATTTAGATTTGTTCGTAAAATAATTGTAATAAAATACCCAAGAAACATGAAAACATAAGTAAACCCTAAAACACACACATAGTGTATAGCTAATATACACTTTCTTTGCAGATTTTAAGTCATAAAAGTTAAAATCTAGCTTTCAGTGAAAAGGAAAGTGATGATATAAACAACATGAAGTGAACTTGATGAGATGAATCGAACACTAAAATAATTGCCAGGCTACCTACATCGAGTCAGAGAAAACATTTGAATACTCCAGACCGCAGCATAACTTAAACGTGACAACTGAGTCATCTTAACGCATCTCATCACGTGACCGGACTGTCCCTAAACAACGGCACAATCAAGGAAAATGCAATAAGCAGCAAGCTAGATTGCGACAAGTGAAAGAATTAAATAAAAAACAAAGAAATAAGGCACCAGAAGCGTGTCAAGTCCCCAAACGTTCCCAATGAGGTACATCGCACAGTACCAGCCAGGTTCCCTCACAGCCAGCACCGGCCACTAATTCTCCAGACTGATCTGTTCATACCCATTATCCTCTCCCACCCGAGACCACGATGGAACTTCAACAAAGCAAATTGGACAGAATTTTCAAAGCAGACTGACTCCAATATAAGATGGATTAAACCCATTTTCAACAACTACAGCAGATTTATTGGTATACTAAAATGTGCAGCAAAACGATGCGTACCAAGAGGTTACCGCAAAGAGTACATTCCTGGCTGGAATGAAGACAGCGAAACGCTTCTCAAGGAATTCGAAGACAATGGTGATCCTGCAACTTCCTCTGTCCTTCTATAATCACTAAATGAAAACAGAGGAAATAAATGGCAAGAAACCGTAGAATCCTTGGACCATACTCACTCCAGCAGAAAGGCCTGGTCCTTAATCCGGAAACTGGATACAGCAAAAAAAAAAGTACCGTCAGGGGGTGAAAAGAATAAGAAAGCGGGCGAATGTTTAAAATGAGAATTTTCTTCTTCTACCGCTTTACTCACACCTGAGGGGTTGCGGGTGCGAACTGCTTCGCACATGTGGATTTGGCCCTGTTTTACGGCTGGATGCCCTTCCTGACGGCTTTCGTATGTGTAGGGATGTAACTACTATTGCGTGTTCCTGTTGTGGAAGACGAGAATGTTGGGACAAACATAAACAACTGTCCCCGAGCCAGAAGAATTAATCATACTTGATTAAAAACCCCGACATAGCCCGGAATCGAAGCCGGAACCCTGTGAACCGAAGACTTAAACGCTGACCACCCAGCCAACGAGTGGGTCAGTTTTTATGAGTATATCTACAGTATATCTCATAAACGTAACATGTTACAGACGTGAAAATTGGTATTTGTAGTCTTGAAGAAATATATACTTTCGGTTTTCGGAAAATAAACTCAAGCTGGAGATCGAAAATAAGTGAAGAAGGAGTTGAATTATCTTTACGAGGATACTTATATCTCAAAAACTAAGACGTTATAGACGTGAAATTTGGTATTTGGAATCTCCTTTAGAAATAAAGAAAACTTTTTTCGACATAAAAGAGGACTGTTTCTCTCACAGATAGTTCCATGTCCCGTCTTCGAGATTTAGGTCTGCCATTAGCTTGGTCATCTTAGCCCTAAAAAGGCAATGCCAAAAACGTGGTTTACAAATAGGTTCTGGGGTAAATGAAATGCAGTTTTTCGGTGAGATTTTATACTTTACGGTTTTTCAGGTGAGTGCAGTACCGAGGAACATGTAATTCTTATCAAATTATGAAATTCTCTCGAGCGAAGCCGTGGGTAGCAGCTAGTAATAATTTTATATAGCCCGGGCTTGTCCTCCGTATTATTCCGTACCAGTCGGCCTGTGTACTTATGTTATGTCGAAAACCATGTAACTTCCACCCTTATGGTCTTAAATATACCACAGTGGTACGTTATGTCAGGCGACACAATCTCAGTTCAGTGATACGAACTTTCTGAGTCCGAATTTACATTCAGATATCGTTATGAAGTAAATTAAGAAATTCTCCTCTTTTCCACTACCCGTAGGGCAGCTGCCGTGGTAGCCTCATGTCGCGGTACATTATAAAAGGGACTCGATATTGATATTTCGATAGTCGATTGCTGATTTGGCTTGTAACTGGCCAATAAAGCTATTATTTTAGTTATAAAGTCACTATGCGTGTTTGTTGTTTATGATTTCGGTTATTGTATTAGTTAGTCTGTCTACGCACTAAGTAATACCATCAATACTCCGACCAGATGAGTCCATCGCTCGCTGCAGTGGTTCGAAGCGTACTGAACCATGCAAAATCAGAGGTTTGTGAGACAATAACAATCTCCCCCACCTCTCTCCACGGCCTGATGTCTTCAACATAGTGAGCTTATCTGTGAAATATGTGGTCCGAGGACCGACCTATGCATTGGTATATTTACATTAAACGTACTGCTTATTGTTGAAAGGTAATTTCCCAAGGATGTGAGAACAACATTTCGTAACGCTGAGACTTAGGACGTTGTAAAGTCAAAATGAAAGGGTTACGACTTTTCGAAGAATGAGGCGTATCGATGAAAGAGAGAAGGGCCACGAAGGACATGAAAATGAATGATGTGCCACACGCCTCGCCAACCTTATACCGTTGGGTTCGAAGAGTTGACCAAGGGAGATCGGATAGGCAAGATGGAAGCGAGGAGGCCGGCGGAAGGAACTAGAAGCAATGACAGACTTCAATAGGGACCTCGTGATCACCTAACTATGCTCCCACCTTGAGAGTGAAGTCCCTGTTCCTACCAGACAGGGAGTCCGTGGATGTATTCTACGCCCTGTTGAGTTTGAAATCAAATGACCAACAGTAAGTTATATGTGACTGTTGAAGTCGTGATCATGGCTACGGTACCTCCATTTGTACGCGGAATCCGAAATACAGGAATGTAGTCTTCCATTTCGAAAATACCATATACATGGACTGTGAATCAAACCGTGCATGTACCGAGCAAGTGGCAAGTTATCAGCTTACATTCGCTAGATCAGGATCAGCCAACTGCGTGTATGTGTGATGTTAGGTAACACGTCACACACTCTGTTCGGGCAGCGAAACGAAGTACTTGGTACTGTAACTGAGAAGTGATGGCTAGAGGGGCGAGGGAAAACACAACGTCATTCGTAGGGTGAGGCCCATGGTCTGCAGGTACAATGCGGTATGTGTAGTATATATTTCTCTCTATATATTTTATTGTAACGTAACTTTGTTATGAAGTAGCATAAGAGTTATAAAGCAACTTTATTTCTACGTATACAAACTAAACATTTAGCTATAGCATTCCTATCATTTTCAACAAATAAATATAGATCTTCCCATAAAGTTAAAAAGATCGGAGGGGTAGGTAGCTTGTCGCACCGTGATGTGCCCGGTTCATCCATACGTACTGTACCACTACCACCAGCACCAC
The DNA here is from genome assembly GCF_040414725.1 of Anabrus simplex. Classification (NCBI taxonomy): domain Eukaryota; kingdom Metazoa; phylum Arthropoda; class Insecta; order Orthoptera; family Tettigoniidae; genus Anabrus; species Anabrus simplex. The sequence continues at coordinate 306,615,327 of NC_090265.1, read as the reverse complement.
GTATGGCACTGCACGTGTTTACAACAAAGTGAGGATGTCTCTTCGTCTCACTCTACGACAGAGGCTCCCCACCTTCTACGCTCATACGTCACATGGGCTCTCCGATGTCACACGGGCCTTCTTACACCACACGCCAGTCAGTTGGCTGACCCTGCGCTAGATAGTGTGTTCGAACCTCACTATAGCAGCCCTGAAGATGGTTTCCCGTAGTTCCCCATTTTCACATCAGGCAAATGCTGTAGCTGATCCTTAATTAAGGTCACGGTCACTTCCTTCCCTATCCCATCGTCACCATCCCCGAGCTCGATAGCTGCAGTCGCTTAAGTGCGGCCAGTATACATTATTCGGAAGATAGTGGGTTCGAGACCCACCGTCGGCAGCCCTGAAGATGGGTTGCCGTGGTTTCCCATTTTCACACCAGGCACACCTGGGGCTGTACCTTAAATAAGGCCACGGCCGCTTCCTTCCCAATTCTATCCCTTTCCTGTCCAATCGTCGCCATAAGACCTATCTTTGTTGGTGCGATGTAAAGCAACTTGCAAAAGAAAAAAAGACTTATTTGTATCGGTGCGATGTAAAGTAAAATTGTAAAAAATAAAACAAGTGCCACATAAATGAGATTTAAAAAAATGAGAAACTAAATTTCACTCGGCTTGTAAGCCCTTTAGTTTAAACACCGTTCATCTCCTAAGCATGTAAGCGAGCGATGATTATGCTCCATTAGTGCAATAACACGTTATGCAGCATATTCCTGAAGCAGTTCGTCACCGTTTATTTCAGTAGAGCATGTGTGCTCACCACCGTCTTCAAGGACTACCGTTAGGAAATCATAACAAGGCTACCAGACTGCAGTAGTTCATCGAAGGTTGATAATGCAGTGAGGAATGACAGAATCTGTATGGTATTTCTCTAATAAACACTCTTACGTTTAAGCACACTACGTTCGAACGCAAGGTACTGCTGGGTATGAGACTAAATCACTTTTAGTGTGCACACTTACCACAATTGCAGGTGCCCTTTGTGCCAATAACGGTCTGTAACATGTAGAACTTCCCGTTCGTGTCAGCCAATCCATCAATTTCTCATGCTGATGACTCCACGCAAAAGCCATTCTATCCGTGCCGTTACTTGGAAGATCATTAATGATCTTTGCCAATTAAAACGTCTCGAGCAAGGGCATACGAAGGGTGTACAATATTTCACATATTTATCCGTAGGCCTATATTCTCAACATTTTCTGACACAGGAGAGAATTTCTTGTTCTTTATTAACTGGCTACATATCACCCTGCCGAGGCCACTAAAATTCTACTTTCACATAATTTATCACATGCGCTATATAACAAATGGCGTTACTCATGTTGCTCATACCTCAGTCATTTTCATATTGTGAAAACCAAAGATAAGTCTGAGGCAGGTTCATGAAAGTATCCAAGTTATTCTAGCTCATGCATTATAAAGTACACATTTCAGTTACCAGCCGTTCTGCTTATTGTTGAGCGTCGAGGACTCATTCCTCCGCTCCTCTGATAGTACTTCCTTGACGATGCGTTGCCGGTCAGAGCGGTCCTCAGCTCTCTGTAAGATAAGGTGAAGAGGTAGGCCGGTGATTTTCTTTACTTCATGGAATCATCTACTAGCTGTCCTTCCTCGATGACTGCTGCCTCCCAGTTTGCCTTGTAAAACCAGACTTTTACAAATTCTTCCCTTCCCTCCTTAAAATATGACTGGGGGACCGGAGGTATCTTGCACTCACACGGGAAAATAGCCTTGTAATGATGTTTCTATGGTGGAGTACTCGAAGGGTCGGAGGAAAAACAGGTGTATCAACTTCCTTCACGCCTCAGAAAAAGGACATTTTAATTTCAAAACGTTACTAAATAAACAAGTAAAAAAATTACAAAAGTATATGCTTTTAATAACTGAAGTCAGAAATGTAGTAAACTGAATTAAGCTTGGTTCGCTGCCCAGTATATCACCGCTAACTCGATTACGACAAAAAAATTTGGCTTACCTGTCTTCCCCTTGGCCCTTCATTTGTTCTTCTCTCCGTCCGCTCCACTCGTAGCATTCTCCGCCAACAACATATCTCGAAGACGTCAATTCTACTCATATCTTTAGCCTTAATCGTCCACGTTTCACAACCAAGACGGAGAATTCCAGAAATTCGACCAGACGTATGTTCGTAGTTGTTAATATTACTTGGTTCGCCAGATATTATAGAGTTTAATCAAAATATATATTAAAACGCACCGTAAATAACGGAGAATAATAGTAATAGTAATAATAATCATAATAATAGATTACAGAAAGGCATTTGACTCAGTGCCACATTCCTGGCTTGTTGAGGTCCTTAGAATATATAAAGTTAATCCTAAAATAGTGACATTCCTAGCAACTACCATGCAGACTTGGAAAACTACTATTAACCTCCACAATGGAGAAGAATGTATGATAAATAACCTCATACCAATTAAGGCATTTTCCAAGGGGATTCCCTCAGTCCGCTATGGTTTTTCCTTGCTCTGAACCCAATATCAGAGTTACTGAGTTCAATAACATATGGATTCTCTATCAGAAATAAGCAAAGAACAATCTACAAAATTTCACATCTACTGTATATGGATGATCTGAAACTGTATGTTGCATCACAAAGACAACTTGAACACCTTGTTTCAATTACCCACAATTTCTCCACAGACATCTGCATGAAATTTGGACTCGATAAATATGCTACTCAGACAATTAGGAGGGGCTCTTTCTCGGCACAGGGCATCCACTCTGAAGCAACGGATATCTCACCACTGACAACAAATGAAACATATCGATATCTTGGATATAACCAATCAGCAAGTATTCAACACAAGGACATAAAACAGGCATTGAGAATGACATATATTGAACGAGTAAGACGAATCGTGCGTTCTAAGCTCACAGGAAAAAGCATCGTTAAGGCCATCAACACGTTTGCTATACCTGTTCTCACATACTCATTTGGAGTCATAAAGTGGACTACAACTGAGTTGAAGGATCTTCAAACGAAAGTGAATGTGATACTGACAAAACACAACATGCATCATCCAAAATCAGCCTTAGAAAGACTCACTCTGCCTCGTTCTGATGGTGGTCGTGGACTAATAGACCTTGAGAAATTACACAATGGACAAATTACATCATTAAAGTGCTACTTCAAACATAAACCAGAAACCTCTGCCCTACATAGTGCAACGGTTGTATCAAATAACGGTTTTACACCCCTCAATCTGAACACCACGGCTTCACTTACAATGTCATTCTACACAAATGAGGAAAAGATAATTCTGTGGAAAAATAAACCTCTTCATGGACGGTATCCAAATGAGTTAAATTAGCCATATATCGGCAAACAAGCGTCGCATGAGTGGCTGACACACTCGGATATACAGTATACCCAGAAACAGAGGGCTTCATGTTCGTCAAACAAGATCAAGTCATTGCCACAAGGAACTACAGAAAGCATATACTCACGATCCGTCTGTCTATTCAGATCTGTGCCGACGATGTAATACATCTCCAGAAACCATTCAGCACATAACCTCAATTAATGGTAAACACGGACTACAAGTACAGACATGACCAAATTCCAAAAATCATTCACCAGAAATTAGCCCGACAAAATAACCTAATCCATTGTATCACAGCATATTTGAAGTACAAACCCCAATCAGACTTGGAAAGCAAAAATTACAAACTTTACTGGGATAGAAGTATCATTACTGATAAAACTATTACCTGCAATAGACCAGATATAACTTTTGTAGATAAAAACAAGAAAATCTGCTACATAATTGGCATAGCATGCCCTAATACTCACAACCTCCAATCAACACATACAGAGAAGATTTCCAAATACACAAATCTGGCCACATAGATAAAAACCATGCGGAAACTCAACAATGTTATCATAATTCCAGTAGTGATTGGACGTAATGCTATTATACCAAAGACACTACACAGGAGCATTGAAGCCCTTAATCTCCACCCTCTCACTTATAGAGAATTACAAAAAGCAGCAATCCTGGCCACTTGTCATATAGTGAGGAAGTTTATTGGCATGAACTATCCACCATATACAGAGGACTAATGAAAATCGACCACTAATAATGTTGACCATTTATGTATTGTAAATATCTCACTAATATCTGTCAAATTTATTTGTTAACAATGTAAGTATATGCCGATACGTATGAAGCATATGTGCGTATGTATTAAATAGTACTTCTTCCATATACATTGTACCGAAGAAGGTCATAAACCCAATTATAAAATTGTGAATTATACATAATAAAATATAATAATAATAATAATAATAATAATAATAATAATAATAATAATAATAATTTCTAACGCTCTTTATGAAAGATCACTCAATTACAAAATAAATAAATAAATAAATAAATAAATAAATAAATAAATAAATAAATAAATAAATAAATAAATAAATAAATGAATAAATAAATAAATGAATGAATGAATGAATGAATGAATGAATGAATGAATGAATGAATGAATGAATGAATGAATGAATGAATGAATGAATTGTTTTTTATTTTTATTGAGGACTAACATCTTTTTCAGCACTGATATTCATCGACAGACATTGTGAATAGAATGACTGTCTAGAGTGGTTGGTTAAGATAATGTTTCCGTAGTGGCATCAAAACTCGGAACGGATGATTAGCCCTTGACAATTCTTTTTAAAGTGAAAAGCTCTCATGTGTTATTTTTCTGGCCCGTTGAAGATCTCTTCACATGTTACCATTAATGCTTTCACGGCCTGTACTTATAGACATGTTACTGTGTAGGCTTTTGGGTTTATGCCGTGTCAAAGAAAATAAGGTGAAATTCTTAAGAATTTAAAAATAAGGTGAAATTCTTATTCTTAAGAATGTTTAAATTCTTAAGAATTTCACCTTATTTTCTTGACACGGCATAAGCCCAAGAGCCTATAAAATATCTCTTCACAAGGTCGGAGGGTATTTAGGGCTTACAATAAGGATGTAGAGAAGGGGGCGCATAAGTCTCTGGCAATATCCCGGTTAGTGTATACTCTAGTTCCAGTGTATGGGACTCATACCATTACTACTTCATACGAGAACTGCAGATTGATTGATTGATTGATTGATTGATTGATTGATTGATTGATTGATTGATTGATTGATTGATTGATTGATTGATTGATTGATTGATTGATTGATTGATTGATTGATTGATTGATTGATTGATTGATTGATTGATCTCCTTTCTTACTATGTAGATTGTACTTTGATGTCTTCAACAGCTTCAAGTTTGATAACCTCATAGCATTGAAATTATTGTTTTAATTTTGAATATAAATTATTTCATTGTTGGTTCTTAAGATATCCACAATTTTCCTCTGAAAGAATTTCTTACAATGCCCATCGGTTACGGGATATTAAACCTAGTTGGGAGAAAAAATACATTGTAATTTGTTCTGCGTACACATAGGAATCTATACAATATCTATTAAAGGTAATGGCACCAACTGTAAAATATTGACACATTTCATATAGAACAAAAGCACCTTTGAATTTTTGTATTCATAGTGTGCTTTTGCATATTATTTGGTTGATGCGATTTGTATCGCACGGTAAAACCGTCCTCACCATTATTAAACTATACGGTTTAAATAAACGGATTTACTATATTTTACCTGTTATTTCTATACCATGCTATAGGCTGGAGTTCCTCATTCTGCTCTGTGTTTGTTGGCATCGCTGTTCAGGCACGTTCGTCGTGGGAACAGGTAATCCATTTAAATCCTTCAAGCGTTATTGCAATTTGGTTTATATATTCCATTATGTTGCTACAGCCATTGGACCTGCAATTTTAGTTCTCCAACACCAGCAATGTGACAGAAATAATTCAATTATAAAAAACACACTGCTAGCGCATCTTGTAAATTGGTAGCATAAAATTGTCCTGTCATATAATGGAGCGGAAAACGTGATGAATTTTACACGTCATTAATGATCACTTTTAAAGTGTGCTAACGGAAAATGTGACCTGAAAATTAAAACAAAACCTGATGAAATTAGTAATGTTGAGCAACGCTAATAGCTAGAACAATGTTCATCATTTGAGATATATCCGACAATGAAGTTTACTCGTGATAAGATGAAGTGAAGGTTCTAATTGAATTTTAAGTTATGAGGCTAATAACTGAATGGGCAAGTAACATAGTCCTGTTGCTAAACAGCGTTAAAAAATTTTAAATCCAAATAACCATTGATTTGCACAACTAGTGAAGACTGAAGTAAAACTAACCGAGGTAACTGGCTACCATGATTAACAATTGAATTAATTGCAAGTAATATTCTACTACTACTACTACTACTACTACTACTACTACTACTACTACTAATCATCCCTACCCAACGATAAAACGGGTAGAATGCCTGCCTCCTTCCCAGAGGGTGCAAATTTGGGCTTGTCCATGGATTTAAATTCTGGACTGAGGGTGGGGTCGAGGTTCGCTGTCTCGTGAGATCAAAAGTGAAACTCTGTGTTATAAGAGGTTACGGACACCGTCAGGAAATCAAAGCACTACTCAAGCTAGACAGCAATCATTTTGGCAGTGAAATGCTTCCGATGGACGGGATGTGGCACAGCTACTTTTACTGATGATGCTTGCTTGTTGTTTAAAGGGGCCTAACATCGAAGTCTTCGGCCCGCTACTTTTACTAGCAAATCTATGAACAAGACTTCCTGCACTGAATACTCTTACCCCGATGGGGCATAACTTTGTCTTTAGAAGATTTCCTTAATATTAGTTTCAATGGTGTGCTTGGTTTTGCCCGAAAGGCCACCGGTTATACTTCTTGTCTGATGTCAGAAAATTGTACAAACGGAATCACTACTTCCAATGATACACATGCTCCTGAGGTTCAGTCAATCTACAGTAGCAGTAATTGCCTAAATTTGCTTTACGCCACATCGACACGGGTGGGTCTTATGGCGATGATGGCATAGGAAAGGGCTGGGAGTGGGAAGGAAGTGGCCCGAGCGTTTGCCTGGTTAGAAAATGGTAAAATATGGAAATCTACCTTCAGGGCTGCCGGTATTGGGGGATCGAACCCACTATCTCCCGAATGCAAGGTCACAACTGCGTACCCTTAACCACACGGCCAACTCGATCGGTGGAATATTTGCCAAGATTGTACCTAGAATCAATCCCGCTACTATGAGCGTATTACTATATGAAATTAGCAGATTGTCCAAGGATATTCTTCCACCCCTAGGTTGGGTGTGGTAGAAAACACCCCTATCTATCTGAAAGGGGTGATTAAACGGGGCACTCTCTCATATGATCGATTTGCGGCCATACGGCCTCTAACTGAGTCTGAAATTGTTTCCATTCCTCGCGTTGACCTTTACTGTCCGGCTTCACTTGGTTAATATTTGTTCTGCTTCGACCTCAATAATTCCGGTTTACGACGCCAACGGAGTTTTCTTTCACGCCCTTTGTGTCCCTTTAAATTCATTCGATAACTCTATTGTCCGAATGGTCTGAACTCTTCAGTTTTCCCTCTAATTATTGTTATGAGAGGATGGTTCCTAATTTTATTTCCTCTTTGAATGGCTTTATAAAAAGGTAAACATAACTTATTTTAACTTTTATAAAATAAACGTAACTTACTAACACACAGGACTTAGTAAACCATGATTTTGTACCCTAAGATGAACTGTTTTGGAGATACGGGACTCACTGCATGTTAGCACAGTACCGCATGATAGTTCCATGCGCCATACCCCGCCATTTTCGCCATCACGATGGCCGAGCACGATCGAGGTACGTGCATATATACATACATAATTATATTAGAAAGTATTTGAAAATAAATTACCGAAACTGTAAGAGCAGATTCTGCTCTGAACCAAAAATTGCTGTCCAGTTTTTTTTTTTTAATTTCCTCCGAGCGAAAGCCAGCCAGAAATTCTACAGAGGAATGTAAGTTCAATCATGAGCAACTTCTGCATCAGCGTGTGCAGCGTGTGGCCGCCCGAGCTGCCTTGATTGGTAACATGGGGCGGTGCGCTACCGCAGCATATTTACATGTAACTCGCTCACACGCAACCTCGATAGTAATAGCGGCGTATCACAAAACATCATCTGATCATCATACGTGGATAATGTAGCGTCTTCATATTGATTTCCATGCGCCAAGGTGTGCTGAACTGACTGGCGTGCAAAACTTACGTCCTAGATTCTAACACTACTCTCGTTTGGGGTGAGCAAAATGCGGCTGTTTTATGGAGTATGTAGGTAATCATAGTATAATTCGTGCGTGTCAAGTTCGCAACTTTGGGATAGGCCTATTTGCAAAATAATGACTGAAATGACCTACACCCTTAACGTAAATTTTGTAATAAAAGTAAACATTACAAACGCCGAGCTGAGTGGCTAAGAACGTTAAGGCACTGGCCTTCTGACCCCAAGTTCGAGCCCCACTGTCGGCAGCCCTGAAGATGGTTTTCCGTGGTTTCCCATTTTCACACCAGGAAAATGCCGGGGCTGTACCTTAATTAAGGCCACGGCCGCTTCCTTCCAATTCCTAGGCCTTTCCTATCCCATCGTCGCCATAAGACATATCTGTGTCGGTGTGACGTAAAGCAAATAGCAACTTCGCAGGTTCAAACCTGGCTCAGTTCGGTGGTATTTTAAGGTGCTCAAATACCTGAGTCTCGTGTCGGTAACTCCTGCATGGACTAAATTCCGGCAACTCGGAGTCTCCAAAAACCGTAAAAGTAGTTAGTGGGACGCAATGTCAGTAACATTACTATTAGCATTACAAGCACGTCCTGTAGTAGTGACAAATATTAAAGGATATGTTTATTACAGAGTATCCCAGGACATAGACTAATAAAATAATGTTCGACGTAAATCTGTACATTATTGTTGCATCTTGTTGCACGCTCATGCCTACTTTCTGTTCACTACTAAAGTTTATCGTCATTTCTGCGTATCTTATGCAATTTCCTCGGGAATTTGGAACGCTAATGCAATATTAACATTCTTCACTGCTAATGTTATGTTACGAATTCTGTGCAATACATCACAGGACGTAAGAGATATTATACCTGTCCCGGGCATTGATTATGTACTAAGTATCAAAACCTGCTTCACAAATATGTCACGGGTGGAGATCTCATCGTTGAAGAACTTCGGAGAATCAAACCCGAGCATCGAAGTCCCATCATCCCTACTTTCATTCAGAGCAAAGGCTACGCTCGAGAGCACATGGGTCATGGTTCTGTCCGGTGAAAATAAATTGGGCATGTAACAGAAATATCCTGAAAGTAGGGCACTATAGTAACAGGAATACATTAATCTATGAAATGATAAGAATGTATTTATGCCAAATTAATAAACACAATTACTTTAGTCACTGAGAGATCATTGGTGAAAAATTCTATACACACATGAAATGATACCGGGCTGAGTGGCTCAGACGGTTAAGGCGCTGGCCTTCTGACCCCAACTTGGCAGGTTCGATCCTGGCTTAGTCCGGTGGTATTTGAAGGTGTTCAAATACGCCAGGCTCGTGTCGGTAGATTTACTGGCACGTAAAAGAACTCCTGCGCGACTAAAGTCCGGCACCTTGGCGTCTCCGAAAACCGTAAAAGAGTAGTTAGTGGGACGTAAAGCAAATAACATTATTATTATCACCCATGAGATGACAAATAATTGCCTGCAGAACAATTTTTAAGATCTGCTACACGTGACATCGCATGGGTAATGCCATTTAATGTGTTTACGAGTTCGTTATAAACTCTTTAATTACATTCTGACATTGCAAAGCCGAAACCGCTCACAGCTGCATATATTTTAAATTCAGTTACATATTAGGGACTTTTCCCTTTCACTTGAATAATGATATCATTTGGATATCCATTGTATTGTGAAAGAACACATAAATTGCATGAAAACCGTGGCATCGCGAGAGTTTTATTTTCTTATGTCGTGAATTGTAAAGTATTTGAAAAATACATTCCTTATTACATCAAAAAAATTCCTAGTCATGAAGATTCCGCTGTCACCAATCATTAATGGCTCCTATTAATATCATATTGCACATTACCACGCTACTGAATATATGTGTCTCTCCGGAGTAACACATTTATCACTAATATTTACAATGCAGACATTAGAATGCTGGTTAGCCTGTAACGCAAAAATGTATCATCACACAATTACACAAAGCACAAACAACAAAATGCATTATATGGTGGAGCATTATCCCTGTAAACAAGACAGTAAATACACTCCAATGTTCTCCAGAATCTGTGATCCCACAGGGGTGTTCTGGTATCGATCCAAGGACTTCAATGCCAGTTGGGTGTCGAACCACGCCTTCTTGACTTCGAAGTGCTAGTTGAAACTCCCTAACTGCGACTTTATTTTAATACCCTAATTGGAGGAGTGCATCAACTACCGGCTTATTAAACAAAAGCCTTCCGCTGGTAAAGACAAATTACTACGCAAGCGAATATTTTAATACTGTGCTTTGAAATGGGAGAGACTATCTCTGCAGGTCAGAAGCACCACATGCCTGGCGACAAGGCCCTTAAGAAACAAACAACTGACAGATCTGGTGGTTTCACCTCCCTATCACCCCTCTACTCTGAGGCCATATATCATTCGTCTAGGGAAACACGCCCTGGCCAAATGCAGCTGAACGGATATACACAATTCCATTCGGAATAAACGATCAATCATTAATTCTTATATCACATGTTTCTAGGTATATTACCCTCCATTGTCATTATTCACATATCATTCACTTTCTCTCAATGCCTCAGCAAATTACACTACTGGCTTATATTATTATTACTTCTCATATCCTGTATATCATCACATATTTTCTCTATCGCCCTCAATTTCAAACACATGTACATAATATCCACAAGACTCAAATACACTCTAGAATATATTAAGATGACCTTTACCGACAAATAATAGCAATATAACATTTTACACACTCGCGTATCTTCCTAGGTCATTAGCTCGCACCACGAGTCATCGTTTTCTTTCTTCATTTATCAGCATCCCTAACTAAGGGAGGATTATCATAACCATGCAATATTTTAACTTGTAAAGCACTTGGACAATTAATAATCGGAACTTAAGAAGATCCTACCAGCAGATTTAAAATGGAAATACATAGAAGTCTGGCGAATTATTTAAATTCACCCATCGAGTGCTTCACTAAACGCACATAACGTATAGGTCAGTAAACACTAATTCATGCGTATTCCGGGGGATAACTTTGGTGATTTACAGCAATCACCCAGAAGACAAGAAATATAAATCTAGTAAGAAAACTGTACCCCTTTGAGTATCACATATCTCGCTATTTACACATGAAATCAAAATGGATGCTGCTTAATTTTCAACAAAGTTAAATTACCATAGTAATGCGACCTTCGTCGGATTTTCATGCTAAGATATCTTTGAACTGTACTTATCATTTCGGTGTGTAATCTGCTGTCATCTGGCGATACTCATATAGGTTTAGTTATCCATGACCGCCATCTCGCTGGTAGAAGGTCCTGGGTTCATCTGGCTCCGCGTTGACTACATTATGCACTGGAAATTGCTACCTCCAAGCCGTTGAAATCCCACGCTGTCCTTCCACTCAGGAATACTGCTGACACATAGGCGCGATCTGGTAGTTGTAGGTACTGGGTTCAAGGGGCACTTATATACATGCGAACACAGATGTAAGTGAAGATATTCAACGTACTGTTTATCTGACTTCAAGATAAATTCAATAATGGTAGTGACCACTCAGGATCAAGGTAGACTACCACAAGTAGTGATTAATGTCCCTGAAGATCGCCACTGGCATCCCGTTCATTTACAGATAGCGATACTTGAGAATTTACCTCTCCTCCGAACTGAGCGTCACATTTCACTTACTCATTCCTGGCTAATATCACTACATTTATTTGGTAGCGTTTATAGCATCTGATAATTTCACATGGGCTAACTATAGCGCACTGATCTTTAGCTCTCCGTACTCACTGTCTTACTACACACTGACTATTACAGACAGCTTGACCTGGCCTCTTAATGAAAATCATTTATTTAGCCTGTATATAATATCACAATAATGACTTGTATTCACTCTATCACAAGAATAGTACTGATCACCCGTACTTGACGTAAGTATTACACACACATACCACACAATGACTCTAGAAAGAGACACTTAGTCAGCACTGTGGCATGAACCACACAAACCCTGATATAGAATGAGCCTCAATGTGCAGGGTGAAATACCTTATATAGTCGACTATTGCCTTTCGCTATGGAGAAAGCGCCTCCCATTGTGACATATTCGCTCTGCTAATAGTCATCTTTCATAGTCCAATGGATGTCCAATTTGTAGCCCTCTACATTCTCTATTTACTAAACTATTTTCATTCAGATCGGATCGCAGGCTACATGGCAATTACGAATGCGTCCTTTGGATTTTGAGCGCGCTGGGTTGGGGTAATGGGAACTCCCCACTCTGGGTTAAGGAAACCCCCAAAGACCATCTGGTCTTCGTCACTGCGACGGTGTATCAAGTTGCGTCATTAATAATGCGCCGAGAAGTAAATCATATTTAACATCATTAAATACTGTAAATTATGCGGACTTCATTGGTCCCTTTTATGTAGTTTCCCTGTGTTCTTGATTACTATTATTATTATTATTATTATTATTATTATTATTATTATTATTATTATTATTATTATTATTATTATTATTATTGTTAGTGAGCCCGCGAAATCTGTAAGTTGGTATTCAGGAAATAGGCAGGGTAATAACGGTAATATGCAGTTCTTAAGTTGAAACCATGTAAATTAACTACGCCTTCTGACACAGACATCATTTTAAGTCTAGCGTCCTATCGCTATCTCTCTTGCACTATAGAGAGGGTAATACCAAGGTCACGCGGTACTCCGAGCTTCTCATTCTCCTTACGAGTAATTACGGCTCCCGCCTCTGAACTCGCGCAGCGTCGTTCGTGTCCTCGACAGGGAATAAAATGCTACTTACAATCTAATATCTCATAAATTGATGCGAAAAATGGCACATATATCTTACTATACTTCCCGACATGTCTAACAAGTAGTATTGAACGGTTTCAATATGAAGCAGTTTTCGCTGGCAATTAAACCAAACGTGTTAGGAAAAACTGGATTATTGATTCGATCATACATAATTGGGTACATTATGCCCATGAATTTTCTGTAATTTATTTCAGACATTGTATATTCGTACATAGAGGATTGTTCCAAGATAGCTGATCAACTGCGATATTGTAGATACTAGAACAGAAACGATTGAGAACACTTCTGCAGACTGATGTCAGCGAGTTAAAAGTGGAACATTAAGCATCTATACTGCTAATAAAAAGAGTTGGCGTCTGACATTTCTTAGAGGGAGGTCCGTTTACTGCCTGCCGAGGCGGGATAAAGGGAGTGGCTGTGTGGTTGCCATGGAAACGAGGGTGGGGCGACTGCGGTTGCCATGGAGATAACACTTCAGGGCAGCTCGTCCTGCTAGGAGTTGCCAAACCTGTCACTGTCACTGATAAGAACCTGATTGTTTGTATAAGAGTGATCGCAAATGGGACGACACCGCCTAGCCAGGTAGTCTACAACAGATCACAGCGGTCAGAATGAAGGAGGGAACAAGTGAGCCGGAAGCGAGGAGTAAGAGTATGTAGAAAGGAATGTTGGAATGTGGCAACATCGTGAAATGGCACGTGCAGTGCTCCTCCCTCCAACCTTATCTGTCAGACGCCAACTCTTATTATTAGCAGTATAGGTAGATGCGCAGGTCATTGGTTTAAGGTTCCATGACATTTGTATGCTTACCCGCCATTTTAGTTCGTACTTGCGCGAGAGTCACGTAATCAAATTTAAGTTTCTCACTTCATTACGATCGCCAGAATTAGATTCAGCCACGGTAATATTCCCCGTCATTTATTCCGTACTCATGTTGCCAACGCTTCGTATTGTACATGCGACAGAATGCCTCGGAGTACCCTGATCACATATTTTTTCAGTGCAACCGATGTACAGAACTTCTCTCCTCAGTAACAAAGTAAAGCAGAATTGTAAAATACATATATCTGTTTTATTTGTTTTGAGTTTTAGTCTATTTCATACTATGTATCTGTATTGGCTGGATGGTAATCACCGGGCCGTAAATCAAAGCATCTGAACGAGAGTATAAATGCATTACAGTAATTGTTTAACGCATATTATGTATCACAAGAACAATAAGATATGTGAAAATCTTCACGTGACGTACATTGCCCAAGTCTTCGTGCTTTTTTAGAAAAGTGCAAGAGAAACATAGACGATTAAAATATTTATTCTAATAAATCGAAATTCGATAACACCAGTCAAAACTCAACCCCTCGTGTGTAGATATATCTAGATAAATCTTTAGCACTTCAGGATAGCAACCGGCAATCTGATTAAAGTAATTTACGACGGAGAAGTAAACATAGGCCTAGTATATATTTGAGACCCGTATAAAAATAAAATAAATGAAATCAGTGTTCAATATAGAACGTCATACATTTTTTAAGTGCTCACTTCCCCAGACTAAAAAGGTAGTGCTTTGATGTTATAAGGTTAGTTTGTAACTGTGAGGTAATAATGATAATTTCGTGCGGCTATTTCTAGCCGAGTGCAACCCTTGTAAGGCAGACCCTCCGATGAGGGTGGGCAGCATCTGGCATGTGTAAGTAACTGCGTGTTACTGTGGTGGAGGATAGTGTTATGTGTGGTGTGTGAGTTGCACGTATGTTGGGGACAGCACAAACACCCATCCCCCGGGCTAATGGAATTAACTAATGAAGGTTGAAATCCCCGACCTGGCCGGGAGTCGAGCCCGGGACCCTCTGAACCGAAGGCCAGTACGCTGACCATTCAGCCAACGAGTTGGACAACTGTGAGGTCTTATACAGACATTGTAGGCAAGGTTTGATGCAATATGGTGCGAATTTATTTATGTGAATGATAAAGGAACTTCTTCGAAGTTCGTTTATACGCTGGGATGGATTTTAGGCATACAATACATTAGGAAAGTCTTCATCTTGCCCCCACTTCCTTCTGATATCTTCTGGTAACAGGCCAGTTTGGTTTTAATATTCGCGTCGTTTTCTCCCCAATTTGGAGTGTCGTTATGTCCTGCCAACTATTTCTCTCAGCAGTCATTCAAACGTCCGTACTTATCAAACAGCTATCAGACTAAAACAATATCGTTATAGAAACTATTCGTGATAAATTTAGATTCTTAGCCGTAAGTATCCATTTTGTTATTAATGATGAATTAGGAAGGAATTGAGAAAGAATGTATCCGTTGTTAACAGTTTCCTAACAACGTGGGAGATGTTATTACGCAGACAACTCGCTCGGCGATTTTGGTGTTTACTTTGGTCGATTTGAGGTGAACGTTTTCTAACCTCTTATTTGCACTCGTTTCTATGCATATTACTGTCGTATACTTACGAAAACAGTTTAGGTTATTCTGATTGATTGACAGGTTATGTATTAGGCCTACTTTATTGTATCTTATAGTGGGTTTCATTAAATTTATGTGTCAGATAATTTTATAATGTGCGTATTTGTTTCAGCGGGTTTCCGTTAACTCCTGAGGAACAAAATGTCTGGGACCTCCACGTCTCCGAAAGCCGTCAAAATAGTTACTAAGATGTAAAACCTATGATACTTTGTATTATTAGAAGGAAGAGTATTATAGTATTATCTCAAAAATACGTTATTACAGTTAGTTAAACGTAAAAATCTCCGATCATAAACATGTTTGCTTCTATTCTCTATTTTCTTGCCACCATCGCACAGACATCGGACTGCTGTGGACCCTTGACATCCGCCTAATACATGTTTTATTAAGTTACAGAAATTGTACAAGTAAGGAATGCATAACCAGAGATGTGGAAACATAATTTCCATTCCATTCAACTCAGTATGCTGAATGCTGGGAGCGTCTTATTGTGCACCCTGAGGATACGCCAGCCGGTACGTAATTAAGTCATATTGTGGTTGTCCCGACCTCCTTCTCCCCCCGCTGCTTGCTAGCCACTGCCTTAGGGTTATTGCCGGAGCGACACGAATTTGTCATGCAGATCACTGACATAAATAATGCATGACGCAGTTCTTATCATCAGTTCCTTTTTATATCACTCGAGTCATTTATTTCCCAGCTAAAACGAAAATACATTACGTCAGTGTCGACCGATAATCACATTGACAGGTTGACATGAACAAAACCAATGGGGAGGCTGCTGAAAGTTGTCATGCTAGAAAAATCACGTACGTTGTGTTATTTTTAGAGCTCACGTCACAAGCGACTGTAAATTTACAACATATTATTTTTAGATTTCTACCCACAGTTATGATAGAAATGTTTTCCTGTCCTGTCTGCCTAAGAACGACATATTAGAATACTTCATCATGCAATGAAATTGATTTATGCGAACACTTCCGTTCGAACGAATTTTGTTTCTATACTTATACCGGGTGGTTCACCAGCCCCTTGCGATTTAGTTTTATGCATCCCGCCGCCTTAACTACTTTTTCTTCTGTTTAATCTGTTTACCGTTCAGGGTTGGTTTTCCCTCGGACTCGATGAGGGATTCCACCTCTACTGCCTCAAGGGCACAGTGCTGGGGGGCGAGGTGAAACAACTGGAGAAAAGGACCAGTACCTCGCCCACGCGGCCTCATCTGCTATGCTGAACAGGGTCTTTTGGGGGGATGGAAGATTGGAAGGGATAGACAAGGATGAGAGAAGGAAGCAGCCAAGCCCTTACGTTAAGTACTGTACTCTCCCGGCATTTGTCTCGAGGAAAAGTGGGAAACCATTGAAAACCATCTCTAGAATGGCTGAGATGGGAATCGACCCTCTCCCCTCTACTCATTTGACTTCCCGAGGCTGAGTGGACCCCGTTCCAGACCTCGTACCACTTTTCAAATTTCGTGGCACAGCCGAGAATCGAACCCGGGCCTTCGAGGGTGGCAGCTAACCACTACACCACTGAGGCGGACACCGCTTTAATTACAGTTCTGAAATACATCGGCCCCTCTCCCTAAATCGGGGCAATAAATCGAGATGTGTGTTTAAGGGCTAGAAGTAAGCAGGAATCGTAGAGCCACTACTAATTAATTATGGGTACCTCGAACGAACCCGTAAAATGAGCACAGATACGAATAACACGTATCGTACAACAGGAGGTGCATACGCAGATAAGGAGAAGGTACTGTATAGGCCGGAAACTGCGCGCTTCATGCGAAGCCTCGCAACAGCTCACTTGGCAGAGGCGCGGTGGGAGTTATCATAATGGACTGTCCTCGAAGATTCGAACCTCACGCAAGTAATTTTTTAAATTTATTTTGCAGCCGATTGCCTGGGATATGGTAAGGTTGCATTACTGATAGCTTCCGCAGACTGAATTGTTTATTTAGCCCTGTAATGATGGTCCAAGCTTCGTAGACAGCAGATAGGGAAAGGTGATTCCTATTGGAACGATAACAACATGCGATGGCAGGTAGGTATATACCAGTGCGAATTCCTCACCTTCGAGGCAAGTCACAATATAACACAATACAACACAACACAACACAACACAACACAATACAAAACAAAACTTATTCACTGCCTCGTGATGTATTCCTACGAGGAGTATGTGAATATGTTCCTTATCTGTGGAGAAAGTAGACAGAATACATACCAAGTACAACACCTGTATCAAAAACGCCGTCCGGACGACAATCGACAAGCATGCCATTTTGAAGTGTGGAAAGACATCTGCAGACGACTGCGTCCGTGGGAAGGGCACGGCCCGTTTGAAATCATCCCGTGATATCTCCAGAGGTTGTATGAGACACTGTCCGACATAACCCTCAAACTAGCATGTGGGCCATTGCACAAGAAACGAACATCAGCAGGGCGTCTGTTATGCGGATAATGCATACCAAGCGGTTTCACCCGTAGCATCTTTGCTTACAACAGCAGCTCCACGGTCATGATTTCGAATCATGGGCGGCGTTCCTTCAATGGACCATACAGCATGTGGACTCTGATCCTGCCTTTTTAACCGAGCTCGATAGCTGCAGTCGTTTAAGTGCGGCCAATATCCAGTATTCTGGAGATAGTGGGTTCGAACCCCTCTGTCGGCAACCCTGAAGATGATTTTCCTTGGTTTCCCATTTTCACACCAGGCAAATTCTGGGGATGTACCTTAATTAAAATCCCCCCAACCCTACTTAATGTTGAATTTTTTTACAAATATTTGTTCTTTCCCGCTTTATCAGACTTACAAGTCTCTCTTTTGTTGAGCCCTGTATACCAATTTTCGAACACCATATAGCGTATGGTTGACCCGCCCCTTGCGATCTAGTTTTATGCAACTTACAAGTTTATTACAAGCAATAGTATACCGTAATAATAACCTCTAAAGAGATATGTAGTTATGGGCTAGGAGCGCCACTATTAATTCATTATCCGTACCTCGAACGAATACCTAAAAGGAGCACAGATACGAAGAACATGCACCTTACAACAGGAGGTGCACACACAGACCAGGAACCGGTATTGTATATGCTGGGAACAGCCCGGTGTATGTCAAGCCTCGCAATAGCTCAATTTTCAGGGGCGCGGTCGGAGCTTTGAACGTGAGCAGTGTTCGAGTGTTAAGAGGTTCGAATCCCACCCAAGCATTTTCTGTATTCTTTTCACAGACAGTTCCCTGGGACTTAAAAAGTACTTAATAGTTTAGACATAAATTTGATTATTTGGCCTCGGAAAGGGCCGTTGGTATGGTGGCACATGGTATGAAGCTGGGTTGGAAGAGGAAACATGTGACAGGATTTCAGTTAATTACGTCGTTTAACGCAGCATCTGCTCAAACTGAAGACCTCCGTGGTCGACACAGAGCTGCGCGCGATGCTATAAGGACCGTCTGGCACGTTACAACATCTCCGGTGTAACAGATCGGCATGTCTCGGTGATGAGCTCTCTAAGGTTACCAGGATTGCTCGCTCCTGTGCATACAGCAGTTGTTTTACATGGTCCCACAGAAAAAATCAAGGGGCGTAAGATAAAGGGATCTGACGGGCCAGGGGACAGGTCAACCCCTTCATATGCATGTATCAGGATACGTCGCGTGGAGAGCACAGCCGCGTGCGGTGGAGCTCCGTGATGTTCAAACCACACCTTGCAGCGGTCAAGGAATGGCACGTTTTCCAAAGAACGGTGGAGAAACTGCAGATGGCGTTCTCCCGTCAGAGGTCCCTCAAAAAAGGGGGACCAATGAGGTGATCATGTACAATGCCACACCATGCCTTCAAATCCCACTGTACCTGAAAAACTGACTGTCGTACCCAACGAGGATTATCCACACTCCAATAATGCATATTATGTCGATTAATGGTTCCATTGTTGTGGAACCGCGCTTTTTTAAAAATAAAATTGCCGCTAAAAAGGTAGGCAATTTTTGTTTTGCAAGTTGCTTTACGTCGCACCGACACAGATATGTCTTAAGGTGACGATTAGACAGTAAAGGTCTAGGAGTGGGAAGGAAGCGTCCATGGCCTTATCCAGTTCTCTGCGCTAAATAATTCACATCTTAAATTAATCTATTTCAAACTTAATGCACGAAATGTATAGATATGAATAGAATATTCTTTTAAATTCGGCTAGAAATGAAAATTCAGTTGACGATAGGACGTGAGTGTGAACACGTAAGGAATAATTACTTCGTTAGGAATTTTGTGTTAAAATGTAGCTCACGAGCTGTCGATGAATATGGAAATGTAGCCAAACGTAACAACTGTTGCATTTTCCACCAAAATGCAATATGGGAAGAAATAACATTCGTGGATATGTCCAAACGAATGAACGGAATACTGATTTGTAAATTCATTCGCATACCTGGTCACGGGCTCATTTCAATAGATGCTTGGAAATCTACATCCTGAGAATATCGGAAGTTTTAAATATTGAGGCAGCACTGGCTAACTTGAATGTTTCTTCCCTCCTTGTCTTCCGCACGTCCGGTCAAAAGAAATTCCAGGTTTGTAATGTGCCCATTTTAAATACTAAGTAGGCCTATATAATCCATTCCTAGTTGCGCGACCTGAAATTACTTCAAACACTGCTAGATATGGTGGTGGTGGTGGTGGTAATTATTCAGGCTACTTACTAATACAGATATTAAGATAATTTCTACATATATAACTCAGATATACATATACCACACTGAAGGTACTGTATAGACCGGAAACTGCACGCTTCATGCGAAGCCTCGCAATAGCTCACTTGGCAGAGGCGCGGTGGGAGTTATCATAATGGACGGTGCTCGAAGGTTCGAACCTCACGCAAGTAAGTTTTAAATTTATTTTGCAGCCGATTGCCCGGGATATGATAAGGTTGCATTACTGATAGCTTCCACAGACTGAATTGTTTATTTAGTCCTGTAATGATGGTCCAAGCTTCGTAGACAGCAGGTAGGGAAAGGTGATTCCTATTGGAACGATAACAACATGCGATGGCAGGTAGGTATATACCAGTGCGAATTCCTCTCCTTCGAGGCAAGTCACAATATAACACAATACAATACAATACACACGACAGATGGCCAGAAATGACCATCAGGTTCCTAAAGATTGTCAGAGAACATGATAGCCGTGTGGTCAAGGTGGCCGCAACTCGGTTTCCGGCCAATGCATATGGTTCTGATTCCCTTAAATAAGGAAATCTAATCTCAGTTATCACAATATCAGCAGTGACTTAAAACTACAATCTTTCCCACTTTTTTAAAATCATCATCAACATGAAATTTATTTAGATGTCAGTCTGCATCTCTCAGCTGACTGGAAGGATTCCGTAGTAGGACTACTTGTCTTTTTTGTTATTTCGTTAACGTCGAACTAACTCATACCGGTGTTCAGATACGTTAAAACAGGAAGCGCGAGGGTTGGAATAGTAGATGTGGCCTTGATTGTGGCATATATACACTGACTGACAGAGCAAATGCAACACCAAGAAGGAGTGGTCAGAACTTTATGCCAATTGCAGGGTAGACTGACGTCATTGAGGTATGCTCATGATGTGAAATGCGCCCCTGTGCTGCGCACGTAGCGAACGATAAATGGAACACGGCGTTGGCGAATGGCCCACTTCGTACCGTGATTTTTCAGCCGACAGTCATTGTAGAACGTGTTGTCGTGTGCCACAGGACACGTGTATAGCTAAGAATGCCAGGCCGCCGTCAACGGAGGCATTTCCAGCAGACAGACGACTTTACGAGGGGTATGGTGATCGGGCTGAGAAGGGCAGGTTGGTCGCTTCGTCAAATCGCAGCCGATACCCATAGGGATGTGTCCACGGTGCAGCGCCTGTGGCGAAGATGGTTGGCGCAGGGACATGTGGCACGTGCGAGGGGTCCAGGCGCAGCCCGAGTGACGTCAGCACGCGAGGATCGGTGCATCCGCCGCCAAGCGGTGGCAGCCCCGCACGCCACGTCAACCGCCATTCTTCAGCATGTGCAAGACACCCTGGCTGTTCCAATATCGACCAGAACAATTTCCCGTCGATTGGTTGAAGGAGGCCTGCACTCCCGGCGTCCGCTCAGAAGACTACCATTGACTCCACAGCATAGACGTGCACGCCTGGCATGGTGCCGGGCTAGAGCGACTTGGATGAGGGAATGGCGGAACGTCGTGTTCTCCGATGAGTCACGCTTCTGTTCTGTCAGTGATAGTCACCGCAGACGAGTGTGGCGTCGGCGTGGAGAAAGGTCAAATGTGGAGCGCCCTACCGCTAGACACCGCGGCATCATGGTTTGGGGCGCTATTGCGTATGATTCCACGTCACCTCTAGTGCGTATTCAAGGCACGTTAAATGCCCACCGCTACGTGCAGCATGTGCTGCGGCCGGTGGCACTCCCGTACCTTCAGGGGCTGCCCAATGCTCTGTTTCAGCAGGATAATGCCCGCCCACACACTGCTCGCATCTCCCAACAGGCTCTACGAGGTGTACAGATGCTTCCGTGGCCAGCGTACTCTCCGGATCTCTCACCAATCGAACACGTGTGGGATCTCATTGGACGCCGTTTGCAAACTCTGCCCCAGCCTCGTACGGACGACCAACTGTGGCAAATGGTTGACAGAGAATGGAGAACCATCCCTCAGGACACCATCCGCACTCTTATTGACTCTGTACCTCGACGTGTTTCTGCGTGCATCGCCGCTCGCGGTGGTCCTACATCCTACTGAGTCGATGCCGTGCGCATTGTGTAACCTGCATATCGGTTTGAAATAAACATCAATTATTCGTCCGTGCCGTCTCTGTTTTTTCCCCAACTTTCATCCCTTTCGAACCACTCCTTCTTGGTGTTGCATTTGCTCTGTCAGTCAGTGTATATTGCAATTTACTGGTGTGAAAATGAAGAAAACACAATGAAACTTCTTCTGGGCTGCAGTGTGTATTCGAACAAATGAAATTATTATTATTATTATTATTATTATTATTATTATTATTATTATTATTATTATTATTATTATTATTATTATTAAATTCATTAGAATGGAGAAGATTCACAGACTAATTGTGTCGCACAGCAAGATTTCCATGCCACTCCTGCTGTACAAGAGTGAAAGCTGGGTAGGCGCAGGATACCATGTGAATAAAGCAATATACACAATCATGGCATTACCCCTACTAGGCAAGCTGGTGAATTGTTAAATCTGAGAACTGCACGGAGCTCAGAAAGCCGAGCTGGAATAGAACGACTAGCTAAAGCGCTGTCTTTGACAAACCTCAGGTGATGCGTAAGCTACAATCTGAACCGTCTGTATTAATTTGTAAGGATATGATGCTAATACTTGGTGTAATACGCATTCAAACTTACATGTTAATGACACGGGATGACCTGTAATTTAAGTACTTATTAAAATTAGCCATTCCGTGTTAATGGACAGTAAAAACAATTATTTAACTTCTTTCTGTCTTTCTTTCTTTCTTTTTTCATTATGTATTTATGCTCGACGATGTAGAAATATAAATATTATATGCCAGAAAACTGGATCTTGATGAGGCTCATCATAGTTCAAGTTTCACTGTAATACAGGTTCTGCACCAATCAGAGTTCAGATTTTCATTATGATACAACTGTTTGACCAATTAGGTACCTGCGCTCAACGCACTAGCATCGCACGCGTTTTCAAAATTATACAATTTGTATCTGATATAAAGCTAGGTTATGACAACCTTCTATCAAAGCTTTTAAATCATATGGCATAGTCAATGTCTCTGATCCATTCAAGAAAAATCAATAACCCAGCACATGCGCCCTGCGCTCTGTTCAGTAAACTGAACTGTCAAGCGACATCTCGACAGAAATTTATGAATATTTAAAAAAATAGTGTTATAATTATCTTCTAGCATAAACCGTCGTATGCAACTCGCCTATAATGGTAATCAAGACACTATTTCATTTATTAAAAACGCATGGATATCTTGTCGTACGTAGAAACTTCACCACGAGACGAAAATACGTGAAACCCGATAATATCATATGAGTATAATCTACTATGTCATATTATTAAAACACGGCCTTGATATTCATGTTCTTGAAAAGTTTGATTCCTATATTCTTGTTACGGTACTGGATACTGCAAGAGAAATACGTTAATCCAAACTTCAACAATGCAGTGATATTAACCTATTGTAAATATGTACTTGCATTCACGTATTGTAACAATCATTATAGTGGTAGTCTGTCTATTAGTCAACTGTAGAGTTTGTGAAGACATCGGGATGAAGTGATTCTCCTCCATGTATGATAAATAAAAAACGTTTGGCGTATTTATAGAGAAGAAAGAATATAGGCTGTATATTCGTGGCTTGCATCTGAGAGCGACACTTCCTGCAAACCCGAACGTGCAGTTTGTAAGGGAGTAATTTATTTTGCTCGCAGAGGAGCGATGTAGAACAAATATTCGTAATGTCTTATTTTTTAAGTGTCCATCAGGGAATTCTTATCACATATTTATGATAGCGAGACGATAGAACGCTGGATTGGCACTGTCAGCTACTTGTTCAAAGTCTTATATTTCCAATAATTGACTATGGTTCAGTCGTATACAACGACTTATCTGAAACTTTGAACATAAAACTACAGAGGGTACAAAACGCATGTGTTCGTTACGTTACAAATGCCAGGCGTGATGAACACATAACACCCTATTACATACAGCTACAATGGTTAAAACTCCATGAACGTCGGGAAATCTCAGTAGCTGTTGCTACGCAGAAAATTCTCAAACTGAAGACACCATCCTACCTTTATAATGCATTTAAACCTATGGAGTCGGTACATAACAGAGATAATAGGTTTACAAAAACCACCCTTCAAATTCCCCTTCATCGTACCACTAAATTTAACAAATCCTTTGTTTGCACTGCATCACGTATCTTTAACGTCTTTAATCTTCACCGTTTCGCAAGTAACACTAACTGTACCCAACTAAAGCAGTTCTTAACATCTATCTTTCTGGAGGAGTACGCAAGAGGCTGAGATCAGGCATTCTTGTGTCGAACAATCAGGAATATGTATATTTCGAAGAAAATTGTTTCTCTGCTTTAGCTTTATATTCTTTAAACCCATGTAGTCCAAAATAGCAGAAGGGCTTAATGATTTACTTATTACTAGCGAATGTACCCGTGCTTCGCTACGGTATTCTACATTGTATTCGAATATCGAAGTAAATAGTGTACATGCAGTAAATAAGTTTTAAAATTGCATGTCTCTTAGCGTTATCCGAGAAAGAGCATGGGGAGGTCCCCGTACGTTGTTTCCAATGTAAAGTGTTTGTTACGGATTTGTGATATAACGGCAGGCTCACTTGCCTACTGGCATTCACAATCAGGTTGGGAGGTTTACATTATAATTGCAGGCCCCATTGCCTACTATGCGGACAGAATCGATTTGGGGAGTTTTCGTTAAAATGGCAGCCCCCCTTTCCTACCTCCAGACAGATTACAGTTTTTATTATAATGGCAGGCAATTACCCTACTATCACTCGAAATTGAGTTGTGCAGTTATCATTATAATGACAGGCCCCTTTTCCTACTGCCAGCCAGCGTACTGCCAGTCACACCAAGTTGGTGAGTTTCCATCAAAATAGCAGGCCACTATGCCTAATGCCAGTCACATTTTAGATGAGTACATTTCTTTATAATGGCGGGCACCCTTGCCTACTGCCAAACACAATCGGGTAGGGGAGTTTTAAACAAAACTGCATGCTCACTTACCTTCTGCAAGTCAAATCGAGAAGGGAACTATTCATTACAATTGTAGGCCTTCCTTACTAATGACAGTTACACAGGAGTTGGAGAAGGAACCCTTTCCTACTGCCAGTCAAAGTCGGTGTGGAGAGTACTGATTACAATAGCAGACCGACCCTTTCTCGATCGCTAAATCGACATCAGTGAATATATATAGATCGACATACGAAAGTATATGCGTGTTTACAATATTGAAGACCTTCATTTACAGATTAACTGCTACTAAACGTACGTCATATCGACAAAGGATTATACCATAAGACACGCCGGATTTAGTGGCCTAAATGGCTGGTCCAATGATATGTCATCTATTCTTGGGTCAGATTTAGAAACGTGGAACAGGGTAAAGGTTTTGTAAGATCATCTCACATTACATTACTTTTCGGATAATAATGTGACAGCTACATACGTAGCATTTGGCTCACATATGGCTACTGAGTGGGCCAATTTTCGTGAAGAGTTTGATGATTCTGTATTTCATATAAGTAATTGAAAGTATGAATAATGCATGTGAAAATTCCAAATTGACTTAACATCGATTAATAGAGAAAAATCAAACGTAAAAGGGATACAGATACGGCATAAAGTCATAAGACCAAGGTTGTAGATGATTCCAAATTGAACGGAGATTGTGCAATCCGTTACGTGATAGGAATTTCCGAAGGTCTGCACCATCATTAAAATTGCCTGCATATTTCGATATTCTTCGGGGATAAAAAATGAAAAATTTAATGATATAGGATTTTTCATTCGTTACAGGCTAAAACGTATAATTTTGTCAAATTTCAATTATCTTCTTATTCTTCTGGCAGATTATGCCACAATGTGGATTTTGGGCGAGGCTGGTAAAAATTAGGACTTTCAGGAAATCAAAAATTATGGAGATTGTTATTATTACCCCTTAAACGGAAAGCTGTAGGAAAATTTCGCCAAAATAGTCAGTGTAGAGGTACACAGTCGTTACGATTTGATTTATATAGATAAGGAATCTGCTCCATGTAAAACACCTTTTGGGCTATGTCCGCTGGACTTAACCTGCAAAAGTGACCATTCATGATATCTCCCTTATTAATCCTCCTGACGAAAAAATGCACATGAAAAAAAAGGTTTAGAGGTGGAATTCCATCAGGTTTGGTCGATTTCCAGTCAGGTTGGTCTTGTTCTGTATATATTGTGGAAGAGTAAAATCACCATTTCGGTTCCTTATAAACCGCCAGTCCATTCCGGAACATGAAATGTTATTTACGTTTAAAACCTACCTTTGGACAGGTGGATGCTAAATATAAATTTTGGTTCGAATGTCTTCAGTAGTTTTCAAGTTGTAAGGAATACGCTTTACACGCACCCGCTCGTGAGTTAAGTCCGATGGGACTTGTACAGAAAAACGGTCCTTTAATGATATCTCCCTTATTGATCCTCGTATCGAAATGATGCACATGAGAAAAAAAGGTTTAGACATTAATTTCTACCAAGGTAGGTAGACTTCCATAAACTTTTGTTGTGTATATTTTTTGGAAGTGCAAAATCACTGTTTCGGTTTCGTATAAACCCCCAGTTAGTTCAGGGATTTAGAAACAATATTTGCCCTGAAACCTATCAAGGACAGGTGTATTCTAAATACGAATCTTGGTGGAAATGCATCCAGTAGTTTCTAGCATTCACGTACATACGGCGTAATTAAGGAAGAAAATAATACAGTTAAGAATGTTGAAACTAATAGAAAATGGATTATAACTGAGGACAGCCGGATAACGACAAATAAATAAATGCCGTGAGTTATGGATATAATAAAGCGCTAACAGAGGAGAAATTTAGGTTCAGTGATTCTTAGGTAAACAAATATGAAGATGACTAATGGTGTTATTACTTAATCTATTCGAGGGCGGTTATAACCTCCAACGATATTCCGCCAATATCCCGCAGATGAGCCGATTGATGCCTCTCTTGCCATCTACCCAAGGAACAACCACGAATTTAAAAGCATGATGAGGAAAATGGCAATACGTTACTTCCCTACTGGCATGCAGTCAGAGACGTTGCCATGGTAACCTGTAGGTTCGTTGTCGGTCTGTCGGTCACTAAATGCAGAGCATGATACCAGCAGAAAATTGTAAATTTCTCCGTCATGTGAAGAGTAAGGTAAATTATGAACATAACGAAAGTTGTTTATAATGAAGAGACGTTTCACGTACGGTAAACGAAGTTTACAGAAAATCAATAGTATAAGAGAAAATAGAGTAAAACCACTGTGGTTTTCCTATAAACACCCCGTCTATTCAAAGATTTTAAAATTATATGCATATCGGAACCTTTCCTGGGATGAGTATACTCTAAATATGAAGTTTGGCTGAGATCTATCCAGCCGTTTCGACGTGATGGTGGGAAAACCACTCTGGTTTTCCTATAAACCCCCCGTCTATTCAAGGATTTTAAAATGATATGCATATCTAAACCTTCCCCGGGATTAGTATACTCTAAATACAATGTTTGGTTGAGATCCATCCAGCCGTTTCGACGTGATGGTGGAAAAACCATTCTGATTTTCCTATAAACCCCCCATATATTCAAATATTTTAAAATGATATGCATATGGAAAAGTTCCCCGCGATGAGTATCCTCTAAATATGAAGTTTGGTTGAGATCTATCCAGCCGTTTCGACGTGATGGTGGAAAAACCATTCTGGTTTTCCTATAAACCCCCTGTCTATTCAAGGATTTTAAAATGATATGCATATCAAAACCTTCTCCGGGATGAGTATACCCTAAATATGAAGTTTGGTTGAGATCTATCCAGCCGTTTCGACGTGATGGTGGAACAGACAGACAGACAGACAAACAGAAACAATTTTATTTATCCCCGCCCAAAGGAGTCCTATGAGTCCCTTACACAACAGTATATTTTTTTCCCAGATATTAAGTCTTATTTGTACCTATTTTGGTTGACAGCTATGCCCAAACGTACATGCATAATCTCACTGCTCTAGAATCCTGGAGCTGACGTTGCCATGGTTACGGCAGTTCATTTCTTTATCCGATTCCTAGAGCAGGGGTAGTGTGGTGCCAATATCTCCGTAACGGTTGGTTTTAGGGCCTTAAAACATGGTTTTCGGGCCCGTAGGGCTTACTGAGTTTTGTTCTTTGCGTCAAGAGGATTAAATTGAGCTTTGTCTCGTCCTTATACGACAAATTCGATATTTTGCCTATAATAGTATAAGAGAAAATGGAGGAAAACCGTTTTTCCTATAAAACCCCCGTCTTTTCAAAGATTTTAAAATGATATGCATATCGAAACCTTCCCCGGGGTCAGTATACTCTAAATATGAAGTTTGGTTGAGATCTATCCAGCCGTTTCGACGTGATGGTGGAACAGACAAACAGACAGACAAACAGAAAAACAGAAACAATTTTATTTATATAGATATAATGTATGTCTTAACCTTACTGGATTTGGTATCTGTATTTTCATTTTTTTTAAAGTTTCTTGTTTAGTTTAATACTTTAATATTATAAAAATGTAGTTACTGTTTTCATAAATCTGCATTGTATTATAAGAAGACGCTGCATAAAGGGGCTTTTCAGTCTCAGTGGCATGTAAATCATGATCAATAAATTCAATTCAATTCAATTCAATTCAATTCAATTCAATTCAATTCAGACAGTACAGCAAGCGTGTAGCGCGCTGATACCATGCATACAGCAGCCTGAGTGGATCTGTGGTAGTGTCCCGCTCTTAATCCCGTGTTCGTGGTCTCGATCACCTTGAGGAAGTTGATTTATGACGGATGGTCAGAAATTCTGGCACTCCATATCTCCGCCTCCTTGCTAGATAGCAGGAAAATCGAAATGTCGAAATTGGTAACCAGACCGGCTACCTACAGTAGATAGTAACACTTCAAAAGGTCTGCATCACGGTAGCTTACGTCGTGCCGTTATTATTATTATTATTATTATTATTATTATTATTATTATTATTATTATTATTATTATTATTATTATTATGCATAGGAACTCGACGAGCGAGAACTCAGAACGCCGCTATGTGTTGTGCGTGGTACTGTACAGTATGTGTTAAAACGACGACATAGTTCGCCAAAAACGAGCTGGCACTTGCAGTTATTTGTGAGTAGTTGAGATGAATATTTGTACTTCGTTACTAAAATAACTTACGATTGTAGGAGCAAAGAAAACATGACACGAAGACTACCCAAAGCAAGGAACGGTTACCTGAAGAAGGTAAATTTCGTCCTCCCCAATGTAGCAATGAATGTCAGGAAGATGATTCTGAAGTCATTTGTGTGGAGTGTAGTGGTTTTTGAAATTGAATCATGGACACAAGTGAGCCAAGAAAGAAGAGAACAGAACTCCATGAAAATGCTTCTTAAGAAGAATGTTGAAGGTGAGATTGGCAGATTACATCACAGATGAAGAGAAGTTGACAGGATATATCTACAGACATCCTGTAAGCCTAGTTGCCAAATTTTCGCGAGAAGTTTCGCGTTGAGAGTACTAGTGGGAGGCCAAGAGTTGATCATGACAAGTCGATTATAGTAAACGCAGTTTTCATAGATTGGTAGCTACGCAAGGATGAAGTGGTTAGCACGGGATAATCTGATGTAGAGTGTTGAGTCAAACCAGTCTTTGGACAGCAATGAAAAATGTTCAGCAGAGATCGTTGAAGAACGGGTGGAAATTTCTGAAATGTAAGTTTTATCAAGATAAAAATGAAGTGGTCTGGAACAGTGCTCTACTCACTCGACTTTCAAATCGAAACGTTTCGAATAGAATAGAACGCTTAGAATTTTCGCTAGGACTAGCACGTTGCAGCAGAAAACCAAATGAAGAATTTGATATTCAACTAAATAAGTGAGGATAGCAAATCTGAAGAGACTGTGTAGAAAATTAATATAAATGTAAAAATTAATCTTAGTTATGTCCGGCCTCGTGGTGTAGGGGGCAACGGGTTCGATTCCAGGCCGGGTCAGGGTTTTTTAATTGTAATGATTAATATCCCTGGCCTGGGGACTGGGTGTTTGTGACGTCCTTAATCTTCCTTTCCTCACACACAACATTCCACACTACCGCCATTCGAATTACACGCAGGTTCATACAAAATGGTGTAAGTATGGGCAAAAGATCCACATGGGTCGACGCCCCGAACAAATAGCATTTTGAAAAAATAAAGAATCTTAGTTATAGAACACCGACGCAAATTATGTTCGTATATTAAGTGAAATTGCTAGGCGGTAGCCTGACGATTGAGAGAACAAGCACACCACCAGTCTAAAACCAGATTAGTCACTTATTACCTACAGTAGCCTATTGATGGTCACTGTTTAACTCTAAATGGAGACGTTGCCAGTTTCACCGGTAACCTAAGTGCAACGCTTGTACAGCAATGATATATCGGTGTGTGGTCCACAATTTGTGTTGGCCATTGTGCTAGTGGAGGCACTTCGCCTTTTTTACGGTTATTTTTTCTCTACTTTATTACATCCACTATATTTATTGTGTTCCACTTCCTTTTTGTCGTGTTGGGACAACAAATACGCTACGTTTTGGCTCATAAAAGTCTCTTCAAGGAAGTAAAGGTACTAGTCCACGGCAACAGCTATATCTGCCTGATGTAGGACATCAAATGAATGTACTGGCTGTGCTACTTACTTTCTTTCAATTAAGAACATCGTTATGCTCTCCATACTACTCCTCCTGTGATTAGAATACATAAAATGATTCCTCTGCCGGAATTAAGATATTCCTAAGGTTGGATCCTAGGGGCTCTCAACTAGGGACCGTGGGTTGGCGATCACGTGGCCACTTTGTTTCCACTTACTTTTACATGGCTTCTAATTTTCACTTTGCCTATCCAACCTCACTTGGTCAACTCATCTCTTCCGACCCCAACAGTATTAGTTTTACCAGATGTAGTGGGCTTTCACTTTCACGCCTTTCATGGCCCTTCTATTTTCTTTTACCGATAATGTCGTCGCCGAAGGTTGACCTCTTTCATTTTCCTTCAGAGAAGATCGTTGCCCATTTGTACTTTAATTTCTCTTAAAGCATAGTAGGTTAAATAATCTCTCTACGTACATGGATTTGTTGTGTAATCATTGTCCTTTCGATATTTCAGCATTTAACGGCAATGTTCATTTGTATTGTCCGGCTCCATGGCTAAATGGTTAGCGTGCTCGCCTTTGGTCACAGGTGTTCTGGGTTCGAGTCCCGGCAGGCTCTGGAATTTTAACCATCATTGGTTAATTTCGCTGGTACGGGGGCTGGGTGTACGTGTCGTCTTCATCATCATTTCATCCTCCTCACGACGCTAAGGTCGCCTACGGGAGTCAAATTAAATGACCTGCACCTGGCGAGCCGAATTTATCCTCGGACACTCCCAACACTAAAAGCTATACGCCATTTCATTTCATTTCATTTCATTTCATTTCATTTCATTTCATTTCATTTCATTTCATTTTAAATTTCTATTTGCGCGTAATTAATATTAGTATTAATAATAAAAATATATATTTAAATATTTAGTGTAACTACATTTCTATACTTTCAGTTAGACTGTATAATTAGAACACACCTAAGTAGAATAATTGTCGTGTATTTATTTTATCACTTGGTATCTTGCTTTACTGTCGTGAAATCTTTGTGTAGTATATTTTTATTCACGGAATACGCTATTTTATAACTGATTATATTTTCATTCTATTTCATATTTCTGTGAAGAATATAAAAGGATGGCGGAGGGGGCGGAGGTCGGTATAAGACAGTAGGTGTTAAGGAAAATGAGGGAAGGGGTGATGAGTTTGAGGAAGTTAATTATGATTTTGATTATGCTTGTTGTTTCAAGGGGCCTAACGGAAAACAGGGGTGAAGGTAAGTCTCCCTCAATTGATGTACAGAATACGGTTGGAAGGAAGGAATGAAAGAGGCTGCCGAAGACAAAAGGGCTAATATTTTAAGGGAAAAGAAAACGAGAGCCAAGGATTCTACAGAAATGAGTTCAGGAGAGGTATCGGTGAGGACTCGGTATGAGTCACTGCAGGTAGAACAGTGGTGGGAATATGGAAAGCAAGCAATTGTTACAGAGGAGGGGAAAGGCGACATGAAATGGAAGGATAAGAAAGGTACAGTAAGAGGAAAGAAAGAGGGTAGTGAGAGAGAGAGAAGGGAGGAGGGAGTAGGTTCTGTAGCCGTCCGGGAAGTTAAGGGAGATTAGGAGAGGACGGAATATAATGAAGTGTGTGGGATTGAGGCTCTAGCCATTGGCGACTCTATTGTTAAGCATATATAAAATATATGTGGAGGAAAGGGTACCAGGATAGTGTGTTACCAAGGAATTACTTGATGACAGATGTTGTGGAAAATAGAAGAAAAGCAGGAGAGAAGTTCTGGAAGGGTAAAAGTAGTCAGAATGCTACTATGATGTATTTATCGTATGGGTTTTAGTGCTGGGAATGTCCGAGGACTTGTTCGGCATGCCTGGTGCAGGTCTTTTCAACTTTGGTACCTACAACGTAAGGCAAGCAACTAACATATTTATAACAGCGTGTAAGAAGTTTAAAACAGTGGAGATTATTGTCTGTGGATTGCTGTGTAGAAGGGATACTGACTGCAGACTGATCGGGGAATTAAATGTGACTACGGAGTGGGGAACTGGAAGTAGAGAGTGAGATTTGTAAATC
Organism: Anabrus simplex; assembly: GCF_040414725.1. Lineage (NCBI taxonomy): Eukaryota > Metazoa > Arthropoda > Insecta > Orthoptera > Tettigoniidae > Anabrus > Anabrus simplex. The sequence continues at coordinate 306,582,200 of NC_090265.1, read as the reverse complement.
CTAATGGATGGGTAGGAAATTAGGATGTAATGGCCTTCACACGTACTACAATGGAACGTAGAAGTTAGGTAATTTAGAAGAGTTAGGGGGGAGGAACATTCAAGGAAACGGATTGGCCTAGGGAGCGGTGATGAGAGTATAGGGAGCTGGAAGTAAAAGAAGAGTAACATAAAGTGGTTAGAGTTAAATTATAGAAGTAATTTAAAGAAAGAAATATAATGAAGAAGTTTAATATATTTACTTAACAGATAATTTAAAAGGAGTTGAATCATGGCTGTGAACTGGTGTTGTGTATGCGGAAACTTTCTCATGGAACTGGAGTGTTTATCATAGACACAGGATGGGAACTGTAGGAAAGAGGAATTTCTTCAGAATTTGTTGTGGGATGTAAATGGAAGAATTAGTAGAATGGCGAGGGATATAACTAGAGCGATTATACCTTCTAGCTTATTGAGAATTGATCATAAAATGGCATAAACGAAAATGAAACATAATCCTGGCTGAATATATATGGGTGTAACTAGAGAATTAGCAGCGGTGAAATTGTATGGATCTCCTAATATGTAAAGTTCTGGAAGGGTAAAAGTAGTCAGAATGCTACTATGATGTATTTATCGTATGGCTTTTAGTGCTGGGAATGTCCGAGGACTTGTTCGGCATGCCTGGTGCAGGTCTTCCTATTTGACACCTATAGGCAACCTGCACGTGTTTGGATGTGGCATGATGATGATGATGATCACCATCAACAGTGTCATATAACCTCACTCCATATCAGCACTGCAGAGAGGTTTGGAATTCAGTCCAGGCTTTTGGCACGCAATCTAGTGATTACGAATTATATACCACCACCTTACATATCCTGCCGGCCAACATTCTGATGGTGAAATTTTTTCGACCGACGGCACTCGAACCGGCTAACCGCGGTGTCAGACCACCGAGCATGGCCACCAGGCGGGCTGTTACTATGAATTTGGGAATGGAATAGTTTATGTTCGACAAATGTCCGATGTTTTTGAAATCATAGAGAAGGCTAGGGGAAGTGTTCATAAGGAATCTGTCACCTGGGAGACAGTCCAAAATTCAGTTCGATGTTGACTTATTGATTCCTCTTTAAAAAATGATCACCACCATCACCGTACCACCTAATCGTTGTGTCTCGTTATGTTCAACGGATTCTTCAGTACTGTACGTGAACAAAGAAGCACTGCTGTAATAGATTTCGCAAGGTGCGATTAAACCCTTTCCAGAGTAAAAATTGGGTGATATGAATGACACATTATAGGCTTATCTGAATACCTAAATGATATGTAGAAGTGGAATGTACCATGCTTGTATAAAGCATAATTCTGATTTAGAGAGCATCTCCTAGTCAAAAAGAAAAGATCGCAGAATTATAATATAACTGACGTACGTGTACTGTCAGTTACTGAGTTTTTGAAGCCGTACTAGAGAGTTCATACCATCTTCCGCTGGGAGAGAGGGACTGTCTATGCATCATTAACGCGCAGTTCAGTAGACATCGTGTTGGAATATGGTCAGGCATACGGTGGGTATATTCTGTGAATAACCATAAATAATCCACTAGACAGTAGTAATGCATATTTTAACTGCCCATACTGACTCTTTCGCTACAAATAAGCAGTAGAGGTAACCCGCGCGTGACTCCAAGATAGTTGTTTGCGTGCGTGTGTGTATATGATCTGCAATTACTGAAGTATTGAGATTGTGCATTTGTGTTTGTTCCTTGTGCAATGAGAATTGACTCAAATAAGGTGTAAGACGTTTTACGCCGGATTGAATTACCGTCTTCTTCACGAGAAGTGCATGGTACTTGAAGAGAAATTGCAACCACTATTGATGACAGATGTGGAAAATGATCGATAAACTTGAGGACGCCACTATTACTGAAATCCCGGAGAATGAATAACTGGTGCAAATGAGTTCCAAGGAAACTACTGTTAGCAAATCTGTTTATGACTCTTTGAGTGATGATGTAGCTAAACTCTATGCTTCCTTCGATTATGTCAAGAAGGTAACTGCCAGGCTGAGTGGCTCCGACGGTTGAGGCGTTGGCCTTTTGATCCCAACTTGGCTGGTTCGATCCTGGCTCAGTCCGGTGGTATTTGAAGGTGCTCAAATACGTCAGCCTCGTGTCGGTAGATTTGCTGGCACCTAAAAGAACTTCTGCGGGACTAAATTCCGGCACCTCGTCGTCTTCGAAAACCAGAAAAGTAGTTAATGGGACATAAAGCCAATAACATTATTATTATTATTATTATTATTATTATTATTATTATTATTATTATTTAGGTAATTAAAGCCAAAAACGAAGGATGCTCATTGAAACAATCGTGCATCACTTTAGGAGGGTCGAGGACAGTAGCCATCTATCTGTCTCGGTATCAGTGATACTGTTATATAAACAATGAACAAAACATGAAAAACCAAGGTCATATCGGACCATCTGTAACATCACATTCGTATACAATTCAGTCTAGTGTATCCATGGAATATAAATTTATCTCTAGAAGTGACACATTTGGTACCCTTGAACAACAAAATATGATCCGACCTCCTAACGTATATATTTGTTCAAAATCAGGCAAAATGGACAAGAGTGTTCTTAAACAATGGCGAAATAACTGTCTGCCCCCCCCCCCCCAACACACACACACACCTCCAGAGTTGGAACAATGTTTTGTTTGGTTCTAGATTCATTTTCACTCCTTCAACAAAATCTGTTCGTACTTTCGGATAAAAACGTACAGGTAACAACCATTCCGCCTGATGAAACCTACTTTTAAACCTTAGGATACTATTTCCGTCAATGGGAGAAGTTTGCCAAATTGTTTTTTAAGCGATTATTACTCGACAACGATGACCTCCAAGCCATAACCATATCATCAACCTTCATGCGCTTATCCACAGTCAGTTCAGTGTCATCATATTCAAAAACACGGCTAAGCATACCTAGAAGAAAGCTACATTTCCAGTTGAATATGATGCCTTTGATGCTCCTGACATTGTTATTTGGGGCACTGGAAAATCGAGTTGCTCAACTCCCAACTGCACAAATACACGTTAATAATTGCAACTATGCTGTAACAATGTCCTGAAACGCAGCCAGGCGATATAACGTATACCTGGAAGATTATACCCAAGTAGTCAGTTATATGCTGAAGCAAATATATTTAATGTGAAACAGCTCTATGCCTTTGAAATATACAAATATATTAACAAAAACAAAAATATAATTGATAACATTAAACATGAATATTCAACACGCAGTAAGATGTACCACCGTTGTATGTTATACAAACCCAAACTTAGCATAACAAAGCGCAATTTCTTGTACTTCATTCCAAAATTCTTTAATGCCCTTCCCGGTTCTTTACAAACTACTTCATTAGGTCATAAAATGAGTCTGAAGTGTCTTAAATCCTTTGTTAGGGATAATAAAACTGTTATGGAAGAAATAACTAAATGAGAATATCACGTCACCATATCCAATTTCTATTCAATGCTCCACCATGTGCTGCTGTTGATCATATCCGTCATTCACTCATACCCATACTCGTACTTCAGGCATCATTTTAATATATATTGCTCTCTATATAATTAATATTCTAAATTACCACACACAAGGTTTCACCTTACGTGGTATTTTACTGATATCTACTAGACTCTGTTGAGGTTGGTGTGATTTTGTATAATAATAATAATAATAATAATAATAATAATAATAATAATAATAATAATAATAATAATAATAATAATATGTGCAAGAGATAGTTACAAGTTCAATTTATTTTAAGTATTAATATGTTAATAATACTACTACTTATGTAATATATGTGGTTTAGTTACAAGATTAATATTTCTCAAGTAATAATGTTATTAAAAGAGTTATGTATATATAAAACAGAGTACTGTAAATATGTAAACGACATGATGAATGAATAAATACTACTACCACTACTACTACCTGAGCTAGCTTAGGTATCCACCCTCCTTCAGCGTAGACCAACTCGCCCTCCGCACGCCATGCACGTGGAGCGACAACAAGAACGCAGTTTTGAGCACGCGCTCGTGGAGAGTACATCTGTAATGATTTCGAGCCAAGATCAGAGGAGCTGATTGAAAGTTGAATGAGCTAGAGGTCGCAATGCAAGGTAGTGTTACGAAGGGTTGCAAGAGGCATGCGGTGAAAGTACAGTACTGTAGCACGGTGGGTCAGAGCCTTCAAAGACGGACGACAAAATGTGACAGACATGCAGTGGCCTGGTCATCCTTGAGTAAGTGGTGACGATGTACAGAATGTGAACGCGTTATTACTGGCGGATCGGAACACCACAATTATGCATTGGCCAACGGTACAGCGCTGACGCCTTCGACTGTGCTGCAAATCCTGAAGAAGCGGCTGGGAGTGCGAAAAATCACTTTCAAATGGGTTCCAGAATTTTGGCTGCGAAATGATGCACCTCGTACGCACTTGGAGTGCTATTAACGCGAAGATGAGACCTTCTTACGACGGATAATCACAATTGACGAGACCTGAACCAGCGCTTATGAACCGCACCTGAAACGACATTCAAACGAGTGGCGTCATCACGGGTCCCCGCGAAAAGTAACGGTTTGGCCAACCGGAACCAATATGAAGTCCATGCTGATCGCTGCCTACGACTGGGATGGTATTATCATAAAGCATGCCGTTCCCAAGGTCGTACCTTCAGCGCGAAGTATTACTGTGCATTTTTTCAAATGAACCTGGTAGCAGCTCTTAAGCTGCGTTTACCCTAAGCGTAATTTCCTCGCGAAATAATTTCGCGAGGGAATTGCGCCTAGTGTAGACGCTCCCTCGCCCCTGAGTAATTGCGGAGTGAGGGCCCTCGCTGCGAGTCGGAGGTCAGTCGGTTTTTGTCCGCGCATCAAAGGGTTTCGCTCATCGAATTTCTGTAAACGTGGTCCCCGTAGTTGCGCGAGGGATGAATCAAGAACAGTGCTTGCAGCTCATCGAGATCTACAAAAATAAAGATTTTATGTGGATTTCGAAAAACAAAAACTATTTCAATCGCAATAAAAGAGAAGATGCGTGGAAGGAAATTAGTTCTCAACTAAACTTTCCTATCTCTACAGTGAAAGCGAAGATGAAAGCGCTGCAGGGATCATATCGAAGAGAAAGATCGAAAGCAAATAAGAGCAGAGTCACTGGATGAGGTAAGCAATTACTATTAATTTATAATGCAAAACTGTGTCATTTCAATACCTTTTTGAACCTACCGGTACCTATTTTGAACCATTCTTGGGTCATTGTGAAGAACTTCCACTAGTGGGCAGACAACACCACATTCAGAAGGCACAAGCCCTGAACATTTGGATTCGTCATATTTAGATGGGCTATTGCGATTGTGACTAATTTTACTTGGTTTGTGATTTATTATTTCTTCCATTATTTTCTCATTATTTTACATTTTCACCCATTTTTTGTATTGATCCACAACAATTAAGAAATATATAAAACGCTATTTTTTAAATGGGTGCGGTTTGGATACGAAATGTATTTCTAAATTGAATTAATATTGTGTGATTTTTAATTATTAGCATTCCTATTTGTTCATTTGACTTTTTTAAAATACATACATAATACCGAGTCGATTTACTGTTTTAAATTCGATTAATTATTTTCCTTACCTTCACATAATCCTGAAGTGTTTCAATCAACGCATCACAAACTTCTGGGACGATTTTTGATATTGTGCACTTCGATATTTTAAATAAATACTGCAAACTTGTGTATGAATCAGCAGTTGCTAAGAAACGCAGTGTGACAGCCAACCTTTCTCTCACTGTTACTGCTTCTCTGAATGTTGTGTCTTGTTCTTCAACTTTTTGACTGATCAGTGAAACGAGTGGTTCAAAATCTTGGGTACCCATGCGGACGAAGTTCTTAATTGTATCACCAATGGGTTCCTGTACCTTTTCTTTCATAAGGCTGCTTCCATATTGGCTTCTTCCGAGGAATAATTGTTTGCTCCACCATCGTCGAACGCGCCGATTTTTCTTCTTCCCTTTCTTGATCAAAAATGACATTGATATGATGGAAAACGCTGCTGCATCGGCTGGAGGGACAAAACAAGTTTCCATGTTGGCTGCAAAACAAGAACAGGAGCGTTCAGGCTTGTCGAAGGCGGCTCGCTCCACTCGCGCTATTTTTCGCTCTGAATTGCGCTCTGTTTTGGGTAGTGCGAAATTTCACTCGAAGCGAGTAAGTTTGACCCGAGCGACTTTCGCGAGGGAGTTTCGCTAGTGTAAACGTAGCTTAAGAAGAATGACACTGCAAGGCCGCATGCAGCAGGAGCAGAGACTGAGTTGTTCAATCGCAGGGACTGAGAAGTGCTTTGCTACCGCACTTAGTATACAGATCTGAGCCCCTGTGACTACGATATCATCCCTAAAATGAAAGCACCACTTAGATGGGTCTGCTTCTACACAGTGGATGACATTCACCAGACCACTGACCGCTACGTCTGCGACCTCCAGAGATCAGGCGTTCTCAACGGCATCCAACGGGTGCCACATCGCTGGGAACGAGTGCTGAATAACGGTGGTGATTACTTCTAAGGCCTGTAAAAATCTCAACATTGCAAGTATGCTGTGTATCTAAATAAAAATAGTTGCCACTATTAAACATCAACCTATGTACATAATTCATCGTATGTGTGTATTGCCGTTTTTGTATGTGCTTAACAGGTGTATTCATCGAGACCCATAAACATGTTTAAGTATATGTAACTTAATCCTCTCGTTCTCACTGGAACATAGGGCATCCGTTAAACGTCTCCATTGTGGTCGTCGACTTGCCAATGCTTTAAATTCCTTCCAGGTCTTCCCTGCTTCAAGAGCCTCCTCTACAGTTCACTTCCAGGTCTTCCTAGGACGACCTCTCCTCCGTGCCCCTTGCGGATTCCATTCCAATGCTGTGCATTCTATAGATCCTGCTGGCTTTCTCAAGGTATAACCTATCCATTTCCATTTCCTCCTCTTAATTTCCACTGCGACTGGAACTTGGTTTGTTGTTCTCATAGCTCGTCATTGGATATAATTTCAGGCCATCATCAGATCAGAAGTATATGTAAGGACAGCAAAAATTAGTAGAATAATAGTTATTTATAGCTGGGATTTCTGTATTTTTCATTGCTATACTAATATTTAATTAGACTAATACATATGTATCTATGGGAAACTGAAATTGGTAAACTGAGTATTGATTAGAACTGAGCTTTCCGTCATATTTGATTTATACAATTATCAGTCAGGCATTTCGTGAAGGCTTACGCTCTCTCCATGGAATGAGTACGGTGCGGCATGCAACGTGTCACTTGTTTGTCTTTCCACACGGCTGCTGCAGCGACTATGCCATACGCCTTGTGTAGCCACAATTTTGACTTCCCCACAACACATAAGAGAACGAAGAGCAAAGAAAATATCGAAAATGAACCCGAAAGCGAAAAATGGATCCGCACGAAACACTGATAATAACAGGTGTGGATATTGTGATGGACTCTTCAGCGAGTACCAAGACGGGCAAATCTGGGTGTGTTGTGTGAAGTGCACTATGTGGTGTCATGAGAAATGTGCAAATGCACATGGTGTAAAAGATATTGTGTGTGAAAAGTGTTCATAAACAGAATTTCCCATAGACGGCCATCTCACAAGACTGACAAGACGGCCGTTTGGCAATGATCCTGAATAAGTTCAAGTATGTATGTTGGGTATTCAGCCCGATGGCTGGTTTGATCCACCACAGTTCCACCAACAGCTGATATAGATAGCGTAGGCATCACTGTAGAGGCGTACTAGGGAAATGAGCGGTGAGGTAGTTTCCCGTTGCTTTCCTCACCGAGCCAGAAATTGCTATTACATATCAGTCTGCCAAGCCCACTAAAATGTATGCACCAACGGACCCTATGAGTCATATTTTCACACCATTCATAACCGGGACTGGCTGCATAAGGAATGGTATTACTAGCATCACTCATACCTCGGTCACTTTAATATTGTCAAAGCCAAGGATGAGACTAAGACAGGTCAATGAAAGTATCAAATTTATTCTAGCCCATTCCAGAAGACATAGTGCACTGTAAACACTACATCTCACCAGGAAAGGCATAAGTTCAAGTAAATTCATCTATAATACAGTTGTTTTGAATTCCTGCATACTAAACATTTAGTAGTTATGCACCTTTCACTTCCACTTTAATTTGTCTTTGTACTTCTTTTCATCTTGGAATAAAATATACGAATATAGTATGGTGGCCGTATTTGAGAACCTGACCCTACCAATAAACGAAATAGAAACGGGTATTTATTTCCTATACATAAAATACGTACTGCCGAAAAACACAAAAGCATATTCTTACCTAAAGGTTAAAACCGATTATTAGACCATATTTCTATTGGTTGATGAATGAACACGTGATAGTGACGACTGGCGAAAAAACTTATCGTTCATTTGAAGTTCTGTTCAAAAATAAAATAATAATTGAATAATACAATTTGCTGATCAAATGACGGTGATCATCGCTGAAATAAATATCTCTCTCCTATGAAGATCCGTTCAGATATAGAAAACAAATATATTCTTCTGCTTTGGATTACCAAATGCCAGTGAATACTACCGAAATATAGATAGTCGCAGTCAAACCAGTGATTGGTGGCTATCTTCAGTATATGCACAAATGAAGAACGCACTTGTTGTATACGATATTATATGAACACAAATGGGGAGCACAATTGCTTAGCCTATACAGTTTTATAGCGGTATTTGTCGGCAGCCCTGGTTTTCCGTGGTTTACGATTTTCATACCAGGCAAATGCTGGTCACGGTAGCTTCCTTCCAAGTCCTAGCCCTTTCCTATCCCATCGTCGCCATAAATCCTATTTGTGTAGGTGCGACGTAAAGCAAAAATTCGTCAGAAAAATGCAAAAGCATGGTATTTGTTTTCTAACGTCATGTTTTAAATTTCAGTAGTGAACGCCAGTAACTTCATTCGTTTTCTTAATATTTATATGTACGTGTTTGTAAAAATTAAGATATTATACCTGGCAGGCAAGAAAGCAGAAAATTGTAATTTTCAGGGGGGAGGGGGAATGTTGGTGGTGTGTTTAGCGGCGCGCAGCTCTGAGCATGTATTCTGGAGATAGTGGGTTCGAACCCCACTATCAGCTAACCTGAAGATGGTCTTCCGTCGTTTCTAATTTTCATACCAGACCTTAATTAAGGCCACGGCCGCTTCCTTCCCACTCCTGGGCCTTTTCTATCCCATCGTCGCCATAAGGCCTATCTATGTCGGTGCGACGTAAAGCAAAGAATTGTCATAAAAAAATCTTTTTTTCTGCTAGGGGCTTTACGTCGCACCAACACAGATAGGTCTTATGGCGACGATGGGATAGGAAAGGCCTAGGAGTTGGAAGGAAGCGGCCGTGGCCTTAATTAAGGTACAGCCCCAGCATTTGCCTGGTGTGAAAATGGGGAAACCACGGAAAACCATATTCAGGGCTGCCGATAGTGGGATTCGAACCTACTATCTCCCGGATGCAAGCTCACAGCCGCGCGCCTCTACGCGCACGGCCAACTCGCCCGGTGTCATAAAAATTAAGAAGCATGGCCTCATTCCAAGGTAATGATGCATTCCTTACCCTGGACGTACGTTCAAGAAGGGGTGGGGAGGAGGAATGGAAAGTCGAGGTTAAACGATTGTAAATCCCTATATTGTGGAGAGGAGAGTAAGGTTTTCCTCGTCGACAATCGTATAATCACCCATCATCGTGAGGTATCTGCATTAAATGTGTTTTAATTTTGGTCGTGATCGATCAGTATCCTGAGTTAAAAGAGTATGGTAGTACCAATTGGTGAAGTAAAAATAGGTACAATGCAAGACTAGGGTCAAGGACTCTTCATAGCTACGAGAAGTGGAGGTAATGAATATTCTGTAAGCCACTTTGTCAAAGATAAATATTACGATTCATACACCATACATTTTCCCCTCGGCTGTCTGTACATAGAACAAGTGTCACGCACTCTGACGACAGAAATAGACTGTGTCCAAGGTCAACCCCGTATTGACTGCTTGATTGCTGCTTTTGCACTGGGGTATTGTGTAGTTTTGCGTTCTTCGAATGACTTACGTATGTATACCCGTACGAAAACTAGTGCACCTATGAAAAAGAAAAGAGACTGGAGGAAATTCAACATTAATATTATCATAAGAAGGTTCATAATTTCATTATCTTTCTTTCGTAAAAGGGAAAATGTGTACTACAAAATAATGTTCAGTAAATCAAGTTCAAGGACTATGTTTTTTTTACAAGCTGCTTTACGTCATGCAGACACAGATTAGGTCCTATGGCGACGATGGGACAGAAAAGGACTAGGAGTGAGAAGGAAGCGGCCGTGGCCTTAATTTAAGGTACAGCCTCAGCATTTCCCTGATGTGAAATTGGAAAACCACGGAAAACCATCTTCAGGGCTGCCGACAGTGAGTTGCGAACCCACTATCTCCCGAGTACTGGATACTGGCCGCATTTAAACGACTGCAGCTATCGAACTCGGTGACAAAGTTTCAGTGTAACCATAAATCGATACTGAGAGTGAGGTGACAGAGCCTCTATTCTACTAACCTACTTAAACTAGTGCTAACGACGAAGCCATGTTAAAACACCGAATCCCTTGATATCTCCTGGAAGTAAGGCAACATCTGGCGCATTCAACACTTGGACGAGTAGCCCATGTGCTATTGGCTAGGGGAGGAGGAGTGGGATCGAATTGACCACCCTAACATGTACAAAAAATCCGATTACAATGCCGGATCTTTGATCCTTGGCTGTAAATGTTTTGGAGGCTGACGATAAATCCAATGAGTTTCTTCCGTAATATTAAGAAATGAATTTGAATTTTAGTAGTAATATCAGTAATAACTGTAACGTCTGAACGGACTCTTCCATCTTTAAAGCAAATCAAGATATACCTAAGGAACAGAATCGGCCAGCAGAGACTGACGGACATAGCTCTGATGGCAACCTACAGAGACATCATCGTTCCGTCAGCTAGAAAGATTGAAAAAGATGTTATAGCCTTTCCAATTGTTTCTTAAATTTTATTCTCGAACCACGTCCTATGACTACGTAGGTGGTTGGTATACAATAAGCTTAAATTCAATACAGACTTGTTTCTGGAAAGAAAGTTGTGGAATCGAGAGATATTCCTGAGAAACTACCCGGGGAACATCTCGCAGTACGAACGACATAGAGCATATAAAAAAGTGTGTTTCAGGTCAATATACGGCATGTAGCTTGTATATTCGTAGCCGACACTCCAACGATTTTAATAATAATAATAATAATAATAATAATAATAATAATAATAATAATAATAATAATAATAATAATAGGAAAACCTACCCTATGTCTTTCTATTCTTGGTCTTCCAGTTTGGATAAGCTGAGGTGACCTCGAACCAGCCCTAAATTTATTGATTACTAGGCCTTGGAGTCTGAGGTAAGTGTTAGCGGACAGAGGACAGAGGAATTGGTATTTATATGAGGTCTTGTTCGACATCAAAGTTGATCAGTGGAAAACCTACTTTCAAACCAATCAAATTAGAGAGTGATGACAGAGAGGTTGACCATTTAGCGGATGTTTCTTAGTTAGATGTGTTCTGCACATTATCATGTACATTAAACGCAATCTACATCAGAATAGCCGTGGCATAATTATGCTGATGTTCATCCGTTTTGATTTAAAGTTATTTATACAGATTGATAACAGCACGGCTCAAAAATATATTGAGTATCTGAGTGGTGAATTATAAGGTATTATTAGGCCTAGTGTTTATTTACTACAATTCTGACAACAGAAATGTAGAAGGTTTAGAAAAAAAACCACGTAAACATAAAATATTTCCTAGATCGGTGTTTAAAATTACATATTGTTTGCAACATTTTTATGATTTACTAAATAAATCACGTGTAGTATATACATACAATTTCTCACAGTTTACTTGTTTTCTCAGTCTGTCACTCACTCGTTCACTTTCATATTCTCGTGTACTTCCGTTCACTCTAAGAGTCTATCATTCACTCATTCTCTCACGTATGGTAGCAGCTCTCTTATGAACCACTTATATTGAATTTCTTGCATATGGAGCCAGAAGGTGAATTTCGTATTTAATATCAACGTTTGGACTGAAGTACGAAAGACAAAAGTCGTACAGAGACCAGGGCTAATAGCATAATTTTGGCATTTTACAAGTGTTTTGTTCCAGATGGTTTATATAAATATTTACTAACTCGGTGGTCTGTCTGCTTACAATCTTATTTCTCTAAAACCTACAATTATACCAATTAGAGCATGTTATTATTCCGTTCTCGTACTCAATTACCTTTCTTCTGTGCTGTCGTATTCTGCCGCCAAATGACATATCATGCGTTTGCAAGTGTTTCATTAACATGAATCAGTTTAACAGCTTTTGACATTTTTATTCTGTCCCATGTGATGACATTTATTCTACTCTTTTCGCTAGTGATTAGGTGGTACGAGGTCGTTTTGGTAACTGAATTTCCTAATTTGCATTTTCTTGCTAAGTGCCAAGAGAGGAATTTGTTTCAAGTAAAATACTATTTCAGCTACATAATGGTTTTCCAGACAATCAATAATACCATTGCATAATTTTGAAGATAAATATTGATAATTATTCTGAGAACACTTATTTGCAACAAAAGCGAAAACTTTTAAAACTCTTTTTCTTGGATGTAAGATTTTTGACTTACTAGGTTTTGCTTGTAAACCCACGATATGCGAAGATCTTCATGCAAGACATATCAATATGCAAGAATGATAACCTCCGAAGTCTGATTTTTTAAAATTTCGATATGTCGAGATGTTCAATGGAGAAAAGTAGAAAACTGAATTATACTGTCCTCCATTGGCCAGTTAATAAATCACGTATATTTCAGTAGCAAGAATTGTGTGTAAAATACTCATTGACCGGTCATGATGATTAAACATTTTAGATTTAGTTGTCTGTAATTGTATTTATTTAATTAAACAAAACGAGGAAGATCAAGTTGTCAAATTACCTGTTGCAGTCAACCAAATTAAGTAGGATTTTCAAGTAAAATTTAAATTATTTTCAACTTTAATGCATCACACGTTGAGTCTCTGAAAACGTGTTTAACCGCGAGGGATCGCATCGAAAGAGTTACGTGATGGGTCTCGCACGGTCTATTTGACCGGGGAGTATAAGTACCAATTTTTTTAGAAAAACGCATGGTATCTTTAAGCAAAAAAACATGTCCATGAAACGAAAAACGAGTTTTTCTTGCAAATCACAATATGTTGTGTAAGAAAATTATATCCAGGAAACAAAATACTAACTTTTATAGCAAAACAAGCTGTATTATTGATGAAAGGTATATCCGAGGAACAAAATACCAATTTTCTTCCAGAACGAATTGTATTGTTGAGTAAAAATATATATCTATGAAACAAAATACACAGCAAAACATGTAGTAATCTATTATTAAAGAGAAGCATATCTATGAAACAAAATACCAGTTTGTAATACAAAACATATTGTATTATTAAGTAAAAATATATCCTGGAAACTAAATACCAGGTTTTGTAGAAGAACACATTTTATTATTACAGAAAAATATATATGTGAGAGTAAATAGGTGCCGGGTTTTGTAGCAAAACACACTGTATTATAAATGAAAAGTATATCTGTGAAACTAAATATCAGTTTTTGTAGTAAAACACATGGTATTGTTGAAGAGGAATATATCCATGAAACTCACAAAACACTTCTATGCCGAAAACAAAGACCGCGGACGGCGAACGTAAGGAGTCGCGCACGGTGGAAAGGACCATTCTTACAGAAATCTTTCCACTGACTGACTGATGACAAAAATGGGGAGCCGGGGTTTATTTTTTATTCCAATGTAATAGAGCATTTGTTGATAAAAGGTTGTCCAAGTTTTTGTTGCTTATGGCCGGTTTAACTATATTTATGTCTCTTAGCTTACATTATTGAAATAAACATTTTCATTAGCATAATCATCATTACCTCAGCAGGAACAGCGAACGTAAGTACGGGTAATGGACGTATTCATTGGAAGGTACAGGAAGGGATGAAGCTTTATCCGTGAAACTATTTCTAAGAAATAAAAAAATATATGCTCCCGGTCTAAGAAACCGTGACGCGACCCCTCGTGGGTTAAATATAATGAGCATACCTCCATAACTCTTAACCGCGAAAGTATGAAAACCTCGCATGTCCAGTAACAGTCGTATTATGTAAACATTTTTAAGTAATCAATAAATGCATTTTCTGGTATGTATTCTGAGGGTCACAGAGCCAGTATATTGTATATTATTTTAAATATTATGTCATAAGACTGTATGAATGAAATCATTTGCTACTTATGATATATGGGTGAATTTCTTTTAAGATATGATGCGGTTTGCCATATATATATTCGAAGAGAAAAGTCTGCAATATTATCTCAGGAGGTGATTTTATAGTGTAGTTTTGCTGTTAGAATGCCCGATGGCCATGAACTCTTTGTGATAAGTGCCTTTGGCACATAATTTTACGAAGAATAAATTAAGGAAGTGTGTGCAACTTCAGAATGTCCAGCTACAAGACATAATCACTCGGCTGATAGTTGAACTTTATCCTTTACTTCAGTAGAGGTAATTAACGAAATGCCTCAGGTTCTGCCTTTCCACGCAAAGCCGTGGTTTTGTTATCTCTTTAAGGTAGGAGTAATAAGGTTCATGCTACGGACCTGATAAGGGAGATTATCTTCCAAGTCTCGCTCTTTGACTGCTACCAAGTGGCTATTAAAACTGCCTGGAAATGTGTAGTCTAGAATTTCCCACTCTCTAATAAGATGGTTCACGTTGTCCGTTGGTATCGAAAGTACAGTAGGTTAAGGAACTTGAGAATTGCAGACTTTTGTTCTACAGGGTTAAATTTGGTCAGGAATAAATTGGAGATCAGATGGCTCTCAGCCATGTCTACTACTGCTTCTCTTATTTGTACCAAACACCTCTCTTTCATTTATCCAGCTTAACCTAATTTAATTTGCTCTTGATTTGCCCCTCTGTCGACGTAAAATCGACCTGCAGATTTTATAATTTTTCAGTTCACCTTCCTTCATCTTTCTCGAAACTTACGAACTTTATTCCGTAGTAAAGTGTATTTTTTTTTTTTGCTATTTGTTTTACGTCGCATGGACACAGATATGTCTTATTTCGACGATGGGACTGGAAAGGCCTAGGAATGGGAAGGAAGCTTCCATGGCCTTAGTTAAGGTACAGCCCCAGGATTTGCCTGGTGTGAAAATGATGGTAAACCACGGAAAACCATCTTCAGGGCTGCCGATAGTGCGGTTCGAACCCACTATCTCCCGAATACTGGATACTGGCCGCACTTAAGCGACTGCAGCTATCGAGCTCGGTAGTAAAGTGTAATCACTTCCTTCAATTGTATTTAAGCTTTGCTATTCCTACAGATCATCTTGAATGCCATTGATCACTTTCCACACATACTTCCATCCTTCCTTCACCTACTGTAATTCTGAGTGGAAATTGACAGCGCGATACAATGAGACGTCGGAGATACCTTCAAGCTATGTATTGTCTCGTCTCTTTGGCTGTCATCAGAGCGATCTGGTTTTTGTTCTCAGCAACTCGGTAAAAACTGAGGGTACTGAGGTCATACCATTCTCGTACATTCCGTAGCTAAGATATTCTCCTTCTTCCCCTACTTCTCCTTTCTTCAATTTTACCTTGAAGGATAAGGTGAAGGAGTCTAAATTTATTTCTGTTGATATGGCCAAAGTACTGCAGTTTCTTATTTTAGATATTTTAGATAACACCGAAGTAAATGGAAATTGTTCATAAAATCCCTGTTTCTATGGAGTGTAGTCCATTATTTCACACAGTAAGGGGTTTTTTGTATTTGCTATAACTGTTACGGTATTTCTTCTCTATTCCTGCTTTCTGATTTAATTTCTTGGTTGTCTCTCTTGAATCTGTCTTGCCTTTTTAGCCCTAAGTTACACAGTCAGTCGTCTTCGTATCTGAATACTGAACAAGTCCAGAGCCGGAAATTTTCCGCTGTTGCCAATTTCAGAAATCCGTAACGAACATTATCAGAATATTGTAACGTGTTGGCGGGGTAAATAAATGAATAAATGAGTACAGAAGCTGGTAGCGTCCTATTTCTATGATTTATTAACTTAGCACTACAATTACAGATTTACACACACACACACGCACACACACACACAGGCGATAGCCGAGATTACAACTTACGCAAGTACACTTACACGGTTCGTGCTCTCTCTCTTAGTTTCTCATGTCCCATATACAATGACACACACACAGAGTCATCGATTATTTGCAGTACACTCACTCAGCCACTCAGTCACACTCGTTAGCGCTGTCACGGTCCACAGCCTACACGTCAGTCTCGCCGGTCGGGGTAGTATCCGCTGTTCACACAACCCGTCGAACCCCGTTCGCAATCCGCACACGTCGGCACCCAGGGTTCCCTCGCGTTGCTCCAGAACATTCCAGGTTCTCCTCCAGCATCCAGCCTCAAGGGACACACACACACGCGACATCAGGAATACAGGAACGAGTCCTCGGCTCCAACAGGCTGCACTCTCGCAGGCCATCACTGACTGCGCTCCAGCGAACTCAATCTCGCTCTCACTAACTAACTAACTGACTCCGTCTCTCACTGACTGACTGACTCTAAGTTACTCCTCTCCTTATATACCTGATCTGGGCCTTCCAGAACAGTGTGGGTGTTATATGTATCCAGGAACCTCGCGAGATAGAAGACTCCAGATTAATAGTCGAGTAATTTCCGTCGTCCCATGCGACACGACCACGGATAGAAGAGAGAAGGGCCGGCCCAGCACTTAAATGTTGCTCGCGATTGGCGCGGTCGATTAAGGGGAGGTGGGGCGATGGGTGACGAGCTCGGCCCGCTGCAAGTTAGCATGGCGGACGCTATAACCATTACAATATAATGAAAGACATTTCAGTGTTCAAGTACATCTACATGGCATTTACATATTTTTCGTATCCTCATGTATTATCCTATTTTTAAATTTTCAGTTACCTGTCTCAATTTCCTCACGTGTATGAGAAAGCTAATCTCAAAACGTCTGTTTTCCATTCTTTGAGAGATATTATGCACTATTTCTTTCCTACATTATTTTTTTCATAATCTATGACTTTTATAGTTAAGTCGCATAATGTACCGTTAACTGGAACTTATTTAGAATCAGTGGGTAGGTTCTGATATTTTTGAAAGTTAGCGTCTTTTACTACGGGCGCTGCGAAAGTGGCTACCTTTGGGCAATCAAGGTTCAAAGCTTAAAAATGAGATTATTAAAGATGCCTGAGACTACTTCTCAGCGCAAGCCCGGGCATGGTTTTCAGAGAGAACAACCAATCCAAGTTTAGAACGTCTGAGAATTACTTTTGGCCGTGAGGCTGGACTGAATGCGGACGAACTTATGAAGAAATTTGGAGGGCGACGCTGATAGCCAGGTCTGTTTTAGCTCACAGAAAGAACGCCATTCTAGAGCTAGGGTGACTGAGACAACTTTTCAAGGTTTATCTTTCTTTTTTACGTCGCACTAAGAGGCGGAAATTCTGCGTCGCAGGAGTTTGTTTATGTTCAGGTAGATCCAAACGAGTTCGGTGGGGTTTATCTCACCTTAGTCACTGCTAGCCAGGACTCTAATATCTTACCCATTCAGCACAGCAAGACTGCTTCATAGAGCGACAACAGGCTCTCTGCCGGTAGACTTACGAGGATCGTTGTTCGAGATTCTACTTTTTAGAGGGAAAAGGGTTCTGAAAAATATTTGAAAAATCGTCCATCGCCGGGATTCAATCCAGCGATCCCGTGCTTACAAAGCGGAGCTCTTGCCGCTACGCCACGAGCTCGTTGTCTTCTTTCGCTAAGATAGCTTGCACATAAGCTCACTGCAAGTTTTCATTAATTACTTTCTAGGAAACGGCTGAGAATTACATCTTACTATTTGCACCTGTACCGAGCTCGATAGCTGCAGTCACATAAGTGCGGCCAATATCCAGTATTCGGGAGATAGTAGGTTCGAACCCCACTGTCGGCAGCCCTGAAGATGGTTTTCCGTGGTTTCCTACTTTCACACCAGGCAAATGCTGGGGCTGTACCTTAATTAAGGCCACGGCCGCTTCCTTCCTACTCCTAGCCCTTCCTTGTCCTATCGTCGCAATAAGACCTATCTGTGTCAGTGCGACGCAAAGCAACTAGCAAAAAAAGATTTGCACCTGTTATACTCCTTCCTGGTCATGCCCTACACGTGTACCAAATATGCATGGAATCGGTCACCGATGCGCCATAGCCTACCCTTGTTAGGTCAGATCCAAAGTCAGGATTGCTTCCCGAGTTCCTACATTCCTTCTGAAACCGAACATTTATTCTCCCAACTCAGCTTCAACTTTGCAAATGTGTAATACTAAAATAATGGTGCGGTAATTGTCACACGTGTCAGTATCTGCTTTCTTGGATATTCTGTCTAAAATTAGATTGCACTTCTCCTGTATCATAAACAAAATAACCTCGCCATGCCGGATTCTCCTAAGGCTGTAATTAATTCTGACGGTATGTCATCAGTTCCAGGCGCGTTGTTCCTCTTTAGGTCTCTCAAAACTCTGTCGAATTCTGACTTCAAAACTGGATCTCACATTTCTTCAGCTTCAACAGTTCCATCTTGTTCCACCATCTTCACATCTACTTCTTTCACTTGATACAATTCTTGAATATGTTCCTGCCATTTTTCTGCCTCGTCTTCTTTCTCTCGAAGTGGTTTTATATCTGAGCTCATAATATGCATTCATCTAGTTTTCCTTTCTCCAACGTTTTCCTGGATTTTTCTATATACAGCATCTACCATTCGTATAACAGTACAACATTTGACATCCTTGAACTTCTCTTTCAGCCATTCTTCCTTAGCTGGCATGCTTTTTCTACCTACTTCATTCTTTAATCGCCTACATTCTTTTCTGCCCTCCTCATTTTTTTGCATTCTTGTAC
Organism: Anabrus simplex; assembly: GCF_040414725.1. Taxonomy (NCBI): domain Eukaryota; kingdom Metazoa; phylum Arthropoda; class Insecta; order Orthoptera; family Tettigoniidae; genus Anabrus; species Anabrus simplex. Next base: position 306,563,032 of record NC_090265.1, on the reverse strand, counting down.
TTCCGCCGTTCGTCCATCAGGTCTCCTGAACTATCCACTGATTCATACTTGATTGCAGCTTTCTTAAGATTTCTTCAGCAGAACTACTGATCGTATTCTTCACAACAATCCATCAATTTTGTTTCTTTCAGTATTTTCATTTATCCCTCCTGCAAAATATTCCTTGGAACTAACCCTCACTCTCTTCTCCTTCGACTCGTCTACATCTCACCTCCGTGTATCCTTTCCTTTCTTCAATTTGTTTAGCTTCAGACGGCACTGCATGATCATCAAGTTGTGGTCGGAGTCCACGCCTGCTCCTGAGGTCTTGCAATCAACCCTTGGTTTCTGAATCTCTGCACAATCACAATGAAGTCTGTTTCATACTTTCTGGTGTATTCTAGTCTTGTACACGTATACAGCTGTCGATTGTGGTGTTTGAACCACATATTAGCAAGGAATAATCCGCCTCTGTGGTGTAGTGGTTAGTGTGATTACCTGCAACCCCCGGAGGCCGGGGTTCGATTCCCAGCTCTGCCACGAAATTTGAAAAGTGGTACGAGGGCTGGAACGGGGTCAACTCAGCCTCAGGAGGTCAAACGAATATAGGTGGGTTCGATTCCCACCTCAGTCATCCTGGAAGTGGTTTTCCGTGCTTTCTCACTTCTCCTCTAGGCAAATGCCGGGATGGTACCTTAACTTAAGGTCACGACCGCTTCCTTACCTCTTTCTTGTCTATCCATACCAAACTTCCCATCCCTCCACAAGGCCCCTGTTCAGCGTAGCAGGTGAGGCCGCCTGGGCGAGGTACTGGTAATTCTCCCCAGTTGTATCGGACCCACTGTCTCACGCTCCAGGACACTTCCCTTGAGGCGGTAGAGGTGGGATCCCTCGCTGAGTCCGAGGGAAAACCAACTCTAGAGGGTAAAGGGATTAAGATAATATAGATAGATTAGTAAGGACTAAAATAGTATCCATGCGGAATTCTACCAGCTAACTTCCTGTTTAATCCCTTTGTCCTAGCGCAAATTCTTGCAATACACTACCTTCTCTTCCTAGGCCTACTGCTGTATTCCAGTCTCCCATAACAGTTAGATTCTATTTTTTTTTTTCTAGTGGTTGAACGTCGCACTAACACATCACAGGTTTTCGGTGACGCAAAGATGGGAAAGGTCTAAGACTGGGAAGGTATCGGCCGTGGCCTTAATTAAGGTACAGCATTTCCCAAATGTGAAAGTGGAAAACCACGGAAGACCATTTTCAAGGCTGCCGTGATGGCATTCGAACCCACTACCTCCTGAATGTAAGATCACATTTTCGCGACCCTGACCGCACGGCCTACTCCCTCGGTACAATATTAGTTTCTCGTCCCCCTATAAATTCTTTCGATATCTTCCTCATCTGCAGAAATGGTAGTCATATATAATGTACCTGCACTATTGTGCTGGGCATTGGCTTGGTGTCTGTTTTGACAATAATAATCCGTTCGGAATGCTGGTCATAATACTTTACCCGCTGCCCTATATCCGCATTCATTTTTAAACCAAATCTTGCATTTCCCCTGTCTGATTTTGTGTTGGTAATTCGGTAGTCGCTCGACCAAAAATCCTGCTCTTCCTGCTAATGTACTTCATTTATACCACCGACATTTAATTTTTAGTCTATCCATTTCCCTTTTCAGATTCTCTAACCTATCCCTACGATTCAGTCTTCTAATATTCAACGCTCTGATTTTCAAATCTTCCTGATGACTGGGAAGGTATCGGCCGTGGTCTTAATTAAGGTACAGCATTTCCAAAATGTGAAAGTAGGAAACCACGGAAAACCATTTTCAAGGCTGCCGTGATGGGATTCGAACCCCGTCTCGTATATTCTCCACCCGGAGATCCAAATGGGATGCCTTCCTACATACAGAGAGAGCTACATGTCCTCTGGAGTTAGCTACGGCTGTAGTTTCACGCTCCTCAACGTGAAGCAGTCTCACCATATCTATGGCATAATAGGTATTATTTCAAGGCCATATCATTCAATTATCCACACTACCACCCTTGCAACTTCCGAAAGGCTGCTACCCCCCCGTTTCGATTAACCATTCTAGTTAGGTCTTGTCTCTCGACCCATACCTATACCCATACCCATCCGATATGATTTCATCTACGGATCGGTTACCAGCTTCATTGGGACGCACAAACCTACTCAATCTGGCAAGGTCACATGGTTCGCAGAATATCGATACATGCAGTATATTGTATATTTTGTTGTCCGACTCCCTGGATGATTAGTCTGCGAAGTCGTCTTCGGTTTAGAGTGTTCTGTGTTAGATTACAGGCAGAGCTGGGTATTTTTGCCACGTCTGCATAATTTCTCTACGTAAGGAGCTGGGTGTTTGTGTTCCTCTTACTACGCAGCACACTACCAACCACCACAGAAACACGCAGCAGTGAAGACATCCTTCCTCGTAAGTTTGGCATCGGGGAAGACGTTCAGCTGTAAAATTGGGCTTGACTGGGTGGTTTGGCCATGTGGTCAGGGGCGCACGGCTGTGAGCTTGCATCCGGGAGATATAGGGTTCGAATCCCACTGTCGGCAGCCGTGAAGATGGTTTTGCGTGGTTTCCCATTTTCACACCAGGCAAGTGCTGCACCTTAATTAAGACCACGGCCGCTTCCTTCCAACTCATATGCCTTTCCTAACCCATCGTCGCCGTAAGACCTATCTGTGTCGGTGCAATGTAAAGCAAAGTAGCAAAAAATATATTTAAAATTGGGCTTAATCAACACACAATACTGAACCGAAGTAATTGGGAAAAGAATTGGGAATAAAGGAATACGTTATATACCTGAGTGTTCTCCTACGCCTCTAAAATTATTTTATCTGTAATAGCTTTTTCCACCCTATCCAGCCTTGAATTGTTCAGTTCATTACATCTGGATGTAACCATGAGCTGGGTGTTTGTGTTTAGTTCAACGGTAGACGTCACGCTTCAAGAAAACAAATTGTTATAACTCCTCTCAATTTTTTCTGTCTTCTATGGACCGTTGCCATATTTCCATTCAAGCAACATTCTAGATCTACCATCTCATCTTGTGCCGTACACGCTTGGAAGTTTTAAGTTTTGTAGTTCCGATACATCTAAGTATTTATGGTGTACGTCTGGAAAAGTAATTGTTCCCAGAGGTGTTGTTACAGAGAGCGTCTTCTGCTGCATGCGAACAACGGTAGTTGAATTTTAGGATATCGTTAGAGATTTTTTATAGGAAAATGGAATTGTATTCGTAGCAGAAATGCATGTGTTTGAAGTAATATTTCGTATGTTGTCACAAGAGGGAAAAAAATATGATAAATTTTATACTGCGAGAACCGACACCGCCAGAATACAAGATCAAATAAAAAGTTGCTGCCCAAACAATGCTCGTGAAACGTTAGAGCGTGCGTTCCTAAGTATTTATAGGGAAGCAATATCACCGTAGAAATAAATGTCAAGTTTAAAATCCATCACTACACCAGTTTTCTGTTTGGTAATACGTGCTATATTCTATTAGTAAGCCAATGAACAGCATCAATGAACACCATCTTAGTGCACATAGGTCCGAATCCTTGCTATGATAAAGAATTTTAAGAAATGTTTACTCCATCTGGTGTTTTAAAAAAATGCTGAGGCAGTTCCTGGGAGTTTCTTAACAGTACAAACTCAGAAATGAATCGTGGAAATAGCAGATAAGACACTGGAAAATGGTCGATGGACGGAAGATGAAAGCGATGGAAAGGTCTTGTTAAGCAGCTCTGGAACGACACTATCAACCGATATGTCTTCTTTTCTGTCGTCTTTTTCAGACCATGGTGAGGTAATGGGTGTAATCTGTGTTATATTTATTGACATCCAGTTTTATGGTCAGTTGCGCTCCGCGACTCCAGTCCTCTGAGGAGGAATGTTCAGCTATTATGTGTTTCTGTGATGTTTGACAAAGTGATCAGTTTTGTGTAAATAAATAGATGTATATTAATATAAACAAAAAATACCCTGTGGAATTGATTAGACACGAATAAAATCCCCTGCTCGACTGGTATTCGAACCCTGAGCCCTCTGAACCAAAGGCCACTGCGTGGTTTATTAAGTCCATAAATTGAACACTATCACCACATATGACGTAATAAGCCTGAAGGTTTGCAGATTTATGCCGGAAAAAATGGAGAGAGTTATTGAGAAGAGCAAGCCAAACAGCGTATTTGGTGAAACCTCGAAGAAAACAATATTGTTGAATACATCAGAGAGTCAAAAATTTAATTCTGATCACCAGAGTTACCTGTAATTGTAAAACGCGTTTTAACGCTTGCATTGCTGTGGTTTTTATAGTAAAACGTTGTTAGGATTTGACCTAGTATTTGCAATGGTGCCTCACGACTTGAAAAGGATCCTTTGTTACTTGTCGCAAGTCTCTGAGATCATCAGAAATACCTCAAAGTTCTCTATAAAACCACGAAATCATTTTATAAGATTTACCTCTTTGGATTATCGGAAAATAGGCAACATCTCAGAAGTAGATTACCAGTGAAGCTAAGTGCAGGACACAGGAGTGTGAGTGAGAGGCAAAGACGATGACTTTTAATTCCATACTCTCTTTTGTGGTACCGACGTTCTATATGCAGAATAACTGGCTAATGCATATAGGAGATTATTATTATTATTATTATTATTATTATTATTATTATTATTATTATTATTATTATTATTATTCTCATCTACTGTTGTAAATATGAGCATGTGGAATAATTAGACCCAAGGCAATACGAAATTTAAACTCCGATTGCTACATTCGTCACGCCCAATAAATTAGCCACGCATATCTCAATTTAGCCTAGGGCGTGGTTTCAGTAATCTAGTGCACGCTTTGATGCATAACCCTTGAATACCCATTAACTGAATAAGAATTTGCTGTTCGTTGCATGCAACAAGCATATATAACACGAGGAATACAGAGTTATCATGCACATGTCCGATTTGAGATCTTTATCAACGATATACTGCCAGTTGTATAAACTACGCTTACTAAAAGAAATATGCTACAATACAGCTATGGTGAGAACTGCATAAACAAATGACTGATAACAAGTAGAACATCTCCTCAAATACATGTATCATCATAACAAGGTATCAATGATGCAATAATACTCCGTTATGTACAACACACTATTATTATTATTATTATTATTATTATTATTATTATTATTATTAAGTTATTATTGTTGTTGTTGTTGTTGTTGTTGTTGAAGTACTGCGCCGGTTCAGCGGCTTAACTCATAGACACCCAACTGAAGTATTTCGGATTGGAATCCCAGTGACTTCGGGTGGGATATTCAGTGAGACCAGAAACTGGCGGTAGGACTAGATACCTGGCGTGCCGCGTGTTCAGTTTTTCGATACCTTAGCCTATTGCTTGGCTCTTAATATTATTGGCGATAGTAGAACTGGTATTAGTATTAGTCTACTATTGGTATTATTGCACTGGCATCATGTTCTTTTAAACCCCTCTTCTTGAACGAGATGACACTCTCCACAGTTCATTCAGAGTTATCATTTCCATTTCAGAACACACCACGATGTTTCCTCTGTGATCTGTGACATTTCTATACCCCTCAATCATAATTACCGTTATATGCCAGTGGCTGATGTAACCGTGCTTCGCAACGGGATTCTCAGAAAGACAGACTTTGAAGTCAACATAGGTCATTAGATAGATAGATAGATAAGAAATGGGTGAGCCCTGTTTTCGCAGAGCTCCACACGTAGGTCTATGAAGACCCTTTGTGCCCCTTGAACGGGTTTGCCTAGTCCAGACCTAGTGCTCCTATAAAGGATACCAGTGTCCGGATTTTGGCGTTCCTGATGTCCTCCAGGCTCACAAAATGTGAGCCCAGGTATCGATGTCTAGTGCCTGCAAAAGCCTCGCACTGACATAACACATGCGCGGAGGTCTCCTCCTCCTTACCGCATCTTCTACACATCGGATCCTGGGTGATTTTCATGATGTGTAGGTGTCTCTGTAAGGTATTGTGGCCTGTTAACAGTCCAACTACCATTCTCATTCTGGTCCTATTCAAATTCATTAGGACCTTTTTATAGCTTTGACTAGGCCCTTTGATAAGTTCACGTGCCTGTCTTGCTATGGTTAACCTCTTCCAAATATCTAGGTGAGACTGGTTTATCCATTGGGATATTGCCAGTCTCACACTTCGGAGTGACACTCCCAGGAAGGGCTCTGGTCCTGTGAAGGAACCCATTGAGCCCTGTTTCGCTAGTTTGTCAGCTTCTTCATTTCCACTGATTCCTGTGTGCCCAGGAACCCATAATAAGGTAACTGAGCTAAGCTCACACAGCTGATCTAACATCCTTTGGCATTCCCAAACCAGTTTTGATGTTGTTTTAACTGCACATAGTGCTTTTAACGCTGCCTGGCTATCACTACATATAGTGATGTGTCTTCTGTGTCCAGGCATTTTCCATATATTTAAAGCACAGGCTAGTATTGCGTATACTTCAGCCTGGAAAACAGTAGCATATTTACCCATAGGAAGGGAGAGCCTTGTCTTAGGCCCCCAGACCCCGGCGCCTGTGCCCGCCTCCGTCCGCGAGCCATCTGTGTACCATGTACAGCCCCCAGACTTAAGACGGGCCCCAGCGTCCGCGGCCCACTCCTCCCTTGTGGGTATCACCACTGTGAATTTATAATTCAAATTAAAGCTAGGCTTCATCAGATCCCCGATCATCATTGTCATAGGGCAAGTCTGGTGAAGCCTTGTAAGAATAGAGGCATGACCTCTATTCGGGTTTTTGAAGGACCATCCTCCGAGTGACCAAAGGCGATAGGCACTCATTCCCGCTATTACCTTAACATATAAATGTAAGGGGGGAAAACCTAGGATGGCCTCCATTGCACATAATGGTGTAGTATCCAGTGCCCCTGTTATTCCTAGACACGCAAGTCTTTGGACACTGTTTAACTTGGTGCTCACAGTTTTACTCTCTGAGCCTGGCCACCAGACTATAGATGCATAGGTGATCGTGGGCCGTACAATGGAGATATAGAGCCACTGGACCACCCTAGGTCTTAGGCCCCAAGTCTTCCCGACGGCCCTGCGACAGGCCCACATAATCTTGCGAGCCTTATCCACCTTATGATCTATATGTTTCTTCCAACTCAGTCTTGCCTCAAGGATTACCCCTAGGTACTTAACCGAGGTTGCCTTAACTAATTTTTTTCCGAATAGGAAAGGCTCTGACAGTCCGTCTAGCCTCCTCCTCCTGGTAAATACCACGAGCTCCGTCTTATCGGGATTAACCGACAAGTCTGTCTCGTGACACCATCTTTCCACCCTACGTAGAGAGCTCTGTACGAGTTCAGAAACCGTACTGGGGAAATTTCCTACCGCCATCAGGCTTATGTCGTCTGCATAGCCTTGGGCGTATATTCCTCCAACATTTAACCTGGTAAGTAGTTCATCCACTACCAGACACCATAATGTTGGTGATAATACTCCTCCCTGTGGACACCCCCTGTCTATATTAGCTCTCAACATTACAGCGTTGAGAGTAAACAGAACTTGACGGCCCTGCAGTGAGGCCATAATCCATTTTATGAGCATACTGCTCACTCCTCTTCTCTCTAGACTACGTTCTATGGAGCCCAAAGATGTATAGTTAAAGGCCCCTTCTATATCTAGGAATACAACCATAGCAAGTTGTTGCTGATCCAAGGCACTCTCCAGCCTAGAAACCAGCTGGTGTAGTGCCGTCTCAACCGACTTCCCTGGTTGATATGCATGTTGATGAGAATGCAGGGGAAAGTCTCTTAATACTTTCTCCCTGATATGTCTATCCACCAGTCTTTCCAAGGTCTTAAGTAGAAAAGACGTTAGACTAATGGGTCTATAATCCTTAGGTCTAGTATATGAAGACCTTCCGGGTTTAGGTATAAATACCACCTTCGCCTGACGCCACAAGGAGTACACGTACCCCATAGTGAGACAGGCTCTAAAGATTCTGACCAGGTATGGTATAAGGACCCCCCCCCCCCGCCTCCTGAAGAAGCGCCGGGAAGATCCCATCCACACCTGGGCTTTTGTAAGGGGCAAAGGATTCTAATGCCCACTTAACCCTTCTTGGGGTAACAATCTCTGCGGCTTCCCTCCAGCCACTTTTATCGGGTCTGAAGGATCCGCTCGATTCTACCTCACTATTCGTGATTACCGAACCTGGAAAGTGGGCATCAAGCAGTAAGCTCAGGGTCTCCCCCTCTGTGGATGTGTATCCACCAGAAGGAGTCTCCAATGAGCCCAGCCTTGCCCTTCTATCCAAGGTTAAAATTTTATGAAGCCTTACCGCTTCATGTTGACTTTCAATGGAGTCACAAAATTGTCTCCAAGATTTCCTAGAAGCCTTCTTGACTTCTGACTTGTACCTTCTTTGAGATTCTTTGTAAGAATCTAGGCTTTCTTGATCCTGAAGTTCCCTGTATTTATTCCAGAGCCTTCGTGTATTTCTCCTCAGGTGTTCAAGATAACTATTCCACTTGAAGCTTCCTGTTACTCTTTTTGCCTTAACAATAGGGCAGTTTAATTCATAAGAGGTAACCAGTGTCCGTGTGAGGAAACTCACACTGAGCTCCAGCTCCTCTTTGTTTTTAATTATATTTGAGGGTCCTCCCTCCAGTCCCCTCCTCAAGTCCTCCCTAAAAGATATCCAATCGGTTCGTCTAGGGTTTCTGTAAGACGGGATCTCGATGGAGCCCTCTATATAAAACACAATGTGTCTATGATCTGACAAGGAAGGCTCCAGAGAGACCTTCCAGTCTTTAAATTCCTGCATGATTCCCATGGAACCCAGGGTAAGATCTATGATCCCTTCGCTCCTATTATTAATGAAGGTAGGGGTATCACCAATATTCATGATCTCAAGATCAGTTGTACATAGAAATTCTATGAGGTGCTCTCCCCTTCGGTTTGTATTTTTACTTCCCCAAATGCTATGATGAGCATTGGCATCACATCCTACTACGAGGTTTAATCCTTGTTTCCTACAGTATATCACCAGTCTCTTGAACTCCTCCGGCGGGGGTGGAGATTCAGAGTCTCCTGGGAAATATGCAGAACAGACAACCAAGTCTCTTGGCTGTCCGCCCTCTTCATATCTCATTAGGACTGCTACTAGGTCTCTAGTAATGAAACCCGGTATAGCCCAAGCGTTATGATCCTTAACTAGTATACATGCTCTAGGCTTCTCCTCTGCTATTCCACTGAATAGAGTGAAACCTGCACAATTTAGTCCCATGATATGTCCCTGTCTAAGCCAGGGTTCTTGTATCAGGGCGACCGAAAACCCGCCTTTCTGGATACTTCTATTAAGTACCCTAGAGGCCGCTATACAATGTTGTATATTTGCTTGTATGAAAGTAATCATTCTTTACTTTCATAGAATACTTTACCTTATGCGGTCTCCGGAACTTGCAGCTCCGTCTCCCGCGATGGATCCTGGGGTTTGGCTGGCCCCGATTCCTGTCCGGGCTCCAGCTCTTCGCCCCTGCTGGTCTCGGTTTTATCTGTGGTGGGGTTGGTCCTCTGCTTGTCACGCTTGCCCTCCACTAATGTGAAGGTAGCCACATGCACCCCGCAGAAGATCTTCTTCCCCACCACTTTCTCCACATCCCTGGAGTCCATGCTGACCACAAGGCGGACGCCTCTCTTCTCCTCCTTGCGGTCGTAGACCCTCCAGCTGGCGGGATTTAAGCCATGGTTCTGGCGTGCCATTCTTCCCAAAAGGACGTTATTGTCCTTTGGTTGTCCTGGTATCCAGACCATGACTCTCTTGTAGGAAAGGAGTTTGTCCATGCCCACAATTGTGAGCCTGGCTCCTTCCCACGGTTGTATATCTGTAACAAGGCTAGAAAGCCATGCTACAGTTTCATTGTTCTCCGCTATGATGACGGCCGCACCCCTTGACAGATAGCAGTCCAGGAACTGAGGCTTAATGGGCCCCTGCTCCGGAAGCTCGTCTATCAGATTGGTGATAGCCTCTTCCACAGCTTCCACCTGTTTCTCGGATAGCTGCTGGTCAGGATATCCCACAGGTACTATGGCCATCCTGATCCCAGCTTTAGCTATCCTGGCGTACTCCACTTTGGGTCTCTTGCGGGTCTGCCGATCTTCTTCTGGGGTTGCCCCCGACAGAAGTCGTTTCCCCGCTGGCATCTTAGTGGGTGGGGTCCTCTGTGCCCTAGAAGCAGAGCCCTTTTCAGGGTCCCGCCTCTTGTGCCCATTGGATCCCTCCACTGTTGTCGCTGTTGTGGTAGTAGAAGTCCCCTCAGCCCCAGGAGTTAGGCCTTCTTTGGCCTGCTCCCGGGCCTTTAAGGCCTTCTTGTACCTCCTCTTTTCAGCGCCAGAGCGCTGTTTCTTCTTCTTCTTCACCTGCAGATTGCCCACCTCTTGAGTGAGCCCTCTAACTGTTGAAGTCGTACTGTCCGAGGGTATCTCCGAAGAGTCCCCTTCGGTTGTTGTTGTGCTGGTATTTCTCTCGGAGGCCCCAGAAGAGCTCTCCGGTTTATGGGTGGCTACGGAACTCATGTAGGTCCCACGAGTAGCTAGGGAAATATATGTCCGCCCAGGCAGAGCCCCGCATACCTGGGTAAGGCTACTTACTTCGAGAGGTCGCCAAGTATCTCGAAGGCTCCGTTCAAGACACATCTCCCATGTGCCATGCACCCCATCGGCACGGGTCGCGTTACACCTTAGGGTTGGGCGGTGCTTTAGCTTCCTCCTCCTTGTATGCCGAATGGTTACCCAATAGGGCTCCATTCGGCATCGCAAGAAAGGAGCTACTAGTCCCCCTCACCGCGAAGAGGATCTTCAATTGAAGAGGGTAACCAAGGTTAGCCCCCTACAATTGTAGAAGCACACACGAGGGGGAACATAGGTCATTACAGAAACGTCAGTGGGAATGTAACGATAAAAAGCAATGTTAACACATAAAACACTCGATCAAATGAAAAATAGCACATTTTCTCACTTTCAATGAACAATAATACGGTGCCGATCTAACAGTCCAATATTCCAGAGCTGGAAGGACCAGGCCGCAGACAGCCGTGAACACTCCTCTGCCATTCCGTTATATGCACACTGTTCATTCGAATCAGTGCCTCAGAGTAGCGATTGAATTGCTCGAATGCTATGATGAACGAGTTTGTTACGTACCAATAGTATCAGAAAATTTATGAACCAGAGAAATGGCATGCTAAAGAAGAAAGTTATCTAACTCCCAAGCTACTTCCTGCCAATATTCAGGCAGGTTGTTACACTCTGTACGACCGGAAAAGTTGGCCGTGTGGTTAGGGGCCCGCAACTGTGAGCTTGCGTCCGGGAGATAGTGGATTCGAACCCCACTTTCGGCAGCCCTGAAGATGGTATTACGTGTTTTTCACACCAGGCAAATTTTGGGGCTGTACATTAATTAAGGTCAAGGCCGCTTCCTTCACACCCCTAGCCCTTTCTCCTATTCCATCGTCGCAGTCGTTCGATGCAACGTTAAGGATATTTAAAACAATAATCGGTACGCAACAGTAATCCTACCTATCGGAGATGAGTGGCAAAAGGAGACACAAAGCACATCACAACAAACAATGGTCAATGTAATGTTATTGTTGATCAATTTTATAAGCTTTCTATATTGTAGGCCTGCACATATATTTTTTTCCGACTCTGTGATATTACGGAGTCTTGTAAAACTATTTATAGCGTAGACTGTAGTTCCTTATTCTCCGACTTAACATACCGATTTTCGTTAAATTCTGTTTACCCATTTTCTCATGACTCGGCGCTGATATGGACTTCGCAACAAAAATCCAAATTCATGAATTTCTCTGTGATAATAGCCGGTACAGTAACAATATATAAGACATAAATGATCGGAAATTTAATACTGTATAACTTTAGTTATGTAGCATTTATCAATACGATCACTAATAATGTAAATATTTGAGAATTAAATTTTAGGCCTTTCCCTAAACTACCATTTTGCTCAGCGTGAATAAAATTATTTATAACATAAATTATAGCGACTTATTCTCCGACTTTGCCTACCGATCTTCATCAAGATAAGACAACTAATAACATAAATATCTGAGAATTAAAATTTAGGCCTTCCCCTAAACTACCATCTTAATCACCGTGAATAAAATTATTTATGGCCTATATTTTAGCGACTTATTCCCCGAAATTGTATACCGATTTTTATTAATATACGACCACTAATAACAAATATTTGAGAATTACAATTTAGGCCTCCCCCTAAACTACCATTTCACTCAGCGTGAATAAAATTATTTATAATATAGATTATAGCAACTTATTCTCCGACTTTTCATACCGATTTTCATTAAGATACGACCACTAATGCCATATATATTTGAGAATTAAAATGTAGGCCTTCCCCAAAACTACCATTTTACTCAACGTGAATACAATTATTTATGGCCCAGACTATAGCGACTTATTCCTCGACTTTGTATACCGATTTTTATTAAGATACAACCACTAATAACATAAATATTTGAGAATTAAATTTTAGGCCTTCGCCTAAACTACCATTCCTCTCAGTGTGAATAAGCTTATTTATAGCCTAGATTGTAGCAACTTACTCCCGGACTTTATATACCGATTTTCATTAAATTCTCTTCAGCCGTTTTCTCGTGATGCGTGTACATACGTATATACAGACAGACAGACAGACAGACAGACAGACAGACAGACAGACAGACAGACAGACAGACAGACAGACAGACATTACGGAAAGTTAAAAAGTGCATTTCCTTCTTACTGTGGACACAACTGATACAGAAATACCATCCTTTTCAAATTATGAGCAATGTACAGACGAAACTCTTATTATTTATATACTGTATATATATATATATATAGATGTACGACTTATTTATACGCTTCTTTTCGTTCTTTCTTTCTTTATTTATTTCTTTCTTAATCCATTTTCCCTCCAGGGTTTGATTTTCCCTCGAACTCACCTGCTATGTTGTACAGGGGTATTGTTGTGGGGGTGATGGGAAGACTTTTTTCCTTTGCTAGTTGCTTTACGTCGCACCGACACAGATAGGTCTTATGGCGACGATGGGACAGGAAAGGCCTAGGAATGGGAAGGAAGCGGCCGTGGCCTTAATTAAGGTACAGCCCTAACATTTGCCTGGTGTGGAAATGGGAAACCACAGAAAACCATCTTCAGGGCTGCCGACAGTGGGGTTCGAACCCACTATCTCCCGGATGCAAGCTCAGAGCTGCACGCTCCTAACCACACGGCCAGCCCGCCCGGTAATGGGAAGACTGGAATGGACAGATAAGGAGGAGGGAAGGAAGCGTCCATGGCCTTCAGTTAGGTACCATTCCGGCATTTGCCTGGAGGAGAAGTAGGAAACCAAGGAAAACCACTTCGAGGATGACTGAGGAGGAAATGGAACCTCCCCCTACTCAGTTGACCTCCCCAGACTGAGTGGACCCCATTCCACCCCTCGTGCCACTTCGTAAATTTCGTGTCAGAGCCGGGAATCGAACCCGGACCTTCAGGGGTGGCAGCTAATCGCATTAATCACTACACCACAGAGGTGGACGAATAGGCCTACAAATCCTACAAGAAATAAAATCTACCAGATAATAATAATAATAATAATAATAATAATAATAATAATAATAATAATAATAATAATAATTCCGTGTGGCTATTTCTAGCCGAGTGCAGCCCTTGTAAGGCAGACCCTCCGATGAGGGTGGGCTGCATCTGCCATGTAGAGGTAACTGCGTGTTATTGTGGTGGAGGATAGTGTTATGTGTGGTGTGTGAGTTGCAGGGATATTGGAGACAGCAAAAACACCCAGCCGCCGAGTCATTGGAATTAACCAATGAAGGTTAAAATTCCCCGACCCGGCCGGGATTAGAATCCGGGACCCTCTGAATCGAAGGCCAGTACGTTGACCATTCAGCCAACGGGTCGGACATCTACCAGATACTGAGTGTCAAAAATTCAGAGTAGAACGAGCCTTTTCCTCCTTTCTGTACTTCAAGGAAGTCATTATAATAGGCTTATATTCTTAAGGGGCCCATTCACAGTCGAGCGGGTTGGCGAGCCCGTTCGTGACCTTGGTCGCACTGACCGGCTCGAAGGTGTATGGGGGGTTGTTGAGGGTTGGGCTCGAGGTTGGGTCCGTGTTGGCGGTTCGACTGCTAAACCAGCGAACCCGACCGGTTCGCCAACCCGTCAGTGTGTGTATGACCACTACCTGACCGGCTCACTGTGGTTTCGTCTATAGCTTAATTTGGTTTCTGTGTGAGTTAATTAGGCCTACCTCAAGTAACAATGACTTTTGAGAAGAATAAGCAGTTCCGGGAAGAATTTATTGAAATGTACCGGGCGAGTCCTGGAGCTTTCCCATCCTTGCGTCACGCAATGCCTTCCATGTGTTAGTGCGACATTCGAACACTAATAATAATAACAACAACAACAATAATAATAGTCATAATAGTAATTTGAAGAAGATGAATCCATAGTCTCCCGATATTCTCGTACAAATATTATTAGCCTATAGACCATTGTGCTATGACATATATGACTCTCGCGCCTCTGCACTTAACTTGTTAATACTGTAAGTATGTATCATACATTACCGGCTCGACTGTGAATGGGCCCCTTTACTGAAGAAAATTTTCAGAATCCCAGAGCGTTCTTGACGGGATACAGATACATTTACCCCACCAAAATTAATGAAGATGGGAGATCTTGAAATATATCTTAAAATATGTTTTATCCTTACTATACTCATTAATGATCTTAGTGTTGGATGACTTCTTAAAGGGAGTTCTGAAGTACTGTAAGAATTGCTAAAGATTTCTTAAGGAGAATTATTCAAGTTATTCTAATCAATCTAATACTATCCCAGATGACTTCGAGAGGCTTTATACGAAACGAATTCTGACCAGCTCCATAGACAGACTCACACAAAGGCACTGTTCTGCTTACATTCGAAAGATTGTTAAACGACATTTTCGTGTTGTGTTGAGTTGTTCTCTCAGCAGAATCTCTGTATGTTACAGTTAAAACCGAGCTCGATAGCTGTAGTCGCTTAAGTGCGGCCAGTATCCAGTATTCGGGAGATAGCGGGTTCGAACCTCACTGTCGGCAGCTCTGAAGATGGTTTTCCGTGGTTTCCCATTTTCACACCAGGCAAATGCTGGGGCTGTACCTTAATTAAGGACACGGCCGCTGCCTTCCCACTCCTAGCCCTTTCCTGTCCCATCGTCGCTATAAGACCTATCTGTGTCGATGTGACGTAAAGCGACCTGCAAAAAAAGAAAGTTACAGTTAAAGGTAGAACAGGAAATGTTTACCGAAGTGACAAACTGGAAGTCAACTATTTTTGTTGAACCTAATAGAGTACATTAATTCGAAATTGTAATTTTGAATATTGCAGTACTAAATCAGCTTCTGAAACAGTTACGTTCGAAATTCCTAAGGGAGAATTATGTGGTCTGCTGGCTCTTGAGAAGCGTTGCCTATACTCCAAGAATGAAAACGAAATAATCACAAAATCCATACCAATGGGAAATGTGCGTCGTTCTGCGCGTAATCTAACAGATCAGTTTTATACAACGGACATGCTTTATAATGTTAATTAATAATATTAATTTTCATGACGATCACAGTCAACCGGATTTCTCTACCATCTAGCTGATAACAAATAGAATATCTCCTCAAAGTATGTATCCCCATAACCATCGATATGTAGCCTAAAAGGTGCTCTTCATTCCTTTCCTATTGTATGGCTCTGAGTGCTGGTTAAGGCAGAATACATTTGTAGTTTGTGGACCAATGAACTAAATGTTAGGTCCCTTCAAACAGCAAGCAATAACAAACTCTGGGTGTGGCCAGGCATTAAGGAGTATGAGGAACGAGTTGGAGAGTTTGAGGGAGATAATTAAGATTCTTTCAGAAGACAATCGAGATACGACAATACTACAATAAATCATACGACCAAAGTTGATCTCTCCAATTGAAACGGCGATTGTGCTATCTATTTTGTTTTCTTTAACGGTATACCGATATTAGGGACACCTTGTGATTTGGATTTTACTTGGAGCATTGTAACCATCACAAGTTTTCTCTTCTGTGTAGATTTGTTTATAGTTGGTGATGTTGTATTCTACATTTCCAAAGGACATGCTTCTAATCCGTAAACGTAAGTAACGGAGCCAAGATGCGACTGGGCTTGTCCGACACGAAAAAAACTTCATCTGGATAGTACAAGGTTCCATCTAGTTGCAGATAAGAACTTCTTGAGATAGTTTTATATTTTAAGCTCCCTTATCCCATTCCTAAAGCAGGACATTAATAAATTAGTTGTGACATGACTTACTCCATTTCGACGTGTGTAAACAAGCTAGAGAAGCTACTGCACGATGCTATTGCGTTTGAAATGACGCCGTAAAGGGAACAAAATTTGATCATCGTTCCACAGCGAGCGTATTTTCTAAGATAACGAGCAAAATTTTAACTCCTTCATAGTTTTTATCTCGTCATAGAAGTGGTTATAAAACGGAACGTAGGACTAGCATCCTCGAGGCGGGTAAATATTACTTGTGTGTGGATATGTGTGTGAGAGGAATAGAGTAGCTCCTCTCTCTGTCTCCCCCTGTGTGTGTGTGTGTGTGTGTGTGTCCGTGTGTGTGTGTGATCCTCGTCCATAGCACTGATGACAAGCGTCGAGTTTTATTTTTTCGTCATACTCCTCCTCTTGTGTACGCTACATTTAAAAGGTAGTTACATAAAATAAAATTAAAATGGTAACATAGACTGTTCCTGTGTCTAAATGCTTTTTGAAGCTTGCCAAATGGTGATTCCAACCCAAGCAAGCACGCACACACTCACATTCTGTGTTTTATATATAAAATGAGATTTACAAACAAAACTTAACTTCTTTTTGATGAATCCTCCTCTAATTTTAGACGTCTGTAGATAGTTATCTCCATTCCTAAGCACTAAAATTCATTTTAGAATTAATATTTCAACGTACAAATCCAGTGGTGGAGATCATAGTTCAAACACTCGAACACTTAGGGAGTTGTCGGCGCGGTATGGTGGCATACCTATGAGCATGCATTCGGGAGTTAGAGCGTTTTATCGTTCTGCGATGCGATTTTATTTTGCGTAAATAAATATCACACGAGAACACGCTCACTTCCTTGTAATAACTACTTCATTTACACTGTAAGTCACAACACAAAATTACACAGACTAGCAAGTGACACTGCAACTCTTTAATAGCGGAGTACCCTGAAGTCGATTCTGACAAGTACAAAAATCAACAACAATGACTCGCGCCCTATAACATGCACTCTTTTGAACTCACCGACTCCGCCTCGGAGCTCAACAGTCACTCGCAGTCCATCACTTGCCTTCGAGTCCAACCTGACTCCGAGTCCAACGCTTACTCGCAGTCCTGACGTGACTCAAGGTAGGTAGAGTGACTTCGCTCTCTCACTGACTCACAGCTCGATATATATACTATTCGATCAACCATCTAGAATTATCGATTTCTGGAAGAGTTCTTACAACACTCTAATGGAACACACTCGAAACATCGATCGACCAGCTATTTGAATGGGTACTCGAACTTTCGTTTACTGTTTACAATACACATAGAAATTTCTCCAACATTACTAATGTCTCTACATGTATCTGGATAATAAAACCTTACAGTAAGTTTCCAGAACCCTTCATATATACCAAGTTATAGTACAAAAGTCTAACATACGAACATTATGGAATTTTCTACCGCTTTCGACTATATAGATTTTGAGGTTAAACTTATACAAAATACGTATTTGAGATTATACAAATTTATACTACATATTTACAGGGAAATCATATACTAGCCACGTTTTACATTTGATAAAAGATAATTTATCATTAAACAAACTACACTTAAAATATATTAAACACAATAATTGAAGGTTTTATACTGCTTACGATGTCGTACCTACGACAGTTTGTATCTCATCATTGGCAGCCTTGATGATGCATTTCCGTAATGTCTTATTTTCACAGCAGGAGAATGCTGGCACTGTACCTTAATTAAGGAACAGTTCTATCAAGTAGTCACCGAAAATGTATGCTAGTACAACGTTAAACCACTAACTACATGTCCTTCAGACTTTGTCGGTCACCACGTTGCAACTGAATACGAGTAGTACTGCTCTGGATCAGTAGTAGAATGTCAGTCTTCGGATTCAAACCTGGCTGAGGTTTTCAGGAGATGAAAAATCCATCACATTCTTCACATCGTACAATGTCAGCAAGTAAAGGATCTGTGATGATATATTCGGTGTTTGCCCGACACAATTAAACTCAATTAAACTCGCAGCTACAAAATAGCACAAGAAAGCGGGTTTACATTGTGAAGGCACTTACCTAAAGGAGCTTGTATGGTTATTTTAAGCCCCATTTCATGGTAGATGTGTTAGATTACAACTGGAACGACAGAATATTAAGTGAAATATTGAAAAGTTTGCGTTGAAATAATCCTGTTGTGAGCAGCCATCTTGTCAAAGATCAAAGTCACGTAGAAGGTACACTGCGGTAGAAAGACGATCGTTTTCTAGTGTAAAAGCGCTCCCAGTGCCCACCCACAACTTCATCTCCTTGACTTAACACACGGCCAACTAGACTCCCATATTGGCATGATGGCAGAAGCAGACATTCTGCGTGATACGGTGGAGCTCCCTGGTGTATCAAGGGAAAGTATCCACAATGGCCGAAATGGTAGGAGTATTGACCTAAATCTGACTGATGATATCAGTCGGCAGATAATGCAGAATCAATACAAAGAAGAGGTGCATCTTGAGACTGCAAGATCACTGTTGAAGATAATGGCTATTCCTCTAAAACACCTAAAAACGGAAATAAAGAACGGCCTCATGAAGCTGGAAGAAGCTTTAGAGGCCGGAGCAACATGCAGGATGTCGTGGAAGAAATATGCAGAAGAACTAGAGCAGAGACCAACTACCACGGAGAATAAGGAATTGTCCAACACATCACCAGTGACATATGACTCGGAGGAAGATCAAGGAAAATGGGAAACGTTTCTGTCTAAGAAGAAGAGAAAGAAGAAGAGTGAGGATAGGAAGCAAGGAGATATCCCAACGAAACAGGTCAGTATTAATCCTGAAAGTACAGTGCTTAGCGAAAGTGGGAAACGACCTCATTCTAAATCTAGGAGTCGTTCAGAAGCCGTAATCATCAAACCAATGAACGGTAAGACTTTCGCTGATGTTTTGAAGGATATCAGGGACAGGGTGAAGCCGGAAGACAGTGGAGCAGGCATTCGATCTATCCGTAAAACAAGAGCGGGAGCTGTTCTTCTTGAATTTAACAAAACAACTAAGATGGAAAATAGGGAGGTATTCAGTAATTCTCTGAGAGATTCCCTCGGACGAGATGGCGATGTAAAGGCTTTAATCCCCCGAACTACACTGGAGATTCGAGACATGGATGGCGTCACTACCGCCGCAGACGTGGAGGAAGCCGTAAGATGAGATTCCGGCAACCCCCATGGAGAACTGAAAATATCGGTCTCGAAACCAAACAGCTGGGGACAGAAACTTGCCATCTTCGAAACCAAAGACGAGGACGCTCAGAAACTACTGGAAGCAGGAAGAATCAAGATAGGATGGCTATACTGCAGAGTACGAGCTAGAACTATGTTACCTCGCTGTTTCCGATGCCTATCATATGGACATCTGGCAAGGAACTGCACAGGCCCCGACAGAAGCAAGCTCTGTTTTAAGTGTGGAGAATCTGGCCACAAGGCAGTAGACTGTAAAAAGAACAATCCGCGATGTGTGCTTTGTTCAGACAAGGGTGTCAATGAAGCTGAACGAAATCATATTCCTGGATCGGGGGCATGTGCAATATTTCGTGAAGCTCTGGAAAAGGCAAAAAATCATAGTAAATGATGCGAATACTTCAAGCAAATATGCACAGGAGTCAAACAGCTAACGATCTTATGACACAGCTGATTTACGAGATGGAAGTAGACATTGTTAATATTAGCGAACCATATCAAGAGAGAGACCATCCAGGGTGGTTTGTGGATAACCTCGGAACAGCTGCAATTTGGATACCAGATCCAGGAAAAGTCCCAGTAACACAGCATGGATGCGATGACGGTTTTGTTTGGGTACAGACTGGGGGAATCACTATTGTAAGCTGTTATTTTACACCAAATGAATCTGTTTCCAACTTTCAGATGAAACTTGATGGTCTTGAGGACGTAATACGCAGAATGGAAAACAATCTAGTGGTCGCTGGTGACGTAAATGCTCAAGCGTTGGAATGGGGCATGCCACAAACAGACTCCAGAGGACGTCGTATAATGGAGATGGTAGCCAGAACAGGTTTGGTGGTCAACAACATTGGAAATGTGCCAACATTTCGACGGCCAGGATGTCAGGGAACAATACCGGATGTAACCTTCTCATCAGAGGATATTACGCCTAAGATTTGCGAATGGAAAGTGATCGAGAACTACACGGGGAGCGATCATCAATACATCATCTTTCGACTGCTCCAAGAATCTCCTCAAGAAAGAAACATCTTGCGCAGGCCAGCACGGTGGAATATAGCCGGTATTGACAAGGAAAAGTTCATTGATGTAATTCGGAATGGAATAGACAACATCACTGAAAAATGTTTTGCTCGTAGAGGGAAAGAAGCAGCTGGTGTATGTGTTGAACTCACTATGCAGCTAATCCATAAAGCATGCAACGCCTCAATGTCCCGAAGGAGACCACGAAACAGCAAGCGCCCAGCGTACTGGTGGACCGAAGAGATTGCTGAACTGAGAAAGAATTGTCTGCGACTTCGACGCAGGGCTCAGAGGATGAGAGGCAGTCAAGATAATACCTCAGTCACAGCGGAGTACAAGTCAGCGAAGAAGGAACTCCGTAATGCAATCAAAAAAAGTAAAGCCGATAAATGGTGGGCACTGGCTAAAGAAGTAGAAGATGATCCATGGGGACAAGGTTATAAGATTGTCATGAAGAAACTCGGGACATTTTCAACCCCGAGTGCGGATCCGCAATCAATTAAACAAATTGTGGATACACTATTCCCAGATCATCCAGAGAGGATTGACTGTGACGACGAGAAAGAACTGGATGATATACCCCTCTTTACTGTAGAAGAGCTGAATAGAGCTATTAGCTCTCTTAGAAACAAGAAAACCCCTGGACCAGATGGTATACCTGCAGAAGTGCTAAAGATAATAGCAGAACTATGCCCAGAACTGTTGCTGAATATGTACAATCATTGCCTGCAAACGGGTGTTTTTAGTCCCCGATGGAAAATGGCTCGTTTGGTTCTGATCAGCAAAGGAAAACTTGGTGGTTATAGACCTTTATGTATGCTGGACACAGCTGGAAAAGGCCTGGAGAAACTTCTGCAGCCCAGAATCCTCTCAGCAGTTCAACTAGCAGGGGATCTATCTGTTTGCCAACATGGATTTCGGAGAGGACACTCGACGCTAGATGCAGTGTGGGAGGTGGTGAATACAACAGAAAGGGCACAAATGGGCAACCATCATTCCCGTAAATTGACACTTCTTGTGACCCTGGATGTAAAGAATGCCTTCAATTCGGCAAGATGGAGCGACATGTTGGTAGCTCTTGAAGAAACTTTCAAGCTACCACAATATCTTATGCGCATAATGAGAGATTACTTCAAAGATCGCACTCTGTTGTATGATACGGAAGATGGGGAAAAAACAAAGCGTCTGACGGCTGGTGCAGCGCAGGGATCGATCCTTGGTCCAGATCTTTGGAACATAATGTATGATGGCTTGTTGCGTTTGGAGATGCCAGAGGACACGAAGCTTGTGGGCTACGC
Organism: Anabrus simplex; assembly: GCF_040414725.1. Taxonomy (NCBI): domain Eukaryota; kingdom Metazoa; phylum Arthropoda; class Insecta; order Orthoptera; family Tettigoniidae; genus Anabrus; species Anabrus simplex. The sequence goes on along the minus strand of NC_090265.1, from coordinate 306,541,068 downwards.
TGATGATGTGGCCGCCTTGATAGTAGCTCGTAATATTGAAATGGCTCAAATTAAACTGAACCATGTGATGCGGCGCATGAAAGAATGGATGATGAGCCACAGTTTAACATTAGCCGAACACAAAACGGAGATAGTTCTTCTGACGAGGAAAAGGATCGAAACTCTTGTACCAATGACTGTTGGAGAGTTAGTGATAGAAACATCTGCGAGCACAAAATATCTAGGAGTGACACTTGACTCCAAGCTCACATTCTGGACTCATATTCAGAGAGTGACAGACAAGGCAGTAAAATACATGACTGCACTTAGCAGACTAATGGGAAATATTAAAGGTCCGAAATCCAGTAAACGACGTCTTCTCATGTCGACGGTTCAGTCAGTGCTTCTATATGGTTCTGAAATCTGGGCTGAATCCTTGAGATTTGCTTGGTATCGGAGAAGGATAGGTGCCGTACAACGGAGAGCGGCTTTACGTATTGCATGTGCATACCGCACTGTTTCCGAACCGGCAATCCTCACGGTGGCAGCAATAGCCCCAATAGACCTACTTGCATTGGAGCGGCATGAAATCTGGCGTACCAAAGGAGAGCTGGGAAATAAATGTGCAAAGAAGCGCGCCTTCAGTCAACTGATGAGGCGATGGCAACTCAGATGGGAAAGTGACCCTCGAGGCAAATGGACCAAGCGACTGATACCACGCTTGGATATCTGGGTTGAAAGGGTCCATGGTGAAGTAAATTACTACCTCACGCAGCTTCTAACAGGACATGGATATTTCGGGAAATTCCTGCATAAAGTGGGCAGAGCGAGTGACGCAGCATGCATATACTGCGATGATATTGACGACGTATATCACACCTTTTTTGTATGCGGCCATTGGACAATTCAGAGAAGATGTGTGGAAACTGAACTAGGAGATTTGACAACAGATAATGTCATTTCGGTGATGCTGCGAAACCAGGAATCCAGGGATCGCGTGGCAGTACATGTGGAGGACATCCTTCGTCAGAAGAAGAAGGATTTGGAAGCATACGAACATTCGTAAAGAAGAAATGAAGAAAGAAGACGTCTGAAAGACAAAGCACGATATCACTTGTGGAGTGCGGACCCTTCACAAGTGTCTTTTTGAAGATTTTCCACAATCCCCCGTAAAAAAAAAATACAAAATAATATTATTATTATTGGACTATTCAATTTTAACCGGGGGCGTTATGAGTGAAGTCGAATAGCCGCTTGGTTGATTCTGTGATGCAATTTCAACTTTAAAAATTACGTGTTCTAAAGAAAAGTATCCGACATTAAATTCTGAACTAAAATAAAAGAAACCAGAGAAACCTACCATAAGCATACGTTACCGATATTATAATTTCTCTCACCATTCAGTCTTTACAGTGACCTCATTTACTTCTCCTTCTTAAAACTCGTCAAGTAATGAGTTTAACTATCGTATACTGTCTCGCTCGGCTTCTCTAAACCGCTGTTTTCCAGTCCACTGTTCTTCTTCCGTTCACCAAAATTGGTCCCACAAGCAAGCCCAGTTCTTTTCCACAGCTTCATTCAATAAGTTTACCCTTAATTTATTCTTTGACTCTTCAATGTAAATATATATGTTAGATGCCAGTTTCTTACGTTTGAGCTCTCCCAGCCGCGTATACAATGTTGGGTTTCAGTTCATGTAATGTGAAATGATTTGTATTCTTTCTTCTTTTCGGTTTTCTCACAAGTAAAACTCGCATACTGTAGGATTATGCTACACGAAGGCCACAACGAACTTATTTAACGTTCTTCACATAGCCTACTTCCAATACAGCCGCTCTACCCGTCGCGTTGACGGGTTAGTTCTGTACAATTGCAGCAGTGCTCTCATAAGTGACAGGAGAAGAGACAGATAACAGTTCAAACTGTGTGCGTAACATAAATGCATTGTTATTGTTGATTAGTTTCAGAGGCTCTGTAATGCGTACTTCAACACATAAAAGTATAACTTTAGGGAGAACCATTAGAGAAAGACCTTTCACAGTACAAATTGAACTAAATTGAGTAAAACTTGGTTTTAATTTGAGTCAGAACTAACCATTTGACCACTATATTATTATTTGTTGTTTGTGTGTATCATACATAATTTCATTCTTACCGAGCAAGTGGTTTTGCCGTTTGGTTCATGTAGCTATCAGCTTGCATTCGGGAGATCGTGGGTTCGAATCCCACTGTCGACAGTCCTGAAGGTGGTTTTACGTGATTTCCCATTTTTACACAAGGCAAAAGCTGGGGCTGCACCTTAATTAAGGCCACGGCCGCTTCCTTCCCACTCCTAGCCCTTTCATATCCCATCGTCCATATAAAACTTATCTGTGTCGGTGCTACGTAAAGTAGATTGTGATTTTATTCTTCTTCCACTTTTCCCACACCTGTGGAGTCGCGGGTGTGAACAGTGTAACAGATGCGGACTTGGCACTGTTTTACGACTAGATACCGTTCCTGACGCCAACCCTTTGTGAAGGGATGTAATCACCATTGCGTGCTTCTATGGTGATTGTTAGTGTGGTGCGTATTCTGAATATGAAGGGGAAAGTGCTGTGACGTACACAAACATCAGTGCTCGAAACAGAAGAATTAATCAGACCAGATTAAAATACCCCACTCAGCCGGGAATTGAACCCGGAACCCTCTGAATGGAAGGTCTCAACACTGACCATCAATCAATCAATCAATCAATCAATCAATCAATCAATCAATCAATCAATCAATCAATCAATCAATCAATACTGATCTGCATTTAGGGCAGTCGCCCAGGTGGTAGATTCTCTATCTGTTGTTTCCTTAGCCTTTTCTTAAATGATTGCAAAGAAATTGGAAATTTATTGAACATCTCCCCTGGCACGTTTTCCAATTTCTATCTCCCCTTTCTATAAAGGAATATTTGCCCCAATTTGTCTACTAGAGTTCCAAATTTATCTTCATATTGTAATCTTTCCTACTTTTATAGACCATTCACCCAAGTAGTAGGACGTATAAGATGTGATCAAGTTCAGTAAATACCTGTGTAATTGGCAGTAGCGGCGCGTGACTTCCGTCACTGGGGGTTCAACAGAAGGAAATATCCCCCTCCTCCCTCAATATCTCCTCTCCCCCCTGTCACCTGTGCCATGACTAAGTTCAGAGAACGGGCATAACGGTGCACATAATGTGCATGCCTAAAATCTTCCCTGATGAGAACTTGCACTCTGAATGGTGACCACTCATTACATTTGCTCCATCGTAACCTTGTGAAATCAACTTATCTCTATTATCCACAACTTCGCTCATAGAAATTTTTTTTTTGCTATTTGCTTTACGTCGCACTGACACAGATAGGTCTTATGGCGACGATGGGATAGGAAAGGCCTAGGAGTTGGAAGGAAGCGGCCATGGCCTTAATTATGGTACAGTCCCGGCATTTGCCTGGTGTGAAAATGGGAAACCACGGAAAACCATCTTCAAGGCTGCCGACAGTGGGACTCGAACCCACGATCTCCCGATTACTGGATACTGGCCGCACTTAAGTGACTGCAGATATCGAGCTCGGTAGAAAATTTTAAACACTCTGCTATTGTCTTAGCATCATGACTAGAGGGTAGAGGAAACCCCAGAATCTTTCAACTGGCTTACCGTTGGGAAGAATGATAACCAATTATGCTGTAGTTGATATATCGGTGGTCTCATCTGCAATTGCCGAAATGAAGTGCACTGTGGTGATTTTTTTTTCTCACGACAGATTTCAAACATGCACGAAAGCAAATCTTTCTGAATGTCTTTCGAGGTGCCTTTGAAAACAGTAGCTTTGGACAGATTGTCTCTTAATGCAACGTCAGTTTCAGAATTAAAATTGACGAGGCTCGAAATATGCCAGCATTCGATGATTCACTTGTTTCGTCATGCCCGCGCAATGCCATCTCAAACGCGCCACATACTTTACATAGCACATAACGAATTTTCCGTACTTGGTCGTTGTCTCTTTCCACAGACTGCCTGTAAGCACAGTCAAATTCCTGACGGTTATCGTGTCTTCCCAGGAGATCGAATTGTAACTGGGCAAGCATATGAGATTTAGAACTTCTGTGTTTCTTTATTATTATTTTTTGGACAGATATCCTATATCTACCACTCCGACTTTGGTCCAAGTCCCTTCGCTTTCATCACTCACGAATCATAAAAAAGGAAAACAAATCAACATGTTAGTAATTTCGCCCCCACAGATCCACTCGATTATTTTATACGGTATAAATCCAATCTGAATTTACGCACGATTTCATTACTTTTACTTTTAGGATGCCTCGTTATGTCAAGATCAGGCATTGGGCATCCGGCATCCTTAATCTTAATCTTAAGTTTACGCTCAAGAGAGAGAGAGAGAGAGAGAGAGAGAGAGAAGGAAAGGATGTCTTCGTAAGTATCATATCACTGTTCAAACTCATTATGTAGCTCCTTACCTTTCCCGAGAACAAAAATTATGGACGCAACTACAGTGCACAAAAATACACATACGGAGAAAATATTGTAACTTCTTTATGTCCTAAAAATTAAGTTTCTGAACGGCACAACAGTGCAGAAAAACACTCACACGCTTGCACAGCGTACAATAATATTACGAATTATGATAACTATTGCAAACTAGCATCACACTTGAAAAACAGAGTAAACTTTAGGGATGTATGTTCGCAGTGTTGGTAACTTAATTTTCAGAACTCCTGTGGCTAGGCAATTAGCGTTTTCTTTGGTATTACATTCCCGCTACTCTTTGCCTCGGTGATTTTTAAGTTAATTTTCTCTTCAAAAAGTAATTATTCCAAAGAAGGCAAAATTTGGGAAAATACATCAATTGGAATTTGGCAGTTTAATGTGACTGCTGGCAGTAATGATGCTCTTCAACACTAGCGCTAATTATGTGCATTATTTTTTGCTACGTAGTTGAATTCCTGTAAGGGCAACAGATGGCGGGCACATACCCCAACACAAGGTCAGTCTACCTTGCCCCAACATCCCCGACAACACGACTAGAGAGAGTGGCATATTGCGCATGCGTAAACCACGGATATTTGTTTCTGCGATATCCTGGTCTTTTCTACGTGCCGGCCGATGCCCCCCCCCCCCCCGCTGCACCTCGCCACTCCCTTCGCCCAGGTACGGACGGAGAGAGCGCCTTCGAAGGGGGTTCATTCCAGACAAGTATCCAGCCACGGAACGTGCGCAGTTCACATGAATTGAAAGCCAGTACGAGTATATTACGGATAGATGGGCTAAGCAAGAGCTTCGAGATTGACAAGGGAGTTATGAATATTAAGTACCATAAGTAGTTGAATAAAATTTGATATAAACTGGAGGTTCATTGCTCCATTGCGCTATACTAGAAACCGCCACTGGTAATTGGCCACTGCTCTAATTTGAAAAGTTGATCTACTCTATTAAGAATTTAATGCTTAAGATATACCCATACCGGATTTCAGCTCAGTTAATCCAGTAGTTTGGACGAGAAAGGAACAGACACCATCTAATTTTAAGCCATTACGACATTGCAAATAATTTCACAAATAATGTATCTCAAGTCAGTATCTTGAAATAAAGCAGTCATATGGCAGTTCCTTCATAAGATTTTGCCCAGTGGTTTACATATGTTGTTTCAGAAGGTAGACCCCCCTGTCCCCAGTCACCATTCCATTTGTATGTAATGAGTCGATGCAGCGCTTTCCGTGAAGGAAATTTTATCGTTTATTTTTCGAAACGTCACTTTGAGAATAATCGGTATTGCACTGGTCGGTCAATGGGTTAACTGGGAGGGAGAACCCACTGCTGACGGCGAATTAGTTAAATGGAAAGAATATACAGCACACTTTTCCAAACTAGCAAACATGATCAGATCACTAGAATTTACCTGAAATATCCATCCTTTATGGGTTGTGTACGTGTCTTTTATTAGGAAAATCGAGGTTCGATTTGCGAATCGTCCGAGTACTTTCACCCCTAACTAAGGATGCTGATGCTTGTTGTTTTAAGGGGCCTAATATCGAAGGTCATCGGCCCAACTAGGGATGTAAACGGGATTTACTTATCCTCATGAGGTACCTGAGAAAGTATGTGATATCAGAGACAGCGGATTCTTAGAAAAAAGAAACAGTGTGAGTAAAAGTATCGTTACGCTGACCACGTGACCCTCCGATATCTGCAGATCATCTGGCTGGGCAACAGCCGTCTTAGCAGGCCAAAGTATTTGGTAGGAAATAAGAGCTACGAGTTTTGTATTGTATGATTATTATATAATGAATAAATGAATACATACATACATACATACATACATACATACATACATACATACATACATACATACATTATCACATCATCGTTATAGACCATTATGCCTTTCAGCGTTCAGTCTGCAAGCTTCAGAGAATTTACTAAACGTCGCCACAATCCCCTATTTCCAACTAGTGCTGTGGGCTCATTTAGCTCTACACCTCTTATCTTTAAATCGTTAGAAACATGGTCTAACCATTGTCGTCTTGGTTTCCCTCTACTTCTCTTAACCTCCATAGCAGATTCCGTTATTCGTCTAGGTAACCTATCCTCCTCCATTCACCTCATATGACACCACCACCGAAGGCGGTTTATGCCTACAGCTTAATCCATCGAGTTCAGTCATAACTTAGATTTTATCTCTTCATTCTGAGTACCCTCTGCCATTGTTCTTACCTGTTTCTGCCAGCCATCATTGTCGCTACTTTCATGTATGTTAGATCTAACTTATGAATAAGATATCCTAAGTCCAAAGCAAAGCAAAGTTAGTCTGAAAACAGACTGATGTAAAGATACTTTCGTCCGTGAGCTGCCACAAGAAATACATTTCATAGTAAATCCGTATTGTCGGCCTCAATAAGAAATAAGTTCTAGTTGATTGGGTGACTCCAACTTTACAACATAATACAATATTCTCTTTTTATTTTATTTTAAGAAAAGGGACATGTTTCGTCTCTTCTATTGTGAGACATCTTCAGCCTAAGCTATTACGGTAAAAACACATGATAATATTAATACTAAGAACAATGACATATATTAAAATATTAAAGAGTCAAGGTGACTCAATTTGTCACATTTGAACACGAATTTCTATAAACACAGTTTGTGTAAGTCTTAAACCAATTATATGGATAGTAAAAGTTACATTGATGTGCAAAATGAATTGAAAAGATGGTCATAGCGTGCTAAATTGAGAGTTCTAACTTGAAAAACGTCGATGTGTTTTCTCATATTGGAAACCTTGAGTACGTGAATATCTGATCGAACAGGGCTTGTTTGTAGGGACTACTCAATAGGACTTTTACTATTCAAATAATTATATTTTAGACTTACACGAACTGTGTTTTTAAAAATCCGTGTTTATATGTGAGAGATCGAGCCACCTTCAATAATTTAATATATGCCATTGTTCTTAGTATTAACATGTGTTTTTACCGTAATAGCTTAGGCTGAAGATGTCTCACAATAGAAGAGACGAAACATGTCCCTTTTCTTAAAATAAAATGAAAACGGAATATTTTATTGTAAATGTGGAGTCACTCATTCTACTAGATGTTATTTCTTATCCGTGAGCTGACTTCCTTTTTACAGTATAGTGTTGATCGCAACTGCGAGCTCACTGCGTTAGCTTTACTGCACCTTGATTCAATCTTATTTTCAAGTTCCAAGATATTAGACAGCAGGTATTCGGGACAATATGCCATTAAGACCAAGTCGTTAGCATAGGTCAGGCTACTTACTACATTTCCACATAAATCCCTCCCTGCCACTTTATACCTTACAACAGATGATCCATGTAACTACGAACAACGAAGGTGAAAGATTACAGCCTTCTGCAATCAATCCTCACTGAAGCCCAATTGTCTACATAAATGCCTTTGATTGATTTTAGTAATATACCTTTAATTCCATTGTCCTCCAGTATAGCGAACACATTTTCCCTCGGTACCCTGTCATATGCTTTCTCTAGATCTACGAAACATACACACAACTGCCTATTCCTCTCGTAGCATTTTTCAGTTACCTGGCGGATACTGAAAACCGGATCCTGACAGCCTCTCTGTGGTCTGAAACCACACTGGTTTTCTTCCAACTTCCTCTCAACCACTGATCGCACCCTCCCTTCCAAGACTCCAGTGAATCCATTGACTGGTATACTAATCAATGAGATACCTCGATAGTTGTTGCAATCCTTCCTGTTCCCTTGCTTATAGATAGGTGCAATTACTGCTTTTGTAAGAGGTACCTTACCAACACTCCATGCTAATCTTACCACTCTATGAAGCCATTTCATCCCTGCTTTCACACTATTCTTCACCATTTCAGGTCTAATTTCATCTATATCTGCTGTTTTATGACAAGAGTTTATTTACCATCCTTTCCACTTCCTCAAGTGTAATTTCACCAACATCATTTTCCTCCTTCCTATGAGCTTGGCTACTCGCAACACCACCAGGAGGATTTCTTTTACGCTGAGAAGATGTTCAAAATATTCCCTCCACCTCTCCAGTGATTCCCTGGAATCTATTATGTGTTCACCTGAATTACTCAAAACACTGTTCATTTCCTTTTTCCCTCCCTTCTTAAGATTCTTTATTACTGTCCACAAAGGTTTCCCTGCTGCTTGACCTAGCCTTTCCAGGTTATTATCAAAATCTTACCACGACTTATTTTTGGATTCAAAAACTGTTTGTTTCGCTCTGTTTCTTTCATCTACATACAAATCTCTGTCTGCCTCGGCCCTTGTTTGGAGCCATTTCTGATAAGCCTTCTTTTTACGTTTTACAAGCTCCTCTCACTTCATCATTGCACCAAGATGTTCTTTTTTCCCATCTTTAGACACAGTTGTTCCTAGGCATTCCCTTGCTATTTCTACTACAACATCCTTGTATGCCATCCATTCACTTTCTATATGGTGAAGCTGTTTACTGTCCACTGCTCGGAACTTCTCACTAATCATATCCATGTATTTCTAATTTCCTCGTCCTGGAGATTTTCAACCCGTATTCATTTTCAGACAGATTTATTTTTCTCTATACTAAGCCTAGAGATACTTAGTTCACTACAGAACAGATAGTGGTATGTATCATCGAAAAATGTCCGAAAAACACGTACATTCCTAACAGATTTCCCGAATTCGAATTTCAGTTTAGATACAGTCTATTATGGATCTGGTACACCTACCCTACCATGTGTAGCGGTGGATAGCCTTATGCATGAAGAATGATAAACCTATACTAGCACAAAAGTCCAGCAAACGCTCCCCATTCCCATTAGCTTCCGTATCTCTCCCATATTTACCAATCACCCTTTCGCATCCTTCAGTTCTATTTTCAACTCTCGTATTGAAATCGCCCATTAGAACTATCCTATCCTTGCTGTTGATCCTGACTACGATGTAACTCAACGCTTCCTAAAACTTGTCAATTTTATCCTTATCTGCACCATCACAGGGTGAACACACGAGACAATTCTCGTCCCAATTCCTCCAACTGCCACATCATTCGCTCATTTACGTGCCTAAAAAAAAACTATGTTGAGTGAAATAGTATTCCTGATGAACAACCCTACCCCACACTCTGCCCTTCTCTTTTTAACACCCGTAAAGTACACTTTATAATCTCCTATCTCTTCCTCGTTTTCTCCCCTTCCCCGAAAATCACTTACTCCTAGCACATCCAGATGCATACTCTTTGCTGTCTCAGGCTGTTCTACTTTCTTTCTTCCATAAGCCCTATTAATACTGGTAGCCCTCCATCGAATTCCTTTTCGTTCACCAAGTTGTTTCCAAGGAATCCCTCGCCTGTCAAATGGGAGTCGGACTTCGTTACCCCATAGGACCGAGGATTGCTTAAAATGTATTGAGCTCGGTAAATTCGTGAAGCAGGATGTTACGCTACTTACACGTAGTCCAAGTGAGGATCTCTCCTCTAACAAGTTAGGGACCACCAGTGGATTGTATAGTCTTAGCCGCCTGAGCACAATGAGGGCCATGACTCAGAATATATCTGAGATTCCCACTCCCATTCCGCAGCAACTGGTATTCCGACTCTCAGGACCACTTACTAGGCCACTCAGGCGTTGCCCATGGTTCACGAACTAGGACGCGACAGCAGTAACCCACACCGTAATCCATAAATGAATTAATTAATTTAATGGAAACTTACGAACGAACCAATGTAAGAATGGAAAGCTAAACTCGTTCCTAATTGAAACGAAGTCCAAAAGGCTGGATCCTGTTGTTCTTGCTCTTGTTGTTAATACGATTATGAATGTTATCCCACAATATTTATTTTACAGGCCCAGAGCTAATTGGTGAGGAAATAACATTTAAACACCTGAAAATTCTCATGAGTTCACCGGGGAACGAACCTGCTAATAATCGTAATTTTTGTGTATACTGCTAGTCTTTGTAAGGTAGATCCTCCAACAAGGGTGGACAATGACTGCCGAGTATAAGAAACTGCGTGTTAGTGTGGTGGAGAGTAATGTTGTTTATGGTGTATGTGTTACAGGCATGTTGGGGACAGCATCAAAACCCAGTCCCCAGGCTAAGGGAATTAATTGTTTAACACCCTGCCAGGAATGGAACCTAGCCAAACCGCTGGCCCCTTAGCTATGCAGCCGTACATCAAAGCCTGTGTTTTGGGAGGAGAAATACAGCATCTGGCTGATTGCATCACTGATGTCGGCAAAGAATACACAGTAATGGTGAAAATATATTGATCTAAATACACAATGAAGGCTCGTCACATGTAATGTAGCATTTGATTTATAAGACGTAAAGAACTTGTGTGTAATTTTTTTATCCTAGATATATTCTGATGCTGTGTGCTAGAAGATGTAAGCTCTGTTCTTACTCTTCACTACCCACTCTTTCAACCCTCTGAGTGAATATAAACTGTCTATGGCTGCCATGATGAACTGCTGACTTCTAAACTAATGTGTCCGTTCTGCTCTGTTTGCAGGTAAGACAGCGCTATGACCCATAAAGCGGCGGGCGGTACAGTCACGACCCTTGTAAGTACGCTATCGCTTTATGACACTCGTGAGCACGCATATTTTAGCCTTGCATTGAGCTCCCATTTGAATATATTGCCTCCATCAAACATATTTCTGTACCAGTACATTAAATTATATCACTGAGACTATTTCCTCCGCGGTTAGGTCTTCCCTAGCAGCCCCTTGGAATATGAATTTCTAGAACATATACGTTATAACGCAGTACTGCGCGACATGATGGCTCTCTTTGTTAAATTTATCGTCAGCATCGAAGCCTATCATATTATGCTCAGTATAGGATTGTCCAAAACGCATCAGTGCATCGAGCCCTGTTGTATACCCCGTCATAGTGGATGAAGACTTCCTAGCAGTGCAGTGTAATAATCATAGCCTCACCTATCGTGTAGTCCGGCTCCAGGGCTAAATGGTTAGCGTGCTGGACTTTGGTCACAGGGGTCCCGGGTTCGATTCCCGGAAGGGGTCTGGAATTTTAACCATCATTGGTTAATTTCACTGGCACGGGGCTGGGTATATGTGTCTTCATCATCATTTTAATCCTCATCACGACACGCAGGTCGACTACGGGAGTCAAATCAAAAGACCTGCACCTGGCGAGCCGAACATGTCCTCGGACACTCCAGGCACTAAAAGCCATACGCCATTTCATTTCATTACGTACTGTGTACAGGAGTTTTGATTCTCACTCTTCCAGACTGCAGAAAGCCGGCCCCGTGGGCTAAGGTTAGAGTGCCTGCCTCCCATCCACAGGACTCAGGTTCCATTCCCGGCCAGGCCAGTTATTGTTACTTGGATGCAAGGGCTGTTTCGAGGCACATTCCGCCTATGCGATAACATCTGAGGAGTTGAGGACGTCTACAATGCCAAGAAGAATGGCTGGGAGAATTCGTCGTGCTGACCACGCGACTTTCTGCAGACTTTCAGCCTGATCACCAGTCGCCTGGTAGGCCAAGATCCATCAGGTCCTCTTACATGAGTCCACTATGGTTATACATACGCAAGGGCTATGCGATAAAATCTTAGTATTTCGTACACGTTGAATGATTGTATTATTTTAATCACTGCATGTATGGATAAAGTAGTGCTATTTTCACGTGGGTATTTTCTGAAAAACAATGCCGAACAACAGAAGTTTAACTTCAATAGATATCAAACCTAACTGTGTATCGCAGAAATAATTTGTTTAATATAACAATGGTATTTATTGAACATAAGAGGAATTCAGCCCAGATACACGTTCACAATGCCAAGTTCAATGCACAAACACCTGACAACGAAAAGAAAAACACGAGACTCCTTGGGCATGCCATGAGGTACTTCAGATACTTCGGAAACGTGACACTCCCTAGGAAGGGTCACCACATCAGTCACCCTAAGTCCCTACATGCCACGTCCATCTTTTCCACTGAATATTGAGAAAACAAGATAAAAAAATAAATAATAATAATGATAAGACGAAGAAGGATAAGCTAACGACCTACTACTGCTGTCCGGCCGTGTCATCACTGGGAGGGTGGCCTTTTTCTCACCCTCCCAGTGATGACCCCAACAACCCCTACCAGTGGACAGTGCAGTTTTCTCACCATTCCACTTGCGGCCGGCCGCGTGAGGCAGAAACCGCTCTCCTCTTGTGCCCCGCTTCTCTCACTCCTCGCTCCACATATAACTCTATCATTCTTTTACATATTTGAGGTAGGCCCGTCCTATCCCGTCCTCTTACGGATATGTCCTGCTCACCACCTACCCATCTCTCCTTACCATCTCTTACTATACATAAATAGCGAGACAAATTTGTTTAACATAGCTGATAGTAGGCCTACAACAAATACACTGTCGGAAGCCACCATTTGTAGTGGAAGCTGACCGTTTTTAAACTTTGACGATTCTCAATCAATCAATCAATCAATCAATCAATCAATCAATCAATCAATCAATCAATCAATCAATCAATCAATCAATCAATCAATCAATCAATCAATCAATCAATCAATCAATCAATCAATCAATCAATCAATCAATCAATCAATCAATCAATCAAATCACCATTGATCTTCCTGTTAGCTGTCGCTCTGGTGGCATATACGTGATTTTCTGCTGGATTAGAAGGTTATTTCTTGTAATATTTTCTTTCGATGGAACTGCTTGTTGTATTCTTGTTGTAGTTGATTTTTGTTGTTATTGGGTAATTGCTTTAACTACTTTATTATTACACTATTAATAGTGACCACTGTCACCGGGATATTTCTCAATTACGACGTATTTGTTAATATATTTTTAATTTGTAAGTATCTAGGTGTCAATATAAGAAAAGATCTTCATTGGGGTAATCGCATAAATGGGATTGTAAGTAAAGGGTACAGATCTCTGCACATGGATATGAGGGTGTTTAGGGGTTGTAGTAAGGATGTAAAGGAGAGGGCATTTAAGTTTTTGGTAAGAGCCCAACTAGAGTATGGTTTCTCTGTATGGGACCATCACCAGGATTACTTGATTCATGAACTGGAAAAAATCCACACAAAAAAAGCTACTCGATTTGTTCTGGATGATTACCGACAAAATAGTAGCGTTACAAAAATGTTGTAAAGTTTGGGCTGGGAAGACGTGGGAGAAAGAAGACGAACTGCTCGACTAAGTTGGTTGTTCCGAGCTGTCGGAGGAGAGATGGCGCTGAATGGCAGTTTGAGTGGTGTCTTTAAAAGTAGAAAAGATCATAATATGAAGATAAAGGTGGAATTCAAGAGGACAAATTGGGGCAAATATTATCTTATAGGAAGGGGAGTTAGGGATTAGAATAACTTACCAAGGGAGGTGTTCAAGAAATTTCCACTTTTTTAAATCGTTTAAGACATTGCTGGGAAACAACAGACAGGAAACCTGCCACCTGGGCGACTGGCCTAAATGCAGATCAGTATTGATTGATTGAATAATAATAATAATAATAATAATAATAATAATAATAATAATAATAATAAATATACCCTATGAATTAATCCAGCCTTCCTAAAATGATTTCAAAAAATGTGGGTATTTATCAAACATATCCCTCGATAACTTATTCCAATCCCTAATTCATCTTCCTAAAAATGAGTATTGCTTCCAATGTGTCCTCCTGAATTCCAACTTTATCTTAATTATTTTAAAATGCACTCAAAATTTTTTGTATATTAATGTCATTCCAAGCCATCAATCTACTGACATCCCCTTTGCCGAGCTTTCTGTCTACGTATTTCCCAGTCTTCTCAACCCAAATTTTGCAAAATTTTCGTTGCACTACTCTATTGTCGGAAATCACTCACAACAAATCGTACTGCTTTTCCTTGAATTTTCTCTTGTTCTTGTGTTGAGTAATCCTAGTGTTAAGAAATCTCAGTGATGGTCCTATACACTAGAACCATACTATAATTGGAGTCTTACCAGTGACATGCGCCCTTTCCTTTACATCCTTACTTCAGTCCTTAAGTACCCTCATAACCATATGAAGGTTTCTGCTTTATTTAAACCTTGTTTGTGTGAATACCGCAACAAAGCTCTTTAGTTATGTTAACACCTAGGTACTTACAATGACTCCTATGAGTTACTGACTGAGCGAGTAGTCACGAGTAATTCATACCAGGACAACATTTATATTTTTTGCATTAGTGTTTAATAAATATTACAGGAGGTAATCTCTGAGTTAAAATATCTGGAATGTGAGTTAGGATATTCTTATCTGTAGTAAATTATCATGATTTATGCACCATCTTTGCCACTCGAGACGATCTTTTAGATTATCATTTATCACTAAAAATAACATCTTACAGGAAAAATGTAATAAATAAAATACCTGTGTAATAGGCACACAATTAAATGATCATTAAGGACCCTTGGGTAGTGTTAAAAAGAATTGTAATACGACAAATAAATAATAATAAGGATAGCAGCAACAATGATAATAATAAGGGAACACTAGGGGTAAAGCACCTGAAGGGGAAGTGCAGCGTGTCATTGACCTGGCCAAGGTGGTGGCATGACGTAATGAGGATCGGCGGACTGGCAGCCGGTTTCGATTCGAGCCAATGAAATAGCAATTGATTTTTCACATGCCTCATATTGCATGCTGGAGTGGAGACAATGCAGGACTCCATTAAGACATGTTTCATATTTCTATTTCATAGGTGTTTGGATAAAAATAAACGACTTGATAGAATCTGAAAATGTTCTTTTAAGAAAAAAACACCTCATTCTTTTTTAATACGGTGTATTTTTATTCCTTGTTCAGTAGTGTTTCTTTTTTACTGGTATGTTATCTATATAAATAAAATCGTTACGACCATCTGTCTCTACAATGACTATTATGGGGAAATTTTCATTCACTTTCAGGAGTAATAATGACCATTTGTATATTCCTTAGCTTAGGTGTCTGTCTGTTTATGTGTCTGTTTTCTGAGTTCTTATAACTTGAAAACTACTGGATATACTTCTACCAAACTTCACATTTAGAATCCACCTGTCCTTGGGTAGGTTTCAGGGCCAATATTGTTTCTAAATCCCTGAACTGACTGGGGGTTTATACGAAACCTAAATTGTGATATTTCACTACTACAAAGTATACATGACCAAACTTAATGGAAATCTACCTACCTTAACGGAAATCAATTTTTTAAAAAAATTCTCATGTGCATCATTTCGATACGAGGATTAATAAGGGGGATATCATTAACAGACCTCTTTTAAGTCTAACTTCTAGCGGACTTTTTAAAGCTTTTTTGTCGATTGGTCTGTTCTTCAGTTTGTTGAGTTCTTATAACTGGGAAACTACTCTATATACGATATTTCTAGGGTCAAAATTATTTCTAAATTCTGAATTGTTTTGGGTGTTGAAACAGTGATTTTTACCCTATCACAAACTATACATGACCTAACTTCATTGAAAACTTCTAGCCTCAATGAGAGTCAATCTCTAAACATTTTTTCTCATGCGCACCTTTTCAATAGGAGGTTAAGAGGGAGTTATAATTAATGGACTGTTTTACAGGCTGTCATATCATTTCAAGTTGGGTTTAATGGTTTAAATGGTATTCGGGTGATCGTGGGTTCGAACTCCACTGTCGGCAGCCCTGAAGATGGTTTTCCGTGGTTTCCCATTTTCACACCACGGTGTACCTTAATTAAGGCCACGGCAGCTTCCGCTTCCTACTCACTCCTAGCCCCGTCCTGCCTCATCGTCGCCGTAAGACCTATCTGTGTCGGTGCGACGTAAAGAAAATTTTTAAAAATCGTTTAAATGAAGAGCCAATTTACTCTTTTTGATGGAATAGAGAGTAAGGGAGGTTATCATCAACGATTGATTTCATGAGTTTTCAGGGACAGTGCCACTCCAGGTTTCAGATGAACAACAATAGGTAACCGAGAAATAGAGAGAATTAAACACAACTTCGTACCAGGAAATGTATCGTTCAATAAACTCTGTGATCTGCCCCATTCTGTTCCCACTGTGCTTTATCGTACTTCATGTTACTGCCGCCAGGTGCATTTGTAGAAGAATTTCAGTTTAAAATGCCGTATTAAACGTTTCAGTACTGGCATGCAACTTCGCATAAATTCATTGAGGAATCGTGAAATCGATTACCAATTGCTGTGCGAAGAACGTGTACATGAAATGAAATGGCGTATGGGTTTTAGTGCAGGGAGTGTCCGAGGACAAGTTCGGCTCGCCAGATGCAAGTCTTTTGATTTGACTCCCGTAGGCGACCTGCGCGTCGTGATGAGGGTGAAATGATGATGAAAACGACACATACACCCAGCTTCCGTGCCAGCGAAATTAACCAATTATGGTTAAAATTCCCGACCCTGTCTGGAATCCAACCCGAGACCCATGTGACCAAAGGCCAGCACGCTAACCATTTAGCCAAGGAGCGGGACAAACGGGTACATAATATGCTAGTAGTGTAATATTTATATTGAACTTGTGTGTTCGACAGACTGAGAATCATAGACTTTGTATTGGTTTTATAAACTACACTTCACCTGTCGGTTACAAACCCAAAATTGCACCACAGTGGCCTTAGCAATGTTCGGCCAGCCAGCTTTGCATATTAGGTAACTTCTTACCTCGCGGTGGTATAGGGCGTCCAGTGAGGGCTGCTAGAAAGGGTGACTGGGGTAACATTCAGTGCTTCAGTTTACATTAACCGTTCCATTCAAGCAACCATAATAAAAGTACCGTGTACTAATTAAATGTAATTTTCAGCTATTAACATTTGAAATTCGCAATCTCGGCAATTTCTCTTTTGTTTCAAGCGTTTCATCGGTGTGCAGGGTTCGGTATACGCTATTTTACGAAGTCACGGTAGGGTTCCGATACACTTGAGCGATTTTTAATCCACGTTTTAATGTGTTCGATTCAGTTGCTTGCCGTCAGCGATGAAACAATCAATACTACAAAGATCGCTTCTCGCAGGATATAACCTTAACACAGTAGACGGTTTTCTCGCCATTCCTTGCGAGTATATTCTGCACCCCTCTGTTTCTCGATAGCATTGTTCAGACGCAATAAAGGAGATACCTTTCAAAAGACCAACTCAAAATTCAATATTGTGAATATGCATTTTCCTAATGAAAACAAGTTAATTTCAAAGTTCTCAGTCAAACGCATTTTAGTGGCCGCTAATACTAGAAGGCTATGCCGTCAGGATTTACGACGTTTGAGTCCCGGCATTGACAGTGACTGTCCTGGATACATATTTCAACTGTCATTTTTACCCTTATTAGGGGCAAATGTTGAAAATAATCAGTTGTATTTACCCTAATTCCGAACAATTTTGTTGCAATCAGATACACTAACACAGATCACCAGTAAGGGAACAGATTTAAAAACACCTTCTCACCTCGAGCTTATCTACATCTAATAACGTCGGTTTGTCAAAATCCCTTGGAATAAGTAGCACATAAAATTTTACTTTTCTGTTAGGTAGCAAAATCAACTACCTAGTACATTGTATGATCGCCAACCAGGTTAATAAAAAAGTAGTGGATCAGTAGGTTATAACAAGATATGCACTAAATAGTAGTTAAATAAATAAATAAATAAATAAATAAATAAATAAAATAAATAAATAAATAAATAAATAAATAAATAAATATACCGGGCTAGTTAGCCGTGTGGTGGGGGGCATGCGGCTGTGAACTTGCATCCGGGAGATAGTGGGTTCAAATCGCACTGTCGGCAGCCCTGAAGATGGTTATCCGTGGTTTCCCATTTCCAGAGCAGGAAAATGCTGGGGCTGTACCTTAATTAAGGCCACGGCCGTTTCCTTCCAACTCCTAGGCCTTTCCTACCCCATCGTCGCCATAAGACCTATCTGTGTCGGTGCGACGTAAGGCAACTAGTAAAATAAATAAATAAATAAATAAATAAATAAATAAATAAATAAATAAATAAATAAATAAATAAATAAATAAATAAATAAATAAATATAAGTGAAAAATATATTCATAATTTATTTCAACCAATTTTATAAAATATGCATTTCCATTGTTATTTATCGCATGTGATCCATTTACAATTCAGTCAATATTTTTGAAAATAATTATCGATCAATAAATCAATCAATGAATCAATATCATCAATCGGTATATTGAACAATCTTGCATATTCTTGCTCTCTGCCATATGTCTACAAGCTTAAATCTACGCACAGAGAAACGAACGATCCATATCATACAGTACAGTACAACCAATGTTAAATAATGTTTTGCCTTTTCATTAGGTTATCACTGAATGCGGGTTGATTGAAGTATCTCCCTTTCACACACACTCCTTTCACAGTGAGGCATTTGAAGTCCGCTCTTCATTATTCGCTGATGAGATGGGAGCCACGGTATGTTGCGGTATTCAAACCACAGTTTTGCCACTACTGTGGCTTTCAGGTGCCACTATGTAGGTACTCATGCACACAGCGAGATACCATAACCTTTTCAATTTGTACCTTGCCAATATAACATAATAATGTAGAGTAAAACTACAACAAATAGTTATAATTATTGTAATAGAGGTAGATTCATTTACTAACGGCAAATTGGCTGGAATGTTAATAATATTGGACATAATATAATGGAGCTACTGCAACGTGATGAGACATCAATAGGACATGTTCTGACGGCTTTCAGCAGAGATGACGAGGCAGGATGCAAAGTACCATTGTTACGGAATTCAGTGTTCACTGCAAAAGAACATCACCCAGACTGGAACTTGGAATGGAAGATCATTATTCCATTCTAACCCAATTGCATCGTGAAATTGTACTATACAAACCGAATGTATTGAGGATTTAAGTTCCTTGGACTGGCGGCAGGCAAATAGTCATCAATGGTAAATCAATCATTTACTGAGGTCACAATGACCAGAATGGAGGTAGCGTTCGTCTTGCGCAAAGTAATAGAGTCGGCTAAAGCGCTCATTGAAATGAATCCGATGAATGGTTGAACAATCAGTACGCACTTAGACTCTGCTTACAGCAGGACAACCAAGGAGTGTCTGTTCAAATTTCCTCTTCAGTTTACTTTTCAGTAATTCTTCCACATGCATTGAAGTAGTTGAATTGGTACCGTTGCCCGTATCATTCCTTCTTCACTTATAAGGCCAGAGTTATATGTGGTCCCATGCTTCATGCTCCACGATTAGTCTCACAATTTATTGATAATCTTTCATCTTTATATTCCTGGTGTTTAGCACCCTCATCACAAATTACAACGATTTGCATTCTTGATAAGATACCTACTGAATGTCAAACCAAGTCATTTTTACGTGAATTTCTAGACTTTTACTGCAGTCACCTTCCACAACTGCGTCCGGTCGATAACAGTATTGAAATCCACATTGTATTTACCTCTATCCAATTTTATGAGCCCATTTTCATTTGATTACAGATTATTCATTTATGCAGTTCATTTAAGTCGGTTACTAACATGTTATTATGGGCCGATGACCTTCGGTGTTAGGGCCCTTAAAACAACAAGCGACATGTTATTACCTTCATATTTATGATGATTTCTGTAAAGTGTGTAATCATGTAGAAGCAACCATTTATAATAATGTCGAATATCACTGATAAATGCTATAGACAAAACTGGCTGAAGAACTCTATCATGTACTACTTCCAACGTTGTGGCCATACCCTCCGAGGACTTTCTTCCACCTTTGTGTACGATCTGACAAAAAGATCTTAGATTAACAAACCACACTTTCATCCAGCCTTATTTCCACTATCTTGCATACGTGTAAGTATGATGCTGTACATGATCAAAAGCTTTAGAGAAATGTATTACTACACCATCAACTCGGAATTGTTTTGGATCTTCTTTTTTTCATTTTTTTCCCGTATTTAGCGCGTGGCTGTCAGTGCCTGGAGTGTCCGAGGACCTGTTCGGTTCACCTGGTGCAGGTCTTTCTGTTTCACACCCATGGGCGACCTGCGCGTCTGGGTGTGAGATGACGATAATTTTGTAGGAAGGGGATGAAATGCGGTGTCGGCACATAGCCTACTCCTGTCAAATAACACCAAGGGGTCTGCTAAAAGGTTAACTTCCCCAACGTGGGACGAATCACCATCAACATATACCCTCACATCCTACGAACACTGCGGAGAGTTTTGGAATAGAATCCAGGCTTTTTTCATGCCATATAGTGATTAGAAATCGTATACCACTACCGCTGCCGACCAAAATTCTCACGGTGAAAATTATTTTCTACCAGTAGGACTCGAAACGGCTACCCACGGTGTCAGACCATATAGACACGACAGAAGAATAAGTATGTTTTCTTTCTGTTTATTTTTTTAAAGTAGTTTGATTCCCACTTTGTTTTTAATTTAACGACACGGTCACCTGATGGGCGAATAGATGGCTAATATCCTTAGAGTATGACAGTGTATAATAATTATGTTACTGGGTTTGTGTTGCAGTGACTACTTTTACTGTTTTCGGAGACGCATGGTGCCAGAATTTTGTCCCGGAGGAGTTCTTTCACAAATTAGTACATCTACGGACGCGAGGTTGAAGTATCTGAGCACGGACTGAGCCAGGATCGAACCCACCAACTTGAGCTTAGAAGGCTAGCATTCTACCGTCTGAACCACTCAGACAGGAAGAAGAATCCATTGTGAATTATTACTTATCCTCTACCTCAGAGATTTAATTTTTATATTTTATATTTTATTATTCAAGCAATCATGCTCATTAATATTACACTTTTCAGAGAGAGGAGCAAAGACTTCGCGAAACGTTTCTTTTTCCCTCAGCTTTTCTCGTATCATACGGTATAAACACAGGGTGAAGCCTCATCACTTTTCTTCTTCAGGCAGTGTTCCATATTTTATCACTTCTGAAAGCATCCAGCCGAGAAAAATGTTTCTTGCATTCTGTACAAAAAAGTGATAGCTACGCCGCAAAGAGATTATCTAGAATAAAAGAGACCTCGTAGTTACGTTATGTAATAACGATTTGACACGACATAGAATATGCCGGACTATCTAGGAGGAGATCCAACCAACATCCCCCTAAATCAAACCAATCGAATAAACCAACACAAGCAGTCCGCATTTATAACAACAAGATTGATGTGTTTATCATCACTTCAACCGTAAATCTACTGGTTACCGGGCGAGTTGGCCGTGCGGTTAGAGGCGCGCGGCTGTGAGCTTGCATCCGGGAGATAGTGGGTTAGAATTCCACTGTCTGCAGCCCTGAAGATGGTTTTCCGTAGTTTCCCATTTTCACACCAGGCAAATGTTAGGGTTGTACCTTAATTAAGGCCATGGCCGCTTCCTTCCAACTCCTAGGCCTTTCCTATCCCATCGTCGCCATAAGACGTATCTGTGTCGGTGCGACGTAAAGCCACTAGCAAAGAAAGAAAAAGTCTACTGGTTTAAAGAGGTGCCGAGGTACTGAAATATTGTTCGGGGAAAGGTTTCCTTGCCAGCTCCGTGGAGTAAGAGTAGCGTGGCTGTCCCCTAACCCAATTGTCCCGGATTCGATGCCCAGTCAGTCTTGGGAATTTAGTTTTGAGCTGAGAGGTAGAACGGGGATCATTCGAGAGACCAACTGAGCAGCTCTCTGATACGATTGGCAGGTGGATCCGAACCCGAATACAGACAAATCCGACTGAGGATGCATGACTATGCGACATTTCAGTACGTGCGGGCCATTCGGATAGGCAACACAAGACAAGGCAGAAAATGGGTTGTGTGCGCCACATGTTTCTGAAGAGTTATTTAATGTGTCAATGTATTTACAAAGTCTTTCCTACAGGAGTAGGCTACCCTTTCATCCCAATCGACTGTCTCATTCAATCCCATAACAAGAGGTGAGCACTACAATCAACTAGGATGTCTGTGAAGTGCAGAGTCAGTAGTTAGTTGTATTCCACATCATTCTCTGCACAGTTCAGTACTGTGAATGTAAATGATATCATAAAAAAGTCCACTCCTGCATTAGTATGTGCAGCAGCCTTTTAGTTTACGTTACTGACTGCGTGACACTCCAGTTCTGAGGCCATCTGGCTTGACAACAGCCATTTTGGTAACCTCGACTATAAGGGTATCCTCTAAAACCCTGTGGCATACAGAGACCATTTTCGCCTAAAGCTTTTCAACACCTGCCCAGCTGGTTATGTGTCTCGGCTGGAGAAGTGCTCACCTTTATGCCGTAGAGAAGGAATCCACGAACATCAGGCCCGAAGAGCTTATCAAATAAAACCGAACTCCAATCATCTTGGAAAGAATTTTAATTTCGGGTGAGTATTGGTAGCCTGTGCAGTCCTTGTAAGCTGGGGATGATGGTGCCTGCCGTTTGTAGGATACTGTCTGTTATTGTGGTGAAGGATAGTGCTGTGTGTAATGTATGAGCTGAAAAAATGTTGGGGACAACTCAAACACTCCATCCCCAAACGAAGAACATTAGCAATTTAAGATTAATATCCCTTGACCCGGCCGGGAATCTACTCTGGACCCCGAGAACCGAATGCCAAGACACTGACCTCTCAATCATAGAGCTGCGTTACACCTTGATAAGAAGTCAGTGGTGAGTTATTAAGAAGGCTCATCTGTGTAAGCGCACACCCTTATATTTTAAATAACGAAACCAGTGAAAATCAGACCGGAATAGCCTAAGACATAAAATCAAGTGGTGAGCTTTAACTATAATTTCTACTTCTATATAATTCATTAACTTTATATTAATTATCTAGCTCTGATCTGACAGTTATTTGTAGTTCAAGTACGAATTTCATTCCTCTACTTATTTCTCGTTCAAATGCGGGCTGACTTGACCTGGTGACCTCCGCCACTTTGCGACGCCATTAATCAGCTGGGAAGGGCGGGATAACCCGTGTCAGCGCAAGAGTGCACACATTAGGCGTAGAACGAGGGTTTCAATTCTCATCGCTAGCCAAGTGAGAACGGCACACTGTTTAACTAGGAGCAAACACATCCTCACCACAGTCATTCTGCAGTCTTGTGTCGCACAGGGAAACGTGGAAGTTTCTCGTTACATTTTACCAGCACAAGGCTAATAATAATAATAATAATAATAATAATAATAATAATAATAATAATAATAATAATAATAATAATAATAATAATAATAATAATAATCATAATTATATATATAACAAGAGTTTTGTCTGTACATTGCTCAGAATTTGAAAAGAATGGCATTTCTGTATCGATCATGTCCACAGTAACATAAAAATGTATTTTCTACTTTTCCGTAATGTCTGTCTGTCTGTCTGTCTGTCTGTCTGTCTGTCTGTCTGTCTGTCTGTCTGTCTGTCTGTCTGTCTGTCTGTCTGTCTGTCTGTCTGTCTGTCTGTCTGTACACGCATCACAAGAAAACGGCTGAAGAGAATTTAATGAAAATCGGTATGTAAAGTCGGGTGATGAACCACTATAATCTAGGCTATACAGTATTTTATTCACGCTGAGTAAAATGGTAGTTTAGGGGAAGGCCTGAAATGTAATTCTCAAATATTTATGTTATTAGTGGTCGTGTCTTAATGAAAATCCGTATGCAAAGTCGGCGTAATAAGTCGATATAATCTAGGCCATAAATAATTGTATTCACGCTGAGTGAAATGGCAGTTTACGGGAATGTCTAAAATTTAATTTTCAAATATTTATGTTATTAGTGGTCGTTTCTTAATGGAAATCGGTAGACAAAGACGAGAAATAAGTCGCTCCAATATAGACTATACATAATTGTATTCACGCTGAGCAAAATGGTAGTTTAGGGGAAGGCCTAAAGTTTAATTCTCAAATATTTATTATATTATTGGTCGTATCTTCACGAAAATTGGTATGCATAGTCAGGGAATAAGTCGCTATAATCTAGGCCATCAATAATTATATTCACATTGAGTGAAATGGTAGTTTAAGGGAAGGCTTGAAATTTAATTCTCAAAAAAGTTATTTATGTTATCAGTGGTTGTATCGATAAATACCACATAACTAACTAGCATAACTTTAGTTATGTCGTAAGTTAGTAGTAGTTATGTAAGAAGTTATTAAATTTCCGATCACTTATGTCTTATACATTGTTACCGTACCGCATATAACCACAGATATATTCATGAATTTGGATTTTTGTTACTAAGTCCATATCAACGCCGAGTCACGAGAAAATTGGTAAACAGAATTGAGTGAAAATCGGTATGCAAAGTGTGAGAATAAGGAACTACAGTCTACGATATAAATAATTTTGTAAGACGCCCTAATATCACAGAGTCGAAAGAAAACTAATGTGAAAGCCTGCAATATAGAAAGCTCATAAACTTTATCAACAATAATATTACATTGGCCATTGTTTGTTGTGATGTGCTTTTTGTCTTCTGTTCCCACTCATCCGCGATAGATAGGATTACTGCAGCGTACCGAGGATTTTTAATTTGCTTTACGTCGCACCGACACAGGTAGGTCTTATGGCGACGATGAGATAGGAAGGGAAGTGGGTTGTGAAGGAAGCGGCCTTGGCTTTAATTAAAGTACAGCCTGGTGTGACTGGTATGAATGGGAAACCACAGAATACCATCTTCAGGGATGCCGGCAGTGGGGTTCGAATCCACTATTTCCCGGATGCAAACTCACAGCTGCGTGCCCCTCACCACACGGGCAACTCGCCTGGTCGTACCGAGTGTAACAGCCTGCCTGCATATTGGCGGGAAGTAGCTAGGGAGTTAGATAACTTTCTTCTTTAGCATGCCATTCCTCTGTTTCATACATTTTCTGATATTACTGGTACGTAACACACTGGTTCATCATAGCATTCGAGCTATTCAATCCCTACTCTGAGGCACTGACTGGAATGATTAATGTGCATATTTAACGGAATAATGACAGAGGAGTGTTTACGGCAGTCTGAGACCTGGTTATTCCAGCTCTGGAACTTTGGACTGTTAGATCGGCACCGTAGTACTATTCGTTGAAAGTGAGAAAGTGTGCGGTTTTTCATTTGATCGAGTATTTTATATGACAACATTGCTTTCAATCGCTACATTCCTACTGATGTTTCTGTATTGACCTATGTTGAATTCAGTTAGGAAAACCACCAAGTCAGCCTTTGTGAGAAACCCGTAGCGAAGCACGGGTATATCAGCTAGTAAACAATAAAAATAAGTGATAAATGTTTGTACGCGACGTCGGGCTATAGATATGATATACACGATTCTAACTGCCATTGGGACTGTCGCTAATCAGTCTATAGAACCAGAAAACTGTAGGTTCAGCACTAATCTCGGTCATGTTTTACATTTTCTTTTTTCATCCCTTCTGACCTCTGTGCCGAAGGAGACTGGACTTAAATAGAATCCAGAATGTCACAGTTCATCTCAGAGACCCCGAAAAGTGTGGATCAGACACTAATATAGATAGTTTTTTATGACATTTTTATGTCACACACCCAACCTCCAACGGTAGGGGTGCAAGAGGTGTGTTACTCTCAGAGTATGATTCTCTAGATAGTAAGTTATTTGTGTACCAAGTTTGGTTGAGAGCTATGCTGGGATATCGGTCGTTTTCTATTACTTTTGCATGTCACACACTCTTAACCCCCAAACTTGGAGTTCCTTATTGTCAGTGTGCCGGCTTAGCATTGGCCAGCAGGTATTCATCGCTGATCGCGCGTAATTTGAAATGTCGCAACTTTTAGGCCCCGTAGTTAACGCCCTAATGAATGTTGGCACTCAAAATTGATGCCGACATCGTTTTCACGTGTACCGCAATGTATTTTCCAAGTTTCATCGCGATCGGCGACTTAAGCATTACCGACATGTTCTCTTGATAGTCGCACGCTATTTTTCTCCAGATAGTACATCATACGTGTACCTAGTTTGGTTGAGAACTGTGCTGGAACATACACACATACATCCATAATCTCGGTCATTTTGGACATTTTTATCGCTTTGCCCCTTCTCAACCCCTTCCCCTCTCGACCCCACACCTCCCCGTGCCAACGAGGACTTAAACGGCATCCGGTGGGGTTAGTATTCATCTCAGCGACCACCAAAAGTAAGGAATCTAGAATTAATATGGGTCGTTTCTTATTGCTTTTACGCGTCACTCCCTCCCAAGAGCGGGGTTGAGGCGCTGGCCTTATGACCCTAACTTGGCAGGTTCGAGCCTGGCTCAGTCCGGTGGTATCTGAAGGTGCTCAAATATGTCAGCCTCGTGTCGGTATATTTAGTGGCACGTAAAAGAACTCCTGTGAGACTAAATTCCGGCACTTCACCGTCTCCGAAAACAGTAAAAAAGTAATTAGTGGCACGTAAAGCCAATAACAGTAAAAATATTATTAACTGTGCAACGTGCGAAGTACAAAATATATTGCGATCTAGGGCAAGCCTTCGCCAGTACTTATTCGAGCGCTCATTTAGAGATTTGGTTTTACGATTACCCAAATTTGACTGAACGTAGAGACGTATCAATGCCTGATTCACCAGCAGTTAATTCCGGAGAAAATACAAAAATGAAGCAAATCGGTTCAGTAGAACGGCTTAACGGAGTGAACAACGCTATTTTAGAAAAAATTAATATAATAATAATAATAATAATAATAATAATAATAATAATAATAATAATAATAATAATAATAATAATGGCATTTACCCTCTGGATATGCATGCTGTAAGTCTTTCGAGTCCTTCTATGGGCGACCTATGCGTCGGTGAGGATGTGTCCTGCCTAGGATGAAATGTAGTATTGAATACAGCACAAAAACGCAGTCTCCGAGCCAGAGGAAAACTAATTAAGGTCAAGATCCCTGACCCGCTCGAGAACCGAACCCGGGACCCCTTAGATCACGGCCTCTCAAACGTCCACAATCTCACGCGTGAAAACTGAGGCGCAGAGTTTCTCTGCACTGTGCATCGGTCCCACTCGGCTCGGCTCGGACCAACGCTTCGTCTCTTGGCTACTCGACTAAGCTCGGCTCAACTCGACTCGAATTTGGAGCGCTACGGAACAAGTAAGGAAGAGGGAGACAGGCGGAGCGAGCGAGATAGGCGTGGGGAAAGAGAGAGACAGCGCTATTGCTCCAAATCGATGAGTGGGGGTCTGCACACTGGTCAACCAAGCGAAGTCATCTTTTGCACCGTGCACACATGCACCCTTAGAGGCCCTGCCTTAGATCAAAGATCAGCATGCGTCGGAACCTTCTCTTCCAACCACAGGGACCTTTAATTGTTAAAAATCACCCGTGTGGTTCTATCATTTTCTTGCGATGGTAACTGGGGCCATATTTGGAAACCATATTTGTACAGAGTCTGCATTAACCTTCAAAGTGTGTATTGCATCTAGTGTCTCGTAATCATGAAATGAAACGATTATGAAAATCGTGTCGCAGTAATAGTGCTACGAAACGTAGGAAGACAACATTCAGGCAATTTTTTTTATATCCTTAAGAAGCTTGTTATCTGTCGAATAATCGAACACTGTGGTGAGAGTGGGACCATGTTTGGTCCCCTTCGCCCTCGTTTGAACTCTCCGAGATTCATTAGGACGACACAGCTTACCAATACCGCGAAAGACAGAATTTCTCGAACTCCAGTGCAAAAACAAAAGGTAATGACGAAAGAGAGGAACAATGCTCAGGATGTAGACCAGGGCCTCTTAGGGTGCATGCGCTTGGTGCATGCACTGTGCACGGTGCAAAAGACGACTTCCCTTGGTTGACCAGAGTGAGACCCCCACTCCTCGATTTTGAGCAATAGCGCTTACGCTCTCTTTCCTCACGCCTGTCTCGCTCGCTCCCCCTGTTTCCCTCTACCACACCGACTCCCTAGCGCTCTAAATCTGAGCTGACTTGAGCAGAGTAGAGTCGAGCTTAGCCGAACTTAGCCGAGTAGCCTAGAGACGAAGCGTTGGTCCGAGCTGAACCGAGCGGGACCGATGCACAGTGCACAGAGCTCTTGCGCCTCGATTTGCACGCGTGAGATTTTGGGCCTTTGAGAGGCCTTGATGTAGACCATGGTCCGAAAACACTTCATTGCAGCACTAAATACTTCTTAACAACACGAACGAAGAATAGTCTGCGCAAAATATCAATACCACTATGTTTTAAACAGTTCAGATGGTTGTATAATAATAATAATAATAATAATAATAATAATAATAATAATAATAATAATTCTATTATATATTATTATATTATATATTATATAAATAATAAATATTATTATTATTATTATTATTATTATTATTATTATTATTATTATTATTATTATTATTATTATTATTATTATTACTATTATTATTTAAATCCAACAGTCGCATCAGCACACAAGTGTCCAGTTCAAAATCAGTTTTCGGACACTAAGCTCCAACATCAGTGATTAAAATTTAAAACATACTATGTGTGTCATCAAGATCAAATGGAGTCCAGATGAAATAAGCATTAGAAGGGCCGGATGGACATGCTGTTAATGTTGCTATGCAGGTACTGAACATACCTTCAGCTTCGATAAGGAACAAAGAAGACAGGCTGATCAAATGGTGAGCCCCCGTTAAGAGATAGCCGGAAAATCTTCTACTGATTAGGAAATTTTCGCTATTGAACAGTAACTCAACCGTTGAAATGACGTTGTTTGTGCACCATATCTAATCCCAGTTCATCAGGGGCTGCAAAAGTCCAGAGAGCTCAAATTCTAGGTTTACTGAAGATTTTGTGAGGAGTTTCTTACGGTGGCATGTCGAACTTTTGCAAGTTATGTTTAGAGGTTTCCTTTTTCAGTTTTCATATAACTAGTTCCATAATCACCATGATGTCATGCTTCGTAATATGAATAATAGTATCCTCAAAACAGACATTCTGTAACTGATGGAGAGTGTTAGCGATTCCTCTATTATAAAACGCTGCCTTTAAAGCCTGGTGTTCTATTTGATAACGTCTCATACCGACCGAACTAAGTACCCCTGCGTGCAGAAAATCTGGCCCATTCCCACCTGTAGATCAAATTAGTGGTTTATATTTTCTGCTAATGTTTAGACATTTATTTCCCTAACATTTTATTCCACCTACCCCTTATTACCTCTCTTTTTTTTTTTCAATTTCAATCACTACTGATCTGCATTTAGGGCAGTCACCCAGGTGGCAGATTACCTATCTGCTGTTTTCCTAGCCTTTTCTTAAATGATCGCAAAAAACCATGAAATTTATTGAACATCTCCCTTGGTAAGTTATTCCAATCCCTAACTCCCGTGCCTATAAACGAATATTTGCCCCAATTTTTCCTCTTGAATTCCAGCTTTATCTTCATATTGTGATCTTTCCTAGTTTTAAAGACACCACTCAAACGTATTCGTCTACTGATGTCATTCCACGCCATCTCTCCGCTGACAGCTCGGAACATACCACTTAGTCGACCAGCTCGTCTCCTTTCTCCCAAATCTTCCCAGCCAAAACATTGCAACATTTTTGTAACGCTACTCTTTTGTCGGAAATCACCCAGAACAAATCGAGCTGCTCTCTCTCTACGACTAGCTGGAAGTAAATGCAGAGAGAAGAAAACTAGCCAGTGAACGATGTTATGTTCGGTATGAAATAAAGAGGAGATTAGATATAGCCTCCTATAACGAAATTTGCTGGGATTGGAGCAAACAAAGGGGGATGGCCTTAAATGTGTCCCGTTCCTTGGTTGAATGGTCAGCGTACTGGTCTTCGGTTCAGAGGGCCCCGAGTTAGATTCCAAGGCAGGCTGAAGATTTTAGGTGCGTATTCGTGCCTTTGCTGGCGGGACCTAGTGTTTACAGTGCACTGTGTCTTCTGGTATGGGCTAGAGCAATTTTGTTGCTTTCATTGATCTGTCTCAGCTTTATCCTTGGCTTTGACAAAATGAAAGTGACTGAGGTATGAGTGATGCTAGTAATTCCATTCCTGCTGCAGCCAGTCCCTGCTATGAATGGTGTGAAAATATTGCTCATAGAGTCAGTTGGTGCATGCATTTCAGTGGGCTTGGCAGACTGATGTGTAATAGCAACTTCTGGCTCGGTGAGGAAAGCAACGGGAAACTACCTCACTCCTCATTTCCCTAGTACGCCTCCTCAGTGATTCCTTGGCCATCTATGACAGCTGATGGCGTAACTGTTGAGGATCCAACCAGCCTTCGGGCTGAGGACTAAACATACATACATGGTTATTTCATCTGGTTCGAGGACTGATTGTTTGTGTTATTCTAAATAAACTTCCCTTCATACACGCACAACCCGCCACACAACTAACCACCACAGAAACATTCAATAGGGTTGGCGTAAGGAACCCATTCGGCCGTAAAACTGCGCCGAAACCACATCCATTGCCAAGCATAATAAATAGGGAAAATGTCTAGTAAGACGAAGGGCTGGCTGAAATGTAGTATTATGAAGACTGTATTCCAGGCAGGGGTGTGATGAGCTCATCCATTGGTGAAGGTAAGTAACTTATCAATCTTGTTGCTAAAGCTATGCAAGAGCGGGGGAGAAAGGTCGACTCCTGAAAGGGCGGGTCTGTTACACATTTCATTACCAACATAAATCGCTGCTTCTATCAGGGCCATATTTTCAGCACGCAAATTCACATTGTATTACAAAACTATACATATTTAACATACCGGTAGTTGTATTTGTAAAATAAATATTGGGCTTTGCAAAGTTCACTTGTACACTTTCTCTGAATGCAATTTAGATCTGCACAAAAAACTGAATGAGCTGTTGATGGGTTCATAAATTTTAATTGAGAATACTGAGCTTATTACTGATGAAAAAATACATTAAGGCATCTCAGTTGACACACTTCAGTAATACATTTACTGCCTGACACCTTGATATCATTAATGTATATTGCATCTCTAGTTTCAGAAGCGCACTTGGGCCGGTGATCGTTGCAAAACCACGACAGTTTTAATATCGGAATAATTTCTAGAATGTACGTGTTAACGACAATGCTCAATATCTCATTTTAAACAGAAAGGATCACTGTATCATGCAACGAGAGTCTGGCCTTGGTATGACGTTATCGGGTAATGTAACAGTGCTGCCATCTTGAAATATTCAAATCACTGTGCCGCTTGGGTAACAGTTGGTGTAGGTCCGCACTCCGTTATGGTAGCACTTCTTCTCAAAATCAGTACCTTATACAAGTAAAGTACATACGAACATTAACTTGTAACATTAACCTAAAAGTCCTCTTTTCTACAAATATAGCACCAATTTGTGTAAACGTCCTCTTAACAAGAGTTCACTGAATCTTAAAAACTTTGAATAATATGTTACTTGGTTAACAATGAGACGAGGACAATAACTTATATCACTATCTTAAAAGTCTAACACCATATTTCTTTTTCATGAGAATATATATATGAAAGTCTTCTTGATGAACATTTGTCGAGTCTTGAAATAAATGGTGCAAATGTTAAGAACTTCAGTCAAAATATTTTGTTGAAAAAGATCGGTCATTAAAATAGCTTAACCAGTCTTAAAACGTAACAAATCTAAAGAGAACATGAAGGAACTTCAAACCGAGTTTTTACATTCATCTTATAACATTGTATTGTATTGATTAGGTGGACCCCACTTTTTTGCTTCCATTAGATATTCTGTTCAATACGGATTTAATATGTTTTTAAACTTGAAAGTGCAAAAAATTTCCCTCTTTTAAGAATGACGTGATATATAGGCAATAAATGGTTTCCAAGTTATCGAGAAAACATTCGAAAAATTAGAGATATTTGTTACGATTCCATAAAAGTTCAAGATCACCAATGTCGCGCGTTAAAAGGCTTAACAAGAGAGTGTCAAAATTAAGGCGGCCTAGAGTCATGAGGCGAGTTCCGCTCTGCTGGATCCCCAGCCAATACGTCTACTGCCCCAAAACCAAAAACCAAACCCCATGGCACTACAGCCCTTGAAGGGCCTTGGCCTACCAAGCGACCGCTGCTCAGCCCGAAGGCCTGCAGATTACGAGGTGTCGTGTGGTCAGCACGACGAATCCTGTCGGCCGTTATTATTGGCTTCCTAGACCGGGGCCGCTACCTCACCGTCAGATAGCTCCTCAATTCTAATCACGTAGGCTGAGTGGACCTCGAACCAACCCTCAGGTCCAGGTAAAAACCCCTGACCTGGCCGGGAATCGAACCCGGGGCCTCCGGGTAAGAGGCAGGCACGCTACCCCTACACCACGGGGCCGGCGCGTCTACTGCCCCGGTGGTGTAAAATGATTCAGAAGTCATGTCCTTGAATACTGTATGTGTAAAATGGTACATCTAAGACATATGACGTCAATAATAATTCTACAAAATCATACTCACCAGATTCAATAGGTCTACCTATCACGCTGTACGCATTGTATGTTAAAACTTGCTACCGTGTACCCGACAAAGCCCGTTCAATTTGTTTAAAATAGGATTAATGCGCTGTCCACTCGAATATTGGTAGGTTAAAGTACAGGTCCGGTCTTTGTCCAGTGTGGAAATGAGTAATTGAAAACCATCTTTGAGACTGCTGACAATGGATTTCGACCGGCTCAGACGTACAAACTTATGGCTTATCTTGGTGTGCATTTTGACGCTAAATTGAAGTTCTCTCCACACATAAACGAGGTTCTTGCAGATACTTACAGAATATTAGGATTTATTAAGAGATACATACGTGACATCACAAATCCCGAGGCAATAAAACTATTATACAACTCCTTTGTAAGAAGTCGGCTAGAATATGCATCGACCATTTGGAATTCCACCTTTAAACTACATGAAAACAAAGTTGAAATGGTGCAAAACAAATTTCTAAGATACCTTACGAACAAAACGAATAATTACCCTAAATGTGATTCGTATGATGACTTAATGAAACAACTTGGCTATAAGTCCTTAGCCAAAATACGAGTAATTGCAGTTCTTCTGTTTTCTGCAAATTATTTAACAAACTTATTGGTAGCTCTAACTTGCTCTCTCTGTTCAACTTGTCTGTCCCTAATCCATTTACACGCCCGAAACATGTTGCTTTCTACTGCTCTAGATCAAGAATCCAACAACAAAGTAATTCACCAGTGTTAAACTAAATGAAAGTATTTAATAAATATAGCAATGAGTACAGACTAGATATATTTGCAACTACATACACATCCATAATAAAACAATGTAAACAAATAACTTAATTGTTTTCTGTTCTAAGTTAAAATCCCACTTTGCTGACTCCTATTGTTAAGCTCATAACTTTAGTTATCTTTCTAGTTTCTAGTTATACCATCTACCTCATCATCATTATTATCTTCGATAACATCACTACCATCATGTATAATTACAGTACTAATGCAGCTTTAAACCTGTTAGTAAATCATTTTAATTTTAATATTTTAAATACCTTATTATACTACGTGCATATGTAACTTAATATTTGTAATATTATGTTACTGAAGAAATGTGCATTTTTATTTCATTTATGACTTTATTTTACAAGGACTATCATAAGAGATATTATAATTTAAATTTAATATTTGCTTTTATCTAATGTAATAGTACATGTATATGTGTTTCACATCAGTAGGTTTTTACCTGTCTGAGACACAATAAATAAATAAATAAATAAATAAATAAATAAATAAATAAATAAATAAATAAATAAATAAATAAATAAATAAATAAATAAATAAATACACGGGCCGGACCATCAAGTCAAATTGCTCGGTAAGGGGAAGTCCAGTATGTAATTTGACCCTGATGAAGATAGCAGGTGTTCATTTCTTAGTTTAAAATCCGTCTAGATATAATTTTCTGGAACTGCCTGGCCTAGGCGGTAGACGCTTGATCGATGGTTCACTTGGAACGACGTAGGGTTCGATATTTGGAAACGAGATTTCTTTACCTTTGCTTTCTGCTCCTCCATGGGTCTCTATGACCTGTACAGGGATGGCTTTGCTTTTTTCCTTTTATTACAAAGAGTTCTCAGTTTCGCTAGTAGGAATACTGGTTTTAAACTACGGTGACAACTTGCTAGCAAGAAGGACTATCAACATAATCACAGATCACTCATCGTCGATTCGACAGCTGCCGTGGGCATAAGATGATAGTAGTAGTAGTATCATAGTCTTCTTGTATTATCCTTCTCCGACTTTTCATATCCCTCTCGTTAAGCTCAAGCATTTGTCACAATTTGAAAAACGAGTCATCCTTCAGTTGGATTAGCTAAATAATCCGATTTTTGTAAAGCAAATGTTTACGCAAGAACAGCATTTTCTTATGCGCTAAGAATGAATTGATATCTAAATTTCAGCTCTGTTAGTTCTCTGCACGTATTCGTGGTATTCAATCATAGAAAACAAACATTTTCTTTCTTCTTATACGCTGGATACGCTCGCAGATACATTTGTCGTAAGAAATAACTGATATTGTCTGACCGTGAGTGGTATAAATCAATTCCTGAAGCGCTCTCTCTTGCCGAATATTTAAATGTCGTAGATATTCTAGAACCATTCCCTCCGTAACGTTGCTCTGCTCGCTTGAAATCTCTTCGTATTGCTATTCTTCATGAGTCGGGAAAAGAGAAGACGACAGCAGAGAAAATTATGCAATATATTTCCATGCTGTCTTGCGTGTAGAAGAGAGAAAGAATCGGTGTAACTGGAATGAGAGGAAGGTTTGGTTTGGGATGGGCGGCCCACCCTCGAACCCAGGATCCCATGCGTCAGGATGCAGCAGGCAGTTTTATTCCCTTGTGATTCATGTAACGGCACTTTCCGCTGGCTAAGAGATCGCCCTCTCTCACTCTTGGCCCATAATTCGCTTGACGATGTGGTGGCAGTGTGGCTTGCACTGAATCTAATGTCTCCAAAGAGCTTGGGTCATTTCACAATTTAATATAGACAGCGTGTCCGCTAGCTGTAAAAGGAAAGGCCTGAGTCGAAAATTCAGTTGGGAGTTTGTAGTTTCCCTTTGCCTGGAGAAGCCCTTTTCCCCAACATGATGTATTAAAAGTCTTGAAGAATACAAAGCAAGAAAAGTTTCTTGTGGACTTGTTTAGAGTAGTATATTACCGGTTGTGTTTTATAATGGGTTTCCGTCAGCCATTGGAGTCACAAAGAAATCCACATCCTCCATCGGCGTTAGCTCAATATTCAGTTTAAAGCGACTGGAATACTAACAAATAAGAAATAATCTGGAACTCCTTAAATGGTGGATAAACAGTAGAAGTTGGTTTGATCTTCAACGATATTTACAAATTCTGCTAACACCACTACTCTCAAAAGCAACTTAGTACCCTGCTTTCTGGATCAATAAAAGAACTTTTAGTAGACCTAATCAAATGTATTAACTGCATATTTATATATGTCTACCCCCTAATCCCATTTCTATTAACTGAATAATATGTTTTTAAATGTGGGGCATTAATTAGCCAATAATATTTGTGTATCCCGCATCCACTACAGCATCAAGCCGTCTATTAGGCAACAATTAAAAAAGGTCTTTGTAGTTTCTTTTTTTCGAAAATGCTTCCGTTCTTACCTTCCGCAGTAGTTAAAAAAACAAGCACACTCGTTGTCCATCACCAACATAGTTCTCAACTGTAAAAAAAATAATCCAGTTAACTCTTCGTAATCATTGTAATATACGAGATTCAGAAAAAACAAAATCATCTCTGTACAGGTCGTGAAGCCTTTTGGAGGGATGGAAGGTAAATGCCTCCAATTCCTTAACTTCGGCACTTGGTGAGTTAGTGTGGCAGTGCCATTCGCACTAATACATGAGATTAACCGCCTGTTAATTTTTGTATTGTACAGTAGTTTATGTACTATTTTTCAGCTCAAAATGCACTCATTTAAACTTGTATTTGGATTCAAATGATTAATTAAATACAAATTCTGACATTAAAATGGTATTTTTAGGATTCTCGTTTCTCTTTCACTTTGTTATGAAATAATTGCTTATTGTATTCAGTGTAGGTGTTATATAAAGTGGCTCTTTAGCCTGCGTGGCCAATTGTCTACATATATAAAATAAGAGTTTTGTCTGTATATTGCTCAGAATTTGAAAAAGAATGGCATTTCTGTATCGGTCAAGTCCACTGTACAAGGAAATGCACGTTTTACTTGTCTGTCTGTCTGTCTGTCTGTCTGTCTGTCTGTCTGTCTGTCTGTCTGTCTGTCTGTCTGTCTGTCTGTCTGTCTGTCTGTCTGTCTGTCTGTCTGTCTGTCTGTCTGTCTGTCCACGCATCACGAGAAAACGGCTGAAGAGAATTTAATGAAAATCGGTATGTAAAGTCGGGAAATCAGCCACTACAATCTACTCAATAAATAATTTTATTCACGCTGATTGAAATGGTAGTTTAGAGGAAGGTGTAAAATGTAATTCTCAAATATTTATTTTATTAGTGGTCATATCGATAAATACTACATAACTAAAGTTATATGGAATTAAACTTCTGATCATTTATGCCTTATACATTTTAACCGTAGCGGCTATAACAGAAATATTCATGAATGTGTATTGTTACCGTGTTTTAGCGGTAGGTAGAGGTGAAAGAAGGTGCGGGTGTGAATGGATCTCAAGCTACGAAATTATAGTGCCTGTAAAGTAAATTTAAAATTTAATACGGTTATATTTTCTTTTCAAAATAAATAAGAAACAAGCAAGTCAAAATAAGGTAGTTACAATATTTACAGAATTTGGGCTTCGTGCCCCGAGTTCACAATGCTTGGGCAATCAGCTCAGTTTTATCCCAAACACAAGTTTTAACAGAGGGGCAGAAAACCCCATTCATACCTAGGAGCCCTTGCTCCAAATTACACTGAAAAGCCTCCTCGAGGCATACAACATACAATTTTCAAAAGAGCCACTCGCTCTCAAATTTAAGCCTCTCCCAGGCCACACCAAACTCCACCTTCAAGCTGTCCTCAAGGGACATAAACACAGGGGTAAAATACCCAATCTACTGAGGTCTATTAAACGAAAAGAATGTTAATTAAATGACCTCTAAAATAACAATTTGAGAGGAGGCGAACTTGCACTCCTAATACACTAGATTAAGACCTACTTGGCGCTAGGCCGTTAATACAAGGGCTAATCCCATACTAAAGAGGTGACTTAAGAAGAGAACAATTTGTTTTACATTAACGAAGAATAGGTTGAGAAAAATAAGTTCACCTCAAAACAATATGAGTGGGAGCTCGAGAGGGTTAGCACTCTCTATCCCAGAATGTAGCTTTCCAAGAGAATAGATGAAAAGAGTAGTTACATTTACATTTTAGGAAAAGGTTACATGGTGGAACGCTTCGCACCCGCCCCGAGAGTTAAACTGCTGAGCTAGCAAAGAAAGAATATATTAATCGGCCATTACCTTATAGTTGACCGCTGCCGGAGAAAGAGGCGCTTCCCGCCTCCTGCTATGTACTTAATACACTGAAAGATGGAACAGAAGTGGCCCGGAGACCCAAAAATCAGCAGTTTATATCCTCTCGCGGAAGGTTCTAGGTGTTAGGGGAAAGAAAACACCCTCCCACAAACTTTTTATTGGCTAGGGTATAGAAACATATTCAAGTTGGGGGAAGATACCAATGATTGGTCAGAAATTAATAACAGAAATTCGGGATTGGTCAAATGCAAAACAAGGGGAAAGAGAGGGGTATACAGCCAACTTAAACAATAACAGAAAGAAATTTAACAAAGAACAAACTTTTGAAATAAAATTTTCTCCAAAGAACAGTTATTTTTCTTCCCACTAGGGAGCACTATTGTAGTTTTTCAATGGTGTCCTCTAGAAGAGAAAGTTCACACTTCTTACTTCAAGCAAAACAAAAGTACTTCGAAAATGACACAGTTCACAAACTCAAAAATTTCCAGGTGGTGACATCTTCTGAGAAACTAGAAAATTAATAGGGTAAATAAAGTTCAGACTTCCTCCAGCAGAGGAGTTTCCACAGGCGCACATTTTAAATTAGCGGAGTGGAGGTGTACCGCCCGGTACATGTATTTTTGGTGCTAAGTCCATATCATAACCGAGCCACAAGAAAATGGGTAAATATAATCTAATGAAACTCGGAATATAGAGTCGGGGAATAAGAAACTACAGACCAAGCTATAAAAAAAAATATTCACCGTGGGTGAAATGGTAGTTTAGGGGAAGGCCTGAGATGTAATTTTTAAATAGCTATGATTTTGGTCCTATCGAAAAGTACCCCATAGGAAAAGTTATAGAGAATACAATTTAAGATCATTTATGTTTTATTCAGTTTTACCGTACCGGCTACGATAAGAGTGATATTTCTACAATATCGAATGTGCGTAACATTGATCAACAATAACATTACAATTCAAAGGTCTTTGTTGTGATGTTCTTTGTCTCTTATGCTGCTACTCAACTCCGTTAGATGGGATTACTGCTGCGT
Organism: Anabrus simplex; assembly: GCF_040414725.1. Taxonomy (NCBI): domain Eukaryota; kingdom Metazoa; phylum Arthropoda; class Insecta; order Orthoptera; family Tettigoniidae; genus Anabrus; species Anabrus simplex. Next base: position 306,502,126 of record NC_090265.1, on the reverse strand, counting down.
ACCGAGTATAACAGCCTGACAGAATATTGGCTGGAAACAGCTGGGGAGGTAGAAAACTTTCTTATTTAGCGTGCCATTCCTCTTGTTCATACATTTCTTGATACTGTTGGTACGTAACACACTGGTTCGTCATAGTATTCCAGATATTCGATACCAATTTTGACGCGCTGTTTTGAATGAGCAGTGTGGGAGGTGGAGGCTCACTTAGTCGTAGTAGTAGTATGACCGGTCTAGAATTACAATATAGGCCTATTCCAAATTATAGCACCACAATTCACTAAATAACTCAAATTTAAACCCTGAAAAGAGATTTTTTTAAGAAAAGCTTCTTCCCCTTCACTTTTATTAAGTTCTACATTCATTTTATTCCAAACTAGCAAATGTACCCGTGCTTCGCTACGGAATTCTACATTGTATTCGGGTATCGAAGCAAATACTGTACGTGCAATAAATAACATTGATTTAAAATTGCATGTCTCTTAGCGTTATCCGAGAAATAGCATGGGGAGGTCACCATACATTGTTTCCAATGTAACGTGTTGGTTGCGAAATTGTGATGATAACGGCAGGCTCACTTGCCTCCTGCTATTCACAATCGAGTTGGGAAGTTTACATTATAATTGCAGGCATCATTGCATACTGCGTGGTCACAATAGATTTGGGGAGTTGTTATTACAATGGCAGGCCCCCTTTCCTACTTCCAGACAGATTACAGTTGAGGAGTTTTTATTTTAATGGCAGGCAACTTCCCTACCACTAGTAAAAATTGAGTTGTGCAGTTATCATTGTAATGACAGGCCCTTTTTCCTTCTGCCAGCCAGCTTACTACCAGTCTCACAGAGTTGGTGAGTTTCCATTAAAATAACAGGCCACTATGCCTAATGCTAGTCACATTTTAGATGGGTAGATTTGTTTATAATGGCGGGTACCGTGGCCTACAGCCAAACACAACCGGGTAGGGGAATTTTTAACGAAATTGCATGCTCCCCTTCCTTCTGCAAGTCAAATCGAGAAGTGAACTTTTCATTACAATGGTAGGCCCTCCTTACTAATGTAAGTTACACAGGAGTTGGAGAAGGACCCCATTCCTACTGCCAGTCAGAGTCGGTATGGGGAGTATTGATTACAATAGCAGTCCCACACTTTCTCGATCGCTACAAACCGACATCAATGAATATATATGGATCGACATACGAAAGTATATGCATGTTTACAATATTACAGACTTTCATTCACAGATTAACTGCTGCTAAATGGTACGTCATATCGACAAAGAATTGTACCATAAGACGCAGTATTTAGCAGCCTAAATGACTGGTCCTATGATATTTTCTCGCATCTCATCTATTCATGGGCCAGATTGAGTTAGAAACATTGAATAGGGTGAAATTTGAGTAAGATTATCTTACATTGCATTACTTTTCGGATTATGATGTGACATAACATTTGGCTCACATATGGGCACTGGGTGGGCCAATGTTTGTGTAGAGTTTGATGATTCTATCTTTCCTGTAAGTGATTGAAAGCATTAATAATGCATGTAAAAAGTCCAAATTTACTTAAAATTGAGAAATAGAGACGAATCTAACGTATAAGTGATATAGATACGACAAAAAGTCATAAGACCAAGGTTGATGATCACTCCAAATTGAACGGAGATTGTGCCATCCGTTATGTGATATTACTTTCCGTTTATCTCACGAAATACCTCGAAACGAAGGTCTGCACCATCATTAAAATTACCTCCATATTTCGATATTCTTCGGGGATAAAAGTGAAAAATTTAATAATCTTGGAAATTTTCCGCCCGTTACAGGCTAAAACGTATAATTTTTCCAAATTTCAAATTTCTTGATCGTCTGTCAGATTATACCGCAATCTGGATATTGAGTGAGGGGGTGGAACATTGGGACTTTCAGGAAACTGTATGTATGTTCAGTCCGTCAGTAATGCCGCTGGTGGGATCCTCAACAGCTCTTCCATCAGCTGTCATAGATAGCCTAGGAATCACTGAAGAGGCGTACTATGGAAATGAGAAATGAGGTAGTTTCCCGTTGCTTTCCTCACCGAGTCAGAGTTGCTATTACATATCAGTCTTACAAGCCCACTAAAATGCATACACCAACCGACCCTATGAGCAACATTTTAACATCATTCATAGCACGGACTGGCTGCATAATGATTGGTATTACTAGCATCGCTCATACCTGAGTCACTTTCATATTGTAAAGCCAAGGAAAAGACAGAGACAGATCTATTAAAGGAAAAAAGATTCTCTAGCCTATACCAGAAGACATAGTGCACTGTAAACACTAGATCCTGCCAGCAAAGGCATTTCAGGAAACTACAGCACCAAAAATAATCAGGTCGTCATTATTACACTCAAACGGGTAGCTGTACGAAAATTTCACCAAAATAGTCAGTGTATAGGCACACAGTCATTACGATTTTATTTATATATACTGTAGATAGATAAGGAATCTGCTCCACGTACAACACCTTTTGGGCTATGTCCGTTGTACTTAACCTGCAAAACCGACCGTTCATGATATCTCACTTACTAATCCTCCTTTCGAAAAATGCACATGAGAAAAAAGTTTTATAAATGGATTTCTATTAAGGATTGTATATTTTCATTGATTTCTTATGTGCATATTTTGAGGGGGTGCCCTGAAACCTACTCAAGGACAGGTGGATTCTAAATATCAAGTTTGGTAGAAATATATTCAGTAGTTTTCAAGTTATAAAAACCCATACAATCAAACAAACAGACATCAAAGCTAAGAAATATGCAGATGGTCATTATTACACCTGAAACGGATAACTGTACGGAAATTCTGCCAAAATTGTCAATGTACAGACACACGGTCGTTACGATTATATTTATATAGAAGACAGATAAGCATGGGCACGTTTGTATGCGCAAAGGTTCATTTCAAGATTTACTGCTCCTAAACGGTAGATCATACCAACAAACGGTTTGCACCCTCAGCCGTCCCTTTTATCGCTCTACATTTTCTCGTATCTCCCATATATATGGGTTCGATTGAGTTACGCTAGTTGAATGGGCTGAAATTTGGATACATTTTTAAAATTTTACATTATTTTTCACTTACTTGTGGAAGCTAGAATCATGAAATTTTGTTCGCATATAGCCATTGTTCGTGTCAATGTGCATGCCAAATTCGATGTCTCTATATTTCGTACAAGTGTGTCAAACTAAGTAACATACGTATAAAAAGCACAAAATTTACGAACAATTGAAAAATACAGCCAGATCTACCCTATAAGGGAGAGAGACGACAAAAGTCACAGGACCATAGTTTGTAGATCACTCCAAATTGAACGGAGATTGTGCCATTCGTTTTGTGATAGGACTTACCATTCAGCCACGAAATACCTCGAAACGAAGGTCTGCACCGTCATTAAATTGCCTCCAAAGTTCTATATTCTTCGGCATAAAAAGTGAAAAAGTTAAAGATTTTCGATGTTTTCCGTAGGTTATTGGCTAAAACGTATAATTTTGCTTAATTTCGAATCATCAGTTCGTGTGGCATATTGTGAGGCACCCTTGATTTTGGATGAGAGGGAGTAAAATTGAGGAATTTCAGGAAACTATAGCTAGAAATATGCGGTTGGTCATTATTACCCCTTAAACGGAAAGCTGTACGAACATTTCGCCAATAATAGTCAATGCACAGACACACGGTCGTTACGAATTGATTTATATAGATAGGTAATTAATCTACTCCACGTATAACACCTTTTGGGCTATGTCCGCTGGACTTAGCCCTAGAAACCGATCTATCATGGTATCTCCCTTATTAATCCTCCTGTTGAAAAAATGCACACGAGAAAAGAAATTAGAATTGGATTTCAATCAAGTTTGGTCGATTTCCAGTCAAGTTGGTCTTGTACTGTATATACTGTGGAAAAGTAAAATCACCATTTCGGTTCCCTATAAACCACCAGTCCATTCTTGGAACATGAAATGTTATTGAAATCATACCTTTTGGCAGGTGGATGCTAAATATATAGTTGATTCATATATCTTCAGGACTTGTACCGAAAAACGGTCCGTTAATGATATCTCCATTATGAATCCTCGCCGAAAAAACGAAGAGTGTTCGCGGATCACGGCTGTTTGCGGCTTGGTCATTCTATCTCTGGAGGATAGTTTGATCGGCAGCGTAGTACTGTTCGTTAAAAGTAAGAAAATGTGTGGTTTTTCATTTGATCGCGTGTTTCATATGAAAGCGTTGTTTTAACCGCGCCATTCCTACTGAGGTCATTGTAATGACCTATGTTCATTTCAGTTGGGAAAACTACTTAAGTGTTTCTAAGGATGAAAAAAGGCAGGTGGAGAGTAAGTGTCTGCCATTATAATGAAAACTCCCCAACCTGATTGTGACTGATGGTAGGCAAGTGGGCCTACCGTTACAATGCAAATTTCCTAATCCAGTCTTCATATGAGAAAATACGTTTGATGACTCCCCCGTCGGGTTTGTAGGGTAACGTTTAGAGCTATGCAATTTAATACATTCTTGCTCACAACGTGTACACTAGCTAACCTAGAATTCTGTATACAATGTAGAATTCCGTAGTGAAGCACGGGTACATCAGCTAGTTACCAATAAATTCAACATTCAAATTTAAAATATTTAAGTTAACAAATTAAGTTTTATCGGTTCTTGGAAACCATCAAGTCTGTTATCATAGACAGGAACAAGTACTTGTGGTAAGAAAAACTGTAGAGAAGGATGCATCATTTAATGGAGTTCATCATCCCGAATGATTTTATTCTCTGTCAAACTTCTTGCTAGGTTCCGTTCTACTTCTGTTACCAGACAAAACCACGAAATGTTTAATCCTTTAAAATACCAAGAAAGCCTAATTTTTCTAACTATATATATATATATATAAGCAAAACTGTTTGTTTGTTTGTTTGTTTGTTTGTTTGTTTGTTTGTTTGTTTGTTTGTTTGTTTGTTTGTCTGTTTCATATGAACTCAAAAATTACGAGACCGATTTCACTAAACATTTCATAGTTTGTTCTTATTACTCCTGAGATGGTTCAGGAAGTAGTGTGATCGAAATTCGATAAGCAGTACTTTATGACGAATAATTTTATGTAATTACAAAGCCGCACCATGATTGGATAGATATGTAGATTGTCGCGACTTACGTTGTGTCATGTTTGTTTATTTTTGTTATAACTGCTAGGTTCTTCATTCTGCCAAAACTAACTTTGAGTAAATAAATTTATGAACTAGCCCAAAGAGAAAACATATGGTGACAGTAGTAGATAAAGTAGACAGTTCGGCGGCCTCCTCCTCCTCCGGCTCCCTGGGGGCCCGCTCCTCCTCCTCCCGGGGGGCTTCCCAGGGGCCTGCTCCCCCTCCCATCGACAACAACGTATCGCTAACCTCACTGCTGCCATCTTGACGGGCCTAAACCTCAGTGCTGCCAACTAAACCTTACTAGCGCGAGATTTGAATAGGTAAACAAAGCCACGTGCATTTTGACAGCTGTTGGCAGCATTGAGGTTGAGGCCCGTCAAGATGGCAGCAGTGAGGTTATAGATGCGTTGTTGTCGATGGGAGGAAGAGCGGGCCCCTGGGAAGGCCCCCCGGGAGGAGGAGGAGGAGCGGGCCCCTGGGAGCTGGAGGAGGAGGAGGCCGCCGAACTCTCCACTTTATCTACTGACAGTATTACACCTGAAAAAGAAACAACTTAACATAGAATGTCATGTTTCGTTCTCTAAAGAAAATCACCAGATTCTATCAATTCACACTCAAATATTTAGAAATAAATACTTATGCTTATTTCTGTTTAAATACTTAAACACTTGAGATCTGGAACTTACCTTAATGATGTCCTCCTTTGTTTAAGCTCCAACATTTACCGCGAGGTTTTTCAGGTAATAAAATTCCTAAAAGTAATCATTCCAAATGTCCCCGGGCATCGCCGAGTACTGTACCCAGTTCTATATAAACATTGAAAAGGAGAGAGGACAAACTGCAAACTATAATACTTTTAAAAACGAGGACATTTCAGGAACATCGTGTTTATTGTTAATGATTTATGTGTTGTTGTTTCGGTCATCAGTACATGGAATTGCTTGATGAAACGCTCCATACCACCCTATCCTATGCTGAACGTTCCATTCCTACGTGACTACTACGTCCTCCATCTGCTGTAATCAGAATGCCATATTCATATTCTACCCTTATCGTTCTTACCACCTACACTGCCCTCAAACACCAGCTGAGCAAATCCAGGGTATCTTAAGATGTATCTCTTCTATCTCTTCTTCTGGTCACACCAGTTTGATTCAGTATCTCTTCATTCGTAATTTGATCTGTCCATCTCACCTTCAACATTCTTCTCTAACACCACATTTATAAAGGCTACATTCTCTTTATGAAATAGTTATCATCCATGTTCCACTTCCATACATAGCCATGTTCCAGATGAAAGTGCTCTGCTATACTTTTGTTCTTATTTATTTTAATTTCGTACTTATCTCGAAGAGTTTGTTCATACCAATCCGCAATTTCTCCAGATGTTCTGCCGACTCAGATAAAATAATAATATCATCGGAAAATCTTAGAGTTTTGATTTCCTTTCTTTAGATTGTGATTCTCTTTCAAATTTCCTCTTCTTTGCTTTCTTTTACCACCCGTTGTACCCATAAACTTTGAAAGGGAGAGAGGACAAAATGCAAACTGTAATACTTTTAACAACGAGGATATTTCAGGAACATTTATTTTTAAATAATCATTTTTTATTTCCCTGATTGTATGGACATGGATATAAGTTATAATAAGTCTCATGCAAACTCTCAAAATTATACACAAAAGGAAAAAAGTTACAAAGTTGACCTAATAATTGATTACAGATCAGATGTTATGAATATTCCATTTTATAAGTGTTGATCGTCTCACGAAAACTAAAAATAAGCTACATTAGAATTGTATTCTGAATTTAATATCTCCTACTGTTATTATTCACCAAATACCATCATTTGAATTGATAATTGATGTTTCAAAAAACAAGACAACGAGATCATATCTCAAAATGTTAATTCAAATGGAATTTTATTTATAATTTTCATAAAAATAATAATGTTTTTGGTTTTTACGTCCCACTAACTACTTTTGCCGTCTTCGGACATGCCGAGATTTTGAAATTTAGTCCCGCAGGAGTTCTTTTACGTGCCAGTAAATCTACCGATACGAGGCTGACGTATTTGAAGACCTTCAAATACCACCGAATTGAGCCAGGATCGAATCTGCCACATTGGGGTCAGAAGGCCAGCGCCTCAACCATCTGAGCCATTCAACCCGGCACAATTTTACTTTACGTCACACCGACACAGATAAGGATTATGGCTACGATGGAATAGGAAAGAGCTAGGAGTGGGAAGGAAGCGACCGTAACTTTAATGAAGGTTTTGCCTGGTGCAAAAACGGGAAAACCACGGAAAGCCATCTTCAGGGTTGCCGACAGTGGGGTTCGAACCCGCTATCTCCCGAATGCAAGCTGATAGGTACGTTATCCAAACCGCGCATCCACTTGCTCGATGAATTTCCCTAATGACGATGGAATGTAAATACTAAATATTATATTTCAACTTATTCTACACAATGTAGGTAGATGCTTATGCATAGAGGTGTAAAAGTTGCAAATCCCTTTAGAAATATTTAAAAATAGTTCATGGAGATATAACACTAAAAAATAGATTTGATTTGGGTAACATTGGAGTATTTTAATCTGATCTACGAATTGTTGATCCTTGATCTCCTCCGACTCTGACTATATTAGGTTTATCACATTCAAACACACTTAAATTCTCAGGCTTTCCAAAGTGTTTACCTTTCCTTTTCCGATACCTTCGTTCATTCTTCAAATAACCGAACCTCACCATCTTTGTTCTTCTGATTAGTGTAAGTAAGGGCTGATAATCTCCTCAGCAGCAACAGCAGCAGCGGAGCTGTACGTCACTTAAGGTGATGTCAACCTTCGTCTCAGCGCTAGACACTTACTGCCGTAGCATCACCATCAATCTACCCGTGTTAGTGCGAACTCCGGTCTAGAGAGTCAAGAATAACGACCGAGAGGATTTGTCGTGCAGACCACACGACACCTCATAATCTGCAGGCCTTCGGGCTGAGCAGTGGTCGCTTGGTAGACCATGGCGTTCCGGGGCTGTTGCGCCATGGAGTTGGTTTGGTTTGGTTTGTACGAAGTTAACCAGCAAGAAAAAAACGGAAAATGGACACAGAAACAAATGTAACCAAACATTTTTCTTTTGCTAGTGGCTTTACGTCGCACCGACACAGATAGGTCTTATGACGACGATGGGATAGGAAAGGGCTAGGAGCTGGAAGGAAGCTGCCATGGCCTTAATTGAGGTACAGCCCTAGCATTTGCCTGGTGTGAAAATGGGGAAACCACGGAAAACCATCTTCAGGGCTGGCGACAGTAGGATTCGAACCCACTATCTCCCGAATGCAAGCTCACAGCTGCGCCCCCCTAACCACACGGCCAACTTGCCCAGTATAACTAAACACAGAATGCAATAGCACTTAACAGTGAGCGGAGTATATATTGTTCTTGTGAAATCGTTACACGTTCTCCTGTAGAAGTATCATCTCCTTGCATGCGAATCTTCTATATAGACGTGTGGGAGGCTGTTTGAAGGAAGCGAATTGAACGACTTCAGCAACGGAAACTCCTCATTTCAAGAAGTATCGATGTGATTCCATCAGCAAACGTCAACTGTTATTCCAGATGCAAACAAGTGAGAGATATCTTTCGTAATCCTCGTTCCTCATATTCATGGCAGGCCACCCACCTGGGCAGCCCACGTGCTTGGCCCGTGGCAGCCCTGGGCTGACAGTGCTCAAAGCATAAGTAAGTGATTGGACACGGGATGAAAGGGAGCGAGGAATGTGGACGTCACATGTTATGACACAGGAATAATTCAAGAATTACGATAATCAGTATTTAAAAAATAATACCAAAGTAAAACTCACTCAGTTTCTTAGGACGGCACCTGATGTTTCTTTGATCTCACCAACTTAATTACGTCAAGTAAAGTTGTTTGATTAGAATAAATGCGTGTTTCCAACACAACATCGGGTAAGCATGACCTGATATAATTCGTATTTAGGTTCATGACTTTGCATATGTGTTCGCAAAGGTATGTAGAGCCTACTACCTTGCATGCTTATGCATGGATACGCTGAAATATTTTCGTTCCATGTAAAAAAAAATATGAGGGGTCCGCCTGGAATACTGTAATATTTATATTTATATAATGTGGTACAATGTTCTGTTTGAAATTTGACTGAAGTCTGCCCAAAATTGATCAAAACAGGCGTCGTAAATTCAGGCTACATTTCTTCGATACTTTTAAATCATTGTCGGATTATTTAAGGGATTCATAATATGTATTAATTTTACAATCGGAGAATTCAGTAGTATTCTACCTCTATCTCAACCTAAAAGATACGCTCGTGCAAGTATATTTGCATCTTGCAGTACGTACCCATGGCTACTAGGCAGTAATGATCGATCTTTGAATGTTAAAAGTTTAGCGTAAAGTCGCGAAAAATGTATGTATACTCCACTATGGCAAACCACATCACATGCGAGTGTTAAGTATTAGCCTCAGTTAAGAACTGCTGTTAAATCCAAGACACTGAACGCTAGTTGAAGTTTAAAGCTTGATATTTTCGTTACGAAACGCAAAAGGAAAATAATTCATGCAGTAGAGGGTTAAGAAGTGAATTCTTCAAAATCTTTCTGATGTAGTTGCTTTTCGAACAATGACATTTCCATCTTAAAAGCACGGATTCTGTCACACATATCACCAAATAACAGTTTCTGCCTTGCAGAGAAATATTTAATTCACTCAAAAGGTTCGTAATGTCGGCTTAAAAGGCAAGGTCAGCAACCCAGTGCGTGCATTAGCCGGGGATCACACATTGGCAGACAGATCCTTCATTCAGGCTCTTCAAACACTGAGTTGGAATGACTTCCACAATGGCATATTCTAGGATATGACTGGCAACCAAATGTTTAATTGAAACTGTGTCTTCCAGTGGACATCCAGTGTGTGGTCATTCTCAGGAAAATGCTTATAAAGTATCTGGTTTTAAATTCCCGAACACTTACCGATGTAAGTGAACGCCATTCCTCAGTAGAAGCTCGCAGTTGATGGAAATAGATTGGACACGGTTGGTTCCAATTGGCAAATAGAGGTTCTCACCACGACGTCAAGAGACAAATGGAAATATCTAATGGAACTCTTGCTCAACTATGTCCAGTTTGAAGAAACCAAAATATTGCACGAAGGACAAAAAATATTTTTCACTACTAACGTGAAGGCAGTTTTGGTATATCCGTGTGAAACATTGAAAGTCAATAATACCATCAGCCAACTACTCAGGATATTTGTTAATCCCTGTTTACGCCGGATTTTCGAAATAAGAAATTACATCTAACGAGTTGTGAGAAATAATGGATGAAACACCTATCGCTGTAATTAAACCGAAGGAACGGAGTTGGACTGGATATACCTTGCACAAATCAGGGAGAACAGTAAGAGAGCTGTAAGTTGGACATCTCAAGGGGCTCGAAGGCGAAGACGTCCAAGAAAATCCTGGAGATATACCACGGGAGAAAAGCTTGGAAGTTGGAAGATCGTGGTCATTAACGGAGACAAATCTAGGTTATTACCGGAGGCCTTACTCTCCGTACCAAGTAAAATATACTGGATCAAGTAAGTCAGGACACTTCCCAGCAAAATACAGTATATAGATGATTCATGTAGTCAAATAAGTCTTATAGCCCATAACCACGATGTAGATCTTAGTATAGAATCGTCCTACCCGGTTGGCCTCCTACGTTAATTTGAGAGTGACCCTACGGACTGGAAGAAGGAGGTGTCAGCATCAAGTAAATTAAATATAGCAATACCCGATACTCAGTTGTTTTAAAGTGATTTTCTACGGTTTTCCAGCTCTATTCCAGGTGACACCTGTGATGATACTTAACATACAAACTACGGCAACTTCTGCTATCTCACCTAGGTCCAGTTAATCACAAACACACATGCCACTTCAGACACCTCAGACAGACAAGTCAACAGACAGAACACTCTCACTATACACTATGGGCTGTTATCGAAGAGGTGACAAGCCCCTTACATGAAGTGACAGCCCAGAACCTAATGATTCTCTCTCGTAATTTTAAGTGATGGCGGCATGCTAACGCTCGTTGTGCACAGTACCTGAAAACATTAGGCTCCACTGTCTCTCTTTTTTTCGCGTCATTAATGATATGCATGTTTGGACTTCGGTATTAAAAAGGTTAATAATTCATCAATCGTATACACAAATAAATGTTTAAATATTATTTTGCAGCAAATTTAAATATTTCATCATGTCTACATGCATATGCATACTGTTGCACAAAATCAGTTTAAAATCAATTAACCTTCTCACTGCAATAAACTATAATACTTCACGCTCATAAATAAATAAATAAATAAATAAATAAATAAATAAATAAATAAATAAATAAATAAATAAATAAAAAGTAATTTAAACATAAATAATCACGTTTATTACAGGAATTAGTATAGTTGATAATATGTTTCCAAAAAATTTGAATAACAATTATAAAATTACAGTAACTGGCAGTCAGAACGATGCAATGGAGAGACTTGTGATGACCGAATACGATTTTAAACTAACAAACTTCGCTCCATTGCTCCCATTATTTACTTTAAAGGTGACCCTTATTGTGGGTAAAACAAAAATAACTAAAATCTGTATGCCACAATAAAGGTACCCACACCTGTTGGATTTTATTCAGGCAATTGATTCCCTTTGCGGGAATTTATATTCCTGTTCCTGAGTCAGGGATTGGCCTTTTATTAATCGACTGACACGACTAAGGGTTTTGCAAAATGCAGTTATTCTAAGGAAAATTCGAAATGATATAGTGACCATCACCAACTGTTATAAATAATTAATTTATATTTATAAGCATGAATGGGCGACAACCATCCTGGATGAAATCTAGTAGGACATGGGAAAACTTGAAACGAAAAACTGAATATCTTGTTAACAAAAACGAATTTGTTATTCGAATCCTTTGCTACAAATTACCGAAAATTTTCTAATGGATGTTTTTTCAGGCTCTTAAATATATCTGAAAGTGAAGCTCTCAGCATGAATTGTCAGCGTATTGGCGTAGGGACCCGAGGTCATTTAAGGATGAGCCGAAGATATTAGCCACGTTTGGTTAATTATTCTAGCTCGGGGACCAAGTGTTTGTGATTATCCTATTACACCTTCTTCTATATACACAGCATATCACACTACTAACCACCACAGAAACATGCAATAGTAAATAAATCCCCTCCCACGTAGGGTTGGCTTCAGGAAGGGCATCTGGCATCCGTAAATGAGGGCTAAATCCACATTGGTGCTGACCCCAAACAACTGGGAAAAGGCCAGGAAAGTAGAAAAATATCTTAACTGCGTATATTTGAAACATGATCCACATGAACTGATAACAAATGTACCAAAACGTGAAGACAATCGTAAGTTTCTACTCATATAACCATTCAAATGTAGGTCTATAAGCATTTCAACACTTTCAATATTTAGACAATTATGCTTTGTGCTCTGCGTTTTCTATATTTATACGACGCTAATGAAAGACCTAAGCAAACATTTTGGACAAGAATAACTTGATGTGGTTTGTAAGTAACTGAATGTTAGTGCAACATTTATTAAAACATTACAAGCAAGCAAATCTCACCAAAATTAACATTTTCATTCATTTTTTTAGTAAATGTATTAAGTATATTCATAGATAAACCTTTAATGATGGCGCAATTTTATAGGTTAAATTAAATGGTATTATTTTTCAAAGTCTTGATTTCATAATAGTTTTAATTTAATGAGTTGAACTGTTCCAAAACTTGTAGGCCTATGTGCTGTTTAAATTTGTCAAGTCATTTTTTATTGCGGTAGGGGGTTATACACCGGTAATCTCCCCTCTGGGTACGGTCTTGATAGGAAGTGATATTTATATCCATAAAAGTGTTTTAATATGTACGACACTGAGCGTTAAGCGTTTAGGACATCAGTTCAGAGTTTCTAGAGTTCGATTTGCGGTTGCTTCAGGATTTTAATTGCATCTAGTTGATTCCTCTGACTCGGGGACTGGATAGTTTCATTTTTACCAACTCACTTCTCTTCATATTCACACAACACAGCACTCTATCAACCACTACAAAAACACGCACAAGTTAATATATCCCTCCACATCGGGTTGGCGTCAGAAAGGGCATCCGGCCGTAAAACGGGACCAAATCAGCAACTGCGGTGCAGTTTGCACCTGCGATCCCACCAAGATGTGGGCAAAGCGGCCAAACAAGATATTTAAGTATACATTGTGTAAATTGTGCAGTACAAATTTCAGTGTAATATTTTCCTCAAGTTTTCCAATGCTTTTCCTCCACTCCTAATTGAAGAATCAAAAGTAATGGTCTCTAGCGCTGTGGTCGGCTAAAACTATGGAGGAAGCTGACTAATCAACTGTAATCTGTAACGGAAATGGTGCAAAAAGTTATGTCAAAATATTTATCCTTTTGTATATGTATATTGTATATACTGTGAAAAGTAGCTATTAATATCATGTAATGCCATACTTTCAAGCCACACAGATTATCTTCTGTAGTATGATGTAATGAGTAGTCTCAGAAGAAATATTTATTTCATCCAGCTAACAGCCTTGAATAGCTGTAGTCATGTCTTAAGTTTCCTAGGCGAAAAATAACCAACAATAATAAGTATAACGATTCCTTTCTTGAAAGAGTGTTTAAACTCATGCCCAGTAAAATTTAGATGGCAGACACTATTACACGTGTAAACATTGATGTTTTCGCGGCGCGTACTTGTAGACCTGATATGGGCTTTTTGGCTTATGCCGTGTAAAGGAAAGAAGGCGAAACTCTTTATGTTTCACAGAGAAAATAGTCCGCCTCCGTAGCATAACGGTTAGTGTTATTAGCTGCCGTCCTCGGGAGCCCGGGTTCGATTCCCGGTACTGCCAGAAATTTACGAATGGCAGGAGGCCTGGTATGTGGTTCAAATGGTACACGCAGCTCACCTCCAATGGGGGTATGCCTGAAAAAGAGCTGCACCACATCGGGATGAGGACACGAGTTTACTACAGAGAAAATATAGACATTGTAGAAGTCTTCGGTATGAACAGTCATGTCTAGCTTGTATACATGTCCTGTGATGTAGAATGATTTTGATAGAGCTCAAATATTATAAATTACCTGTTCCAAATATTTTGTAAGTTTATTTCATGTAAAGCCCAATTCTCATTCATTAGAAAGCTATCTTTGGTAGAGCTTGTTATCTCTGACTTTATGAGTGTCTGGAATAAGGTAAGACTAAATCCTCCAAGGTTGAATTTTTCAGTAGCAGCAAGGCAACAGTTAACTACGAGTTAATTGCAGTGAGCCAACGTGCTCTGAAGGGAAGTTAAGTATTCCCAGTTATTTAGATGTGGTTCTGGCTATGAGAGTTTTATTTTGTTGTGGGATTGATTGGCATTGTGTAATTACTATGCTCGTGAAAGATAACTCCTTCAGTTGAAAATTGTTATGCTGGAATGTATGGGGTTGATATGCGTTGGGAGGTAAGTCCTATATTCGTTGAATATTACTCTCCATGTTAGATGTTGTAATGGTTGATTATTCCTAGGTTATTCACTCGTCATAAAGTGATTAAAAGTACTAAAAACATGTTGAAATTGGAGCAATGGACAGTTTGTTAAGAAGACATTGAGTAATGTTGAGGTATGAACAACATATGGAATTTATTTCAAGGAAGGGAGCCCTGAATTAAGGCATGAGAGTCCTTCATTATAGAACATGCTCCTCGTGATAATGCTCGAATAAAGGGATATTTAGCACTTCTTCGTGAACCATCCATTTCAGGTAAAGTGCTCGCTAGTTTGTATATTGTAAGGCATCTACAGACTGACATTTTTATATAACTAGGAGTTACGTGATGTATAGTATTATTTAGGGGATTAGAAGCTGATATTGCATAAGTGATCATTTTCCCGGTGTCAAGTATTAAATGTCAAGTTATTCCCTTTTCCTATGTGTATTCAAAGATTATTTTATTGGACATAATAAGGGTTAAGTAGGTTCTAACTAGGATTTTTCAGCTGTAAATTCTACTCATGAACCCCTGCGTGAAGATAATGAACACATTGGAAACACAGCCAATTATTTATAACTTTAGTTGCCTGCCACAGTACTGGAAATTGTTGAAAGTGTTATTTTCAAATCAGCGTCGACTATGATGTCTACATTCAATTTGTGATATGTTGTTTTGCCGCTGAGAGTGTTGACATCTGTGTGTTGTTTTAAATTACTATCGTGCAAAAATATTTGTGAGTTTGTGCAGATATGACAGTTTATCATTTTTACAGTAGTTTCGACAGACAAATGTATATCGAGTTAAAATAACCTGAATACAAACTTCTTATCAAGTTTGAATAGTTGCTAAAATAGATATGTTTTTATTTTTTAAATTTTTCTTTGTTGTAAAGATGTAATAGATATGCAGGACCTTGAGGAAATTTCAAGCGAGCTTGTAATAGTTATAGATATCTATAAAATGAAGCCGTAATTCCTGCACTTTCAAGATGTTAATATATGCAGGATGACGAGATGGAAAGCAACAGGTTGCAAGCGAACCACCTCATCAAAATAATAACGAACCGTAAAAATATGTCAGTATGGGTTTGTTTAATCATTATTTGGATGACTGAATTCTTGTATTTTTCTTATACCTAAATTTCTATGTTAATAAATTTAATTAGAATTTGAAATCCTGTCAGTATTATTGTAAAGTAGGCTTTGCCTGTAATTTTACTTCTCACGTACCCATAAATATACAAGAGCTACCCGTCACACCCGAGATTTGCACGAGCTAGTAAGAACCCATGGCCCCAACTGAACACCCAGGAAAAGAGACCCCGCAAGGGTACTATATACATATTATTGTTTATGCGTTAAGTTTACAACACCGTGAAGTTTGTCTTGTCCAGGAACGTGTCGGGATGCCTGTCACTCGGCTAGGAGTTGATGTGAAACTGGCATTTTTCTAAAGTCTGAATGGTCGACTCGATTCCACGGCCTCGGTCACAATGGTAACTTTGTCAAGTATTGAATAGTATATATTAAAGTTGCACTAACGTGGAACTATTTTGTTTTTTTGTTAATATTATATCCATTTTTCTGTAAGCATTGCGGCTTAGAGTGTTATTTGTTTCCTTGTGCTTCCTTGTGTTACCAAATATTCCAAGAGTCTTGCAGCTTATGTTTACAGACCTAATTCATACATAAGTTCTTCGAGCTCTCCTCTATACTTACGTGAATACTTTCTTCGTGTTTGTTTATAATATTAACCTCCCTTCCACTTCTAAGCTTAGCGCGAGCGGCGCGCTAAGAAGACATTTAACAACTTAAATCTACAGGAGCATCACAACTTTAATCCTGTTGTCGTTTCACATTGAAGTTTTAACTTCTGAATTTTCCACTAGAGAGAGATAAAAGGAGAAGTTAGAAGCCTGAGTGTAAATCAGAGACAGCATGCAAATTGAAATAAGGGCATACTTCAGTGAACACTCTTTTTATATAAATATCAATCTTAATTTTGTGACTTTGAACAAATAGCAATTCATTTTACGTCGGTGAGGTTGTGTGGCGTGTTTTGCTTACTGAAAAGACTTACTGTATAAAGTAGACACAGTGTTTATCTCAACAAAATAATATCCGGGTATTTTAGTTGCTCAAAGTCTCACAGTACCTAGGAGCACGAGTGTGGTTTTGAGGACAACACAGGTTTCTGGAAATAAATCCTATTCCTCTAGATTTTGAGAAGCACTCAGGTATTTTTATCTTAGTCACATGTTCCAATAATAATTTAAAATTCTTACATGTAAGTTTAAATATTTAATTTATTCCATAGCTGCTAGATAAAAGTACGTATTCAAATTTGCATTAAATGCAGTATAATCCAGGTGTCATTATTAACATCCCAATTTAAAATAAATATGTTACAAGTTAACTTACGGTGTAATAGTACGAATGCTCAATCATAATCTCACCTGCCTGCACAGAAAACTTTAAACACGCATCATTATCGAACAGCCAAGAAATATTCGAATGGCCTTTCCAAAATATCAGAGGCATTTGGAGACCATGTTGGAAGTGATTTTAATTCAAGTTTTCTGTACTTATTCGAAATAGATCTCAGAGCACTATACTATTTTAAAATCTGAGTCGCTTTATGGGAAAAAATGCAGACACTGGTTAAACAAGCCGTTCTTCTGTTGATATAATTCCACGCTACCGCGTAATCGCACATACATATTCAAAATACGATTGCACTTGAACGAAGCGACGCTAGTGTTTGCTTATCATTATCACAATCGGTAGAAGACTACGGGAGAAGCAGTGGGAATGCCAGTGGGCCGAGTACAATCTTCACGCGAGTCTGTATTACCGGCAGGACAAGATTAATTAAAAAATAATAATTTGTGAGTGCTGCAAATGAAAAATTGATTGAACGAACGAATTCGGAATGGAATATATGTAGATCGTCCTGGAGCTGGCAACTTCGGAGCGAAAAGAACCACTGTGTCCCTAAAGATTGACAGACTAACTGTGCATTCATGGATTTAACGCACAGCTGTAGCTGGCGACAGAGCTGGATGGCACTGTATCGGACGTAAACAGGCAGTAGTTTCTGGCTTTGCCGAGTGGAATCACATTTTGAACACATGATTCTAATCTTTGCGCTCGTATAATGAATTCTAGCTGCCGTACCCGTCGTTGAAGGATTATTGTTTGTATAACTGAGGCAGTGAATTTGCAGAACACCTCGACTAACAATAGTGAGTCAATATGATTAGTTGATAAGTTTTACGGACTGAAGACATATTAGCTATCACATGTTGTTTTCTTCGTGCCCGGTGATATTAGAGCAACCATCTCCTTTATGATTCTATTTCCCCTCATTCTTCGCGTTTTCCTTCTCATTTCGACAGTCATGTTCATCTGATGAATAGTCGCTAATTATCGAGCGGATTTGCAGTTTATTTAAGCAATCACAAAAATCACCGACATCATTAGCTCGTTGATTATCATGACGGCAGAACAACAGAGGCTATCCCAGTGGGCAAAGTTTGCCGTTGATGGATATGGCAATAAAGTCTTAAATTCGCGAACATCTCCATTACTATAATTCATAAGGTAAAAGTGTATGAGTCATAAAATATGAATAAAAGGGATATCTTCTATAATTGCCATTATACCCACGGTTTAGAATTAACAAAATATTTGAAAGATAGTGAAAACTGTCATCATGTTGGCCATGTTGGTTGTTAAGGCAAATGGAGAAAATACGTCCGATTCACAGCAAGAGAGAAAATATGAATATGGGCAGTGACTTCCTTAGCTCACGCGGTACACAGCAGTAATGCCATTTATTGCAGATGAACGGCTACAGGAAATACGAAACACTTCACAACAAACAAAGGCCAATGAAATTATATTGCTGATCAATTTTATAGGGTTTTGATATTGTAAGCTTTCACATTTAGTTTTCTTCCGACTCTGTGATACTATTCTTCTTGTAGTGCCTTATCAATTACTGAAGGTTGGCTACAATCGCAGCGAAGTCTGCACGATGTTCGGCTGTCCTCATCAATAGAATCTGATCCTATCTCATCCCGTAAATTCCTGAGACAAGAGGACCGTGACCTCCACCTCCATCAATGTTACCCAGGATACACTTTTCATTCCTCATAATATACCTTTTCGTTTTTGGATTGTCAACACTAACATTCGTTCCCTCTTCATGCGTCTGAGCACGACATCATTGGAGATGTGGTCAGTCCACGAGATCAGTAACATCCTTCGGAGAACCCACATCTCGAAGGCATTTATTCTCCTAATGCTGTTACGTCTCAGAGACCATATTTCAGCACCATAGAGAAGCACTGAATATACATACCATCTGACGGAAGTTGTGACGAGTCTCCAAGCTGAGGCTTCTGTCACAGAGTAGATTTATCATTTTCAGAAAGCTAGCATGAGCCGTTTCTATTCGTTCTGCGATATTAGGGCATCCAATGTAAAGAAGGTCCTCATCCCTCCCTTCATGACTTTCTTCTTTTATTCTTCAAGCGATAGTTCCTTCACGGACTTTTATTTTCATTTTGATAGCTGCCTGCACAATTCTAATTGTCGATATTGGGTGATGGCAACGTGGTTTTTCACCTTAAGGCAATCACCCCACCATCACCAGTTAACGCGTCTGAACTATATTTTCAAGTTAGCGATATTCGTAATTAATTAATATCTCTGATATCATAGCCAGTACGGTAACAATGAAATCCAGAATCTACGATCTGTACTTAGCGCTATAGCCCAGGTCACAGATTTCCTATCAGTTGTTTACCTAGCGTTTTCTTAAATATTTTCAAAGAACTTCCAAATTTATCGAATATTTCACTTGATAAATTATTCCAATGCCTTATTCCTCATCCTATACAGGAATATTTGCCTCAATATGTTCTCTTGAATTTCGAGATTATCTTCATATTATGATTTTCCTTACTGTTATAAGCTCCGCTCAAGCTTATTCTTCTACTAAAGTCATTCCACGCAATCACTCCACTGACAACTCGGAACATATCACTTAGCCGATTATCTGGTCTTCTTTCTCCCAAGTCTTCCTAGCCCCAAGAATGTAACATTTTCTAGCACTAGTCCTTTGTCGGAAATCACCAAGAACAAATTATTCTTCTTTCCTTTGGTTCTATTCCAGTTCTCGTATCAAGTAATCCTGGAGTGACTCCCATACACTACAATCATACTCTAATTGGGGTCTTTCCATGGACGTATACACCGTCTCCATACTACAACCCCTAAAATATCCTCTTAAAAATTGGAATAGATATATAACCTAAACTATATGAGACAAATTATCGTAAATTGTATTCTATATAACTTTTGTTATGCAGTATTTGTTGATAGGACCATTAATAACATAGATATCTGAGAATTTCATTTTTGGCCCTCTCCTAAATCCAGGGCTCAAACTGCAATGCCTACCTGCCCCCTCACATTACATTCTATTTCCATTGAATTATATTTTCTCAAGGCTCGGCGTTCTTATGGACTAAGGAACAAAAGTCTCTGTTATCATAGCCGGTACGGAAAAACTGTACAAGAAACAAATGATCGGAAATTATATTCTCTATAACTTTTCTTATGTGGTATTTATCGATAGGAATAGGAATAACTTAGATGATTGTGAATTTAATTTTATATCTTTCCCTAAAGTACCATTTTACCGAGGTTAAATAAAATTATATGTAGGCCATACTCTAGTGCCTTATTCCCCTACTTTACATATCGGTTTTCATTCATTTTGTTCACCCATTTTCTCGTAGCTCGGCACTGATATGGATTGGGCAACAAAATTCTAAATTCATGAATAACTCGGTTATCATAGCCGATACGGTAAAACCGTATAAGACAAAAATGATCCAAAATTGTATTCTATATAACATTTATCGTTTAGTATTTTTCGATAAGATCGCTAGTAACATAGATATCTGATGATTAAATTTTAGGACTTTCGCTAAAATACCATTTCACTCAGTGGGAATAAATGTATGTATAGCCAAAAATGTAGTGTCTTATCTTCCGTCATTATAAACCGATTTTCATCAAATGCTGATCATCCATTTTCTCGTGATGCGCATACATACATCCATATATACATACATACATACTGTCCAAAAGTTAAACATAATCATTAAATGAGGCCATACCGCCTGATAGGAATGTCAGACAGATTGCTGAACAAACGGAAGCTGAATCACACACCATATGTCACACAACTTGTTCAAAAACAGTGTCAGAAAGGTTCTGGTAGCTAAGGTACACCATTGACAACAACTAACAAAACTTGGCAATGTCTTCAACAATAAAATATGCTGTTAATAGGGTGTATGGTTACCCCTAACGGCCTACCATGCTTCGCAACTCTCTATCAGATGGTCCAAGAGCTCTTGTGGCAGTCGAATCCATTCCTCCGAAAGAGCAATGCGAAGGTCTTGTAGGGTCCTGGTAGAGGATGACGGGTTGCTATGCACCTCCCCAATCCATCCCAGGCATGTTTTATAGGATTCAGTTCCGCAGACCTGGCTGGCCAGTCCATGCGATGAATATCTTCCCTAGCCAGAAATTCATCCACCAGAGCAGTGCGGTGCTGTCGGGCTTTATCGTCCATTCAGATGAAGTCTGGTCCAAGCTCACCTCTGAACAGTCGAACATGTGGTCTCTGTACCTCATCCCTGTATCTCCTAGCGTTAACAGTGTTCCTCGGACCACCCATGAAGATGTGCAGGTCCGTACGGCATTTGAATATGATGTCACCCCACACCATGACGCCACCACCACCACCAAACTGGTCCCGTTCCACGATGTTCCTTTGGTTGTATCGGCTACCCGGTTGTTTTCAGATTAATGTGTGACGGGTATCGTTCTGTAAACTGAAGCGGGATTCATACATGAAGGGCACATGACTCCATTCATTCATGGTCCAGTTTCGATGTTGACGGCTCCACAGTAAACGTGCCCGTCTCTGTGCTGGAGTGAGCGGGACGCACACCCCTGGACGTCGGGCAAACAACCCTGCTGTTCTGAGCATCTGGTACACAGTTTGCCGCGAAACGGCAACGCCTGAGACGGCTGCAAGCTCCGCAGACAATTGTCTTGCAGATGCACTCCGATTTCGTCGGACGGTTAAGGCCAGATATCGGTCCTGCTGTGGGCTGGTTACCGTTGATCGACCTGGTAATGGTCTACGACTAACATCTCCTGTGTCTCGAAATCGTCTCCAAAGCCTGAAAATGACACTTTGTGACACATTCAAGGATACGGCGACTTCGGTCTGTGTCTGGCCTGCTTCCAGGCGGCCGAGCATTCTGCCCTGCAAAACGGGGTCCAGATGGCGTCGTTGTGCCATTATGTTGTCACGTTCACCACGAGGCTACACTCCGCAAACTAAAACAGGGCAAACACGAGTGAGGGAATATGGGGCGCAGGCACTGGCTGTGTTTACCTTGCGGTTATGCCGCTAGTCAAAGCAGGGAACACTACTTTCCTATACAGAGCGAACACGTAAGGTTGGTAAGTGCATATCTCGTGCGATTTGCGGTCTATTTCCTGTTTCCCTGCTTACTCGTAACTTATGCTTAACTTTTGTACATTATAGTACATATACTGTATACAGCACCGGTCCGAAGACCTCACTAAATCATTCAATCGGTAGTAGCGACGGGCGGTGTGTACAAAGGGCAGGGACGTAATTAACGCGAGCTTATGACTCGCGCTTACTGGGAATTCCTCGTTCATGGGGAACAATTGCAAGCCCCAATCCCTAGCACGAAGGAGGTTCAACGGGTTGCCCGGTCCTTTCGGACTAGGAGGACACGCTGATTCCTTCAGTGTAGCGCGCGTGCGGCCCAGAACATCTAAGGGCATCACAGACCTGTTATTGCTCAATCTCGTGCGGCTAGAAGCCGCCTGTCCCTCTAAGAAGATGTGTTGTCAGCAGTAGCACGAACGGAGTGCATACACTGTATACAGGCAGTCAGTCAGACATACAGACAGACAGACAGAGATGTCGGAAAATTAAAAATTGCTTATCCTTCTTACTGTGGACACGACCAATCACAAATAAATTCTGGGTAATGTACACTTCATATCTGTTGTTTATTTGCTCAAATGAAGTAGTTTACTTGCTCTGCTTTTATTTAGCTTCTTTATATGAGCATTTGCAAATTTGCATGCCTCTGTTGATCACGAGTGCGTAGTATGATTTTCAATAATCCATTCCTTGAATTTTGCCTTAAGTGGTGCATAGAAATGTCCAAATACTGGCTCAAGTTCTATGAATAAGTTCTGAGAGCCCTCCCTGGTCAGTCTGTCAGTCTTTTCACTGCGCTGAATTCCTTCATGTCCCGGCACTCACATAAGCTTAACTTAGTGTTTTACCTATCTCATGACGGTATCTAGGCATTCAAGTACCAGTTTATATTGAACCCTCGGGGACTCCAGACACTCAAAGAGCCACATGACGTTGGAAAGTATCAAAGTGTTCCTTTTATGATGACCCTTCTTGATGCTCTCCCAACTAACAAGAAGACAATACGAGTACAGTGACGCAACCAGCCTAACTTAATCGGTTGCGAAGGATTAAACTCGAAGAAGGGGATGTTCCTAAGTGTACTGAATGCACTTTAACAAACTTGTTAGTAGGGAGTATTGAAATGTATTGAAATCATAGACGCTCCACTGTATAGAGTAACGGTTAGCTCCCGTTCTCGGAGGCTCGGGTTCGATTCCCGATACTGCCCGAAATTTACGATTTGTAGGAGGGCTAGTGTATTGTTAACAAGGTACATGCAGCTCACCTCCATTTCGGATGAGTAGGAATGCAGGTTGAAAAGAGTTGTAAAAGCTCGGGATGAGGATAATAATTTAATTCAGTTTTATTAAAGAAATACTGGCAATTTCATAGTTCGGGGCTAAAAACAACAGCTGGACTACTTATGCCCCGTTTGACTGTTACGAAAACCGTGAGATAGAAGGGTGGTCCTTATTGTCGATAAATTTATAATGACGTCATCCTTACTGCCCTGATATCTAAATGCACTGATATTTTCGCACAATGTATATTGAACACCTATTTTGTGAGTACTTGTTATCATTCATGATATGCATAAACTTGTACTGTACTTGCCCTGGCATGTTTTGAATGGCATAAATAATTAGGAAGCGAGCATTACGGCTGCATGTCGCATGAGAAATGAAGGGACGTAAAATTGGCTTATGATTTATAACTGTGTGGCGTGAGTCTAGGACTCCAACTTTAAGTGTTTTGCATTTTCACCTCCGTTCGCTTCAGCCGAGGTAATTGTCTTGAAATAGGCTCTTTAACTCCGGGGTTAATCCCAAGCACCAGGAAAATTCTTTGAAGAACGTATCCCGTCCACGCAGACAAATTAGCATTCACTTACACCATGTTGTCTACAAATAGCTGCAGTATGTATGGAAGGCACGAAGGCAGTATGTATGGAACAAAAATTCACCCTCTTTAATGTATGTGTACGCCGTTAGATAACCTCACAACTTTACTCAAGCAGCAAATATTTTTGAAGAGATTTCCTTTAGATATAATTTTTATCTTGAAAATTTATTTGTAGTTGTGTTCAGTGAAATGTTGAATGAACTTAGATGGGAACAAATTCAGAAGGACTGAATGTTGAAAGAAAAAAAAAGGAAGAGTATTAACAGTGTGACCGTGAGACACAGGGGTGGTTCTTATTGTCAATATATTTATAATGACGTCATATTTACTATCCTGATATCCGAGTGCACTGATATTTCTACACCGTTTATAATGAATACTTGTTATCGTTCGTGATTTGCATAAACACAATATAAAGAAGTATCATTCTTTAAATATTTAAGCCTAAGAGTTATTTACAACAACAGTGTCATGATGGAAGTAAAAGGGAGTCTTGCGACAGGTAACCGACGTTTTCCATTTCTAGAAAATGTTTTAAGGTAATTTCTGTCTTTCAAAGGATCATTTATAAGAGCATTAAAATAAGTATTTATATGAACATAATCAAATACATTGGAGTGAATGGTGGTGAAACTTTTGGACTTTACCAAATCGTTCGCCTCGCTGCATGGAAAAGGAAATTAATCAGAATGTGTGGCACTATTGCGACAGACGATTATGGCACACCAGAATACTTAATAGAAATTAACAACCTAAACAAAGATATAAATATCGCACCCGATACCTAGTTTACGAGACTTGACTGGCTGGACTGTATAATTTGAATGGAAAAAAAACAGTGTATGTATTAGATGTAAACCCAGATGGCAAGAGGGATATTGAAAGACCAAAGCTAAGACGGTTGGACAGTGTCCTGGAAGACCTAACAGAAGTAAGAACAAAAGGATGCAGAAATGAAAGCACAAGAGTGAAAAAAGCAGATGATAGGGGTGCTGAAGTCAAACTTTAAGAACTGTTAAAGCCACAGAAGAACAAGGAAAGATAAATTGCATTTATGAGGCACGTTAGCGGACTCTGAACTATTTTGCACTGAATATAAACTCCAGAATCAGTTAACACCATATTTATGACTAGCTTCACACACGAGTATTTGCCACTGACCGGTTCAAGAGGATCAAGATACAGCTGTATAACGTCGTACTACTGTGTGGCTCGGACGGTTGAGGCGCTGGCCTTCTGACCCCAACTTGGCAGGTTCCATCCTGGCTCAGTTCGGCGATATTTGAAGGTGCTCAAATACGTCAGCCTTGTGTCGGTAGATTTACTGGCACGTAAAAGAAGTCCTGCGGAACTAAATCCCGGCACCTCGGCGTCTCCGAAAACCGTAAAAGAGTAATTAGTGGGACGTATAACAAATAACATTATTATTACTGGATAACACACTGAGGCACAGCTTATTCAAATAATCCCAACACATCCTGGTAACAACGTATTTTGTACACATTGTGTTACGCGAATAAAAAATTCAGATCTGCTGTTGACCCGGGAGCAAGGGATATAAGAGCTGTTCATGGAAGACGCAGCTCGAGCGAATGTCAACACCTGGAAGCTGAACCGTCTGCCCTTGAGATTTGTTGACAGTCATCGCGAAACGGACGCTTACTGATAACTGCAGGCGTTTAAACTAAACAAGGTAGTTAGCAATTGTTAGGGGATTTCAGGGAATAAAATCAGACTCATCCTTACCGCATCCTGTCAGTATCCTACCCTCAATAACAAACTCTGACTGCTTTAATTTTAAGACAAGTACTATTAGTTCATTATAATGTTTGGGGGCATTCCGATTCCGAAGTAGCGTAATCTGAGCTCCCATTTTCAGACAGAGATGCGCAGGAAATCCAGACGCTGTTACCTAGTTAAGGAACTACTTTAGGGTAGAGCACTACTTATTCCTCATCTACTAGTGCGTCCACAGTGGTGTACGTGACTTAATGCGCACTGCACCTGCTGAGAATGGCACTGTTAACAGCCCTCGCTAGGTCGCTTCTGGAAGTGAGAATCGCATGTCTTCGACAGCAGGTTTTGAGTTCGAAATACGCAGCTCCTATGAGGGCCTTAATATTCGGGATAATTGAGCACCTGTGAAGTATGCGACCTGATCACTAGCGGACATTCTGGGATTGGAACTAAAGAAACACGTTGAGCGTGTTATCTGCGCTGCAGTCTCAGATGTACTCAGCTAGTATAGGGAACAGAGTTCGAGCTCTTGAAACACACACGGGTAATTTAATTTAAAATAATGTCGTAGGATGAATCTTTTTCCTGAATTCGCCTAATACACACTAAAAAAATAAGGCCTATAAAATATTAAATGCGAGGGACACGGAGTACCATGCACATATTATTTTAATTTTTGCAATAATACATATTTTCCTGATGTAATTCATGAAATTTTCTTAATCAGGAATGTATTCGTAATACGCATAGAAGTACAGTTGGCAAGTAGTGTAGCGGATAGCGTGCCTACCTTTTACCTAGAGGCCCTGATTTCCATTATTGGCCAGCCCAAGGATTTTAATTATCAGTTGGTGAGATCACCTAAGGATCTATGTGATATGAGAGCGTACGTAGTCACGAAAGCCAAGCAACAAGGCTGAGGATGTAGTCAAGCTGATCACTTGGCACCCCAACACCTGCACGCCATCTGACTAGGCAGCAGTCACCTTGACAAGCCAAGGCCCTCCATAGACTGTATGTACCACAGCGTTTTAGCTAATTAAGTCATGTAAAGTACGCAAATGAACGTCGCTGCAGTCGCTATCGGTATAAAGTGATAAAAATCTTGTTCAAATTGTGACATTGAACTATATACTTGAACAACCATTTACAATGTACGTAAGTAGTCTATATTGAGTGAACAGTGCTGTAAACTTTAATTTCTGGATTAGTTTCACTAAAACCAATGACACGTTTGGCTCACGATTTTATTCATGTCCTGTTAATTTCTTAACGGAATTTGTTAAGGAAGTCTGTTTGAAACCTCATGGTTTGCATTCCTAGACGTGGACACTAAGCCTCATGGATATAGATGCTTCAATTCTGGCTTGATTTTGTGGAAGATGGTGGTATTTGGTAGTACTTTTTATTCATAAGAAAAATTTATCATAATAAATTTGACACTGCCTCGTGTGCCAATTACTTTTCTTCGGCGGCTTTTTCCATCTCAGCACAGAATCCCTTCCATTGAGACCAGTCAGTGTTTCATCAGCTTCTCTCTTAATTCTTCTGAAGTAATTACTTCGGTTTCTCCTGGCTCATTCTCCTACGCTACCTTTTTCCAATTCCAGTGAAATTATTCTCTTTTCAGTATTCTCACAAATTCTTCGCATTACATATTCATATCATCTCATCCTTGCCTATGCATTTTCTCTTATGTCATTTAGCCTTATTACACACAGCTTCCATCTCAACATATTCATTTCAGAAATGTGCATGGAAGGCTGCGTTAAACTAGTCTATGGACTGATAATCCCAAAAAATAAAAATAAAAATAAAATTTGATACATCAGTAATCATGTACAGTAAATACAAATTTTCGCCCGCTAAAATTGTCTCAAACAGGCTTCAGTTGACAACACATCTACATATCGTATTACCTTTTCTGTTAATATAATTTCACTTCATGACCACCGTAACACACCATAATTCACGCAGTAATACTCCTTATCATTAGGATACTCAAATGGTACTGTGTCTGTTGGTCATATCAGGCCAACTTATTAGATTCAACATCTAAAATAAGTCTTCTAATATTCCTTAAACCCTTTTTTCTGCAAATTTCTTTACGTCGCACCAACACAAATAGGTCTTATGGCGACGATGGGATGGGAAAAGTCTATGAGTATGAAGGAAGCAACCGTGGCCTTAATTAAGGTACAGCCCCAGCATTTGCCTGGTGTGAAAATGGCA
Organism: Anabrus simplex; assembly: GCF_040414725.1. Classification (NCBI taxonomy): domain Eukaryota; kingdom Metazoa; phylum Arthropoda; class Insecta; order Orthoptera; family Tettigoniidae; genus Anabrus; species Anabrus simplex. The sequence goes on along the minus strand of NC_090265.1, from coordinate 306,473,928 downwards.
AACCACGTAGCTATCTCTGCTAAGAGCAAAAAGGAGATACGAAATGCCAAGGTTAAAAAAGGAGCCAATATTGAGAGTGATCATTACCTCACGACCATAAAAACAAGATTCTCCCCTCAAAATAGACAAAACAAGAGAACAAACAGGAGAAATAAATTCGATGTTAAAATGTTAAAAAAACAATTCGGAAGTAAACCAAAAATTCAAAGAGAAGTTCGAAAAGGACAGTGCAAAGATTTGGGAAGATCTGAGAACAATAACTAAAGCTGCACAGGAACTATGCCTTCTGAAGTGGGAAAAGAAGCATAGATAGTGGAATGAAGAATGTGAAGAGGCAATAAATGAGAGACTTACAGACTGGGGAAGGTGGCACTCCTCTAAAACTGATGGGAATTTTTAGACTTTTAAAGAGCGTGGAAACAAACTTCGAAAACTATAAGAAATGTGAAGAAAATATATGAAAGAAGTTGGCTCATGAAAATTGAAGATTTCACTAAACATAATATAAGAAATTTTTAGAAAAAAATCAAAGAGAAAACAACAATATATCTACCACCCAGTCTCGGTTTTAAAGAAAATGGAAAAATCGGAACAAACAACAAGGACAATTGTGAAATTTTGGCACGCCATTTTGAAAACTACTGAACTGCGAAGAACCTGAAGAAAGATTAGAATTCAGTCAACCGCAAGCAAAAGCTAAACCCTAGGGCCCACCAGACGAGAAAGAAATATATGACATAATCCGAAGTCTGAAAAACAATAAGGCTGCAGAGGAAGAATTGATTGTTGCAGAACTGTGGAAAGAAGCAGGCAGTCAAGCAAGACTGGAACTGACAAACATAATAAAAGAAATCTGCCGAACGGAAAAAATCCGTGCTGATAGGAAGAACGGACTGATACACTCATTATATAAGAACGTCGACAAAGCAGATGTGAGCAATTACAGAGGAATCTCCCTAGTTTACATATAAAATACTTCAAAGAAGCGTACGATTCAGTAGACAGATTTTCGCTACTGGACATTAGAGTGGAATGTGGAATTGACATAAAATCAATCAATATAATTAGCCAAACTCTTACCGAAACAAGGTCTAGGGAGAAATTTATGGGAGAAATCTCAGATGAATTTGAAATTAAAACCGGTGTCAGGCAGGGAGTTGGGCTTTCCCGGATTATTTTCAATATCGTCCTGGAAAAGGTAATACGAGTATGGGAAGAAAGACTTAAAGAACGGGGACCTCATCATGAGATAAGATTAGGTTCAAAGCACAAATGAGTTGGTGTAAACGCTTTGGCCTTTGCTGATGACATAGCAATCCCCTCTGGAAATAGAGAGCCTACCTTAGAGCAAATCAACCTTCTGAAAGAAATATCAGGAAAAGTTGTACTTTAGATATCTCTTTGAAGATTAAATTCATGTCAAATATTAGGGATTCACCCACAGTGCTAAAAACTGAGTACGGGAAAATCAACAAGGTTAATAAATTTAAATACCTAGGAGAAATAATATAGGTTAATGGACTCGATAAGGAAGTAAACACATCAGGAGCAAGAAAACTGGAACTAGTAAGCCTACACCAACCCTCTAAAGATACCTACAATAAGAAGAATATTTCAAGGAAAACTTAAATCAAACACTACAACACAGTAATCAAACCAGAGAGTCTGTATGCCACAGAATGAAAACTGGTGAAATAGGAGAGATAGAGAAAAAAGAAAGGAAAATATTCAAGAAAATTTGGGGACCATTGAAAACGAAGGAAGGAGAGTTCAGACATAGAAGGAATAAAGATCTATACAAGGATGAAGAAACGATCAGAAAGAGGATAATTACATTTTTGGTCACATAATGAGAATGGATGACAGTAGATTGACAAAACGAGTGTTCAGACATGTTTACGAGAGCAAGAATGGCAACCATTGGATCAAAGGAGTAAAAAAATATATGGCAGAGATTGGAATAACAGACGATGAAATACAAGACAGAACAACTTTCAGAAGATTGATACAAAATTTCAAGGATTTCCAGGAGAAGGAAAAGAGGAAACGTAATAATAACATCCGGACACAAGAGAGGAGGAAACAGCAAAGTGAAAGTATGAAGAACTATTGGAAGTCAAGAAAAGGATTTCTTTCTTTAGAATTTGTTTTACGTCGCACCGGCACAGATATGTCTTATGGCGACCATGGGATAGGAAAGGGCTAGGAGTGGAAAGGAATTGGCCGTAGCCTTAATTAAGGTACAGACTCAGCCATTGCTGGTGTGAAAATGTGAAATCACGGAAAACCATCTTCTAGGCTGCCGACAGTGGGTTCGAACACTCTATCTCCGGGATGCAAGCTCACAGCTGCGCGCCCCTAACCGCACAGCCAACTCGCTCGGGGGTCAAGAAAAAGAAGGATTAGGATAAGTGCACAGAGCTACTTTCCGTGATCCTTAGATGCCAAAATCGAAGAAAGAAGAATAAATAAATAAATAAATAAATAAATAAATAAATAAATAAATAAATAAATAAATAAATAAATAAATAAATAAATATCCTTCTCCTCCGCAAAAGTGTAGTGCTACTCCTCTGAGTAATATTGGTCGTGAGAGTTCAGAATTCCTGAAAGAAAACATCAATGACTATTGCTAGCTGACGAAATTTATTGACACAAATAAGAATATTACTTTTTCTCAGTTTTTTTGGTCCAATAGAGACCACGGGGCTCGTCTTAACACTTACCTAGGGTCTTCTGCTTTCTCTTGGCCCGGTACGTTTTTATTTTCTAGCTGTGTGTCTGCTTCCTAACATCCGTCCACTTAGGTCAGGTGGTCCCTGTACCCTTTTATTTTTCACACAAATTATCGCTATTCCACCACAGTTACTCGCCACCCATACATTAATTATAATATTATTATGTTTTATAATTCATCATAATCATCATCATCTGTTTACCCTCCAGGTTTGGTTTTTCCCTCGGACCTAGCGAGGGATCCCACCTCTACCGCCTCAAGGGCAGTGTCCTGGAGCTTCAGACTCTTGGTCGGGGGATACAACTGGGGAGTATGACCAGTACCTCGATCAGGCGGCCTCACCTGCTATGCTGAACAGGGGCCTTGTGGAGGGATGGGAAGATTGGAAGGGATAGGCAAGGAAGAGGGAAGGAAGCGGCCGTGGCCTTAAGTTAGGTACCATCCCGGCATTCGCCTGGAGGAGAAGTGGGAAACCACGGAAAACCACTTCCAGGATGGCTGAGGTGGGAATCGAACCCACCTCTACTCAGTTGACCTCCCGAGGCTGACCCCGTTCCAGCCCTCGTACCACTTTTTCAAATTTCGTGGCAGAGCCGGGAATCGAACCCGGGCCTCCGGGGGTGGCAGCTAATCACGCTAACCACTACACCACAGAGGCGGACATGTTGTATAATTACCGTATATTAATAAAAGCAATAGGCGGTACCGGTTAAAATCCGGATTATTCAGGAACGCAGTGAAGAGCTATGCAAGTGAAAAACAGCTTGATAAAGAAAATTCCACGTCCAGATGAACAAGTAAGTTTTTCAAGAAGAACATTGGCGGCATTGAGGTACTGTGTTGCTTGCCAAGTAACGTCATATATTGTGTTGCGTACCTGGGACATTCCTTCGAACGGCTCATTTCCCGCCGTCCGCATGCTCTCCGCGGAGATGCCAAGCTACGTAGGTGTATTTTAAGTTCTGAACCCAGTTCAAGCTTCACGACCGTCCAAGACTGATGATTGCTTGACACAGGAGCTCAATTATCTACTTGCTGTAAACAGAAAACGTTTCCTATTCAAACAGAAGAGGTGTGTATTTCGTGAAAGATTTACAAAACTACCATTCAACAAAATTTCGTGAATGTAGCGAACTCATTCCAAATTCACACCCGTTCATTTTAAAACGACTCGAAACAAATCTAATTTTGTTTCCTACTTTTTTTCCTTCAACAAAGGAATGTCTTTCAAGGGTAATTTTATTCATAGTAAGTTAGTTCTTTAAGATTTAAGGTTGTAAGTATATCGGTATATACAGATTAAAGGTAGTCGAGTATCTCTTAAGTGCTCAGTAGCTGAACCTAAACTATTGAAAGTTATGAGCACCGATGCTGCATCGAATAATTAAAATAAAGGATATTATACGTAGTCAATTTCAGCTGGGTGGCATTTAAGGGTATTTAAGTCCGGCCCCGCGCTGTAGGGGGCAACGCGTCCACTTGTCACCCGGTGGGCCCGGGTTCAATTCCCGGCCGGGTCGGGGTTTTTAAATTGTAATGATTAATATCCCTGGTCTGGGGACTGGGTAATTGTGACGCCCTTAATCTTCCTTTCCTCACAGACAACATTCCACACTACCGCCATTCCAATTACACGCAGGTTCACACAGTATGGTGCCAGTAGGGGCATATGGGTCGACGCCCCGAACAAACAGAATTTGTTTTTTAAAAGAAAGGAGGTGTTTAAACGAAGCGGATCCGTGCTGATGGCCTCCAGCACGTTAAAAAGCATATTCGGATCAAACCTCCGACACACCAGTGTACGTTAAAGTCGTTGACAATTAAAGTATTATTATTATTATTATTATTATTATTATTATTATTATTATTATTATTATTATTATTATTATTATTATTATTATTATTATTATTATTATTATTATTATTATTATTATTCCCGTGGTGAGTAGTCCAAGTTTTTAGATTCGATACTGGTTCAGTCCAGTGTTGTGTGAAGGTGTCCAAATGTGCGAAACTTGTGTCGGCATATTTTCTGGCACGATAAGGAACTTCTATGGAAAAAACGGAGTTCACCGAGCTCGATAGCTGCAGTCACTTAAATTCGTCCAATATCCAATATTCGGCATATAGTGGGTTCGAACCCCACTGTCAGCAGCCCTGAAGATGGTTTTCCGTGGTATCCCATTTTCACACCAGGCGAATGCTGTGGCTGTACCACAATTAAGTCCACGGCCGCTCCCTTCCTACTCCTAGCCATTTCCTGTCCCATCGTGGACATAAGACCTATCTGTGTTTTTACGACTCAAAGAAACTTATAAAAACGGAGTTCAATGAAATTTTTAACATCTTCATTCCAAGACAGTGATGAACAAGGTATTAAAAATGTATTTACGGAAGACAATTTTTTATATAGAAATATTGCGTATTACTACAAGGCACTGGAGCCTCCGTGGCTCAGACGGCAGCGCGTCGGCCCCTCACCGCTGGATACCGTGGTTCAAATCCCGGTCACTCCACGTGAGATTTGTGCTGGACAAAGCGGAGGCGGGGCAGGTTTATCTCCGGGTACTCCGATTTTCCCTGTCATCTTTCATTCCAGCAACACTCTCCATTCTCATTTCATAGCATTTATCACTCATTAATAACTCACCTTGGGAGTGGCGACCCCATTGTAATAACAGCCTATATACGTTTCATTCATTACATCCCTGACCCGGTCAATGACTGGAAAACAGGTTGTAGGTTTTCATTTTCACTACAAGGCACTCTAATATGTAGGCGTATGTCATCTGACTGGGAAGCAGTCTTGTTGGCATGTCGAGGTCCATAACGTGCGGTATATGTCACAGGTTTATTTAATAATAATAATAATAATAATAATAATAATAATAATAATAATAATAATAATAATAATAATCGCCGTGCTTTATAGAACGATTTATGAATTGGTACATTGTCGTCATATGACTCGTTCTTCATTGTTTAGTGTAGGTAACGTTCGGCATAAATAGATTTAATTTAACACAAACCAGACACTGAGGTTAGAGGACTCAGTAACAAGCATTCTTTTCATATGTAAAATATGGGAAAAGTCGTCTTCAGACAGATGCACGAAGACACTGAAAAATACTTGCAATGCCCTGCAAAAGTGCTAACTGATTTTTAAGTGGAAGCAGAATATACCCCTATTATTTCAGAATAGCTTGTTTGTTTGTTTTTTAAAAGGACCTAATATCTAGGCTATAGATCCAAATATTTCAGCATAGAAACACCTGTCGGCCCCATTCTGCAGTGCGAGTGTTAATTATACTCTATTATGGAATTCCTTGATATACTTGGCCGCATGCTTTGAATAGCTACTGCCTGTATGATTTATTTACATATTTGTCTTACTAAATAGAATGTGATATTATGGATAACTTGCAAGTTCGTGTACTTCCGTAATCATTTAGAATAAGACCCGGATTTGCAAGACATATTTCCATCAAACTATCTCAGATGATGAAGTTTGTCAACTGCAATGCTCACTTGCCAATAGGTGATAGAGATACGAAGAATTCACCATTAAACATTAGCGACCACGCATCAGTTATTTATTCTAACGAGAACCTTTCCTAGTAATGTAAAGATTATATTCATGATCAATATTTCAACCAAGCACCTCATTTTGTACCGCCGGTGGTATGCATGCCGCTGGTTGAAAACCGCTGACCTACAGTGTATATCCTATAATAAAGATACACTACTATGCAAAATTTCATCCACACATCCTCTATAAACCAACCCCCATGGCGCTACCGCCCCGTAGGGCCATGGCCTATCAAGTGAGCGCTGTTCATTCCGAAAGCCTGCAGATTATGAGGTGTCGTGTGGTCAGCACGACGAATCCTCTCGGCCGTTATTCTTGGCTTCCTAGACCGGGGCCGTCTTCTTACCGTCAGATAGATCCTCAATTGTAATCACGTAGGCTGAGTGGACCTCGAGCCAGCCCTCAGATCAAGCTAAAATTCCCTGACCTGGCCGGGAATTGAACCCGGGGCCTCCGGGTAATAGGCAGGCACGCTACCCCTATACCGCGGGGCTGGTACCATCCTCCATAGATTTTAATCATAATGAAAGCAATGTTCAAAAATGAAAGTTACTGTGAATGAGCAAGAAACATATAATGAGAGTGTGATGTACCACGTAACATATTTGGCCATTTACAAACGTGTCGTATGAGGTAGTGCTTTGTTCACTAGGTTAAAGAGGATATTATTTTCTATAAAGAAAATGCAAAGTAGCTAAGGAAGAATGGCTGAAGGAGAAGTGCATGGATGTCGAAGGCTGTATTGTCCTGGGAAAGGTAGATGCTGCATACAGGGAAATCAAGGAAATCTTTGGAGAAAGGAAATCTAGGTGTATGAATATTAAGAGCTCAGATGGAAAGCCACTTCTAGGGAAAGAAGACAAAGCAGAAAGATGGCAGGAGCATATCCAACAGTTGTATCAAGGTAAAGATGTAGATAATTTGGTTCTGGAACATGAAGAGGCTGTTGATGCTGATGAAATGGGAGACCCAATTTTGAGGTCAGAGTTTGACAAAGCTGTGAGTGACCTAAATAGGAACAAGGCACCTGGAATTGATGACATTCCCTCTGAATTACTGACTGCCTTAGGAGAAACTAGCATGGCACGGTTATTCCATTTAGTGTGCAAGATGTATGAGACAGGAGAAGTCCCATCTGATTTTCGGCAGAGTGTTGTTATACCTATTCCCAAGAAAGCCGGTGCTGACAGATGTGAAAACTACCGCACTATTAGTTAGTATCTCATGCCTGCAAAATTTTAACACGTATTATTTACAGAAGAATGGAAAAACAAGTTGAAGCTGAGTTGGGAGAAGATCAATTTGGCTTCAGAAGAAATGTAGGAACACGTGAAGCAATCCTGACTTTACGTCTGATCTTAGAGGATCGAATCAAGAAGGACAAGCCCACGTACATGGCATTCGTAGATCTAGAAAAGGCATTCAATAATGTTGATTGGACCAAGCTATTTATGATTCTGAAGATGGCTGGGATCAGATACCGAGAACGAAGAATTATCTACAATCTGTATAAAAATCAGTCTGCAGTGATAAGAATCGAGGGCTTTAAGAAAGAAGCAGCAATCCAGAAAGGAGTGAGGCAAGGCTGCAGTTTGTCCCCTCTCCTTTTCAATGTTTACATAGAACAGGCAGTAAAGGAAATCAAAGAGAAATTTGGAAAGGGAATCACAGTTCAAGGAGAGGAAATTAAAACCTTGAGATTTTCCGATGATATTGTTATTTTATCTGAGACTGCAGAAGATCTCGAGAAGTTGCTGAATGGTATGGATGAAGTCTTGGGTAAGGAGTACAAGATGAAAATAAATAAGTCCAAAACAAAAGTAATGGAGTGCACTCGAACGAAGGCAGGTGATGTAGGAAATATTAGATTAGGAAATGAAGTCTTAAAGGAAGTAGATGAATATTGTTACTTGGGTAGTAAAATAACTAACGATGGCAGAAGTAAGGAGGACATAAAATGCAGACTAGCACAAGCAAGGAAGAGCTTTCTTAAAAAAAGAAATTTGCTCACTTCAAACATTGATATCGGAATTAGAAAGATGTTTTTGAAGACTTTCGTGTGGAGCGTGGCATTGTATGGAAGTGAAACATGGACGATAACTAGCTCAGAAAGAAAGAGAATAGAAGCTTTTGAAATGTGGTGTTACAGAAGAATGCTGAAGGTGAGATGGATAGATCGAATCACGAATGAAGAGATACTGAATCGAATTGGTGAGAAGAGATCGATTTGGCTAAATTTGACAAGAAGAAGAGATAGAATGATAGGACACATCTTAAGACACCCAGGACTTGTTCAGTTGGTTTTTGAAGGAAGTGTAGGTGGTAAGAACGGTAGGGGTAGACCAAGGTATGAATATGACAAGCAGATTAGAGCAGATGTAGGATGCAATAGTTACGTAGAAATGAAAAGGTTAGCACAGGATAGAGTGGCATGGAGAGCTGCATCAAACCAGTCTATCGACTGATGACTCAAACAACAACAAAGAAAAAATATCAGATGGAGAGTACATTTCCTTTACACATGAAGGTATCCTCAACACTGAAATTATTACTCTGTCCTCAATATGCCTAACTTCTAAAGTAAGAAACAACAATGATTGTTTTTATTGTATCTTTCCAGTAAACTATTAGGTTGTTTATTCCTTCAATAACTTGCGTTGTTCTTGCAGTGAAGCCATGACGTTTATGAAACAATATCATGAATTCATATTCTAGTAGTCTGGAATAATTTTCTTGGTGGTATCCCTTGCTCGACCAGCACCCTAGTCCAGCGGTTCATGTAGCAAGCTGCTGTTCGGGGGACGCCGAGATCGATTCCTGCCTTCATCACGAGCTGCAGTATATGCTTATTTGAGGGTGTGGAACAGGGCTCACTCGGGCTCATGAAGGAAGCTGAGGAGTTAACTGTTGCGAGAAGTTAGCGACCCCACACTATTAAACTAATATTAATGTTCTACCGGTTCCGTAGAACAGACAACGCGGCATTCAGTCTTTGTTCAATGGTGATATCTTGTTCATAATTAACGAATAATAACAGTAATGCTAATACTACTACTACTACTACTACTACTACTACTAATAATAATAATAATAATAATAATAATAATTTTACCTCCCAAATTTTCCGAGCGAGTGGCTGTGTGGTTTGAGTGATGTAACTGTCATCTTGCATTCGGGAGATAGTGGGTTCAAATCCCACTGTCGGCAGCCCTGAAGATGGTTTTCCGTGGTTCCCTATTTTCAAACCAGGCAAATGCTGAGGCTCTTCCATATTTAGGCCAGGGTCGCTTCCTTCTCGCTCCTATCCCTTTCCTATCCCAACGTCGCCATAAGACCTATCTGTGTCGGTGTGACGTAAAGAAGATTGCCAAATCTAAGTTGTTGTTTTTGTTTCGCTAGTGATTTAACGTCGTGTTAACATATTGGAAATTTTACCCGTTGTAAAAAGAAACCCCTGATACATACGTATTGACCTTGGCTTGCTGCCTACCCAGATGGCCTGCGTATATCGGATTACCAAGTGGGCAGCCAGACGACATTCTTAATCTTATTGTTTGACTTTCTTCATCGGATCCTATGGCATTCGTATCAAAAGATCTTCACTTGTTTTACCAAGACTGAGTTTCCATTCCTCAGACCAAAAATGAATTCACTGCGTTGTACAGGAATCGAACACAGTACAGCTGGGTAAGAAACACACGCGCAATCGGTACACAACGGGAAGGGACACAAACATTACCGCTGTGATTATTATTGTTTTTTAGATAGAGTACTTCGTATCAAATGCCTCCGTGTATAAACAATAATGGAGACATTAAAATTGAATTATTACATTGGGAAATATTTCAGTTTATCATCGAGAGTATTACGTGTGTGGGTGAGATTATAGCTATAAGCCTACTCACAGTTGGTTTCGAGAATGATCACGCATGAGCTGAAGTCATGTGTATTAATTCCGTTATGTAAGTTATTGTAGTTTGTTTACGACTTTGCGTGTGTGTAAATTAATACTATTACTATTTATGGAGCTGATGAATGCTGAGCTCAAAATTTGAATTGATTTCTGTTAATTAGTTGATATAAATTGAATATTTTCACAAAGAAGAGAGTAGGAGTTTATAGAAACCATCAACCCGTAGAAAATGGCTGAAAAGTGGACATATAACATCAGGGTCGGAAAGAAATGCTGGTAGTGGTGGGCATATGCAAGAAGTACACGTCTAAAACTGACGTAGCAAAACAACATGTGTGACCAAGCGATTTGCGTCACGTAACTCTGATCTTGCATTCGAGACGGTGGAGTCGAATCCCGCCTTCGCCAGCCCTGAAGAGTGTTTTTCATGGTGTTTCTATTTTCACTAAGTCAAATGTTGGGGCCTGTACATTAATTAAGGAAAGTCCGTTATTATCTCATCATCCTCAAAAGATAGAAATATGTGGTGTTAGAATAAGGTACTTCTAAAAGCCTGGATTCCTCGCGGTGATTAGAAGGTAAGATAGCACCAAACACAACAACTATTATTATTAAGATACCAACTGCGAACCTGGGCGTGGTAAGTTTGGCCCCCGAGAGATTCACTGACCAATTGTTCGTGTCTCTCTGTCCGAGAAAAGGAGATTTAATGGTTTAAACTGTTGTTTCTCAGCTCCTACTGAAAGGATCGAAATAAACCAAGTGCGGGGAATTTCTGGACGCCTCTACTTTCATGCTGGTAAATTTAAAGAAAGTAGGCTCACGGTTTTTGCATTTATGCAGTCCAAACCGAGTAACAGACAGTCAGAAAAAACTTTCGGAAATTACGGTATCGATAACGTCCCCTCATCGTGTATACTATCTACCCTCTCAAAATTGTGACAAAATTTGTTATTCAAACAGACACTACATTATTATTATATTAGTAAGAGTGTATACTATTCCATCAACGTCGTTTTTATGTTATTGTTCTTGCATGATGATGATGATGCTGATGACGATGATGGCGGTGGTGAGGCTGGTGGTGGTGATGGTGGTGTTGGTTCAAAAAACTACAAGAATGACTGTGATTTTTTCATTTAATTATTAGAACATCATCTGCCGTTACAACAAAGTCTATTATGGACTGAATAGCATCACACAATTGTGTTGAAATCAGTTGACTAGGGAGTACCACTATTTCATTGTACGAGGTGCTAAAGCTGACTGCTGAACACTCTATACCATGAATGTTATCTCCAAGTTCAAATTTCGCAGTAACTCGGAAGATGAACGAGGAGAGAAGTTCCTCCTGCAAGCTATTATGGAATATTTTACGTGTCGCTTCCTTGAAAGAATGTTGCTTGATAAAAATCTCATCAGTTTTTTAATCTCTGTTTATTATGAAAGTTTAATAGGAGATGACTTCTGTCTTGGTTCATAAAATACATTTTTTGTCTCAAAAAGGAAAGGGGGAATAGAATTAATGTATGAATCTTTTCTCTTTCCCGTGAAGGTTGAAATTTATTTCGGGTCTTCCATCATCCAGTCGCTGCAGAATATAGAACAAGGAACTTCTGGAGGAATTAAAGATAAGATAGGAAGCGGAGGATTTAGTCTCAAACTTACGAGCTCCCGACGTTGCTTTGCTTGCTTTCTGGCTTTTGTTCTCTCCGGAAGAGAGAAAAAACACTGTCAGACAATGCAATCGCGTGACATTGACGGGAATCTAAAATATTAAATGTACACCGTAATGCTTGGTCATGATACGTCGGGAATCTAGTGCCACGCAGTGTTATGAAATACACATCATATAACCAATGCAATTGAACAGAATAATAAACAAATTTTCATTGATTATAATTTTATTACGGTATTATAAATATTTTCAGTGCCCTTACTTGAAAGGAGCCTTCGCGGTTATCAGCCGCATGTTGGAATTTCAAGGAATAATAATTCTCATAATGTTATTCCAAATACGTCAATAGATAAAAACTGCTACATGTTATTTTTTCATAGGTACACACTCTGTGTGAATTTACTTATGTATGCAATTGTAATTGCTTGTCCCAGTGGTTATTTTTATAGGTGGTGGTCCTGGAGGTAATTTAGCGTTGCAGTAAGTCATGTAGTCTTCGGCGTTTAATAGATGATCCAAGATTTTGTGAGGTGATAAAATAAGAAGGACGTGTCACAAGGCCCTTTATGTGAAGGGACAGAATTTGAACACAAATAATTGACGTTTAAGATAGGTTAAATGTGACAGACTCTTGTCTTCGAAGTCAAGCCTAATAATACACTCTTTAAGGGTAAAATTCAGACATATCGGCATCCCTAAATACCAATAATTCAACATTATGTTAGTATGATATTCAGTTGTAATTACGATTATTATTATTATTATTATTATTATTATTATTATTATTAGTAGTAGTAGTAGTAGTAGTAGTAGTAGTAGTAGTAAAAGGATGCCTGTCTTCGACAATCAAAATTTAAAATGTAATTCGAAAATTTAAATGAATATGTTGGTATAACTTAGGAAAATATTTACAATTGTATAGAAACGTAACAGCTATTGTGAAAATTATTTATGAGCCATATAGAGTGTAATTGTATATGGGGTTCTAATTCGACGTCTATGGATCTATGAACACTTGGGAGAGCTATTTTGTCGTTCATGACTAAACACCAGAGTGAAGAGATGTATTTCAACTGTATGTAAACTTTGTCCCTGTGGCTTGTTGATTTTGACAGAGAAGACTAAATTTAGAGGAAATTGCGTCAATTTAAGAACATTAGCAATCAGAATTTTCAAATATATTCTTCAATTAAAAACCGTTCCTCATTATATTGAGCATGTCAGAATTTCTATATGAACAACATTTTTGTCTGCCTTACCAGAGTCAGTCTCGCTTCATTGCAAAAATCAGCATTAGTATTTGGATTGTCAAGAATAATTACAATGCGTCCAAATGTTATATCTAACTTTTGAGGTGGTATGTATGAAGGATGAAGAAAATTCACAAATTCAACAGGGTAATGTTATACTTCATAAACATCATCGCATACTTTGGAGCCAATTCTAATAATACTGTACCGTCCCCTGGCCTCAAATTTTGTCTAGCTCAGCGGAGAAGCTGCGTTGAGCGTTCGGGTGAAATTAGAGGGTCACAAAGTCTATCTAAAATTAACATAAATCAATAGGATAGGTTCTAGAATACATATTTCGTAAATGGGAACTCGCAGAAATAGTGGGTGGAATAAATTATTAACAATTATAGCATGAAAAAGAATGATCAATTCCCAAACTAAAATAATGAAATTAGTTCCAACATTTACAGTAAAATTCGTCGTCATACATTGCTAATGGAAACACGGGTCTCGAACCAAAATTACAAACATCGTCTGTGGAAATACGGAGGCATTACCGGTATTGTGTTTTACGAAAGAATCAAATACGTTAAACTGCAGGTGGCACGAAGCCCCGACTTTAACCGTCTCTTTACATGAAATATAATTATAGACTCGCACATCTCGGCCTGGTTAAACAAATCCGATCTAGTCGATAAACAAATAACAAAGCACTGACTTGGGACTGGCACGTATACCCCAAAAGAACACTGAACTTACTAGCACTGGATCCGCCCGGATAATTTGAAGAGGAATGGAACCTCACAACCAAAACTTCAGCTCGCGCTGTAACCCATTTGTACAACGTTGCACACAATAACAACGGACAATAAATACACAGGACAAACTCACAAGCACATTCCGAAATAGAAAAACAAACATATACGTTGGATGTCATCGTCTGAGAACCTTGGTCTCAAACCCAAAGCCTCTGTGGCTCTGGGTGTCACCAGCCATATTCTGCACGCAGTCCAGGTACTTGACGCCTAAAATTAGCAAAACCAGCTGAGGTATGGAGAGAAAATAACTAGCGGAGATATTTTTAAATGCGAACAGACCACCCTTTCTCTGTCAGAAATAATGGGATTTTGTGTACACCCCAATTAGGGTTACCAGATGTACGGTTTTTCTCATTTTGTTTCGCGTACGGTGCACCCTTAAAACCGTACGCCCAATGTTCCGTTCTTTTTATTATCGCGGTTTAGACAATATTATAGTATCGAAAAAGTGCGCGGTTATTCTGTATTCTGATTTCTGACCAATGATCAGCCATCACAGTTGAGAACAGTGCCTCTGGCAGTGTGGTAGCGGTACTAGCGGACATATAGAGCATGAGTCTCCTCCATTTTATTCTTGAGTTGCATTGTGAGCGGACGCAATACGTGTGCGGTAAACAAGAAATTGCTTTCCTATAGTGTGTTAAGTAAACGACAGCTACATTAACCACGTGGAATATTTTAAGTGATAACCGTAATGGTTAAATTTATAAACGAGAATGGGAAGAGGTCGATGAAGTTTAAGAGAAAGACACAAAGAAGAAAAGGAGGTTGCTGCAGTATCGTTCCGTTTGGGAAAAAGATTTCCCAGAATTACAGCACGTCGTGGGTAATAAGTACAAAGCGAGATGCAAGAGTGTATACTGGAATAGCTGGAGAAGGCTTTTCAATTAGTCATGGTGGAATAGGGGATATACGGTTATTTCAACAGTGCTTCGCATATGGAGAGGCAGAATTCAGCACGGCATGCAACTGTATTAGAAACCTACTTTCAGAAAAAATTCTTCCGAGTCAGAAAAGGTAAGCCACGAGTACGTAGGCCTATTTTGTTCAAAAACGTGCGTCGGAACTTACGCTTGTATACCATGGTGTAAAACACCACCTAAGTTACGCCAGCACAGACTGCAAAGTCAAACTTCTGTCAGAATTGTTTCCGGATTCTTCCCTAGGAAATAAAATATCATGTGGGAAGACAAAGTGTGAGGCTCTAGTGAAAGCTGTATTAGGTCCATGTAGTGTGGAATGTATAACAAAATAATTAAGAGAACACGTCTCATTTGGTGTGGGTATTGATGCTTCAAATACTTTGGAAAGGAAACCAAAAGTGTTCCCAATAGCTGTGAGGTATTTCGACGAAAAACTAGGTATTTGTAATAGAATTATAGGCTTCTATGAAGATGCGGACAAAAGTGCTATAAAAATGTCTCAACAAATTTATAATAGCATTTCGGGACACGGTTTAATGTTTTTCCAGATTTCAAGCTATACAGCTGAGAGCACAAATTCTAATTTTGTGATTTTTTTCTGTATATGTACACCTAAAGGTAGAAAATCCAACCTTGGTTAAGTCTAATTGTTGTGAAGATGTCGTTCACAATTCATGTAAAGCTGGGATGAATTCTGTGTCAATTGATATTGAAATGTTGATAATTAAAGTATTCAATTACTTCTCAAACCCATCAAAAAGAAAGACTGCTGAGAATCCTCCCAGTGATAGTATTTTATTTTTCAAGTGTTGATGACTGTCCAGCAGTCATTAAGAAATATTTGTTAGGTTCCTCAGAATCAGATTCTGGAAATCAAACACTTCTAGTAGAATTGTAGGCTATCTAAATTTTTCGTTACATTTAGCATATGTTTTCAAATAAGGCTGTTCTTAGTCTTGAAAAGAGTGATCTGGGAGTCTGTGAGGTATATACTGTTTTGAGAAATTTGAAAATGCAACTGGAACAGAGAATGGGAGAATCATATTTTGGTTACAAAGTGACTTGCACATTAAATAAATTGAATGATTTGTTTACTGGGGAAGTTAAGGTCTACGAAAATTATTTTATAAGTGACTATGAGGCTTGTGTTAATTATCTATGTAAATGGTTTGATTTTTGTGATGATTCTAATGTTTTTCACTGATGAATTGTATAACTCTAGAAAACTCACCTCAGTTCAGCAAGATTTTAAAGTTAGTGGAGACACTAGGTTTGCAGGAAAAGCTGAATATTTATTAAATGTGTTCAGAGGTTGTAGAAATAGGCAGTTTGTTTTCTGGTGAGATTGGTGCTGGTGAAAAGCTAAAACTAACTCTCCTAAGTAAAACAATACCAAATAGGTAACTATATATCACCGGTTTAATTGGCCCAGAAAAACTGAAGTATATTTTGATGGCACTTAAGTTTGCCTTAAGTATATTTCCATAGAAAGCATAATATATTGAAAGAGTATTTTCAGTAACGGAAATAAAAATAGAGATGACAGAAACAGATGCTCAGTAGATTTAATAAAAATGAAATTCTTGTGTACTTCAACTATGATTAGAATTGTAAGGAATTTCTCAAGAAAGTTTTGTTGAATAAGAAACTGTTACAAATTGTTTCTTCAAATGACAAGTACTTGTGAAATGTTAATTTCAATATGAAGCCTAACGCATTACTAGTTTTTAATATATTAAGTACCTACATATTTCACGCTGACGCTGTTATATTATTATCGGTATTTATATGTTAATATAACCCTGGTCTCTTCTGTTAATCATGGGTATGGTGCCTGAATTTAGCGCTGTATGACAAGGAAATGGAAGTGTTCGTTATTTGCCATCCGAAAAACTGGCATCCCTAAAGCCAATTCACTCACAGCGCGTCATGCTGCGAACATAGAAGGCCTCTCTTTACCTCCTCTCCTTAACAGACCTTTCTCCATTTGGCTTACGAAATGAGTTTCAACTACCCCCTTTGTATTCCGTTCTGACACACAAACAAAAGTTTGTCAGATATTATGCCGCATTCAGGGCTCACATTAACCTGTACTTAACACATACATCGCATACCTCTTGAGGATAGTCTACACTAATCAGGGCTCCTCGTGCCTCGCATCTAGAATACACAGGTTCTAATCTAGTCTCTACCTTGGTCTACTACCTAAACCTCTTCTCGGCTAATTCCACTAATATCTCATCGCTGTAATACACACACATATCTGGGCTCTTTCTGGCCTCGCATCTATCCTCTTTGGGTTATAATCTCACACTCGGCTACGGGTCAGCCTGTCGCATTATGATCTAAAAGACCATCTCTAATTTAAAAAGGGTGAAAAGATCTCTCTGGTCTTGCTGCAAGCTGAAAAACATGCTCCATACAAATCGTGCACGTTCTAACGCTATTAACTATCTGGCATTCGATACCTGGTTCCCCGCTAGAAACTCTAGAGGTAAGGTGACCTTAAATTCTATCAGAAGACGATGACATAAAACAACCACAGCGACCAAAATGGCGCTTAAGAAATCTACATAAAATCCGCTAAACACTATTAACCTATAATTAACCTCATACCATCTCAACCAAATCAAATAAAACACATGGCTAGCGCGTGCTGTCAGCCCCAAGTTAAATTAATTAACCTACACTTAAAATAAACGTGCTTAAGGCATTGAAACTTCTATAATTAAATATCTAAATTTTTGAAAAGGCTCTGAGACGAATCTATAACTACAAATCATGCTTAAATTGCAGTTTAACTCATCTGATATCTCCACCATTGCCTTAGCATACCATCTGGGGCTGCGTTGTAGAGTTATCATATCCTAGAGCTGCGGACGCTGAATCTTGAAGCCTGGCACTCGACTCCTGGGAACGCCATTACAGTTGCCGTCTTCTCCTCTGTTGATCCTCTAGAAGTCCTAGAAACTGTATGCTGCAATCAAATATTCCTCTGCACTGTCTTTCATGTACACGCACTTAATGCCGCGACTTAGGCAAGATTGTTGATCTAAATCTCCTACTTATGATGTGAGTTCGATCACAAGTAGAGCCTATTAGGTGTATGGGAAACCCGGTCACAACAAGTTTATTTAGCAACTAACTCTCCGCGAACTGCACTCAATTGACGAACTTGATCTAGTTCAGATATCATCTACTCACAGAATACGCTCGAGCGAGTTAGTCTATTTCCTATTTAAAACATTGTCTAATAGCTTTGTTTAAGGCACTGTATTATAAGCACATTGTCTCGAGGTTCGATACGATTGACACGCACAACGCACAGGTTACTCACCTCTTGCTCTCACTCACTGGCTTCCCTTTATAGTACTTGCTCGTTTCCGTTAGGGTCTGTACTTCCCCGGCCTCTCTACAGACTATCTTCGTGTACCGGCCGCGTCTTCCCAACAGCTGTTTGAATTTGAGTGAGGAAACCCTGAATTTGCTTGCTTGTCACCGCAATGGTGCAAATAGTTCTCCATAAATCAAATTAATATATTTTAATGTTCAGCAAATGATGGCACTGGCACTCGTATGGAAGTAAATTGATCTAATAGCTTACTGCCAGGCCTGAAGTGGTCATATTTGGCTACGTATAGTTGGCACTACTCGCTTCACCTCTCGGTCACTCTCTCGCAATCTCCTTACTCTCCCTGGCATGGTAGCGCTATGCACGGAGTCTTCACGAGTTGGGGTCTCCACAAGTAGCCGCAAGGACTGCAGCTTGCGCTACGGGGTCGCCTCCTCCTGAAGTACGGAGTTCGGGCTCTTCACGGTGCTATATTAGAATTTTCTGATTATATAAATTGATGCTACTTGGACTGTGATCTATTGAAGCGTTAAAGTAAGTTATTTTTTCTTCATATTTTTAAATATTCAGAAACCGTTGATTAAGGACGTTAACTTTTTCTGCTATTTTCGAACAATAATACTGACCTCATTTGATTGCGAAGAAAAACAAATAAATATCGCACAGCATGTTTTAAAATCTGTCTTTGTGAAATCTCAATAATATTATTGTGGCCTAGTTCTTCATTGCTGAGTTTTTGAAACCATTCAGTTAAGTTGGAATCGACGACATTCTTCTTTAGTTTAAAAATACTAATTTTGGTCCGTAGTGAAAAATATTTTAAAATTGACTTAGGCGTTGTCGGAAACAGCATAGATTCATAATTCTCCTGACACTGATATTTGAAGTCGTTTTAAGTGATTCAAAACTTCTGCCTTCAATTTCTTATGTTTATTTATTTATTTGTCTTCTTTCAAGTGGTGAAGTTCGAGCGCATAGCTCTCTCTTACACTTAACCACACTTACAATACTTTCGTGCCGATATATTACGTTACAATTTACTAGAATTGCATTATGCTAACACACAGGCTATCACTCTCACTCAAATTTGTAAAGGAATTAAAATATTATACTGTACGTTAACCATTATGAAATAATATTGTTCAAAGCACACACACGCCAAATAAATGCGAATAGTAGAAAAACACACTCTAGCGCCGTTCACACATTCAGCTGTTCAGTGAGCACGTCAGTTGGTAGCTTTCAACAGTTAATCCCGGCAAGATCTCTTGAATTTAGTTAATGAATCACCTTCCCTGACACTGACTGGTACGGAATTCCAACATCCGGAACCGTTCACAGTAAAATAATTGTTATATGCAAACGAATGGTGAAGATGTATTGCAAGAGTACATCCAGCGCGAGTTTTACAGATATGAAATGATTAGAGAAAGTAAAATTTAGAGGAAATGTGCTGAGGAGGGTTGATATATAGGAGATTATGAATTAATACAAGAATGTGATATTACGTGATATGATATTACGTATTCGCTTAGTTGTTTCAAGTCAGTATTTACTTTTTGCACTGCATCTGAAAATTCGCTTATTCTACAGTGGCTATATATTTGAAGGTCATCAGCATATAAGTGGTATTTGCATTATTTTAGTATAGACGAGATGTCTTTGATATACAGAAAAAAGTAGTGGTCCCAAAACACTTCCCTGTGGGGTGCCTACTTTCCTAGGTCTCTCTTTTGTTTTTGTTTTAGCCAGTGAATTTCTTGATAGTAAGCTTGGTTGGTAGCTCAATTTAAAAATGAATCTGAGGTAACAGTTGAAAGCTCGCTGCAGTTTCAATGTTTGTTTCTCAGTTGCGTCAACAAATATTACGTCACAATAGTCGACGATAGGAAGAATTGAAGTCTGCACTAGTCTTTGTCGCATGTCTGGTGGTAAGACTTCTTTATTTCTTTTCAGTGGATGAAGCGGAGAAAAAAACTTTCTGACATATATTTTTATATGTTTCGTCCAATTTAGAGTTTCAGTCATAGTAACTCATTGTTATACTGTAAGTAATCATTTTATCGTTTATTAGCAGAGGTGGAGTATGAGCAGTGTTGATCAGATGTCGTAACTTTCGAGAACCGACAATTATTGCCTTTTTTATGGGTTCATGAGAAGCCTATATGATATTACGTATTCACTTAGTTGTTTCAAGTCAGCATTTACTTTTTGTACTGCATCTGAAAATTCGCTTATTCTACAGTGGCTGTATATTTGAAGGTCATCAGCATATAAGTGGTATTTGTATTATTTTAGTGTAGACGAGATGTCTTTGATATACAGAAGAAAGTAGTGGTCCCAAATCACTTCCCTGTGGTGTGCCTACTTTCGTAGGTCTCTATCCTGAAATCATGCCATGAGTTGTTACCCGATGCCAACAATCATTCAAATAAAATGTAAAGAACTTGAGCATTAACGAGTCGAGCCAGAGAGATTCCAGTTACCTAGCTCTTTGTTGTAAGTCTACTGTGTTAAAAAAGAACCACGGAAATCCAACAGAGTTAGAAAGTCACTTGACGTTGTTTCATAGCGATTCTGATGTCTTCGGTATCTTTAAGGAGAGCAGTTGCAGTACTGTACCCCTTCTTAAAACCTGACTGTAAGAGGTCAAGGAGAGAATGATCATTCAAATATTTCAATACTTGTTCGTATACAAGTCATTCGAGAGCCTTAGAAAGAGCCTGGAGGATAGTGACGGGGTTATAATCAGAAGGTGGTTTAGAATCACAATAAGGAATTATTTCATTTACTTTGAAAGCTTTAAATTTATCAACAACGGACAGCAACCAGTCTATAATGCTGTAGCACAAGCAATATGGAGGCCAAGCGTGTACGTTGGCTTTCATTTTGGCATAAGTTTGGTGATGTGCTTTGCCTTATTCTGAGCTAGTTGGTTTATTGAATATGATGGCGGGCACAAAACTCGCCTTCAGCGAGCGAATGAATTGCAGTACATCCATGGGTGCCGATAGTGGGAAAGCAATAACCGGAACTTCCTAAGAAAAAAAAAATCCCGACACCATTACCCAGACCATAGCGGACACTGTGCGAAAAATATCGTTGGCGATTGTTCGAGACCATTTGTACACCCTGGCCTGAAATACCATGTATTTGATTTTCTTTTTCCAATAAAATCTGAAAGAGAAAATCCACCTGGTCGTTGACAATTTTAATTTTGAGCTTTAACTCAAACCTTGCTTACACCCACACAACAGACAAAAGAAATATTGCTTATATGAATTGATTAACAGGCTGATCCCTAATAGGGGTGTTTATCAGATAGCTTACCTTTCGCTCTCACTCTAGACGATGTACACGCTGAAATCAACAAGTTAAATCGATTAGTGATCAGTTACAGTAATTGTCCGAAATAGATATTTCCTTATCAGAAAGACTTGTACGAGACGGAAGTCTTTTCCGAGGAAACAATGGAAGCTGGACAAGCACTGATGACATTTCTCAGTCAAACACGCACAGAGAGATGAAATAACATGGTCACTATTATCGATATGAAAACGAATAGTCGACAAGCATGGCGTATTCTTAAGAAATTCAGTGGTGATCTACTATCCGCACACTTTATCTTGGTGCATTTACATCCTAGTGCTGAATCGGTCGACCTCGGCGATCTTCGAGATTCATACCGGCAACCTCTGAAACACAAACTATGAATCGCTTAAGCATCGTTGTGCGACATCTGGCGTAAACTTTACGTACTGGTACTGTTGTTGTTTACACATCAAAGTCAAAGTATAGAATTCATGCTAGGAACAAGATTCGCATCGAGAGATATGTTTTATAATGTTATATAATGTGTATGTGACATAGTTGTTGGCTTAAGATGATAACGGTTTAGAAATTTCATATCGATCGATCATCTTCTCGATTCAATTCAGATTTCATTTTCATTCAGTTGGCAGCACCAGGCAGCACTATCGATACCGGGACAGCTCCCTCCTTACTCCTCACCCCGTACACAAATGCATCAAGATAAAGTGTGCGGACAGTAACTAGTACACCACTCAACTTAAATCGATAAAATGCTAATCAGATAGCAAACCAAAAGATTTTAAATGGAAGGACATCAAAATATAAGCCAAATAGTGAAAAACTTAAACGGTGCATTAAATATCAGACAAATTTCTTAAAGACCAGTTTTATTTTCGAACGCAATCGACAGTCTGAAATTAAACAAGGAATCTGTTATGGATGAACTCAGAATACAACAAATAAGGCAATTTGGACCAGCTACAGTCCAGTGCTTACTTTCACTGATGAACAACTGTACACCCAGGCTGAAGATTGCTCGGTTATGCTTCGTGTAGTTGCAATCCTAAAGCCTGGAAAGACTCCTGACAGCCCAAAGGACTTTAGGACGGTCTCACTCTTATGTCATACTTGTAAGTTGCTGGAGAGAATGATCTCAACAGAATATCTGCTTCTTTCGATAACAAGCTGATTCCTGAAAAGGCGTCTTTGTTAACAGGCAGCTGTAGTGTGTCAGCACAGAGCACGTTTTGTGGTTCTAAAACCCACTTCAGCCACATAGGAACGTGTAATCGGCAACCGTGATATCCACGAAATAAAATCGTTACATTTGCCAGCGAGTGAAAGTCTATTATGGTGGTAGAATCCGATATTTAAATTGGCCTAATTAATAATAATAATAATAATAATAATAATAATAATAATAATAATAATAATAATAATAATAACCGAGGCTCAGTGGCTCAGGGTTAAGGCGCTGGCTTTCTGAGCCCAAGTTGGCAGGTTCGACCCTGGCTCAGTCCGGTGATATTTGAAGCTGCTCAAATATGTCAAACCCGCGTCGGTAGACTTACTTTCATTTAAAATAATTCCAGCAGCACAAAATTTCGGCACCTCGGCGTCGTCAGAAACAGAAAAATAGTTAGTGGGACGTAAAGCTAATAAAATTATTATTATTATTATTATTATTATTATTATTATTATTATTATTATTATTATTATTATTATTATTATTATTATTATTATTACGCCCAAAAGCCCTCAATTAACCACCCAGGACTCTTGCGGGTGGGAGCGCCATGTATCTTGGCAGTAGTATCCGCCTGACAACACAGGTCCCCGCACAGCCGAATGCCAGAAGGACATATTATTATTAATTATTTTCTCTATATTTAGTACTATGGTTCATGTTTGTGGGTTACTGTAGTCACGTCCTAGTTCGTGAACTATGTGCAACGGCTGAGTGGCCTAGTAAGTAGTCCTGAGAGTCGGGATACCAGTTGCTATGGAATGGGAGTGGGCATCTCGGACATATTCTGAGTCCTGGCCCTTCTTGTGCTCAGGCGGCTAGGACTATACAATTCACCGGTGGTCCATAACGCGTTAGAGGAGAGATCCTCACTTGGACTATGTGCAAGTAGGGTAGCATCCTGCTTCATGAATTTACCGAGCTCAGAACATTTTAAGCAAGCCTCCTACCTATGGGAGTAATGAAGTCCCACTCCCATTTGACAGGCGAAGGGCTCCTTGAAAACAACTTGGCGAACGAAATGGAATTCGATGGGGAGCTATCAATATTAATGGGGCTTATGGAAGAAAGAAGTTAGAACTGACTGAGTCAGCAAAGAGGGTGCATCTGGATGTGCTAGGAGTAAGTGATATTCGGGTAAGGAGAGTTAATGAGGAAGAGATAGAAGATTATAAAGTGTACTTGACGGGTGTTAGAAAGGGAAGGGCAGAGTCTGGGGTAGGGATCTTTATCCGGAATACCATTGCACGCAATTAGGACAAGAATTGTGTCCGTGTATTCACCATGTGAGGGTGCAGATGAGAATGAAGTTGACAAGTTCTATGAAGCATTGAGTGACATCGTGGTCGGGGTCAACAGCAAGGATAGAATAGTGCTAATGGGCGATTTCAATGCGAGAGTTGGGAATAGAACTGAAGGATACGAAAGGGTGATTGGTAAATGTGGAGAAGATATGGAAGCTAATGGGAATGGGAAGCGTTTGCTGGACTTTTGTGCTAGCATGGGTTTAGCTGTTACGAATTCATTCTTCAAGCATAAGGCTATTCACCGCTACACATGGGAGGCTAGGGTTACCAGATCCATAATAGACTATATCGTAACAGACTTTGAATTCAGGAAATCTGTTAGGAATGTACGAGTTTTCCGGGGATTTTTCGATGATACAGACCACTCTCTGATCTGTAGTGAACTAAGTATCTCTAGGCCTAGGGTAGAGAAAGTGAAATCTGTCTGAAAACGAATAATGGTAGAAAATCTCCAGTGCGAGGAAATTAGACAGAAGTACATGGACATGATTAGTGAGAAGTTTCGAACAGTAGACAGTAAGCAGGTTCAGGATATAGAAAGTGAATGGGTGGCATACAGGGAAGCTGTAGTAGAAACAGCAAGGGAATGCCTAGGACAACTGTGTGTAAAGATGGGAAAAGGCGAACACCTTGGTGGAATGATGAAGTGAGAGCAGCCTGTAAACGTAAAAAGAAGGCTTATCAGGAATGGCTCCAAACAAGAGCCGAGGCAGACAGGGATTTGTACGTAGATGAAAGAAACAGAGCGAAACAAATAGTTGTTGAATCCAAAAAGAAGTCATGGGAAGATTTTGGTAATAACCTGGAAAGGCTAGGTCAGGCAGCAGGGAAACCTTTCTGGACAGTAATAAAGAATCTTAGGAAGGGTTTTGAGTAATTCAGGTGAACTCCTAATAGATCTCAGCGAATCACTTGAGAGGTGGAGGGAATGTTTTCAACATCTTCTCAATGTAAAAGGAAATCATCCTGGTGTTGCAAACAGCCAGGCTCATGAGGAGGAGGAAAATGCTGTTGGTGAAATTGTGCTTGAGGAAGTGGAAAGGATGGTAAGAAAATTCCATTGTCATAAGGCAGCAGGAATAGATGAAATTAGACCTGAAATGGTAAAGTATATTGGGAAGGCAAGGATGAAATAGCTTCATAGAGTAGTAAAATTAGCATGGAGTATTGGTAAGGTACCTTCAGATTGGACAAAAGCAGTAATTGCACCTATCTATAAGCAAGGGAACAGGAAGGATTGCAACAATTATCGAGGTATCTCACTGATTAGTATACCACGCAAAGTATTCACTGGCATATTGGAGGGGAGGTTGCGATCAATCGTTGAGAGGAAGTTGGATGAAAACCAGTGTGGTTTCAGACCACAGAGAGGCAGTCAGGATCAGATTTTCAGTATGCGCCATGTAATTGAAAAATGCTACTAGAGGAATAGGCAGTTGTGTTTATGTTTCGTAGATCTAGAGAAAATATACGATAGGGTACCGAGGGAAAGGATGTTCACTATACTGGGGGACTATGGAATTAAAGGTAGACCGGGAAGTGTTACAAGCCGGGAGTCGCGCATCTTGGTATTTCATCCATTTAAACAGTAAGTTTTCAATGGATTATGTTGAAATTATTTTCAGTAGTTTATCAAAGCCTGTTCTTTAATTATTAATACTTTCATTAATCTATATCGAAAAACTTTTAAGTAAATGAGTCATAAACTTACTAAAAATTCATAACATTTTTGACATTTTAGGTACAATATCTGAGAGCCTTTTTGAAAATTTTTACTTGAGATTTTTACGTGTTATTTTGCCACTGTTAGTTGACCTTGGTAAGTAAATTCAACTTCCTATCTGAAATACATTTCAGTGAAGAAAATAATAACCCTGCACAATTTTTTTTTACCTAAATTCTAAAAATAAATAATATCATAGAGTCTATTAAACCTAACTGCATAATTTTACTTATCAGCAGTCACTGTTACATGTAAAATATATGGTCCGAATTTCAGCTTTCTATGCCTAAGAGTTCCTGAAAAAATGTACCTAAGTTTACAAAAATGTAGTATTGAGAAAAAGTGATTAAAACATAAAACTTAGTATTACAACTTACTTCAGTGCATTCCTGAAGAATAGTCATCATTATCTGCTTCAGCTGATTCATCTAGCTTCCTTTTCCTTCTTTTTGCAATCCTGCCTTCCTTTGATGAGGCCTCAGCACCTCTTTCAGCATATTTTACTCTATCTTGATCAATTCGACACAAAACTGTTGTGGTGTTATGATCTGGTTCTATGCCTAATGCCTTCAAAACTTTAATTCTCCCCACTGCATCCTCATTGATAACAGCATCACATACACCAATAACTATTGCACTATATTCTATAAAAACAGTTTTTGGTAGGCGTTCCCACACACAATTATTAAAACTTTCATTTACATTTTGAGTCTGCTCATGAAGACATTTTTTCAACAGTTTCTCTTCACTGAGGTCTCTGAAAACAGGTCTCATGGCTTCTATCACAGCACTAGGAAGTGAGTGTTTGTGTTGATAACTAACACCACTTCTAAAGCTTTCTGGAAACCACACCATGGCTCCTCACCTTTGGGACACAACAGATGTTGTGGGTATGAGTCTGTAGATGCTTTATGTAAAAATATTGCCCACACAGCTGACCTCATGTCCTTCAAAATATGGGTATTTCTCCTGATAGCTAACCCATAGTAAGTCTGAATCAAGTCTATTTCTGAGTCAGTTAACCTACCAGCACCACCTATTTTTTTTGTCATGCAACACTTTTCCTTTCAAGTCTTTCTTTAGTTTCCTAAGTCTGGCACCCATTCTTTTCTGCACATGCCCTACACATTCAAGTTTCTCTATATTTACATTAGGGCCATAAGGCTGTGCTTCACTGACTAACTTATATCCTTTGGAATCTCCATCCCCCTAAGTAATTCACATAACGCACTCCTCTCTCATCAACTGATCGAAGGAAGAGTTCTTTAGCACCAGCTGCTTCCATGCCCCCACTGGAGCCTTCATAGTCCTTTACACACTTATGGTCCTTGATGTTTAACCTGCACCCTCTGCAGTATTTTGTAAGAATTTCAAAGTCCAATACCTTACCTGTGTCACTAGATGTGACAGCAACTACTCCATGAGAGGAGGTGTGGCCTCTCTTCTGCCATGTCCCATCTAATCCCACAGTAATGTCACTATCACCATTGTTTTCTTGGATAGCTTCTGTTGCTGCAGTTCTCATTGTTTCATTACTCACTTCACGCAGATGTTTCTATAAAATTCCATAGTAATTACTAAATTTCTTAGGTGGAGGGGCTAAGTCTAATATTGCACAGAGGATCTCTGCAGCTTTCTGCCCTTTACCTATACACCGCATGCCATACACCATTCTTAAATTAATATTAAAATATCTATCTGAAGTTTTTTGTGAAGTCCTAGTTGACTTTATGTTACAATTCTGACAGGTAATAACAAGTTTAGAAGAAAGTCCTTTCCTAACACTAGTATCTTCAGTGATAAACAAAGAGTCTTCACATTTACAGTATTTACAACAGGTGTTACTGCTAATGAATTCTGATAATAACTGTATATTAACAATAATATTACCCTTACCAGTACTATTTACAGAATAACTGTCAACAACTTCTTCACCCAAATACGTCAGTTTCCTACTTGAACAGCTTGGAATATTTAGGCCTACATTATCACTTCGACTACCGGTACTTTGTTCTTGCAGGTTAGAATGAGCACGAGGTTCGCAATCGTATATTTTAGTATATTTATTCCCTTGGAATTTACGTTTCCTGTACACACTACCGGCTCTAGTCATTATCACTATTTTATAACAGCACCTATAGCATAAAGATGAAACCAACGTGCAACAAAATAACTTTTATAACTTCAAATGGACCAACTTGTTTACTCATACAAACACAACATAAAACAAAAGAAGACGTGGCAGCGCATACCCAGACTATAGCAGATTAGCCAACAATAAAAAACAAATTCAACAAAATTTACTAGAAAAGTTTATAACCACAGGGGAAGGAGAAATTTAGATCAGAGTACAATGGGGCGTGGCTTGACTCAACTTACAGATGCGTGCACTCCGTTTAAGTATTTTTTTAAAATCTAAATATGCACAAAACAATATTAAAATGCATACCATTTTGTTCAGAAAACTTAGGAGAATTTAATACAATAAAAATCCAAAAATGCATTTTTTTACCATTTCACACTTCCCAGTTGCCTTAAAATCTATCATAGGCATTTATGTTGACAATTGGGCTTCAGTGAGAATTGGTGGTAGAATGAGTTCTTGGTTCAGGGTACTTACAGGGGTTAGATAAGGCTGTAATCTTTCACCTTTGCTGTTCGTAGTTTACATGGATCATCTGCTGAAAGGTATACAATGGCAGGGATGGATTCAGTTAGGTGGAAATGTAGTAAGCAGTTTGGCTTATGCTGACGACTTGGTCTTAATGGCAGACTGTGCCAAAAGCCTGCAGTCTAATATCTTGGAACTTGAAAATAGGTGCAATGAGCATGGTATGACAATTAGCCTCTCGAAGACTAAATTGATGTCAGTAGGTAAGAAATTCTACAGAATTGAATGTCAGATTGGTGATACAAAGCTAGAACAGGTCGATAATTTAAAGTATTTAGGTTGTATGTTCTCCCAGGAAAGTAATATAGTAAGTGAGATTGAATCAAGGTGTCGTAAAGCTAATGCAGTGAGCTCGCAGTTGCAATCAGCAGTATTTTGTAAGAAGGAAGTCAGCTCCCAGACGAAACTGTCTTTACATTGGTCTGTTTTCAGACCAACATTGCTTTACGGGAGTGAAAGCTGGGTGGACTCAGGATATCTTATTCATAAGTTAGAAGTAACAGACATGAAAGTAGCAAGAATGATTGCTGGTAAAAACAGGTGGGAACAATGGCAGGAGGGTACTCGGAATTAGGAGATAAAGGTTAATTTATGAATGAACTCGATGGATGAAGCTATACGCATAAACCGGCTTCGGTGGTGGGGTCATGTGAGGCGAATGGAGGAGGATAGGTTACTAGGAGAATAATGGACTCTGCTATGGAGGGTAAGAGAAGTAGAGGTAGACCAAGACGACGATGGTTATACTCTTTTTCTAACGATTTAAAGATAAGAGGTATGGAACTAAATGAGGCCACAACACTAGTTGCAAATCGATGATTGTGGCGACGTTTAGTAAATTCTCAGAGGCTTGCAGACTGAACGCTGAAAGGCATAAGAGTCTATAATGATAATGTATGTATGTATGTTATTATTAATTATTATTATTATTATTATTATTATTATTATTATTATTATTATTATTATTATTATTATTATTATTATTATTATTATTATTAAATAATAACGTCCAAAAGTTCTTTCGAAATCTGAAGAGAGTTTTACACGTAACTAAATTATATTTCTTACATTAATATTGGAAAATCTATGTGAAAAGGTAGAGGAAGAAACGTGCGGAGTTTTGTTGCCAGTATAATTAGCTAAGTCCAACCCTTTCTTTACTACAGAGTGCTAATAGCGCAACAGTTTTATGACTCTACTGTGATGACGTGATGGTCATTCAGCTATTCGTGTTAACGTTCCTATATCAGAAGAATGTAAATAAGAACATTTACTTACATTTGTTGTCTTCGTACTTCCACCTGACATGAAATTCTCGCATGATACTAGGTCATAATGGTTAAGGTTTACTAATGGTTCATTAGGTTACGTGTAAGTAACGTGGATGAAAATCCTTCCTGATTAGCATGATAAAGATACAACAACTTCCTGATGAACATTATTATTTTTAACTCACTCTACAATTTTGTACGTGTCTGGATAATGTTTGTTTAGTGATTCGTTTTAACTTTGAGTGTTCTATTTCATGTACGGGCTTGGTGACGAACGATCTGAAAATCTTTCTTGAATAACATAATAATTACAGAATTTGCTTTGTATTGCCATCTCTACTGTGACATAATTACATTCATTTCTTTAATTTTACCATCAAAAATGATCGGGGAAGCAAAATATTTTAGAAACATGTGATCAAATACTTCGACGTATGACCCAATACTGTACTTCTAGAAAGTGATCTCTAAGATAATATAGACATAGTGCTCTTAGTTTTGAAATTGCGGTATGAAAATAGAGGGTAGGAGTAATGATAATAATAATATAATAAAAATCTTCCGCAGTTGCCAGCGGATACAGGAGAGAGTACCTACACAATGCCACAGAAGATGACTACCGCAGCAGTAGTCGAAACGTCAGGAAGGAATGAGAGGAGTGGACCGCTGCATAATAGCCCAGAAGATTTTTGCTATATTTATATTGGCCGTAAAAGCCTTCATACTTTAATAATAATAATAATAATAATAATAATAATAATAATAATAATAATAATAATAATAATAATATAATAATAATAATAATAATAATAATAATAATAATAATAATAATAATTTATAGAAAAACGAGAGAAGGTTTCTTCACAAGATACTTGGCCTAAACTACAAAAACGAGATGTACATAATAAAATTCAGGCAAGAAATATATTCTAAGATCACGGGCACAATGCGCAAACGCAGAGCTCCCTTCTGCGATCACCTACGACGGATGGACGACTCTAAATGGACTAAAGGCTATTTTTAAACAATTTTGACTCAAAACAAAAAATAGCAATTCCCTGGTATATTAACGTCAAGAAAGAGCTCGAAGAAATAAGTCTACTGCCAGAAGACGCTTACAAACGGGAGCTTTCCAGAACAAACATCGTGACATTTGGAGCTTTCCGAGATGAGAAATGGACAACTGGTGAAAGGGGAAAACTAATGAAGACCTACTGACTCAAACGAATATTGAATATACGCCAGAATGTGTAATGAAACTTATCATGGTCTCTACTTGGCTTATTAGCGGATAATATTTAAAC
Organism: Anabrus simplex; assembly: GCF_040414725.1. Taxonomy (NCBI): domain Eukaryota; kingdom Metazoa; phylum Arthropoda; class Insecta; order Orthoptera; family Tettigoniidae; genus Anabrus; species Anabrus simplex. The sequence continues at coordinate 306,442,852 of NC_090265.1, read as the reverse complement.
AAATGAATTAATTATTGTTAAGGAGTTAATTAAAAGAAGAATGAATTATATGAGCTGAAATATCGTATCTGAAAGAGCAGGTGAATAATTGGAAGCCGAAAATTTACCAGTTTTTTGACAATCGAAACATCTCTCTCGTCCATTAACATATTACGAGTTCAAAATATGATAGCATTCAGCCATGCCAGGAACTAATGCTTGCTTACGTTTGGCGCACTGACACCAGGTACAGTAGCGCGCTATATCTATGACTGCTCAGTTAGTCAGTCGCCCTGACATCGCTAGTCCCTGAACGATCAACACACATTCCATTCTGAATTCATCCTATTGTGTTTGCATTTGTACCACTCACAAGTTGTGTGAAATTAATGTTGTCCAGTTGGTAACGCGAGACTCGTGATGACTGTGCTCGGTCCAATGACGTGCCCCACTGTCCTCTACCAACTGTGATAAACAAACACTAGCGCTGCCTCGCCCAATTGCAATCGTATTTTGAATATATCTTCCAGCACTATAAGATATATGTCCTTTTTTCCCAAGACTGTATATTTCTGACATGCTTTTATTCCTCATTTCAGTTCCTTGTCAATTTTTAAAGAATCACATTTTAAAAACTTAATGACACGTTATCCGTGTCGGTGAGTGCACTTACACCCTTTCTTAACGAACAACCTGTTCACTTCTATGAATTCGACAGTAGCATCTCTCCTTGCAGGTAGGAGAAAACAACACATTCTTGATATCAACCACCTGTCCGTAGATGAGATCAAAAGTGTGACACGCCTATGGCTCTCAATCTGGGAATGTTGATTAGAGTCCACACGGGACCTGCAGCAATCTCTCACATTGCTACCACTTACTTGCACCAAGATCTCACTTACATCTTTCCTATCCGACCTCACTTGGCCAAATGTTGTGCTATTCTAAGTCGGCATTAGGCCCTATTAGACTGTAAGGCAATTTTCACGTGCATTATGGCACTTCCCAATAATTTTCCAGTATTTTTATTCTGCAAAGGGCCGGAGTTTAATCTTTTCCCTTTTATTAAAGTTAATATAAAACGGTTTGATAGGTGTAATTTCTCTTTAAACAATGAACTCTGTCACAATCTCGATAGTAGGATTAATTCCTGAAATCCATAGACATTTGTGGCTTTTTATTCCAATTCGTATTCCTCGACTGACTCTAGACTTGCACGTGCCAGCTTCCTTTTAAGAAAGGAGAGACGAATAGATCACTTCTTGGTGTTGGACATATTATTATTATTATTATTATTATTATTATTATTATTATTATTATTATTATTATTATTATTACGTATAAAATGCCAACTACAATATATCAGACCGTAATGCAGAATCCAATATGGTGATTATCTTGGGCCCTTGGCATAAGTTTGCAGTCTGCTGTGAGACAATAGTAAAGTGATTGACGTAAGTTCTAGATAAAATTATTAACGCCGATAATGTTCACAATAATTTCCGCACAGAAGAACTATTATATTAACCATTAACTGGGTTTACAAAGTACAAAACCACGACATTATATTATTTATCGCTTAATTTTTTAAAAAAAATCACGTACACATATTCGACCAGGGTAACACCAAAAAAAAAAAAAAGAAAAACCGAAAATCATAAACGTTTATAACATCTATCATAACAGCGTAAAATAAGGTATTTAAAAGAAAAAACATGTTATGTGAACCTCTTAGACTGATTCTGATGGTTCGGTCAGCTTCCGCTGTGCTACGTCTAGAGAGTCATCTGGTGGCGAATGAACGTACAATTTCCACTTCTATTATAACGTCTCAATTTAAAAGAGTGGTTGTTTAAGAAGCCTTGCTTGTGGACAGCCGAGATTTTCTTCTGATGACGCAGAGCACTGTTCCCTGCGAAACGTGAAGAATTTCACCTTATTTTTTGACACGGCATAAGCCCAAAAGCCTATACAGTATCATGTCTATAAGTACGGGCTGTGAAAGTATCAATGGCAACAAAATAACGTCTAAGTTTGTTTACAAAATGAGATTATTCGAATAGGATTTTCTGCTGTTGACCTTGGTGCTTCGCTCCGGATCAAAAGTTTTAGATGCAAGATAAAGAACTTCGTCCGTTTGACATGGACCCAGGTACCCAGAGATCAATAAAGGATAATATCCCGAAACAAGTTTCAAAGCAAATGTAAATAATTCTCAGACGCAGTGGAAACAGAATAAACACACTACACGCTGTTGATCGTAACCAGTGCAGACGTTTAACTGTTCGAACTTGAACCCACTGGGCCTACCATTAAACGCGTCTCTCTAAGACATAACAAGTTAACGAACAAAACACTAAATAACATAACGTGATGTATTTTCACACAAGGTTATGATTTAGAAGCTGAAGTTTAAAAATAACATGCTGACAGAGTCAGACATATAAAGAGAACGAATATAGGTGTTCAGTACTTACGGGTAGAAGCATGGTTATTTGCCTCGGTCGGAGATTTCGCGCACCCACGCAACAGAGTTACATACACTCTTACATTGGATCTCCAGTCAGTACCAAAGGAGGCAGTAACATTCCACCTCGTATCCAAACCACGGCACGCGATTCTACACTTCAATATATAAAAGTTCTGTTATTTACCCCAAAAATCTATAACGTAACAACCGTGAGGATAATGTCAGCTAAATATTATTAGGTTTTTATTCATTTGTTGATGTGACGATTGACCACTACGAAGCAAGTCGTTCCTTACAGTAGTTATCATCTGCTACTTGTAAATAATTCGTATTGAATTGACTGTCTAACGTATCTGTCATTTCACTCTAAGTCGTGATAACCGCTGGGCGACGTTGTCACGAAAATCAAGTGAGCTATTCCCTTGCCTATCCCTCACTCGTATCATTTTATGCTTTCTTATGAGGTGTGCGGGTACGAAAATGTGTTGCTTGAGAAAGTACAAACGTGTCGTCAAACCGGATTATGTCATACATTTTAATATGTAGAATGCAGTACTAGATTCCATTAAGCTGCACTATTTATGAAGGAGCGTGTTCAGAATTCTTTAATACCGACCAAGTTATGGCTTGTGCAATAAGAGGACTGAGAGTGTTGCCGTCCTCGGCTGACCGAATTCAGTGCGACGCTCGGTTAGCCTCGTAACTCAGACAGCAAGTGGTGGTGCACCCAAATGAACTCAAGCCATGACGAATGGTCCACTTCTATTCACTACCCAAGCTGTTCGCTAAATTTATGAAAAGAATTGAAATATCTCTATTTCTGCAATCTCCTGCTTCCGATGTATTTGCTGCCTTAATATTTTCCTTGGCGGCGGTAAACTTACAGCAATAACAACTTCAGTCGAAGTAAAGAGAGAAGATAAGGATCTCTTCTAAACTTGGTGCGTTATTCATGAACAAAAACGGATTGAGCCAGATACTTACGTAACTTCTCCAGTTAAATTCTTTCCCGTAGTATTCTGACAGCGAAGACTCATTTCTTCAGCGAGAAGTACTTTCAGTGTCTATTAAATAATAATGCTTGCCGGCGGAAGAGGTAATCTGCCCCCTACCCTCTTGAAATATTAACTGAATTCAAATTTCACACTCAAGTTCCCCTAGCACACCAGAATTTATTCAACCATATTGAACAGTTGAATCGATTGAGGCAGTAGACTGGACGCTTGGAGATCAAAGGACACTGGAACATCTTGTGCGTAGGTGTCGTTCATTAAATGTTGTCAGTATTAAATATGGTAATTGTTACCTTAAGGGAGAAAATAAGCATGTTAGTCTCCTGTCCTAACATTAATGGTAGATTTCTAGCTAGCGGTTTGACGACACACGAACTGTATACCAGTCTTCGACGACGCGAAAATTGGAAAGAGGTTGATAAAAATAGTAGCGGTAATGACCTTAATTCATTGTTAACATACCCCAAACGTGGTGGAAATACATCGGCCTGTGTAGAGATTTCAAACACCGAAAATATTTCTTAATAAATTATTTTTCCAAATTTACATCAGATTTTTATGGAGAAGGCTAGGTTGCTTAGGAGAATAGTAGTATGGGCATTGGAGAGTAAAAGAAGTAGGAGACAAAGCCGACGATGATTGTACTCAGTTATGAATTATTTAAATGTAAGAGTTGTGGAACTAAATGATGGGTACATTCTACCGAGTTTCGTTTCAAGGTATTGACCTGAAAATATAATATTTGGGAAATTGATCGCATTATAATTGAAAATGAGATCGTCCATCTTCATTTCTCTTTCAACCACGCCTAAACTACTGGGCAACTGAGGTGAAATTTGATGTGGATGTTCGTTAGATAATCAGTTAAAAAATAAATCCAATTTGTTAATAATTTTGCTTTTCTAAATGGTGGCTATTAACATGTAGGTTTGTTACTGCATTGGCGCATGTTTTATCCTCTGATTAAAATAATGGACAAATGGTTAGTCTTGTCACCAAAGAGAGCCCATATAGCCCAACATGAGTGCTCAAAATTCATTTACTTATTTTTATACAAAAATGCCATCTGCATTGATGTATAACTCTATAACGAACGGAAAATCTAAATTCCCATGGAGGGAATTAGATATTTTTCCACCAATAGAGCATATCAAAAATCAGATGGGAATTTAGAATTTCCATTCGGAATTGCTAGGCGGGCATTAATTCCAATGTGGAGTTTTATCTCCCGTATGCAGTTATCAGACTGTGCCTCTTATAATGGGCTTCTGATAAGTTCACCTGCATACACCCCAGCGTCGGCGGGTAGGGTCTGACACATCCCACTCTGATGAGTCTAGTGTCAGACCTAAGACGAAACGCTGGTTAATAGAGCAAACGCCTGAAAAGCCATACATCTATTTTTTTATCTAACTCTATAACTCCAGGAAATTCTGTTTTACTGTATTAATACATGCGGTCCAGGGCACCTGAGGCCAATATATATTTTCTCGTTTCTTGATAGGAACTGCTAATTCACACCGGATACAAGAGTGTGCGAAGGTGGCTGCTTACAAGTTACATATCAACGAAGGATTCAAAGAGAAGTCAATGACATCGATCCGTTAACCATGGGTACGTTCTGCTAGTATTATACAGAGTATATCCGTGATGATGTTACAGGGATGACTGAGAACGGACATGGATCAATTTGAGATAAGAGACGAACGTTCGAGTCAGAAGTTATTAATAACCCAAGTTGTATAACATCCTTTCGTTCAAACAACATCGGGGATATTCGAACGGCTACGACAGAACTTTGTGCGACAATGCCATGCAGGGGGACACCATTTAGAACATTTCTTGTAAATGGAGCAGTTTGTGAGACTTGTGCAGGTAAACGGATTTAAATTAGTAGAGTTTTACTTAACTTTTGACTCGATATTTTGCGGAATATGATTCCTTATCTCAAATTTGTCATTTTCCATCCTCCTTCATCCGTGAAAGTGTGTAACATCATCGAGGATACACCCTGTATAATTTGAATGCATTGAGTATGTGTACTTTCAGGTCGAAGCCATCTCTTAATGGTTTTTATAACATTTCAGGAAATAATCATTCCATCATTGTAGAAATTAGTGACATTACACGGTATTCTTATTCGCCTTGATATACACCATGCATTATCCTATCACATCAGTCAGCAATGATTGTTCTGCATAGGTTTGTCAGATAGCATTGTTTGACAGGATGTTCTAAGAAAAAAGCACTCTTCAGTCCACTCACTATTAACGGTATTTCTGAAGAGAAAAAGTAATCGTCATGACCAACAACTGGCTGGCCGCATTGTGCGGAAACCGCCAATATATTCCTTGCAATATTGACATCATCTGTTTGGAGTCACTTCCTTGCTTTACGATATGGTTTCTATTGAACAGATCCCGGATCCTTTAAAACAAACTATTTTAGGTCGTCCAGACTGACCAAACAACCTGTAAAATATACTCATGATTGTCTGTGAAAAGTGGGACAAATGGGATCAATGAACTGATGGTTTATATGCCAAGAAGTTTACAAGCATGTGTCATTACAAGGGAGCAAGTCATCGGCTATTGAACATGCTGCATCATGCCAACGAATAGTTCGAGAATAGGCATTCGTTCACTTGTACATGTATAACTTACAATTTTGTTCTAAATGTCTTAAGTTGTTCAGTACATAGCTTAGTACATTTTTAATTATGACGGTTAATATCCCATTCACATACTGTTTTAGGCCAAGTAAGTCACGGTCTACAATACGAGAGGACCAATGCATCATTCCAACACGCCATTTTATAATTCCAGCACTCAGGATAGTTTTAAAAGCGAACGTGTTCCTTCTTCTTATCCAAATTTCGTTTCGAGAAATTTTATTTGAATATATTACAAAAAACCAACCAACAACCACCTCACAGGTACGCACAAAAGCATAGTTGCTCAACAACAGAATGAGCGCGTGGTATTGTCCATTCCTCGAATTTCACATTTTATGAAAATAATTTTTATATTTATCAAGCGCATTGCTGATGATCATCATACTAGACTTTGGTTGAGGGTCCAGGATTCGATATTCGACCAGGCCGAAGATTTTTAGCTGAATATTTTTAATTCCCCTGGTTTGGTTCTGGGTGTTTGTGTTCGTCTTAATTCCCGTCTCTTCATCTACATACAACACACCACACTAGCAACCATCACAGTAATACGCAATAATAAATACATCCCACGTGCAAGGTTAGCTTCAGTAAGGGTACAGGGCTGTTAAACTGTGCCAATCCACACTAATTGCCGATCCGAATAAATTGGGCAAAATTCTAAAAAGAAGAAGAATTATAATTATTATAAAAATATTATTCACCTCCCATACAGATATAAATCTTACGGATATCTAGAACAAATACTGTATTATATCTAAAAGTTTCAGTTGTTTCTGAGAAAATTGTACCTGCGAAGTACTTAGACAATAACATGGGCTTATTCATTTTAGCGAACGTACAGTAGTAGTAGTTTAAAGTAGAAGGGCTGCCTAGACAAGGTAGTGAAGACGTCCATCGGTCGTCAGGAGTTTGATTCCTTCCATATCGATGTCGCTATCACGGTCATTATTTTCAGATATATCACCTGATGAACTTTCTTCCAACTGAAGTCATGAAGGGCGCTCTATCTTCCTGCGCCTAATTTGCCTCCTGGTACATACTGACTGTAATTTCTTTCACGTGATCTGTGTAATTACTCCAGTTTAATTTGAAACAATTCTGAAAGAGTAGGGTTCTAACCCACTATATCTGGAATGTAAGAGACAAACCGTGCGGCACTCGCTCGATGAAATCATCATGCACATCGAGCCTCATATTACTTTTAACAGTCACAAATTTCGTAAGCCTGCTGTCTTTTCACTTTTCTTCTGCATTTTTTGTTTTATGTCACCAGGAGGCCACGAGCTCATTCACTGCGAAGTTCGAGTACTAAAGATCTGAATGTACCTTTATCAACAGTAGTTTCTTCAGCGGCACAACTCACACTATTGCCGGGAGTTCTACTGTTTAAATAACTGAAAATGCTTACAACAAACTTATTGTCCTCTCTTTTCTTATTAGTGTCTCACCTCTTTTTCTTTTCATCAAAATATTAGCCATATTATTTCGATTGAACAAAAAATAAAACATACATACAGACACATAACACTAACACCAATGACAGAACTTGTGTTATCGGCAGAACTGAGCACCTGCTCGTTTCAATCATGCAGCACAGAACGTGGCTCTCCTTTCCAACATGCTAACACTGAATATTTTAAAATTGGTAATACTTAATAAAATCAATACTTATATGCAATAACGAAATTAATCAATTTTGCAGGTACTTATAGAAAGCTATTATGAAAACACATACATATTTAGTTTTGTTTAATTACAAAAATTTAAGTATTAAAACCCAGTATTGGGAGGTTTGCGTAACAAGTAAAAGCGTGTAAAATCCATAGCCTTTTCTCAACACTGGATGATCAGTAGAAATAGCCACACGAAATTATTATTAATAGCACAGAGCCTTCAAAACTTTTCATATAACTCCCAGACCATAAATCTCAATGTGCTTTCATCTTCATAAAACTGCAACTAAACAATCTTGAACCATATAATTCCAACACATTTCTCTTACAATTTACAGAGAACGATTTTACTACTGTCAGACAACGTTATCTAGCCGCTGCTTCTTCTCCCTTGTATTTCGTTTAACACTACTGGACGTGTATCCCACATGCCCATTGGAGCATGCGAGATAGTGCATGTATCTTTCTACATGCAGTTTTACGTTCTACTAGTGAGTCCAGAGAGGGTCTTCTAACTCAACTGTGTTTTGTTCTCTTTTTCTCAATTCAGCAAACAAAATGGAAATATCAGATCTTTGTTGGAATTTGTGAAGTATATGTCAGATTTGTTTATATATATATTGTTGCAAGTTGCTTTACGTACCACTGATACAGTTAGGTCTTATGGCGACGATGGGACGGGATAGGGCTAGAAGTGGGAAGGAAGCGGCCGTGGCCTTATTTAAGGTACAGCCCAAGAATTTGCCTGGTGTGGAAATGGGAAACCACGAAAAATCATCTTCAGGGCTGCCGACAGTGTGGCTCGAAACCACTATCTCCCGAATACTGTATACTGGCCGCACTTAAGCGACTGCAGCTATCGAGCTCGGTATATGTCAGATTAGCATGTTATTTCTCACATTTCATCATAATGACCCTTAAAGTCGGGATTTTATTATCCAGTAACTCAGTTTTCAGATGGTATTTATAAGGGTTATCCAACTGAATCATACCTGGTATTTGTAAACTTCCACAGTATGTACTGGACAACATGCACTACAGCATATCAAAACGACTGATAATAACCCTCATCGTTCAGACACCGGGTGAGTTAGAGGCGCGCAGCTGTGAACTTGCATCCGGGAGATAGTGGGTTCGAATCCCACTGTCGGCAGCCCTGAAGATGGTTTTCCGTGGTTTCCAATTTTCATACCAGGCAAATGCTGGGACGTACCTTATTTAAGGCCACGGCCGCGTTCCTCCAACTCCTAGTCCTTTCCTATCCCATCGTCGCCATAAGACCTACCTGTGTTGGTGCGACGTAAAGCCATTAGCATCTCTCAGACCCTTGTCCCAGAGTTGAGTAAGTTACTCTATATCCTCCACAATGATGAACGCTGTTTGCTTGCTGAACTACTTGATAGGTGGTGAAACGCTTGTTTCTCAGAGCTTTCTTCAGCAGACCGAAGACGTGACTGTCGCAAGGGGAGAGATTTTTTTTATTGTTAGTTGCCTTACATTTTTCTGCTGCGAGTGCCTTTGCAATGAACGTTCATGTGCCACAGCAAAGTGGTTGAAAGGAGGATGTCATGAACTGCAACGATTTGTTTTTGATACCTGCTCTTGGTACTAACACTAGTCATAAAGTTCATTTCTGCACATTAGGGTACCAGTGTGTTTGCGTAAAGCAATATAAAAATCTGTCTTCTGCTTCGAACAATTTCGAATTCATTCCGCTTGGATCATTAAACGATTGATCTCGTGAAGCACAAACTTAAGGTTGATAATGACGTTACTTTGTCCCATAGAACAACAATCAGTGCCACTAAAACCACTCGAATTACCATCAGATGATGATGGTGGTGATTACCTTTAATGTTATTTGCTTTTCCTCCTACTAACTACGTTTCTATGGTTTACGAAGACGCCGAGGCGCCGAAATGTAGTCCCGCAGGAGTTCATTTACGTGCCAGTAAATCTACCCACACGAGTCTGATGTATTTGAGCCCCTTCAAATACCATCGGACTGAGCCAGGATCGAATCTGCCAAGCTGGGGTCAGAAGGCCAACGCCTTAACCGTCTGAACCACAATAGGTCCGACACTTCCAGAAATGAAGGTAGTGGCAAAAGAAAGAAAAGGGCCTCGATGGGCGTGAAAATGAAAGACGCGAGGCATCGGAAACCTAGTAACGTCGGGATCGAGGAAAAAACAAGAGTTGACCAAGGGAAGTCGGATAGGATAGATGAATGTTAGCACCCTGGCACACACCGTGGGTGTTATTCTACTGCCCCAACTCACAGGGGTAAAATCAGAAGGTGTGATGGATATATTGTTTCCGCCTCATTTTAAGGTTGCACGTTCATAGATTTTTGGTGACTATGTAACAGGAAAATGCTAGAATTAGGAAGATGACAACCGTGGCCTTAATTAATTTACAACCACGAATGATTTGCTTTTTGTGGAAATGATAAAACCCAAGAAAATCCATCTTCAGGGCAGTCAACAATAGAATTCGAACACATCACCTCTTGACTGGAAGCCTAGAGCTAGGTGACCAGTACCTCGTAGAAGTATCATCTGATGTTTCCTCCTGTCCTTTTAGAATTGTATTCGCTATGAATTCCGTTGCCTCTTGCTCCTTGGCCGTACGGTTATTTTACTGGCCCTCGGTTCGATTTTCGCCTTGTCGGAAGTGTTAACCGTGTATAATTAACTCCTTTGGTTCGGGGACTGGATGTTTATATTTGTCTCAATAGACATCTTAATCTACACATACGACACCACATCGCTTTACAAATCACCACCGAAACACCCCCCACAACAGCAAAAGCATCCGGCTGTAAAAATGGTCCGAACCCTTACAAAGGTCCGATCACAAGTAGCTGAGAAAAAATTCAGTAAAGGAAATAAGAAGAAGATAAATGGCCTTGCGCAATAAAGAAGGTAAATAGGTGTTTCCAGGCGCATAACACCTACAGTAATATTTACACGTTCAAATTTTTAAGGGCCCACTTCAGATATGTAATTTCTTTAACTACCTAGAGGAAGGTATAATCAGAATACACAAATCTATTGAAATACATATATCTTGGCAATAGCTAAGCAAATTCATATTTTGCTTAGTTAAAAATAGTGAAACTAATCCTTTACCATTCTCCCTATTTAAAAAATATATACATCTGACCTCGGCAGAATCGGTCAAATTTCGTTGACAGCAGTGGACTAACAGACAGTTTACAATAAATACACTTTAAACTATAATTGAATTAAGTATATATAGTAGAAATGTGTACCAGGGACATTGAGATCAATTAGGTGTAAATGGGAATTCGAACACAGATTTACGAAAATAGTCAAATACTTTCATACCACGTATATATCATTTATTCGTGATTTTTAAGAGAGATTTCATTCTTACGCTCTTTGCCTATGTAATAATAATAATAATAATAATAATAATAATAATAATAATAATAATAATAATAATAATAATAATAATAATAGTTTTACGCCCCATTAAGCACTTTTTCAAGTTAGAGAGCTGTTTACTATCCTCATTTTAATTGTTATGACCCTCTTTTTGACGGTCTTTGATTACTGGACGTTATTTTTCCTATGGACTGTATGCCCGTTTCCTCCTGAAGATGTCTCTGTCAACTTCTCACACACTACTATACGTACCCAAGCGGGCTTTCTATTCCCTTAGTAATTTCTAACATTACGCGTGGGTTATGCCTAGTAGAAGGATACTTAATACTTCTGAGAGGAAGGCCAACAATCTCGAATTCCTTCCTCCATTACTTGCTGTGGAATGAGTATTGTTAGTATGAAACAAGCAACTAGCTTGAGGCGAAACACTTGAGCGCTTCCCATAATTTCTACTGTCAGGGTTTCCTGAGAACATAAACACCGTTTTTCCGTGCAATAGGCTTTGTACTAATTAGATGTTACGATGCAACGACATCATCACCCTCCCTTCAGCTGCAGAAATCTCTTGTGACAGGGCTTCCAAAGGCCACGGGCTTCTGGTCTACTGAACATAGTGGAGAGTAATTTTTTTACAGCATAGCTCTACTCGTTATTTGTGAAAATGAAATAATAAGTAATGAATAAGTTACTCTAATAATAATAATAATAATCCCTTATTGATAAGTTGCGGCAGCAGTAGCCGCCTCTGTGGTGTAGTGGTTAGCGTGATTAGCTGCCACCCCCGGAGGTCCGGGTTCGATTCCCGGCTCTGCCACGAAATTTGAAAAGTGGTACGAGGGCTGGAACGGGGTCCACTCAGCCTCGGGAGGTCAACTGAGTAGAGGTGGGTTCGATTCCCACCTCAGCCATCCTGGAAGTGGTTTTCCGTGGTTTCCCACTTCTCCTCCAGGCGAATGCCGGGATGGTACCTAACTTAAGGCCACGGCCGCTTCCTTCCCTCTTCCTTGCCTATCCCTTCCAATCTTCCCATCCCTCCACAAGGCCCCTGTTCAGCATAGCAGGTGAGGCCGCCTGGGCGAGGTACTGGTCATACTCCCCAGTTGTATCCCCCGACCAAGAGTCTGAAGCTCCAGGACACTGCCCTTGAGGCGGTAGAGGTGGGATCCCTCGCTCAGTCCGAGGGAAAAACCGAACCTGGAGGGTAAACAGATGATGATGATGCGGCAGCAGTAACAAGAACAAATTTCTTCCTTTCTTATTACTACTAGCGGTACCCAGTGCACTTCGATGCACATACAAATCTCAATGTAAAGAAAAAGTTCAACCATAAATGCACATTACTAGTGGAATTAATTGTGTTACATAAAAGTAGTAATTCACAAGTTCATTGTGCTTTCAATATTAACGGGCAAAATTACATTCATTAAGTATATTATATGAACAGGGGACTGTTGCAGTAACTGCTGCTTGTTGAATATTGTATCATTTACTACTACTACTACTACTACTATAATAATAATAATAATAATAATAATAATAATAATAATAATAATAATAATAATAATAATAATAATAATAATACACCTTGAATACGTAGTTGCAGCATCCCCTAAAAAATATCATCAACAATTTATCTTTCAAATGAAGTGCCTGACAATGACTATACTGTCATTGTCATTGGTGTAGGGGGCATCGCGTCCACCTGTCACCCGGCGGCCCCTGGTTCAATTCCCGGTCAGCTCAGGGGTTTTTATTTGTAAATGATTAATATTCCTGGCCTGGAGGCTGGGTGTTTGTGTCGTCCTTAACGTTCTTTTCCTCACATTCAACACTCTACACTTCCGCAATTCCAATTACACGCAGGTTCATATCATAGTGTGCAAGGAGGGGAGGTCGACGCCCCGAACAAATAGCATTTAAAAAATTTATGCCATTTTATGTGGCAAAGTTGGGCTCACGGCCCTCACTTACACTAACACTTAACCAGTGACATAATCTGAATGTTGTAGTTTTTACGTCCCACTCATTACTCCTACGGTTTTTGGAGAGACATAATTTGAAAATTGTTGCATAGACCTTATAAGCGTCTACCAGACCAGACCGGACCCCATGGCACTACAGCCCTTGAAGGGCCTTGGCCTACCAAGTGACCGCTGCCCATCGCGAAGGCCTGCAGATTACGAGGTGTCGTGTGGTCAGCACGACGAGTCCTCTCGGCCGTTATTCTTGGCTTCCTAGACCGGGGCCGTTATCTCACCGTCAGATAGCTCCTCATTTCTAATCACGTAGGCTGAGTGGACCTCGAGCCAGCCCTCAGTTCCAGGTAAAAATCCCTGACCTGGCCGGGAATCGAACCCGGGGCCTCCAGGTAAGAGGCAAGCACGCTACCTCTACACTACGGGGCCGGCATAAGCGTCTACAAAACACCTAAAATAATGGAATAGGTTAATAATGGTTAGCCTACTTTGTTAATAACGAATATTTTCTACCAACGTTTTAATCTAACAATGGGTCTACATCATACTTGCTCTCATTTAATCTAACACTCATACAAGCTGTTCACGTGTTTAAGAGAAAGTATCTTTTTCTTTTTTTTTTTTTTTTTGCTAGGGGTTTTACGTCGCACCGACACAGATAGGTCTTATGGCGACGATACGATAGGAAAGGCCTAGGAGTTGGAAGGAAGCGGCCGTGGCCTTAATTAAGGTACAGCCCCAGCATTTGCCTTGTGTGAAAATGGGAAACCACGGAAAACCATCTTCAGGGCTGCCGATAGTGGGATTCGAACCTACTATCTCCCGGATGCAAGCTCACAGTCGCGCGCCTCTACGCGCACGGCCAACTCGCCCGGTAGAGAAAGTATCGACAAGACCGCTTAAATGAGGCTATTGTAGTGATATTTCGTATCCAGACAGGGGAAGAATGCCATAGCCTTGCCCTAGACACCTAGAAGGTGCGGTTGTATACTGATGAGGGATTAAAGGATATCATAAGGGTCAAAGTCGATCTGGTGTTAGGCCCATTGAGAGAAAGTTAAAATTTGAGGATACATAATCAGGTGTGGACGCGTTCAGAAATCGAGACACGAGTATTAGTGCCGCAGTGTTTAGATTTCTTGTTTTACCCATTTTCAGCTAAAATATCTAATCATAATAAGTAGGGATGTGTGTCCCAAAGTTAAAAGAAAAACAAATCTTGCACAGGAGTTCATTGCCTTCTGAAGTTGCATTGTTTGCTTTCTACAGTTGCATCGGTTGATACAGCATCACAGTAATTCATTTTTGGAAAAAATGGGTGTTTCAATAAGTGTTATATTCACACCAAAGGGAAGAATATATTGTTTGACTTTTAGTGGATGAAGGAATGCATACACATTTCTGCAGACGCTTATTATATGGTCATTCCAGTGTAATGTGTCGTTCAAGATGACATCTAGTTTCCATTTTCAGTGATTTTTAAATGATATAGTTTCACTACAGAGCATCAGTGTAGGCAAATGTGTGATGTTTAGGGCATTTTAAATCCTGCGTTATCCTACTATGATTGATTGCGTTGTCTTTAGTTTAGTGAACAGGCAGTTCTCCTTTGCATAGGAGCTAATATAATTTAAAATCGAGTCCATGTGGTCGATTGCATTGTTCATGTCAGAGACTTTAAAGCGAGAGTATATTTGAAGAACATTGGCATGAAGGTGATAGTTGAAGTCATGCAGTTAAGATATACTGTAGATTAAGATTAAAAGAGGTCCATCTGTGAATGAATGAATGAATGAATGAATGAATGAATCAATGAAGAATGAATAAATCAATCACCAGTGATCTCAATTTAGGGCTGTCACCCTGCTTTCAGATACCCTACCATTTGTTTACCTACTCTTTTCTTAAATGATTTGAAAGAAGCTGAAAATATATCGGACATCTCCGTTGGTAAATATTATTCCAATCCCTAATTCCACTTCCTGTAAACGAATATTTTATAGAGCCTGCAGTGTGGTCGAGTCGAATTCCTTAAACCGTAGAGCTTGTGTTCATAGGGACTTTTTGAGTTGTTTAGAGGCGCACTATCCCATTCCTTCTTCCCGACCATTTGGAATTTAAAGCCCCCTCCCCCCGACGGGAGGAGGAGTTTGGTTAGATTTGCTGGTACCGGTGCGAGTGACGCTCCTCACCCAGCAGTTTCGTGGAAATTTAGAATTTAGAAGAGTGAACGCAGTTGATGGGTTGTATTAGTGGGTTTTAAAGTTATCAGTGAAAGTAAATAATTAGTGAATGATGAAAAGATGGGGTCATTGGTCACCCATCCCCTGAGTGACCATGCCGACTGTTACTTAACGTTTGGAGTGTAGTTATGAATAAGTTAATAATTGATTCGTATTAAATTAATGCAGTTAAATGGAGCACGTCTCATTATCCACTAAGTGAATGATTGACGCAGTATTTAATGTTTCAGATACGCAGCAGTCCATCCAAACACTAACCATGCCCGGAGTTTACCTTTGATGGGGTAACGGGCATTTATCTGATAATTGCGCAGGGACTACACATTCAGTAAACTGTTGCGTTATACATTTAATGTGAGTGTGCGGATGAAATTTGGAAAACAGCATTATTAATGGGAAACAGTATATGCACTCCGCCTCGGTCATACCCGTGGTCCCATTGCTTTGAAGGCCGAAACATTAGGAAGTGAGAACTTGTAAAAGTGGGTGGGATTGCCTGGTGGGGTGAATTTGTTGGGTTGGTAGGTCTAATTCAGGATTAGTTGTCTGATGGGCAAGGTAATGGGGTGTGGGCTTTGGTCTGCTAAGAACTTGAGTAGTAAGAGGTTGACCAGGGAGGGGGAGTCTAGGTATGGCTGGATGGTGTCGTCTAGGGCTGAAGGATCGGGATTCGAGGGTGGTGGAATAGTGAGACTAAGGAGTGGAGGAGATTTGTTATAAGGGTGTAGGTGTTGAGCACGTTTTGTAATGAGCTTTAACTGCCTGTTTCAGAAACGGGCAGCCAGGGAAAGAGGCGGCATGGCTCCCTTGGCAGTTGGCACACATCGCCTGGTCCCTCGGCACCTTACAAACAGTGTGGTGGTGAGGACCACCACATCTGTTGCAGCGGGTGAACTCGGAGCATGTAGCTGCTGAGTGGTTTAACTTGAGACAGTTAAAGCATTGTGTAATGACTGTGTGTCGGGGAGGGGTGTAGGTTCGAGTCTCTGTCCTGTTAGTGCTGTATGTTGGTGCTTGGCTTGACGTATGAACTGGTTTTTTTACGCCATCTCTTGGTCTGGGTGTATCTGGATTGAGTGGCCGTGCCCGGTTGTGAGACTGATTAGATCTCAGTTCCGGGCTCGGGAATAGGTCTGGGGATGGCAGAAGTGTGTGAAGTGTCTGTGATTGGTTGTGTGCACGTGTCCGGTTGTGAGGTTAATGGAGTCTCAGTCCCGGGCTCGTTTTTTGGTCGGGGGCGAAGGGGGGGAGTGCTTGTGTTGATTAATGTGTCTTCTGTCTGCGATGTTATGTGTTCATGGTTTGGATGGGTTTGTGAGAATTTGGTGAATGTAAGCGGTGTGTGGTTGATTTGTGCTGCTGTGTGTTGTACGTCTGGTTGTGTTTGAGTCTCTGCGTCTGCTTCTAGAACGCATACTACAAGAACCCTATAACGGACATTATGAATTTTTAGGTGTTCTTTGATTGAATCATAACTGACATCCCTGTCTCGTGAAAAAATAAGAATGTATCCGTTATCAAGCTCCTGCATAAGTTGAATGTGGTGTCTGACAATGTTGATGGCTGTGATCATGACGCTCTCTGAGGCGTTCTTTTTGGTGCATCCAGTGGTATTGGTGTAAGGGGATGATGAAGGGATAGAAAACAGGGTGAGGTAGGTTTGTTTGAATTTCTAATGGTTGGTGGAAGGGGGAGTTAGGATTTAGGTAATCTGTGGCCGTGGTTACTCTTGGGAGGTGTTTCAAAGGAGTGTCGGTGTCCTGGCTACTCAGTGCACTGTGTAGGTTTTAGGGCGGGGTACCTTGGGTGTGATGAAAAACACTGGAACGATCAAACTCTTAAAGAGGGCCGGCGCGCTGTGAGGTGCTCGCTCAGTGGGCACGGTCGGAACAAGTGTAGTTTTACCGTGTCGCAACGGGACGAGTTTCGAACCAGTGTCCACACTGAGGGCCCTGAAAACTTGCTTTTGTGCGTGCGTAGAACGTGAGTAGCAGGCGATGCTTGTTTCTGCCTATTCTTGGCTGGCAGTTGTCAATTTATTGTTGGTTTGGACAGGCTGCGTTGCAGGTGGCCTGTTCAAGGCGAGCTAGGGGCTCACTGGTAGCTGGGCTCTGGAGCTTTGTTGGTACGGAGTACCGTAGATATCGCAGGAGGCGGCAGTAAGGCTAGCGTACTGGGTGGTAGACTCTCAATTGCCAGAGCTTGGTGCTGGCAGGACTGCCTAGTACGAGCACTTGTCTGCTCCTTCTTCTCCTCCCCCCCCCCCCCCGCCATTACCTCCTACATGTTTGGGGACATCCTGAATATGGAAGAAGATTTCCTTCCTATAGATTTTTCTATTAATGGTACTTTTTGTCACTTTATATTGCAGTGTAATTATTAATTAATATACTGTAATTACGTTACTACTATTACTACTACTACTACTAGAGTTACTTTAAGTGGCAATGCGCACGTTTTGTTCCTAAGCACATTGCGCACATAGTTTATTATTGTACCGAGTGTACACCTAATTCGGCCACTTAAACTGCGTGCCTTCTCTAAGGGCATCAAGATAATCTGCCTTGAACTGATGTTATGCAAGATGCTTGGATTGCCGACCGCCAGATGTCTGTATCATCGGTTTAACTGCTCCTCCAGCGAGTCGAACTCTTATTAATTTATTAAGAAATTTGTGTTTTTACTGTTGGCTAACCTTAGCTCTTGAACAGTCCGGCTCCATGGCTATTCGGTTAGCGTGCTGGCCTTTGGTCAGAGGGGTCCCGGGTTCGATTCCGGGTAGGGTCGGGAATTTTAACCATCATTGGTTAATTTCGCCGGCCCGAGGGCTGGGTGTATGCGTCGTCTTCATCATCATTTCATCCTCATCACGGCGCGCAGGTCACCTACGGGTGTCAAATCAAAAGACCTGCACCTGGTGAGCCGAACATGTCCTCGGACACTCCCGGCACTAAAAGCCATACGCCATTTCTTTAGCTCTTGAACATAGTTTAGTTCTTGTGTCAAAGCTTTCAACACTTCTTCCCTCTCCAATTCCTGTGTCTATCAACCAGTCATACATTTTGTGAAAATTTCCTCTAGCCAACTAAAATTCGGGGTGTGTACAGGTATCCAGCCTATCTGTAAATAGTTTTGGAAACTTTCCCTCGAAATACTATACAAACTGGGCATTTTAGGGCTGTATTGTCTTCTTCATCGCTCCAGTTTACTGAATGCGGCGTGTTCTTAGAGAGCAGAGGCCGCAGGTCGGTGTTCGGAAGGCCGACCAAGCAAGCCAATGGCAGAAATTCATAATATGTGATAGCTCCAGGCAGATAGCTTGAGGGGAAAGTTTCAAATTTATTTTATTAATGTAAAGTTATAATGTCATGGTTTAAAGGTAAATTTTCGGCAAGTCTGAGGATTCTGTTCAAATCCCTGCTGGGAAACATTTGAAATAAGGGAACAAAGAGTGATTACCCTCTGTTGATTCCCATTCAACTTGGTATGGGGTGAATAATGTTTCTGAACCTCTAAATTCTTAACACTTTTGGCATTTTACATTTCTCGTTTAGTCACCCCTCTGTAGAATAGGCTTAGCCTCTGTAACTTCGGACCATAAGCCAACTTAGGGCTTTAAGATTTTTCTAGAAGGAATGCAGGATTTTCGCCTCCATGCATTTTGTTTTTGGACGATCATAATCAACCTTTTATTTTTCATATTAAGATCAGTAGTTTTATCAAACAATAGATTGTGGTGTGAAGTTATTTTGAGAACACGTGAATTATAAAACTGTTGAGCAGACGATGAGCCCAAACCAGGGCCAAGTGACTGTATAAGAATTGCCAGGTTAACCTCGTGATATAAGAATTTATATCTCTGAGAGACTGGAGTTAATTTACTTTGTGAGCTCAGGCTCCTAGACTATATAAGTGAGTGGAGCAAATATGCTCTAATAAGATAATGTACCTGTTCAGAGCTGAAGTATAGTGATCATTCCTTGTATTTTACTGTGTTGATAATTCTCTCAAGTTTTGGTATCTGTTGTTGAGGGAGGCTGACGTGCTCATTTAGATTTTCTTGATTGTTATTTATTCCAAATTTTCTATCTACCAAGTTTTAAGAAAAAATGGAAGGAAAAATAAAATATCAAAATTTAATGCATTAAATTAGGCTCTGATCAATTCCTTGTCCGCCCATTCACCCCAGTACCTTCTTACACCTCTGTGATCCACGAAATTCCCGCAATAATTATAATTAATATCAATACTGACGTTTCTGGATCCTGACAGCAATAAATTATGTGCTGTATTTGTAGCAGGCTCTCCTGCCTACTACCGACCAACTACTTCAATAAATCTTCCTTCATTGATCGTATCCATATCCTAACCTCATTAATATCTCGAAATTTTCCCTCAGCCCTTCCTCGATGTTTAATGTAAAAATAATTTTGACTTCCAGGAAAATTAAATTCCGCGAATACTATGGAAAAAGGTTTTCCAGTAGGTGGAGAGCTACTTAAGCTTGCGAACATTATACGGTTTGGCTTCTAAACTCCAATTTCGAACCTTCCAGATCGGTCGAATTTTCGATTATTTGAAGAAATCACAAGGGAATCAGGTCCTCTGGTCTCCTCAAGTTTTAATCTTCCGGATTGCCTGGAAATACTTCAACAATCCATGTGTATACATACCACATCGCTAGGTGCAACTTTCATTTGAAGGTGAAAATTATTCGTAATATCTTAGTTCCTAATATTGATAACGTTCGAGTGAGAGGTCGGCTAGCTTCTGGTGCCCATGATAGCAGATTATATGCGATCGAAATCGGTGAACTTTTGAAGACTAGTAAATGTCCCTTTTATCACAGTAAGTGAACGTATTATCATACGCGTTCATTGGAAACGTTGTTGACATTGTAATCCCTTTACAACGAGGTCTAGGTTTCACTTCGACGAGCATTGACTATAATTAAGTGCAATGGTGCGAACACATAATAGAATTTGCCTGGTAAGATTCCTTAATAACAACAGTAGCCAAGAAAGTAGTCGAACTACTACTTCCTCGTCCATCATCATGTCCACCTCCATTGTGTATTAGCTGTCATCCTTGGAGGCCTTGGTACGATTCTCGATTCTGTGAAAGATTTAAGAATGGCAGGAGGGCATTTATATGGTTAGACAGGGTTCGTACACCTCGCCTCCGTTGGGAATATGCCAGAAATGGGTTATATATACTACCTGGAGGAATAAGACAAGACGTTAGGTATCAACGTAGTTTATTTATTAAAAACTTGTTAACCTATTTGAATCCCCACAATCATTCTTATACTCGAGGTTAACAACCTGCAAATTATTTTATACGTTGTTGATACCATTCTTACAGTTCAAAATATACTCTTATAAGTTTGTAATTAGCCTTCTAGCGATTAATTAATATTATTAATATTAATATTATTATTATTTACAAATTGATCAGGACCAGACCGCTTTTAGGACAGGGATGACAACAAGAGGAGCCATCTTAGCTCTCCGAACAATATTAGAAAGGAGGTTGCAGATGAATAGGGACACCTATCTGGCCTTTGTAGATATTGAAAAGGCTTTCTATAACGTGAGTTGCGACAAACTGTTTAAAATTCTTAAAGCTACAGGTTTAGACTGAAAAGACAGAAGGCTGATATTCCGAATCTGTGAAGGTCAGACCATGATGGTGGATATCGGAGGTACTAACTAGACACCAAAAATCAGGAAAGGTGTAAGGCAGGGCTGCTCTCTCTCACGGTAAGTCTTTAATGTATTTAATGATGTAGCCATAAATAAGTTTAAGGCAAGTACCAAAGTAGTAAACGTAAATGGGCACCGTATCCAATACATTCGACTTGCAGATGACACAGCAATCGTAGTAGACTCCGAGAAAGAGTTGTCTAAGATTCTGAATGTGTTGTCATCAGCATTGTCAGATTCACACTTAAACATTAATATCAAGAAAACCAAGATATTAGTTTTGAGTAAACATCCTGAACGAATTCACACCAACATGAAGATTACTGACAAGGTAGTGGAACAAGTCGCCAGTTTCCCTATTCTAGGAAGCCTGATCACCAATGAGAACAGGTAAAGCAAAGAGATCAAGCGGCGAATAGCACTTGCCAAACAGGCGTTTAGTAATAAGAGAAATCTTGTAATCAGTGCAAATTTAGATTTTGGAATTAGGAAGAATGTTACGATTTCTTTTGTATGGAGTGTGTTATAGTATGGCTGTGAATCTTGGACAATTACAGATCAGGATTGGAATCGACTGGAAGCGTTTGAGTAGTGGGTCTGGAGACGATTAAATGGATTGAAAAGAGAACAAACCAAAGCGTCCTAGAAGAAATTCAAGGTAAGAGAGAACTGATGTTAAGGATACAAGAAGAAGAGGTAAATTCACTGGCCATATCATGCGACACAGTACCTTTGTTATCAATCAACTGGAAGAAAAAATCACGGGGAAGAAACGCCGAGGAAGACCGAGGAAAACATTCCTTCAAGACTTGGCACAGAGTCTCCATCATTGATCTCATTATGAAATGAAGCGAGGAGCTGAGGACAGTTAAGAATGGTTGCATGGACAAGGCATTGCCTTTAGGCACTGATTATTATTTATTATTATTATTATTATTATTATTATTATTATTATTATTATTATTATTATTATTATTATTATTAATATTATTATTATTATTATTATTATTATTATTATTATTATTATTATTATTATTGGTATTAAAATCTAAACTTGTGATTTAAGGTGATATGCGAGTAACAGGGATTGAATCAAAATTCCCACATGTATTGACCAGAATTTCAAAACTTTACGGTGGTCTCTCCGGTTATAATACACCTCTATAATTGCTAGCGTATAGATGATTTTGAAGTTAAAATGGCACTTCCTTGTGATGCGGCATCGACGTAAAACTGCGGGTCCCGTCGTTTATGATGATCAGGCCACCAGAGCTGAAGTGAAAGCTTGGTATTATTCCTGTTCTTCTTTATGATGATGAATATTTTTATTATTATTATTATTATCATTATTATTATTATTATTATTATTATTATTATTATTATTATTATTATTATTATTATTATTATTATTATTATTATTATTATTATTAAACTGATAACTGGCTTTCTTGTCAACTGGGTCTAAGTTTCCGAAATACCTGTCTTTCTCGGTCACCACACTATATACTGTAGTGTATATTGACTATATTTCGTTAGTTGAAAGCAAAACTGAGTTCATTAACAGCGATGCACTTGTCATGTTACACCCTATACACAGTTCCGTTTACCTGTTCCCTACCTAAGTTCACAGTTACAAAGGCAGCCATTGTTTAGCCGCATGGTATACATGGGGAAATGAGCCTCCTATATCCGGTAGCTAACTTCCGGAGCAGTGAAACGGAAACGCAACTGATTAATAGGCCAATAACAGCTGCAGCCCTGGTCGCTTTGGAGACGGGTTGCCGGTGGAACGCCTAATGAGAGAATGCTACATTACCCCGCTCGTAATCCAGACTCATTTAGAGCACCATTCCCGTTAAAGCTGCTACCTACCGTTGCGGTATGTTTTCAAATCACATAAATCACCCGAACACAAAAATACTCTCACGAAACGTTTCCTTATATGACGAAATTCGTACGTGTCATTTACGACGACTATGTAGTGAAAAATCAAAATTATAACTCTAGCTCTTTATTAGGGGCTGTTTGACCAAAGAGCTAAGTTCCGTAGTTTATTACCAACCATTCACCGAGAGCTTTATTAGAAAAAGAACAATGACGCATTCATTTTCATTGTTATGTGTCCTCTCGTAATATTATGGTCAGTAAAACGTTTCATCATTAAGGGACGATACTTATTTTCAACAACATGTTTGAATGATATGCAGAGGAGAATGATTTAAGTCCTCACACTAAGTATCCAAGAAATGTACACGACCTTTGTCGGAAGGAATAAATAGTGAACAGAATGGCTTCTGAAGTTACTCATATTTCATTAAAATTCAATCTGGTTTTGTTCACGGGAGGTTTATGCCATGTTTCAGTACAAGAACTGGAAAAAGAAGCAATAGGTATCAAACACTCAGGCAATGAGGGTTAAATATCTTATGGGAATTATTAAACTTACTATGAAAATGAGATAAGATTGCTATTGACACAAATATCTTCAGAAAGACAGTGCTTCGTCAACTTCAGCAGTTGTTATTCTCAATAGGTTATGGACGACAAACTAAGTCGTGTATAAAGCGTACTGCTAGCAATTCTAACACAGTAGCGGTAGAAAAAATCGTTCTAGAAGAATTGAACCCAAATTGTCTTGGCAGAGATTCCCATGCTAAATAGCAAGCAAGAATGCTGCCAAAGAGTTCCACACACCCACACATCATACCTGTAAAAATAACCTACGCAAAAGGCTAACTTATCTAGAACAAGAACAAGAGGCTGGATCACTTCGTAAAGACAGACATAGGAACTGTTTGAGTTCACACTTGTCAATCCTATCAGTATGGAAAAATTTGCTATTCTACCGTAAATAAAAAGACGGAGTAAAGGAAAAGACCCAGATTTTTATAAACTGAAAAGGAAAACTGGAAATAAACATGACAAAATATAAATTTCATAAGCGACATACAAAGTTGATCATGTTGTCGTGGCAATTTGAAAAGGAAGGCGTATGCACAGGGATGTTAATAAATAACATAATAGCCCATAGTGATAAAATAAAATAGTCACAACAGAGAAAGATGGAATTGGAACAACAGCTTGATTACAGGCGTTCAACTTAGGTAACTTGAGATGATTCTTAGTAATTTTGTACCGAAAGTTGAGAAACTTACCAATTAAACCTGGCTTCAGAACGTATATCCATAAAATCTTTTTCTTCCACTTGTAACACAAGGTTTATCGAGCTAAAGGAAGGAACACAGCTGTGAACTAATTCTTCGTGCGTTAGTATGAAACTTTCAGAAGAAATTTATGCCAAAAAATTCACCGAGAACAGTATTTTGTAACACTAACTAGACCTCCATTACACCAAGAGTAAAAATCCGACGTGAGGAAAACGTTACGTAAAATTTCATTAAAAAAATAGAGAAAAGAGGGAGCCTGAGCAAAGGTCAGTAGGGCATGAAAACAGTATGTTCCCTTTGGGTGCCAGATGTCATTGAGGAACTTATCCATAAAAATGAAACATAAAGTAAAATTACGTTAAAAGGGGAAATGGAACATATATGCAAAATAGAAAATAAGCGGAAGTATGAAAAAGAATACACACTGAGACTCTCACCCTACACAATGAGGTGAAGATGAAAAAGTCCTCTTTATCCACCATTGGGCACATTAAATGCAGTTCACATAAACAGAACAATATAATGTGATATTACCAGGCACAAAGGACACCTCTCCATCCTCACCTCAAGAGGAACCACTTACCTTTATATAAAAAGCATAATACTTCTGCGCTGCGTAAGTGAATATTTGGAATTCCGCTAAGTTGCACCAAGATAAATCAGTTGCAGTTCATATATAGATTGCGTTATCAGATCGTCCACAATTTAGTATAAGGTCCCCAATACGCAAAATTTGAACCACAGATCAAAACACATACATACAGCACTCATGCTCAGTTATTGGAAGCATACAGTATAATGGAAGCTTATGGGATTGCAACATGAAAACAAAAATTGTAGCAGCCGGGCTGAGTGGCTCAGACGGTTAAGGCGCTGGCCTTCTAACCCCAACTTGGCAGGTTCGATCCTGGCTCAGTCCAGTGGTATTTGAAGGTGCTCAAATACGACAGCCTCGTGTCGGTAGATTTACTGGCACGTAAAAGAACTCCTGCGGGACTAAATTCCGGCACCTCGGCGTCTCCGAAGACCGTAAAAGTAGTTAGTGGGACGTAAAACAAATAACATTATTATTATTATTAAAAATTGTAGCTTCAAGTGTCTGGCTGGATAGAGAAAGAAAAGTAAAAGAAAGTATAATCATCGCTCCGAGTGGAAAGATAGTGCCAATGAGGTAAAAATGCTCGGCAGACACGCAAATTAAGGAGACCTATAAACTACATGCCATTGCTCCTGAAGAAAGTTCATTCAGGAAACGTTAAATTAATGCGCACATTAAGTAATTACAAACGTTTAACTACTACTAAATTGTTTTTATTCCTTCCCTGAAGGGGGAGGCGGGCCTCTTAGACGGTGACGCTGTGTATCAGGCCAGGAGATTTGTTACGGTGAAGGAGAAGCTCTAAGTAGGTAAGGGGGGGGGGGTGTCGGCCGTTCCCTGTACTAGGAACTGTCTCTGCATTCGCCTGAGTGCTGGAGAATGGAAAACGTCGGAAAACCACTGTCAGGACACCCGTCGGCGGGTAACAGCCCCCTCTACGTCTCCCGAATAACGGGGCGTAGAGCCGCAGTAGCGCTGGGGTCACCCGTCCTCTGTTCGGTTGCTAGGTCGGAGTGCAGAGTTGTTGGACCACGCGCCAGCCGTGGGCACGTGTTGGACGAAACCTACTCTGCATCCACACAAGAAACGTTTCACTTACAGGTCTCCGCTTACGCCAGAAGCAAACATAGCAGTAATAGGGATGCTCAAGGTTAAGATCCAGTAAAATGTGTTACTGCACTTTTTTTAAAAAAAAATGGAACCCAATCCATGTAAGAAGCTACTCTGATATCAATGCTCCACGGAGCAGGAAGACAGCTCTTACCGAAGTCAACGACTTTTGATGAAAAATTCGTAGATCACAAGAGTGTTCCTACCATCATATAGAGGGACCAAGTAGTATTACCTACAGTGAGTATAAAATTCCATGATTTTATATATATTAAATGAAATAATTAAATGAAATCAAAGCCAAAGAAAGAACAACAGGCACACAGTGACGGCTCGAGAGCATCTTGTTTTTGTCCGTGTAATATCATGTTGCCGTTTCTTTAATATCTAATACCGTATCGGTCCGATGACACTGATAAACAAAAAACGACTTTCGGTGGATCACGCGATCTAAGGCAACTGAAATACTTTATGCAAATCATTTATCTCTATCACCCACCGTGCATGAGATATGTGACATCAACTATTTACGTACGTTTAACGTTATATCAAGGAAACCAAATCGCAGACAGAGGTTTTACTAGAGCATTGATCGCTACAAGGAGTACTAATGAACATGGCTTTAGCTAAAATTAGTGCAGTTGCATCATATGGCATATATTGGATTTGTTTATTACTTAGCCGCACACTTAGCAAAACAGATCTGGTGAATTTATGCAACCTCTGGACCTCATAATGTCCACTGTCACTGACAATCAAAAACCAAATGAAAATATTCGGCTTTGCATGAAAACGAAAAACTATGAAAACAATTCTAGATGAACGCCCTGAAATCAGCAAGAGAAACTGCACTGGAGACATCATGTCAGATATCTACCCCTTATAATCAGTGTATTAAGCCTCATCTCTAAACGTTGGATCCACAGGGCGAGTTAGTCGTGCGGTTAGGGTCACGCAGCTGTGAACTTGCATCCGGGAGATAGTGGGTTCGAACCCCGCTGTCGGCAGCCCTGAATATGGTTTTCCGTGCTTTCCCATTTTCACCAGGCAAATGCTTGAACTGTATCTTAATTAAGGCCACGGCCGCTTCCTTTCCATTCCTACGCCTTTCCTATCCCATCGTCGTCGTACGACCTATCTGTGTCGGTGCGACGTAAAGCAAATAGCATATAAAAACTGAACTAAGCGGAGTGAAACCGTTTCGTTCTGCATTGTTTAGAGATCACTACAGAAATGCAATTCACATTTACTTTTTGTTGCAGTCTATCGTCATTAAATAGGTACGATATCAAGGAAACGCTTTTGGGGCAGTGAAAAACATGAAAACCTACAACCTGTTTTCTAGTCATTGACCGGGTCAGGGATGTTATGAATGAAGCAGATATAGGCTATTAGTACGATGGGGTCGCCACTCCCAAAATGATTTATTAATGAAAGATAGATGCTATGAAATGAGAATGGGGAGTGTTGCTGGAATGAAAGATGACAGGGAAAACCGGAGTACCCGGAGAAAAACCTGTCGCGCCTCCACTTTGTCCAGCACAAATCTCACATGAAGTGACCGGGATTTGAACCACGGTATCCAGCGGTGAGAGGCCTATGCGCTGCCGTCTGAGCCACGGAGGCTTGGAGCAGTGAATATTCCAGTAAAATTAAAATTGTTGCTCGTTCAAACTGAATTTGTAGGCCTACTACTACTACTACTACTACTACTACTTTCTGAAAGTGAGGTCTACAATAGTCGCATACATTTTATTGTTACAAAACAGACTATTGTTACACTTCTCCCTGGTTCTTGTTTTCAGACGCTTGTGGCATCTATCGTAATAATTCTAAATGATGAACGAACGCTATATTATTTTGATATTCGAGGTTTTCAATGATGCCTTTTTTTCTTAAGATCGTTCGCGTAAGCCGCATATCAACTTTCAAGACCAAATTATGGATAACACGTGCCGCTTATCATCGGACCAGTACGGTACTAATTTTATAAATACATTTGTAGTAATTAGTGCTGCAATTAACACTGGGCTTCCAATTTCCCGACAAATGGTAAATCAACGATCTACAAGTAGAATTTGTGATTTAGCCATGGAACAGAGATCGAAATAATATAGACAGATAAGTCGTTTTTCATTTCACTATTGCTTCATTGTTAATACGGAAGGATGTTTACAATTTTGGTTGAACTGGAAGTGTACTGAGCTATAATACCTACTTTAACAATTGCACTATGAGTATGTGGACTGAAGAACAGTAGATAGCACAATTCGAGAAAAATGAAGAGTTTCTCGCCATTCGTTGTGCAACTGTTGAGATATCTGAAGTGTTCAGGTTACATGTACAATTTAATTATTCAGAATACGATAAAAACTAACTGTGCAAACTTGACGGTTTTAAAGTTGTTACTGCCCATATAGTAAGAATGATTCAATAACAAATCACTCCATTCTGATGCAGTGCCCTGTGAGCTCAGGTCATGCAGCAGACCAAATCCTGACGCTATCAGGAGGCTAATTTGAGCGCTGGTCTACAGGGAGCACATTAGGCCGGCGTGAAGCACAGCCTAGGGACCAGGAGACGGAGCACTAACGATGAGGCTGCTTATATAAACTCCTACTGTCATCGTCAAATTAGTAACTAGCTGGGTGAGTCCTGAGTAGTCCATTTCATAAGCCAACTGAAACGAAGAGAGAACGTAATTGGTTTCCTTCTTAACGTTTCTTCGTACGAATTGTTAATGTACTTTTCAGTGGAAGAATTTGCGATATTCAAAATCTTCGTCTTTTGTCGACAGTGTCTCGTTTTAAAGTTCAATACGTACAAGTTGCTAAAATTTGGAATACATTACAATTTTTATTGTCATACATACATACATACATACATACATACATACATTATCATTATAGACTGTTATGCCTTTCAGCGTTCAGTCTGCAAGCCTCTGAGAATTTACTAAACGTCGCCACAATCCTCGATTTCCAACTAGTGTTGTGGCCTCATTTAGTTCTATACCTCTTATCTTTAAATCGTTAGAAACAGAGTCTAACCATCGTCGTCTTGGTCTTCCTCTACTTCTCTTACCCTCCATAACAGAGTCCATTATTCTCCTAGGTAACCTATCCTCCTCCATTCGCCTCACATGACCCACCACCGAAGCCGGTTTATGCGTACAGCTTCATCCATCGAGTTCATTCCTAAATTAGCCTTTATCTCCTCATTCCGAGTTCCCTCCTGCCATTGTTCCCACCTGTTTGTACCAGCAATCATTCTTGCTACTTTCATGTCTGTTACTTCTAACTTATGAATAAGATATCCTGAGTCCACCCAGCTTTCGCTTCCATAAAGCAAAGTTGGTCTGAAAACAGACCGATGTAAAGATAGTTTAATCTGGGAGCTGACTTCCTTCTTACAGAATACTGCTGATCGCAACTGCGAGCTCACTGCATTAGCTTTACTACACCTTGATTCAATCTCACTTTTTTTTTAATTGTCAGATCGGCTTAAATAATAACCCTTGTCGTTAACAGATAATCATTCTCACATCGTTGATCAATCAATCTTCCAATGCAGGAAGGCTGACTATTTCCGATCAAATAGTGGGGTTTAAACTTTGATAGTGAATACTAGACATAAGAAAGTCCTGAACTCTGCTTTACTTTTCCTCGCTTATTAGGGAGCCGACAATAGAGAAGTGAGTTCTCCGTTTCCCTGCAATATGGTGCGTAGATGAGCCGACGGGCCGGTTCATTCCGCTACCTGTAGTGCAAATATCTTTTGCTCACGAACGAGACTGCACTTCCCAGTCTAGCACGCATCGCAAAGAAAACTCTGTGTTCCAGCCACAAGTGCAGCAAGCAAATGTGCATTTAGTATTGCACAGGATTTGTACTATATAGTGATATTCAAGGCTGCAGCCTGATAATTTGGTTTTCCTTTACAGCATAATTTCTGTTCCTTAGGAATCGACAATGTGGTTCTTGTACTGATACTTAATGTTCCAAGGTTATGTCATTTGCAGCTGCAGACATAGTGAAATATTCCAGTGATCAACATTGCAACAAACTTTAATTTAATTTTAATGGAAAAGCAGTTTTTATGGAACGTATTTTATTGCGTTTGGGAACGTTACAAATATTAGTTTAAATGAAAATCATTTTCACAGAAATGATGAGTTTCTTTTAGAAAGAATGGATTTATTTCTGTGGAAAGTAATCTACATTTATTCATACGGCTGATGTACTAGAATGATTTAGTTGCTGTAGTTGCGTTCTCTACGATATTACAAAAAATATTTATTTGCATTAAAAGGTACTAAACACGAAAAGAAACAAATGCGATGTAGGCTAACATGAAGTTTATATTTTGATTAGGAAATGAAATATTTTGCGGGGTTTAGTGGCTCATACGGTTGAGGCGCTGGCCTTCTCACCCCAACTTGGCAGGTTCGATCCTGCCTCAGTCCGGTGGTATTTGAAGGTGCTCAAATATATCAGCCGCATGTCGGTAGATTTACTGGCCCGTAAAAGAATTCCTGCGGGACAAATTTCCGGCACCTCGGCTTCTCCGAAAACCGAAAATGTAGTAAGTGGAACGGAAATCCAATAACTGTAATATTATTATTGCAATATTTTTGTTTTACATCTACAAATCAAACTAGATATTATCAAAATAATTTTTGTCCTATTCTGTTGCTTTTTTCACTCCCTAGATGTCGGAAATCGCACTCAAAAATAACGCTTGCCGCAAAGCATCCCGCTGAACATAAAGCTCGAGGTGAACCAGACCGCTGGAGAGAGCTCTGCTCGACTCGTCCTTCTGTTTAGTCAGGGATTAGAGCGGGCCAAGCGTCTTGTTTTCTCATGTCTAGTGAAGTTCGGCTTCATGGCTAAATGGTTAGCGTGCTGGCCTTTGGTCACAGGGGTCCCGGGTTCGATTCCAGGCAGGGTCTGGAATTTTAACCATACTTGGTTAATTTCGCTGGCACGGCGCCTGTGTGTGTGTGTGTGTGTCGTCCTCATCATCATATCAACCTCATCATGACACGCAGGTCGCCTACGGGAGTCAAATCAAAAGACCTGCACCTGGCGAGCCGAACATGTCCTCGGACACTCCCGGCACTAAAAGCCATACACTATTTCATTTCATCTCTAGTGAATACCAAAGGTATTCGAAACTGAAGCATTTTTTTCATAATTTACGTAGAATTACAACACAGTATAAACTTGAAGAAGGGTGTATAATCAATCGAACAAACGATAGAATAGTGACCACAGGAATCTTCGTCATAGGTAGTTAGTTACATGGAAGTTGTTACCGATTTGCCGTACAATACGTCTATAGTTGCGGGACCGTACTTGGGTTGGTGAGCATTACGAAACCACGTTTTAAACTCGAAACGTGCGACGTCAGTGTTCAGTATCTCATTGTAAAGAGCAATGGACAGCGTCTGGCATCGGTGTGACTTCATCGCGTGATGCTATAGCGTTACCATCTTGAGGTACTAAAATCTCCATGACGCGCGGTTAACAATTAGTATAGCCCAAGACTCTGGCGTGGCGGTACATCTGTGAAGTGTAGCTGGATTTGACTCAGTGATATATGGGAGTAATAATCAAGTAGTGAACATCAAGAAAATTATTGTGTGAATATATGTTGCACACATTCCAGTGGATAGAGCGGCTTTTCAGAATCCCGAAACTCCAAAAAAAGTAAGAAATACCGAACGTCATAAGGTTTGTCGGGAGCGTCTCAAAGTTAAGGCTGGCGAACATAGTTAGACGAGTTCCGGAAGTTTGAAACCGAGTACAACTACACCTCCAGTGGTCGAAAATTATCTGGAACTCATGGATGTGGATACTGATCACTCTGATAACGATAATGAAGTGAGTCTCTGCAAATGAATTCCACAACATACATGCCGTTGATCAAATTTTCAGTTGGTGAAAGTAAATTACCAAGGTATACCCAGTTTCATCTTGGGCTGAGTACACTTGCACCGTTTCCATCTCTGATTTTAAATATCGCTGTACATAGGAATGGTATCCCACACTAAGGATATAAAGGAAATAAAACTAAGAAACAATGTTAGGTTTTGGTACACCCAATCAATACACATCACTTTACAAGTGAACTATTTAAATAAAAAGATATTAAAAACCTAAATATTTTAAATATGTTCCGGTACATCGGCTTCTCCGAAAACCGAAAAAGTAGTTAGCGGAGCGTAAAGCCAATAACAGTATTATTATTATTCAAACACTTTTGTTTTAATCTACAATTAAAACTAAATATTATCAAATTACTTTAAGTTTGTCTTGTTCATATTTCAATAAAAGCATTAAATACCTAAATATTTTTACATCTTTTAATTTAAATAGTTCACTTGTAAAGTGATGTGTATTGATTGGGTAAACCAAAACCTAACATTTTTCTTTGTTTTAACTGTATCAATACGGATATATACGATGAAGTTCGTAAATTGTAATAAAGGGAATAAGTGAAAAGAATTATAGTCGATACTCCAGGCCACTTCATAGTAGTTGAAGGTTTCGGTCTCGGTAGAAAACGAAATTGACACTGACTAAGCTTCGCGATAACGGATTTCAATCTAGATCAAGTGCCTGTCGAAGCTACAATTCCTCTGTGTGGTACAGAGACAGATTTAAATTTCGCCCATAATACTATCATCGATCTCTTACTATATTGTCGCTGCACAGGCTAAACCCCGTGTCCCACAATGCCCTTCCCTTCCATTATTCTAAGATTGATCACGCCTCCCAGCTACATATGAATATGTAGTTCATCAGAACTATTTTCGTTGTATTAAATTTTTGTTTGCCGAAGCGTAAAGAAAATTGAATCTTACTGTACCTCGCTGTAGGAACGTATGCCTGCATGATGTATTTACGCTCTCCTACGCTATAATGCATATTATGTGGCTGGGAGGAGTGACCAGTGTTAAGGAGAAATATGGATAGGAAGAGCGTTGCGGGATAAGAGGGTTTGCCGGTGCAGCGACAATATGTATGTTACAGATCCATTAGTGATCGACTTTGTCTTGAAGTAGTGCGTATTTGTTTATCTGTCACTATTCAAAGACATAATATAGAATTACAGGCCCTTGTAGTCCACCACACTGAACGTGGCTGTGGTACCTGCTACGTACAGTAGGTGAAACGAATAGTCTGATTTCTACCACACTTAAAGAACATACCTGTCACACCAAAAACCAAGACGCAGTTCTTTCACTGTAGCCAAGCATTACTACGAAACAAAACACGAAATTTCATTTGACAGAACGAAGTTCTTAGCAACTATTCTATTCCTTAGAATCTCGAAAGAAAAATCCGAGAGGCTATCGAATATGAATTTAGAGGAAGGATACCGGCATTTCAAGACGACCGCGGGCTTACGTTGGCCAGAGAGATACTAGTTAAAGACCGATCACAATAACTACTATAGTAGTTGGTTTAGCTTCTCGGGAGTCTGATTACCTCGCATCGACCAGGGATTTTTTAGTCGCTTTGACAAACAGTACTGCAATACAATCGAAACGTGGATAAACTGTACGAAACGTACAGAAAGCAACAACACGGTTCAAGCAAGAAGAGGAACTAAATAACTCAACAGACCGTGGAAGCCTCACATCTAGGACAAGGATTCAAATGTCAACAACAATATTTCAAACACCTACTGACTAGAGACCGTACTTTATTTTGACAGTGCCTATATGGTGGTACCGTCTTGCGGCCGTCATCCCGGCAGAGTCCTGTTCGTTATTTTTTAATTAATTGTGTTGCCTACAGCCACACGACTTAGACCCGGTTTTATCAACGTGGGTTAAATACATTCGAACCCTGGCTTTGTTAAGTTAGGGTTAATATTTTAACTTATTCTTACGAGCCACGCGTTTCACCAAGCTATTTCGACAGAGCGTTAACTAACACCGTATTAACCCTCGCCGGAAACAGCTGCCGTACCGATCAAGGAGGCAGTGACTGATAATCAGAGATTATGAACACACTTCTTGCGTGGTTCTTTCTTTCATTTCTTGCACGGTATTTCGTTTTCTTCCTCATTTCCATGGTAGATATTATTCTTTCGTGATCGTGATATAGAATTGTTTGCTGTGATCGAAAATGGAAGAACAGAAGAGAAATAGGGGCACGAATTTTTCTGTTTTATAAAATCATTACCAATTACCAAGTACCAAGGCATTATAGAATGCAAGAAGACTGACGGTGTAAAATTAAAAGAAATGGAGGACCCATGGGAAAAACAGGGGAATTAAATAGCGTTGCCCACGTTATAGACCGTTTTGCAACTGTATAACGAATGTTGAGGTTAGAATCAGATTAGGCCTTACATGACAATTGACAGAAAAATAACCCTTGTTATCTCCGACCGTTAAATGAAACGACCCTTTGGTGTAAAACCTTAACGCAATCAATGCCTTAAGTATAGAAGAGAGAGGCCTGTTTCTGTCAGTTGTGTATTCTAACCTCTCGCGAATTTCTAAGAAAACTTCACTGACGACGCTTTTTGACAGTCTACCTCTTCAGAAATTGTTCCTCAGAAATATTTTGAAAGTCGTTCCTTCTTATAGTAGACCTATTTCTGTTAGTAACACCATTTAACAAATCTAAATAAAGCCAGTCTGCATCAAACGCATGATTTATGGCAGCAATTTTGCTTTTAACTTCGAGTTAACAGTTTAACCCAGGTGGAAGGAGGGGTTAACTTAACTCCGGCTTTAACCTTGAATTAAAATTAACCCTCCTTGATGAAACAGAATGGTCAAATTCAGAGTTAAAACTGTATAAGTCGGGGTTTAAGGTTTAATTCACGTTGATGAAGTTATTCTTGTGGAGCTCTCCAAGGTGACATGTTTTCCGTGTTGCAGTTAGACGTGAATGTGAAACGTACAACGAATGTCCAGTTTTGAATTATATGTACAGAACTATTAAAACAGAGAAACTTTCACAACAGGACTATAAATGTTAGGTTTATGTTATGAATCACTCGTGAAAGGAATGAAATCTTTAGGATAGATGTCTTTGGATAACGATACAAGATTGTACGTGTTGTTGTATCTTCTGTCTGATTAAAGGTAGCTAACGTGCTGTTAAGTAAAGAATCAGAGATGTAGTGACTAATAATCTCCAAGTTCTCTGGGTGCCAGCTAATGCTTTTGACATGACAGTCCCGAAACCTTCCTAAGACACGTTTGTTGAACAATGCAGGAAATATATTTTGGTATCAGCATGTAACACAATGTCGCTTTTATCGTCCCACTGAACTGCTTAAGAAATTTCGTATGCCACTGTAGTGGAATGTCTGCAATTTTCGTGTCATTTCTTTCAGTGTCTTTTGATTAATAAAGAACTACTATTTACTTCAAGCTTCAGGCCAGAGTTACAAATTTAATTATTTAAAATATCCTAATACTTGTACAGGTGCAGCAATATAACTTGGGCGTGTGGTTCAATGGTTACTGTGGCGGATGGGGGCTGATAACAATCGTTCACAAAGCGGGAAAATCTGGTCACACGTTCATTCTCCAAAGTCATATTTATTGTTTTAGATATCCTTAAGCCGGTTTTCTTCTCAGCAAACCCTCAATTGAACTGAAATCCATTGGAAAAGCCATCTACATACTTACGTGCGAACTGAACTGTAAGTTGCAGTTGGCTAAGCAAATGAAAATTTAATAAAAATCGTATATTCGAGTATACTTTCCTCTTTCTCATTTTCGTGACAAAATACAGCTATTAAAAGAGTCTAACAAGTTGAAACATTAAGTCATTATATATTATCTGCATTTTATGTCACTGATATGAAGGAAAGTTGTAATAATTATTTTCAGATTTTCTATCAGAAACAAAGAAAGCTCTAAAATGGGACTGTCATCTTTACATTATTGGAATGTGTTGTAAAATACAATAGTATATTCCATATTCCTGGAGATATATTTTTAATGATAATGATCTTTACGTCCCACTCACTACCTGTAAGGTTTTTGGAGACAACGAAGTGCCAAAATTCAGTCCCGTTGGTGTTATTTTACTTGCCAGTAAATCTACCGACACGAGTCCGACGTAATTGAGCACCTTGAAATACCGCTGGACTGAGCCAGGATCGGACCTGTCAAGTTGGGGTCAGATGACCAGCGCCTCAAACTTTTGAGTCACTCAGTCCGGCGACAACGATGTAATTATGGGAGTTAATAGTCTAACAGTGACATAAACTTCCATAACAAAAAATTCCTTTGAAATCGCAACTACCACCGAGGATATGTCTAAACTTTAACGTGAAAAGCGAATACTTTACTCTTTGTATGAACGAACGTTTTGCGAACAAGTGTCTGTACAACAAACTAACAGTTCTGCTTGAGTTCTTGATGGGGCTTGAACAGGAAAGGGGCAGCCTATGAAAGTGCAGGGTGTAAAAATGGGAGACAACAGAAATTCATATATGGAGCTCTCGACGTTGGGACTGGAATCCACCACACCCTGAACACAAGATCAGGACGCTCTACACGTGCACATTAGCCATCTTGCTCGCAGTACATTATATGAGTCATTTCATAGGTATATAAAGGGGTGAACAGATCCATAAGTTATACAGTGTTATCAGGAGCATAATAGATACAAAGAAGTGGAAATGAAAAGAACACATAATCTGATAAATTGTAACAGCAGGCCTTTTAGATCCTTTTCGTAATGGAAATTTTTCTTTCCGCTGCCCATGCCCATCCAAGTACTTGTTACATCACCTGCCATGTATATGTAGACTTTAGTTCCGCCAAGCTGAGAGAGTTTGTATAGCAGCTAACGTAGGAGAAGTCCTTCCTTGTTTGAGAAGTTTATTAACAATAACTGGGCGGGATGGGCTTTGCAGTCAACACATGATTTTGAAATGAAAGTTTTCGTGCAGCGAAGTTTGTCCACCGAGGTGAAGTGTTAAATGAATTAACTAATGAATCTCCATTCTTTGAGAATTGTGTTAATTGCTGCCAGATGCTACTACGATAAACTGCTTGCTACGGTACCCTTTATATCTCATACCTTCGATTTGTGTTTTATTTTATTACAGTCCGTTTCTTTGTTCCGCCTCTTTTAAGGATGTAAGGCATAGGTTAATTCCTGATAATTGTGGCAGAAATATAAATGATATTTATTGTGAAATTTTATTTTATTTTACGTTCGCGCTGTGCGTTCTTGCCATTTCTATATGAGGTTCTCTCTTTGGTAATTCTGAAAAGTCTGCACCGGGAATCATTGCCTTCCAGTGTGTCTTAGTGTGCTTCGTATTTCTATGCACTTAGGTAGGGTATTTATTTTCACAGCTATAATTTTACTAATTATTATTATTATTTATTATTAATTAATAATTAATGTTATTTGCTTTACGTCCCACTAACTACTTTTAAAGGTCTTCGGAGACGCCGAGGTGCCAGAATTTAGTCCCACAAGAGTTCTTTTACGTGCCAGTAAATCTACCGACACGGGCCTGTCGTATTTGAGCACCTTCAAATACCACCGGACTGAGCCAGGATCGAACCTGCCATGTTGGGGTTAGAACGCCAGCGCCTTAACCGTCTGAGCCACTCAGCCCGGCTATTATTATTATTATTATTATTATTATTATTATTATTATTATTATTATTATTATTATTATTATTATTATTATTATATATGCTTTGCGTTCCACTAACTACTCTTACGGTTTTCGGAGACGCCAAAGTGCCGGTATTTATTCCCGCAGGAGTTCTTTTACGTGCCAATAAATCTACCGACACGAGGCTGACGTATTTGAGCACCTTCAAATACCAACGGACTGAGCCAGGATGGAACCTGCCAAGTTGGGGTCAGAAGGCCAGAGCCTCAACCATCTGAGCCACTCAGCCCGGCTTCATATTGTTAATTTAGTTCACATGGTTGTATTTAATGATGTCACATAATTTGTATTCTAAGTGAAGTCTTACTCATTTCACACCATTTTTCCTTGGCCTACCACTTTGTTTTTGAGTTTCTCTCACCGGTTGTCCATCAGGCGCACCCAGCTTATTTGCTTCCCGTTGACTCATCACTCCCCGCTCTGCGGCATGGCAACAAGAACAGAACTTAGCTCACGTTACCCGTGCATGAGATGGCAATTAAAATTAAGAAAATAAGTATTAAGGAAATTATTAATTAAGAATTAAGAAAATAATTTCGTACCTTATGACGGAATATGTTAGAAATGTTCTCCTCCTGCATCCACACACATTTCTGGCATCGTCATAGGAAACTCCTATTCACACGCATACATTCGCCTTCCGTAATTGAGGCTATTTGTCTCCGGATATATTCAATTTTAACATTTTGGTAGCTCGCCATGCTGAGTTCTTCCAAACACTGGCTTCTTATCTCAGTCGTCTTAGGGGTTTTCAGGAATATATTCTAATCTTTCTGCGGTTTCATTTACCTTTTTCCTCGTTAAGTTCACGTTTTTTAACACTTCGCTTCTCATCGAGTAATGAACCAGTTCCTCCCAATTTGTTTACGAGTTTCTACACGGTCTCTCGATGTGGAGGGCGTACACCTAGAAATTGTGTTACAACTCTCCTAAGACTTCCTTTCAAGACTCTATTTTCACCTAATTATCGTACACAAATACCCTTTCCTCTACCGTGTACACATGTACAGGCATTGTGTAACACTTCACAACTCGAGAGCAGTAGGAACGGCAGATCAACACTTAATATACGTTCTAAGCACGGGCCTGAACTGTGAAGTGCGGGCATTCCCGTACTGTCACTGTGCTATGTAACGGGAGGTGATGAGTCAACGGGCGGCAGATAAGCTGGGCACGCCTGCCAGCCACCCGATGAAAGAAACCCACTGTATGTATCGCTCTCATGATAAACTCTTCCTTTTTGTGCTTGTATACAGTCCACATTGATAAATTGCAGGAACTCTTCGCTTTTTCTGAGCCAAATTACTACGTAGTGCCATTGATATACGTCGAACTACAGTTTTCTTGTTTAGGTCCGGTATGTTAAGAAAATCTGATATAATTTTGTTTACCCGACCGCTTACTCTGACACAGAATACAATGGCAAATTATTGTGTGGAGCTAATAGATAAAGGAGTCAAGTATAGATATGAAAATATAAGAGAAGGAAAAACTTACTAAAACTTGATAAATAGAAGCAGTGTTCCTGCAGGAACTCTTCGCTTTTTCTGAGCCGAATTCATGCAGATTTAAGAAAAGTAGGCTGAAGAGAGAGAGAATATGTAAACCTAGTCAAATGTATGTAACATTTAGTGTAATAGCAAACAATCCCTGCGGAGGGCTTCAGCTACTTTTTTATTTTCTTTAAAAGTTGCTTTACGTTGCTTTACCCTATCTATTTAAATTGTGACAGATTTCGTCTAGTTGGCATTCCTTAACTTCTGGATGTCAAACATACTGAGTTGTCACATTTCAACACCCCCAAATACCGCTGACTCAGCTGGAATCAAATCTGGTACCTTAGTAACGGAAGTACAGCTACTAACTGATTGCATCCTTAGTAATATGCCCCCATTAAATGTAGCTGGAGACCTAGGGTTGACATATCAGTTCACCAACCAATTCACATGGGTTCCATTCACGGTTCTATCTCGGACTTGAGACTAGTTTGTTGGTTTATAATCTAGTAAAAAAATGTAAAGAAAAATGGGTAGGAATGTCACTTTCGGTCATTCAAGAAGTGACTGCTATGATCTCCCTCTTCAACTCCAGGAGAATGCCGGGTCATGTTATTAGTCACAATTGTTGTGAGGTAATTATTGTTTAAGAGAAAGTACAACAGTTGGACAACCACCCTCTCTGAACACTAATCAGACCCCACTTACACCAGTTAGGGGGATAACGTAGATGAAACACAGCTGATTGAAAATGTATGCATTAGTACAGAAATCAATGGCAGACTTTATTCAACTTCTCCCTCTCTCTCTCTCTCTCTCTCTCTCTGAATATATACATTCATGAGCAGTCAACCATAATTTCAAGCCAATTACATCCACCACCACCACTACTACCAGATGCCATAGTGCCGATTAACGGACTGATACGGATTTTTTGTAATTAAGTACTTTAAACGCCGATCAATTGCATAAAAATCGATCCAGCAGCGAAAATAACATGTAGGGAGCACTCTAACATGAGAGCCAAAGGTGCATTGATGAAAAAAGAAAGGAGAAAAGAAAGGAAGATTGAGTGACAAGCATAGCAAAAGGAAAATATAATGTCATTATAGTAGAAGTTAACTGATCAACAATAAAAACTCCGGGATATACAAAGCTGTGGAAAAAAGAAGAGAAATGACATTGTGTGTGTAGTAGCCATAAACATTAAGTAAATGTACAAAAGCTACGTGATGTCTTAATACAGCCCCGAATTACGTCTCGTATGTCACTGGCAAAGACCTCCTACTAATGAGAGGCTTAAGACTTACGGGCTTTTGCCTTTCTTTTCTCCTGTTTTTTTCGGATTTCCTCCTACTATTCTTGCAAGTACACAGATCCTTTAACGTCCCTCACTAAACATCAGTCATATGACAGGTTGTTAAAGCCGGTAATGAGAGGCGCGGAGGCTATGCATTATTACTAGAACACAATACTTGCTAGCCAGAGAATATATAACGAAACTTGTCGCTTCAAGGAGTTATTTCCCACAAATAGAAGGAAGATCATTTACGGTATGTTCGCAGATAACATCAATGGAACGGAACACATTCACACAGTATTAGACCGTATTCTGTGGCCAATTAATTTGTGTAAAATGAGTCATAAGATTGTTTCCAATGCCTGCAAATTATTATAGGTCTAATTTCGTAAGTTAAAACACGGCAGCTTAGCTCGTAACTACAGTATGATATGACCAAACAGACAATCTCCCTGTGAACTGATCATTAAAATGTCATCACCATGATTATTACTATTATTACGAGGGTTGGGACATAAGTCATCGTAACTATTTTTTCCCTCACATTTGCACAGTGCTACCTATAATGGTCATATTTCCTGGACACAGCACGAGATGGCGGTGCGTTAGACAGGTATCACGCATAGGATGACGGGACTGCAATAGTGAGTCACGCTCCGTGCAGAATGGATGTGACGGGACAAGAACTGCCGGCGTACATCAATGTGGCCGACCGCCAGGGTCATAATCCCGAAAGAATGCCATAGAGACTTGATGGAAGTTGTGGGGAATAACGCTCTTCCGTACCGAACCGCTGATAGTTGGGCAGCTGCATTTCAGCACGGACGTGAAACGAGTAGCGACGTGCAACGGTCCGGAAAACCTGTTAGTGTCCGGACTGATGTGTTATGTGCAGTAATTACCCACACTACTTGAGTTACAAGCCGAAACGACATCATCGTACTCCATGACAACAACAGACTGCACGAAGCAGAGGCTGTGCGTAGTCAATTGAAGCGCTGGAACAGGTCCTGGGGGTAGAAAGAACTGGAACAACCTCCGTACTCATAGGACCTGTCTCCGTTCGATATTCATCTCATCCCCAAAGTGAATGAACCATTGCGTTGGGAACGGTTTGGAAATCGATGGGACATTGCCAACGCTGTAAAACGTGATATTATAAAATTCACACATGGCGAGGTGACCGTTATCCGACGTATCCCGTATCGTTGACAATGTATTGTGAACAATCTAGAAGACTACTTCTGGATTTTAATGTGAAGGTTACTGAACTCTCTGAGAATAAACATTATGCCGTACATATCATGCCTGACAGTTTCTTCATTTTATACCCTACACCTGGTAATTAGTTATGTTTTCTTTTGTTTTGAGCCGCCAAAATTCTGTTTTGAACATGGATTTCAGAGGATAAATGCAAAATCAAATACAAAAGGCACCAAAGTAGAGATTAATACAAAAAAAGCGAACCCGAATGGGAAAAGGATAAAGACGAGGAAGGCGAAAAAGGGACGCGCAGCTCAACCGGCATGAGGGAAGGGAAGAGAATAAAACGGGATTAAGAACACACACAAATCTAAGGGGGAATCACTAAGGACAGATAGAACGTTCCATTGAGTCAGTCACTGCGTTTTCAGCCACTCAAAATATTCATGATAAAACATTGTTGCCACGGCACATGGGAAAGAATTCAAAGTCTTTAAATGGCCAGACGTAAATACCAAAAGGACCTGAAGGGCCGCCGAAAAGTTATTAAAATTTGTGTAACATTCTTAGCTCACCATCTGCCTTGTAGAAAGAGTTCCAATTAAAACCAGCGTGACCAACACGCTGCGGAGAAAGCAATTAAAAGCCTCCTCACACCAGCACAGTCGAATCCCGGACTGATGAGTCGGGAAAAATGCGAGTTTATATAGCAGAGAGAGTTGGCGTGTGAAACATACTGGAAGTATCACGAGGACTAGATTGGAAGGTGTGACGTGGTGATGTGACGTAACAGGCGGCCCGGAGCAAGATGATGCTCGCCAATACAGCAGCTGAGGCCGAGAAGAGAAGGCCGAGAGAACCAGTGAAAAAGGTATGTCTATCTGTGAGCGTGTCGTAGACAGTAGTAGCACGGGAGGGGATATTACAACTTACTTGACACTATTAATACATTCCACAGCACCTTACGCTCCACACTCCCATCTGCATACTTTCATTTGTGTGCTAGATCCCGCATTCGTTTAAAAATAAATACTTGCAATAACTTATGGCCCAACCCTCGTACTATTATTATTATTATTATTATTATTATTATTATTATTATTATTATTATTATTATTATTATTATTATTATTATAGTTTTAAACAACAAACATCAAAAGCCATTCTGTTTCCTCTAACTCTAGCTATTCGGTATGTCACTCATATCTGTAATGCATATTGTTCCTCAGAAGTGCAGTTGACTCATTTTAGCCACCAAGTTCACTATATTCATAAATTGATTATTATATCTGAACATAGCACACAACTGTGTACAATAAGTCCGGTCGTTATTGTGACTGTTTTTTTTTTCTTTTTTTGCTATTTGCTTTACGTCGCGCCAACACAGATAGGTCTTGTAGCGGCCTTGGGATAGGAAAAGCCTAGGGATGGGAAGGAAGCGGACGTGGCCTTAATTAAGGTGCGTGGTGTGAAAATGGGAAACCACGGAAACCATCTTCAGGGCTGCTGACAGTGGGGTTCGAACCCACTATCGCCCGATTACTGGATACTGGCTGCACTTAGCGACTGCAGCTGTCGAGCTCGGTTATTGTGTCTCTAGTTCCAACCATGAGACCTACTAATTCCACAGATGTTAACTCATACAATTTCACTTGATGCAAGCAGAAACACTTAAAGCTTTCGTGATGTGTTATAAAATTGTATTTGATTTCTCAAGATCGTCTTAATTAGGATGTGTTTTTAAAAGGATGGTTTATAATCAATATAAATTGTCTTAATAATTATCCAGGTACTCATAGTTTCCTGTAATTTAGGGATATTTCGTGGGCGCACATTGAACTTTTAGCTATGAATGAGGAATACAGTCGCATAATAGTTTGTTAATCTTCGGTCTAGATGTTTGATTTCCTCACTAGGGGGTGACTGAATGCTGCCAGTTTCTGTGACACACTGGAGCCTTGTGGGTAGTACTTCGTAGAAAACGACCTGGACTTCTCTCAGCAATACCAGATCAGACTCAGGCAACAGCACGCATGAATTGTTACAGCGCTTCGGGAGGTTGGGACTCCCCCCCCCCCCCCCCCCAACCCTCACCTCTTACAGTTCAAACCTGGCATCCAGTGACTTCGATCTCTTCGGACTGTTGAAGAAGCAGCTTGGCGTTACGGAAATGAATGAAGACCCGGCTTCAGGGAATGGACTCAGATTTCTGTCATGCTGGCATTGATGCCTTGTAATACCTTTGGAACAAGTGCTTGGGCAAGAATGGTGAATGGTAATGTGTATCAGCGTGCTACTACTGCGTCTCATTTTATCTACTTGTAAAATGAAGTTCATCAGTGCGAGAAATTTTAAAGTATGCTTGGGAGCTACCTTTTAAATCTCCATTGCTTTCAATTCAATATTACCCAAGATCAACGTCCAAGCAAATCTCACGACTACTTAGAAGGAGA
Organism: Anabrus simplex; assembly: GCF_040414725.1. NCBI lineage: Eukaryota > Metazoa > Arthropoda > Insecta > Orthoptera > Tettigoniidae > Anabrus > Anabrus simplex. Next base: position 306,398,700 of record NC_090265.1, on the reverse strand, counting down.
GCAGCACTGAAGTGATAACAAGATTTTCGGGCAGACTGTAAAATGTCAGTATGTTAATGCAATACTGTATATATACAGGGGTGTAACAATAATGCAGGCCAAATTTTCAGGATCCAATACTCATACAAAGAAGAACAATATATGTTATATGGATATGGGTTTGGAAACGCTTTTTTTCCATGTTAGATCTCATTTTCTACAGTCTACACAGTACATTAATCACGGGAAACACACTGGAACAGAACGTACCTACCTACATACCACATGAAACTCTTTTTTATACAAAATGTTAAAAATGCATTGATACATGCGTAAAACCGCCGTCACAGGGATACATCAACGCGTCCGGAATTCAATGCCAACGGAGGGCTTTTAGAACAATTCATGTAAGAAATATTTTTTTATTAAGTTTATTTATTGTCACTTTAACTTAGAAAGTCATATCGCGACATTCATAATTATATATTAAGGAATGATTACATTGATTACATAGAGTTACAATTGCAAAAGTAACAATAGTACATATTGATCAGATAGTGATAACATGTCATTGAATAGATTTGTTTGTCTAAAAAACTTAATGATGTTTTTACACTGAGTATCTTTGTTCAAGATGTCACATACACTATTATTCTGATTTAAATAACACAATTGCCTTTGTTGATCGTATAGTAAACTGTGGTCAACAGTTTTTTTTTTAAAGGTGTCACGTATTCGTGGATGTTTCTTAGAGAAGATATGTGCATGAGCCAGTTTGCTATGGCCTATACGTATTCTACGCTGAAGGAATGAAAGTCCGACTCCATGGCTAAATGATTAGCGTACTGGCCTTTGGTCACAGGGATTCCAGGCTCGATTCCCGGTAGAGTCGGGAATTTTAACCATAATTGGTTAATTCCCCCAGCACGGAAACCGGTTGCATGTGGCGTCTTCATCATCATTTCATCCTCATCAAGATGCGCAGGTTGCCTACGGTGTCAAATCAAAAAAGACCTGTACCTGGCGAAGTCCTCGGACACAACCCGGCACTAAAAGCCACTCGCCATTTAATTTCAAGGAATGAAGCATCAAATGTATCTGTAGATCCACGCCTGATATCATGGAGTCTTGTGGGTTGTTCCCGTGTCCACTCAGTTAAGCATTGTTTTCGGATCTTTATAGTAAGAAAAGGAGTAACATCGGTGTGGGGAATTAGAAAGTTTGAATCATGTACAGGAAGACGAGTTGCTTCTTTAGCTGATATGCCAGCTCGTTCATTGCATTTTATTCCCTAATGTGAGGGAATCGCCAATTATGGTAACTTGCTGTCCTTTATTTTTCACAGTATTGTAAGTCTGCAGTATGTCTTGGGCTAGTGTTTTTGAGGATAATGCATTTTGAATGAGTTTTACTGCTGATAAAGAATCATTAAGGATTAAAAGAAGGAGTTACTTGTGGTATGGTGGTAGGGTCTGTTCCAGTGTGTTTCTCATGATTAATAGCTGCTTCTCTCAGTTAGTGGTAGAGTGTCGGCCTCCGGATTGGAAAATAGCGGGTTCAACCCCGGCAGAGGTTTTCGGATTCTTGAAGGGCTGAATGAAGTTCATTTGGCAATGCATGTCGTACGATGTCGGCATGTAACAGATCTCTGGTGAAATACTGGATGTTCGCCCGACGAAATTCATTAAAGCTCATCCATTGATGCCCAAGAGAGATTCGGTTTACTCTGCCATCGAGCAGGCCTGGAGGCCATACGATTATTGTTTATTCGCATTATTAAAGTGCTATAAAGAGGTGTAAAAATGAGTTGTAACATGGAAATAAAGCGTTCTCCGAACCCATGTCCATCTAACATATTATTTTCTTCTTTTAAGGGTGAAGAATGTGTTCTGAAAATTGATGATGTTGATGATGCGTGTTGTTTTTGGGGCCTAATATCAAGGTCATCGGCCCCTGTCCTGAAAATTTGACCGTACTTTATTGATACGTTATTTTTTTCACTTGATAAGTACGACATATTATGGAGTATAAGACAGCTGTTAACTAAATATTTACTCTGATTTTAATAAAATTGTTAATCCAGGGCTAATAATAAAGTGCAAGATTGAAATTGAAACTGATTATGAAGAATAGTACAATATACATGGTACCTGGCGAGTTGGCCGCATACTGTAGTTTGAGTCACGTAGCTTTTGCTTGCATTCGGGAGATGGAGGGTTCGAAACCCACCGTCGGCAGTCACGAATATGGCTTTCCGTGGATTCCCATGTTCACACCTAGCAAGTGTTGGGGATGTAACTTCGTTAAGACCACGGACGCCACCTTTCCAGTCTTAGGCCCATTCCATCCTTGCGACGCTCCGTAAACCTTCAGTATGCTAGTTCGGCATTAAATCACTAGGAGAAACATTACAAGCAAGCCATTGGTCGGATTCACTGTGTGGGAATGCAGCGTTTCGAACAGTGGCAACATGGCCATTATTTAGGCCCTCCAGGATGGGCGATAGTCGGTTGTTTTCCCAATCCAGGCGACAGACGCACTCTCTACCTTTCTAAAAGAGTGCTACAGAAAAAATCAATAAACGTACAACATAATGGGTGAAATACAAGGTGTCCTTACCCACGAATATTGTGATGACATAATTATTTTTTCTCACGCAAAAAATTGTGGAAGCAAGCTTATGGTTTCATAAAACTCTTGGTCATTAGTTGTGGGGCTTCGATAATTTCAAACATTCTGAAAGCATTCTCCATGAATCGAACTATTTCATAACATAAATTAAATGTGGTTTAAGATATTTTTGAGAAACCGAAAATCTCAGTGAAACAATGTCATTGTACAATTTTTAAATACTTCTAAAGACGCCCGTGATGGACATCTTTAGATATAAATATTACTGATCAAGCGACATACAAAGAAGGGTTCAGTTGCTGCGAAAAGCTTTATTGTAAATATAGTAATCGACTATGAGAGCAACAAGTGGATGCGACTATAATTTGGCTGTCCAGTAGCGATTGCGTTACTATGCCAACACGTGGGACTGAGAAAAATGCCGTTCTGCATGAATGTTTCTATTGCCTATAACTTATTATGACAGTTTAGAGTACTTTACCTACTTCACGCGATTGATACTTCCCAGTATGAAATAATAGACAGTGTGATTTCCGACGTTGCAGTTGGCAGTGTATTCTAGACCTATATGGGCGGAAAACTAAATCCTAACACCAAGAGGAAGTTGTGTTAGGTAAACAAAATTCGGGAGGCGTGTTTTGCACATCTGAAAGATGACGCCTATTAAAATTTGCGTGTTAGTCGACAAAGAGTGGTGCTCGTAGTGCCACTATGATCTTCCAAAGCAAGTTTCCTTCAAATTCACGCCGTACATTTTGTGAGCGTTAGTCATCGTCCGGTCTTGTCCGTCTCCGTGGCTAAATGGTTAGCGTGCTGGCCTTAGTTCACGGGGTCCCTGGTTCGATTTCCGGTGGGGTCGGGATTTTTAACCATAATTGGTTAATTTCGCTGGCACGGGGGCTGGATGAATGTGTCGTCTTCATCATCATTTCAACCTCATCAGGACGCGCAGGTCGCCTACAGGAGTCAAATCAAAAGACCTGCATCTGGCGAGCCGAACTTGTCCATTTCATTTCAGTTTCATCGTTCGGTGTTGACATTGTGAGGTATGTTTGAGTCAAACATGTCTTTCAGGAGGTGAATAAGACGGTATCAGCAGGTTACTGTGTAAGAAGGCTACTAGAAGGTGGATGTTCTTTCCTTAATATTGCAGAAAGACTTGGTAGGGATGTATCCACAGTGCATCGGTGTTGAGAACTGGTTACGGGAAGAAACTTTGTTCAAGAAGACCGGGGTCTGGCCACTCACGAGTAACTACGGCGAGGGAAGATCGATGACTGCGCCACATGGCTGCGGTGGATCGTACTGCATCTACAACAGCCATTAAAGCTTCAGTTCGCAACAGTGACACAGCGAATTGTAACAATCGATTACTTGAAGGGTATCTTTGTACCAGGCGCCCTGTAGCGTTCATGCACTAACTTCGAATCACTGCCATCTGCGACTTCAGTGGTGTCAAGCTTAGCTCATTGGAGGGTGGAATAGAGACCTTTGTGCTCTTTGATGAGAGCTGCTTTAGTCTTGACGCCAGTGATGGCCGTAGGTTAGTAAGGAGGAGGCGCTGAGCGCTTGGAACCAAGCTGTCTGCGGCGTCGACACACTGCACCTACACCAGGAGTTATGGTCTGGGGAGCTATTTTCCTTGACGGTAGCAGCACTCTCGTCGTCATCCCAAGAAACTTGACAGTGGATTAATACGTCAGACCGGTGGTTGAACCAGTTGTGATAACATTCATTATCAGTATTTAACGGGGTGTTTTCCAATAGGATACTGCTCGTCCTCCTACCGCTGCTGTCACCCAAAATGCTCTACAGAGTGTCGACCAGTTGCCTTGGCCTGTGAGACCGCCAGAACTTCCGCTCATTCAACACGTAAGGGACATTATGAGAAGATTAATCCAGCGTCATACAATACCAGCATTTCCCCTTGCTGATCTGACAGCCCGAGTGCAAGAGGTGTGGAACTCCATTCCGCAAAATAACATACGGCACCTGTACGAAGTTTGCATGTTTGCATTCAAAATTGTGGCCACTACATTGGTTATTACGTAGACAATTGCTCTTTTCCTAAGTTGTGTTCCTGTATGCTAATGTCTTCTTGGTGTAGGCATTTCATTTGACACCAGTGTAGAATAAGGCTGTATCTTAAGGTTCCACCATTGCGCTAGTTCATCCGCTTCTGCTGGATGCTGTGCTGACATTAACTAAAACCTCTACTTTCAGAACTCACTACATCAATTGTTTTGGTATTACTTTGGAGTTTGTATATGTATAGTTCATATACGATATGTCGTATCGCATCATATCGTAATCAATGAAGAAATGAAATAAATTTGTCATAAAATGCAAAACAGAAAACAAAATTCATGATTATTAGCAGCCAGACAATGAAGATTTCATCATCCTGGATGGAAAAGCTATTGAAGGAGGGGCACATTTCAAGTACGTTTCACGTAGCATAACGTAAGATTGGGTTTGGGATGCTGAAGGAACCCCAGAATTGGCTAGAGGTTGTACAATCGTGACGCCAGATTCACAACTCGTTAGTCTGCAGTAATAGTAGGATTACTGCTTTTCTGTCCCACTCGCTTACTTTCACGGTTTGCAGAGAGGCCGAGGCGCTGGAAGTTTGTCCTGAAGTTGTTCTCTTACATATTTGTAAGTCTCCCGGCATGGAGTATATGGGCGCCTTCAAATACCACAGAACTGAACCGGCTCTTGAAATGTGGATGTATTGCAGAAGTTGTCGACTGATTGTTTGGAACGTCATTTTCAAAATTGTTATTTATTAATTTCTGCTTGATTTCGTTAATGTTAATTCTTGCTGCCCTTATTTTCTCTATTAGTTCCAAATAAGAACATCTGTCTGTGAGTTCAGGTAACAGTAAAGATCCAGAACGTAATACAAACAAAGAAATTGCATAAAGAGTGATGAATTAAAATTATGTACACATATTGAACATAGAACAGGCAGTTAAAGAAATCAAAGAGAAATTTGGAGAAGGAATCACAGTCCAAGGAGAGGAAATCAAAACCTTGAGATATGCCGATGATATTGTTATTTTATCTGAGACTGCAGAAGATCTCGAGAAGCTGCTGAATGGTATGGACGAAGTCTTGGGCAAGGAGTGCAAGATGAAAATAAATAAGTCCAAAACAAAAGTAATCGAGTGCAGTCGAACGAAGGCAGGTGATGTAGGAAATATTAGATTAGGAAATGAAATTTTAAAGGAAGTAGATGAATATTGTTACTTGGGTAGTAAAATAACTAACGATGGCAGAAGTAAGGAGGACATAAAATGCAGGCTAGCACAAGCAAGGAAGAGCTTCCTTAAGAAAAGAAATTTGCTCTCTTCAAACATTGATATAGGAATTAGAAAGATGTTTCCGGAAACTTTCATCTGGATCGTGGCATTGTATGGAAGTGAAACATGGACGATAACTAGCTCAGAAAGAAAGATAATAGAAGCTTTTGAAATGTGGTGTTACAGAAGAATGCTGAGGGTGAGATGGATAGATCGAATCACGAATGAAGAGGTACAGAATCGAATTGGTGAGAGGAGATCGATTTGGCTAAATTTGACGAGAAGAAGAGATAGAATGATAGGACACATCTTAAGACACCCAGGACTTGTTTAGTTGGTTTTTGAAGGAAGTGTAGGTGGTAAGAACGGTGGGGGTAGACCAAGGTATAAATATGACAAGCAGATTAGAGCAGATGTAGGATGCAATAGTTACGTAGAAATGAAAAGGTTAGCACAGGATAGGGTGGCATGGTGAGCTGCATCAAGCCAGTCTATGGACTGATGACTCAAACAACAGCATTGAACATCAGTACAAAAATTACCTTCAGTGTGTATTTAAGAAACATCCTCTAATAGAAGTGGTTGAAATACAGTAGATCTGCAATCTGAGGTGATTGTGAATGGGGCTGTTGACATAAAGACATGAAATATTCACACGCGGAAGAGTGCATTTGTGTTCAGTCATCTCTTACCGCTACAAAAAATTAGCAATTCGCGATATGAGCCATTCACCACATTGTCCTTCTCCAAAATAATACGTTTTCCTTATATAACCTAAAAAAATTAAGATATGAGAATGAAGGGGTTGGGGCGTGTGGGAGCGCAGTTATTTTTTTTTTCGAGTAGAGGATGCGTGAGGATGTACAAAATGTAATTTCTACTCTATCTGTATGATGGTGCTCCCCTTTGTTTTGTTATGGAGATCATATTTCTCAATGTTTTATAAAGTGATCGACCTGCAGTCAGCGGAAGGGACTGACAGAAATGTTCCCTCCGCTATTTGATGAGCACATTTCTGACGCCATTGCTCGTCAACTTCCCATGAAAAGAAGATACGAGCAGTTGGTCTTGCATGTCACAAGGAAGTACTGGCAGGCTCTCCAAGTCCTCCACATTTTCTCTCTAAAGATCCAGGAACGAGCACGATGTATGGTGATATATTGAAGTCTAGACCTCCCCTGCTACTTCAATATTCCTTCATACTTAACAGTTATCGCTCTATTCTCTATTTTTCCTTGTACTGAACATCTTAGTTATTGATAATCTACAATTTAGGGTATAAACATCCAAGCAAAATATTCCATACTACATTTATTTATCGTACGACGATAAATAGGCCTAACAATATAATTAAATTATAAAACACCATTTTTACAGAATATGTAAGTTAGGAACTACGGAGATCACTTGTTTGCACGGTTATAATATCTCCATTTCCAGGCTATCAGTATATTCAATAACTTAATGCGACGCGAGCTTGAAGGAAGTTACTAAGCATGTGAATGCTCATATTGGGCATTTGGCAGCAACGTGGTGAATTGATTGTGCATCAGCTTGGCAGTTGGAGAAATAGACCAGCCTCATTTTTGCAGCATGTACCTTCATCTACGTTCTCGCTTTTGGATGCGGTTAATGATCCTCTATTTGTGTCATGAGATATTGAATCCACTTATTCGTTTAGGATTGTCAATGAAGTGGCGTTGAATACTAGATTGTGTTCCCACTGCTCTTTTCATGCTTCGCTAACGCTAGGAAAGGACGCTTCAAGATGATCCACAAAGCTTCAGGGTGGTTATTTGATTTCAGGTCCTGGAGTAGTGCTCTCTATATTTATGTATCTCTATGTAAGAGTAGCTGTTGGTGTTTCTTCTTTTCTCTAGGTCTTCCTAAAGCTCGACGTTGATTGTTAACGTATTTGCAGCCTCTTTTCTCGGCTGGTACCTTATGTTATAATCACCATTAATTATTCTTCAACGCGTGCAGTAGTCCGTGAATTTGGGAAGAGGGGACTTGCTGTAAAATGATTTGTCATCTGCCCACCCATTAGCCAGATTACAAGTATTGAACACTCCCAGCAAGGCGTTTCCTCAAGTATAGAACGTCACACCAAGATAACTTCTAATCCCTTATTCTATCGATAATTCTGCATATTCTTAAATAGTATTAAGGGACTCGTGAACGTTGTGCTACGCTTTTCCATGGGATTGTTAATTACGGACTTATTAACACTAACTTCGTGTTAGTAAATGGAACTAGAGTAATTTTTGACACTAGCAGAAAAGTTCGTATTATTACGACTTTCATTTTGTTGCCATCTATTTCACGTTGCACAGACGCAGACAGGTCTTATGGCGACAATGGGATAATAGAGGAAGGAAATGACCGTACTCTTAATTAAGGTATGTCGCCAGCTTTTTACGACTTCAGGCATGTGATTAATTCATACGAGTGTATCGGACAACCAGTACACACGATATAATTATTACATTTATTACAAGGATTAATCAAGTTCGGTACAATAAAGCAAGTGAAGTAATGTATTCCTCTTACAGAAATACGACCTACTGTATGCAGTAAAGTTACTATTATTCAAGACCATCAACAGATAATATAATTTAAGCGAACAATTTATTTTTTGCTTGGATATATTTAAGATACCTTGTCTTGAGAAGGGCTATGATATAACTTAATCCAAACTATTGTAACATTAAATTCACTTAATACTAAAGGTAACACTAACAGCAATATTTATGAATCAAAACAAAGCAATCTCGGCACAGGCCATGGATTTCCCCTGAGGAAAAGAAGACAGAACTTGAACTTTCACCACATGTAACATCTGCATTGAGTGGTTAGCTTTATTTCGGGCCACTTTTGTTCGCATGAATTAACCTGATACTCACTTTTACTGTAGGATAAGGTATGTGCTCCTCCAAAAGTGAAAATATTTATAATTTTTAGAACTTGCTGACGGGGAATTGAACCTCTCTCTTCATGGGAGAACCAAGTATCGGTTTATCGCTTTTTTTAGGCTGGGAATATTCATTAAAAAACGCGTTATACCTAATTCCCTGTTTTGAACAAAATTAATTTTCCTCTGACATGTTAAAAAGAGAAAGGATAAATGATCTAATATATTTTCAGGAATATGCTGAAATTCAAGTGGCTAATTTTTCTGAATTGCTCTTTTGTAGATACAGTGGAACCTTGGATTACGAGCATAATTCGTTCCGGCAACATGCTTGTAATCCAAAGCGCTCGTATATCAAAGCAAGTTTTCCCATAAGAAACAATTGAAACGCGGATGATTCGTCCACAACTCAAAAATATTTATTCGCATTCCATTTCTGAAACAAAATGTATAACTTAAAACAAATTAAACTGCACTTTACCTTACAATAGGACCATTGTTGGGGTCAGGGAGACAAGAGATGACATGAGAAAAGTTACTGCGAAGCACGAGTTTCACTAACGGAATCACTGCTATCTGTTGGCTTACTGGAATTGTTTTCTTTTCGTGCAACTTTAACGAGGAACCTGTCCAATGTCTTTTCCTTTTGCCTCTTTTTGAGAATTTCATGAAAATGTGACATTGCATTGTCAATGAACCGATTCATCTTTCGTACTGCTACAGCCTTATTCGGGTGGTGTTTTTCTGCAAACTTTGCACCGTTTCCCACATTTTACACTTCTTCCGAATTTCAGTTGAAGTGAGAGATTCTATTGACTTCTCCTCCTCCTCTTCCCCGCGCGAGATCTCTTCCATAACCTCCTCCCGTTGTTCACGATGCAGGTCCATCAGTTCGTTGGTGGAAAGTTCCTGTTCTTCCACCAGCTCTCGAATGTCCACGTCATTCACCTCCAACCCCATAGTTTTCCCTAAAGACATAATTTCATCGACAATCGGCGGCTCATTGTCACCAACAATCCCATAAAAATCACGTCCAAAAACACACTTAGGCCACAGCTTTCCCCAAGCGGAAGGCTTTATCGATGATTTTCAGGCAGTTCAAGATTGAGAAATTTCTCCTAAACTCTCGGAGGGTAAAGTTTGTTTCTTCGGTCACTTCGAAGCATCGCTGAAATAGTGCTTTAGCTTCTTGACGTTCAAAATGACTTGCTGATCCACAGGCTGGAGTAGTGTTGGGAGGAAGGAACTTAACCTTAACGAATTTGAATTCCTTCAGTAAGTCGTCCTCAAGGCCTGGAGTATGAGCAGGAGCATTGTCCATAACCAGCAAGACTTTCAGCGGCAAATTATTTTCTGAAAGGTATTTCTTCACTACAGGACCAAAGACTTCATTCATTCATTCAACAAAGGCACAGGGGAGAGGAAAACGTAGGCACACGTGAAGATCGTATTGCGGAACCTTACTCGCTTATCAAGTTACCATTTATTTAAAATGTTTGCTCGTCTTGCAAAACACTCGTACACCAAGTTACTAGCATTCCGAAGTTTCACTGTATTAAACAATCTGTTGACTGGAGGTCGTCTTCGATCTTGGGGTTGTTTAGCGGCAAAAATACATTTAAAGGGCATTGTGGTAGTGGTGGTGACTATTGTTTTAAGAGGAGGTATAACTAGGCAAGCATCATCTACAGTATATAACACTAATCAGAGAGAAAGATGGAAGGGATCCGACACTTAGAAAAATGAAGGTATCGGCCAAAGAAAGACAAGGGCCGCGAAGGGCGTGCAAATGAAAGACTCCCTAGGCCTCCATACGTAATACCGTTGGGGTCGGAAAAGAACAAGAGTTGACCAAAGCAGGTCGGGTAGGATAGATGAAAGTGAGGAGCTTGGCACAACTAAGTAGAAGCAATGCCAGGATGCAGCTAAGTGCCCTGTGGTCGCCAACCCACGCTCCAAAGTACAGAGCCCCTTGGGCCCCGTTCAGTCGCCTCTTATGACAGACAGGGGATACCGTGGATGTTATTCTTCCACCCCCACCCACAGGGGAAAAAGGGAATTGTCCGGCACTCTCTGAAAAGCGTGTCATTAATTGACGATTTGTATCATAACGCACCATTTATCATCAAGGGAAGTATCATTTTGTTCCTAAGTGTTTCTTCACTAGTATTTTCAAGAGTTAGCTGCATTTGTCATTCTCTCATAGGATATTCTTTAGGCAGTGTTGTTCCAATCTCCATCTCTCGATTCAGTTCCCTGAAGGATAATAACGTTGGCAGCCGTGACTGCACCGTGTCACCACACCGAGCTACCTACGGAGTCAGCTCTTGTGGGAGAGAGCGGTTTCTCCACAAATGTCTCCGCTGGGATTTCTCCAATATCCCTTCACCTAGGAACAATGGACTCGGTCTCCTAGGTCACTCGAGCATCTATTATGTAACGGGATTTGACATTATTAAATTCCTTCTTGTATGAATAACAATACACAATCCATACTACAGCACACCTTTTGAGCTGAACCGATACAGAAGAAGAAGCGGCACCATCTTGGTGATTTATTGCGCCTGCACTAGGTGGTAATTACTTTCCTCACGTGAAGTGCTTGCTGAAGAAATTAAGCACACTTCTCGAAATTGCTCTCTTGCGTATAATATAACAACAGTTTTGGGAAATCATCTAATAAACGAAATGTTACTTATAGCGTCATTTTAAAAACCTCACTCTACAAGGGAGCATTATCGTTAAAGCTTTGATGTATACATTTAACTCATATTTCTTCTTTACGACTGCACTCCACTTTCCGACTGTATAAAGGCGAATACGACTTGTGTCTGCCTGAAATAGAGCTATAATCTATGCCTAATACTCTTCTGTGTAATTAGGATCAGCAGCTGGTGTGGATTTAGCACTGTCCATTAAGGTCTTGATCTGCCAAGAGAGCTGCTGCCCAGCGACATGGCCTCCAGATTTTGGGGTGCTATGTGGTTAGCGTGACGACTACTTCAGCCCGATTGCTTGATTTTATTGACCAGGCCGCTGCCTTTCCTATCACATAGCTCCGTGGTTCGTTTCACGAGGCTTTGTGAATCCCGTTCCAGCCTTCAGTGTAGAACTAAAATCCCTGAACACGCAGGAAATCGATCCCAGGACTTCCAGGTAAGAGGCAGCCACACTACCCCAAAACAAGGCTGCTATTGTTATTTGTTATTATTATTTTTCAACTAGTATTTAAATGTTCGTAAATTTGATATAAAATAACAAGTGGATCAAAAGAGCATAGATATTTTAAACAGTAACTATTCCACCATTGTAGCATATCCATCGAGTGCATTTCATAACCCAGAGAATAATAATAATAATAATAATAATAATAATAATAATAATAATAATAATAATAATAATTTTTATATCCTACTAATTACTACTACGCACTTTCATGCTTTTCTTAGTTGCCGAGGTGCCGGAATGTTGTCCCGCAGAAGTTTCATTTCGCGCCGATAATTGTATCGACAATAGGCTGACGTATTTGAGTACCTTCAAATACAACCGGACTGAGCCGGGAGCGAACTCACCAACTTCAGCCAGAAGGACCATGCCCTACGATTTGAGCCACTTAGGCTGTCAACGAATGAGAAATTTACACACTAAATTTGTCTTCACAGTAAAATAGGCCAGCAAATAACATTTATAACAGCAATACGCAAAAGAAATTGTTAACCACTGTGTTTCTTAATCCCTTAAATTTCAGTAAAAAATTAGTACTACTACTACTAAACTACTTGTTACTGTCCTCGAGTGAAGTAGAAGTCCCAGTACGAGTGAGCGTCAACGCGCACGTTCTCTCTAGTACATTCCTAGCGAGCAAATATTCATCCCCCATGATTGCGGCTATTAATCGAACAAAAGCTGCGGAAAAATTTAGGAACCGCTTATTTTCGGTTCATAAACTCAACTTTGTGCTAGGTATTAATGAAATGCCCCTAGATCGCATGTAAATATCCAGCTTAAATTTGTAATTTGTTACTCAAGTGCTTATTGTTATCAAGAGATTAATAGTCCTGTCATCTGATCGAAAAATGGGCGTTGCCCGCTGAATGGCCCCACCCACCCTTGAGGTGGGGAATATAATCTTGATGACAGATGAGGAAGGATTACAATTCCAAAAAAAAAAGAAAAAAAAAGGATGAAAATACACAATATGAATTCTCAATACTGACGGTACATGTAGCAAACTGATGTCAATGTGTTCGCTGTCGGTTAGAGGTCATATTTTTCGGTTCCCAGACAATTGCGGTCACGGACATTTGCGGTCGCCGGACATTTGCGGTCACTGAGATAAACTTGTGCCCACTCACAGAAATTCCCCAGATGTCACAGGACATTTGCGGTCACTGCAGCAAGCGATGGCTCTCATTAGCTTAATCTCGGGGTATCCCCGCTAACCTGCCTGAGCAACTGCTCCCTCCTTGCAGATCAACATTTTTAATTGAGTGAGAGTGTGTTTGTGTATTTCCTAAATTTCTCATTAAGCTTGAAAAGCGACTTAAGTATGATTATCTTGTACAAAGGAACTAAATTATAACGACGCTTACCTAAAAGCGACAAAAATAATTGACGAAGCTTTAGTTCAGCTGATTTTAAACATGCCAAAATTATTTCAGTACAATAACTATGCCAATCTAAGCCTGGATAAAGTGTGATGGAATCAGCATTTTAAAACATGTAATTTACTGTCGAACAAATTATTGTATGTACCGGTACTCGAATTTGGAGGTTGTGCCCCCCTGTGGGTCGGGGACGCACACGAAGAATACATCCACGGTATCCCCTGCCTATCGTAAGAGGCGACTAAATGGGGCCCAGGGCGCTCACAACTTGGGAGCGTGGGATGGCAGGATCGAACCTGCCAGTTGTGACCAGAAAACCAGCGCCTCAACCGTGTGAGTCACTGAGTCTAATTCTTTACCATCGCATTTTCTCCGAAAAATATGTTAGCGTGACGTTAGACTACCAGAAATAAATAAATACACTGACTGTCAGAGCAAATGCAACACCAAGAAGGAGTGGTCAGAACTTTATGCCAATTGCAGGGTAGACTAACGTCACTGAGATATGCTCATGATGTGAAATGCGCCGCTGTGCTGCGCACGTAGCGAACGATAAATGGGACACGGCGTTGGCGAATGGCCCACTTCGTACCGTGATTTCTCAGCCGACAGTCATTGTAGAACGTGTTGTCGTGTGTCACAGGACACGTGTATAGCTAAGAATGCCAGGCCGCCGTCAACGGAGGCATTTCCAGCAGACAGACGACTTTACGAGGGGTATGGTGATCGGGCTGAGAAGGGCAGGTTGGTCGCTTCGTCAAATCGCAGCCGATACCCATAGGGATGTGTCCACGGTGCAGCGCCTGTGGCGAAGATGGTTGGCGCAGGGACATGTGGCTCGTGCGAGGGGTCCAGGCGCAGCCCGAGTGACGTCAGCACGCGAGGATCGGCGCATCCGCCGCCAAGCGGTGGCAGCCCCGCACGCCACGTCAACCGCCATTCTTCAGCATGTGCAAGACACCCTGGCTGTTCCAATATCGACCAGAACAATTTCCCATCGATTGGTTGAAGGAGGCCTGCACTCCCGGCGTCCGCTCAGAAGACTACCATTGACTCCACAGCATAGACGTGCACACCTGGCATGGTGCCGGGCTAGAGCGACTTGGATGAGGGAATGGCGGAACGTCGTGTTCTCCGATGAGTCACGCTTCTGTTCTGTCCGTGATAGTCACCGCAGACGAGTGTGGCGTCGGCGTGGAGAAAGGTCAAATCCGGCAGTAATTGTGGAACGACCTACCGCTAGACAACGCGGCATCATGGTTTGGGGCGCTATTGTGTATGATTCCACGTCACCTCTAGTGCGTATTCAAGGCACGTTAAATGCCCACCGCTACGTGCAGCATGTGCTGCGGCCGGTGGCACTCCCGTACCTTCAGGGGCTGCCCAATGCTCTGTTTCAGCAGGATAATGCCCGCCCACACACTGCTCGCATCTCCCAACAGGCTCTACGAGGTGTACAGATGCTTCCGTGGCCAGCGTACTCTCCGGATCTCTCACCAATCGAACACGCGTGGGATCTCATTGGACGCAGTTTGCAAACTCTGCCCCAGCCTCGTACGGACGACCAACTGTGGCAAATGCTTGACAGATAATGGAGAACCATCCCTCAGGACACCATCCGCACTCTTATTGACTCTGTACCTCGACGTGTTTCTGCGTGCATCGCCGCTCGCGGTGGTCCTACATCCTACTGAGTCGATGCCGTGCGCATTGTGTAACCTGCATATCGGTTTGAAATAAACATCAATTATTCGTCCGTGCCGTCTCTGTTTTTTCCCCAACTTTCATCCCTTTCGAACCACTCCTTCTTGGTGTTGCATTTGCTCTGTCAGTCAGTGTACATAAATCAGTAAATAAATAAATAAATGAAAATCCACAGCCTGATTCCAGTCATTTCACCGGGTCAGGGATGGAATGAATGAAGCTCCCATCTAGCGGCGAGGATAGGAATTGTGCCGGCTTCCGAAGCCTGTCGCACTCCTCTGGGGTAATGATTAATGACTGACAGATGAAATGAAATTATATTGGAGAGTGTTGCTGGAATGAAACATGACATGGAAATCCGGAGTGCCCGGAGAAAAACCTATCCCGCCTCCACTTCGTCCAGCACAAATCTCACATGGAGTGACCGGGATTTGAACCACGGAACCCAGCGGTGAGAGTCCGGTGCGCTGCCACCTAGCCACGGAGGCCAGTAAATAAATAAATAAATAAATGAATACATAAATCAATCAATAAATAATTAAATTTAATTAATTAACGATGAATTAACTTTTGTTTTTCTAAAAATGAAGGACTGGTGCGGAATAAAACAGTGTTTTTTTACCTTGGCCTACCTTTAATTATTCCACGATAAATAAATAGGAAACTTATTTTTTGAATTAGCCTCTGATGTTTGTATATAAAAATTCACTTTGTGGAGTATTAGAGTTTAAATATCAAATATACAAGCTTGTGAATAATTACAAAGCCTTGGAACAAAATCTTCAGGTCTACAAATAAAATTATTATTTTCTGTGTGTACTTCAATTTTTTGACTCATATTTCGTGTTTATATTAGCTAAATGATTGGCGTCAAGGTATTCGAATCAGAGGTTCTGGGTTCGATTCCAGGACGGGTCGGGGATTTTAATCGCATCTGGTTAACGCACTACACTAACAAATACCGCAGAAAATCGCCATAGTGAATGCATCCCTCCACACAGGGTTGAAATCAGGAAGGGTCTCCACACAGGGTTGAAATTAGGAAGGATATCCGGGCAAAAAACAGGGCCAAGTCAACATGTGTACAACACCGTTCATACCGCCGGCGATAGGAAAACAACAGATAGGGAATCTGCCACCTGGGCGGCTGCCCTAAATGCAGATCAGTAGTGATTGATTGATTGATTGAATGATGATTTCGTTTTCGTGATGGTGGTGATTACTGTTTTTGTGAGAAATTAGAACGGTGCCACCATCCTCATTTAAAAATAAACAGAAAAATTTCGAATAGGTCCGACTCCCTTTTAGGGAAAAAAAGAAGGGAAAGGCCACGAAGGACGTGAAAATTTAAGATTCCCTGGGCTTGGCAAACATCGTACCGTGGGGGTCAAGAGAGGCCGGATATGAAATATAATTTATGTATTTATCATCTACAAAATTGTATGTTACCAAAAGGATGACATGACTTGTTCTTCTCCTTCAGACACACCCAGGTGACGATTTCATGTTGACCTTCCCTATACTTTTTGTACATATAACCAGTTGCCTTATTAGTGAATGTCGAACCCTTTATAGTACACAGCAGTAAATACTTACACCAGGAAATTTCGATATAGAATTGTGTTTGTGTCTGAAGGTATCATTCTCTAAACAATGCCGGCGAGAGAAAAAATAATATTGATCTGCAAGGAGGGAGCAGTATATAGCTCAGGCAGGTTAGCGGGGATACCCGGAGATTAAGCTAATGAGGCCCATCCCCTGCTGCAGTGACCCCAAATGTCCTGTGACAACTGGGGAATTTCTGTGAGTTGGCACAAGTTTATCTCAGTGACCGCAAATGTCCGTGACCGCGAATGTCCGGACACCATATTTTTCATAGTTGCCTTCTCAACAATTAGCCGGCCCCGTGGTGTAGGGGTAGCGTGCCTGCCTCTTACCCGTAGGCACCGGGTTCGATTCCCGGCCAGGTCAGAGATTTTTACCTGGCCCTGAGGGCTGGTTCTAGGTCCACTCAGCTTACGTGATTAGAATTGAGGAGCTACCTGGCGGCGAGATAGCGGCCCCGGTCTAGAAAGCCAAGAATAACGGCCGAGGGATTCGTCGTGTTGACCACATGACACCTCGCAATCTGTAGGTCTTCGTGCTGAGCATTGGTCGCTTGGTAGGCCAAGGCCCTTCAAGGGCTGTACAGTAGTGCCATGGGGTTTCGGTTTGGGTATTCTCAACAATTACTCGTATTCAAATGCGACTTAAAAATCGAACGAATTTCATTCGGAATACTTCGTAGCTCATTGCAGCATTTCGCCGCGTAAAAATTAACATTCCAATGAGCTCACTTATCTCCCTCCGATACCGTCACCCAAGCCGAACAGGTCAAATGATATGAGTGAGTCTAAGAGCACCCTGGTCCTCTAGGTTGGGACTTTGGAGAGTGTGGTTAACAACTTCTCTTCTATAAATGATGCGTCCAATTGAGAGGCCTAAAATTAATTGCCAGGCTGATATCTGGGTTGTAAATACAAATACTGCAAACCTAAAGAAGAAGAAGATGGGCTCAACAAATGCCTTTGTTATACCAGTCCTCCAAGTAAGGTATTGGAGCGTAGTGTTAATAGGGCCTTCATACAGCCCTGAAAACAAAACTCTCATTGGTAAGAATTCAGTCTGATTTCTGGCGGAGGCTAAGGTCAGATTACAAGGACTGCAAATCTACAGAAGAAGAGGAAGAATAAATCGTTAAATACCTTTGTGTTACATAATCTATCTGTAGTCTGCCCACTGGACACTGTCGTCCTCACCGGTACTACTGTATTTCTTTACTTGGTTTCTTTAGATGGGTTGAGAGAGTGCGTTAGTTGCTCTGAGTGCACTCTCATCGTGAGCACAGTTGTTTGATACAGTGACCTGTGGATTTATAATGTCTTGAAATAACCACTAACTTCCACTGCTTTTGAAGCTAGTCCCTTGTCGAAAGAGGAAGTTGTTTGTGACTACACCGACCAAGGAAAACATGATGTCACCGAGCGAGTTGGTTTTGCGGTTTACAGTAAATCGCGAAGCTGTTTTCGCGAGATGGTTCGAATCCTACCGTAGGCTGCCTTGGAAATGGTTTCCTCTGGTTTCCCATTTTCACACCAGGAAAATGCTGGGATTGGACCTTAAGCCCATGGCCGGTGCCATCCAAGTCCTATCACTTTCCCACTCTTGCGACGCCGAAAAACTTCGATGTGGTAGCGCGACGTTAAACCACTACCAAGAAAAATAGAAGTCAGATATCCTACATGTATTTTGGACTTTTCAGTAAATGATTCATCCAAACAACCGTATGAGCAATAAAGGTGAAATATTACAGCCTTCTTTAACCCCTGTAACTATGAGCCAAGAATTACCATCAAGCCTCACCATGGTTCATCTGTCGACATAAGTGACTTTGATAGCTTCTATCACTAAGGATGAAATCTCTGGTACTGAAGGATATTTGTTTCATATGATGGTACAAGTCGCCTCTGAGGTGTAGTAGTTAATGTGATTAGCTCTAACCCCCGGAGTCCCGGATTCGATTCTCGGCTCTGCCACGAAATTTGAAAAGTGGTATGAGGGCTGGAACCGGGTCCACTCAGTCACTGGAGGTCAACTGAGTAGAGGAGGATTCGATTACCACCTCAACCATCCTCGATGTGGTGTCCCGTGGTTTCCCACTTCTCCTCTACGCAAATGCCTGGATGGCGCCTAACTTAAGGCCACGGTCGCTTCCTTCCCTTTACCTTGCCTGTCCTTTCCAATCTTCCCATCCCTCCTCAAGGCCCCTGTTCAGCATAGCAAGTGAGGCCGCCTGGGAGAGGTACTGGTTATCCTCCACAGTTGTATCCCCGACCCAAAGTCTCGCACTCCAGGACAATGCCCATGAGGCGGTGTAGGTGGGATCCCTCGCTGCGTCCGAGGGAAAACCCGAAACTGGAGGGTAAACAGATTAAGAAAGAAAGAAAGAAAGAAATGATGGTAAGAAAGTCAACCTTTTGGACTTTCTAATATTTACAGAGTCGAAGGGTTACGTTATTATTTTTATTTATAAACTTTGCATAATTATTATTACGGTTAATTGAAAGCTGAATACTGCATCTCACACTAGTACTTGTAATTCCTCTCTAGTTGACGAATCCTGATATGCAAATTTTATTTATTGAGGAGAGAGAGGAAGGCTTAGCGCAGGAAAGCCCCCTGCGGACATACAAGTGTAGCTGATAGCAATGAAATATAGCCCTGAGTAACGAGGGTCGAACTAGCAACACTGGAGGTCGTCTCCAAAAACTACTTGCTTGCCGTTCCCACTTTGAATTTCTCTTCTCTTCCGTAGTAATTTTCCCGTGTGAGCTACCATTTCTCTATGCATTTATTGATAACTTATTCTCCAATGAAAGTAATCTTATTACGATACAGTATTTAAGTGTGCATATTCCGCACATTTTTAAAATCTGAACCCGGGTGAGGGAGGGTGGTGAGGACTGGGGGAGAGCTATATATTCAAAAAACCTCGGTTATCATTCTCGGATGATGTGATCTACCCTTCTGTCCCGTCCATTTAATTAGAAATGGGGGCGACTTTAAAGCTTTTGTAGACCGTTTGTTTTGGTATGAAGTTCCAAGCAGTCACATTTCTATCACATTTTTTCAACAGCGGGGATTTCTTCAATCGTGCAGCAGGCGTTACGTTGAACAATTCTCCTGGGCATAACGCACCACTTGTAGTTTAAACCTGTGAAGTACCGTAGACACCGTCAGATATCTTGTGCTTGGTTATAGTATGAGCGCAGGAATTTACGACGTTGACACATCTCTCGATCATTCTGGTTCTCCTTTCATCGTTGCGTGAAATTCCAAGAAAATTATTATTTTTTCCCGAACTTGCTTTCTTGAAAATAGGGTGCGGCCAATACACGCACGCGGTCTGGGGTTGGTACTTTGTATGGATATTGCCGATTTTTTCGAACGGATGCCTTTCCTGACGACAATCCTCTGTCGAGGAATGCATTCACTATTGCGTGTATGTATGATGATTTGTATTGTAATGTGCTGAATGGAAATGAAGGTGAGTATTAAGACGAGCACAGTGGTTTAGACTCCGAGCTAGAGTAATAATTAACCAAAGTTAAAATCCCCAATTCAGCCTAGAATCCAACTTGGGACCCATTGAACTGAAGGCCACTACGCTGACCATTCAGCCAAGGCGATGGATGTTTCTTATTCTTCTACTTCTTCTTATTATTCGTAGTAGTAGCAGTAGTAGTGGTAGTATTTTGATACTGCTGGGCTGAGTGGCTCAGACGGTTGAGCCGCTGGCCTTCTGACCCCAACTTGACAGCTCTCGGTGGTATTTGAAGAGTGCTCAAATACGTCAGCCTCGTGTCGCTAAATTTCTGCAGAACTCCTACAGGAAAATTTTGACATCTTGACGTCTACGTAAACCGTAAAATTAGTTAGTGGGACGTAAAGCCAATAACATAATTACGTTGTTGTTGTTCTTGTTGTTATTATTATTATGATCGTGATACTTCGGAGCAAATGGAATGATCTTAACCCACAGTGCTATTCAGCGGTCAAACTCTTGCTAAAGTTCCCAATAAACAACAAAGCAAATGGTGCCAACAAGGCAGGTCACCTGTGACGGGGGGAAAAAAGCAATGTGTAATGCACCGCAGTGAGAACGTGCTTTGCATATTTCACTGGCGGAGAGCCACCAGCTCCTCCAACAAAGAAAAATGGCTTAGCACGCACCTAAGACGCCGGCATTCTCCTTAGAAGGGGGATCACTATCACCCAAAATAAATTATTTCAGATATTCTGCAACAGTAAAGGAATTCATTAAGTGCCTGCAATGTAATTTGATACCAGCGAGAATTTCATTTGCCCTCTTAGGAACAGCTTTCGTTATTTGTACCTTAACTGTAAATAAATTGGTTTGGTAGGCCTTTTGATTCTAGATAGCTGTACAATGGTGAATAAAATATTCTCGGCTGGTGTATGCTTTTCTGGTATGTTGACTAAATTATTTGTTCATTTATTCATTTCTGTACATGATAGGGCTCAGGCTATGAAGCCTGGTATTACGTAAAACCATATAATTATACACCTTCATAAACTGAATATACTTTGTACTATAACTACTCAAAAATAATTATATTTGAAGTTAACAATGTAGTGTGGACAAGGGTACCTAAAAATGTATTTGTGGGGTAGCATACGTTGAAGATTGGTATGTATGTTACTGTCATCACATTTAATGATGGCAGTACTGGTAGACTGAAAGTCTTGGAGGAGCCGGGTGTGAAGACTGGTTGGAATACATGAGCCACACTGAAAGAACTGGACAAGGAGCGAGTAGACAAGGCAGAACTACAGGCCCAAAAACTGTCCAAGGAGGCAAGATCTTTGAGGAGAAAGAAGAGGATACACTCGGACAATGCAGGAGATGATGAAGACTACAATGCCGGTGATTTTTTACTCTTGTTGTTATTGAAAAGTGAGTTACAATCTGAATTAATTTTTAATTGCAATTTTTGAAAAACTCATTTTTTCAGACAAATGACCCGTTATTTGCGTATCTATAGAAGATAAACCCTTGATATTTTCACTGTTCATGTATAATATCCTAGTAATACCACACCTCTAGAATGGTAGAGATAGGTTGTACATTTGAAGAAAAATTTAAAAACATTTGACAAAAAAACGTTGTAAAAAATAACACAGAGAATTTGTTTTATCACAACTCCTAGAAAATGTACTTCAATGGAAATAGAGGAATAAGTACATAAAACATGTATAAATAATCTGTAAAAGTTTCATTACCTTCCATGAAGTAGTTCCTGAGAAAATGGGTCATGAAATAAGCAAATTTAACATTGGCGGGATAGGCCATTCATACTCCCCTTAGCTTCTTCAAGCTCAATGTATGTTCAACTTCCATTGCCTTTCTCTGTATAAATCTAGGTTAATTTCTTCGGCACGACTATGGAATACAGTACCCGTCTCTGTCAGAGGAGCCTCACCTGCTAGTTTTAGGCAACTTTGTCACCGCTACCTACTAAGTAATACGTAGATGAAGTCCTAAATTCGAATGTTATGGAAATATTGTAGATTTAGCCTTCCTCAACCTATAGATTTTATATAATCTCACTGTTATTACCAAGGATAATAGAAATTAGCTAATCATGTCATAATTGTGTAAATAATCATCTTCATCATCATCATCATCATCATCATCATCATCATCATTCTCCTTTTTTCCTATTTTTATTTTTATCATAATATTATATTTTTTAGTAGTTGCAAGATGTTTCAATTGTATTTATTTTAATTGTGCACATGCAGATACTGTATTATCTGGTTAGATGGAAGAGAGGGTCTAATGGCCTTAATCTTGCCAGACAAAATAAAGCCATTGTATTGTACTGTATTGTATTATTTATGCTTCTAAATTCAGGCGGGACCGAATTTCAGGAACATATGGTCCTCGGTGCAAAATCAGAATGTACGCAGTCCAATAATAATCAATGCACACCTTTTAAGCCTTTCTTAAATAGCTTGTAATCGTGTGAGGAAGTAAACAAAAGCAAATAGAAGAAAGAGAACTGGGCGAGTTGGCCGTGCTGTTAGGGGAGCGCGGCTGTGAGCTTGCGTCCGGGAGATAGTGTGTTCGAATCCCACTGTCGTCAGCCCTCAAGATGGTTCTCCGTGGTTTCCCATTTTCACACCAGGCAAATGCTGGGGCTGTACCTTAATTAAGGCCATGGTCGTTTCCTTCCAACTCCTAGGCCTTCCCTATCCCATCGTCGCCATAAGACCTATCTCTGTCGGTGCGACGTAAAGCCACTATCAAAAAATAAAAAGAAGGAAGAGAATGTTGTCATGTGCTCTACTGGTCTTGACTAAGTGGGAATTATATGCCTTTCCCGTTGATAAATATTTAATATCTTCGTGTGGAAAACCAAGCAAGCAAGGAATGAATGTACTTCATGAGTCTCCATTGCGGTAAATACATTAACTACGTTGTAAATAAGGGTTACAAACCTGTTCGTATGGTTGTGAGGATATTTGGGGATGTAAGGATGTAAAGGAGAGGGCGTAGAACCCTAGTTACAGTATGGTTTCATTGTATGGGACCCACACCAGGATTAACTGATTCGTGAACTAGAAAATATCCAAAGGAAAGCAGCACTATTTGTTCTGGACGATTACAAACAAACGAGTAGTGCTACGAAAATATTGCAATGTTTGGAGTGGGATGATTATGGAGTAAGAAAACAAGCTGCTTGACAAAGCGGTATGTTCCGGGCTGTCAGTGGAGATATGGTATGGAATGCTACACACGTGAAAAATATAATGGATCACCTGTGCAAGCCATAAACACATTCCTTCTCGAACTACGTTGACATGATGCGAAACACCTCATCCTTTGAACTTTCTAAACATGTAAACAAACTTGTGTATAGCACCATCTATCACAAGCATACTCATTTCGTTGAATGTCCGTTTGGCAGTTACATGTGTACTTTCGTTCAAGCAACGATGTAGGGCTTCTGTAATCAGTGTGCAGACATTCTGCGATGGGAAGACAACGAATATCAACGTTTGATCGAAAAAGGATTGTTGCTATATGTCAACAAGGACTGTCAACAAGAGACGTTGCAAGGCGAATAGCAGTGAGCCAGAGTGATGTGGTACGGACCTGGAATCGTTTTCAAAACACAAATAGAGTTCATGACTTGTCCCGTACTGGTAGCCCTAGGGCAACAACTGCGGTAGATGACCGGTATCTGCGACTTCCAGCCCACAGCAACCCCGACCACACAACCACTATAATTAATAATGACTTTATGGGGGCCACCGGGAGCAGGTGAGCAACCCAGCTGTAGAAAACAGACTCCACAACGCTTCTCTGTGTTATAGACGGGCATGGAGAGGGCCGGTCCTTGAACCCAAACACCATGCTGACCGGTACGAATGGGCACAATACAACCAAGAACGGACTGTGGATAATTGGCGCAAAGTTCTCTTCATAGATGAATGCCGCGTATGTCTGATACCCCATGTCCATCGACAATGTGCGTGGAGGGCACCCGGTGATGTTGAGCCTTGCTCAATATGGTGGTATTTGGAGGGACTGAAATATGCCAGCCTGATGGGGAAAGATTTATCCGCACGTAAAGTAATTCCTTGTGTACAAAATTCTGGCACCTAGGCGTCTACAAAATCAGTAAATATAGATAGTCGGACGAATTATTATTATTATTATTATTATTATTATTATTATTATTATTATTATTATTATTATTATCCAGTGAACAGGACTACACACTGAGCCATGAAATATATTACCAACAGTAAAACGTCCCTATTCGATACGGAGTATATACTTCTACAAATTCTGAACAATCCTTCATCACCAAGAGGGTAAGTAGGCCTACGTGCACAGTAACCACAAACATTTGTATTTATGTAACAACGCTGTACGGCCCAGTAGAACTCTCCCATAACTTCCAAACCAATAAAAATAGATCATGAATTATTATGAGCAATATCATTATTTTAATGTCCTCTTTCACCTTACATACACCTCGTTTCTCAGAGACGAATTGGTCGTAAATGTTGAGACTTATTCTTGCAGAATACACATCATAGATTTACTGTCCTTCGATCAACGCCTATACGCCTGTGATCGGCAAGACGGTTGAATGAGGAAATGTAGAGGATCAGGTGGAAAATGATCCATTTTATGCTAGTACGACTACAAATGTTATCTCATTCTGGACTTACTTCACACTGCCTACAACTGGCAGGCGTTTTATGTACCAATAAAATTCCCTCCCTCTATTAACAGTGGACTAAAAGGAGTAAAACGCATGCACAGAATTTCCTTGGTATGCTGTTCTATGCAATGTATTTATTAATAATTTTAAAAAATCCTTCCGAAAGGTTTGTAACTGGGAAACTTTTGAAGATGTTGACTTTATTCTTCAGCGACACTAAGGATCTCACTAGTAGATAATTGATATATTTATCGGAATTTAGCCGCAGTACTTTTCAAATTGCGAGGCGATTAGGGATGATTCACACCATGGTTACGGTCACGGTCAAATCACAGACAGCAGATATCCTCATTAGGACGAGCAGGCTTAAAGACAAGTTCCGAGCTTGATAACTAAAGTTGAGATCACGCGACTGTTGCTTCAATAGTGTCAGGCGCGTTTTCTGCGAGACAGTTAGCAATTATTGTGATTACGTTGGACGACAAGGAAGAGGAAAGAAGAATATACGCAAAAGAAAATATAAATGGAGGGCATGCTGAATACATCCGAGCTTAATTAATAGGAAAAGTGAAGGGGTATTTTGTAACTTCTTTCCTGATATGAAGGATGATGAAAGTAGTTTTTACAATACTTTCGAATGAACATTGGTACCTATGAAAAGATGCTGTCAGTAATTGTTCCCGAACTTTAGAAGAAAATTCAAAATTTGGAGAAATCATAACTCCAAGGCAGAAACTGGCTGCGTGTTTGATGTAACACTTACATTAATTTTAAATGAGTGATATTTTTAATGTATTGTCTGTATTTAATTTTTGTATAGAACAAACTCAAAATTGCAAGTTAACTGTACAGCTGTTTAGCATTGGAAAAAGTCACCTTTTTCATCCAACACACACAACGAATTCAAGTCTGCCACTTGTTCTTTAAAAATCTAGAAAATTTCTGAATTTCAAAGTGGTGATACCACACATTTGACTGGAAGCTGGGGTGTGGACTGAAAAGCGCAATGCTCAATGCTTTTACTTGGTGTATTCACACTGCCGGTCCAGTCACGGAACGGTGCGATCGCGCTCCAGTTAAAACATAGCCGGGCAATGAGAGAGCTCCGCTCCTTTTAGCTAACGGCATGAGTGCGAGAAGAGCCGAGAGCAGCTGACTTCTAATAGTTTGTTCTGTGAAGACTAGATGGCGATATACGAGGTGAAGGCACAAGCAAAGCCACAGCATTGTACCTGGCTGAGTTTATTATGTTTTACAAAATACAAGCGTAGATTTCGTTTGTCGTTCATTGTTTATGCTTTATTGTTGTGTTGGCCTACATTATTTCTATGAATAGAGTTAGTAGCCAAAGAAGTATTTAGTTATCACATGTCAAAATATTTAATTCTGTTTCCTACGCATAACCTAATGAAATGAATGTGATTGAATGTATTTGCTTACGACAAGGCTTTCGTATACATAATATTTTATTTTTCTTTCTCATTATTATCTAATGCAGGGCCTCTCAGGGTGCATGCGCGTGGTGCATGCACTGTGCACGGTGCAAAAGACGACTTGGCTTGGTTGACCAGAGTGCAGACCCCCCACTCCTCGATTTGGAGCAATAGCGCTGTCTCTCTCTTTCCCCACGCCTGTCTCGCTCGCTCCGCCTGTCTCCCTCTCCCCCACTTGCGCCGTAGCGCTCCAAATCCTGGCTGAGTTGAGCCGAGTATAGCCGAGTAGAGCCGAGCATAGCCGAGTAGCCCAGAGACGAAGCGTTGATCCGAGCCATACCGAGCGGCACCGATGCACAGTGCACGGAGCTCTTGCGCCTCGCTCTGCACGCGTGAGAGTTTGGGCGTTTCAGAGGCCCTGATCTAATGTATTTAATAGAACGAGGTATTAGGCACAATGAAACTTTCAAAATTTTATATATGTTTAGGTACGCGCCCCTTCACTAGTTGTAACTGAGAGTCTGGCAAGCAGCGGTTAGGCTATATCTTCCGTCAGAGCGCATACTCAGCTCCTTTACCTGCCTGAAGTGGAAAGCTGCTCACTGAGCTGAATTGTGCCCGCCTTTGAGTTAAAAATTCTTTGAGAAGTTCGTTGCTTGCTCGTGCTTGTACTGTGACCGTACCGTGACTGCTAGTGTGTACAGTTCACATCAAATCAGTTCAATAATATCTGACTGGACCGTAACTGCTGGCCCCGCGGTGTACGGGTAGCGTGCCTGCCTCTTTCCTGGAGGATTTCTACCTGGATATGAGGGCTGGTTCGAGGTCCACTCAGCCTATATTAAAATTGATGAGCTATCTGACGGTGAGATGGCGGTCCCGGTCTAAACAGCCAAGGATAACAGCCGAGGGAATCCGTCTTGCTGACCACACGATACCTCATAATCTTCAGTCCTTCGGGCTGAGCAGCGGTCGCTTTGTAGGCCATGGCCCTTCAGGGCTGTTGCGCTATGGGGGAGGGGAGAGTAACTATAGTAATACC
Organism: Anabrus simplex; assembly: GCF_040414725.1. Classification (NCBI taxonomy): domain Eukaryota; kingdom Metazoa; phylum Arthropoda; class Insecta; order Orthoptera; family Tettigoniidae; genus Anabrus; species Anabrus simplex. The sequence goes on along the minus strand of NC_090265.1, from coordinate 306,371,285 downwards.
GCACCGTGATCGTATCCATAGTGTGAATCATCGCATCGAGATTCAATCAGGCCTACATTTCTCACGGAGTTTAGGTAGTAACGATATTGTCGTATCAAAAAATAATGTTCCTAGAAGGAAACCATAATTTACCATATACAAGTGGAGGCACATGCCTCCCGTAGGGCACCGTCCCTGCATTGTCCTACATAAGAGGCTCACAGTGGTGTCTCAACGGCGCACTAGCCGCCAGCTTCTTGGATAGGTGTAGCAAACCAACAGATTATCCCGTTGCTACACTGGGGCGAAACGCTGGTAATTTCAGGATAGAAAAAGCCTAAAGAGCTTAAATGATTTTTGATATTGTCATGATTGAGTATCACCTCGAAATCTAGTTGGCAAGAATCTCGAGAGGGTGTTGCACTCTCTATTCCCGAATTTTAACTAAGGTTTTTTTTTTCGGCTGGATTGAAATTTACATGGAAATTTACATTTTAGAAGGAATGGAAATTTCAGGTTAAATAATTAAAGATCGAATACCTTCCCCTCGGGTTAGCTATATGAGGCTATCGCGTAGTTATTAAATGGCTGCCATTACCTTACTGCGCTGGACTGCTTGATGAATTGCGAGACGCCCCCGCATCCATTATTAGCACACACTCAGAAACAGGACGATCAAGAAGACAAGTTAGCTCGAAAAATTGCCAGCTTTTATACCCGAGAGGAAGGTTCTAGACAGATCTGGGCTAAGGCCCGACACACCCCCAATATTTATTGGCTAATCAAATAAGTAGAAGATGAACCTAATTGGTTGAAAATTAAATAGAAAAATTTTTGATTGGCCAACATCACAATTTGGTGGGAAAAGATAGAATTATTGACAACTTTAACATACCAAAAACAAAGACAATCAACTTAGAGTAGTCAACTTAGGAATACAAAATTCCTTTATCAGAAATATTTACGTAAATTTACCAGACGATTTCATAGACACGCCAAGAAAATGGAGATGTTCTCCCTTAACTGCAATTCATTTCGTATACAAAAGACAGTACAAATGTAACAGAAACATAGTTCATTAGACGAGTTTCGTACATTTCTGCATACATACATACATACATACTCCTTCATTATAGACTGTTGTACCTTTCTGCGTTCCGCCCGCAGGCATCTGTGAATTAACTACGCGCCTCCACTATTCTGTATTTGCAACTAGCTTTTAAATCACTCAAATGTTAGCCCGCTTGGTGGCTATGATCTTCAAGGCGTTGAGTCTATATGGTCTGGCTCTATGGTTATCCGATTCGAGTCCCGTTAGTGAAAAGATGTTCATCAGACTGTTAACCGGCAGAGTAAACGCTGACTTGCTTGCTTAAGGCATGGATTCACTTCCAAACCTCTCCGCGGTGTTCATATGGAGTAAATGCAGATGACGCTACGCTGCTGATGGTGGTTTGTCCGTCGGATGGACGCGTTAAACCTGGAGCAAACACCTTGTTGTTATACGACAGGTGTAGGCTATGTTCCAACACCGGGCTTCACACTCCTCATTGTCATCATACATCCAAACGCGCATGACAGGTGTTGGAAATTGATAGACACTACTCGAGAACCTTCTTTGGACTGTTATGTGTTATATCTTTATTTAACATCATTGTGTCACAAGTGCTGTATCTTAGATTCTTAGATTTTTGATAATAATAATAAGAGAGGAACGAGTTACTAGTTACGTTTTCCTGACTGCTCTCCCAATACCACGACAACAGGCTTGACAAACAGAACATATCCTTGGATACTCCCGGCACTAAAAGCCATACAATAATTAAGTTAATAGTTTTAAAAGATAATTCATCGTCTCCTTGGTCTCTGTCTAGTCCTCTTAGCCTCCATGCCCGAGTCCGTTATTTCCCTATGCAATCTATATTCCTTTGTTTGCTTAACAAGACCCCACTACTGATACCGATTTATTCTCACAGCTTTATCAGTCGAGTTCAATGCTACTTAGTTACCTCCTTATTCCACGGACTCACCGGGCGAGTTGGCCGTGCGTGTAGAGGCGCGCGGCTGTGAGCTTGCATCCGGGAGATAGTAGGTTCGAATCCCACTATCGGCAGCCCTGAAGATGGTTTTCCGTGGTTTCCCATTTTCACACCAGGCAAATGCTGGGGCTGTACCTTAATTAAGGCCACGGCCGCTTCCTTCCAACTCCAAGGCCTTTCCTATCCCATCGTCGCCATAAGACCTATCTGTGTCGGTGCGACGTAAAGCCCCTAGCAAAAAAAAAATATTCCACGGACTCTCCTGGCATTGTTAACACCTGTTTGTACCAGTAATCATTCTTGATAACTTTAAGTCTCCTACTTCCAATTTCTAAATAAGACACGCTGGGTCCACCCAGCTTTCGTAACTGTACAGAAAAATTAGTCTGAAAACAGATGGACGTGAAAAGAATTTCGCTCAAGACCTCACTTCTTTATTAGAGAATAACTTTAACCCCAACTACGAGCTCAATGAATTCGCTTTGATACACCTTAACTCGATTTCACTTTCTACACTAAAATGTTCGGTTTCATAAACAAATGTTTATGGTAACTCTATACCACAGATTGAAAACTTACTGCTCAGAAGATAGGGGTCTCGAACCCCACTGCCAGCAGCCCTCCATTTTAACACCAGGCAAATGCCGGGGCTGTGTCCTAATTAAGGCCACGGTCGCTTCCTTCACACTCCTAGACCTTTCGTATCCCATCGTCGCCATAAGACCTATCTGAGTCGGTGCGACTCAAAAAAATTGTAAAATAAATGACTGCATTGGTTTTTGCATGTTTATTATTATTGTTATTATTATTGTTATTATTATTATCCTGGAATTTTCGGAAAATGCAGTGTCTAATTTAAGAAATAGTTCAGAGTGTCCGCTGGTTGACATTCAGTCTTCCAAGGCCTGCCTTACGGTGGTGTAATTATAGGTACACTATCAACGTAAACTTAACATTTGTAACATTGCCGTAGGTTTACAACTTCACTTACCCTTTCCCTGCATTTAGAGCTAATTACTATCAAGTTTACTGTGGTACGCGCTCATTTGACACACTGACACACGTCCCCAGATCTACATAATCAGACTTTCTCATCCGTCAGACCATCTCAGCAAGTGTGCTAAATCCCTCACATATTTATTCGCTTATTCAATTACTAATCCTGAAGGCAAAACCTATTTTATAAAGCCATACTATAAAATAAATGTAAAGAAAGGTATATATAGTACTTTTGTAATTTATAACGAAAGTTCGTTAAGTACAGGTAGTTAGACATCATTACGATTTAAGAAAATTTGGAAACACATTTCGTATTTCCTCAGTTTTACAGGACGATGAATGAAGTTAAAGGGAGCATTATATCGTTAATTATTCTTAATCTCACAATTTCGTCATAAAATTCAGCAGAATATTTTTACTTAATAAAGTTTGAAAGATGTACATTAATTTATGCTAAGTATTTTTGACTTCTTAGCATCACAATTTAAAAATCTTCTTCCATTATCCGCTGACGCCATTTCTCGTAATCTTTATGGTCTCTTAAATGTTAATGTATTCTTCTTGGAATAATACGTTGTCTTTTAGGAGGACACATAAGTTTTCTTATGTTGTAGTTTTATCTTCTCTTCTGCACACAGAAGAATTACGACGAGAAAGAATTAAGACTGTGATGAGATTCATATTTGTCATTAGTTATCTCCCTTTGCATTAATTAGACAAGAAAAACTTTTCCATTCCGAGTAGAGAGACATGAGCTTCTGTAGATATTAAGAACTATAAAAACGAAATAGGCACTATCTATGTTCCGAGGCGGGCGAGGAAATTCCACACCATTTACACTGACAATGGTATTTAGAGTGAATAACTTAATCAGGTGTTGGTTTGATTTCCACTCCGCAATCTATAGGTAGCGTGCCATCTTCTCACCGAGAGGACCCCCGTTCAATATATTGGCACGTCGGGAATTTTAACTTGGATCTGAGGGCTGCTCGATGTCCGCTCAGTCTACGTGAGAACAATAAATTGATGAACTATCAGACAGTAAAATAGCAGCCCCAGTCCTAAAGTCAGGTTTAATGGCCGGGAAGATTCCTTAAGTATCGTATTCTGTAGGAATTTGAAGTGAGCAACTGTTACTTGGTAGGAGAAGACGTATCGGAGTTGTGGCGCCACGGGATTTGTTCGGTGTGTTTCTTGGTTTTATTAATTCTACTACGTTAAACTGTCAATCTTTCAGGTACAATCAGTTGAAATCGTGGAATTAATTCCACTTGAGTTCCTTGACATTTGTGAAACAATCGGATGGAGGTGGTTCACTGCGATGTTTTATGCATCTTTTAAATCAATTTCTTTTCGAAGGGGCATTCAACTTCTATAATTCCTAAACCTGCTGTAAATCCTGATGTTCAGTGCTACTGAAATATTGGACCTAATTAATGTTTACTTTGGGGGCTTGTATTCTACCATGAATGACTGGCTGCCTTACAGCTCGACGCTCTTTCTGCCGGTTGGTAACGCTGCGATCTGCCTACAACAGTTCACGTGTCGGCAAGGTACTCAGTTAACGTCCTTCTGCCGCCACCCACTCATCTCTGGTAGATGACGGTTAAAACATAATGTTTTTTCATACAATAGCCTACATTAGTTATCGAGCGAGCTAACTGCACGTCCACTGTCGGCAGCTCTGAACATGTTTTTCTATGGTTTCCAATTTTACCACTAAGCAAATGCTGGATCGCTTCCTTCCCACTCCTTGCCTTTTTCTGTCTCATAGTTGATGTAATACTTGTCTGTGTCGGTGCGACGTAAAGCAAACACTCGGTATACTATTATATATATTTTAGTAACACTCCCTCCCATAGTTTGCATGGCTCTTACTGGCGATGATAGTAGTTTCAGCTCAAAAATAACAGTATTATTAGCCCCTTTGACCCTCTAAGGAATGAAGTTATTGGGTAATGGACTATGGAAGGTGGTAAAGTGACTTACTCCCTTAGCATCATAAACATATCGTTGAAGCCAGAAGAGAACAGGAGTAGACAAATAAAGTCCAGTGAAAAAGTTAGTGGAAGAAATGGCAGACTCAGTCTCATGTTTTGTGGTTTATTGGTATATAAAGAGAGTGCAATACGTAATTAGTAATTTTAACAGAAACCCGCCACTACGACGTTCGTGCTAAAAGTACGTTGCTATGATACATTTCTGAAATATATTATTAATCATTGCCAGCCAACTGGAAGACGTCCAAGAGGTCGCCCAAAGATGACTGTTGACAGAAAAACAAGTCGAACCAACACCCAGCACTGAGATTGTGCGATATTGAAGTGAATAGGCCAATATTTGACAAATACTTGTGATGTGACTTCCGTTTATCTTGTCATGACTGAACTTGAAATTTGCTTGCTTTTGAACAGTACGTTTTGTCTTTGCCGTGCTCGTAAATGGCCTGTTTAAGTGCATTTTCATTCCAGAAAAATAATGGAGCTGTACCTTCTTTAAGGCCACGGTCGCTTGATGTTGATGATGATGATGATGATGATGATGATTTAAATAATTAATATTCATTCAACATAGTGTTTTGTGCCCTGCACTCATTGGAGAAATATTCAGGAATTCCGATTACTTGGTAAGGATCCCGTGAATTTAGACTCTATCCCACTAAATTCAAATACAGCTGATTTGAGCACTTTAAGTGGACATAAATATGACAATAATAGTTATCAAGGGACCAAGTTATATTTGCCTTGACTGAAAATTAATATACTGAGCTCAGTAAACTCTTTATTTTGTCTCCATTCGTGTTTTATCGGTAGGAACAACAACGAAGTTAATATTTTCTGACAACGATGTATTACGATTGAAATACCCACATCTCCTTGTGAATCACTTCCTATGAACTAAAGAACAGAATTTGGGCATTTCTTTCATGACTTTTTGTGGTCGATTCTAATTAAGTTACACTTAGCAAATATCTCACTCCAGTAGTTCCTCTGAAGGGCTGTTTAATGATGTACATTACACTAATTATGCTAGTGCTCATGATAGTAATTACTAGAGTTAATATAATTAGCTAAATTGCTTTTGGGCATGTGTTCGTTGCATGACAAGGTATCCGTATAATGCAATTTCAGTACCTGTAGTAGAAGAACTGTTTACAAGTTGAAACTCTCTTTAGGCATGTGACGCAGTTGTACAGGCATTTTAAATATGACAGAGAAGTGTTATTTCAACAAGAAACGACAGTAAAACTTCTAGTACACAAGGATTTTAATATTGGTATCCTCTACGCCTGGACGCTGTCTAACTGATGCGATAACGGTATTCATAGTTTTAGAGTCCTGTCATGAAATCTACAAATTTTAAATGACACACACACCACTTCAATAGTGGCCTATGCCACTCTGCTTCTTTTTGCCATCAATATAAATAATTAGCAAATGAACACCGGGTGGGTTGGCAATCGAGTAAACTACTCCATCGCACTTATCAATGTGGATGGCACGAATAGATGAAGCCTTCCACTTCTGGATGACCTTTCATAGCATACAAAGGATAAGACTTTCTGATCGTCTTCGTAAATGTAACTTTATGATTATTCTAATGTTTTTGTCAGTGAAGTTAAATTGTTCAGAATTGTTATATGATAGACATCATCAAGGAATTCAAATTAGGAGAGACAAGATGAAAGAAATACGAACGTTAAACGTTAGTTTGGACTCCAGATAGTCATGAATGTCAATATAACGAATTTTAATGTACATGAGGTGGCACGCACTCACCGCAAAGAGTTGTTAGTTACAGTTTGTTATACCTGTCCAAAAGGTATAAAGTTTTCAGACGAAATTAGTCGTATTAGCTAAGAAGAAACAGAAGAGAATGTCACAGTTCTCGGAATTTGAATATAAATTCTCCAATGTTTGAAGGCAAATGTTGACCGTTCCTGCTATCTCGATAGACAAGAAAAAGAACCACATTCAGTTCTTCTGTATTGGCATCTGAAAACTATAAATTTGTATTACTTTGAAATTACTTGACGATGCACTATAACGTTCTATCACCAAAAGTTTATATTCTTAAGTATCTGCACTGTCTATCAAAGGAAAGCGAAATATGTATGCGTTCATACACTACAAATAACAATGTGATAAATCACATTATTGTCTGCAAACAAAGAATGAAAACAATTGTTGGGAAGACCACGGATATTGATCAAGGTAAGAATGAACATGTTGACCGAAACTACGCGTGCGAGTTAGTTAATATGAGGCTATGGGATGTGAATGTATGGGATGTCAAAATCATCAATTATTGAAGGAAGGAAAAAGCAAAAATTCAGTGTGTCACAGTTCGAACAAGTCACAATGCTATATGCAGATAGGAATTCAGTAATTATTTGATTATTTCACATTTGTTAGCAGACTATAGTATACAACATTTCATAACAGATTTACGGTATATATATATATATATATATATATATATATATATATATTAGTTGGATTAGTATTAAAATCACCCTTCACGATAGTTTAGAACATTTGAGGGCTGGAACGGGCAGCTGCTACCTTTAAATTATGGTGAAGTATAGTTCGGATGGTTCCTGCTCGAATTATATTATCATTCAACAAAGATGACTATTCAAAATATCCTACCGAGTTTATGAAATTAATGCGTCTGGTTAAACATCACAACAACACAGGTAATAGAATTACGTATTCCGAACCACTACACGGATATCATGTCAAATTTCCTACCTTCATGATGAAGCAATAAAACAACCACATTTTATTATTGTTATTCTTAACGAGTCTGAGTCTGAGTTCACTTGTCTTAGGAATATTACTCTCTGTCCGGTTCTGTATTTTTCAACGTGAGCATATTGATGAACAACTTCCGTCAGTTTCGAATCCCGACTCTACCACATATTTGAACGTGGTTCTTGGGTGACCGCGGTGCATTGGGAAGCACTTCGATACTAAACGTAGAAACGTTGATCAGGTAATCCGCAAATGGCGATGAAACTCGTTATACTCTCATAAGGTTGGTTATTCACAAAGATCTGTCTTGACCGGGATGTTCTTGTAAATAGTGAAATGATCAAGATGATCATAATCCTGTATAATTTTGTAAACTCTGGATGCAAGGCAAGCTAGTTAGTGAATAATTGACGACGCGTTTGTGAATTGTGTACTGTTCTGTTTTCTGTTTTAAATCACGAAGTGTATTATGGGTCAGTATATGCTTACTATTGCAGAACGTATGTTTATTTATGATTCATGCGTTAAATCTGTCAACCTGTCAAGTACAAACACGATTTCAAGAAATATGTCCGGGTAGTAAAGCTCCAGTTTCTTCAAAAGGGCATAATTTCTACAATAAATTTCAGTTTACAAGAAGTGTTGGTCCTAAGAAACCAAACAGAGAACGCATAGTCCTCGCCGAATATATAAGGAGCGATCAAAAGTTTTCCGTTCGACGGCCGTACAGTCCTCATCCCAAAGATGCACCAGGTTGAAGATCCCCGTGTGGTAAAACACCGTGCCCTGCTGCGTGAAGAGTCCGTAATTGCCCGCTGTATACATCCCTGTCCGACAGGAAGCGATGACCCTTCAGTGCCTTTCTGAGGGAACCGAAGGCGTGATAATCGCATGAGGAGAGATCAGGTTATGGGCCGGTCCACCCTAATCGCCTCACCCACCGCCCGCTTGATGTTCGTAAAGGATGAGGCTGGCCTCCCAGATCGACGGGCATCTTATGCCGAAACGCGACCTCCACGGAACTTGGTCCACCATTGCACAACGGTAGTTTTCGACAGACATTCTGCCCCATACACAGGCTTCATTCTCCGATGGATGTCCACCGGTGATTGTCCTTCGGCAGCCTAGAACAGAATAACAGCACGTTGGTCCTGTTTGGACGCATTTGGTAATAACGTCGCCGTAGTTCACGTGTCCGCAATTAACACATTCACCTCGGCACGACACGACCGACACACTAATCCCTTTGCCTACATGTCTGTGCTAATAGACCCACATCGGAATCGCGCTACGTTGAATGTCCGCTGCAGCAACGCACTCAAACGCAAACTTTTTGATCACGCCTTATAAATTAGGTGACTTTGGTCATCGACTGAAAAATTCTCCAAAAAGTCCCTTACATATATTTCACAGTAATAATATAGTATGGCTCTGCGCGAAAGGTTACTCAATTGTTAAAATTAAAAATCTCCTTTCTTAACTTTGGTAGGTAGCAAACTTAAAATACTGTAGTTCACGATACTGTTGTATGGTAACACCACCACCAGCACACGCCAAAAAAAAGTTATAAAATATATTAAGGATTGAACGACTCACCAATAATGAATAAAGAAACGTATTGGGATTAAAAATATAATTATAAATAGAAACTTTAACATTGTAAAACTCTAACTGTACCTCCTTACGAAAATTAATAGCTTTTTCTTCTGTTAATCACATCGGTTGAATAACTGTCACGCTCACCGATACGACAAAACACGTATATATTGTTCTTAGTTCATAAACTCTCATTTCATAAGAAGAAAAATTTAACTCAGATTGATATACATCCATAATGCGTTTATAATCTAACATAATGTTACTACTTGAAGGATGCTGAAGAAAAACGTTAAATTCGTAGGCAGAGAATTAAAAAAACCAGTGTAATAGCATACACCCCAATTTCCAACAATTCAATACGGTATTGTCTTCAAATGTATTACAGAATAATGCCCTTAAGCTATACAGAGCATACTGTGTAAATGACGAAGGTCTTGGAAAGGTAATAATATGGGTCGATGACCTTCGATGTTAGGCCCCTTAAAAAAACAACCATCGTTGGAAAGGTAATTTTCCTGCCTATGGTAGTGCTAGTTATTGCTTTAAGTGAAAGTACAACTAGATAACCATACCCTACCCTGCCCAGAAAAAGCATATGTTTTGTCGCCCATGACCGTAAACTAGGAGTCAGCATGGTAGGTTCCCGACAATTTAACTTACAGTAGGTGTCATTCGTCATTTGGAATGGATTGCACTCTCAAATGACACAAGTGAATTGAGAAGTGTGTAATGTACTACACTGACAGGTTACCAGACAAGATCTTTCACACACACGCACGCACCAGAACCAATGCCAAGAACAAGATCTACTGGACAAAGGATAAGGTAGTGATAGAACATTCGAGCTATTGATGGAAAGCCAATGAAGTGATCGAACTTTAATCGTTGGGAAGAGAGAGAGAGAGAGAGAGAGAGAAACAAATGCCTTTACATCATATAATGGCATTTCTTTCCTAATTGACATTTGAAATAATGAAAAATAATGTTTTATTCTAAGAACATTAATATTCTTACTGCATAAATATAAAGAGACCCTTGTTTTGCGAGCACCTACGGAAAGTCGCGGAAAATTCTGCTTGGTTTTCGTATGTTAATTGGGTTCTCTGCGAGAAGGTATCATACATCTTCGTACACCTCGAGGCCGTTTCATTTAAGAAGGCTGCCAGCAGTGAGCGTACTTCTTTATATCGGTTGATTCTTATCAGTAGCCTAGCACGTGTCATACTCGTTGCATCTTCTACAATGGGTAGTGACAAGGCATCCACTGAGGAGAGATTTCACAGGTATTAATAATAATGTTACTGATTTTACCTCCCACTGACTACTTTTACGGCTCGCAGACGCCAAAGTGCCGGAATTTTGTCTCACAGGAGGTCTTTAATGTGGCACTAAATCTACCCTTGCAAGGTTGAAGTACTTGAGCACCTGCAAATACCATCTAACTGAGCCAGATCAAACCTGACAAGTTGGGCTCAGAAGGCCGGCGCCCTAGAGCTAGTCAGTTCATTTTGATTGCCTCATTGTACTGCCCACAGGACAGACCTATCTCCGTGGAGATCCAGAAGCTCTTCTTCTTCCGGTAGGAGTAAAATGTTATTATTTTCCAATTATCGGGTAATTTGCTTCATTTCTTGAAAGAATCCTCGCGAAGTTGCTTTCTGCTATATTTTGACCGGAGGTCTTGAGTTGTATCTGGTGGTATTGTAATCATTATTGAGCCAAAAATTGCTTTTATACATCACTCTGTCAAGACCACAGATATGCATGCACCAGTCCACCCTATGAATGACATTTTCATATCATTCATAACAGGAACTTGCTCAACCTCAGTCACTTTCCTGTCCGACTCGTTGGCTGAATGGTCAGCGTACTGGCCTTCGGTTCAGAGGGTCCCGGGTTCGATTCTCGGCCGGGTCGGGGATTTTAACCTTAATTGGTTAATTCCAATGGCTCGACGTATTCAACATTAGAAATCATCCTAGGTAGGGCCCTCATCTTCACAGACATGCAGGTCGCCTAATAGGCCGTCTACTAGGAAAAGACCTGCACCAGGCCTCTCCGGAGGCCATACGCCATTAATTAAGTCACTTTCCTATTGTCAAGGCCTAGAATGAGACATAAAAGACTAAAAGACATAGTTCACTCCATCATGTTCACACTACCTTGTAGAATGATTATTATCTGTTCCCGACAATTCAAGGTCCAAAACGTACCGGAACCAACCCCAGGACTCCGGGCACTTTGAAAGATGTTCGCAGAGATGGACTTTTAATTTTTTTTAAATTTCGTGTGGCTATATCTAGCCGAGTGCAGCCCTTGTAAGGCAGACCCTCCGATGAGGGTGGGCGGCATTTGCCATGTGTAGGTAACTGCGTGTTATTGTGGTGGAGGATAGTGTTATGTGTGGTTTGTGAGTTGCAGGGATGTTGGGGACAACACAAACACCCACCCCCCGAACCAATGGAATTAACCAATGAAGGTTAAAATCCCCGACCCGGCCGGGAATCGAATCCGGGACCCTCTGAACCGAAGGCCAGTACGCCGACCATTCAGCCAACGAGTCGGACAAATGGACTTTATAGCCCCAGAACCTTGCACATGAGCTCAAAAGTAATGCACTTCGAAAGAAATATATCCTAAATAATTCAAAGCAATAAAAAATGAAGACATCAATCCATCCTGTTTATCCTTATGTCATTGTTAAAGATCAGCCAGCTGTATTATGCAAAGTTTCAAGACTGTTCTCGACTAAGCATACAAAAAAGCAAAAAGAAAAAAAGGCAAGGTCACCTCCGTACAGGCCCTTGGAGGAGTGGAAGGTAAAGGCTTCCACCATTGTTAACCTGGGCATATGATGGGGTAGAGTGGTTAGCTCTACGCCCGGCCGCCTTTGCCCACAGGAATTACCTTGGTACTCATTTTTGGTGTAAGCTGAGTGAACCTCAGGGCCGTATGCACCTCCGGAAGTGAAAATCTAGTTTCTTAAATTTTACGACTTCCTGCCGAAATTCGAACCCACGTCCTTCCGGGCGAACCGAGCACGCCTTTACCGCCTCGGCCAGGCAGCCCCTGACTAAGCATACAGCACTGGAATAATACTTCTACGTCTATCTTTAATGTAGTTAGTTACCATAAGGACGAGGATAATATTTAATAATCATTCTACTTGGTTGAAGTATAGCAATAATACTTACTAGGTGAGGAAGGTCTCGGCAGCCACAGCGTGGCAGATGGCAAGACAGGAGTCTAGCCTCTCCTTTTGTAAGCGTGATAAGACGAGCAAAACAGTTGACAAGATGCAGGCAGGGATGGGAGGGAAATTATCCTACATTAGAAGAGGCGTCGGAAGATTAATATGGAACATCTCGAGCCAAACTAATTATACTAACAACCCCCAGCTGTCATTTTACAGCGACCTTGTAGGAGGTGGAACCCTACCAAGATCTGGATCACATCTTGAAACAGGGAGGTTGACAAGTGTCTTTCAGCACCAGGACATGGTAAATACGTCCCATTGTCCATTTTTTTTTTGCTAGGGGCTTTTTGTCGCACCGACACAGATAGGTCTTATGGCGACGATGGGACAGGAAAGGCCTAGGAGTTGGAAGGAAGCGGCCGTGGCCATAATTAAGGTACAGCCCTAGCATTTGCCTGGTGTGAAAATAGGAAACCACGGAAAACCATTTTCAGGGCTGCCGATAGTGGGATTCGAACCTACTATCTCCCGGATGCAAGCTCACAGCCGCGCGCCTCTACGCGCACGGCCAACTCGCCCGGTCATTGTCCAGTTCGACAACGCTCAAGTAGATTAAGGCTTGGTGCAGGAAACAGACAGTCGATAAAGAGAAATATTTAACCAATCATTCTCCTTCTTCATCTCATAGTAATTAGAAGTCCATAGTCCTGGAGATGGTCTGCTCTTGAATTATATTTACTCGGGAACAGATAGTAATCATCCTGCTACATAGTGTGCACTTGATGGTGAGACCTGTTGTTTACAGTTTGGTATGAGCAAGATCAAATTTGTTACTTTCATTCACCTGCCTGTCTCAGTCTCATCCTATGGTTTGAAACGCGCCTCTCAGTAGACGGATAGACTTTTGAGTTTAATTTCCTGATTGTTTGTGTACGTGATTTTCTTTTCAATACAGATACATCAGTGAAAATTACAAGAAAACTGGTATAATTCAACTTCGTCTTCGAAAAAGAGTATTCTCCCATTTAAAAACTACACAAACCCATCAACTAGTACAAATCACACAATTAGATTGTTAAAGTGTTGGTTGTATTATATAGTATGTCCACTCGTTCGCCAAAAAATAAAGTGCCCCGAGAAGCAGTTGCCGAAATCGCGTGAAATTTAATATGGGTAATTGTAACGTTGATATAATTAAGCGGGTACACTATCAGAACAATATGATAATTCATTGAGGAAAAATGAACGGTTGAGGTGTGACTGTAGTAGTCTGGATCCGCCTCTACCTTGGTTATAAAACGTTATACGAGCCGGCGAGGAGATATGCAGGTTTCGTGTGATATCATTGTAAGTATCTAGGGGTTAATATAAGGAAAGATCTTCATTGGGGTAATCACATAAATGGGATTGTAAATAAAGTGTACAGATCTCTGCACATGGTTGTGAGGGTGTTCAGGGGTTGTAGTAAGGATGTAAAGAAGAGGGCATATAAGTCTCTGGTAAGACCCCAACTAGAGTATGGTTCCAGTGTATGGGATCCTCACCAGGATTACCTGATTCAGAAACTGGAAAAAATCCAAAGAAAAGCAGCTCGATTTGTTCTGGGTGATTTCCGACAAAAGAGTAGCGTTATAAAAATGTTGCAAAGTTTGGGCTGGGAAAAACTGAGAGAAAGAAGAAGACCTGCTCGACTAAGTGGTATGTTCCGAGCTGTCAGCGGAGAGATTGCGTGGAATGACATTAGCAGACGAATAAGTTTGAGTGGTGTTTATAGAAGTAGGAAAGACCACAATATAAAGATAAAGTTGGAATTCAAGAGGACAAACTGGGACAAATATTCATTTATAGGAAGGGGAGTTAGGGATTGGAATAACTTACCAAGGGAGATGTTCAATAAATTTCCAATTTCTTTGAAATCATTTAGGAAAAGGCTAGGAAAACAACAGATAGGGAATCTGCCACCTGGGCGACTGCCCTAAATGCAGTTCAGTATTGATTGATTGATCCTGTGACACATCCATCAATATTTACTGCAACTGGTCCTCTAGATCGTGTAAACTCCTGGGCTGCTGAAGCTGGCGCCCCACATGGTCAAATGCATATCTGATAGGTGATAAATCTGTCGATTGGGAAGGCAACAGAAGTGCGGTAATATTGCTGTAGAAATCCTGCGATACCCTTGCTCTGTGCGGCCGAGCATTATCTTAACAGAAATTGCCTCTAGGAACCCCTGTCATATCACACACACGTGGCTACAGTATGTGCTGGACATAGCGCTGTGTTGTCGATGTGTCGACTAGAGGTGAGTGACTGTCGTATACGATGGCCCGCTAGACTGTTACACAAACAGTGGGGGCGGTGTGTTGCACAACAGAAAAGGCAACATCGAGACGCTCACTAAGAGGCCTCGGGGCACGAATACAGCCGTCGTCAATTCAAAAGAGAACCTGTATTCGGCACTAAAGACAACCCGGTTACAGTCTATGTTGTTGTTCACGATACGATGAACTGAAACAACGGTGTCATTGGTAGGGAGAGCAATGGGTGCCGTATGACTTTTATCAAAAAAAGCCTCATTTCATCGTACTCTAGAGAACTGGTTGTTTCATTCGTGGTAGTTACATTGGCCCTGAGTCAGTTTCCACTTTCGATGCACCGAATACTACACTTGTCGACTCCACATTCCATACAGTTGAATCTTGAAACAATTCGTTAGATGTAAATACATTAATCGTTACTAATTTGAGTTCCATAAAGACATAGTTTTGATCACTTGATTTTCCCAAAGGAAAATTAGACATCATTTTTGAGCGATACAACACGGAAACATTTCTCGTGTTTATTCTAATGGTCACGTACATTATGCGGCAAAACAAGCAGTCCTGAATTTACAAATATACTTTGAACATCGAACTGTATTGAGGGTCGCCAAATGTTTGTTATTGTAACTACAATGGATACAGGAAGATGGAGCTAGATTCCACACGGCTGGAGTGTCTTTTTCAATTTTGCAACGATACTTTGGATATTGCCTTCTTTACCGTTCCCTTCCTACTCACCGGATCTCACGCCACCGCATGCGTAAATCAGGGGCATGCTGAAAGAATCTGGTTTCTCGTCAGAAATGTTCCCGAATGACAAGAGAACACACAATCATTGTTGTGTCCTTGTGGCATATGCGTTTATCAATATGTTCAACAATCTACAGGACCGTTACAAACAATGCATGAAACTTGAGGTGTACATTTTGACCCTATGTTATACTGACGCAGTTAGATACGTGCTGATGTCATCACCTTGCATGTCATAATCTTTATGTTCAGGGCATATATGGAAATTTAGTACTGATTTTTCTGCCGCATACTATATAAGGGCACGCTGGGGATGGCAAAGTTATAAAGACGAAGTTTCCTCGCCTTAATATTCCAGGTCCGTATGGGTGCAGACCACTAGTAGGAAATGGAATCGAGTTTAGAAGATCTAAGAAGTAGCTGTAAGTAGCGCTGCCAGCAGTGGGCTGTGTGAGAGCTCCTTGGAGTTAAACGAATTTACTGGAGCGTAACATTATATGGGAGGTAGGAAATAGAGCTTATAGTGTCAAGTACACTCCATGATCTGATGAGAGCAACGAAATTACACTTTATATGCTTCGTTTGGAGCAGCCTCACAATACAAATCAATTTTATTTCGGACCGACGTATAAGAGAAACTACTGTGAACCTTTCCCTGTATTGGCTTCCCGTGGTGGCTGAAAAAAAGCAATTGAATGTGTGTTTAATTATTCATCTTCCCGAATTACAGGTAATAAAAAGAACTTAGAAGACTACAGCACAAGATAAATGTGAGCAGAAAGTATTGAAATATACATGCAAGAGAGAAATGTAATTTGTGTTGCATTGAGTGCATTAACATGAGTTTGTTTTCCAAGGGTATCTCATTATTCTAAAGGATTCCTTCAGTGCTCTGATGGCAACACCTTGTCCAACATACGTAATAATGCTTCTGCTTCTGACCGTAAGTACCACCACTACATGTTCTTGAAGTGATAGGTATTTAATAAGCTACCAATGGGCACGCGCGTTATGCCTGTTCTTTTCCTGTTTATTGATTTATCCTGGATGTGCACATCAATCTCGAATCTGATGCGTATCTGAGTTACATACCCACTTTTCAATTTTAGGTGAATGTGATTATGTTTATTTGACGATTGCTGTCACTAGTCGAAATGCTGTGACAATCATGCTGTAACCTTTTAAACTCTTGGCCAAGGTGGGACGAATATTGTGCTGTCTAGCATTAATCAGAGTTTCATTGTAGGCTATATGCAGTGTCCTAATATCTCAACCCTTGACCTTAGTAGATGTCATAAGCGTACTTTCCCTTCCTACATCACGAGGTAACTTATAATCACGTAATATCGTCCGGAAGGGATTTTAGCCAGGGAACTGTATTTGGAAAGGTGGTGTTCAATTATTGACAGTGAGCATTCTCCTCGAACAAATCTAATATATTAATGTTGCATAAAGTAATTAATTAATTAAGTAATTAAGTAATAAAGCAATAAATCTTCATGTTGTGGTTAATTGAAGAGAATACCGAATACTTCAACTTGTGAAAGGGAAATTATTTTGTAACAGAGTGGAGGATGCGGACGAGTCTACTAGTTAAGCAACCTGAGAGACTGGTACCAGTTGTCTTCAGCAGAACTGTTATGAAAAAGCCGTCAACAAGTCTTAAATCGCCATGATGATGGCCAACTTGACATTGAAAACCGCTGATAACTTCTCGAGGATCATCTCTGACCACCAGCAGCTCGTGAAGAATGATCAGGCCCTAGTAGATTAGCATGTCCTGCAGCCACGTTTGGCAGGATTTGGCAAGGGGCCACTAAGCACTCTTATATTGTGTTGTGTAAAAGGGTTGTTTTAGATCTAATTCGGTCTAATTAATTTCCGTCAGGAAGACTTGCTCTACGCCATAAGCAGCCTTCCGTTTTATTTTCCTTTCTCGCCAAGTAACGCAATAATGTTGTTTTCTTACATATGGTACTTTTAAAACTATTGCATCTGATTACAATAAGATATTCTAGATACTCCTGTTTATCCTCAGTGGATTATGGACGGTTTTCAACAATCTTCTTTTTTTCAATAAATATTTCTCTCTGAAATAATTTTCCTGGTGATTTTGATTTTATACAATGTGTTTATTTGCTGGTAAAACAACATCTCCCCTGTAGCTCATGATGTACAAATTACACGGAAGACAATTAATGCTAATTTATTATCCATATTTACATCATACATTTCAGAAGTTCAGAAACACAATAGCGCGTGGCGATCAATGCTAACAGAGCCATAAGCGAAACATTGTAGCTCAAGTTCAAATCTATAAACGATCATTGTTGCCAAGACAAGTCCAACAGTCTCCCCAGCCCACCCAACACAGCAGCCGAGTGGGACACACTAAACCCACTTCAATAATTCAATTACCACAACAAATAAATATAAAAAAGGACAATTGTAGAAATAAGCATATAAGAAAGTCACTGTCCCAACACAATGGTTGTACCACCAGAAACATCTGAGCTGAATAATATTTGTTGGATGATATACGTTTCTTTGAAACGAAATCTCATCGAATTTGAAACGACTTTCTAGCAGTATTGCACTGAATTTCCATCCATAATATGAAACAGGCTAGCTTTAAAAGAGTGGAGAATGAACCAAACTACAAAGAGGATGCGGACTGACATTCAAAGATCAAATACATCGGACCGTTACTTCGCACACAACCATGGCTCATCGTGATGTATTCCCGTAGCTGGTTCCTAACTACATTGGCCATGTTATATCCGAACTTGAAAGTAGAATTATAAAAGCAATGCTCTGTTGTGGTTATCGATTATTTCATTTACTACGCTGTGTAAATTACGACCAAAAAGCTATTTCATGTAAATACAGAATATTGTATGGTGGACTATCAATGAACCGCATTTAACTAACCGCGCGTATTTGTGAATGGACGTCTAAATTCGCATATCGAATTCTAACATTCTCTGCATAAAAATATGGTATAATATCTCATGCATTTACACATCTTTATACTGATTATGATTAAATTTATATGTGGCATGAACAATGAATTATTCAGTGTGGTTAAGTGAACAAAGGTGCCTTTCGAATAAATGTAAATACATACATACATACATACATACATACATACATACATACATACATACATACATACATACATACATACATACATACATACATACATACATACATACACACAACCAATGATCATATTATCGAATGCACGAAACAGTTCCGTCGTTCCTCGGTAAGTGAATATAGACGTCAGTAAACACCACAGGTAATCAAATAAATCTGTTTTTCACTCTTCTTCGCTTCTCTCCTTTGACATAAACTCACAAATAGACAAACTCAAAACTTTTCACAAACTTGGAGCCTGCCAATTACTTATCAGATTTCCCTTAGGCGTTCTCAACTTGGAAGTGTAATGTGGCAAACGCAGAGCTCTTAGCTCAGCCTCGTATTAATCCCAATGACTCGTACCTCATTTTCATTATTCTAACATGACCTCCATTGATCAACTCTAATTTCTCTTCTGATTATAATAAATAGAGGGTGACTATCTCGTTGATTTCCCCTTAAAACAAACACCATATTAATCATTATAGTTAGTGGCAATCACGAGACTGGCTAGCGTTATTTTCAAAGCCAGGCGTAGGAACATTGTTGTTCAAACCTGCGTTAAAAGCTCCCAGTCGTCCACAACCATGATCAATTGAGTAATGAACCTTACAAATGAAGCACAACTCTGCTGGGTAGGACGAATATTCATTTTCACATGATTAATCCTTAAAGGAATTTGTTCATCTCCCACTGCCTCGGTTTAATAAATGCTACTTGTTAGCTTGGCTGTTCTGGTCTACTGCCTTCCCTAGCTGATTTCCTGTTCCGTACTGTAAAATAAGAGGGTCGGCTGGTTTCAGTGACATTGCTATAAAGGATGGCAAAAGTAATCGATACAAAATTTGAAGCAGTATATCGTCGTTGCCGGGACAAAACCCCTGTATGATAATATTTTTGGAGATATACTGACCCGCAGCATATACATTACGAAGAGTGAGAATGCCGTGACAATATTCACACAATATTGCACCTTAGTTGACAGAATCTTAACGGCCAAAGTTCTAAGCTATTTTACATAGGAGGTTTTGTCCCGTCAACGGCGATATACTATCTTTCACTTCATCTTTTTCACCGTTATGAAGGTATATAAGTAAACTATCAATCGTTACACAATGTAAGGTTAAATTCGCAAATCACCGACAAAAGTAACATTAATTAAAATTGTTAGATTAGACTCCCTATAGTATTTGGTTTAACTGATATTTATATGCCTCACGTACTAAATGTGTACGTTCTATTGACTGCTCCACTTACTCCGAAAATACCAGGCATTTCAAAGGTAACCGATGGAATTTGCCGTGCGGTTAGGGGCGCGTAGTTGTGAGCTTGCATTCGGGAGGTAGTGTCTTCGAACCCCACTATCAGCAGTCCTGAAGATAGTTTTCCGTGGTTTCCCATTTTCACACGAGGCAAATGCCGGAGATGTACCTTAATTAAGGCCACGGCCGCTTCCTTACCACTCGTAACCCTTCCCTATCCCATCGTCGCCATAATACCTGTCAGTGTTGGTGCGACGTAAAGCCAATTCTAAAAATAAAAGGAAACACAAACATATCGGCTGTTGTAACCATCTTGAACACAGAAAGACGGTGCCATAATTAATGGAAGTTTTGTAGGTACTCGCTTAAAATAAATAAATAAATAAATAAATAAATAAATAAATAAATAAATAAATAAATAAATAAATAAATAAATAAATAAATAAATAAATAAATAAATAAATAAATAAATAAATAAATAAAAATAATTTAATTATTTAATTAAATTAAAAGTAATGAAGTAGACTATTACACTGAAGGGTGTATTCCTAACCCAGTGAGTAAATATGATACTCAGGTGAACAGCTTAGCCTCCATGGTTCAGGCGGCAGTGCGCCGGCCTCTCACCGCTGGATACCTTGGTTCAAATCCCGGTCACTCTATGTGAGATTTGTGCTGGACAAAGCGGAAGCGGGACAGGTTTTTTTCTCCGGGTACTCCAGTTTTCCCTGTCACCTTTCATTCCAGCGACGCTCTCCATTAACATTTCATCCGACAATCATTTATCATTGCCCCAGAGGAATGCGACAGGCCTCGGAAGCCGGCACGTTTCCTATCCTCACCGCTAGATGGGGGCTTCATTCATTTCATTCCTGACCCGGTCGAATAACTGGAAACAGGCTGTGGATTTTCATCAGAACAGATTAAGCTTTCACGGTGGGCGTCTCGATTAATTTAGAAGAAATCATCTTCCGGGATTGTAGGCCGTAGTCGAACTGGGTTAATAGCTGAACCTGGTACTGCCCTGCAGAGAGTACTCACCCATTGAGAATGCAGGGTGCAGTTACCAGTGAAACGCTACGGCCAACTAGCCAGAAAAGTAACTTTTTCTACATTCAAATGTGATATGTACTAGCTGAGGAAAACATGCAGATAACTTCTTTTTGTGCTATTTGTTTTACGTTGCACTGACACAGACAGATGTTACGACGATGATGGGATAGGACAGGTCTATGACAAGGAAGAAAGCGACTGTGGCCTTAATCAAAGTGTAGACCCAGCATTTGCCTGTTGTGGAAATGATAAACCACTGAAAACTCACTCACTCGATGGATGGAACTAGTAGGAATTCTATTTACTCTTAACCACCAAAGGGGCATGGTTAATTCTAATTTCGTGACATCTTACAACTTTCTAATACAGTGACGGTTTCCACTGAGGGTAAATGCTATATTATCCTTTGTATTCAAATACTATACTTGTACATCGTACATACTGCTGATCTGTTGAATGACACAATATTGGCCGATTTTGATGCATTACTCCTGTTCCTCCCTCTGTCACTCCCATGGCTCACGTCTTATCTGGAGTGTATGGAAGTCAGGAACCACCTGAGTCACTCATCCGTCATACTGGAACTTCCCTGATCAATTTTGAACTTCAGAACGATGTATTATGAGATAAAGGAAAGTTTTAATTATCACACAATTCGTTACCCTTAACCAACTGTATAGCCATGGTGTAATAACGAATCCCGTGAGATCCGCGGAGTTAAGGCACATTGAGCATGGTCACGTCTTGAATGGGTAGCTCTCGCGCTTTGAATAGAGGAGGATTGGAAATGAAGTTGGCTCCCTACAGCATGTAAACTCCGGCTCAAGATGCTTGGATCATAGGTGTTCGGCTTAGCAATGACTAAGTCGTCTCCCTCCATTTAGTTCTTGTTTATTCGTAGTGGTGCCTATTGGAATTTTGTCAGCTCCTGATTTTACATGTAGTGCCATTTCATTTGGTGTTATTACTGGCTCCTCTTTGCGTTGTTCGAAGCAGTGTCAATTTTCCTAATGAGTGTCCATGATTTCTGCTGTAGTGACTAAAGCTCAGCTGAGAAGTTAGATCTCTCTATTTCTCTTTCTTACTTTACTCAGATCTTCTAATATCCTTTTTCCCATTTCAGGATCACCAGGTTTATGATAAAGTTCATATATTTTTTGGGTAGTTTTATCCCAGCATGGAATATATTGCTTCCTGAATCTCCGGGGGATGTTTCGCTTAGCTGTACCGATGACAACGCCTATAAACCTCTTGTAGTTTTCTGCCTTCGGGGGAATCCATCTCGGATTACTATCTACTTCTTATCTGTATTGGTCCCAGTTTGCCTTCTTGAAGTTCCATCTTGGGTTTTGTATGGATCTGACAACTGGTATTTCAGGACCTATACTGATTAGAGTGGGTCTGTGTTGACTTCTTGGAAAATGTTGAAGGACTGTTCTTGTGTGGTATGGGAGGAGTTTTCCTTCGTCCGTGTAAACAATGACCACATCAGGTTTGGTATCAGATTGCCATCTAGCAGAATGGAATGTTTTCTTTGCTTTAGCAACAGAACTGAGATATAAGTTTTGGCTATCACACCACATAGCCACTTTTTCTCCATTTTCATCATCTTTTGGGTAGCCCCAGGATGTGTGACGACTGTTAAAGTCTCCTATGTATATACAAGGGGTGGACAGTGAAAGCAGTTGTGGAGTGAGGTGCTTTGTAAACTCTTTGGGAGTTCACTTCTGAAATGTTGCAAATATTATTTCTGGCATACATGATTGATCCATGGACAGGCGAGAAAGGACTTGCTATAATTTTCTCTATCCTGAAATCTTACCTCCTTTTCCAAATCTTCCTCTGTCAAATGAGTTTCTTGTATTGTTAGGATGTCAATGTTCTGGTCAGCAGCTAGTTTACTAAGGTATTCACATTTGTCCTTTGACAGGCTTTTTGCATTTATCTGTAGAATGTGAGCGCTTGTTCCAAGCTTTCTTATCAGTTGGCTCTGATATTTGCCTTTGGTAGGTTTCATTTTGGTTTCAACTTCCGATATAACTTTAATTGACCGTTAGAAACCCAGGATCTAGTTCGGCCGCCCGTTTGTGTAGACTAGCAGCCGTCCTGCATAAGGTAGATATGAACAGCAGCCTCCAAAATGACTCCACTTTTGCTAATTCATTCAGCCAAGAAGAAATTGAGAAAGCCATCAACATGCTAAAAATGAGGTTTAGATGGTATTTTCCCTGAATTCATAGGATATCTTGAAAAGCATGGGAAAACATGGCTCAAGAACTTCTTCAGCGACGTGTTAGAGACTGGAATAATTCCCTCAGAGTTCAAGGTGGCTCACACCATGGCAATCCTCACACCAGGAAAACCAGCAGATGTTACCTCAAACTACCGTCCTACTATACTACGGAGTGTTTTCTACAAATTGTTGGAACGTCTCATCCTCAACTGAATCCAGGAAATAATAAATAACATAACACCAATATATCAGGCGGGTTGCAGAATCAAACGAAGCTTCTGTGAACAAGTATTAGCATTAACATCATACATTGAGGCAGGATTCCAGAAGTAGCTAAAGACATCCGTCACGTTTGTCGACCTGACAGCGGCATATGAAACAGTTTGGCGGGATGGACTACTACTCAAACTTGAAAAACATAGACGGTGCCTAAAACTTACAGCCTTTCTAAAGAACATGCTGACACATCGTTACTTCAAGGTTACCATAGGGCAAAAAACAAGCAAGTCTTTTACAGTAAATAATGGGCTACCCCAAGGGTATGTATTAGCCCTACAACTTTTCAGATTGTACACCAGTGACATGCCTGACACCATCAGCAAGACATTCTGCTATGTTGACGACTTAGCCATCACTATCCAAACTGTTACATTAGAGGAGGGGGAAAGCATTCTCCCCAACGACTTGGAAACTTGAATGCATGCTACACGAATTGGAGACTTTGCCCAAATCAGGCTAAGGCAGAAGTATGCTCATTCCATTTGTGTAACCAAATAGCTCACCAAAAGCTGAACGTTGCGATCTGCCAACAAGGAATTAAACATAATTTAAAACAAAAGTATATTGGCAACATCTAAGACCGTTCTTTAACATACAAAAACATCTGGAAAACACAAGTCAGGAACTTAAGTCACGAAATAACATCATGAAGAAACTAGCTGGGACTACATGTGGAGCTGATGCATACTCACTACGCACTACTGCCCTCACCATCGTTTATCCAGTGGCTGAATATTGCGCACCGGTGTGGCAACGTAGCGATCATACTAGGAAGGTCGACGTCCATTTGAACAAATATATCAGAACCATAACAGGCACACTAAAATCCGCCCCATTCCCGTGACTACATACTATCAGCAACATATAGCCTCCGGACAGAGACGACAGGAAGCAACAATACACGAGTGGAAAAAGTTACACCATCCTGATCATCCACAGAACCTCCCAATCCATGAGGTCCTTATTGACCTCCCCAACTCTCGTCTTAAATCAAGGAACCCATTATGGCGTGATATAACTGCTTCAATATACAGGAAAATGGCGTCACAGCTGGAGCTCTGCATGTGTGAAACACCAAGGCATCCATGACCCCACAATTGGACCCGCAAAGAGACACCAGTAGTCTAAACTCAACCGTTTAAGAACAAGCCACACTAGATTTAATGTCATGCTACATAAGTGGGGACTTCGAGAATCCCCTGCCTGTGACTACGGATCCCCTTTCCAGTCAGTGCAGCACATTATTGAGGAGTGCCCTCTGAGGAAGTATGATCGACCAGCCCGAGATATCATCAGTGCTACACCTCCCTTTTTAAAATGGCTACAGCAACTGGACATTGGTTTGCGAATGTGAACGTTACCAACACTCTTATCCTTAAATATATTGCATATTTTCTTTTTTTTTTGTATACTTGCCATACGATAAATAAATAAAGTTCTTATTCGAACAATACCACATTTTCGTTGATTCCCTAACCACCCTCTTCTTCCTCTACTTATGTACTTTCTTTTCTTACCTTGTTCATCTTTTACTTGTTATTGTTCTTCCCGTTACGGCGGTTACTTCCCACCTTGTTAATTACGAATAATTTTTGCTGTGTTATTCATTACGTTTGTTCGAGTTACTTCATCATAAGTTTAGATTAGACCGTTATTTCTCATTAGTGACTAGGAAAGTTGGAGGAAAAGAATAGTCATAAGACACAAATTATATTTTAAGTTCCTTTCAGAGAGCTGAAAGATGCTAAAATGAAAAGGAAAAAGTGATAAGTAAATGGGGAAGACTGGGAAGCTACTAGGAAAAGGAAGCGTTTACTAGACTTCTGTGGACATAACAGACAATTGCTTTCTAAAACCTGGAGGAGAGAAGGAATTTTAGATCTCCAAGTGAATAAGGTTTCATATCTTCACCAATATCCTTAACCACATGCTAGAAATGCAAAGCAAAGTCTATATACAGGTCAAGACACAAATCTTACTTATAGAGCCGCTATCTTTAGACTCGATGAGGGCATTCCATCTTGTATGTAGGTGAATTTTGTATATTGGAAATGGATTTAATCGCCAAAATTGTGAAATAATACCTCTATTTTGTCATCAATAAGAAATGGGGTATCAATATATTTTGAGCAGCTGCAATGGAATTTTTCAGCCAGTGGGTCTAATTTACGGTTCAAAAGCATGACCAAAGTAATGTAATATTGAAAGAAGTGTAGATGGTTAAAATTAAGTAATTGTATACTGGTTAAGGCCTAACACAACAGTATGAGAATAAATATATCAAAATATAAACACTATAGGGATGATAATCTATTTTAAGAGCTTGATTCCTTTTGCTCTCTTTAGTTTACAGCAGAAAATATAATACCCTTGAGTGATAACATATATATTTTTTATTTCAATCTGCTTTACGTCTCACCTACACAGATAGGTCTTGTAGCGACAGGCTAGGAGTGGGAAGGAAACCTGATGTGAAAATGGAAAACCATGGAAAACCATCTTCAGGGATGCCGACATTGTAGTTCGAACCCACTATCCCTCGAAGGCAATCAAATCGCTAGGTGACCCAACCCGCATAACCAATTTTTCGGTAATAATAATAATAATAATAATAATAATAATAATAATAATAATAATAATAATAATAATAATAATGGTGCAGTTCTTTCTAGTTGATGTCTTACGGGTTGTCTTCGCGACTGTGTAGATGTGGCCCTAGTTACGATGGATTCTATTGATGAAGACGGCACACGCACCCAGTAACCGAACCATAGGAATTAACTGATGAAGATTAAAATCCCTAACCCTGTGGGGAATTGAACCCTGGACCTCGTGGACCAAAGGCAAGCACGTTAACTATTTGGCCATGGAGCCGGACAAAACTCGTGTCTTCGTCCAGAGGTGGTACAGCTGTTTTCAGGCATATCCCGAATGAATGTGAGCTGCTTGTACCACTTTTTATCACATCCCAGGACACCTGCCATTCTCGAATCTCTGGCAGTGCCGGGAATTAAACCCGGGCCTTCGAGGGCGGCAACTAACAACAACACTAACCGTTACGCTACGGAGGTGGACACTTGGGCGACTATTACTTCATTTTTATGAAGCAAACATCGCTTAGCTGTGAATATTCTGTTGGCTACCACTTATCACGTCGGCGATTCTGCATCCATTTTTCCCTCCTGTTCTTCTGTTCTTATCTCTTGGAAATCTGTATAATCTAGTCCCTTCAGATAAGAGACACAATTTAGAGCAACACAATAATCCTTATACGCGTGACTTCAATCTCATTGTACTGGATAACATGCGGATGCCAGTTGTAGAGCTTTATAACATCAAAATGCTCTAAGCTTTCGGTTAACGGTTTTCACTTTTGCAACAGTGTTTCTATAATGTGTATTTTCAATATTTTTCGTTATTCAGGAGACATGCCTCCTTGCTTATGTGACTACTGAAAGCATGGCGGACGTTCGTTCAATTAGCTTCAGCCAGGCAGCGCTTCCACCTTTCTACAATCATAGTAAAAAGTATTCATGCGCTTAATAATGAAACAAACATACTTTACTTAGTGCACTTATTGTCATGTACGTTGTATAACATCAATAGGTTAGCTTTCTGTACACTATTTAAAAATATATACATCATTAAACATAAAATTGATAGACGCCTCTGTCATTAATACTTAAGTAAATGAAAATACCATGATTTCATACTCATAAAAAGTATTCGAACAGTCCCGTTTTACTTTCATTCCCCACTGATTTTAGTATTTTCTTTTTGGCAATCCTTTTGATTTTACAATGGTCTCAAGCCGCCTAGGCATTGAATGAACTAGCTTGAAGGTGAAGGTTTGCTCAGTCGTACCCCATTCTTCCAAAAGAGTCATTTTCACAACTGGCTTTGATAACATACTTCTTGTGCTCTCTCTTTAAGATAAGCCCACACATGTTACCATAGTTTTAGGTGTGTTGTATAAAATCCACAATCGTGCATTAAGGGCCGTATGCTTTGGATCATTATCCTGCATGAATACATAATTACCCAGAAGTCCCATTTTTCGGCACTAGATGCTGGATGTTTCTTCAAAATGTCAATATAGTATTTACGGTCGATCTTTTCATCTATGAATTCTAAGGAACCTACTCCTGTTGAGATCGATCATGCACCCCCAAACCATTCAACAAACTCCACCATGCTTCACGGAAGGAAGAAGTTTTTTTCTTCGAGTTCTGTGTTCGTTTTCCTCCACACCGTTTGCCATGTTCTTGAAAAACTGTGAATTTACTTTCATATATAAATATAACTCTATCCCAGAATTCTAGGGAAGCATGTTTATAGTCTGTAATATATTGTAGTCTTTTCTTTCTATTTGCTGGGGTAATTAAAGATTTTCGCCTGGAATTTCTACATTGATACCCATTCGTATATAAAAACATTGTGGAAGCACAGATATTAAGTTTTAAATCATATCCTAGTTCAGACCTCAGTTTCGCAGCGCTGATTCTAGGAATTTTCTTAACTTTCCTGAGGATTAGTCTTTTAGTTCGATCATCGTGTTCGCATGGACGTCCACTTCTACGTGCATTTTTGAAAGTTGTTCTCTCACCATACCTGTCAATGATTCCCTGAATTGTCCGACTCGTTGGCTGAACGGTCAGTATACTGGCCTTCGGTTCAGAGGGTCCCGGGTTCGATTCCCGGCCGGGTCGGGGATTTTAACCTTAATTGGTTACTTCCAATGGCACGGGGGCTGGGTGTATGTGTTGTCTCCATCATCATTTCATCCTCATCACGACGCGCAGGTCGCCTACGGGAGTCAAATAGAAAGACCTGCACCTGGCGAGCCGAACCCGTCTTGGGATATCCAGGCACTAAAAGCCATACGACACTTCATTTCATTCCCTGAATTGTAGATCTTGGTCTCTTCGCAAGTTTAGATATTTTCCAGAGCAATTTACAGGAATTATGAGCCAGGATTATAATTCTTCTCTCTTCTTCTGTTGTTTCTTTCATTTTGTGGCCCATCTTACTGATTGACTATATCACTTGTTGTTTAGAACGACTGAAGCACAGCTGACTTAGTACAAGACGTGTACAAGACGTGTACAAGACGTGACCTTTACTGCTTACCTGCGTAACAAGGGACGTTTTTGTTTTTGTTTTTTGTTTTTTGGCAAGTAGCTTTACGTCGCGCCGACACAGATAGGTCTTATGGCGACGATGGGGGAGGAAAGGGCTAGGAATGGTAAGGAAGCGGCCGTGGCCTTAATTAAGGTACAGCCCCAGCATTTGCCTGGTGTGAAAATGGGAAACCATGGAAAACCATCTTCAGGGCTGCCGACAATGGGGTTCGAACCCACTATCTCCCGAATACTGCATACTGGCCGCACTTAGGTGACTGCAGCTATCCAGCTCGGTGCAAGGGATGTCATCAAGTACTTCAATATGAAGATAAACCACCTGTACGAATACTTTTTATGCACCTATATTTCGAACTTATTGGCTGATGAGTTTGTTAAAACAAACATTTCTAAAGTACTATTAATATATCCGGTATACGTATAAATATTCATGTTACGCGAAATACCGAAATATAGAAAAGTAGTGAAATGTCTAGCAACCTATGGGCATTGCGTCATCTACAAACTACAACATTCCTTAACGTTGAAGGTGTATGTATACTTTTTCCCATGACTGTATATTCTAGCTCGTTATGTAGACCTTGGTAGAATGTAACTGTAGTAGTGCCATCTGTTGTCAACTACAGAATTAACTACGGTATTGCCAACTCTTGTCCTTGTCAGTTATTGGAACTGACTGAATCTGCTTTCTGAAGCCGGGAGGAAGCTTCGTTTGAACAATGAGAAACTCCTATAAAGTGTTATCTATGCACGAAAAACGCAGTGATGCGAAATTTAGAATATGTATCTTTAAAGCAAAACCTTAAAAACTGGCCTAGTAGGAGTAGACAGAAAACATACTTGTCGTAAATGGCACATGCACGTGTAAGTGCCTTTCAGCTAAATCACATTTCATGAAAATCGGTCCAGTGGGGATCTGTTGACGGATTGAAAAAGAAAACGCCATGCGTTTTCAAATATATAGATTATAAAATTAGAAACGACTGAGAGTTATTTTATGTAATAATGATAATTTAGGTGAGGATGACATCCCAGTCTTTTCCAAGGTGGTCAGCTTGTGATAGACTCTGTCAAACTAAATAAAATGTATGAACAGGATAAAGTACACTGTATACTGATGCCGGGAAATAATCCAATTATTCACCTAATCTATGAAAACAAACGAGGGTTGTAAATGAAGCAGTGGCAATGTTGATAGAAGGTAATATTTAATTAACTAACAAGTACAATTGAATTACATTCCTTCAATGTAGTCATCGGCAAAGCATATTTCCTTTTGCCAAAAGTCGGGAAGCCGTTTGGGGCCGTTGGCAAGACAGCGACGGAATGCCCAGTTGCACTAAGTACAGATGCCACGTTAGGAAATCGGTGACTTCGGAGGGATTCCTTCAGTTTCGGAACAGGTCGTAGTCACAAGGACTCATGTCTACTGACCTCCCGATGCCACCGTTCCAATAAGAGCTTGACATTGTTTGCGACATGACAACATGTGTTGTCATTCAACACGATCGTCTCGTAATGAACGTGGGTGTACGCGACACAGATATCGCTCCAGAAATCGATAATTGCAGTCACTGTTAACGGTTTGTGCCTCAGGCACAGCATGCGTAAGAATAATACCCTGTAGAAAAGTCTGTGGATGTTGCGAATTCTTTCGAATGACACATTAATTCAAGCTGATAGGTTCGTGCCCACGTCTCATCAATAGCGACAATACGCTTCAGAAATGCCTCTCCTTCGTTGCGGTATCTGTCCAGATGGATACCAGCCAGTGAATACCGATGCCATTTCTCTATGTCGGTGAGTTGCTGTGGAACCAAACGGGGCGCCATTTTTCTCAAGTTAAGACATTTCGTCTGTATGTGCCACACCGGTTGATGACTGAGAGCAACCTCTACGGAAAATTCCCGGACAGTGCATGGATGGTCTATGGAAACGAGACCACTCACAATGTCAATCTGATCTTGAGGAATGGACGGACGACCTGTGCGGTGAAAATTCGCAGTCTTATTCCGCACCGCATGAAACGCCTTGACCATTCGTGCAACCGTCCTGTACGGTAATGCATTCTCGCCGCAGGCTTCAAGTAATTCTCGATAACATTCCGATGGATTTTTGCACCGAGCAACCCATATTTTAATCAACAAACGCTGATCACCTTTTGAAAACATGCTCTAGAGCGGTGAAATCGATACACAGCTTTTTCGGAAGTTGAATAGTTGGAACCAATCCATAGTTTTATCCTCGTTAAAGAAGGAATTTGAAATCGTTTACCTCACGTACTTGGTGTACATTTTACTGAGAACCGCCACACATTGACAACACTCACACTTGATTGCTCGTCAAATGCACACTACACACCGACAAGAACGCCACTTGACCGCTCCAACACTCTATTTGCGCATGCCCGATCTAGTGGGAGTGTCTGGACTACGTTGCCACTAATTTACTTACAACCCTCGTACAAAATGTTGATAATACTTGAAGAAAATTATGGTGATCCTCCATTGGGACTTTTTACATTCTAGATCTATAGAAGCTGTTTATTTTCCGTGATTGTGCTGAAAACAAAATGCGTGTGTCCCAAGATGTAAATCCGGTTCTCAGTAAAATGTATACCAAGTACATGAGGTAAACGATTTCAAATTACTTCCTTAATGAGGATAAAACATTGGACTGGTTCCAAGTACTATCCAACTTACGAAAAAGCTGTCCTTCACACAGAAACTGTGAATCATGGAGACGATAAGCACGTGGCTGTCAGTTTGCTGGCTCGTTTAGTTATTATTCTTTTCAATAATGGCAGAAAGGGTTTAAAGTCTATTAAGGTGCACTGGCGGTAGCAAGACCACTATCGGTGTTAATCTTTGTGATTAGACCCAACTCTCTCATGCTACAAAAAGTAAAATATACCTTTTTATGTGAGTGAGTCACGGCAGAAGAGATGAGCAAGTGAAACGCGTTAGCTGATGGTATCTTGAAAGGAAACAGCGGAACGCTAATGGAGATAGGCAGATACACGCACGTACAGCAGTGCTCAACAGTGCGCTTGTGCCACCGCCGGAAACTAGCGTCATTAACAATCTGGAAACGTAAAAATGCCGTAAGTCACATGCATTTGGAACAGACGCTGATCTGAACATTGAATCCGAAAAGCGAATCAGATACAGCCACGTTCTAAATTAGAGTAGTTAGAGAGACATAAAATCAACAATATTATTATTATTAATTCTAATTTAGGGAAGCAGTACATCAATAACTCTGATGTGACTTTCGTCATACTTCAGCTATGTTGCTTATCGATTCTTTTCTTAGAGCACTACGGAAGGTAAGAAATAAACTTTTCTAAATGACACTGTCCGCGAGTAGAACAATGACACGTTTCTCCCAAAGGGTTTAGTGGTATTACCCTATATCCTCCTCTCTCATTCCCGTTAAATACGCACTAGTTGATGAAAAAATAAAATTGCTTTATCTCATATTGTGGAGAGCAGTTAATATTTTATCTGGGAGATAATGCTGTAGGTCAGCCTCTGTTGTTTAGAAGTTAGTGTGATCAGCTGCCACCCCAGGAGGGCCGGGTTCGATTCCCGGATCCGCCACGAAATTTGAAAAGTGGTACGAGGGCTGGAATGAGGTACACTCAGTCTCGGAAGGTCAACTGAGTAGAGGTGGGTTCGATTCCCACCTCAGCCATCCTAGAAATGGTTTTCCGTGGTTTCCCACTTCTCCTCTAGGCAAATGCCGGGATGGTACCTAAATTAAAGCCATGACCGCTTCCTTCCCTCTTCCTTGTCTATCCCTTCCAATCTTCCCATCCCCCCGCAAGGCCCCTGTTCAGCATAACAGGTGAGAACGCCTGGGCGAGGTACTGGTCATCCTCCCCAGTTGTATCCATGGCCCAGGGTCTGAAGTTCCAGGACACTGCCCCTGAGACGATGGAGGTGGGATCCGTCGCTGAGTCCGAGGGAAAAACCGACCCTGGAGGGTAAACATATAATGAAGAGGAAGACTAACTTTGAAACTATTTGACCCACGTAAAGTTCCTTGCTATGCCACAAGTTTGGGACAGGTTTCATTGTCTTGAATGAGATGCATCCAGCTTCAGCAACAAAAATGAGAAGGGACGTAATGTGAAAGCACGTCCTTTTTTTATTCTATTGCTTGCCGAATTTCCAACTTCCCTTGAAGGTGGATAACGGAGTGGTAACAAATTTGTTCATAATTTGCACTTCCTTCCTAGTTATAGCCTAAGTTCATTAGAAAAGTACTCACTATTTCGAACATTTGAAGTCACAAATGTTATCACACTGTAACCTCACTTCAGCAAGAACGGGATTTACGTACGTTTCCCAAGTCTAATTTCAAGCGAGGACTATGAGCGCCAGTAATTAGAAAAGTCAACATAATTTGTTACTTAAGGATATGTCAGTTCCATTATTGTGCTAGCAATGTTTGTTAAGTAAATTTTGGCGGTAGGACTATGCCTAGAGGCATGGAAATATCGCAACCGCGACAAATAACAAGATTTTTTTTTTGCGCCTATACTAACTCATTTTACATCTCCCATAATTGCAACCATTTAAGGGCAATTATTTAAGTATCGCGAATTAATGCTGGGCCCCTATAAGTGGATGTTGTGGCTATAAACTGTATTTTCGTCGAAATACGAAGAATGCGATTTTTTAATATATTCATACTTTTTCGTTATTTACATACGTTATGGTTGGAAACTTGATGACGAAGTCAGCCGAATAACCTGGCATATTGTAAACCGTGCATTTACAACTCATTGCTTCCGTCTGCTACAGAGCACATGGTGGTCGTTCACAAGGAGTGGTGAAGGAAGGCATCATTACAATGGTGCGCGCTGTTTATAATTTGTCGTATTTCGATCGCTAATTTTTAAATTACAATAATTGCGTGTCGTCGTAAAATTTAAACGTGAGCGTCAATTCAGTGTTATATTTGAAGGATGGAACTAGTGGAGCTTGCGCAGTAGTATTTTTAAATTAAAATCTGTGAAGAGTTCTACAAGCATTTTTGGCTATAAAATTCACTCTTTTACGCAATGTCATGATTTTTGTTTGTTTCTGACTTCCTTTCCCCGTACCTTTACTGAAACTATTACAGGTCTAGTTAATAAACTGGACATCATAATATTGATTAGGTTAAATTTCATTTACCTCTCTCCAATAGGCCTAATAAAACAGCAAAACGGATAACTAGTAAATGCTATTTAATCCACGCTATCAAAATGCAAATTTAATATCAGTTTTGCTACAAATAGATACGAGGCGTATAGTTTCAAACACGACCAAGTCCATCTTTTGCACGTTCTGATGTTTTGACTTCCATGGATTCCTCTTTACAAGATGAATACAACGAGAACGAAAGTTGGTTTCAAATCCGGCCAGATCACATTTAAAATTACAGCAAAAAATGAGGTTTCATGTCAAAGTCGGCCAAGTCCCTGTTAACCCGCACGAGCCAATAACCCTGCGCTATCCAGTCACGTGGTGTCTTCGGTAAAATGGTTGACTGAAGTTTGTTCGAGTCACATGTGGTGGTTTTGTTTGCGTGTATATTTATAAACACGTTAAAATAATAAATATATATAATTAATCGGTCGTTTTTAATAGTATTCAAATTTGCTGTGCAATGCAAAATGAAAACCTACAACCTGTTTTCCAGTCATTGACCGGGTCAGGGATGGAATGAATGAAGCAGATATAGGCTATTAGTACGATGGGGTCGCCACCCCCAAAGTGATTTATTAATGACTGATAGATGCAATTAAATGAGAATGGAGAGTGTTGCTGGAATGAAAGATGACAGGGAAAATCGGAGTACCCAGAGAAAAACCTGTCCCGCCTCCGCTTTGTCCAGCATAAATCTCACATGGAGAGACCTGGATTTGAAGCACGGTATCCAGTGGTGAGGGGCCGACGCGCTGCCGTCTGAGCCACGGATGCTTACTTGCTGTGCAATAAATGGAGGAAATAAATAAACGCCATTCTAGAAAGCGGCAATGTGATCGTTCCACCTGGAACCGCACGAGGGAAAAACAGCTGAGATGAGTATAATACAATCATCAACGTGTTGTTAGTGGTGATTCAATCAAGGCTTGGTGATGTATTTCGAAGGCACGATGGTATTGAATAGGTATAATATGAAGAATGTACATTGAAGTAACTATATGAATCCACATATTTGTAAAATATACACTATGTAAATGTTAATTAGCCTCTACATTGATTACAATGTTGTGTAATTTTACACAAACATAATGTTTAAAATCTTGAAAGATTTGTCACTATATCTTATATCATTTTTAATCATATTTGTTCCAAATAAAGTCAAGATGAACACAGTTGGAAAATAGGCCTAATCTAGATTTCTTTTCTCCTTACGTATTCCGCGACATCTTTACCACAGTACCCAACCTGTAATCACAGAGGAACAAAAAAGTGTAGGCTACTGAAAATGAAAGATATAAAAGACTTTCATAGTGCATACTATGCACACCCCGTTAAAGCTATACAATATGCTTTTATTCTAAGGTACTGTCGCATAAGCATACCCAAAAAACGGCGAAGCTGAAATAATGCATAGTAGGCCAAATTTTCTAATCTAAGTTTCAAAGATGGCCAAGTCCTCTTAAGTAAGTTTCAAAATTGGCTAAGTCCTCTTAGGTTATTTTCAAAATTGTCCAAGTCCCATAGTTAGTTTCAAACATGGTCAAGTCCAAATTTTAAATACATTTTTAAAATCATGTAATACATTTAGACTGTAAAAATTGTATGGTAATGAATTAGAAGCCTCTGTTAAGAAACATAAAGAATAAGGTGTCTGAATATATATGAATTAATATCCTAAACGAGTTTTTTGCTTCTCCCGAAAAAAACAGGTCAATGGACTTGGCCATGTTTGAAACTATACTAATAATTTATTATTAATGCTATAACTTCACACCCCTAAACATGTCTATTGGTAAAATAGCGCTGTGGCCAGCCCGACGAATGTAATAGTTCGGCATGGTACGTGACTGCCAACGTCGTTTGACCTCGTTTGGCCGCGTGAGTAATAAGTGAGCCCAGGAAGGGTAAGACACGAGACGCGGTCAAATTGTTAGTGTCATAAGCATGGGTGGTTTCATCTCAGACGTGCACACAATGAGCAATGGGCCACCTTGAGCGGAGTGTACTATGAGTACGTGCTGTAGATTTGGACAAAATCACCATCGCCAGAGTCAACTTCCTTGTATTACAACGTGTTCTTGACAGGGATCACCGTCGAATGACTTGGGCGGTAAAAGTGAATATACGGGCAACAGTGCAACAAATTACTCACGAATTCGCTTCTAGATAGCGACCAATTGTGAGCAGTCAAGAACCACCTCCTTGCAATGCGGTACAGTACCTACCGTCCCACTTCAGTACCACAGCTCACCGCAACCACCAGACACAAAGAATGGCATTGGCACAGGAACACACGAGCATGAGGATGATTGTTTGGTCCCTAAGGTCTCCTTATCTCCGTGCTATTGAGCAAATCTAGGATGCTGTCAAGAGAGAGTTGTGCGCGTCGTTAACCCTGCTGCGAATAATCTCTGTGAATTCCGGGAAGCCCTGCAATGGTCATGATCAGCGATCACCTAGTGTTTTCCTTAACATACATTCTTTTGGCAAGTTAAGTGTAGTTAGCTAGTTGCGTTGTGATTTAGGAGAAAGAGTTCAACTTCGAACTTTTCTCTCGTTCGCTCTGGTCGGAGGTCTGCGGGCCTATGCCTTCCTGTATAGCACCACTGCGTTCATATCTTTGCTGCATTCGAAACTTGGCTACCACTGCGCTTATCTCTGCTGTCTCGGATATTTACTTCTGTATAGTCCTGCTCCATGGCTAAATGGTTAGCGTGCTTCCCTTTGGTCACAGGGGCCCGGGTTCGATTCCCGGCGGTGTCGGGAATTTTAACTATAATTGGTTAATTCCCCTATCACGGGGACTGGGTGTATGTATCGCCTTCGTCATCATTTCATCCTCATCACGACGCGCAGGTCGCTTACGGGCGTCAAATCAAAAGACCTGCAACTGGCGAGCCGAAGTCCCCGAACACATCCCGGCACTAAAAGCTATACGTCATTTCATTTCATACTTCTGTATAGAATGGCCGAGTATTATCGTGTGATGGGTTTGTTTAAATTTTCACCGCATTTATCGCGGTTGCTACAGTATATTTTCATGCCTTTAGGCATGCCCTATCGTCAAAAGTTACTCAACAAATATTTGTAGTACCATAATGTCCGTCTCCATGGCTAAATGGTTAGCGTGCTGACCTTTGAAGAGGGGTTCCGGGTTCGATTCCTGGCCGAGGCGGTGATTTTAAGCTTCATTAATTGATTTCGACGGCTCGGGGCTGGGTGTGTGTGATGTCTTCATCGATAGAATTCCTCATAGGTAGGGCCGCATCCTCACAGACACTCAGGTTGCCTTCACGGCGTCAGCAAGAAGGACCTGCACCAGGCCTTTTGGAAGCTCACACGCCATTATTATTGTTATTATTAGCACAATAATGCTTGAATTCAGGCTTATAAAATGTACGTAAATTCCGCTCGTACCGAAGTGAAGTTACTGTGTGGCGTTCACCTATCTAATCTAATCTTTGGCATGTACGATCTTCGGGTGCAATTTAGACACCGTGTCAGAATGTCACTGAGTAAACAGCATTGAAGCTCAATAAATAACTTATTATTCAATTGGCGCTTGTGTGTGTCTTTGGATTCCACTCGCGCAGTTGGCAACCATGCTTGAGCTCTCGGGGGAATAGGGAAGTGTGAACGTGATAGGAATCTGTCCGTGCCTATCTCGTCGACACTGCAGACAGGCGCTGGGGCCGTAAGCGAATGGAGCTGCGTTATGGCCAATGAGCCGTGGAGGTGATCGTTGCTATAAATTGAAAAGACTAGTATGCAAAATGTCCGGAGAATTTATTGGATTGGTCGAAACTACAACCAATGTGAATATTAATTCAAATCACATACGAATTTTGTAACAGTCCTTGAAATACATTTAAGGCGTAATAAAGTTTGTTCGAATCTGAGTTATGGCTGTTGAAATGGAAGTAGCAGCATATTGTTGGCAAATTTTCCTACATAACGGATTCATACAACGCCCATCTCATTGCCACTGAGCACAAGTTTCCGTTCGGTACAGTTAAATATAATTTTGTGAACATTTTACCTATAGGCCTATGTAGAAGCATGATATTTTCGCATTAATTTATGTTCGATTTCGCGAGAAGAAAGCAATGTGTAGCATTATTTTGCGAAATAGAGCTCACCTCATCTCTTTAATTTCGCTTTAATCCTTCCCTGTAGTTATTCTTAAAAAAATTTTATTCGTGAGATTTGTGAATTATTTATGTGAAAGAAAGATAAAGAGAAGCAATAGTGATAATCATTCATTATTTCTTATCTAATATTGATTAGAACTAAAGCTCTAATGAAGATTACATAACAAATTACCCTTTCACACTATATGGCCATAGCTTTCATCTTATATGGCCATACCATTAAGGGATTTAATATTAATACTAAGAGATACTTCCGCCGAAATGTGAAATGTTATTCTGTCTTCTTTTCCCCTTCACACACGTGATATTGAAATACATGTATTTCGCAGCATTTTCACATTCATCGCAAAATAAGTAAATTTCGCCGTGAACTGACCTTGTTGCCTCAATTCGCTGTAATTTGCGAAAACAAAATCACCCATTTCTTATCCAGAATCATATGATTATTTAAGATATTTCAAAATCGCTCCAAAATATTTTCTGTCGCGTTTAACGTTAATGCGAAATAATCATGATTCTACATATATGCATTGTGTTTTGGAGTTCGGAAGGCTATTTTACAATATTCTCATGTTGTTTGTATGAAAGACAAACATTAATATTACGCTTACTAGTCTTAACACAAGAAAATCTTTCCATACCTTGTCACTTCCATTGACCATCCGAAGAAATTTCCGAGGCGTGGGAAATTATTACAACAATTACCTAATAATTGAGAATTAATTTCTGAACGTATTTTAATGCTGCCGGGTATATGCAAGTTTTCGAACTGTGCCGAATTTTAAATACTTTCTCCAGTTACTGCGGCTGACATCTTCCGTCAGATGAATAACAATTTTAGTTAAACAAGTAAGGCAAGTTTCTCTTTACATCATCTGGCGTTTGAAAATCTGTAAGCGATCGGTATTTCACACTATAGAAAGTTTCTTGAAGGAAGAGATGGAAGGGGATGGGGGCAAGGTAACCAAGTGACATCATTAGCTTCTAACTCAGGTGAATGCTAATCGTATTCCGGTTAGTACATATGGAATGCATTTTTAAATGAAAAGTGACGTCCCTATGATTTGAATTCCGCGTATAGTGAAGGTCCCGTTGCTGTGACCGTTGCTTTACATTGTCGAAGGATGGACAATAAAGGTTTTGTCAGTGAACAGGCTTTCTTCTTCTTCTTCTTCCTACTTCTACTTATCCTTAGAGTACCGATTCGTTACCGGATGTTGGTGGTCCTCATGGAAATTTATTTTTTATTGACTGCTCTATTGAATTAGTTCTGTTGATGAAGTACTGAACCAAATCTCCAAATCTTTATTCAAGTCATCCGAGGTCTTCCATGCCCACGACAGCTATCTATTCCCCTTTATGTATTACCTAAAGGAGTACACGTGACGTACTTAACGTACGGTTGCCAAGCAACTGTAAAGAAACATTGACGCTACGGGAAACACATGAATATAAAATTCCGCCACTCAAGAATCGTCGCAATAAATACATGCTATTCAAAACCGTCGAAATAATATTACCTGAGCACAATACCATTTGAATATGTAATAAATATTTCAAAATAACGATCAAAATCCGTTGTATCCTACAGCATACGAAACAACTGCGCCTTTAAAATGTAGATGCATCGCAGAACGTTTGAAATTCCATGAGTAGATCTCGGACTATAGTACCGGGAAGTATGCCTCAAACCTTGCAAAACGCAGCAAAATAGACTTTTCCGGTTACATCATCTGAAATGACAGTTACAGCCTAATAAACTGTTCATAGAACGCGAGTGAAAAGGGAAACGCGGACACGGGAAGAGAAGGTTATCCTGGAAACAGAACCTCCTACATTGGTTCTATATCCACGATATGAAAACTCTAGTAACATGGGGGGAGGATGAAAATAATGGTCACCAACCTTCCCCTGAGAGACGCCGCCGAGGGAATAAGCATAAGAAGATGAAGACGATATACGAGGAACCCATTCTTTAACTTTTACCCCATATTTTGTTACATTCAGTATACATGTCGTGAATGCATGTAAGAAAACGTTGTGGAACTACTGTCAGTTGCAATATCTATCTCTGACTTCATTCTTAGGTGACCTAGTTATACGCAGGTGTTTGCTGCTCTACTTCGGAGGTCTTATTAATTCTGGAGTGACTTAGAGCACACGTTCAGGTTGGGAGAAGGAGCTAATATATTGCCATAGCTTAACTAAGTTAATACTTGACTTCAATACATAGTGATATACTGTATATATGGTAAAATGTGTCTAGAGAACTAAATTACGACATGCAAGTATTCCTCGAACAGGGACTTCGATTTGCCTTCCTTGTTCTGTTTCTGTGACGTAATGAAGTTTGTCGTTTAATTTATGAGTTTGTCATGCACTGTGCGAAGGTACACATAACTTTATCGCAATGTATGCTTTCAGGGTGCTATTCGATCGTAGTGTTATTAGGAACAGAGTTGAGAGAAAGCTATGCTCGGTGGGTGGAGCAGGAAATATAATTATTTGCTCTACTTTGTAGTAGGAAGTGTTCCTCTGCAACAACAATTGTGCACACATTAATAAAGCTGAGACATTCTTGGGATGTGCTACTAAAGGATGGCACAACTTGATATAATGCTGCTACTGATCGCGGGTCCCTGGGAGGTTATCCTTTCCACAGCGTATTGCGAACAAAATGGAAAGAGACTTGACGTAAAACATGCTTGGAAGCATGTACGAGAAATAAGGTTTCATCATCTCGTTTCTTCATATAAATTGAACTGGTGTCTTTATATCTGATTTACCTTTATAGGCAGCGTGAAGCCTAGTCTCAGGAACTCTCTTCTCGTACCTAGCGCAAGTTTTCTGGCGTTTTAAGAATACAAAAACTGTTCTTGTCAAAGACATTTTCAAGATAGGTGCGTCAGACCCCTAGAATTTCTTGTAAAACATTGTATGCTCTATAATTCTTAAAATTCTTTGTACTTTGTTTATATCCTTAATGATTTGGGTAGCTTTTGCCGAGTAAGTATTCGTGTAGCGTTAGGCCTATGTCCCTCCATTAGTTTTGCACGAATCATTATTTCTCCACTTCCTTACAACACCGCTCAATATTTAATTCACGAAAACCTTCCTTGTGGTATATCGTAGACATGAATGAAAGCAGAATAAAAATCCGTTTACTTGTTCTCTAGTTATAGCGGTTTAGACTGCGCTTACCCGAGCTCAGGAATGCTATTTCCGTACCTTGCGAAGGTTTCTACCGTCAACAACCTTAATGACTGTTATTGTGTACAAACTTCCGAAGATAGTTGTTTGATCCCCTGGTCGTTTTATAGAACTATTTATACTTTAAAACGTTCACACATATAGTTTGTATTTATCTTTAACGATATGGCCACCTTAAGCCGAGAAAATGTACCAGTGCTGTTATTCTCTAGCCAGCTTCGAAAACCGCATAAAATCTGTCCAGCTGTTCTCTAATTATGGAATGCTCTCCCCAAGTGCAGAATTTCTACTGGAATAAAACATAAAATCTATTATTGTGAAAGGTATGAGGTCTCACGGACTTTTTGGTTGTAGTTTTTATGCTCTACAGTTCATACAATTCATACGTTGGGAGACTATCAGTGTGGGTTCCTCTGCAACAGATCAACAACAGACCACATACTACTATCGCTACGGCTCATTCTTGAAAAGTGTTATGAGTACAACCTCAACATTCACCAGCTCTGCGTTGACTACAAGGAGGCTTAAGACAGCGTAGACAGGTCAAGAGTGCGGCAGGTGTTGGAAGAGATAAAGGTCACCAACCTTGGCGTGATTGATGACTTTGAGGAGTACCGGAGCCAAACTGAAGATTCAATGCCAGCTCTCGAGGGAGTCTGAAGTGCAGAGAGGGTTGAGGTAAGGCGACGCGTAGTCAACCGCTCTGTTTAACCTCAGTCTGGTGCACATTATGCGTCGAATACCACTGAGCCCGCGGGGTACCATTTTTCAACAGAACTCTTCAGTACCTGGCCTTCGCTGATGATGATGTCCTACTAGGGAAAAGTACGAACTACTTGATGGAAGCTCTGCAGCAAATGAGTGAGGGATCACAACATCTAGGCTTGCAGATCAAAAATGGCAATACCAAGTACATGGTGAACACTCGAGATAAACCCAAATTTCAAAGCGTGAGAGGCCTGAAATTTGCAGGTGACAACTATGAAAGATTGGTGCAGTTTATGTACCTGGGAGCCTTCATGGCTGAGGACAGGGTCAACGAGGGGAGGAAGAAGAGAGTTGCAGCTGAGAAGAGGTGTTATTTCACTTCTCAGAAGTTACTGAGTACTGCAACAACCTCTAGAATATTGAAACTCACCGTGTATCCGGCTAAAATGCTAAAGTGCTCTATGCGTGCGACACGTGGACCCTAAACGAGCGTGACAAGAACTTTCTACGGGTGTGGGAGTAAAAGATCTTGAGGAAGAGCTTCGATGCGGTTCACAATCGAAGAGAGTGGCGCACCAGAACTAACGAAAAAGTCTACACCCTGTGCGTAGAACTCGAGATTGTTGCAGACGCCAAAACGTGGAAATTTCGGTACCTCAGGCACATCATAAAGATGGACCAGGAACGAGCAACAAATATGATCCTCGACCAACATCTCGGCAACCAACG
Organism: Anabrus simplex; assembly: GCF_040414725.1. NCBI lineage: Eukaryota > Metazoa > Arthropoda > Insecta > Orthoptera > Tettigoniidae > Anabrus > Anabrus simplex. The sequence continues at coordinate 306,328,537 of NC_090265.1, read as the reverse complement.
AAGACGGCGAAGACTAATGACAAGATGGCTGGACAACGTCTCGAGAGATCAGGAAGTGTTGCGGATCCGGGCCTGGACAAGGAGAGCTCTGGACCGAAACAAGTCAGCGAGTGCTAATGGAAAGTCCAGCGCCGGGAGAATGAGGAACTAAGTTACTGAGTACAATTCATACGTTTGCTTTTCTTTTGCTAGTGGCTTTACGTCATACCGACAGAGATAGATTTATGGCGACGATGGGATAGGAAAGGCTTAGGGGTTGGAAGAAAACGGCCGTGGCCTTAATTGAGGTACATCCCCAGCATTTGATTGGTGTGAAAATAGAAAACCACGGAAAACCATCTTCAGGGCTGCCGACAATGGGATTCGAACCCACTAACTCCCGAATGCAAGCTCACAGCCGCGCGCCTCTAACCGCACGGCCAACTCGCCCGGTCATACGTATGTACACCAGTTAGTAAATGTATCTAAGGATTTAGATAGCTTTGTCGTCTGGTGTCACTTTTCACTAGTTGATTTGGGGATACCGTTACTGCTCGCTTCTCTTTCATCACAGTTCACGATTTAACACACGGCCACGGTAAATCATATAGACAAAAGCGTAAATCGCATAAAATTATATTCAGTGGTTCTCTCGTTATAACATACATGCATACTACAGAGAGATAAACAGACAGAGAGACAGACGTTCCTATGTGAATAAATAAATGTACTTGGCCCACTTTTGAGCGTCGATTGTAAGAATTCTATCATACAATTAAATTTATTATCCCCACGCTTTGAAGCCATTTTTGTAATATCACTATAATTTCATATTAATAATTACTCTGTTAATACTTGTGGTCTAGAAAGCCAAGAATAACGGCCGAGAGGATCCGTCGTGCTGACCACACGACACCTCGTAATCTGCAGGCTTTCGGGCTGAGTAGCGCTCGTTTGGAAGGCCATGGTCCTTCGGGGCTGTTGCGCCATAGAGTTTGGTTTTTGGTTTGGTTAATACTTGCACCACATTTGGATCTTATTTATAACTCGCGAACTTTCATTGAAATTATAAAAACAAAAATCACATAAATAAATAAAACATTAGATGCTGAAAGTGCAGGTAAATGAGGATCCCTCAATTTAGAATATTAATAGTTGTTAACTTACGTTAGAGCACAGAAAATTCTATCTTGAGTAGTGTATATAATTACTGGAAACCTGGTGTCCTGCTGACTAGAAGTTACCTGATACCCACTGCTAACGACAGAAAATGGTATAATCATGCAATCCACGCTAAAATAAATGTCTTCAAATATTTGATTCTATTCCCTATATTAGGATAAAGTAAAAAACGGAAAAAATACAATTTTGTACATATAATGATTCACAATGTCTCCGGCGTGAATAAGATCAGTACGCATACTATTTTTCCCCCCATTAGAATTCTCCTTTACTTCCCATCTTGATACTGGGTAATTACTCTCTCCAGTAGATTGCTGCATCCTTCAGTGGTTTTAAGCCTCACGTCCTGAAAGTCCGAAACTGTCTAGGTTCGGTCTCCGGGTGAAGACATTTATCAAACTCTTGCTGTGTTATGCTAGCGCGCATTATCACCACCCTCTTCTCTGTAGTTGCGGGTGCCACCTTCACACGCCTGATAAGCACACTAACTGCTGAAGTGAAGTGCCGTCCAACTTTGCACACTTGATGATACTTGTAAAGCTACTACCACATAGCCCAATAAACACACAGTCCCAGTGAATTGGCAAGAGTTCGCGTACGCTACTTTCAGTACTGGAACAAAATTATGACAAAGTCCATAGTCCAACCTTCAATTACACCATAAATAAATAGTACTGGCAACATGACTGTCTTCCAGCAGTTCGTAGCTACTGGCACAACGACATATAACAGTACTTATCCCAAACTTCACAAATATGACTAACAGCACGACACAGTGACAACAGTCATAGCATTATTTATTTAGCGTTTGGCATAAAATCTACATATATACAATTGAGTATATTACAGTCACAAGAAAACAGTTTCATATCATGATGTCCAGCCCTTCTATCCACTCAACACCGCCTCTTATGGTATAAAGAAATCAGCCCAGCTACCCGATAAACACGTAGCTTGCAGCGGCCAACGATGTGAGCGATGGTTTGCCGTGGGGCACCACAGTCGCATTCCGGTAACGTTGTGCCGTTCCACTTGTAGAGTGAGTCCCTGCATCTTCCAAGACCTGTACGAACTCGGATAAGTGTGACCAACTGCCTGCGCAGTACATGAAATCCACTAATAATTTGCGCACCAGAAAACACGTTGCGAAGGATCCCTCCAAACTTTCACAGCGCTGAAGCTGTTGCGGGTCATGTCAGCAGCATTACGTAGAAGATTGAGAGCAGGAATGTCTTCTTGTACCGGTAGTTGGGGATTTTGTAGATTTTACGGTACTCTCTTAGAGGGCGTCGCGGGAGCCAATAAGATTGGCGTGGATCTGTTCGTGCCCGAAATAAGGCGCATGGTGTTGTTCAGCTGTGTATCAACATATCGGGTATATGGGCTATTAAGTCATTCAGGAGAACTGGAATAAACCAGACCAAGGGCAGAATGTCGTGGAGTGCTTCCAGTATATCCCCAAGTTGTCCCGCACTGTTTCTGAAGAATATTGTTTCGAGTTTTCTGTTTCTTAGATAAGTTCAATAGATGTTGCTTGAATGATGAAGTGCGATCCAAGGTATAAGTAGGTTCCTAGGTATATATATCCCAGCACACTTTCCGTTTTTCACGTAGTCAACTTCATGTGTAATTTTCTTAGTTCCAAGTTAAGACAAGGTACTTGTATTTCCCCAGGCTCATAACGTCACTGTGCCATTTCCGTTCCTAGCTCTTCACGTTTTCCTAACAAGGTTTTCATCTGAGTGCACTAGTATCTGAATGTACTTCCAAGGGTACTCCTCTCAGTGGTTTAACCTAGGATTACTGCCGTCCTCCACCCCTTTTGGTATACGAGTGAACGAAATTGCTAAGTCCCTCAAAATGGCTGTTTGATCCTTACCAGGTATATACAGTTTTTAACATATAAATAATACAAGAAACGCCTTACTCAATCATTACAACCCCAAAATTTGCATCATGGTACTAGAAAATAATTATGGCATCATAATATTTTCTCACATAACGAAATATTTCACATGTATAAGATATGTATATATTGACGTGCATTCGACGCGGCACATGTTACACCAGATGTTCAAGGATATCAAAGGTGCAAATGCAAAGGGAAAAGCAGTTCAGTCAAATTTAATTATTAGAGAAATGACCAGAAAGGTAATTCATAGTGCCATTGCACCTTGCTCTATTTGAATAAATCTTAAAAGTTTGAAGATTCCTTTGATGTTGAACGAATAAGTCGATTAACTTTTGAAATATTTTTGAACATCCAAAATTATTTGTTCATGCACATGCACATGTATGTTCCAAGTGTTCATTAAATTTCAAACGTAATGTTCAACATTTAAAAATCGATTCAGTAAGTGTTTGTCATTTGGTTTGACAGCTACATTTCTCAGATATCTTTTAAGATATTTACAGATGTTAATTTGAAGTTTGCGTTTTTCTCGCACATGTTTTTATACAATGATCTGTATTCCTATTCATCGTTTACAATAAACCATTTATTACATAAACCGACCTATTTTCAAAATTATGTAAAATTATCTGTAAAAATGACTATTTCAACTGCATTTTTGAAACTTAGAAATTACTATTTGTTTTATGTCGCACAGACTCAGGCAGGTTTTATGGCGACTCTGAAATAGGATAGGGCTTGGACTAGAATGGAAGCGACCTTGGCCTTAATTAAGGTACAGCTCCAACATTATATTTTGCCTGGTGTGAACATTGGAAATCACGGGAAACCATCTACAGGGCTACCGACTCTGGGGTTCGAACCCACTATCTCCCGAGTGCAAGCTCACAGCTCTTGACCCGAACCGGATAGCCTACTCACAATTCTTAAAAATACTCTTTCGCAAAAGTAAAAAATAAATGCGCACCATGAAGGAGCTATCACAAGGGCATGCAATTGGCTACAGGCACAGAACATGGTAGGGGACTATAAACAAAACTTTAAAATATAGTACACCAAGCATTTGGTGCAGTGTAGCAAACATTTGCAGGGTGCATTTTGTTCGAAGTTGGACCACCCGTAGTACAGAGACAGGTGGCGATACAGACCGGGAGAATACAGACGTCGGATGTTATGCTGAGGAACATCATGCCACACCTTGCGTAACTGACCCTCCAAATGTGCCGTAGTTGCCACTGACCGAAGTTTCTGTGTAGTCTGGTCTCAAACGTACTCGACGTGTGAGAGATCTGGTTAGTGGGCAAGAAAGCACGTTCACATCACTAAGCTAGGCCAGAGATACCCGTGCTGTGTGAGGCGGGGCATTATCGTGCCGAAATATTTGATTGCCGAACGGTACCAGGAAGAGAAAAACACACAGTTGCGGAATTTCCTGGCCGTATCACTGTGCCGTCACCAGCAGCGGGGAGCGGATATAGTAGAAAATGGCATCGCACACCATAATGACTCTCCTTGGGCGGTGTGCCGTTCTGCAATGAAGCGTGAGCCACTGCGATAGCCAGGACGTCTAGAGACTCGAATTCGGCGATCGTCTGTATCCAGGCAGAAGAGTGATTTCTCTCTGAACACAGCTCATCACCAATCCACAAGCTGCCATCCCGCCCGATCCTGGGATGATTTCAATAGTGCCAGGCTAAATTCAGTTCGTAAACGTAGACGTGGTAAGGACATCCCGACGACATATCCTGCTCTCTTATCCGGCTGGATGTTGTACTGGTGGACACAGGACTATGCCGTGATATATCTGAGGATGGTGCGCATGGACGCGAGTAGACTGCTTATAGCAGGGCCTCTCAGGGTGCATGCGCTTGATGCATGCACTGTGCACGGTGCAGAAGACGACTTCGCCTGGTTGACCAGAGTGCAGACCCCTACTCCTCTATTTGGAGCAATAGCGCTTACTCTCTCTTTCCTCACGCCTGTCCCGCTCGCTCCCCCTGTCTCCCTCTACGGCACTTGCTTCGTAGCGCTCCAAATCCGAGCTGAGTTGCGCCGAGTAGAGCCGAGCTTAGCCGAGTAGCCGGGAGACGAAGCGTTGGTCCGAACCAAGCCGAGCGGCGCCGATGCACAGTGCACGGAGCTCTTGCGCCTCGATTTGCACGCGTGAGATTTTGGGTGTTTGAGAGGCCCTGGCTTATAGCCTGCTTATAGCCTTCCCTCCTCGTGGTCCATTGCAGTCGATCAACGATTTCTCGAAGCGTGTGTTTAACATCACGTTCCTAATGCGTCCGACACCGACGCACGTTGTAGTCAGAACAGTACAATTGGCAAGCAATGCGCTGAAACGTCCAACTTTCCTCTCTTGGTCCGACAGTGCGGCCTCTATCAAACTCATCTAGCTGGTCAAAGGCTTGATGAATATTTAGTCGGGATATGTTAAGTCTTCACTCAGCTTAGTTCTGTGGCTCACACCGGTCACACTGCCATGGAGGCCTTTCTCGGTGTCTTGCATCGCTGAATGAGGGAGGGACATATACGACCCCAACTGGCAATTCCACGCGAGTGATAAGCATTAAGCACAAATGGGACTTATACCAGTCTACGAATATTCTATGCTGTACCCGCGAGATTCATCAATTGTGTACAGTTTTTAATTTTTCTTTTTGCTAATAATTGTATTTATAGCGAATATACATAATAACCCAATATTATGCACATTTGCTAATGAAATGAAATGTCGTATGGCTTTTAGTGTCGGGATATCCCAGAACGGGTTCGGCTCGCCAGGTGCAGGTCTTTCTATTTGACTCCTGTAGGCGACCTGCGCGTCGTGATGAGGCCATTGGAATTAACCAATTAAGGTTAAAATCACCGACCCGGCCGGGAATTGAACCCGGGACCCTTTGAACCGAAGGCCAGTGCGCTGACCGTTCAGTCAACGAGTCGGACACATTTGCTAATTAATTATACATACCATGATTTACATAGGCTTTATAAGTCAATCTGGTTGGCGGACTGAAACATTTTTCTTCACATTCTTACTCTAAAATGTCACTATTTTAATGTAATATTTTCGACTATGCCAACGGCCGTAGCCGTGTTGAAACACCGGATCCCGTGAGATCTCCGAAGTTAAGCAACATTGGGCGTGGTCAGGAGGTGGATGGGTTGCCACGCGCTGTTGGTGGGGGTAAGGGAATGGAGGAGCGGAAAGGAACTGGCCACCCTACCGCACGTAAACTCCGGCTCAGGAACACCTCTGCGGAGGTTCGGACCTGCCTTCGGGCAGAATAACCCTTACCCACCTTTTCGACTGTAGCGTTAGGTATTACGATCTTGGTGTCCCTATTCATTTTGTCAAAAGGAAAGGTTTTCAGCGTTGTTTAATACGAAGAACATAATGCATCAGTCTTGAATATAACGTATTTTTGAACAAGTTTGATTAGGATATTCTAATAACCAAATGACTTTACGATCTCTATTCTGAGTTGAACATCCATAATCTAGGATTGGAGTTTGGCTATCTCATTGACCTTCGGGAAGTGCTGTACGCAAGCTACTCCTTCACCCCTCTACACACACACACGCACACACACACACACATACACACACACGATTGAAATTTAAAACCGTGTCTTACATTGTACAGTACATATTTCAATACTTCACTGTAATGTCCATCAGAATGTTTAGTTCCATATTATTTTGCACCTCACTAGACTGTCTATCTCCGTAGTGTAATGGTTAGCGCTAATAGCTGCTGTCCTGGTAGGCCCAGGTTCGATTCCTCGTACTGCCGAAGTTTAAGAATGGCAGAAGTGTTGCTATGTGGTTGAAAATATACATATAGCTCACCTCTACCCAGAAATAAGCTCCACAACTTCGGGACGAGAGAATGAATTTACTTTATAGCTCATTCGAATAACAGCGTAAATCTCTGTTATGAACCACTCCTTTACAAACGTCACAATTTATCGGATCCTTTGGATGTCGTTATGGCCAAATTGTCCTATGCGATGCGTACTCATATTCATTCCTCTGTGTCGTGAGTGTAAGTCCTGACCGAAGATTTCTTTAGACTTAATAGATTAACGGACTTCTAAAGGCATAATATTCCGAGCATTATTCTCGCTATACTCGGCGACGATTTAATTATACATGCTAATACGAGTGCGTGTAAACAGGACTTGTACTACAAGGAAAGTGATATTACAGCCCCTGTCACACTAATTGCTTGTTATTACGAATAAGCTTACGACGGGAAAGAAGCTTACCGCTACGCAATATTGTAAATCTAAACATTATTCTCCAAGGCGCCAGTCTTAGTCATTAGTAGATACAGGACTATTACAGAGAATTTAGAAGGTTGCTCTCTCTTGAATAGAATCATTTCATAAAGGCAGGAAGATACGTACGTATACATTCAACCGTACAAATGTATGGCCTATATACAGCGACTCTACCAACTTAGCTACTGCTGTACTTCCCACTGTCGGAGCAGGTCGCATGAACTTCACTCTAAAATATAGCTGCTTCTTTACTTCCAGAAACAATTCCCTGTGCTATTTACTGTTTATGTGTTATGCGTCAATGTAGAAATCGGATCTCAGTGATGTCTACAAGCTGAATACCATGTATGCTTCCGTTTCGTTTCCGGTTCTATTGATTGGTGGGTCTCCAATGGGGCGGATTCTTCGATTTTAGCTGGCGGCCAAATGTCGTGCGGTTGAGAGTACATGCTGCTCACCTTCACTGATGGTGTGCCTATCTCAGGATGAGGACAAAAAATATACATTTGCTCGACTAGGTGGCTGGCCTTTTATCCAACGGGTTCCTATTTCGATTCCTAATCAGGTTCTTCATTGATTAATTCCTTCGACTTGCAAACTGGGTGTTTGTGCCGTTTTCAACGTAACAATTCATCCTAAGTAGGAACCCATCCTCAGTGACCCATATGTCCTACATGGACATCAACGGGAAGAGAACTGCACCGGGCTTCTTCGGAGGACATACGCAATTATTATTATTATTATTATTATTATTATTATTATTATTATTATTATTATTATTATTATTATTACGTGACATTATAACTAAGGCCACCTTGGTTAGAAGACAGTAGTACGTGGTGTTTGTGGTGATTATTGTTTTATGAGAAAGTACACCTGGGTAACCACCATCTCTTAACATCAGAGGAAAACACGGAATAGGTCTGACCCTCCGAAGAATGAAGCTATCGGCAAAATAAAGAGGAGGCATCGCAAGTATAATAATATCAGGCTCAGAAGAGATTTGACCAAGAGATTTCGGATGGGAAAGATGAAGGTGGGGAGCCTGACACATGTGAGCGGAAACAATAACGGAACTCAGCTAGAGGATTAATGGTCGCCAATCCACGCTGCCAAGCGCCTTCCTTCCTTCTCCTTCCTTAATTTTAAATCACTCAAAGTGAATCTAATTGTTTTTTACGTCTGAGTATGCTTTGCTTACTTTTGAGCATGTTCGACAGGAATTGCAGCATGCTTCCGGGCGTGATCTTATTTCGAGTACCATCGATAAACTCACGATATTACGGATTTAGTATGTCTAATAAGTCTTGTCGAGTTCGCTCACAAATGCATCTGATTAACTCCTTCCATTGATAAACCAACAATTTAAGTCTATCGGGAATTGCAAAAATGTAAGTAGATTGGAGGTCGCTGGCGCAGGCTATAGAGTCTTCGCGGCATTGTTAATACCTGTAATACAGTATATACAGAGTTAGTCACCTATCATTATAGCCAGCAATATTTCTAAAGCAACAAGGCATTATGAAAAACAACGTGCACAGATAGAACGTTAGGAGAGGGGTTCATTACATTAGTGGATAAAATGAATTAAAATAAACAGTTAAAAAATAGGGGAATATGTTTTGTAACGTCTGGTACGTGAGCATTAATTTGATAGATGGGGTTCCAATGGTCGAGCAGCATACCTTGAGACCTTAGCTACTCAGGGTATGTCAAATCGAAGTTATACTCCATCTGTAGGCGTAACCATGCATTAAAATTTTAGGTGACCCCTCAAAACAAAGTGAATAACGATGCGTCCGTGTGTCGTTGTGAGGTACACAGACTACTGCGGACATTTGAGCACGTCGTACGTAAACCAGCTCATCGCATGGGACATCTTAACGAGGTTCAAATCGTAAGGGCCGTCACTTTGATCCAGGAAGGGTGGACTTTTCGTCGTGTTGCTGTGGATCTCAATGTATGTCCGTCAGTTATTCAACGCTTATGGAATCGCTACTACGAGACAGGCCATTTCGCAAGGAGTATTAGGCAAGCTCATGGGCGCATGACAACTCCGCAGGGTGACCGATATCTGACGATCTGTGCGTTACGGCGTCTTTCAGCAACTGCCAGAGAACTGCAACAAGACCTCAAGAGGGTCATTGGAGTCACAGTAAGGAACAGGTTAAGAGAAGTGTCCTTACCACCCAGACGTCCTGTCCAAGTGCCCCGTTTATCACACCAACATCGTGCAGCTCGTCTTCTGTTTTCCCGTACCCACGTCAACTGGCAACTTCGCCAATGGAGACCTGTGTTGTTCACAGACGAGTTCATATTTCCCCTGACACAGCGTGATGGACGTCAACGTGTATGGAGGTGCCGTTGTTGAGCAGTACATGCCAAATATTGTCCAGAAGGTGACCGTTTCGGACAAGGTTCTGTGATGGTGTGGAGTGCAATCAGTTTTGATGGCCTTACGGATCTTGTCGTCGTCTGTGGTAATCTTACCGCTGCGGGGTACATCGAGCAGATACTACTACAGCATGTGTTGGTTGCTGCATACGGTATTGGCCCTGAATTCGTACTCATGCACGACAATGTCAGTGCTCATGTAGCGCGCATCACCAGAGCTGTCTTGCTAGAACTGTATATTAAAGAGTTGGTATGTCCAGCAGTGAGTCCCGACCTTAATCCCATCGAGCATGTGTCGGATAGACTTGACAGAATGGTTCGCGGGCGTCTTGTTCCACCACAGACTCTCCAAAACCTCGAATAGGCTCTGATTGAAGAATAGGACTTGATACCGCAGCGTGACCTCCGTCGACTTGTACGGAGCATGCCACGTAGGTGCTAAGGTGTGATAAATGCTCGTGGAGGATATACACTATACTGACGCTCTCCAATGGTGATAAAAAATATCTACCCTGCAGGACTGTTATAACTTTGTGTCCTCCCCTATTTTGATATTTCCGTTTGTGTACTAAAAATGAACGCGAATTCATCGATGTTATTCTGTATACTTCAACGGTAAAGATTAAAGGTTTAGTTAGTAATGTACCTGGGTGTGAGGTATTGGTTTTTGGAGCATGGCATAGGTTCCAAAACATGTTCCCCTAATTTTTTTGAACATTGTATCTTCAAAAGTACAATTTTCAACACAAAATTACATTTTTGTAGAAAATTGAATGTTAAGTATGCAAATAGGGCTTTAGTTTGTGATACGGCTAACGATTTCCCCATAATGTTAAGTAGTCTTAGTGAATAAAACTTGTGGCAGTTCAATAAGTACCTACCTATTACTGGACGTCGGCTGAATGGTCAGCGTACTGGCCTCAGGTTCAGAGGGTCCTGGGTTCTATTCCCGGCCGGGTCGGGGATTTTAACCTTCAGTGGTTAATTCCAATGGCCCGGGGACTGGGTGTTTGTGCTGTCTCCAACATCCCTGCAACTCACACACCCCACATAACACTATCCTCCACCACAATAACACGCAGTTACCTATACACGGCAGACGCCGCCCACCCTCATCGGAGGGTCTGCCTTACAAGGGCTGCACTCGGCTAGAAATAGCCACACGAAAAATCTGGCCACCGTTTTGAAACTATTATTTTTTTAAATTAAGGCTAGTATTTGAACTTAATATCTGCGAGATAACCATATCTAATTTCTTTTTCGCATGAATGAGAGATAAAAAAAAGCAGACAGAAGCAGTCACCATCACATTTTAAGCTACAGGTGGTCGTTAGATTTATGCCCGACAGATGCAGATCTGGCACACTAAATACTTCAATGTTTTATACTGAATAATTATCTGTGTTTCTAATACTATCTACGTACTGTACTGTATATCAGTTCGCTTATTAACCTATATTAGCTTTTTTAATGTGCCTCGCTTTGTGTCCTTCGCTCGCCAGCGGAAGGGGCCTTGAAGGAAGAAATCCACGAACGCATATAACCAAATCGCCAGTGTTTCTACCAAGGCTCAGTCAAGATAGTGCAGAACCAACATCCCTGTTAATAATGTTATCCTGTGTCGATTCCTTTAAGTACCGTTATCTCTTCCTTTTCCATATTTTTACCCTATTTGAATTGTCTGCAATAGTCATTTTGTTTCTTATCAGAATATCGTAGTCATCAATAACCTGTGCATCCAGTCTGATAATCTGCACCAGTATGATAACTATTCATACTAACAGTGTCTAAAATCAAGTAGGGTGTTCTCAAACATGAAATGCGATACGAGGAAATGTGTGATCTTAAGAGAAGGAAGTGCTATTTAGTAGCGAGATAAAATATCCTTCTGCCTTATATAGAACTATACCTTGATAATTGGAAATCTCAATAACATTAATGTAATAATTGCTTTTCGAAGTACTGGGTAATACCAGTGGCGACTGGGAACTACTCTATTGAAAATTCAAAATTTGTAAGCAAATCTATCAAAGTTACAAGTGCAAGATTGTGCATATTTACCGTTGCTATAAGTTACATGAAATAACAATATTTAACCGTGCTATTGTACAAGACCGTTTCTCTAGTATAAAGAAAATTATTGAACAAATTCATGACCTCTCTGAAAAAGAAAAAAACTATGAAGAAACGTAGGTAGTTCCTACTCATCAAAACCTCCAGCGAAATCTTCAATCTTCAAATGAACTTATAGGAAGGGTTGCCTCAAATAGGAATAAATAAGCGTAGCTAATACCAACACAAATACTTAGTCACTATTTCATTTGGCGTGAAAATAAAGTTAACATAGTGCCTTACCTTCATCTTGGAGGTTTCAAGGCTACTTTACACACGCACACACACACACACACACACATATATATATATCTAGTATATAAATTTGGAAGGGATATGCGTTGCACCATACATAATTATATCCAAATTTAACGACGTTATTCGAAAATAAAAGATACAGCAGCAAATTTGTCAAATCTGATTTTTTTGTTTGCATTGGGTGGGTAAATTTTAGTTCCGTATCCGGACCTGATACGGTGGGCCCCCTAGAGGCCAGGAAGGTTTATGTCGGTGGTGTGACTAGCGAAGAAGGTAAAGTAGGTGCGGCCTTGGCGTAAAATAAGAACTGTCTCGGCATTCGCTTTAATGCAGGAGAATGTAAAACAACGGAAAACTACCTTCAAGATAGGCAGCAGTGGGAAGCAGCCCCTCCGACTGACAAATGCAGAGCTGGCAGGCTAGCGAACGTCAGCCGGTGTTAAGACGAAGCCTATCCTGTTCAGTGAGCTTACATTCTGGTAAGTAGGTAACTGTGTAGCCAGCTTACATTAACTAACAGCAAACATCACGCAGAAATCCCAAATTGTTACATTACAAATAGAGAAAGATTTATTCAATTTGCTAATATGAGTTTTTTAAAACGAAAAACTAACAACATCCGGTCGTTAAAATATATTTAATAGTTGTCAGATGCAGTGACAAAATCGCTAGATTGGTAAGGTTGGTTTCGTACGTTGTACTTGCCGTATGCTGTATTCTAGTGGTTGAAATATAAAACAGTTTTGACTTGTGCTTATTACATGCTGCACTCTAGTGGACGAAATTGAAGTGTAGTGTCACGCGGGTACTGGCACACTCTTAGCCCTTAACAACACATACACACGAAAGCCAAATGGTATTCTCTACAGTGTCTTATGCTCGGAGGTGGATCTCTTCAGATCTAACGCACATACTTAAACAAGCACCGCCAGATCGCATGTCAGTTTGCGTGCTCGTTCAAATGCAGGGGGAATAATATTATGCATACATATATATTTTAATTAAATTCGATACAAACTGTTGTTGAGAGGAAAAATATCTACGAGGGAGCGTTTGCCTGTTTGCTAAAAGGTATTCCTAGACATTTTGCGATTTGCGAAGAACCATATGAATGGTGTTGTTTCACGACATTTTAGGTCAGGGGAAATGCCAGTAGAAAAGCTCAAAATAATGAGTAGAAGCGGAACTCTGTGGTGTAGAGTTTATTAAGAAATTCAATGTGATAGAAAATCATGATTGCAAGAGCAAAACTACCTGCTGGATGTACTAACGTTTCGATCTAAGCAATACAAAATGTTGCGGTTATATGATGCCGCAGCGTCAGACGATAGGAAAAAGAAGTGAAATTATCTTACTTTCGTCATGTGTTCCGGACTGTATTCAATATTGGGTTTGGCAGTCCTAGAATGGATGAATGTTCCACTTGCACCTCACTTGATGAAAGAATGAAAAATACAATAAAGCCAGAGGAAACACAGTCTTTGATTTGTGAGAAGAGATGCCATAAGCTAAAATCACGAGCTTTCTACTCCCTTCTGAAAGGAGTGACGGACTTATGACAGTATCGTTTGATTGCCAAAAATATAACTGATCAAAGTGCATATTATTCACGGCAACTATATAAATATAATCTTACCATTGAGATGATAACAACCACTGTAAAGGCTCTAATGAAGTATGTTCAGCTGTATTTCACTGTGTGTCAAACCTTAACATTCCGGAAGTGTCAAAGTAGTTCGCCTCGCACCAGATGGATGTGGGTGACAGAACAAGAACATTTTCATGAAGGTAATGGTAGTGTATGATGTTTAAACTACGCTCCTCAGACTGTCTGGAAAATAGAATTTTTGTTCCTAGTTGTGGTGCTCTTTATCCTTCTGCCCCACTGTGTTGTTGCACGAACTGAAAAGGAAATCAAGAGGAATGATGCTATACCAGTTGTATGCATATGTCATTTCCGGTTTCACTAAGAAATGGCGCAAGTGAACAGTACGCAACGTATGAATTTGACACATACGTAGATTTGTTCGTCGGACATTAACCTACCAATACACACAAATTGAATCTGCCAATCACTAGCGTCTGTGTTGTATCGTTCAGTGATCATGTTACGATTGTGCCTGAAAAAGAACATTTGCGACATGCATTGCTTTTCCTATATAATCAAAAGAAATAGGCTTTGGAAAGTCATCGTCTGTTAGTAGAAAGATATGATGAACACGCTCTGTCGATTAGAACATGTGGGGCATGATTTCGACAATTTAAACGTGGTGATTTTAATGTGAAAGACAGTTCTTTTTGTCCGGTGGGACCATAGCGGTATTGTGTATTGTGAACTCTTAAAGCCCAGCGAAACCGTTAGTGCACAACGCTATTGCCAACAAGTGATTAATTCAATTCACGCATTGAACGAAAGACGACCGGAATGGGCCAGAATACATTGCAAAGTGATTTTGCCACACGACAATGCGCCGTCTCACACAGCAAAACTAGTGAAAGATACCTTGAAATTGGTTGTACGCGACATCCTTCCGCACCCGCCGTACTTTCCCGAACTGGTGCCATCTGACTATCACCTCTTCGCATCAATGGGGCGCGCCCTCGCAGAGCAGCACCTCAGTAATTTCGAGGAAATTGGAAAATGGCGCGACGAATGAGTTGCCGCAGTTTTTATGGCATGGTATTCATATCTTACCTAAAAGGTGGAAGCCGATGGCCAATATTTTGAATGAACAAAAATGAATTTCGTTTGAAAATTATGTGTTTTCTTTACCACAAAACCGGCAAAAACGTATGCATACACCTGGTAGTTACGTGACGGGAAGCGTTAACGAAAATATCATAGTTTCTAGCTCTGAAAGGGCTTTCATTGTGTAACTATACTAACTTATGAATAGATTGAAGAACATTTTCTTATATAATATCTTATACAATCAAAAATGTATATTTGCCTCGATATTATAATAATAATAATAATAATAATAATAATAATAATAATAATAATAATAATAATAATAATAATAATAATAATAATAATCTCGTATTATATTTCCCATTTTCTCTGTTCAATATCCAGATAACCTATCTTAAAAGACTATAATGCCAAAGAGTCTGTAAGTTCTGTACCAAGTAACACTAATCTTCAGGGAAACATTAACTCTCCCCGGTGCTAGGGAATGAAAATCTATTTACAAAAACCACATCTTATACAGAAATATTTCATCCAAATACAGTTTCGTCATTGCAATTGAGTTAATATATGCTGTTAAGATTTTTCAAATGAAAACCGTCTTCATTTACAGTACATCAACGTCCAACAAACGCCATTGGGATGCATTGTTCCGTAAAGACATTAATTCATCAAGGTAACAAATATTAAGATAATAATAATAATAATAATAATAATAATAATAATAATAATAATAATAATAATTGTGGTTTTGCCCCTCTTTATACTTTATCATGGTATCAAGTAGTGTCGAATTTACTAGCTCTAATGCAGAGTAGGTACTTATCTTCTCTCCCTGTGAATACTGTACACTGTGGAGTGAGGTGGCGTTGAGGAGCAATCGCACATGCGGACAGTTGGATGTACTGCAGTACTCAGCAGCCAGACACCGTTCACTGGGCCTTGTCACTGCCAATTACATCACAGGCGCGTGGGGACAATATTGCTCCGCATTGTTTCATCCCTGGCAAGTTAACACTCGACAGTGTGACACGGAATTGTCCAGTACCACTCAACAAGCCGTTCTCGTGATTATGTGCGCACAGGTGTGGAATGTTAGGTATGTGTTGGTCAATTACTCCCTTAGACAACGTCATACAATTGTGATTAATTCAGTTTGATCACGGTACATATCAAATAACAATATTTCCGAACATAATTGTTGCATTGTATTTACGTAACTGGGCCTACTTCAATTCAACTTCGCTGTTGATTATAACTACAGCGCAATGTGCATCATTAGAAGTGTTATTCTCCCCATCCGACTCATTGGCTAAGTGATTAGCGTTGAGGCATTCTGTTCAGAGGGTCCCGGGATCGATTCCCGGCCGGGTCGGCGATTTTAATTGCATCTGATTGATTCTCCTGTCTCGGGGAGTGGGTGTTGGTGTTTGTCCCAAAAATTTCCTCTTCGTATTTAGACAATACGCTACACTCCCAACCAACACAGAAATGTGAAATAGTAATTATATCCCTCCGTACAAGGTTGGCATCAGGAAGGGCATCCGGTCGTAAAAAGAAGGCCAAATCCACAATTGTGTACGACGCATTTCATACCCGCGACCCAACGAATGTGGGAAAAGTGATAATAGAAGAAGAAGAAGAAGAAGAAGTGTTATACTTCCTCTTTCCCTTCACGTTTACAACACCTTGGTGGGATTGTAGATGCGATGTGTGTCGTCCGTATGGATATGGCTTAGTTTTACTATCGGATGCCTTTCCTAGTGATAGCCGTGTATGGTATGATGTATTCGACTACGTGGTGGTGTTGTGGTTGTTGGTAGTTTGGTGTGTTGCATGTAGACGGATAGATGCGTATTGGGACAAATACAAACATCAAGCTCCGAGCCATAGAAATTAATCAGGCTTGGGTATGGTACACAGCCTGGCCTTGAATCGAACCCATGATTATCTGATCCGAAGATGACCAAGAAGATGGTGTAAAATTAGAAATAATAGTTCAATACTAGTCTTCAGAATTGAATATAGTCACATTTAGTGTTGTCAAATAGTAAGATAAAATGCAAGTAACCCTTAATAATAATAATAATAATAATAATAATAATAATAATAATAATAATATTAATAATAATAATAATATCATTTGTTTTATGTCCCACTAACTAAGATTACGGTTTTCGGAGATGAGATGCAGAATATTGTCCAGCCTGTATTTCTTTTACACGTTGCTTTACGTCGTACCAACACAGATACATCTTATGGCGACGCTAGGATAGGATGGGAAAGGGCTAGATGTGTGAAGGAAGCGACCATGGTCTTAATTAAGGTACAGCTCCAGCCTTTTGTGAATATGGGAAACCACGGAAACCCGTCTTCATGGCTGCCGACAGAGTGGTTCGAACCCACTATCTCCCGAATGCAAGCTGAAAGTAACGTGATCACGTGATCTAGCCCACGCAGCCCAGCCACTTGCTTGGTCTTGCCAGTAAATATACTGGCACGATGCTTCTGTAAACATGATCTACAATCTTCAAACTATGCCACGGTTCTTTGTAAAAGACAAGCATAGGCTCTGAGATTTCGATGTGAGTTTTACTATCTTCGGAATAAAAGGCAAACTGATAAAGAAATAATATAAGGTGAAAGAGTTATGCATGTGACAAGCATCAGAACTCAAACCTCTATCTGCCCTGACAGATGCGGAGCTTTATGAGCCATTCACCTCAAATCCAGAACACCAAGGCAATGTAGAGAAATATAAATAAAAAGCAAACCCGTAGCACTTACAGCCCATTACGGACCTTGAATTGCCAAGAGGACTACTGCTGAGCCAGATGGCCTGCAGATATCGAAGTGCAATGTGGTCAATGTGACGACATCCGTAGACCGGACCACTTCCTCTCATATCAATAGCCCCTCACTCGGCCTAACAATACTGTACGAACCCCGTCTCACCTGTCACTGCAGAATTGAAATCCTCGGAACCTAACCCAGGCCGTCGAGTAAGAGGCAGGCGCACTCTCATTACACCATGGGATTAGTCATAGAGAAATATAGTTAGTTAAAAAATATAAATACACCAAACCTTACATATAACAGTTGATGATTTAAAAAAAATATAGTAACAGAACTTATATCTTTTTTATTCACCTTTTTCCTTCCTGGCCGTATCTGCGCCTTTCAGTTAGTCACGCACATGTCTGCTAGAGGTTGACACTTCCAATCCCCAGACTACTGTTCTTTCTACTTCCAGATTTTCGGTAACCCTTCTTTCTTAAAATTATAAAATATGATATTAGTTATATGTAACCCTTCTTTCCGTTAGGCGGATTCAGTAGATCTTCTCAAAGTCGCCTTTGGCCTTCTTCTTCCTTTGTTTGATTTTTCCATGTCAAAGAACGGTATACGAAATGGGATTCATCCCGTCTTATTATGTGACCATTCCAGAGGTAACAGCTTTTCCTGAAGCTTCTCGCTCATATGGGTGACCTTAAACCTTCCTCGTAGGTGTTCGTTTCGGAGACGGATCCTTCAAACTGATACTAGCAGACCACCGCAGCATTCAAATTCATATTATTACTATTCTTCTTCTTCTTCTTCTTCTTCTTATTATTATTAGCAGTTTCCCGCTTGCTCCGTCCGCAGAGTACGAAGTATGGTGTTGTTCGTTACTATCCTCACGGATGTATTTGCAAAGTTTCGAATTAATGAAATAAAGCACATGAACTGTTGTGGTAACAGAATGTAATATTGTTTCAACAAAACACTTGACAATACATCACACAAAGAAACTGAATTAAACGTTCCTTGGAACAACACTATGCGATGAACTGTTAAAAAGTCCTTCAAAGATCTTCGTCATGGAGGCAAATGTACTCATAACTTTTCTCAGAATCTAGGAATTTAAGTAGTTATTACCTCAAAAGAAAGTGCTTGATCCACTGAGTGTTTTTAGACCAAAACGAACTCCGTACCTCAATTACAACCGAAGACATGATTGCTTCAAAGAGACAAAAAAATGAAAAATCAAATAATTTGAGGAAGGCGGAAGTTAAGTGATTGATAGTACCTGATGACAAATCTGTGCATGAATACCTTTCAGTTAAAAAAATGAACGAAGTCGTCCAGATAGAATGGCGGTACTGACTGACTTTAGTTTTCATAAATTTTATTAATATACAGATTATTGTTTAAAAATATATCGCAATTAGGAAATATCCTGGTGGCAATGGTCACTTACAGTAGTGTAATAATAAGGTAAAGTTAAAAATAATCACCCAACAACAACAACAACAACAACAGCAATAATAATAACAAAAACAACAACGACGACAACATCAAGAGTACAACAAGCAATTCCATGGAAAGAAAATATTACAAGAATTACTACTAGTTTAACATTCTAAATCCAGCATCATCATATACAAATTCTGTCATACTAAGTTCTTGGTCATAATTGCTGAATATGCATGTTGTAACTAATTAAAAGATACGAATAAATTAAATAATAAGTAAGTAAAAAAAAACATGGAAACTATCGTGGAAAGCCTAGGAGTCACTGAAGAGGTGTACCAGTAAAATTGGGACTAAGGTATTTCCCTGTTGTTTTCCTCACTGAGGCAGACGGTGCTATTATTTTATAAGTCAATTTAAACGTATAAGCTGACATTACGAATGAAACTTTCCAACTATTAATCATAGGCAGTAGCAGCATGAATAATGGCATAACTGACATCAATCATATCTTAGTCAATTTCATACTAACAAAGTGAGGGGTGAGGCAGACAAATCTACTGTATGCTAGCAACAAACAAACTCGAGTCTATACCAGAAGATACAATGCACCGAAATCATTATATCTCACCAGAGGTGAACCTCGACTCAAAACTATTGAAATAATACTCCTTTTAATTTCCGCAGGAGGCTATACGAATACCTCATGTCCATACAGGTCTGACTTTTCGTTGGTTTATCATTTTCTTACCAGATTAATGCCAGAACAGTATCATAGTTAATACTGTAGCCACTACCTTCCCGAAACTAAACATTTCCCATCGCCAAACTAAAGCCCTATATGTATAGGTCCTGAACATTCAATTTTCTACAAATACGTAAGTTTGTGTTGAAAATTATACTTCCGTACAATTTTTAATTAATTGTATCCACTAATCTAATAAGACATCTCGCTCCAGGGCTACATATGGTTATTGTGCTAGCCTTGAGTCCACGGATTCTCGGGTTCGATTCCCGGCCGAGTCGGGGACTTTAACCGTCATTGGTTATTTCCGATGGCTCGGGGGTTGGGTGTGTGTGTGTGTGTGTGTGTGCCGTCTTCATCATTAGAATTCATCATTGATAGAGCCCCATCCTCACCGAAGAACAGGTCGCCCATACGGCGTCAACTGGAAAGACCTACACCAGTCCTCTCCGGAAGCCACACACCATTATTATACACTGACTGACAGAGCAAATGCAACACCAAGAAGGAGTGGTCAGAACTTTATGCCAATTGCAGGGTAGACTGACGTCACTGAGGTATGCTCATGATGTGAAATGCGCCGCTGTGCTGCGCACGTAGCGAACGATAAATGGGACACGGCGCTGGCGAATGGCCCACTTCGTACCGTGATTTCTCAGCCGACAGTCATTGTAGAACGTGTTGTCGTGTGCCACAGGACACGTGTATAGCTAAGAATGCCAGGCCGCCGTCAACGGAGGCATTTCCAGCAGACAGACGACTTTACGAGGGGTATGGTGATCGGGCTGAGAAGGGCAGGTTGGTCGCTTCGTCAAATCGCAGCCGATACCCATAGGGATGTGTCCACGGTGCAGCGCCTGTGGCGAAGATGGTTGGCGCAGGGACATGTGGCTCGTGCGAGGGGTCCAGGCGCAGCCCGAGTGACGTCAGCACGCGAGGATCGGCGCATCCGCCGCCAAGCGGTGGCAGCCCCGCACGCCACGTCAACCGCCATTCTTCAGCATGTGCAAGACACCCTGGCTGTTCCAATATCGACCAGAACAATTTCCCGTCGATTGGTTGAAGGAGGCCTGCACTCCCGGCGTCCGCTCAGAAGACTACCATTGACTCCACAGCATAGACGTGCACACCTGGCATGGTGCCGGACTAGAGCGACTTGGATGAGGGAATGGCGGAACGTCGTGTTCTCCGATGAGTCACGCTTCTGTTCTGTCCGTGATAGTCACCGCAGACGAGTGTGGCGTCGGCGTGGAGAAAGGTCAAATCCGGCAGTAACTGTGGAGCGCCCTACCGCTAGACAACGCGGCATCATGGTTTGGGGCGCTATTGCGTATGATTCCACGTCACCTCTAGTGCGTATTCAAGGCACGTTAAATGCCCACCGCTACGTGCAGCATGTGCTGCGGCCGGTGGCACTCCCGTACCTTCAGGGGCTGCCCAATGCTCTGTTTCAGCAGGATAATGCCCGCCCACACACTGCTCGCATCTCCCAACAGGCTCTACGAGGTGTACAGATGCTTCCGTGGCCAGCGTACTCTCCGGATCTCTCACCAATCGAACACGTGTGGGATCTCATTGGACGCCGTTTGCAAACTCTGCCCCAGCCTCGTACGGACGACCAACTGTGGCAAATGGTTGACAGAGAATGGAGAACCATCCCTCAGGACACCATCCGCACTCTTATTGACTCTGTACCTCGACGTGTTTCTGCGTGCATCGCCGCTCGC
Organism: Anabrus simplex; assembly: GCF_040414725.1. Lineage (NCBI taxonomy): Eukaryota > Metazoa > Arthropoda > Insecta > Orthoptera > Tettigoniidae > Anabrus > Anabrus simplex. The sequence continues at coordinate 306,307,017 of NC_090265.1, read as the reverse complement.
GGTGGTCCTACATCCTAATGAGTCGATGCCGTGCGCATTGTGTAACCTGCATATCGGTTTGAAATAAACATCAATTATTCGTCCGTGCCGTCTCTGTTTTTTCCCCAACTTTCATCCCTTTCGAACCACTCCTCCTTGGTGTTGCATTTGCTCTGTCAGTCAGTGTATCTAATAAGACCCTCTCTTAACGTGATACGGCCAACCATTTGCTCATTATTTCAAGTAGTGTGAGTGGATAAAACATGTGCAAGTACTGTAAATACCTACTTATTACTGGCCACCGATTAAAAACTTAAATTTTTGACAATGTGGTACCGAGTTTGCCACAATGTGCACACCTGTTCTCTTCTGACACGATGTGATGAAAGTAGTATGCCACAGCGGAGGCATTGTCGTTAATAACCAAGTAGTGTAATGATCTCCACTTCACGTGATATATATAGGATTGCCATACGAGACGGATTTCACGGACAGTCCGCGATTTTAGGGTAAATGAAAACCTCCGGGACGAAAGGGCAAATGTCTGCGATATTTGCTGGATGTGAAGTCAACTTCCGGTAATTTAAAAAATTGCTATCAAAGAATCATTAAATGTTATCTCCTTGCCTTCACATTATATAAAATCCAAAGAGAACATAACATCTTTCGAGATATCGAAACAGTGGGCAGTCAGTCATCTCTGATGGTATACAGTACATCCTCTTTGATTTGCGAGATTACGAGTTGTCGATACAGTGGGCGGTCAGTCATCTCTGGCAATGAAATGTATTATCCTCTTTGATTAGCTTGTTGAATGTTCGCATGGTTTGTTGTGCTTGCGATTTAGTTGTGTTATATTGTATTAAATAGTTGTTATTATTTACCTGATGGCTTAATAATGTCGGCTAGACGAAAGGTTAAGTTCAGGGAGGAATATACTGTACTGAACAGTTGCCAAGTATAAAGCGAGGAAGAACTGAATATGAAGCTTTCTGCAAAATTTGCGGGTGAGTAACATTACGTTTATACACAGACCCACTGAAATAGTTTTTAAATTGTTAATTGTGCAGGTGCTACATCGGTGTTTTCCTAGCAAAATTATTCTATTATACCTTTTTCCTCATCACAGTTCCTACATTTCAATCAGTAACAGAGGTAGTCGTGATATTCACGACCATGTACAATCGAAAAAGCATAAGACGGCAGTGGGTTCATCATCTTCCAAACAGCTCACCAGCTTTTTCAAAACACAGGCAGATGGTAATAAAGTAGCTGCAGCAGAAGATACATTTGCATTTCACTGTGTCAAGCACCATCATTCATACAACTCCAGTTCTTGCACTTCAAAAATTATATCTCAGGTTTTTAGTGACACGAAAGTTGCAGTAAAAATTTTCCAGCGCCAAAACTAAAACAGAAATCATCATTAATAATGTGATATCACCGTTCATTTAAGACAATACAAGGCTAATTATTTTGGTATTAGCACTGATGCTAGCAACCACAAGTATTTGAAAATATTTCCTGTTTTTGTGCAGTATTTTGATTATGACGAAGGTGTCCAAAGTATATTGTTAAATTTAAATGAATGTGACAGTGAGAATTCTAGTACAATAACAGAGTGTGTATACAGCGCCATTTTTGAACATGGGCTTAGTGATAAAGTATCTGCTTTTGGTGGAGATAACACCAATACTAACTTTGTGTGTGTTGCGAGAAAAGGAGAAAACAATGTGTACAAGAAACTTCAGAATAAACTGAATAGGGAAATTTTAGGAGTAGGTTGTCCAGCTCATATTTTGCATAATGCAATTCAGACTGGTACAGGTGTCCTCTCTCATGATATTGAGAGCATTATCATGTAGGGTTTTAATTATTTATTCATATACACTGTTCGTGTAGCATCGCTAAACGAATTTTCAGAATTAGATATGTAAGAACCAGGTGGATCACCATGTTTCCTGCTATCCACATGTTTAAGGCACTTAAGTCTTACTTTCACTTGATACGTGTCCTTCCCTTCTCAAGAAATTATTTTCTGATTCTGTTGGTGAAATGTATCTGCTCTTCTTGAATGCACAAGTGAATCCTTTCAAGAGGGCAGTTAGCAGTATTGAGAGGGAAGACATATCAGTGAATGAGATAAAATTGGAGGTAGAAAATATACTGCAAATTTTAGGAGAGAGAAAGTGTGTTTTCGTTACGTCCAAAGTTAAAGAATTAATGTCTGACCTTACACAATATCAGCAGTCTACGTTTCTAGGGGAAGTCTCTCTTTTCTATCAAACTATTATTGATTACTTGATAAAATGGAGTAAGCCCTTGTCTGATATTAAACATTTTGACTGGATTTTGCTAAAGTGAATCCATTTTCCATGGGAAAATGTTGAAAAGGCATTCAAGTGGATGCATGAAAACACATGCTGTAAATTGAATGAGTTCCTTCTCTTTGACCAAGTACTGAAATTAAAGTGTGTTTTGGGAGAGGTCAAAGATGAAAATTTTGAAAATTTGATGTCACATAAGAAATGGGTATTCTTCATTCATAATTGTATTTCTAGTGAGCAGTATTCCGAGTTGCTGAAAATTGTGAAATTTTATTTCTCCGTTTCCGGTCATAACGCTAATGTAGAGAGAGTGTTTTCCCTCATGAATTCTCAATGGGCAGAAGAAAGGAATAGGTTAACAGTAAAATAAGTTAATGCAATGTTGCAAATACAGTACAATGTGAAAAATATAAGTTGCAATGAATTTCATAAACTGATTGAGAACCAGGTGAAGTTCCTTTCATCTCTTCAAGGTTCTGAAAAATACGATTGGTATGAGAAAAGCTTAAATGATCACACTGGACCTTCGTGTACTGAATAATTTAATACATGTTCTCATTTTTGGTAATAAATGCTTTCTTAATGAAGCAGTCCTTCCTCAACTCTGGATCATTAATTAAATGCACATTTCCCTTAGCTTAGGCGCATGAGGACTCCTTATTCGTCATATTTCCATTTCCTTCGATCGATAACGCTGACCGTAAGTTTTGTCCTGGTTTTGGATTTCGAGAATATGGCAACCCTAGACATACATGACTCCTGTATAGGATGACGCACGGTCAGGAGGTTGTCAGATTTGTCTGTGAACTTATCTTTATGTAGAATTCTAATTAAATAACAGGACATTAAGTAGGAAAAAGAAAAGAAGGAAATTCAATTTCCCTCACTCTTTTAGCATGCCGTTACCGCCAGAGGTCGCCACTGCATTAGTCAGTTTCCGCCCTTGTCTAATTCCCTTCCTCTGTCAACCGATATGATAAATGTGTATTCTGATTCTGTATTTCATCTTTACATTTCTTTATATTCTTTTCACTAAATCTACATTTCATTATTGTCTTTTCACCCTGTATATTTCCGAATTTAAATTCATTCATCCTACATCGAATTGTTACTCTGCTGTTTTCCTTACGTCAGTCCTATCAATTTATCCTGTGAATTTGAACTTGCTAGTACATTCCTTGATTGATTTGCGTTCTTTTTCTCTGTGATATTCCTCACTGGATCTTGATGGAGGCGTTTCAGTTTATCGCCTATTCTTTGGAAGTCGTTGTGTCATTCCTTCCCCATTACTTCTGATTCGTTCTTTCCTTTATGTCTTGGCTAAGTAGTTCGAGTTGTGTAGCTGTAAGTTTGAACTTAGAAGGTGATGAGTACGAGTTTCACCGTCGGTATCATTGAAGATAGTTTTGCGTAGTTTCTTACCAGATAAACACGAGTACAGTACTACAGTTAAGTCTTGTGGCCACTACCTTCTCGATACTAACCCTTTTACATCGCCGGAAACCTGGATGTATAAGCAAAACATTAAAACGCTAGAAAAAATATTTTACTAATGAATACCGTTGATCAAGAGTTACTTCGCCTAAGTATCAGATCTTTGTCTGTCTCAAGAAGTATTTGTCTCTTTGTGTTCCCGATGATGATGATTATTTTTACAATGGGCAAAATGGATCATCTTCCCCTCATAAATAATAAATGAAATAGAAAGAAGATTGATATTTCAAAGTATGGAGGTATAGATAAAAGAAAAGTCATAAAAGACGTGGAAATGGAAGAATCCTTAGGCCTCAAAAACCTAATATCATTGGTGTCAGAACAGAACAAGTGCTCACTGTATATCGTATTCAGTTTATTTCATTAACACTTTCTGTTAGATAAAATTTAGTAACCACGTTATGAAGATGGTTTCCTGCCATGGATGAATTGATTGGTCTCAGCCATCTGTGCACAGACTATGAATCAGAACATTTTCCAGAAGCCCCGTCTTATTTGTGTACCGGTGTAGTAGCCTTCGGTTGAGAGGGCCCCGGGTACGATTTCCAGCCGGACCTGAAATGTTAGCTGTGTATGGTTAATGGTGCGTTTGTGTTCGTCTCAATACACACCTCATCGTCTACACGTAACACACCACGTTACCACCCACCGCAGAACTATGCAATAGTAATATTATAAACCTCCACGTAGGTTTGGCATCAGGAAGGGCATCTTGTAACGGTTCAAATCTCGTTACAAGGTGATATGTGTATTATTATTATTATTATTATTATTATTATTATTATTATTATTATTACTACTATTATTATTATTATTATTATTATTATTATTATTATTATTATTATTATTATTATTATTTCCGTATTATTATTTTTTCTGTGAGATTACTATTATTGTATTATTATTGTTCAATTCAATTCTGCAATGATTGTCGCTTGCGTGATTGTAGTCAAATTGTTGTGTATATATGTGTGTGAATATTAACATTTAACCATGTAAAGTAAGACTTGCTTCTTAATATCATATAATGAAACTGCTTTGTAATAAGTTTCGACCGGGCGAGTTGGCCGTGCGCGTAGAGGCGCGCGGCTGTGAGCTTGCATCCGGGAGATAGTAGGTTTGAATCCCACTATCGGCAGCCCTGAAGATGGTTTTCCGTGGTTTCCCATTTTCACACCAGGCAAATGCTGGGGCTGTACCTTAATTAAGGCCACGGCCACTTCCTTCCAACTCCTAGGCCTTTCCTATCCCATCATCGCCATAAGACCTATCTGTGTCGGTGCGACGTTAAGCCCCTAGCAAAAAAAGAAATAAGTTTCGACATTGCAACGCACATGTTGCAATACTGTTAGTGTAACTGCCGAGTCATTTCTACGTCATTATGTGCATTTGACGGTGAGCTCATGTTCTTGGAGATACCTAGGGCGCCGCAGGCGCTTTCACCATTGTATGTAACATTTGTCGCTGGGTGGGAGTAGATCATAGTTATTTATGGAGATTGCGTAGGTGTGTCAACTAATGTCTATATAAGCTGATCCAGTGTGTTATAGCGTCAGTCGAAAGGATGGAGAGGCCTCAGTGTGTCATTAGTCATTGGTCATTGAGAGAGTGAGGCCACAGTTGGTCGGTCAGTGCAGTTGGAAAGAAAGGCTTGCCATGAAGTCATATAGGACAGACTTACCAAGAAGTCATCTGGATGGAGAAGGAGCAGTCACATGGATACTTAGTCGTCAGTTAAACTAAAAGAATACATCACCAAATTATGCTTGATACATCCACAGCAAACACCAATTCAAAGGAACGCGTCGTAATTACACTCAAAGTGTTGAAGGTACAGTCAGGTGAACCAGTGAGGGATAAATTTCGTGTATAATTGTTAAATGTCCAGTCAAGAAGAATTCAAATTTAATGCCAAGTTTCTTTTAGTTGCAATGTTATAATTTTATATTCTCATCCGTTTTATCGCAGCAGTTTTTTACTATTTTTATTGAAAATATTTCAAGAATATATTTTGTTCTATCAAATTAATTTATCGTTTTATTTCAAGAGTAGAATTCCATAACCTCAAAGTTAATGGAGAAACAAAACGCCAACCTCCTTTTCCCAAAACCTATATGGTATGTTCAAGTTATTCAAGATTCTCATTCTATTATTGCTGCACTGAGTTGTAGCTGGTGCCCATCAAATAACGAATGTGTAAGTAATCAGGTAATAACTAATTGTGAGTACAAGGTGCGACGATTATGTTTTTGTTTGTTTGTTTGTTTGTTTGTTTGTTCTGCCATCACGAGTAAACGGCTGAATAGATCTCGACCAAATTTCATAATTAGAGCCTACTCATCGAGGATCAGGTTTCGATATGACTATGATTTAAAATAACTGAATAGACTGTTTTTAGGACGACCAGGACTTACTTCAATTTTCTCATACACTATTCTTATTCTGAAAAACATGTAGACTATGTGTGAAAAGTCCCATCACTTTAAGTCATTTATGTTTTGTACACAATTTCGCTTACTCTTGAAATGATGGAGAAAAAATGCTATTTTCTATGGGTTTCATGCAAATCTGCCGGTTGCCATGGCAACGTCTCAGTCTGTTTTCTAACGAAATGCCAATTTAATCATCATTCCTGTTAACTCATAGTTGTTCGTTGGGTAGAAGACGGGAGAGGCGTCAAAATGCCAATCTGCGGGATATTTCCGGAATATCATTGGAGGTTACATTGTCTTTGAATGGTGCTAACCTGGCTGTTTACACTGTAAGTTTTTTTTTCTGGGAATTGCTTTAATTGTTACTGTATTTCTCCTCTACTTCAGTTTTTTTGTTTTAATTTCTTACCTCTCGTTTGTCTATTTAGACTTAAGTCGTCTTCTTATCTGAATACTTAACAATGCCCTGCACCTAAATATATGCTTTGATACCGTTTCAAAAATCCGTAACTCATATTATCAGAATTTAGTGAGGGATATTTCATCATCCAGTACATCGATATGGTATTCAGGTTATATATTTGTCCTATCCGGCTGTTATCATAACATGTCCCTAATTAATTTAAAATTTCCATTTAACTGCCTTATTTTCTCCGTATGCATATGAGTGCTAATTCTGAAACCTGTACTCTCCCTTCATTCAGTGATATTATAATTTCTATCGAGTATTTTTGCTTCGCAGTCTATGATTTCGCTGATGAAGTCGAATAACGTACCATTAACTGGAACTTGTTTAGAGTCACTGGGTGGGTTGTGGCACTTCTGAGAGTTGGTGCCTTTTACTACGGCCACTAAAAGAAGAGATACTCTTGGAAAACCATCCTTCATCGTTATTATCTACATACATACACCGACTGACAGAGCAAATGCAACACCAAGAAGGAGTGGTCAGAACTTTATCCCAATTGCAGGGTAGACTGACGTCACTGAGGTATGCTCATGATGTGAAATGCGCCGCTGTGCTGCGCACGTAGCGAACGATAAATGGGACACGGCGATGGCGAATGGCCCACTTCGTACCGTGTTTCCTCAGCCGACAGTCATTGTAGAACGTGTTGTTGTGTGCCACAGGACACGTGTATAGCTAAGAATGCCAGGCCGCCGTCAACGGAGGCATTTCCAGCAGACAGACGACTTTACGAGGGGTATGGTGATCGGGCTGAGAAGGGCAGGTTGGTCGCTTCGTCAAATCGCAGCCGATACCCATAGGGATGTGTCCACGGTGCAGCGCCTGTGGCGAAGATGGTTGGCGCAGGGACATGTGGCACGTGCGAGGGGTCCAGGCGCAGCCCGAGTGACGTCAGCACGCGAGGATCGGCGCATCCGCCGCCAAGCGGTGGCAGCCCCGCACGCCACGACAACCGCCATTCTTCAGCATGTGCAAGACACCCTGGCTGTTCCAATATCGACCAGAACAATTTCCCGTCGATTGGTTGAAGGAGGCCTGCACTCCCGGCGTCCGCTCAGAAGACTACCATTGACTCCACAGCATAGACGTGCACACCTGGCATGGTGCCGGACTAGAGCGACTTGGATGAGGGAATGGCGGAACGTCGTGTTCTCCGATGAGTCACGCTTCTGTTCTGTCCGTGATAGTCACCGCAGACGAGTGTGGCGTCGGCGTGGAGAAAGGTCAAATCCGGCAGTAACTGTGGAGCGCCCTACCGCTAGACAACGCGGCATCATGGTTTGGGGCGCTATTGCGTATGATTCCACGTCACCTCTAGTGCGTATTCAAGGCACGTTAAATGCCCACCGCTACGTGCAGCATGTGCTGCGGCCGGTGGCACTCCCGTACCTTCAGGGGCTGCCCAATGCTCTGTTTCAGCAGGATAATGCCCGCCCACACACTGCTCGCATCTCCCAACAGGCTCTACGAGGTGTACAGATGCTTCCGTGGCCAGCGTACTCTCCGGATCTCTCACCAATCGAACACGTGTGGGATCTCATTGGACGCCGTTTGCAAACTCTGCCCCAGCCTCGTACGGACGACCAACTGTGGCAAATGGTTGACAGAGAATGGAGAACCATCCCTCAGGACACCATCCGCACTCTTATTGACTCTGTACCTCGACGTGTTTCTGTGTGCATCGCCGCTCGCGGTGGTCCTACATCCTACTGAGTCGATGCCGTGCGCATTGTGTAACCTGCATATCGGTTTGAAATAAACATCAATTATTCGTCCGTGCCGTCTCTGTTTTTTCCCCAACTTTCATCCCTTTCGAACCACTCCTCCTTGGTGTTGCATTTGCTCTGTCAGTCAGTGTAAAATAGTAAGGCTCTCGTGTCTGTACATTCAATAAATGAGCGAAGTTTCCTTATAATGATCTTTTTTGTACGTGATACCGACCATTTGAAAGTAAATTCCCTTTGGTGTCAGTCTGTCTAGTTACCTATCTGTCTCTGTTACTATAAATGAAAAACTGTTGGGCGTAACACACGCACTGCAGATGCCACCTACACTCGTTGGAGCGTCTGCTTACAAGGGTTGAACCAGGCTAAGAATAGCCACACGAAATTATTATTATTATTATTATTATTATTATTATTATTATTAATATTATTATTATTATTATTATTATTATTATTATTATTATTATTATTATTATTATTATATCATGCACTTTAAACGCGGGAAGCCAGCGTCTGACAAACTATGCTGTATAACAAGCTAAATGAGTGGTTAAAAGTGAATAATTGATTGGGTGGTTTTAATGTTACCTCATCAATGCAAGGAACATGTGTTAAACATCAGCCTCCTGATATGTCTGAATCACTTATTAGGGCGTGATGTGAAGATTCTACTTGTATTTGCTCATTCAATATTCACGGAACAAACTGCAGCGGACCTTCTCCTCTGAGTAGGAAGGGGATTGCATTCGTTCCCACATCTTCGCCCTGGGGAACGTTCACAAGGAAGCCAACACTCGACTTAGCTTAGCGGTCAGAAAGCAGAATTTCTCATTTAATACGCGTTGTAACACAACTTACACGGCAAAATACCAGGACTGTATTCTTCACATCTAATGAGCAGGAAAAGCTGCATTAAGGTCGGTCTGAAAATTTGTCATTTCTGGAATATCCTACGCGGCAACGTTGTAATTTAAATAAGTGGTACTAAGTAACGCTAACTAATCATGGATAAATTGAACAGTGTTGAACCTAATCAGTCAACAACCTCAAAATAATTGCATGAGAGAATTGTGGGTGCCTGTCAAGCCTTAAGAAAAACTTTAAGTATTTTTGAGTGTGTAAGTAATCCAGTGAAATTCGACAGGTAACTATGCATGTTGATCATTTTATGTGAGACAATCAAAGGAGTTCATAATTACTGGAAATTCAAACAATATATCGGAAATTATGAAATTCTGGATGCGTGTTTATGAAGTGAATCCTCTCCACAGTGGAGTTGCTACATAGCGGAAACTTTGAATTAACGGAAATATTCTATGCTTCCATTTGATTAACGCTCAAATTCGTATGAATTTACTTGTAGTTAGCAATACCTTTCCATTGCGGAGACAGAAATATAGTTCATAAGTAGGGCTATATAGCAGAAAAATATTATACAGATCTAACTACTCTATTCTTTTTTACTCAGAATAAGAGCTGAATTGTTTACAAGTGCTGCATTTTCGAGGCTTTTTTTAAGCATTAAGAAATAAATCACTTTGCATTGTGCTATAAGTTATGTACAGTAAACAGCTGTTGTAATTCAAATGACCGGGCGAGTTAGCCTTGCGGTAAGAGGCGCGCGGCTGTGAGCTTGCACCCGGGAGATAGTGGGTTCGAATTCCACTGCCGGCAGCCCTGAATATGGTTTTCCGTGGTTTCCCATTTTCACACCAGGCAAATGCTGGGAATGTACCTTAATTAAGGCCACGGCCGCTTCCATCCAATTCCTATCCCATAGTCGCCATAAGAGCTATCTGTGTCGGTGCGACGTAAAGCCACTGGCTAGTAATTAAAATGCTTATTTCCCAATACTTGAGGCGAGTAATCCAATTTCCTTGCACATTAGTGAATAGGAAATGGATTATAGCTCCTCTGCCTTGTGTAACGATCAGGAAGGGTGACCAGTATTATAGTACAGTCTGTTGTAAGTCATTAGAATCCCATAAAGCAGTGCATAACACGCGAGTGTAATATACCTTACATTATATCTTGTTCTAAACGCAAACATGTATGCAACGGAAGGGAAACGTTGTAGTTTACGATTCCGTTATGTGTAGGTTCAGGTTGTAACCCGTATTCGGTTTTCTCGGGTACAGGTAATCCGAGCTATTAATCCCTGTATCCAGAGAGTATATGTTGCTCAAAAACGTGTAAACGGATGAACGTGAATATTGACTGAACACGTAAACATACGTTGGGAAGCGTCCCATATTCTAACTCCATTCCTTTGTTGTGAATGCAGCAGGGATATGGAACACTTTCTCCCGTGCCATCAGACATACGTTGGATTAAATTCTTTTAAGTCGTCTTGTCGTAAGCTTCTCCTCGATGCGAGTTGCGAGGTTGAATGGATCTTGAGGAGTGAATGTTTCTGTGAAAGTACGTTTATGCTGCTTATATTATTATGCGTCATGTTACTTCTTATTTGTAAACCATAGATTCTAATGTAAGACTAAGAATTCATATTTTACTCATATGTATACTCTTGATTTCCTTTTGCTAGTTGTTTTACGTCGCACCGACACAGATATGCCTTACGGCGACGATGGGAAGGGAAAGGGCTAGGAGTGGGAAGGAAGCGGCCGTGGCCCTAATTAAGGCACAGCCCCAGCATTTGCCTGGTGTGAAAATGGGAAACCACGGAAAACCATTTTCAGGGCTGCCGACAGTGGGGTTCGAACCTACTATCTCCCGAATACTGGATACTGGCCGCACTTAAGCGACTGGAGCTATCGAGTTCGGTTCTATACTGTTGAAGAGGTGTGGTAAGTGTAGGAGAGGTCTATGTGTCCTAACTTCGCCACTACGAATAACGTCAAATATAATAATAATAATAATAATAATAATAATAATAATAATAATAATAATAATAATAATAATAATAATAATAATCTTCTCGCGTAGTCGCAAATTTATATGACGTGAACGTAAGGGCGGAGTAGCCGAGAGGTAGGCTACTGTATTGACTTCCCAGCCAAGTGATTACGATTGGATTTTCATTATCACCAATTATCTTTCCTAATATAAAAATGCATGTTTCCGAACATTCTAACATTCTCGACCTCTGCTACAAGAAGAGCCGTGCCCGTCCGAATAGTTTATTAAATATCACTCTGCGAGAAGAGCTGTTAGTGAAGCTCAACGAGGATTGGCACGTGAAATTGGATGTTCGAGTATCTGGAACTGAGGGATACCAAAGCCTTCTGTCTCGTGTGTGGTGATGGAATAGTTACCAGTTGAAGCGCCGACGGTGTTTAAACCAGAACTATTAAAAATAATACACAAAAAGTACCCAAACACCAGTGCTGCAAATATGTATTTTAATATACTATCACGATTCACTGCTACTATAATTTATAAGTTTAATTTCACATTTCTTGTCACAATTATTTGGGGACATGTCCTTTGCCGGCGAGACCTAGTGTTTACAATGCACTATGTCCTATGCTATGGATTATTTGTTACCCATCTCATTCTCATTCTTGACTTTGACGATATGAAAGTGACTGAGGTATGAGCGGTGCTAGTAATGCCATTCGTTATGGAGCCAGTCCCTGTTGTGAATGGTGTGAAAATGTCACTCATAGGGTAGGTTGGTGCAAGTATTTCAGTGGACTCGAGAGATTGATTCTTAATAGAAACTTCTGGCTTGGTGAGAAAAGCAACGGGAAACTACCTCACTCCTCATTTCCCTAGTGTGCCTCTTCAGTGACGCCTAGGCCATCTATGGCACCTGTTGGCGGATGTGTTGAGGGTCAACCTGCCTTACGTATTAACATTCAACAAACAAACAAACAAACAAACAAACAAACAAACAAACATTTGGGTAAATCATCAGTTGGTCCCCAACTCAATGCTGTTCTAACTTTGCTGTACGCCTAAACTTCACATTACAATTGATATTTTGCACGTGTACCACAATTTGTAAGCTGAAACTTACTGTTGCAACCGCAACTAATATAAATACCTTATAAATGTTTATCGAGCCTCATTCTAAGGTATACCATGTCGGCGTATTTGGAAAATGTAAGTTTGTATATATTATTTCTTCTTCAACGTAGTTGATTTTAGCCTCCTCGGGAGACTGATTACCTCGGATCGAGTAGGGATATTTCAATCGCCTTGACAAAAATACTGTAATGTGTTCGAAACGTCGGCAAAATCTACGTAATTTGCATAAAACAACAACACGGTTCAACCGGAAGAACTAAACAAAAAGAAGCCGTGGAAGCTTCACATTTTTTATTATTATTATTATTATTTTTTTTTTGCAAGTTGCTTTACGTCGCGCTGACACAGATAGGTCTTATGGCGACGATGGGACAGGAAGGGGCTACGAGTGGGAAGGAAGCGGCCGTGGCCTTAATTACGGTACAGCCCCAGCATTCGCTTGGTGTGAAAATGGGAAACCACGGAAAACCATCTTCAGGGCTGCCGACAGTGGGGTTCGAAACCACTATCTCCCGAATACTGGACACTGGCCGCACTTAAGCTACTGCAGCTATCGAGCTCGGTAAGCTTCACATCTAAGATAAGTTTGTATTCTAAACAGGGTAGTATCTGTGGTGTAGTGGTTAGTGTGATTAGCTGGCACTCCCGGAGGCCCAGATTCGATACCCGGCTCTGCCAAGAAATTTGAAAAATGGTACAGGGCAGGAACGGGGTCTACTCAGCCTCGGGAGGTCAACTGAGTGGAGGTAGGTTCGATTCCCACCTCAGCCACCCTGGAAGTGGTTTCCCACGTCTCCTCCAGGCAAATGCCGGGATCGTACCTAACTTAAGGCCGTGGCTACTTCCTTCCATCTTCTTTGTCTTATCCCTTCCAATCTTCCCATCCCCCACCAAGGCCCCTGTTCAGCATAGCAGGTGAGGCCGCAGGGGCGAGGTACTGGTCATCCTCCCCAGTTGTATCCCCTGACCCAATGTCTCACGCTGCAGGACACTGCCCTTGAGGCGGTAGAGGTGGGATCTCTCGCTGTGTCCGAGATAAAAGCCAACCCTAGGGGGTAAGCAGATTAAGAAAGAAAGAAAGAACTGAGGGTAGTAACACAGTTAATTCAGACTTGTGTCACCGACTGAGGAGATGTCTGATCCGAAAGTCAGCGGACTAGTCCTACAAAGCCAGACAATACGGCTGAGGCTGTCGTCACGTTGACTACGTACACTCGAATAGATGTATGCCATTTGGTTGCCCAGCAGACCTGGACCTTAATGGACTGTTGCGCCACGGGTGATTTCTTCGCATTATATACCCTGTCAATCTAGTGCTATTTATTTGTTTTAAAGATTTAGGCCACACGCGTTGTATAAATGTCCTATAAGCCTCGGAGCCTTGGTGCGTGACAGTGAGGATGGTGCTGCACACACATTAATAGTTTGAAGTCCTCAAGCCGTAGGTTGTGGCGTAATATAGCTCCTGAATGGACACACTAACCCACCGCTACCGAAAACGAAACGTTTGCCTATGTGTAATGGTGCATCAGGTCCACACAGAAATTTAATAAACTATAATCTAGCGATTCTGCACGGTGTGCGCAGTAGAGCTGTACAAAACCACACATAGACTCATTTAAACAGATTTACAAGAAATGGACCCCGCTCAGAGCTTTCTGCTAAAATACGCTGATCAGTGAGCGTTAGGAAGGACCAAACTCGAAACGGTGTTCAACTTCACGGAACAAATGAATCTACCAAACAGTCCATGCTGTTTGATCACGAAGAACAGAAACGAGTCTGGACAAATCGAGCAGTTTGGAAACTCGGAAGTTCAAGTGACTCACTCATTGGTACACTGTCGCCACATGCATTGGCTCTCCACACACCTTTCTTGTACAGTAAATGCATATAACACTCGTTACGCACACGCATGAATTAGAATAATAGCAAAAATTCTCAGTTTGATCACCCAAAATGTGACCGAAAAATTGAGCAGTCTGGTGTATCGAACCTCATTTCTTCTTCTTCCCAATCTGTTTACTCTCCAGGGTCGGTTTTTTCCTCGGACTCAGCTACGGATCCCACCTCTACCGCCTCAAGGGCAGTGTCCTGGAGCTTCAGACTCTGGGTCGAGGGATGAAACTGGGGGGCCTCACCTGCTATGCTAAACAGGGGCCCTGCGGGGGGATGGGGAGTTTGGAAGGGATATACAAGGAAGACGGAAGGAAGCGGCCGTGGCCTTAAGTAAGATACCATCCCGACATTTGCCTGGAGGAGAAGTGGGAAACCATGGAAAACCACTTCCAAGATGGCTGAGGTGGGAATCGAACCAACCTCTACTGAGTTGACCTCCCGAGGCTGAGTGGACCCCGTTCCAGCCCTCGTACCACTTTTCAAATTTCGTGGCAGAGCCGGGAATCGAAGCCTGGCCTCCGGGGGTGGCAGCTAATCACACTAATCACAATTGAACATTGGAAACAGTGATATATCCTGATCCCGTTTCCCTATCTATTGCCAGGATGTCATTTTTACGATAACAACTTTCGTTGATTGCAACGCGGTGGACTTCCTCGTAGACCTCAAGTTTTTAATGGCCAGGTCTGACGCTGTCTTGCTCTTCATTGGATGATGCCTAGTATTCTTCACGAGATTCCCATACTGGAAAAACTCAATAACATGTGTAAGAGTTTCAGTCTCGTTGCGGTGTCTGCAACAGATGCCGTTCTGACTCCTTTGGTGGTGGTTCTTCCTATGTCAATGTTAGCGTAAAGAGTGTAGACACAAATTCCAGAGAAAATAATACAGGAATATATCTACCCAATAGGAATCACCAGTCTGGGTGATAATTGTTTAATTTATAATATTACTTAATTATTTTTTCCGCCAGGATTTTGTCGATCATTTAAACGATAGTTTAGAGGACTCACCTCTCCAATACACCACACAATCAGAAATGTTTTGCTTTCAACGCGAGGTGACTTGGACAGAAACAATCTTCATGTTGCAATTAAATGGAAAAGTACTTTATTATTAAATATGTGACGGAAACTCGACGAATTATTTTCCTCCATCCGAATTTGCTGATCATAACTTCAAAATTTTGCTTTTGATCGTTCCTTTGCAATAGTTTACAGGAAAACTACTCTCCCATACAACTTTGAGTTTGAGTTTTCAACGTAGGGTGACTTGGATGTAATCAAATTTAATGTGGGAACTGAATAAAAAGACACTTAATCTTAAATATCTAACACTAGCAAGAAGCCTATCCACTGACCTGAAATTACTTACACCCTCTACTCGTGTTCGAATTTAGGACCCACTTAAAAGTATTGACTTCAAAGGACTTCCTTCGAACGGGATTAAAATTTATCTCTCTCCTTGGCACATGCCAGTATTACGTTGCCGAAGTTTTGAAGATCCATACAACGCTCTAAATGAAGCAAGTGCTATTATGCCTTTAAAATTACATATTGTAGGAGCTGAAACTACAATATGGAGTATTATAAAATCGGTCTCATTTAGTGAATTTGATACTTGAGGACTCGGATATGTTTCATTTTATTTCGTGTCCTATAGTTGGAAAATTATTTTTCATGGGAGAAGTTAGTGACTTTTTGATGACCATTCTCAATAATTTTCGTCTGGGGTATTGAGCATAATTATACTAACTCAGGGAAATTTTATCATGATATCTTCATCATCATCATCATAATCAAATGGTCTCACCGTCCGCGAACATTTTGATTTGACATCATTTAGGTCCCAGTGTGTCAATTTCGATATTCCAGTTCACGGTAATCTACCAGATGGCATAGAGACTGGAAGTATATAGAGGGCGAGATATGGCTGATCTTTAATCACTTTTGTAGGGTAAACATTGAATTTTTCACCTCAAATCCTTCGATGTAGCCATGGTACGATATAGAGTGACGAATGAAATTATTTCCACCCTTGAAGAACTAAACACTTCTGTTGAGTTTGAAACCGCGATCATGCGATCCGGAGAGCTACACTGTATCATTCATTCACAAAGGGACCTACCCAGAGTCCTGTAAAGTAGGGCTGTAGAAGGGATGTAACATAATGAGGACGGAAGGAGAATCTGTTGTGTTGGATTTAATAACATTCAGCACGATGGCCAAGCGTGTTGCTGTCTGAGGATAGATACAATACAGAAATCCCATACGAAACAAATAAAACAAACTGTTGAGAAAGTGAATCGCCACAAGAAAAATTCAATAAGAGGAAGAAAGATATGAAGTATTTGATTATTCATTTGTATTTAATGTTATGGCTTTTCGCTCATTTAATTAATTAAGTATTCAATCAATTATTCATTCATTCACTCATTCATTCGTACAGCGATTTGTTGCCGATGCGACAATGTGTACAACTCTAAGGATTTAAGGGGCGTACGTGATTCATAATATTACCTCGAGTGGTTGCAATCTACTAATCATCAAGATGACAGTTGACTAAAATTTACATATAAATGATTTCTCATTATTTTCATTGATCCTTTAAATGTAAGAATATGATGTCTATAAAATAATATTTTGTAAATCCCCTTGCGTAGAAGAATTGCACAACAAAATTGGGAATTGTTTCCCTGGTCCATGAAAAAATTCCTACAACTTTGATATTAGAAATCCTGTAGAGATCTTTGAAATATATCGTGCGGAAATAAAGTTAATTTGGAAGGACTACGTGCATTTTAATGCCAAATGGTTGTAGATATATCTCCTACCAAGAGTTCCCGCGTTAAAGTGAGACTTAATTAGATGTGTACATTGTAAATTTTTTGAAAGGTCATATTGTCAGAATTTTGGCCATAGGAACATTTTAACGAGCCTGGAGCCAACAACATGAATTTGTTGAACTTAAATTCTCTCAAATGCTACCGTCTTTACCTGGGACTCAAGCTGCTTCGATGATCAGACAAGGACCACATTCTAACCGACTGAATCACCGACGTCAGATATTGTTTCTATGTTAGATTATTATTCTTCCTGACCTCCGAATTTTTTGTGGTCGGCCAAGTTTTGCAACCGGAAAACCTTGATGGGAACTCGGTTTGGAGAGAATTATTCACTGTTGAGTGTTTCTTCGGTGGTTGGTAGTGCAATATATTGTTCATAAACGATGTTGATATGATTGCGAACATAAACGACTAGTCCCAGAGTCAGAGAAATTTACCAGATGCTGCTAATATGTCCAACATGGATCCTGTAAACCGAAGGCCAATGCGCTGGCAATACAGCCAAGGAGCCAGACTATTACTAGGTTAGGTTATTATTGACAGGTAGGAAGGGTTGCAGGAAATAAACTCAGTTAGGAATAAAGTCGACGGATTAATCTGCGCGTGAGGACCACTTTAGGTGGAGAGTTCATAACAGGCAACAGGAGAAGGATAGGTTACCTAGGAGAATGATAAACTCAGGCGTGAAGAGTAAGAGAAGCTCAGGGAGGAAAAGGTGACGACGGCAAGGCTGTGTTTTGTAATGACATAAAGATAGGAGGTTTGGGACTGAACGAGGCCACAGAGGTATTTGCAAGTAGTGTTGGCTACTGAATGCATGATTCGAAGCAGTGTATCGATTCATTCAAGTGTCCGAGTGAATCGATTCACAGGAACGCAACGGCGAGCTCACGGCACACGATTCAGCTTACTCCCTGCGGACATTGCTGAGTGGCGCACTCACTGGACGTTGACGGGGAGCCGAGCTTCCGCTGCAGCGAGACAGTAAATCATGGCACATCGAAAGAATCGTGAACGAGCGCGGCTCAGTGAGACACATGATACACACGGCTCCTTGTCGGCTCACTGGACACGCGGAGAGCCGAGCTTCCGCTGCAGCGAGACAGTGAATCATGGCACATCGAAAGAATCGTGAACGAGCGCGGCTCAGTGAGACACATGATACACACGGCTCCTTATCGGCTCACTGGACACGCGGAGAGCCGAGCTTCCGCTGGAGCGAGACATACAGTGAGCCATGCTACACTGAAAGAATCGTATGCTATAATGGTCTCTCGAGCTCAGCTCATTTGAAAATAATACCCATTTGCATTCACTGTCCTCTTCTTACAGGTAGATTTAAATAATAGATGGATTTATTTGCGGTGTTAAAAAGGTAGTCACAACATAATTCTGAAGTAGCTAGTAAGTAGGTAGGCTATTAGGTTATACTATTTATTAGTTGAATGAATCTTAGTATTATAACTTAGTTGACATTAGACAATTAAACTCGACTCTAGCCTGCCCTAGGACTATGAGTCATGCTCATGACCACTCAAAAGTACCTGTTTTATATAGGGATGGGAAGAACGGCTTAGTATTCCCTCAGGTCATATGTCACATCGTTGCACAAGACTTCAATCATATGTGGACAGACGCAATAACAGTATGTTGAATCAGAAAACCAGCGGGCTACTGTACATCTCGGGTAGCCTATACAAAATATGACGATTAAAAAATTCCTCAGCTGATAGACAAATACTTTTTTTTAAATGACTGACTGAGTTGTCGTGCGGTTAATATCGTGTGGCTATGCGCTTGCATTCGGGGGATGGTGGGTTCGAATACCACCGTCGGCAGCCGTTAAGGTGGTTTTTCCGTAGTTTCCCCATTTTCACACCAGGAAATGCTGGGACTGTACCTTAATTCAGGCCATGGCTGCTACCTTCCTAACCTTTCCCACCCTGCGTCGCCGGAAATCTTCGATGTATTAGAGTAACTAGCATTTTTTCTAAGAAAGGAGTTCATAGTATGAAGACCAGGTGGCAGCTGCGAGCACTGAATGCTGTTGCTGCTGTCTTACCAGCACATAATACACAGATGCAGTAGGAGCGGTGACCAATGAGCCGTGAATCGGATCACTGTATCGATTCAGTAATGTGAACGGAATCAAATGAATCGATTCAGTAAAATGAATCGAATGTCCCATCACTATTTGCAAGGAGACGTTTGTGTAGGCACAACTGAACGCTGGAAGGCATAACAATCTGTAACAGAAATGTACGTAATTCCAGATATAATTCTACCTACCTATGTATCTTCCTTATTCTAAAATTCCAATACAGTTGTCTTTTACGTTTAAGCAGCAACCTTCGCTACTCTCGTGTCCATTCTGTAATTTAGCCGACATACGATGTTTCAAGCAATGAATCCAAACGGTAGTATACTTCTCTCTCCTCAAGCAGATTTTTGTGAGCCATCATTAGAGTGAAGTACAGTAGCCTTCTTTTACTAACCAACGCTTTTACTTTCATGTCCTGTAAATGTCTCCACAAAGGACGCAAGCTCTTTCGTCTTCCTTATAAACACTGCAATGTAATAAAGGTTGAAAAAGAGCCATCCGAGGAACCAAGGTGAAGTCAAAGGAAAGCAGTAGCGGAAGTGTCTTTGTGTTAAATACGGGAGGCTCTGGCAGATGGCGGCACATATTATCAGTTTCGTGTTCTGTGCTCTAATTACCTCCACCCCGCCTTGCTTCTCTCCCCTCATGTATCGTATTTCATTGTGGGCGAAGGTAATGAGACGGCTCTAAGAGGGACTGGAGGGATAGAACTCTTATGAGCATCAAAGATAGCAGAGAATTGTTTTGCAGAGCAAAGATAAAATTAATTTCAACAGATCACTGATTTTCTGTTGTTTCTAAAAAAGGAAGGCACGTCTTCAATCTGGTTCAGTTATACTGGCTGGTTCTAATAAAAGGATTTTACTGTCGAGAGACTACCATTGTTATTATCAGATACCATAAATGAAACATTAAGAACTTGAATAATAAACGTTAATTTCTTTGCCGTCTGCTGTTCTCCATTGCACATTGCACAGTGCACCATACGATCGATACCTGCCTGAAGATGATGTAGCTTGAAACATCTGTACTGGTACCAAGCCAAGCCAAGTCAAGCCATCTCCGTGCAGGCCATGAAGGCCCTTGGAGTGTGTAAGAGTAAGGCTTGCACCATAATCGCCTTCATTCCAAGGATTTAACCTAATACATTTTTTTTTGGTTGAGTGAGCCTCGTTGCTGCGTGTCTATCCAGAAACGGAAATTTCGTTTCACCTTCCTTACGGGGAATAGAACCCACGCCCTTCCAGATAAGATGAACACGCCTTTACCTCCTCGGCTAAACAACCCGCACATCGGTACTACTCGTAGTATCCTTTGAAATTATTCTATTCTCTTCAGTCCGTATGTAGCATATGCTCTACATGTGGTTTTGTCTACTTACAGCCGGGCTGAGTGGCTCAGACGGTTAAGGCGCTAGCCTTCTAACCCCAACTTGGCAGGTTCGATCCTGGCTCAGTCCGGTGGTATTTGAAGGTGCTCAAATACGACAGCCTCGTGTCGGTAGATTTACTGGCACGTAAAAGAACTCCTGCGGGACTAAATTCCGGCACCTCGGCGTCTCCGAAGACCGTAAAAGTAGTTAGTGGGACGTAAAGCAAATAGCATTATTATTGTCTATTTACAATAAAATAAAATAATTTAAGGAAAAAAGTAATAATGGTAGGAAAGTCAACTCAGAGTCCTGATGTAGCATATATGCTACACGAATGAAACAACTTAGTGAAACACACTAATTTTCTATGGTGAATTTTTTAAAATTATTTGGGAAAAATATAACGCTTTGAATACATCAACAGGCTCGGGAGTGAAGAGGTTAAAATAATTTATATTGCGGACGCGATGTTGAAACAACTTGTCTTTTAGACGAACCCATAGTGAAACGTTTGATGAGATCAAATGTAAAGAGTAGGGGTGGGTTTTTTAATGCTATTTGTTCGGGGCGTCGACCCATGTGGATCTTTTGCCCCTACTGGCACCCTCTTGTATGAACCTGCGTGTAATTGGAATGTCGGTAGTGTGGAATGTTGTGTGTGAGGAAAGGAAGATTAAGGACGTCACAAACACTCAGTCCCCAGGCAGGAATATTAATTATTATAATTAAAAGCCCCTGACCCGGCCGGGAATCGAGCCCGGTGCCGCCGAGTGACAGGCGGACGCGTTTCCCCCTACACCGCGGGGCCGGACTGGGGGTGGGGGATAAGCCAGCCGGCAATTCCACAGGTCCGCGTATGCCGATCCAGAGTTCCAGGAATGTTTCTTCCAGTGAAACGCCGTATACATTAATAAAGGCCACACGTTATATAATTACAGATAACATCTCAAAAATTTAAACAAAATACTGTATTGATATATAAAAAATGTATAAAAACATTTGGTCACCCTTCCATGATCGTTATGTTTCTGTGTAGATCCAAAAGGAACCCGTTAAATTAGTGAATTAGTTTCATTAGTTAACCTTTAATTAGTCGCTCACGGAGATTTCCTCCGGGACGATTACATTTTGCACGGTACTGAACTTCCCAGTTGAACTGCGGGTCTCCGCATCCCTATACCTTTCTCCTTGTTCATTTGGACTCGTCCTGTCAGCATTTCGGCGCGATCATGCATCCTGTGTGCGAGAGTGGGATCGTTGTTGTGAGTACTGAGATCACTTGGACGTTTCATCCGTGTGCGATTAAATAAATTACCTAATATTTTAGTGCACAATTATTTATTTTGGAGGTCGATGACCTTGTTGTTTTGTTTTCTAAACTTATTTTAGAAAAATATTATTTCATATTTCATGTAATGTGATCGTCGTAGGTAATGGCGAGTCTCACGAATTTAATATCATAAAATCATTCGACGTAGTTAGGGTCTACATTATTCTGATTTTAGATCAAACAAACTGTGTAAAAATAACCTACAAGTACTTAAAAGGTTTTCTTTTAATTATACCTAAGAATACTCCAACGAACATGCCAAAACAACATCTCAAAGGACGAAAATGACGCGCATTTTCAACCGCGGAGGTTACCTCCGTGCGCGACTAGTAACGTAATAATTTTAGCGCGACTAGACAAGGGTTTATCTTCAGAGCTTATATATTTCGTCAGTATTTCTTTATGAAAATTTATAATTATCTGAGTGACACAGTGAGAACATCAGTTTTCTGATAGTTAATTGAGGCTCGATTACGTTTATTAAGTACTAACCGAACGTATCCGCCGGGCTTCTGTTTGTACCTTACGTTGAAGTGTAATGTTTAAGCAGTAACCTTCGCTACTCTCGTGTCCATTCTGAATTAGTAGGACGTATCAAGAACCGGCTATGTGCTCATCCTAGTAGCGCCCACCCGGTGTTTGTACTGAATCGCGTGCTTAAACGCATAAAATCCGAGTTTATTGGAGAGCCATTAAACTTACAAAGAAAATGCGCAAGTCTTTTCTGTTGAAAACGGAATTTTAAGCATTCACGCTGGGTTTTATTTCATAATATGGCTAACCATTTGCCCAGTACTTTGGTTTTTACCAAGTTTAGTAACTACCTGCTATTTATAAAGGGTTATATTTTTTATTGAAAAATTAGAATAGGCTTGCATTTGGATTGAAAATCTGAGTTATATCCGCACCCTTTTTCAGCCCATTTGATACGGTAGTTCGGGCATTATTGAGCGAGAAATGAAAAAACAATATCTCATTTTAAACTATTACTTGATTATTTAAAATAATTTAAACTATATAAAATAAGAGTTTTGTCTGCACATTGCCCAGAATTGAAAAAGATTGGTATTACTTTTCAGTAATTTATGTCTGTCTGTCTGTCTGTCTGTCTGTCTGTCTGTCTGTCTGTCTGTCTGTCTGTCTGTCTGTCTGTCTGTCTGTCTGTCTGTCTGTCTGTCTGTCTGTCTGTCTGTCTGTCTGTCTGTCTGTCTGTCTGTCTTGAACCCATGACCTTTGTGCCCTAAGAATATCATGTATTAAATTGTCAATTTAATAAGAAGTTCGATTCTTGATAGCATGGAATTGACACGTGGCGAGGGGGTGATTACCTTCGGTCCCACGCTCTGGGATACGTGACGTCAGTCGCACGCGCCAACGGCGGAAGAATCTTAAGTCATTTTTGTGAACTATTTCAGAAGAGCACGTGTATATGGCGTGTCCAAGCCAAGTCGAAAATATAGTGCCTATCAAATGAGGTCATTTATCCCACAAATTGAACATGTATACATTTTAAATGTCCATGAACACTACCGCCGGAAATGTAGCGAGTATGTAGTCACCTTCAGAACTCTTGTAATTACAGTTTAGTTAAGTCAGAAAAGTAACAGAAATTTTCTTGGCGGCAAGGGGAGATGCCCGGAGAGAGGGGGTAGCTGCTATATATAAGAATTGACGCCATAACGAAGCCCCTGCATTTTGTATTACGAAGCTAAAGACGGAGGGATGAGCTGCTCTGTGGAATCGAACGACAAAAGTAGATTAAGTCCAACCCACAGATTTTAGCCATTGTGGCTGGGGTCTTGACTCCATGTTTTCCTTGAATGGAAATAATTGTACCAGATAGGACGGTCAAAGTACCGAATAAATTCTTCTGTGATAAATAAAGTAATTCGTGTGCGGATATAATTACAGTCCATCGTGTTCGCTCAACAAGAACAAGTGGAGGGCATTCTTTTCTTTTTTTTTTGCTTTATTTCCAGGAAACCGGAAGACTAAAATGATCTGTAAAGGCAGAAATGTAAAAATGGCTAAATAAAAATGCCAGGGTCGCTGCTGAGCGCAATGATGACCGACGGCGTAACGTAAGGTATGTGACTTACCATCTTACCACCTATTATATCGTCGTTGCCGCGACAAAACCTCCTATGTGAATTAATTTTAGCTTAGAACTTTGGCTGGTAAGGTTCTGTCATCTAAGGTGCAATATCGTGTGCATACTGTCAAGGCATTCTCGCTCTTCACAATGTATGTGCTGCGGGTCAGTATACCTCCAAAACATATTATCACATAGGAGGTTTTGTCCCGGCAACGACGATATCTTGTTTCATGATCTCTAAATATGTGTATTTGAATGGGGTGTATACGACGCAGTTGGTCACCTCTATGTTGTTTTTGTAAATGTCAGAATCTTTACAGCAATGTGCAGGAAAGGTCCACCAAATACGTTGCAGTAAACAAGAATTACTCACTTGTATACCGTAATCAGATATGCATTAACGAAGGAGGTGGTCATTTTGAACATTTACTTCATTAATCGAAGAGCTACTAAGAAATGAACACACCAGAGTACCTGCAACATAAGAACTGATCACGATTTAGATTTGTGTTAAACAACGCGACTCACACGAACATTTAACAACGAAATAAAACATCGTCCTATATCCGACTCGAAACTCCGACTAACGAGCACCGCTTTCCTCCTATGACTTCAGCACGCTTGCCTATCTTGAGCTGTCGTTTGTCAGCATCATATCAACACTACTTCCTATCATTCAGCCGTCATATTGTCTGTACATGAAGTTTCTGTGATACAGACTGTTCATGATTCTTTACAATCATTCGGTATTTTATCGTTAATGATGATTTCGTTGACACGAATAAACGATTAATAGAAAGGGTATAAGACCAGAAATTGCTGTGAGTATCCAAGGTCAATGTTGGTATATTGTATGTCGTCCAATTCACTACTAAGAAAATGTACTCCTTCGAGGGAAGCTGGCACCCCAAAATTTTGGTAGACGGTGAGGTAATAAATCTCCGGCATTAACATGAACATCATCACTATAACCAACCTCATCATTACCCAAGACGAAGGAGTTGAAATTGAACCGAACGCCAGATACAAATCCAGACCTAAAATGCGATCACACTTTAAAGTTATCACGTTAGATGACGACCTTCGTATGGGAAAAATACCCTGAAATATTTTATTATGATGATCAAGAGACACATTCTTGTTTTCAGAGGAAGGAAGGAAGGAAAAAGAAAGAAAGAAAGAAAGAAAAAGAAAGAAAGAAAGTAGTAAAGGAGGAAGGAAGGAAGAAAGAAAGGAAGGAAGAAAGGAAGGAAGGAAGAAAATACTGAACCCATGACCTTTGTGTCCTAAGAATATTATGTATTAAATTGTCAATTGGAATAAGAAGTTCAATTTCTCGATATCACGGGAGTGACACGTTGCATGGGGTGGCTACCTTCTGTCCCACGCTCTGAGAGGTGACGTCATTCGCACGTGACGACCGCGGAAGAATCTAAGTCATTAAGGTGGATTATTTCAGAAGGACGCGCGTGTCTCGCTTACCTACGCCAAGTCGACAAAATATAGTGCCTATCAAATGAAGTCATTTATCCAGCTAATTGAATATGTATAAATTTTAAATGTCCATGAACACTACCGCCGGCAATGTAGCAAGTATGTGGTTACCTTCAAAACTCTTGTAATTACAGTTCAGTTAAGTCAGAAAAGTTACGAAAATTTTCATGGCGGCAAAGTAAAATGCCCGGAGAGAGGGGGTAGTTTCTATAAATAAGAAGGGACGCCATTATGAAGCCCCTGCATTTTGTATCATGAGGCTGAAGGCGGAGGGTTGAACTGCTTAGTAAAATCGAACGACAAAAGTAGACTAAGTCCAACCAACAGATTTTAGCCGACATGGCTGGGTTCTTGACTCCATGTGGAGGTAGTTTTTCTTGAGTGGAAGTAATTGTACAAAAAGGACAGTCAAGGTACCGACAAAATTTGTATTAATTGTGTGTGCTAAAGAAAGTAATTCGTGTGCGGGAAATAATTACAGTCCGTCGTGTGCGATCAACAAGAACAAGTGGAGGGCATTTTCTTTTTTTATGCTTTATTTCCAGGAAACCTGAAGACAAAAATGATCTGTACAGCCAGAAATGTAAAAATGGCTCAATAAAAATGCCAGGGTCACAGGTGAGCCCTAAGATGAATGCTGGCGTGACTTAAGGTATGTGACTTACCATCTTGCCACCTACTATATCTTGTTTCATGATGTCTAACTCATATGTATTTGTAGGGGGTATATACGACGCAGTTGGTCGCCCGTATGTGGTTTTTTTCAATGTCAGAATACGACGAAAAAGGGTCATTTGTTTTATTTTCCACTTGGATAAATTTTTGAAGTCTTGCGAGTGCCGTATGATGTTGTAAAAAGTTATTAAATAGGGTTTCGAAGTGATATCCCGTGCAATGTAGATCGTCATTTCCGTGTGTTTATTGCCTATATTTTGTGTTGTCAAATTAGGATGTTCATTCGGTGTAAAAAAATTCAATTGGAATTTTGATGGAGTTGGTGCAAATGGGAACCGTGGTTACCCATTTTCAATCGGATGGAAGCGCTGTACGTAGTGTTGAGTAACGCATGTCGGTGAATTTGTCATGAGTGTAGTGTATTCTTTGTCCGTTTAAACCGTGTCTGAGTGAAAATAATATCAGCAAACTTGTAAGTCATTTTCGTGAAAATCCAGTTATTAAATCACGATATCATTTTATGCGAAGTTATTCATTATTAAAGCACTGTGCGTTATTAGACGTCGTGGATTCTAGTAAGGATTTTTTCCAGTTCTTTTGTCAGTGATAGTCGTCGAGTTTGGGAAACACAGGTTAGTTTTGTCGTGTGAGTCGAGATGAGATTTGTGAATCAGGTGTTGGAGACCTGTCAATGAAGCCGGGACTTGTGGAAGCCCGAGGAAGATTTTATAATGATGGGAATGGAAAGCATAATACGAGAATCCGCGACGGTATAAATTTGCGATGTGTACAATTATTGTAGGACTTTTAAAAGTAAATCTGGTTAGTCAGAATATATCGTATTTTGTAAGTAGTCTTTTGCGAAGTTAAAAGTTTCATTCTTTGAGGTCAGTCAAGCATGATGAACAGATGTTTCATATCGAGACTGACAGACAGGGAAGGGTCGTTTGTATCGAGACCGGCAGCTGATCGAGGGGGAACAGTTTGTATAACGGTATAACGGAACATGTAGTGGTTTACGTGTGGTATTGAGATTGCATCCGTGGCAACCGAGATAAACAATTACGGAATCTAGTTGAAATTTCCATCCGGGAATAACGTGCGAGTAGTTGGATACTGTGAATTTGTTTAATTGAGAACGTAATGTACATTTGAGACCACGAACTTAGAGTATAATGTGCAAGGTTAGCTAAATTCAGGGTTGTCCAAAATATAGAGCGGTGGTAGTGATGATTGTTTTGTTTGTGAAGGGTGCGCAAACTTTATAAAATGTTATGACGAGGTATGACATCGTAATTATACGGCGAGTTGCTTTTGGTTTGTACGTAATTATTAGGGTTAGCCAAGTGTTAATAATGGCTAGGGTTAGATTAGATTTAAAGTCTGAGGTCATGAAACAAGGTATAAAACTGGACATGAATGATGTAATAGTTCTTTTCCAGCTACAGGAATCAACAGATAAACATCAAACATAATTAAACAAATTACGTCCAAAATTGTGTAGGAACTTGTAAAGAAACCATTCGTCCGTGGAAATAAAATTTGTTGTTCTTTAAGATTTCATTAAATCATTTAAATTTATTTAATTATTAAATTCAATGAAAACCGTATTTTGAAATAACTTTAAAATCAATTGAACAACTTGAAGATGCATTCTGGAAATCGTAGTTTATTTTCTGTGGTATATGTAAATGTTAACGTAACGATTAAGGGGACATATCCGAAGGTAATGGATTTTACTACCACAAAGTATTGTGAGCATTGTTGTTGTTACATTATTAGACTTTGATTGATGGAGCAGTAAATGTGCTGGGGTTAGTAAAGTGGAAACCTTGGTCATCAACCGATTTAAATTAATTGTGTTTAGCCTTCAGCTTAGAAACTTGGATGGTCAGGGGGTCATCAAACTCAGTGACTGAGATTAGGGCCATACGCCACTGTAGCATCATTTTCCTTGCGGTCATCATCCACAATGACTTTAAAGTAACTTAGAAGTTTAGATGTCTGTCCATGACATAGTCGCAGGTCACATCGATTCAATTAAGGGTCCATGCCGTATAACCACTGTGTGGCACACACCGATTGGACTGCCTTAATTATGATCAGAGTCCAGAATTCGTGTTACGAGGGCTGGACCATAAAGAATCACTATGATGGTACATGTAGTCCCATATGGAAGCCGAATTTAAGGATTTCCAGACTTTCCTTTCTTAAATTAATGATTGAGACAATGGTATCTTGTAACGATGCCCATCAGTCAGTTACGGCAGAGGCTCACACCAGTGTTCTGATCCTCCATGTAAAAATAATGGTGGTGTCCAGTGGACACGGTTGACTTCAGTGATACCGTTGATCAATCATAATTGCTTCAGAAATTACTTGAATAAATAGGAACATCTTTTTAAACAAACCTTTCATTTGAGTAGATAGATTAGAATTACTGAATCCTACCTTTACCTCAGCAAGTGACGAAGAACCCGATACGACCCAAGAGACAGATCTCATGAACTTGTGCTGAATAGGTAAGAAAGGTAGGTATCCTTCAGTATGGACCGAAGGGTTCAATACATAGAATATATCAAATTCCCAAAGAAGTTCTCTCATCCTTCTTTGAGTGTTCGGAAACTTAGCAGTTTTTGGGTTGGAAATGAATAACAAACTGACCTAGAAGTATCAGATAAGAATGCAGAAGAGGGTTTCTTAGGACCAGTGACTGGAAGTAATGTCTTATTCAGCACGGTTTTCCTGTATCCTCATGACCACTTGGGAAGTGTTTCAACTTGTCCTAATCAACTAATCTACTGTAGCTGGTAGGTAGAAGTCTACCTATAATGTGACAGAATATTTTGCTTGGGAAGAAGTCCTTCCAATAAGAATCATCCGTAAAATTTCCTGATCGAAGGATTGCTCTGAGATTTCGTCCATATTAGGCAATAAACAGAAACATACTGTTTTCAAATTAGTGGAACGCTTGAAATTTATTCCTATTACAAAAGCACAGGCATCACATACTTACCACATTAAAAATGATAATACACAACAAACATTTCCACTCGAAATACCACAGGGAACATCATCAGAGAAGGAACGTGTATTCAGGGTAATTTTACAGTTATCTTATTGCATTGCGATTTTATACCCTCTCTTTCAGCCATATCTTCCGTAGTTGCGTGACATAGTCACCAAAGGAACATAACATTACTGACTAGATACTTATTTAGTCAATATCTATGACATGGTATGCATTTTATGTAAACAATTGCGGCCGTTAATCCAACACAGTCCGGATCGAAGTTTCTTTTCAATAAAGCATTAGCAAAAGTCACAATTTAGAGGAACAACCATTCTGATGGCTAGGAATTCACTGTATTGTTGAAAGAACTCACTAGGAACTGCTATAGGCCTTCAGTACTCCCATTCCGTATGGTACTTTTCAAAGCAACTCTCAGCATGCAGTGGGACTTTGCCACAAAGATTGCATTCCTATCTCGTTTCACAGAGCCCTGGACGTACACGGCGTAAACTACTCAGCTTCGAAACGTATTCTTATTTGGAGAAGTGGTGTATTTCTTCTTAAGATTTACGGTTTGGCCCAAACTGCGGTCGCCCAGAAATTTTCCGGCCTAGGCAGAGTGCAACATTTGTTTGTTTAACGTTTGCATTTACCTGCGCTCCAGAAATTATGTCATCATCTTTGTGACTGTTTCATTAAAACACAAGCTCAGATCACGATAAGATTCGTTTCCAATATCTTTATACACGTGAGTTTTTCTTTTTGGTACTTTTAGCACTTTTAGCTATCGTGTTTACTGTAGGCTTGGCGCCTCGATTCCTACCTTGGATACATTCTTCCGAATAACTGTCAGAAACATCGCATCAAGCTCAGGAACGTAGTGAAATGAGTCCCGTATAGTATATTCATTTAAAGAGACTCCTAAGAACAATGTGGGCAGACATTTTCGGAGTGCAGACCATGAACCTACTACGCTGGAATAGCAGGGGTAGAGGTGAACTGCAACGTGGCGCGTCCCAGGTGGCGGATAGGGGTGTCCTAACCGGCTTCCGAAATAAAATAGCCTTCGTGGACCAAACACACAACCCCCTGTGGGTGGGGAACGCAGACGAAGAATACAGCCACGGTATCCCCTGCCTGTCGTAAGAGGTGACTAAAAGGGGCGACCAAGGGATGATCGAATTAGAACCATGAGCCTACTTGTAATTAGTACCACCACACAGGGAACACCATGGGTCGCTTTTACTTGCGCGTAGTACCGCTATGTTAGGTACACAATAGGTTTGTGATTAGTAGCGACAGTGTGTGCTTCCGGCTGGGTTTTACAGTACCTGTGATTAGTACCATTATATGAGCGACACCATGGGTCTGCCTTGCCTGTGATTAGTACCCACTATGTAAGGAACACCACGGGATAGTACGAGTCCCTGTGATTAGTACACCTATGTGAGGAACACCATAGGTTTGCGTTGCCTGTAAATGGCGCCGCAATGTGCGAAACACCATAGGTCTTTGTTACATGTGCGAATTACATTACCTGTGAGTAGTACCATAATGTGTGGAATACCTCGAGTCTACGCTGCCTTTGATAAGTACCGCAACGTGGCAAATACTATGGTTCTACTTTCCTAACAATAAGTACCATTATGAGAGGCCAATGACCTGGATTTTGGACCTCTTTATATTACAAGCATCATCGATTCAGTATTGTGCTTTAGAAGCAGTCTCTTGGTCAGTAATACTATTGTTTAACTGTAGTTTCTAAGAATGTGGGGCACTGCGGGTCGGTTCCACTGATTGTTTTAAATTCATATCCATCCATTCACTCTTCGTCATCACGTTTTGAATTCCGGTCAGTTGATGATTTTTAACTTTTAAATAGTAATTACATTTGTCTCATTTCATACCATTAGGGGCCGAGGACCTTGATGTTTATCCCTTTTAAAGAAGCATCATCATCACCACTACCATCATCGTCATCATCATCATCGGAGTGCAGGCAGATAGGTTACACACGTCAAAAAATTAAAAACAGTCACCTCGGACTAAAGAGTTCCGGACTCATTACAAAAGAAAGAGAAATATACAGAGGTACTATATCAGCGTTATATATTGCAGAACAAGACAGTAAATTTTTGTTACTGAATACATCACACAACTATACCTTTAATACCGGGTGATTTCAGCATGCATTCTGGAGATAGTGGGATCCAATTCAACTGTCGGCAGCCCTGAAGATGGTTTTCTATGGTTTCCCATATTCACACCAGGAAATGTTGGGGCTACATCTTAATTAAGGCCAGGGTCGCTTCCTTCTCACTCAGCCCTTTCTTATCCCATCATCGATGTGACGTAAAGCCAATTCTAAAAAAAAGAAAAATATCGGGCAACACGTCCCCTTGCACTGATGAATGCCGGAATTAGTTTTGCATAATGTTCACTAGTTTGTCGAGGCAATGATGGTCCAAAGTGCCCCACTCCTCAATGGTGATTCGAGGAAGATCTCCGAGTGGTCAGTGGATCATGACGTCCATAAGCTTTCTTTAATTTATCGCAGGCATGTTCGATAGGGTTCATATCCGGGTGACATAGCGGTCACTCTAGTCGAGCGGTAACGTATTCATGAAGGAATCTATCGAAAAATGCCTAAATCTCCTCCAAATCTTCAGGAAAAAGGTATATACGGCACTCGTCGTTGAAAAAACTTTATGCCAATTTTAAAGAAAGCATTCAACATAATATTGGGCTCATCTGTACCGCGTCCCATCTGTCTAGTTCGAGAGCTGGGCCCCATCATGGGTGTCGAGAGTGAACTTGTACGTCGTGAGACTCATAGTTTGATTTGAAACACTGGGAACTGTGGCTTCCCGAAGATCATTATTCAGCATGATGACATTGCTTTCAGGGCTCCTCCGAAATTAAATTGGAAGGTAACGGTCATCGACTTGCAGTCGTACACCCTGTACGACCTTTAAGAGGTAAGTTAAAAACAGTTCCCGTCTCCCTGTATCGCGTCCGTATTCGGACCACATCACTTTGATTACGACCCACGCGTCGAGCAACTGGCCTTTTCCAGTGTTGCCAACTTATATTTTCAAGATCCACTAAATACTACTAAAAGTCCGCTAAAATTCCGCCAAGAAATCCGATCTCAAAAATGAGCATTAATAACGAGCAATAAAATAATAATAATAATAATAATAATAATAATAATAATAATAATAATAATAATAATAATAATAATAATAATACGGAATAGCTCGGAGACAGACTGGAGTACAAGTTTAAAATCGTAAAATGGATAAAACACTAAATTTCGCTATAATATATCTAGAATTCCGTGAAAAACTACGTGGCCCGCTAAATGATATATTTCTCCACCGACAGTCTACTAATTACGCCATATTTAGCGGAAAATCTGCTAAGTTGGCAACACTGTATTATAACATATTTCTTGATATAATGTGATAATGCATAGACGTACATATGTCGACGTTACAGGCCGTGCCATCCTAGACGCTTACTTTTTTTTTTTTTTTTGCTAGTTGTTTTACGTCGCACTGACACAGATAGGTCTTACGGCGACGATGGGACAGGAAAGGGCTAGGTGTGGGAAGGAAGCGGCCGTGGCCTTAATTAAGGTACAGCCCCAGCATTTGCCTGGTGTGAAAATGGGAAACCACGGAAAACCATTTTCAGGGCTGCCGACAGTGGGGTTCGAACCTACTATCTCCCGAATACTGGATACTGGCCGCACTTAAGCGACTGCAGCTATCGAGCTCGGTTAGACGCTTACTACACCTCTTTCATGCTTCCTATGGGTTGCGCTACATGCGTTAGGAGTATGTTTACACACATCATAACAATCTTCTTTCCGGTCAACATAGGACAGGCCAAAATACCAGCGCAGTTATATAACACACAGTGATGATGTAAAACGTGTCTTGATGTGAGTATCAACGATAAACAAACAAGACCTTGCGCCACGCCTGGGACATTTTTGGGCGATCGCAATTTAAGACTTAACGACAAATACGAACCTTTTCTAGGTGTACCAGTGAAGACGTTCTCTATCAACACAAAACGGCTCATGTACTTGTGGAAAATTGAATCATATTAGCCGGGTGTCCTTAGAGATTTCAAAAGTGTACAAAGGTAACTTTCTCACCTCTTCTAACCTACTCTGGCAACCACGAAGATGAATACCTCGGTGGTAAGAGTCGTTAATATTGTCTTGTGCCAGCTTACTAAGCAACAAATATGAATTTGTGAGCGCAGTTTTTGACGGCAAGGGGAAATTATGGGAAGAATATGGAATAAGAGAGAAGGCTTATTTTTAGTTTTGGACCCCGCTGTACTGTGCAGTAAGTATACAGAAGGGAAGAGCGAACAAAGATAAATTGTGTAAAGGAAAACTTAATAATTAAGGCAAGTACGTATACTGATTTTAAGAGATTTAAAGGAAAACGAAAGGTTACCTCAAGGAAGGAAGAAAGAAATAAGGAGGGAAAATCGGAAGGAAAGGTAATGAGGGAGGTGGAGGGGTAGGACAGTGTCAAACAAGAGAGCTGGATATACTCATCCCTGGGAACAGGTGGTGGTGGTGATGGTGACAGTATTCATTATTCTAAAGGAAGTACAGCTAGAGGACCATCTCACTTTAAACCTAAACATAAAGTAATATGAACTTCGTTCTACTTTTAGAAGAGTGAAGGTAAAGGAAAAAGAAAAGTAAGGCCCTCGATGGGTGTGAAAGTGAGATACAGTAGGCCTCGCACACGTAAAATATTACTGTCAGGTCGGAAGATTTAAGGAAGCGTCGTCATATAAAAATAATGTGAAAGTGAGAACCCTGGTAGAAGTAAGGGGAATAAATGCCTGACTCAGTTAGAGACCCTAAGACTTCATACAGAGAGCCCCTGGGTTTCCTTGAGAACACAATTGAGAAGAGTTGCCGGGCTGATAGACTCAGAAGGTAGAGCGCTGACTTTCTGGGCTCAGGTTGGCAGGGTCAATCCCGGTTTAATATAGTGTTATTTGAAGGTGCTCAATTTGCCAGCCTCGTGTCGGTAGATTTACCACTGCGTAAAATAAATCCTTCAGGCACATCGGCGTCCCCGAAAACTGGAAATTAATTACTGAGACATAATGTAAATAACATTAACATTAATGAGAGGAGAGTTCAAAACTCGGTGATCTCAAGAGTGCATCTTTGTTTTTTTCTAATATTGTGACCATGTCTGCTTCCTTTCCAATACCTAACTCGAATAATAAATATATTTAGATATCTGTTTGTTTTCCTTGTCGTCCCTTATTTTAATTCCAGTACCGAGCGAGTTGGCCGTGCGGTTAGGGATACGTAGCTTTGAGCTTGCATTCGGGAGATAGTGGCTTCGAACCTAACTGCCGGCAGCCCAGAAGATGGTTTTACGTTTTTCCTTTTTTCACACCAGGTAAATGCTGATGCTGTACCCTAATTAAGGCCACGGCCACTTACTTCTCACTCTACTCACTCTAAGCCCTTTCCTCTCACATCGTCCCCATAAAACCTAGCTGTGTCGGTGCCACGTAAAGTAGATTGTAAAAAATAAAAAAAGTCAAGCACTGCTTAAAACTTATGAACGACGTAGGAATCGGACAGCATTGATGTTTTTAGTCCCATGAGAGAATAACTCTCCATTGGAAGAGGAAATCTTCATCTGTCTGAATTTCATGTAAAGTTATTCTCACTGTTTCAAATTCTGTTTGATCTATTACGACATGTATCGTGATACGTTCACTTGTACCTGAGGCTACTCATCTGCTTATTAGGTGGGTTAACGGATCCATCTAGTCATTAAGTTTTTATTCCAAAAGAAACGAATGATTTATTTAATCTATTCAAAGTTGATGATGGTACTTTTTCCTGTTTAAAGAGGCTACACAATTAGGCTATTGAATTTAATCTGATAAAATATATTTATTGAGATGCTACTTTTGAAAATCATCAGTATAATAATGATTTTTTCCTTTCTTCTAGGTAAGTGGTCTACATCCAGCGATCCAGAAGTTCGTCTACGATCTGTGAGTTAATCGTTTATATCATATACTAGATATATTTCTCAAATGAACGTTTTCATGGATTGTTGTTGGGACTTATTTCTTAACATCCTTAAGAAAAAATCTAACACATTCATCGATATCTTTATATGTGATAATACCATATATTGAACAGGATTCAGTTCACAGTTAGTCACAGTTAGGGGATATAAATAGTAATTAGTTACACTCAACTGAATATTTCAGATACAAAAATTTAAATTACAGTGGATCTTCAATTGCATGACAGCTACAATGTTGCGTTTATAGGCAGTCTAAACTGATGTTTTATTTGATAATATTTAGTAAATAATAATTAACTTTTGGTTTAAAAATGCTACCATAAGGACCTCCGATGGCACTGTCGCTAGTGAGAGGTATTTGAAAATGCTATCAGCATACACGATGGTTAATCATTTATGATTATTTTGATTCCTTGTATATCCAACATGATTTAACTCCACACCCTTGGTGCAGAAGTATGATAAGGAAGACTTTCATGGAATATTCACTGGAAGGAGGGATCAATTTTAATGCTAGCATAGCCTCCAAGTTTCACGAGTATGGGTTCCAACTTCTGAAATTTAGTCGAGCACTCAGAGTACGCCATATGGAACACTAGATAAACTTCGTGAATCCAGCGAACAATACTTTGAAGAAATTGATTCTGGAGTATAATTTTGCTAAGCCATTTGTCTCCGATTTCCTGCAATGTTTCAACTTTGTGCAAATTTTGACGTAAGTATTAACTGCACATGGACAATGACGGTAATAAATTATAAAGTTTACTTTACACCAATAAGTGGGTAGTTACTTCTGTGACTTTCAATGTTATCCCTAAGTGTATGAGTGTATTTGCTTCGTAACTTAAATAACTACATTATTCATTAAATATGATCTCGTAATATAAACGTTATCCATGTATGCAATCTGAAAGCAAAATATAAAAAATGAAAAGGTTTCAGAGCTCAGTAATAATACTATATATTATCTCTGGGCACGGCCTATTCTTCAGGTAATATACAGAAATAAATATTCTCATCTTACTCGTTTGACACCTCACACAATCATGAAGAATATGCTTGCGATGTTATTCTCTGTTATAACCTTAAACAGACAAAAGTAATTAATGGCGTTTTATACTCTAGAACTAAAGTGACAAGGACACTCATTGGGTGCTATTGATAGTGAAATAATTTTATCTTATTCGGCCTCGATTCCACGTCAGGTACGTCAGGGTTTTCTTTGACAATGTGCTGTACGATCGCTGGATCTTGGGAGGTTATAAATGTTCTAAGATGGTCACCAGGTAAAGTGCAATCTTCTACTGAGAAAGGAAATTCTGTGCAAGAAAATATAGATACTTTTTAGTTCTTTCTAGAACTATTTTTACAGGAGCAGATGGGTGGTAGAGAAAAATATAAAGTAATTATTCTCTACAATCCTTCTTCTGGCGTTGTTAATATAATTATATGACATTTGTACAGCTAGACAGCAGACTCCTTTCAGCTTATTACATATGAAATGGCAAAAACTCCTGGTGCAGAACATGATCTCTTTTGAAGATCTTGCTTAGTTTCTGCTGGATGGACTCTTAGAGACTCTGGTTGTTATAAGGTGATGATGATGAGGATTATTGTTGTTTAAACTGGAAGAACATTTAGGTCATCGGCCAAGTTGTTGTCAGAGCATCACCTGATAAAGTACAGGGTCATATTGGGAAAAAGTAATCAGGTTCAAGAAGGGAATGAAGCTATGCAAGATTTCCTGCAGTTGATCTCATTTCATATGGCATAAACACAGAGGACTACCATGTATAGTATTCGACCATGAAAGCATAAACTCAGACATCTGTATAACTTGTCCTTGTCATGTATAGTTTCCAGACGTGCGGTGTGCTTCTTGTTCTTTGATTTGGTTGACACCGGTCTATGATAAAAATCTAAAACTGATTTGAGAATCTGGAATGAGGTACGTTGAGCTTCGTGTTCACAATTATATATCAACGTAGAAAATGTTTTTCTTCAGTTTCTTCTTGAATTGTATGAATATAGGAGAAGGATACTGCCTAGCATACTGGAAAAGACAGCTTCGTTCATTTTAAATTCTAGCCCCAATCGTTCGCGAAATTGGAGATACTGTCCACTGCACCTGTCCCGGACTCGACAGAGTGCTGAATATAAATTAACCTCACAAATAAATATCTGGTTGGAAATCTTCTGGATCAAGAACTACAGAAATGAAACCCGGGCATCGAAGTCCCATTCTCCTTACATGAATAAATTGTATAACCCGCTTGTTTGAGATGGTACTTCTGTAAGATAGAGAATATGAAGATCTGTTGCCGATAATACAATTCATGGTGTGTATTTTAAAGGCAGAGGGAACCAAAAAGCGAAAATATTCAGTGAGATTTCCTCATCGGTTGGCCGGCAGGCGCGCCCAGCTTATCTGCCTCCCGTTGACTCATCACATCCCGTTTCACAGCGCAGCGACAGCAAGGGAATGCCCGCACTTCGCAGCTCAGGTCCGTGCTTAGAAAGTACATTAAGTGTAGATCTGTCGCTCCAACTGTTCTCGAGTTGTGAAGTGTTACTTTGGAGTAAAATCCTCATAATGCCTCCACATGTGTACACGGCAGAGGAAAGGGTACCTTTATATGATAATTTTGTGAAAACAACGTCTTGCAGGGAAGTCGTTAGGCGATTTGTAACACAGTTTTCAGGTGTACGTCCTCCACATAGAGACACATTACGGAAACTTGTAAAGAAATTGATAGTAACTGGTTCTTTACTCGATAAGAAGCGAAGTGTAAAAGAAAACGTACACTTAGCAAGGAAAAAGTAAATGAAATCGCAGAAATATTAGAACATACGCCTACAAAATTCGCAAGATGACTTTGACAAGAAGGTACTGTTTCGGCGGGCTACGAAAGTGTTAAAATTGAAAGCATTGAAATATAGTGTATGCAAGAAACTCACACACGTTGGATGAATAATAATAATAATAATAATAATAATAATAATAATAATAATAATAATAATAATATAATTTGTTTTATGTCCCAGTAACTAAGTTTATGCCTTGCTGGCAGGACCTAGTGTTTACAGTGCACTATGTCTTCTGGTATGGGCTAGAGCAATTTTGTTACTTTCATTGATCTGTCTCTGTCTCTGTCTTACCCTTGGCTTTGGCAATATGAAGTGACTGAGGTATGAGCAATGCTAGTAATGCCATTCCTTGTACAGCCAGTCCCTGCTATGAATGGTATGAAAATGTTGCTCAAAGGGTCGGTCGGTACATGCATTTCAGTGGGCTTGGCAGACTGATATGTAATAGCAACTTTTGGCTCAGTGAGGAAAGCAACGGGAAACTACCTCACTCCTCATTTCCCTAGTACGCCTCTTCAGTGATGCCTAGGCCATCTATGACAGCTGAAGGCAGAGCTGTTGAGGATCCAACCAGCCTTAGGGCTGAAGACTGAACATACATACAACTAAGTTTACGGTTTTAGGAGATGAGATGCGGAATTTTGTCCTGCCTGCATTTTTTTACACGTTGCTTTACGTCGTACCAACACAGATACATCTTACGGCGACGCTAGGATAGGATGGGAAAGGGCTAGATGTGTGAAGGAAGCGACCATGGTCTTAATTACGG
Organism: Anabrus simplex; assembly: GCF_040414725.1. Lineage (NCBI taxonomy): Eukaryota > Metazoa > Arthropoda > Insecta > Orthoptera > Tettigoniidae > Anabrus > Anabrus simplex. Next base: position 306,268,037 of record NC_090265.1, on the reverse strand, counting down.
TACAGCTCCAGCCTTTTGTGAATATGGGAAACCGTCTTCCTGGTTGCCGACAGAGTGGTTCGAACCCACTATCTCCCGAATGCAAGCTGAAAGCAACGTGATCACGTGATCTAGCCCACGCAGCCCAGCCACTTGCTTGGTCTTGCCAGTAAATATACTGGCACGATACTTCTGTAAACATGATCTACAATCTTCAAACTATGCCACGGTTCTTTGTAAAAGACAAGCATAGGCTCTGAGATTTCGATGTGAGTTTTACTATCTTCGGAATAAAAGGCAAACTGATAAAGAAATAATATAAGGTGAAAGAGTTATGCATGTGACAAGCATCGAAACTCAAACCTCTATCTGCCCTGATAGATGCGGAGCTTTATGAGCCATTCATCTCAAATCCAGAACACCAAGGCCAATTATTTTGGTATTTGCACTGATGCTAGCAACCACAAGTATTTGAAAATATTTCCTGTTTTTGTGCAGTATTTTGATTATGACGAAGGTGTCCAAAGTATATTGTTAAATTTAAATGAATGTGACAGTGAGAATTCTAGTACAATAACAGAGTGTGTATACAGCGCCATTTTTGAACATGGGCTTAGTGATAAAGTATCTGCTTTTGGTGGAGATAACACAAATACTAACTTTGGGTGTGTTGCGAGAAAAGGAGAAAACAATGTGTACAAGAAACTTCAGAATAAACTGAATAGGGAAATTTTAGGAGTAGGTTGTCCAGCTCATATTTTGCATAATGCAATTCAGACTGGTGCAGGTGTCCTCTCTCATGATATTGAGAGCATTATCATGTAGGTTTTTAATTATTTATCCATATACACTGTTCGTGTAGCATCGCTAAACGAATTTTCAGAATTTGTTGATGTGACACGTAAGGACCTAATTAGATATGTAAGAACCAGGTGGATCACCATGTTTCCTGCTATCCACATGTTTAAGGCACTTAAGTCTTACTTTCACTTGATACGTGTCCTTCCCTTCTCAAGAAATCCTTTTCTGATTCTGTTTGGTGAAATGTATCTGCTCTTCTTGAATGCACAAGTGAATCCTTTCCAGAGGGCAGTTAGCAGTATTGAGAGGGAAGACATATCAGTGAATGAGATAAAATTGGAGGTAGAAAATATACTGCAAATTTTAGGAGAGAGAAAATAGTGTGTTTTCGTTACGTCCAAAGTTAAAGAAGTAATGTCTGACCTTACACAATATCAGCAGTCTACGTTTCTAGGGGAAGTCTCTCTTTTCTATCAAACTATTATTGATTACTTGATAAAATGGAGTAAGCCCTTGTCTGATATTAAACATTTTGACTGGATTTTGTTAAAGTGAATCCATTTTCCATGGGAAAATGTTGAAAAGGCATTCAAGTGGATGCATGAAAACACAAGCTGTAAATTGAATGAGTCCCTTCTCTTTGACCAAGTACTGAAGTTAAAGTGTGTTTTGGGAGAGGTCAAAGATGAAAATTTTGAAAATTTGATGTCACGTAAGAAATGGGTATTCTTCATTCATAATTGTATTTCTAGTGAGCAGTATTCCGAGTTGCTGAAAATTGTGAAATTTTATTTCTCCGTTCCCGGTCATAACGCTAATGTAGAGAGAGTGTTTTCCCTCATGAATTCTCAATGGGCAGAAGAAAGGAATAGGTTAACAGTAAAATAAGTTAATGCAATGTTGCAAATACAGTACAATGTGAAAAATATAAGTTGCAATGAATTTCATAAATTGATTGAGAACCAGGTGAAGTTCCTTTCATCTCTTCAAGGTTCTGAAAAATACGATTGGTATGAGAGAAGCTTAAATGATGACACTCGACCTTCGTGTACTGAATAATTTAATACATGTTCTCATTTTTGGTAATAAATGCTTTCTTAATGAAGCAGTCCTTCCTCAACTCTGGATCATTAATTAAATGCACATTTCCCTTAGCTTAGGCGCATGAGGACTCCTTATTCCTCATATTTCCATTTCCTTCGATCGATAACGCTGACCGTAAGTTTTGTCCTGGTTTTGGATTTCGAGAATATGGCAACCCTAGACATACATGACTCCTGTATAGGATGACGCACGGTCAGGAGGTTGTCAGATTTGTCTGTGAACTTATTTTTCTGTAGAATTCTAATTAAATAACAGGACATTAAGTAGGAAAAAGAAAAGAAGGAAATTCAATTTCCCTCACTCTTTTAGCATGCCGTTACCGCCAGAGGTCGCCACTGCATTAGTCAGTTTCCGCCCTTGTCTAATTCCCTTCCTCTGTCAACCGATATGATAAATGTGTATTCTGATTCTGTATTTCATCTTTACATTTCTTTATATTCTTTTCACTAAATCTACATTTCATTATTGTCTTTTCACCCTGTATATTTCCGAGTTTAAATTCATTCATCCTACATCGAATTGTTACTCTGCTGTTTTGCTTACGTCAGTCCTATCAATTTATCCTATGAATTTGAACTTGCTAGTACATTCCTCGATTGATTTTCGTTCTTTTTCTCTGTGATATACCTCACTGGATCTCGATGGAGGCGTTTCAGTTTATCGCCTATTCTTTGGAAGTCGTTGTGTCATTCCTTCCCCATTACTTCTGAGATTCGTTCTTTCCATTATGTCTTGATAATGAACAATGTTTCAACAATGATCGAACTGCTTGGCTGCATAGTTCGAGTTGTGTAGCTGTACGCTTGCACTTAGAAGGTCATGAGTACGAGTTTCACCGTCGGTATCATTGAAGATAGTCTAGCGTAGTTTCTTACCAGATAAACACTAATACAGTACTACAGTTAAGTTTTGTGGCCACTACCTTCTTGATACTAACCCTTTTAAATCTCCGGAAACCTGGATGTAAAAGCAAAGCATTAAAACGCTAGAAAAAGTAGTTTACTAATGAATACCGTTGTGCCCGTTCGCATCTCGTTGATCAGTTTCAAAATGGCGGCGTAGGAAGGTATGGTCCATGCGATCTACTAAGGCAATGAACTTCATATTAATACAGCGTATAGAAGGCTACGTACGTCACGGAACGGATTAATTTGGAAGACACACCAGAACAGTAGAGGCTCATTTTGAATTGTTTTAAAAAATATATAGTTGCGGAAGGATTGTTTAAGAAGATACTCAAAAAATTACATTCGGAGAAGCAAGACGCAGTTACGAACAAAGCTACATATTTGAAGAATATTCTTAACTACTGAGGAGAATATTAACGATTTACAATCAGCGATAGCATACGATTAAGTAATTCACCGGTGTATGCTAAGAAAAGAGGCGAAAATTTATATAAATAATTAACTTGTGGTGAGATACGGCGGACTTGGATTCGTGTGCAGCCACTCTACGATTAAAGGAAAAGGAACTCACCATTTTACAATATTGATTATTTCATACGAGAAGATAGTTACTACTGTGGCAGTAAAGTTAATAACTATTTACGGAGAAATATTTCCAAATAAAGAAAACTTCGACGATTACTATAAATAATAGAAATATGGAATATATCATGACTGATTGCTCCGCAAAAGGAATTTTCTTCGTTGTCTACAGATTCGAAATGATGACTAACTGCTAAATCAACATGATGGACTGAACTGGGGATATGCACCGTCGAGCCAGATGACCAGCTGAGGATGATTGGACCGGCCAACCAGTGGATGTGATGACGTGGATGAGCACCGGCCAGCCAAAATACCGGACGATAAGGAGTGGACCGGCGAGCCATGTGACCAGCTGATGACCATGAACATGCAATCCAACCAGAGATCCAGATCCGATCGGAGGGTCTAACTACAACCGAGGGATGGAGCAACAACCAGTCCAAACGTAGCAACTGACGAGCTAAGTCCATACATTTCTTTAGTAGAGTGGTTTCTTGTAATCTGCACCCTCAATCTAACTCGGCATGTGCTGAATATTTGGTGATATTTATGAATGATTTAAGAACGCGTGTGAAATATGAAGTGATGTGTGAAATATTTAAGGCTATAAGATAAGATGGAAGTGTAGAATTAGAATGCTATTATGACATATACAGGATACCGCACTTGCATACATACAGTGGAAACTAGTTTGGATAAAAGAAAGAAGTGTTACTTGTAAGACCTAGTAGCTATGAGTCTAATTTACTAATGAAGTTTCGATTAATCTCGCTTACCTGTACATAGATTACGTCACGAATTACCTGCGCGATACTATGAATATTGTCAAATTAAGTATTCCTTTCTTCATAGAAAGAGGGCATTGAACTCGTACTACTGTTTTTAAGTGAAAGGTTATTAACTACGTATTTTACAAGGCAATTCTAGAATGTTTAGCATATAGTTTTGGGAATAATGGCTATATGCATTCGGCTATATGTAAGCCGGTGTTATGTTAAGGTATATGTGGAATGGCATTGAAATGTGATTAGTTATTGGAGTATATTGATAAATAGTTAAAGTATAGAGGTTTGTATATGTTCTACGGAAAGAGTAAGAGTTGCCATTCGATGAGGAAACGTGTATTAGAATTACAAAGTGAGTTTCTGTGCCATATTGGAAAGATTATACTAAAGTGTGAACATCGCGCAGATGACCATTTTAAGGTAAGATTGACATGTATTATAGTAGAATAGTGTATCGTGACAGTTATATTTATGTCTGATTTTGCTGAATAACGGGTACTGAGTATATGAGAGTACTTTAATATGCAGTTCGCTAGACTCATGACTGATTATACATCGGATATTCTTTAGTGCGGTGACGTTACAATATAATACGTAATAATTTCATTCTATACTATCCATACGAGTTGAGTAGCTCGTATACATATGAAATATTGAGAAAGAGCATATTGCTAGAGCACATCGAGCCGTTAATAGAGGAGTGTGTAGATTGGAAACTACTTGAATAGTTAGTTAGATGTTTATTTCTTTTCATGCAATAATGATTTCAATTGAAGTATTTTAAATATGAAGAATATGATAATGGTTAGTTAGGAGCCATATGTCGTAGGCTTTAGGGAGGTATTGTCTTAGCCCGTAAGTTGTTACTCGTGCGTACTCGAAATATGTGACCAAATAATCAGAGTTCAGATATATGAATGATTATAATTTATGAATGGAAAGTTGGAGAACACTTTTACAATTTAATACTCACGCAAGAGTTTATTTGGGAAATACTTACATGAAAAAAATGAGCAGATTCACATTTATAATCTGGCTTTTTCTCATTTAATTTTACTACGTCTCAAGTTAGCAAACCGTTCAATTTATCTCAGCGAGATGACTTAAATGTTGTGAGAACAATCTACATGATTAATGTGACAATATTCACAACGTGTATTTTTATTGATTCCGTGATTGCTCAGTGATCTTTTGAATATAATTTGAGAAAATGAAATACTTTTCGGAACATGGCTACGAATATTGAGATATATATATTAATATGAATTTGAACATTAATTAAGAAAGAATGTAAATATTTTAAGCCTTAATTATTATATTTTATTTGAGCCAGCGCTGACTCTAATCCTTCATGTTTAAATATTACTCGAATAATACTACCCAGATTTCACTTATTTTACATCGAACATCATTTATTCAATAAATAATCTTATATTTTTCTTTCAGTAAGTGACTGTGACTTAATTTCTATTTGGGTAACGGCTAGTTTGTAAGTTAGTTAATAAGTTTTGTAGATATAAGCAATTGATTAGTTCTACAAGCGGTAAAAGATTCCTTTGAACTTATCGGCCACAGGTTAGCACTTGTGCGTGTAGGTACTCCCGTGACGCGTATTCCAGCGGACTGATTCTCATCCGAAACCACGTAAAATAACTATATATAAAATCACAGATTTTATGAGCGGAAAATGGATACCCTGAGAAGAAATCAAGAGCTACCGGGATAACTTGGCACTGACCACCACATGGGCGGGTGTACCGTTGATCAAGAGTTACTTCTCCTAAGTATCAGATCTTTGCCTGTCTCAAGAAAAATTTCTCTCTTTGTGTTCCCGATGATGTTGATTGTTTTTACAATGGGCAAAATGGATCATCTTCCCCTCATAAATAATAAATGAAATAGAAAGAAGATTGATATTTCAAAGTATGGAGGTATAGATAAAAGAAAAGCCATGAAAGACGTGGAAATGGAAGAATCCTTAGGCATCGAAAACCTAATATCATTGGTGTCAGAACAGAACAAGTGTTCACTGTATATCGTATTCAGTTTATTTCATTAACACTTTCCGTTAGACAAAATTTAGTAACCACGTTATGAAGAAGGTTTCCTGCCATGGTTGAATTGATTGGTTTCAGCCATCTGTGCACAGACTATGAATGAGAACATGTTCCAGATGCCCCGTCTTATTTGTGTATCAGTGTAGTAGCCTTCGGTTCAGAGGGCCCCGGGTACGATTCCCAGCCGGACCTGAGATTTTAGCTGTGTATGGTTAATGGGGCGTTTGTGTTCGTCTCAATACACATCTCACCGTCTACACGTAATACACTACGTTACCACCCACCGCAGAACTATGCAATAGTAATATTATAAACCTCCACGTAGGTTTGGCATCAGGAAGGGCATCTTGTAACGGTTCAAATCTCGTTACAAGGTGATATCTGTATTATTATTATTATTCTTATTATTATTATTATTATTATTATTATTATTATTATTATTATTATTATTTTATCTGTGAGATTACTAGGATTATTATTATTGTTCAATTGAATTCTGCAATGATTGTCGCTTGCGTGATTGTAGTCAAAGTGTTATGTATATATGTGTGTGAATATTAGCATTTAAGCATGTAAAGTAAGACTTGCTGCGTAATATCATGTATGGAACTGCTTTGTAATAAGTTTTGACATTGCAACGCACATGTTGCAATACCGTTAGCGCAACTGCCGAGTAATTTATACGTCATTATGTGCATTTGGCGGTGAGCTCATGTTCTTGGAGATACCTAGGGTGCCGCAGGCGGTTTCACCATTGTATGTAACATTTGTCGCTGGGTGGGAGTAGATCATAGTTATTTCTGGAGATTGCGTAGGTATGTCAACTAATATCTATATAAGATGGTCCAGTGTCTTATAGTGTTAGTCGAAAGGATGGAGAGGCCTCAGCGAGTCATTAGTCATTGGTCAATGAGAGAGTGAGGCCACAGTTGGTCGGTCAGTGCAGTTGGAAAGAAAGGCTTGCCATGAAGTCATATAGGACAGACTTACCAAGAAGTCATCTGGATGAGGAAGGAGCAGTCACATGGATACTTAGTCGTCAGTTAAACAAAAAGGATACATCACCAAATTAGGCTTGATACATCTACAGCAAACACCGATTCAAAGGAATACGTCGTTATTACACTCAAAGTGTTGAAGGTACAGTCAAGTGAACCAGTGAGGGATAAACTTCGTGTATAATTGTTAAATGTCCAGTCAAGAAGAATTCAAATTTAATGCCGAGTTTCTTTCAGTGGCACTGTTATAATTTTATATTCTCATCTGTTTTAACGCAGCAGTTTTTTACTATTTTTATTGAAAATATTTCAAGAATATATTCTGTTCTATCAAATTAATTTATCGTTTTATTTCAAGAGTAGAATTACATAACCTAAAAGTTAATTGAGAAACAAAACGACAATCTTCTTTTCCCAGAACCTATATGGTATGTTGTCAAAAGTAAGCATATTACCCCACACCCTAGAGATATTCAAGATTCTCATTCTATTACTGCTGCACTGAGTTGTACCTGGCGCCCATCAAATAACGAATGTGTAAGTAATCAGGTAATAACTAATTGTGAGTACAAGGTCCGACGATTGTGTGTGTTTGCTTGTTTGTTTTTCGTTCGTTTGTTTGTTTGTTTGTTTGTTCTGCCTTCACGGGTAAACGGCTGAATAGATTTCGACTAAACTGCATAATTAGAGCCTACTCATCGAGGATCAAGTTTCGATATGACTAAAATAACTGAATAGCCTGTTTTTTTTTTTTTTTTTTTTTTTGCTAGTTGCTTTACGTCGCACCGACACAGATAGGTCTTTTGACGACGATGGGACAGGGAAGGGCTAGGAGTGGGAAGGAAGCGTCCGCGGCCTTAATTAAGGTACAGCCCCAGCATTTGCCTGGTGTAAAAATGGGAAACCACAGAAAACCATTTTTAGGGCTGCCGACAGTGGGGTTCGAAACTATTATCTCCCGAATACGACTGTTTTTAGGACGACCAGAAGACTTACTTCAGTTTTTTCAGACACTATTGATATTCTGAAAAATATGTGAAAAGTCTCATCATTTTAAGTCATTTATGTTTTGTACACAATTTCGCTTACTCTTGAAATTATGGAGAAAAATTCTATTTTCTACGGATTTCATGCAAATCTGCCGGTTGCCATTGCAACGTCTCAGTCTGTTTTCTAACGAAATGCCATTTTAATCATCATTCCTGTTAAGTCATAGTTGTTCGTTGGGTAGAAGGCGGGAGAGGCGTCAAAATGTCATTCTTGCGGGATATTTCCGGAATACCATTGGAGGTTATATTGTCTTCGAAAAGTGCTAACCTGGCTGTTTACACTGTAAGTTTTTTCTGAGAATTGCTGTAATTGTTACTGTATTTCTCCTCTACTTCAGTTTTTCTTTGGTTTTAATTTCTTACCTCTGCTTTGTCTATTTAGACGTAAGTCGTCTTCTTATCTGAATACTTAACAATGCCCTGCACCTAAATATATGCTTTGATACCGTTTCAAAAATCCGTAACTCATATTATCAGAATTTAGTGAGGGATATTTCATCATCCAGTACATCGATATGGTATTCAGGCTAAATATTTGTCCTTTCCGGCTGTTATAAGAACATGTCTCTAATTAATTTAAAATTTCCATTTAACTGCCTTAATTTCTCCGTATGCATATGAGTGCTAATTCTGAAACCTGTACTCTCCCTTCATTCAGTGATATTATAATGTCTATCGAGTATTTTTGCTTCGCAGTCTATGATTTCGCTGATGAAGTCGAATAACGTACCGTCAACTGGAACTTGTTTAGAGTCACTACGGCCACTAAAAGAAGAGATACTCTTGGAAAACCATCGTTCCTCGTTATTATCTACATACATAAAATCGTAAGGCTCTCGTATCTGTACATTCAATAAATGAACGAAGTTTCCTTATAATGATCTTTTTTGTACGTGATACCGATCGTCTGAAAGTAAATTGCCTTTGGTGTCAATATGTTTAGTTACCTATCTGCCTCTGTTACTATAAATGAAAAACTGTTGGGCGTAACACATGCACTGCAGATGCCACCCACCCTCGTTGGAGTGTCTGCTTACAAGGCTTGCACCAGGCTAAGAATAGCCACACGAAATTATTATTATTATTATTATTATTATTATTATTATTATTATTATTATTATTATTATTATTATTATTATTATTATTATTATTATTATTATTATTATTATTATATCATGCACTTTAAACGCGGGAAGCCAGCGTCTGATAAACTGTGTTCTATAACAAGCTAAATGAGTAGTTAAAAGTGAATAACTGATTGGGTGGTTTTAATTTTACCCCATCAATGCAAGGAACATATGTTTAACATCGGCCTCCTGATATGTCTGAATCACTTATTAGGGCGTGATGTGAAGATTTTACTTGTATTTGCTCATTCAATATTCACGGAACAAACTGCAGCGGACCTTCTCCTCTGAGTAGGAAGGGGATTGCATTCGTTCCCATATCTTCGCCCTGGGGAACGTTCACAAGGAAGCCATCACTCGACTTAGCTTAGCGGTCAGAGAGCAGAATTTCTCATTTAATACGCGTTGTAACACAACTTACCCGGCAAAATACCAGGACTGTATTCTTCACATCTAATGAGCAGGAAAAGCTGCATTAAGGTCGGTCTGAAAATTTGTCATTTCTGGAATATCCTACGCGGCAACGATGTTGTAATTTAAATAAGTGGTACTAAGTAACGCTAACTAACCATGGATAAATTGAACAGTGTTGAACCTAATCAGTCAACAACCTCAAAATAATTGCGTGAGAGAATTGTGGGTGCCTGTCAAGCCTTAAGAAAAACTTGAAGTATTTTTGAGTGTGTAAGTAATCCAGTGAAATTTGACAGGTAACTATGCATGTTGATCATTTTATGTGAGACAATCAAAGGAGTTCATAATACTGGAAATTCAAACAATATATCGGAAATTATGAAATTCTGGGTGCATGTTTATGCAGTGAATCCTCTCCACAGTGTAGTCGCTACATAGCGGAAACTTTGAATTAACGGAAACATTCTATGCTTCCATTTGATTAACGCTCAAATTTGTATACATTTACTTGTAGTTAGCAATACCTTTCCATTGCGGAGACAGAAATATAGTTCCTAAGTAGGGCTATATAGCAGAAAAATGTTATACAGATCTAACTACTCAATTCTTTTTTACACAGGATAAGAGCTGAATTGTTTACAAGTGTTGCATTTTCGAGGGTTTTTTTTGAAGCATTAAGAAAGAACTCACTTTGCATTGTGCTATAAGTTATGTACAATAAACAGCTGTTGTAATTCAAATGACCGGGCGAGTTGGCCGTGCGGTAAGAAGCGCGCGGCTGTGAGCTTGCACCCGGGAGATAGTGGGTTCGAATTCCACTGCCAGCAGCCCTGAATATGGTTTTTCGTGGTTTCCCATTTTCACACCAGGCAAATGCTGGGAATGTACCTTAATTAAGGCCACGGCCGCTTCCATCCAATTCCTATCCCATAGTCGCCATAAGAACTATCTGTGTCGGTGCGACGTAAAGCCACTGGCTAGTAATTAAAATGCTTATTTCCCAATACTTGAGGCGAGTAATCCAATTTCCTTGCACATTAGTGAATAGGAAATGGATTATAGCTCCTCTGCCTTGTGTAACGATCAGGAAGAGTGACCAGTATTATAGTATGGTCTGTTGTAAGTCATTAGAATCTCATAAAGCAGTGCATAACACGCGAGTGTAATATACCTTACATTATATCTTGTTCTAAACGCAAACCTATATGCAACGGAAGGGAAACGTTGTAGTTTACGATTCCGTTATGTGTAGGTTCAGGTTGTAACCCGTATTCGGTTTTCCCGGGTACAGGTAATCCGAGCTATTTTTAATCCCTGTATCCGGAGAGTACATGTTGCTCAAAAACGTGTAAACGGATGAACGTGAATATTGACTGAACACGTAAACATACGTTGGGAAGCGTCCCATATTCTAACTCCATTCCTTTGTTGTGAATGCAGCTGGGATATGGAATACCTTCTCCCGTGCCATCAGTCATAAATAAGTTGGATTAAATTCTTTTAAGTCGTCTTGTCGTAAGCTTCTCCTCGATGCGAGTTGCGAGGTTGAATGGATCTTGAGGAGTGAATGTTTCTGTGAAAGTACGTTTATTCTGCTTATATTATTATGCGTCATGTTACTTCTTATTTGTAAACCATAGATTCTAATGTAAGACTAAGAATTCATATTTTACTCATACTGTTGATTTCCTTTTGCTAGTTGTTTTACGTCGCACCGACACAGATATGCCTTACGGCGACGATGGGAAGGGAAAGGGCTAGGAGTGGGAAGGAAGCGGCCGTGGCCCTAATTAAGGTACAGCCCCAGCATTTGCCTGGTGTGAAAATGGGAAACCACGGAAAACCATTTTCAGGGCTGCCGACAGTGGGGTTCGAACCTACTATCTCCCGAATACTAGATACTGGCCGCACTTAAGCGACTGGAGCTATCGAGTTCGGTTCTATACTGTTGAAGAGGTGTGGTAAGTGTAGGAGAGGTCTATGTGTCCTAACTTCGCCACTACGAATAACGTCAAATATAATAATAATAATAATAATAATAATAATAATAATAATAATCTTCTCGCGTAGTCGCAAATTTATATGACGTGAACGTAAGGGCGGAGTAGCCGAGAGGTAGGTTACTGTATTGACTTCCCAGCCAGGTGATTACGATTGGATTTTCATTATCACCAATTATCTTCCCTAATATAAAAATGCATGTTTCCGAACATTCTAACTTTCTCGACCTCTGCTACAAGAAGAGCCGTGCCCGTCCGAATAGTTTATTGAATATCACTCAACGAGGATTGGCACGTGAAATTGGATGTTCGAGTATCTGGAACTGAGGGATACCAAAACCTTCTGTCTCGTGTGTGGTGATGGAATAGTTACCAGTTGAAGTGCCGACGGTGTTTAAACCAGAACTATTAAAAATAATACACAAAAAGTACCCAACCACCAGGGCTGCAAATATGTATTTTAATATACTATCACGATTCATTGCTACTATAATTTATAAGTTTAATTTCACATTTCTTGTCACGATTATTTGGGGACATATCCTTGCTGGCGAGACCTAGTGTTTACAACGAACTATGTCCTATGGTATGAATTATTTGTTACCCATCTCATTCTCATTCTTGACTTTGACGATATGAAAGTGACTGAGGTATGAGCGGTGCTAGTAATGCCATTCGTTATGGAGCCAGTCCCTGTTGTGAATGGTGTGAAAATGTCACTCATAGGGTAGGTTGGTGCAAGTATTTCAGTGGACTCGAGAGATTGATTCTTAATAGAAACTTCTGGCTTGGTGAGAAAAGCAACGGGAAACTAAATCACTCCTCATTTCCTTAGTGTGCCTCTTCAGTGACGCCTAGGCCATCTATGGCAGCTGTTGGCGGATGTGTTGAGGGTCAAACCTGCGTTCCGGATTAACATTCAACAAACAAACATTTGGGGAAATCGTCAGTTGGTCCCCAACTCAATGCTGTTCTAACTTTGCTGTAGGCCTAAACTTCGCATTACAATTGATATTTCGCACGTGTACCACAATTTGTAAACTGAAACTTACTGTTGTAACTGCAACTAATATAAATATCTTATAAATGTTTATCGAGCCTCATTCTAAGGTATACCATGTCGGCGTATATGGAAAATGTAAGTTTGTATATATTATTTAGTTCTTCAACCTAGTTAATTTTAGCCTTCTCGGGAGACTGATTACCTCGGATCGAGTAGGGGTATTTCAATCGCCTTGACAAAAATACTGTAATGTGTTCGAAACATCGGCAAAACCTACGTAATTTGCATAAAACAACAACACGGTTCAACCGGAAGAACTAAACAAAAAGAAGCCGTGGAAGCTTCACATTTATTATTATTATTATTTTTTTTTTTTTTGCAAGTTGCTTTACGTCGCGCTGACACAGATAGGTCCTATGGCGACGATGGGACAGGAAGGGGCTACGAGTGGGAAGGAAGCGGCCGTGGCCTTAATTACGGTACAGCCCCAGCATTCGCTTGGTGTGAAAATGGGAAACCACGGAAAACCATCTTCAGGGCTGCCGACAGTGGGGTTCGAAACCACTATCTCCCGAATACTGGACACTGGCCGCACTTAAGCGACTGCAGCTATCGAGCTCGGTAAGCTTCACATCTAAGATAAGTTTGTATTCTAAACAGGGTAGTATCTGTGGTGTAGTGGTTAGTGTGATTAGCTGGCACTCCCGGAGGCCCAGATTCGATACCCGGCTCTGCCAAGAAATTGGAAAAATGGTACAGGGCAGGAACGGGGTCCATTCAGCCTCGGGAGGTCAACTGAGTAGAGGCAGGTTCGATTCCCACCTCAGCCACCCTGGAAGTGGTTTCCCACGTCTCCTCCAGGCAAATGCCGGGATCGTACCTAACTTAAGGCCATGGCCGCTTCCTTCCCTCTTCTTTGTCTTATCCCTTCCAATGTTCCCATCCCCCACCAAGGCCCCTATTCAGCATAGCAGGTGAGGCCGCCTGGGCGAGGGACTGGTCATCCTCCCCAGTTGTATCCCCGACCCAATGTCTCACGCTCCAGGACATTGCCCTAAAGGCGGTAGAGGTGGGATCTCTCGCTGAGTACGAGGGAAAACCAACCCTGGAGGGGGGTAAGCAGATTAAGAAAGAAAGAAAGAACAGAAAGAACTGAGGGTAGTAACAAAGTTAATCCAGAATCGTGTCACCGACTGAGGAGTTGTCTGATCCGAAAGTCAGCGGACTAGTCCTACAAAGCCAGACAATACGGCTGAGGCTGTCATCACGTTGACTAGGTACACTCAAATATATATGTATACCATTTGGTTGCCCAGCAGACCTGGACCTTAATGGACTGTTGCGCCATGGGTTATTTCTTCGCATTATATACCATGTCAATCTAGTGCTATTTACTTGTTTTAAAGATTTAGGCCACACGCGTTGTATAAATATCGTATAAGCATCGGGGCCCTGGTGCGTGACAGTGAGGATGGTGCCGCACAATCATTAATAGTTTGAAGTCCTCAAGCCGTAGGTTGTGGCGTAATATAGCTCCTGAATGGACATATTAACCCACCGCTATCGAAAACGAAACGTTTGCCTATGTGTAATGGTGCATCAGGTCCACACAGAAATTTAATAAACTATAATCTAGCGACTCTGCACGGTGTGCACAGTAGAGCTGTACAAAACCACACAGAGACTCATTTAAACAGATTTACAAGAAATGGACCCCGCTCAGAGCTTTCTGCTAAAATACGCTGATCAGTGAGCGTTAGGAAGGACCAAACTCGAAACGGTGTTCAACTTCACGGAACAAATGAATCTACCGAACAGTCCTTGCTGTTTGATCACGAAGAACAGAAACGAGTCTGGACAAATCGAGCAGTTTGGAAACTCGGAACTTCAAGTGACTCACTCATTGGTACACTGTCGCCACATGTATTGGCTTTCCACACACCTTTCTTGTACAGCAAATGCATATAACACTCGTAACGCACACGCATGAATTAGAATGATAGCAAAAATTCTCAGTTTGATCACCCAAAATGTGACCGAAAAATTCAGCAGTCTGGTGAACAGAACCTCATATCTTCTTCTTCTTCTTCTTCTTCCTAATCTGTTTACACTCTGGAGTCGGTTTTTCCCTCGGACTCAGCTACGGATCCCACCTCTATCGCCTCAAGGGCAGTGTCCTGGAGCTTCAGACTCTGGGTCGAGGGATACAACTGGGATGATGACAAGTACCTCGCCCAGGCGGCCTCACCTCTTATGCTAAACAGGGACCCTGCGGGGGGATGGGAAGTTTGGAAGGGATATACAAGGAAGACGGAAGGAAGCGGCCGTGGCCTTAAGTAAGATACCATCCCGACATTTGCCTGGAGGAGAAGTGGGAAACCATGGAAAACCACTTCCAAGATGGCTGAGGTGGGAATCGAACCAACCTCTACTGAGTTGACCTCCCGAGGCTGAGTGGACCCCGTTCCAGCCCTCGTACCACTTTTCAAATTTCGTGGCAGAGCCGGGAATCGAAGCCTGGCCTCCGGGGGTGGCAGCTAATCACACTAATCACAATTGAACATTGGAAACAGTGATATATCCTGATCCCGTTTCCCTATCTATTGCCAGGATGTCATTTTTACGATAACAACTTTCGTTGATTGCAACGCGGTGGACTTCCTCGTAGACCTCAAGGTTTTAATGGCCAGGTCTGACGCTGTCTTGCTCTTCATTGGATGATGCCTAGTATTCTTCACGAGATTCCCATACTGGCAAAACTCAATAACATGTGTAAGAGTTTCAATCTCGTTGCGGTGTCTGCAACAGATGCCGTTCTGACTCCTTTGGTGGAGGTTCTTCCTATGTCAATGTTAGCGTAAAGAGGGTAGACACAAACTCCAGAGAAAATAATACAGGAATAAATCTACCCAGTAGAAATCACCAGTCTGGGTGATAAATTATTAATTTATAATATTACTTAATTATTTTCTTCCTCCAGGATTTTGTCGATCATTTAAACGATAAGTTTAGAGGACTCACCTCTCCCATACACCACACAATCAGAAATGTTTTGCTTTCAACGCGAGGTGACTTGGACAGAAACAATATTCATGTTGGGATTAAATGGAAAAGTACTTCATTATTAAATATGTGACGGAAATTCGACGAATTATTTTCCTCCATCCGAATTTGCTGATTATAAGTTCAAAATTCTGCTTTTGATCGTTCCTTTGCAATAGTTTACAGGAAAACTACTCTCCCATACAACTTTGAGTTTGAGTTTTCAACGTAGGTTGACTTGGATGTAATCAAATTTAATGTGGGAACTGAAGAAAATGACAATTAATCTTAAATATGTAACACTAGCAAGAAGCCTATCCACTGACCTGAAATTACACTCTCTACTCGTGTTCGAATTTAGGACCCACTTACATGTATTGACTTCAAAGGGCTTCCTCCGAACGGGATTAAAATTTATCTCTCTCCTTGGCACACGCCAGTATTATGTTGCCGAAGTTTTGAAGATCCATACAACGCTCTAAATGAAGCAAGTGCTATTATGCCTTTAAAATTACATGTTGTAGTAGCTGAAACTACAATATGGAGTATTATAAAATCAGTCTCATTTAGTGAAATTGATACTTGAGGACTCGGATATGTTTCATTTTATTTCGTGTCCTATAGTTGGAAAATTATTCTTCATGCGATTAGTTAGTGACATCTTTGATGACCATTCTCAATAATTTTCGTCTGGGGCATTGAGTATAATTATACTGACTCAGAGAAATTTTAATAATGATATCTTCATCATCATCATCAAACGATCTCACTTACCGTCCGCGAATATTTTGATTTGACATCATTTAGGTCCTATATTCCAGAGTTTCCGTGGCTCCACCCGCGTTAAAGTCAGACTTAATTAGATGTGTACATAGTAAATTTTTAGAAAAGTCATATTGTCAGAATTTTGGCCATACGAACATTTTAACGAGCCTGGAGCCAACAACATGAATTTGTAGAAAAATTCTCCCAAATGCTACCGTCCTTAACCGGAACTCAACCTGCTTCGATGAACAGACAAGGACCACATTCTAACCGACTGAATCACCGACGTCAGATGTTATTTCTATGTTAGATTATTATTATTCCTGACCTTCTCCGAATTATTTGTAGTCGGCCAAGTTTTGCAACCGGAAAACCTTGATGGGAACTCTGTTTGGAGAGAATTATTCACTGTTGAGTGTTTCTTCGGTGGTTGGTAGTGCAATATATGGTTCATAAACGATGTTGTTATGATTGCGAACATAAACGACTAGTCCCAGAGTCAGAGAAATTTACCAGATGCTGCTAATATGTCCAACATGGATCCTGTGAACCGAAGCCCAATGCGCTGGCAATACAGCCAAGGAGCCAGACTATTACTAGGCTAGGTTATTATTGACAGGTAGGAAGGGTTGCAGGAAATAAACTCAGTTAGGAATAAAGTCGACGGATTCATCTGCGCGTGAGGACCACTTTAGGTGGAGAGTTCATAACAGGCAACAGGAGAAGAATAGGTTACCTAGGAGAATGATAAACTCAGGCGTGAAGAGTAAGAGAAGCTCAGGGAGGAAAAGGTGACGACGGCAAGACTGTGTTTTGTAATGACATAAAGATAGAAGGTTTGGGACTGAACGAGGCCACAGAGGTATTTGCAAGTAGTGTTGGCTACTGAATGCATGATTCGAAGCAGTGTATCGATTCATTCAAGTGTCCGAGTGAATCGATTCACAGGAACGGCGAGCTCACGGCACACGATTCAGCTTACTCCCTGCGGACATTGCTGAGTGGCGCACTCACTGGACGTTGACGGGGAGCCGAGCTTCCGCTGCAGCGTGACAGTAAATCATGGCACATCGAAAGAATCGTGAACGAACGCGGCTCAGTGAGACACATGATACACACGGCTCCTTATCGGCTCACTGGACACGCGGAGAGCCGAGCTTCCGCTGCAGCGAGACAGTGAATCATGGCACATCGAAAGAATCGTGAACGAGCGCGGCTCAGTGAGACACATGATACACACGGCTCCTTATCGGCTCACTGGACACGCGGAGAGCCGAGCTTCCGCTGCAGCGAGACATACAGTGAGCCATGCTACACTGAAAGAATCGTATGCTATAATGGTCTCTCGAGCTCAGCTCATTTGAAAATAATACCCATTTGCATTCACTGTCCTCTTCTTACAGGGAGATTTAAATAATAGATGGATTCATTTGCGGTGTTAAAAAGGTAGTCACAACATAATTCTGAAGTAGCTAGTAAGTAGGTAGGCTATTAGGTTATACTATTTATTAGTTGAATGAATCTTAGTATTATAACTTAGTTGACATTAGACAATTAAACTCGACTCTAGCCTGCCCTAGGACTATGAGTCATGCTCATGACCACTCAAAAGTACCTGTTTTATATAGGGATGGGAAGAACGGCTTAGTATTCTCTCAGTTCATATGTCACATCGTTGCACAAGACTTCAATCATATGTGGACAGACGCAATAACAGTATGTTGAATCAGAAAACCAGCGGGCTACTGTACATCTCGGGTAGCCTATACAAAATATGACGATTAAAAAAATCCTCAGCTGATAGAAAAATACTTTTTTTAAATGACTGACTGAGTTGTCGTGCGGTTAATATCGTGTGGCTATGCGCTTGCATTCGGGGGATGGTGGGTTCGAATACCACCGTCGGCAGCCGTTAAGATGGTTTTTCCGTAGTTTCCCCATTTTCACACCAGGAAATGCTGGGACTGTACCTTAATTCAGGCCATGGCTGCTACCTTCCTAACCTTTCCCACCCTGCGTCGCCGGAAATCTTCGATGTATTAGAGTAACTAGCATTTTTTCTAAGAAAGGAGTTCATAGTATGAAGACCAGATGGCAGCTGCGAGCACTGAATGCTGTTGCTGCTGTCTTACCAGCACATACTACACAGATGCAGTAGGAGCGGTGACCAATGAGCCGTGAATCGGATCACTGTATCGATTCAGTAACGTGAACGGAATCAAATGAATCGATTCAGTAAAATGAATCGAATGTCCCATCACTATTTGCAAGGAGACGTTTGTGTAGGCACAACTGAACGCTGGAAGGCATAACAATCTGTAACAGAGATGTACGTAATTCCAGATATAATTCTACCTACCTATGTATCTTCCTTTTTCTAAAATTCCAATACAGTTGTCTTTTACGTTTAAGCAGCAACCTTCGCTACTCTCATGTCCATTCTGTAATTTAGCCGACATACGATGTTTCAAGCAATGAATCCAAACGGTAGTATACTTCTCTATCCTCAAGCAGATTTTTTGTGAGCCATCATTAGAGTGAAGTACAGTAGCCTTCTTTTACTAACCAACGCTTTTACTTTCATGTCCTGTAAATGTCTCCACAAAGGACGCAAGCTCTTTCGTCTTCCTTATAAACACTGCAATGTAATAAGGGTTGAAAAAGAGCCATCCGAGGAACCAAGGTGAAGTCAAAGGAAAGCAGAAGCGGAAGTGTCTTTGTGTTAAATACGGGAGGCTCTGGCAGATGGCGGCACATATTATCAGTTTCGTGTTCTGTGCTCTAATTACCTCCACCCCGCCTTGCTTCTCTCCCCTCATGTATCGTATTTCATTGTGGGCGAAGGTAATGAGACGGCTCTAAGAGGGACTGGAGGGATAGAACTCTTATGAGCATCAAAGATAGCAGAGAATTGTTTTGCAGAGCAAAGATAAAATTAATTTTAACAGATCACTGATTTTCTGTTGTTTCTAAAAAAGGAAGGCACGTCTTCAATCTGGTTCAGTTATACTGGCTGGTTCTAATAGAAGGATTTTACTGTCGAGAAACTACCATTGTTATTATCAGATACCATAAATGAAACATTAAGAACTTGAATAATAAACGTTAATTTCTTTGCCGTCTGCTGTTCTCCATTGCACATTGCACAGTGCACCATACGATCGATACCTGCCTGAAGATGATGTAGCTTGAAACATCCGTACTGGTACCAAGCCAAGCCAAGTCAAGCCATCTCCGTACAGGCCATGAAGGCCCTTGGAGTGTGTAAGAGTAAGGCTTGCACCATAATCGCCTTCATTCCAAGGATTTAACCTAATACTTTTTTTTTTTGGTTGAGTGAGCCCCGTTGCTGCGTGTCTATCCAGAAACGGAAATTTCGTTTCACCTTCCTTACGGGGAATAGAACCCACGCCATTCCAGATAAGATGAGCACGCCTTTACCTCCTCGGCTAAACAACCCGCACATCGGTACTACTCGTAGTATCCTTTGAAATTATTCTATTCTCCTCAGTCCGTATGTAGCATATGCTCTACATGTGGTTTTGTCTACTTACAATAAAAGAAAATAATTTAAGGAAAAAAGTAATAATGGTAGGAAAGTCAACTCAGAGTCCTGATGTAGCATATATGCTACACGAATGAAACAACTTAGTGAAACACACTAATTTTCTATGGTGAAATTTTTTAAAATTATTTGGGCAAAATATAACGCTTTGAATGCATCAACAGGCTCGGGAGTGAAGAGGTTAAAATAATTTATATTGCGGACGCGATGTTGAAACAACTTGTCTTTTAGACGAATCCATAGTGAAACGTTTGATGAGATCAAATGTAAAGAGTAGGGGTGGGTTTTTTAATGCTATTTGTTCGGTGCGTCGACCCATGTGGATCTTTTGCCCCAACTGGCACCCTCTTGTATGAACCTGCGTGTAATTGGAATGTCGGTAGTGTGGAATGTTGTGTGTGAGGAAAGGAAGATTAAGGACGTCACAAACACCCAGTCCCCAGGCCAGGAATATTAATTATTATAATTAAAAGCCCCTGACCCGGCCGGGAATCGAGCCCGGTGCCGCCGAATGACAGGCGGACGCGTTTCCCCCTACACCGCGGGGCCGGACTGGGGGTGGGGGATAAGCCAGCCGGCAATTCTTCAGGTCCGCGTATGCCGATCCAGAGTTCCAGGAATTTTTCTTCCAGTGAAACGCCGTATACATTAATAAAGGCCACACGTTATATAATTACAGATAACATCTCAAAAATTTAAACAAAATACTGTATTGATATATAAAAAATGTATAAAAACATTTGGTCACCCTTCCATGATCGTTATGTTTCTGTGTAGATCCAAAAGGAACCCGTTAAATTAGTGAATTAGTCTCATTAGTTAACCTTTAATTAGTCGCTCACGGAGATTTCCTCCGGGCCGATTACATTTTGCACGGTACTGAACTTCCCAGTTGAACTAAGGGTCTCCGCATCCCTATACCTTTCTCCTTGTTCATTTGGACTCGTCCTGTCACCATTTCGGCGCGATCATGCATCCTGTGTGCGAGAGTGGGATCGTTGTTGTGACTACTGAGATCACTTGGACGTTTCATCCGTGTGCGATTAAATAAATTACCTAATATTTTAGTGCATAATTATTTATTTTGGAGGTCGATGACCTTGTTGTTTTGTTTTTAAACTTATTTTAGAAAAATATTATTTCATATTTCATGTGATGTGATCGTCGTAGGTAATGGCGAGTCTCACGAATTTAATATCATAAAATCATTCGACGTAGTTAGGGTCTACATTATTCTGATTTTAGATCAAACAAACTGTGTAAAAATAACCTACAAGTACTTAAAAGATTTTCTTTTAATTATACCTAAGAATACTCCAACGAACATGCCAAAACAACATCTCAAAGGACGAAAATGACGCGCATTTTCAACCGCGGATGTTACCTCCGTGCGCGACTAGTAACGTAATAATTTTCGCGCGACTAGACAAGGGTTCATCTTCAGAGCTTATATATTTCGTCAGTATTTCTTTATGAAAATTTATAATTATCTGAGTGACACAGTGAGAACATCAGTTTTCTGATAGTTAATTGAGGCTCGATCACGTTTATTAATTACTAACCGAACGTATCCGCCGGGCTTCTGTTTCTACCTTACGTTGAAGTGTAATGTTTAAGCAGTAACCTTCGCTACTCTCGTGTCCATTCTGAATTAGTAGGACGTATCAAGAACCGGCTATGTGCTCATCCTAGTAGCGCCCACCCGGTGTTTGTACTGAATCGCGTGCTTAAACGCATAAAATCCGAGTTTATTGGAGAGCCATTAAACTTACAAAGAAAATGCGCAAGTCTTTTCTGTTGAAAACGGAATTTTAAGCATTCACGCTGGGTTTTATTTCATAATATGGCTAACCATTTGCCCAGTACTTTGGTTTTTACCAAGTTTAGTAACTACCTGCTATTTATAAAGGGTTATATTTTTTATTGAAAAATTAGAATAGGCTTGCATTTGGATTGAAAATCTGAGTTATATCCGCACCCTTTTTCAGCCCATTTGATACGGTAGTTCGGGCATTATTGAGCGAGAAATGAAAAAACAATATCTCATTTTAAACTATTACTTGATTATTTAAAATAATTTAAACTATATAAAATAAGAGTTTTGTCTGCACATTGCCCAGAATTGAAAAAGAGTGGTATTACTTTTCAGTAATTTATGTCTGTCTGTCTGTCTGTCTGTCTGTCTGTCTGTCTGTCTGTCTGTCTGTCTGTCTGTCTGTCTGTCTGTCTGTCTGTCTGTCTGTCTGTCTGTCTGTCTGTCTGTCTGTCTGTCTGTCTGTATTGAACCCATGACCTTTGTGCCCTAAGAATATCATGTATTAAATTGTCAATTTAATAAGAAGTTCGATTCTTGATAGCATGGAATTGACACGTGGCGAGGGGGTGATTACCTTCGGTCCCACGCTCTGGGATACGTGACGTCAGTCGCACGCGCCAACGGCGGAAGAATCTTAAGTCATTTTTGTGAACTATTTCAGAAGAGCACGTGTATATGGCGTGTCCAAGCCAAGTCGAAAATATAGTGCCTATCAAATGAGGTCATTTATCCCACAAATTGAACATGTATACATTTTAAATGTCCATGAACACTACCGCCGGAAATGTAGCGAGTATGTAGTCACCTTCAGAACTCTTGTAATTACAGTTTAGTTAAGTCAGAAAAGTAACAGAAATTTTCTTGGCGGCAAGGGGAGATGCCCGGAGAGAGGGGGTAGCTACTATATATAAGAATTGACGCCATGACAAAGCCGCTGCATTTTGTATTACGAAGCTGAAGACGGAGGGATGAGCTGCTCTGTGGAATCGAACGACAAAAGTAGACTAAGTCCAACCCACAGATTTTAGCCATTGTGGCTGGGGTCTTGACTCCATGTTTTTCTTGAATGGAAATAATTGTACCAGATAGGACGGTCAAAGTACCGAATAAATTCTTCTGTGATAAATAAAGTAATTCGTGTGCGGATATAATTACAGTCCATCGTGTTCGCTCAACAAGAACAAGTGGAGGGCATTCTTTTCTTTTTTTTTTTTTTTGCTTTATTTCCAGGAAACCGGAAGACTAAAATGATCTGTAAAGGCAGAAATGTAAAAATGGCTAAATAAAAATGCCAGGGTCGCTGCTGAGCGCAATGATGACCGATGGCGTAACGTAAGGTATGTGACTTACCATCTTACCACCTATTATATCGTCGTTGCCGGGACAAAACCTCCTATGTGAATTAATTTTAGCTTAGAACTTTGGCTGGTAAGGTTCTGTCATCTAAGGTGCAATATCGTGTGCATACTGTCAAGGCATTCTCGCTCTTCACAATGTATGTGCTGCGGGTCAGTATACCTCCAAAACATATTATCACATAGGAGGTTTTGTCCCGGCAACGACGATATCTTGTTTCATGATCTCTAAATATGTGTATTTGAATGGGGTGTATACGACGCAGTTGGTCACCTCTATGTTGTTTTTGTAAATGACAGAATCTTTACAGCAATGTGCAGGAAAGGTCCACCAAATACGTTGCAGTAAACAAGAATTACTCACTTGTATACCGTAATCAGATATGCATTAACGAAGGAGGTGGTCATTTTGAACATTTACTTCATTAATCGAAGAGCTACTAAGAAATGAACACACCAGAGTACCTGCAACATAAGAACTGATCACGATTTAGATTTGTGTTAAACAACGCGACTCACACGAACATTTAACAACGAAATAAAACATCGTCCTATATCCGACTCGAAACTCCGACTAACGAGCACCGCTTTCCTCCTATGACTTCAGCACGCTTGCCTATCTTGAGCTGTCGTTTGTCAGCATCATATCAACACTACTTCCTATCATTCAGCCGTCATATTGTCTGTACATGAAGTTTCTGTGATACAGACTGTTCATGATTCTTTACAATCATTCGGTATTTTATCGTTAATGATGATTTCGTTGACACGAATAAACGATTAATAGAAAGGGTATAAGACCAGAAATTGCTGTGAGTATCCAAGGTCAATGTTGGTATATTGTATGTCGTCCAATTCACTACTAAGAAAATGTACTCCTTCGAGGGAAGCTGGCACCCCAAAATTTTGGTAGACGGTGAGGTAATAAATCTCCGGCATTAACATGAACATCATCACTATAACCAACCTCATCATTACCCAAGACGAAGGAGTTGAAATTGAACCGAACGCCAGATACAAATCCAGACCTAAAATGCGATCACACTTTAAAGTTATCACGTTACATGACGACCTTCGTATGGGAAAAATACCCTGAAATATTTTATTATGATGATCAAGAGACACATTCTTGTTTTCAGAGGAAGGAAGGAAGGAAAAAGAAAGAAAGAAAGAAAGAAAGAAAGAAAGAAAAAGAAAGAAAGGAGTAAAGGAGGAAGGAAGGAAGAAAGGAAGGAAGGAAGGAAGGAAGGAAGGAAGAAAATACTGAACCCATGACCTTTGTGTCGTAAGAATATTATGTATTAAATTGTCAATTGGAATAAGAAGTTCGATTTCTCGATATCACGGGAGTGACACGTGGCATGGGGTGGCTACCTTCTGTCCCACGCTCTGAGAGGTGACGTCATTCGCACGTGTCGACCGCGGAAGAATCTAAGTCATTTTGGTGGATTATTTCAGAAGGACGCGCGTGTCTCGCTTACCTACGCCAAGTCGACAAAATATAGTGCCTATCAAATGAGGTCATTTATCCAGCTAATTGAATATGTATAAATTTTAAATGTCCATGAACACTACCGCCGGTAATGTAGCAAGTATGTGGTTACCTTCAAAACTCTTGTAATTACAGTTCAGTTAAGTCAGAAAAGTTACGAAAATTTTCTTGGCGGCGAAGTAAAATGCCCGGAGAGAGGGGGTAGTTTCTATAAATAAGAAGGGAAGCCATTATGAAGCCCCTGCATTTTGTATCATGAGGCTGAAGGCGGAGGGTTGAACTGCTTAGTAAAATCGAACGACAAAAGTAGACTAAATCCAACCAACAGATTTTAGCGGACATGGCTGGGTTCTTGACTCCATGTGGAGGTAGCTTTTCTTGAGTGGAAGTAATTGTACAAAAAGGACAGTCAAGGTACCGACAAAATTTGTATTAATTGTGTGTGCTAAAGAAAGTAATTCGTGTGCGGGAAATAATTACAGTCCGTCGTGTGCGATCAACAAGAACAAGTGAAGGGCATTTTCTTTTTTATGCTTTATTTCCAGGAAACCTGAAGACAAAAATGATCTGTACAGCCAGAAATGTAAAAATGGCTCAATAAAAATGCCAGGGTCACTGGTGAGCCCTAAGATGAATGCTGGCGTGACTTAAGGTATGTGACTTACCATCTTACCACCTACTATATCTTGTTTCATGATGTCTAACTCATATGTATTTGTAGGGGGTATATACGACGCAGTTGGTCGCCCCTATGTGGTTTTTGTCAATGTCAGAATACGACGAAAAAGGGTCATTTGTTTTATTTTCCACTTGGATAAATTTTTGAAGTCTTGCGAGTGCCGTATGATGTTGTAAAAAGTTATTAAATAGGGTTTCGAAGTGATATCCCGTGCAATGTAGATCGTCATTTCCGTGTGTTTATTGCCTATATTTTGTGTTGTCAAATTAGGATGTTCATTCAGTGTAAAAAATTTCAATTGGAATTTTGATGGAGTTGGTGCAAAAGGGAACCGTGGTTAACCCATTTTCAATCGGATGGAAGCGCTGTACGTAGTGTTGAGTAACGCATGTCGGTGAATTTGTCATGAGTGTAGTGTATTCTTTGTCCGTTTAAACCGTGTCTGAGTGAAAATAATATCAGCAAACTTGTAAGTCATTTTCGTGAAAATCCAGTTATTAAATCACGATATCATTTTATGCGAAGTTATTCATTCTTAAAGCACTGTGCGTTATTAGACGTCGTGGATTCTAGTAAGGATTTTTCCAGTTCTTTTGTCAGTGATAGTCGTCGAGTTTGGGAAACACAGGTTAGTTTTGTCGTGTGAGTCGAGATGAGACTTGTGAATCAAGGGTGTTGGAGACCTGTCAATGAAGCCGGGACTTTTGAAAGCCCGAGGAAGATTTTATAATGTTGGGAATGGAAAGCATAATACGAGAATCCGCGCCGGTATAAATTTGCGATGTGTACAATTATTGTGGGACTTTTAAAAGTAAATCTGGTTAGTCAGAATGTATCGTATTTTGTAATTAGTCTTTTGCGAAGTTAAAAGTTTCATTCTTTGAGGTCAGTCAAGCATGATGAACAGATGTTTCATATCGAGACTGACAGACAGGGAAGGGTCGTTTGTATCGAGACCGGCAGGTGATCGAGAGGAAACAGTTTGTATAACGGAACATGTAGTGGTTTACGTGTGGGATTGAGATTGCATCCGTGGCAACCGAGATAAACAATTACGGTATCTAGTTGAAATTTCCATCCGGGAATAACGTGCGAGTAGTTGGATACTGTGAATTTGTTTAATTGAGAACGTAATGTACTTTTGAGACCACGAACTTAGAGTATAATGTGCAAGGTTAGCTAAATTCAGGGTTGTCCAAAATATAGAGCGGTGGTAGTGATGATTGTTTTGTTTGTGAAGGGTGCGCAAACTTTATAAAATGTTATGACGAGGTATGACATCGTAATTATACGGCGAGTTGCTTTTGGTTTGTACGTAATTATTAGGGTTAGCCAAGTGTTAATAATGGCTAGGGTTAGATTAGATTTAAAGTCTGGGGTCATGAAACAAGGTATAAAACTGGACATGAATGATGTAATAGTTCTTTTCCAGCTACAGGAATCAACAGATAAACATCAAACATAATTAAACAAATTACGTCCAAAATTGTGTAGTAACTTGTAAAGAAACCATTCGTCCGTGGAAATAAAATTTGTTGTTCTTTAAGATTTCATTAAATCATTTAAATTTATTTAATTATTAAATTCAATGAAAACCGTACTTCGAAATAACTTTAAAATCAAGCGAACAACTTGAAGATGCATTCTGGAAATCGTAGTTTATTTTCTGGGGTATATGTAAATGTTAACGTAACGATTAAGGGGACATATCCGAAGGTAATGGATTTTACTGCCACAAAGTATTGTGAGCATTGTTGCTGTTGCATTATTATACTTTGATTGATGGAGCAGTAAATGTGCTGGGGTTAGTAAAGTGGAAACTTTGGTCATCAACCGATGTAATTTAATTGTGTTTAGCCTTCAGCTTAGAAACTTGGATGGTCAGGGGGTCATCAAACTCAGTGACTGAGATTAGGGCCATATGCCACTGTAGCGTCATTTTCCTTGCGGTCATCATCCACAATGACTTTAAAGTAACTTAGAAGTTTAGATGTCTGTCCATGACATAGTCGCAGGTCACATCGATTCAATTAAGGGTCCATGCCGTATAACCACTGTGTGGCACACACCGATTGGACTGCCTTAATTATGATCAGAGTCCAGAATTCGTGTTACGAGGGCTGGAACATAAAGAATCACTATGATGGTACATGTAGTCTCACATGGAAGCCGAATTTAAGGATTTCCAGACTTTCCTTTCTTAAATTAATGATTGAGACAATGGTATCTTGTAACGATGTCCATCAGTCAGTTACGTCAGAGGCTCACACCAGTGTTCTGATCCTCCATGTAAAAATAATGGTGGTGTCCAGTGGACACGATTGACTTCAGTGATACCGTTGATCAATCATAATTGCTTCAGGAATTACTTGAATAAATAGGAACATCTTTTTAAACAAACCTTTCATTTGAGTAGATAGATTAGAATTACTGAATCCTACCTTTACCTCAGCAAGTGACGAAGAACCCGATACGACCCAAGAGACAGATCTCATGAACTTGTGCTGAATAGGTAAGAAAGGTCCTTCAGTATGGGCCGAAGGGTTCAATACATAGAATATATAAAATCCCCAAAGAAGTTCTCTCATCCTTCTTTGAGTGTTCGGAAACTTAGCAATTTTTGGGTTGGAAATGAATAACAAACTGACCTAGAAGTATCAGATAAGAATGCAGAAGAGGGTTTCTTAAGACCAGTGACTGGAAGTAATTTCTTATTCAGCACGGTTTTTCTGTATCCTCATGGCCACTTGGGAAGTGTTTCAACTTGTCCTAATCAACTAATCAACTGTAGCTGGCAGGTAGAAGTCTACCTATAATGTGACAGAATGTTTTGCTTGGGAAGAAGTCCTTCCAATAAGAATCATCCGTAAAATTTCCTGATCGAAGGATTGCTCTGAGATTTCGTCCATATTAGGCAATAAACAGAAACATACTGTTTTCAAATTAGGGGGACGCTTGAAATTTATTCCTATTACAAAAGCACAGGCATCACATACTTACCACATTAAAAATGATAATACACAACAAACATATCCACTCGAAATACCACAGGGAACATCATCAGAGAAGGAACGTGTATTCAGGGTAATTTTACAGTTATCTTATTGCATTGCGATTTTATACCCTCTGCTTCAGCCATGTCTTCGGTAGTTGCGTGACATAGTCACCAAAGGAACATAACATTACTGACTAGATACTTATTTAGTCAATATATATGACATGGTATGCATTTTATGTAAACAATTGCGGCCGTTAATCCAACACAGTACTGATCGTTTATTTTCAATAAAGCATTAGCAAAAGTCACAATTTAGAGGAACAACCTTTCTGATGGCTAGGAATTGACTGTATTGTTGAAAGAACTCACTAGGGACTGCTATAGGCCTTCAGTACTCCCATTCCGTATGGTACTTTTCAAAGCAACTCTCAGCATGCAGTGGGACTTTGCCACAAAGATTGCATTCCTATCTCGTTTCACAGAGCCCTGGACGTTCACGGCGTAAACTACTCAGCTTCGAAACGTATTCTCACTTGGAGAAGTGGTGTATTTCTTCTTAAGATTTACGGTTTGGCCTAAACTGCGGTCGCCCAGAAACTTTCCGGCCTCGGCAGAGTGCAACATTTGTTTGTTTAACGTTTGCATTTATCTGCGCTCCAGAAATTATGTCATCATCTTCGTGACTATTTAATTCAAACACAAACTCAGATCACGATAAGATTCATATCCAATATCTTTATACACGTGAGTTTTTCCTTTTGATACTTTTAGCACTTTTAGCTATCGTGTTTACTGTAGGCTTGGCGCCTCGATTCCTACCTTGGATACATTCTTCCGAATAACTGTCAGAAACATCGCATCAAGCTCAGGAACGTAGTGAAATGAGTCCCGTATAGTATATTCATTTAAAGAGACTCCTAAGAACAATGTGGGCAGACATTTTCGGAGTGCAGACCATGAACCTACTACGCTGGAATAGCAGGGGTAGAGGTGAACTGCAACGTGGCGCGTCCCAGGTGGCGGATAGGGGTGTCCTAACCGGCTTCCGAAATAAAATAGCCTTCGTGGACCAAACACACAACCCCCTGTGGGTGGGGAACGCAGACGAAGAATACAGCCACGGTATCCCCTGCCTGTCGTAAGAGGTGACTAAAAGGGGCGACCAAGGGATGATCGAATTAGAACCATGAGCCTACTTGTAATTAGTACCACCGCACAGGGAACACCATGGGTCGCTTTTACTTGCGCGTAGTACCGCTATGTTAGGTACACAATAGGTTTGTGATTAGTAGCGACAGTGTGTGCTTCCGGCTGGGTTTTACAGTACCTGTGATTAGTACCATTATATGAGCGACACCATGGGTCTGCCTTGCCTGTGATTAGTACCCACTATGTAAGGAACACCACGGGATAGTACGAGTCCCTGTGATTAGTACACCTATGTGAGGACCACCATAGGTTTGCGTTGCCTGTAAATGGCGCCGCAATGTGCGAAACACCATAGGTCTTTGTTACATGTGCGAATTACATTACCTGTGAGTAGTACCATAATGTGTGGAATACCTCGAGTCTACGCTACCTTTGATAAGTACCGCAACGTGGCAAATACTATGGTTCTACTTTCCTAACAATAAGTACCATTAGGAGAGGCCAATGACCTGGATTTTGGACCTCTTTATATTACAAGCATCATCGGTTCAGTATTGTGCTTTAGAAGCAGTCTCTTGGTCAGAAATACTATTGTTTAACTGTAGTTTCTAAGAATGTGGGGCACTGCGGGTCGGTTCCACTGATTGTTTTAAATTCATATCCATCCATTCACTCTTCGTCATCACGTTTTGAGTTCCGGTCAGTTGATGATTTTTAACTTTTAAATAGTCATTACATTTCGTCTCATTTCATACCATTAGGGGCCGATGACCTTGATGTTTATCCCTTTTAAAGAAGCATCATCGTCATCACCACTACCATCATCGTCATCATCATCATCGGAGTGCAGGCAGATAGGTTACACACGTCAAAGAATTAAAAACAGTCACCTCGGACTAAAGAGTTCCGGACTCATTACAAAAGAAAGAGAAATATACAGAGGTACTATATCAGCGTTATATGTTGCAGAACAAGACAGTAAATTTTTGTTACTTAATACATCACACAACTATACCTTTAATACCGGGTGATTTCAGCATGCATTCTGGAGATAGTGGGATCCAATTCAACTGTAGGCAGGCCTGAAGATGGTTTTCTATGGTTTCCCATATTTACACCAGGAAATGTTGGGGCTACATCTTAATTAAGGCCAGGGTCGCTTCCTTCTCACTCAGCCCTTTCTTATCCCATCATCGATGTGACGTAAAGCCAATTCTAAAAAAAGAATATCGGGCAACACGTCCCCTTGCACTGATGAATGCCGGAATTAGTTTTGCATAATGTTCACTAGTTTGTCGAGGCAATGATGGTCCAAAGTGCCCCACTCCTCAATGGTGATTCGAGGAAGATCTCAGAGTGGTCAGTGGATCATGACGTCCATAAGCTTTCTTTAATTTAACGCAGGCATGTTCGATAGGGTTCATGTCCGGGTGACATGGCGGTCACTCTAGTCGAGCGGTAACGTATTCATGAAGGAATCTATCGAAAAATGCCTAAATCTCCTCCAAATCTTCAGGAAAAAGGTATATACGCACTCGTCGTTGAAAAAACTTTATGCCAATTTTAAAGAAAGCATTCAACATAATATTGGGCTCATCTGTACTGAGTCCCATCTGTCTAGTTCGAGAGCTGGGCCCCATCATGGGTGTCGAGAGTGAACTTGTACGTCGTGAGACTCATAGTTTGATTTGAAACACTGGGAACTGTGGCTTCCCGAAGATCATTATTCAGCATGATGACATTGCTTTCAGGGCTCCTCCGAAATTAAATTGGAAGGTAACGGTCATCGACTGCAATCGTACACCCTGTACGACCTTTAAGAGGTTAATTTAAAAACAGTTCCCGTCTCCCTGTATCGCGTCCGTATTAGGACCACATCACTTTGATTACGACCCACGCGTCGAGCAACTGGCCTTTTCCAGTGTTGCCAACTTATATTTTCAAGATCCACTAAATACTACTAAAAGTCCGCTAAAATTCCGCCAAGAAATCCGATCTCGAAAATGAGCATTAATAACGAGCAATAAAATAATAATAATAATAATAATAATAATAATAATAATAATAATCATAATACGGAATAGCTCGGAGACAGACTGGAGTACAAATTTAAAATCGTAAAATGGATAAAACACTAAATTTCGCTATAATATATCTAGAAATCCGTGAAAAACTACGCGGCCCGCTAAATGATATATTTCTGCACCGACAGTCCACTAATTACGCCATATTTAGCGGAAAATCTGCTAAGTTGGCAACACTGTATTGTAACATATTTCTTGATGTAATGTGATAATGCATAGACGTACATATGTCGACGTTACAGGCCGTGCCATCCTAGACGCTTACTTTTTTTTTTTTGCTAGTTGTTTTACGTCGCACTGACACAGATAGGTCTTACGGCGACGATGGGACAGGAAAGGGCTAGGTGTGGGAAGGAATCAGCCGTGGCCTTAATTAAGGTACAGCCTTTGCCTGGTGTGAAAATGGGAAACCACGGAAAACCATTTTCAGGGCTGCCGACAGTGGGGTTCGAACCTACTATCTCCCGAATACTGCATACTGGCCGCACTTAAGCGACTGCAGCTATCGAGCTCGGTTAGACGCTTACTACACCTCTTTCATGCTTCCTATGGGTTGCGCTACATGCGTTAGGAGTATGTTTACACACATCATAACAATCTTCTTTCCGGTCAACATAGGACAGGCCAAAATACCAGCGCAGTTATATAACACACAGTGATGATGTAAAACGTGTCTTGATGTGAGTATCAACGATAAACAAACAAGACCTTGCGCCACGCCTGGAACATTTTTGGGCGATCGCAATTTAAGACTTAACGACAAATACGAAACTTTTCTAGGTGTACCAGTGAAGACGTTCTCTATCAACGCAAAACGGCTCATGTACTTGTGGAAAATTGAATCATATTAGCCGGGTGTCCTTAGAGATTTCAAAAGTGTACAAAGCTAACTTTCTCACCTCTTCTAACCTACTCTGGCAACCACGAAGATGAATAACTCAGTGGTAAGAGTCGTTAATATTGTCTTGTGCCAGCTTACTAAGCAACAAATTTGAATTTGTGAGCGCAGTTTTTGACGGCAAGGGGAAATTATGGGAAGAATATGGAATAAGAGAGAAGGCTTATATTTAGTTTTGGACCCCGCTGTACTGTGCAGTAAGTATGCAGAAGGGAAGAGCGAACAAAGATAAATTGTGTAAAGGAAAACTTAATAATTAAGGCAAGTACGTATACTGATTTTAAGAGATTTAAAGGAAAACGAAAGGTTACCTCAAGGAAGGAAGAAAGAAATAAGGAGGGAAAATCGGAAGGAAAGGTAATGAGGGAGGTGGAGGGGTAGGACAGTGTCAAACAAGAGAGCTGGATATACTCATCCCTGGGAACAGGTGGTGGTGGTGATGGTGACAGTATTCATTATTCTAAAGGAAGTACAGCTAGAGGACCATCTCACTTTAAACCTAAACATAAAGTAATATGAACTTGGTTCTACTTTTAGAAGAGTGAAGGTAAAGGAAAAAGAAAAGTAAGGCCCTCGATGGGTGTGAATGTGAGATACAGTAGGCCTCGCACACGTAAAATATTACTGTCAGGTCGGAAGATTTAAGGAAGCGTCGTCATATAAAAATAATGTTAAAGTGAGAACCCTGGTAGAAGTAAGGGGAATAAATGCCTGACTCAGTTAGAGACCCTAAGACTTCATACAGAGAGCCCCTGGGTTTCCTTGAGAACACAATTGAGAAGAGTTGCCGGGCTGATAGACTCAGAAGGTAGAGCGCTGACTTTCTGGGCTCAGGTTGGCAGGGTCAATCCCGGTTTAATATAGTGTTATTTGAAGGTGCTCAATTTGCCAGCCTCGTGTCGGTAGATTTACCACTGCGTAAAATAAATCCTTCAGGCACATCGGCGTCCCCGAAAACTGGAAATTAATTACTGAGACATAATGTAAATAACATTAACATCAATGAGAGGAGAGTTCAAAACTCGGTGATCTCATGAGTGCATCTTTGTTTTTTTCTAATATTGTGACCATGTCTGCTTCCTTTCCAATACCTAACTCGAATAATAAATATATTTAGATATCTGTTTGTTATCCTTGTCGTCCCTTATTTTAATTCCAGTACCGAGCGAGTTGGCCGTGCGGTTAGGGATACGCAGCTTTGAGCTTGCATTCGGGAGATAGTGGCTTCGAACCTAACTGCCGGCAGCCCAGAAGATGGTTTTACGTTTTTCCTATTTTCACACCAGGTAAATGCTGATGCTGTACCCTAATTAAGGCCACGGCCACTTACTTCTCACTCTACTCACTCTAAGCCCTTTCCTCTCACATCGTCCCCATAAAACCTAGCTGTGTCGGTGCCACGTAAAGTAGATTGTAAAAAATAAAAAAATCAAGCACTGCTTAAAACTTATGAACGACGTAGGAATCGGACAGCATTGATGTTTTTAGTCCCATGAGAGAATAACTCTCCATTTGAAGAGGAAATCTTCATCTGTCTGAATTTCATGTAAAGTTATTCTCACTGTTTCAAATTCTGTTTGATCTATTATGACATGTATCGTGATACGTTCACTTGTACCTGAGGCTACTCATCTGCTTATTAGGTGGGTTAACGGATCCATCTAGTCATTAAGTTTTTATTCCAAAAGAAACGAATGATTTATTTAATCTATTCAGAGTTGATGATGGTACTTTTTCCTGTTTAAAGAGGCTACACAATTAGGCTATTGAATTTAATCTGATAAAATATATTTATTGAGATGCTACTTTTGAAAATCATCAGTATAATAATGATTTTTTTCCTTTCTTCTAGGTAAGTGGTCTACATCCAGCGATCCAGAAGTTCTCAAATGAACGTTTTCATGGATTGTTGTTTGGACTTATTTCTTAACATCCTTAAGAAAAAATCTAACACATTCATCGATATCTTTATATGTGATAATACCATATATTGAACAGGATTCAGTTCACAGTTAGTCACAGTTAGGGGATATAAATAGTAATTAGTTACACTCAACTGAATATTTCAGATACAAAAATTTAAATTACAGTGGATCTTCAATTTCATGACAGCTACAATGTTGCGTTTATAGGCAGTCTAAACTGATGTTTTATTTGATAATATTTAGTAAATAATAATTAACTTTTGGTTTAAAAATGCTACCATAAGGACCTCCGATGGCACTGTCGCTAGTGAGAGGTATTTGAAAATGCTATCAGCATACACGATGGTTAATCATTTATGATTATTTTGATTCCTTGTATATCCAACATGATTTAACTCCACACCCTTGGTGCAGAAGTATGATAAGGAAGACTTTCATGGAATATTCACTGGAAGGAGGGATCAATTTTAATGCTAGCATAGCCTCCAAGTTTCACGAGTATGGGTTCCAACTTCTGAAATTTAGTCGAGGACTCAGAGTACGCCATATGGAACACTAGATAAACTTCGTGAATCCAGCGAACAATACTTTGAAGAAATTGATTCTGGAGTATAATTTTGCTAAGCCGTTTGTCTCAGATTTCCTGCAATGTTTCAACTTTGTGCAAATGTTGACGTAAGTATTAACTGCACATGGACATTGACGGTAATAAATTATAAAGTTTACTTTACACCAGTAAATGGGTAGTTACTTCTGTGACT
This sequence comes from Anabrus simplex, assembly GCF_040414725.1. NCBI lineage: Eukaryota > Metazoa > Arthropoda > Insecta > Orthoptera > Tettigoniidae > Anabrus > Anabrus simplex. The sequence goes on along the minus strand of NC_090265.1, from coordinate 306,232,698 downwards.
TTCAATGTTATCCCTAAGTGTATGAGTGTATGCTTCGTAACTTAAATAACTACATTATTCATTAAATATGATCTCGTAATATAAACGTTATCCATATATGCAATCTGAAAGCAAAATATAAAAAATGTAAAGGTTTTAGAGCTCAGTAATAATACTATATATTATCTCTGAGCACTGTCATAAATGATGCCTATTCTTCAGGTAAAATACAGAAAGAAATATTCTCATCTTACTTGTTTGACACCTCACACGATCATGAAGAATATGCTTGCGATGTTATTCTCTGTTATAACCTTAAACAGACAAAAGTAATTAAGACTACGGTGACAAGGACACTCATTGGGTGCTATTGACAGTAATATAATTGTATCTTATTCGGCCTAGATTCTACATCAGGTACGTCAGGTTTTCTTTGACAATGTGCTGTACGATCGCTGGATCTTGGGAGGTTATAAATGTTCTCAGATAGTCAACAGATAAAGTGTAATCTTCTACTGAGAAAAGGGAATTGTGTGCAAGAAAATGTAGGTACTTTTTAGTTCTTTCTAGAACTATTTTTACAGGAGCAGATGGGTGGTAGAGAAAAAATAAGGTAATTATTCTCTACGATCCTTCTTCTGGCGTTGTTAATATTATTATATGGCCTTTGTACAGCTAGACAGCAGAGTCCTTTCAGATTATTACATATGAAATGACAAAAACTTCTGGTGCAGAACATGATCTCTTTTGACGACCTTGCTTCGTTTCTGCTGTGCAGTGGATGGACTTTTAGAGACTCTGGTTGTTATAAGGTGATGATGATGAGGATTATTGTTGTTTAAACTGAAAGAACATTTAGGTCATCGGCCAAGTTGTTGTCAGAGCATCACCTGATAAAGTACAGGGTCATATTGGGAAAAAGTAATGAGGTTCAAGAAGGGAATGAAGCTATGCAAGATTTCCTGCACCTGATCTCATTTCATATGGCATAAACACAGAGGACTACCACGTATAGTATTCGACCATGAAAGCATAAACTCAGACATCTGTATAACTTGTCCTTGTCATGTATAGTTTCCAGACGTGCGGCGTGCTTCTTGTTCTTTGATTTGGTTGACACCGGTCTATGATAAAAATCTAAAACTGATTTGAGAATCTGGAATGAGGTACGTTGAGCTTCGTGTTCACAATTATATATCAACGTAGAAAATGTTTTTCTTCAGTTTCTTCTTGAATTGTATGAATATAGGAGAAGGATACTGCCTAGCATACTGGAAAAGACAGCTTCGTTCATTTTAAATTCTAGCCCCAATCGTTCGCGAAATTGGAGATACTGTCCACTGCACCTGTCCCGGACTCGACAGAGTGCTGAATATAAATTAACCTCACAAATAAATATCTGGTTGGAAATCTTCTGGATCAAGAACTACAGAAATGAAACCCGGGCATCGAAGTCCCATTCTCCTTACATGAATAAATTGTATAACCCGCTTGTTTGAGATGGTACTTCTGTAAGATAGAGAATATGAAGATCTGTTGCCGATAATACAATTCATGGTGTGTATTTTAAAGACAGAGGGAACCAAAAAGCGAAAATATTCAGTGAGATTTCCTCATCGGTTGGCCGGCAGGCGCGCCCAGCTTATCTGCCTCCCGTTGACTCATCACATCCCGTTTCACAGCGCAGCGACAGCACGGGAATGCCCGCACTTCGCAGCTCAGGTCCGTGCTTAGAAAGTACATTAAGTGTAGATCTGTCGTTCCAACTGTTCTCGAGTTGTGAAGTGTTACTTTGGAGTAAAATCCTCATAATGCCTCCACATGTGTACACGGCAGAGGAAAGGGTACCTTTATACGATAATTTTGTGAAAACAACGTCTTGCAGGGAAGTCGTTAGGCGATTTGTAACACAGTTTTCAGGTGTACGTCCTCCACATAGAGACACATTACGGAAACTTGTAAAATTGATAGTAACTGGTTCTTTACTCGATAAGAAGCGAAGTGTAAAAGAAAACGTACACTTAGCAAGGAAAAAGTAAATGAACTCGCAGAAATATTAGAACATACGCCTACAAAATTCGCAAGATGACTTTGACAAGAAGGTACTGTTTCGGCGGCCTACGAAAATGTTAAAATTGAAAGCATTGAAATATAGTGTATGCAAGAAACTCACACACGCTGGATGAAGTGAAAGAACGTATGCGAAGAGTTATGGTCTCAATTACGGAAGACGACCTTATGCAAGTGAATCGGAGTTTCCTAAAACGATGCTAGGAATGTGTGGATGCAGGAGGAGAACATTTCCAACATCTCCTGGCGTAAGGTACGAGCTTATTTTCTTAATTCTTAAGAACTAAGGTTCTTAATTCCTATTTTCTAGATTTTAATTGCTATCTTATGTCATGCACTGATAAAGTGAGCGATGTGTTGTACATGTTGCTATGCTGCGGAGCGGGGAGGGATGAGTCAACAGAAAGCAGATAAGTTGGCCGCGCCTGCCGGTCAATGGATGAGTGAAACTCACTGTACTGCTGATTAGTTTTTCACGTCTGCTCTTAAAATATGGAAAACAACACCTTGTACTGCACCTGTCCCGGACTCGACAGAGTGCTTGAATATAAATTAACCTCACAAATAAATATTTGGATGGAAATGTTCTGGATGAAGGACTTCGGAAATCAAACCCGGATATCGAAGTCACATCCTCCTTACTTTCAACTGGCACAACGGCTACGCTCAAGAGCATACATAGGCAGTAGTTGAGCGTGGCGTCCTCCTTCTTTCTCGCTTGCACGATAGAGAGCGTAGTTCCAAGGTCTCGCTGTACTGACAGCTCCCCTCTCGCTACGCGCAATTAGAGCTTCAACCTTCGAGCTGGCGCATTGTCGCTCATCATCAACATCAATTACGGAAGACGACCATATGCATGTGAATCGAAGTTTCTTTAAATGATGCTAGGAATACGTGAATGCAGGAGGAGAACATTTCCAACATCTCTTGCCATAAGGTACGAGCTCATTTTCTTAATTCTTAAGAACCGGACCGGGGATACAATGCTTGTTACAACCAAATGTTTCGTAGAATGATGCCGTAAACGGCACATATGTCCTGTTGGACATCATGACATGTCTATTAACATGGTATTGAACGGTTACAGTACCGAGTCCCTAACACGAATAAACAATCTCAACTGATAAAAAATGTTGTTATTCAGAAATTTGCCTTTTTTAACCATTTCTAGTGTGCCCGCGGTCATGCGGTCAGCACACTATTCTCCCGGTAGCTCTATTTCTTCTCAGGGTATTCTATCTATCACTCATAAAATCTGAGATTTTTCATTTGGTTGTTTTTAACGTGGTTTCGGAAGAGACTCGGTCTGCTGAGACACGTGTCACTGGGGAATCTATTCGCTCGAGTAAGTACCAACAGCCGAAAACCTAAAAAAAATCTCTTTCATTCATCAAATCCTTCAGTTACTCATGTCTACTTAACTTAACAGCTAACTTATAAACTAGGTGTTACCAAAAAGAATTCATAACACAGACACCTTCTAGAAAAATAATATAACAAGATTTATTGGAATAAAATAACGTTCAATGAAAAGTTGATGTGGATTCTGGGTAGTATAAGCTTGATAACTTGTATGCATAAGGGATCAGAGTCAGCGCTGGCTCAAATAAAAGTAAAATAATTGAGATTTTTTAAACTATTTACACTCATTCGTACTCTTCCTATTCATGCTCATTCTCATTCAATGTTCAAGTTCACATTCATTATTTGTGTCTATATTCGTAATCATGTTCCGAAACGACTTTAAATTACTCTAATTATATTCAATAGATCACTGAGCAATCACAGTCTCCATTTAAATACTTCTGTCTGTTGATGTTAATACTGTCACGATAATTACATTAATTATTCTCACCACATTTAAGTCAATTCTGTGTGATAAAAACGTTTAATTTGCTAGAATGAAGCGTAATAATAATTAAATGGGTTAAAGTCAGATTGTGAATATAAATCTGAGCATATCTTTGGTTATATGTCTCCAAAATAAACTCTAGCGTGAGTATGAAATCATAAAACTGCTCTCTTAAGTTTGCATTCATAAATCTGAACTCTAATTATTTGGTCCTTCTTCTTGAATACGCTTAAATAACAACTTACGGGCTAAGACAATACCTTCCTAGAGCCTATGACATACGGCTCCTACCTTACCATTTTCCTACTCATTATATTCTTTAAGAACTTCAACTCAAATCATCTCTGCGTTAAAAGAAATAAATCATCTATCTAACTGTTTAGGTAGTTTCCGATTCACACACACCTCTAGCATCGGCTCGATGTGCTTTGACTATCTCCTGTTACACAATATCTCTCATGTATGTGAACTACTCAACTCATATGGTCAGTACAGAATGAAATGAATACGCATTCATATTGAAATATGTCACCGCACCAAAGAATATCATAAGTTAGCCATGAGCATAGTTAAACCATATGTTAATGAACTCTCTCGTATATGCTACACAGCATTTACCAATGTCAGATAAAACTGTCACAATTCACAATTCTACCATAGTACATGTCAATCTTACCTTAAAATGGGTCATCTGCGCGATGTGCTCTCTTTTAACGTACTCTTTCTATGTGACACAGAACTCACCTCATGTTAATCTAACGTAACGTTTCCTGAACAAATAGCAATTCTTTTTCATACCGCAGAACATAAATAAGCATCTGCATTTCAAATATTCCTTAATATACTCCGAGAAATAACCATATTATAACACAATTTCAATATACATTATCACTCCACTGGCATACTTATTACCGTACACATATCGCCGATTACTCTTAAAGCTCTATGCCAAGCATTTTAGAATTGCCTTATTGTAAAACGCATTTCAATAACCTCTTATATCTTAACAGCAATCGAAGTTCAATGTCCTCTTTCTATAAAGTAAGGAGTACGTAACTTAAATATATTCATGTCCGCCGCGCAGGTAAATCGTGACGTAATCATTGTACAACTAATACGAGATCAATCGAAGTTTCACGACTTGTGTAGACTCATTGCTATCAGATCTTCAAAAGAAACACTTCTTTCATTTACTCATGCTAGTTTCTACTATTTCTGAGCAAGTGTGGTAGCATGTATATGATATAATAGAACTCTAATTCTACACTGCCATCTTACGTTATAGCCTTAAATATCTCACACTTCACTTTATAATTCACACACGTTCTTAATTAGTTCATAAATATCACCAATTAATCAGCACATGCCGAAGTTAGAGTGCGGGTGTAGATTGAAAGAAACTACTCTACTAGAAAATGTAAAGACTTAGCTCGTTAGATGTTATATTTGGTCTGGTTGTCGCTCCATTGCTTGGATGTGGTTAGACCCTCGGTTAGGATCTGGATCTCAAGTTGGACATCGCCTTCCCGGTCATCGGCTGGTCGTCTGGTTAGCCGTTGTCTACTTCCTCATCGGATGGTCAACTGGTTGGCCGTTGCCTTTTTCCTCATCGGCTGCTCGACTGGTTGGCCGTTGCCTTCCCATCATCGGCTGGTCGTCTGGTTGGGAAGGTACCTTTCCCCAGTTAAGTCCATCTTGTAGATTTAGCAAGCAGTCATCATTCCAATTCTGCAGACAGCAAAGAATATTCTTTCTGCGGAGAAATCAGTCGTGATATATTCCATTTCTTTGATGATCTATCCCAATTGAATGTTCTATTTCTTATTCTTAGGGATGAAGTTTTCTTCAGTCGGAAATAAGTTCTCCGTATATATATATGTATATATATTAATTTACGTAACAGCCTTTTTCTCCAGAATTCGAAATATATTTTTGTTCTTTATTAGATTCAACAGGGATAATCTTCTTCCCGTATGAAGTTATCGGTCCTCTGATACAGAGAGTCCTTCTTCGCCAATCGCAAAAAGGTTGTTCGTGGGATCCTAGTCATATGTAGATCACCGTACTTTACTTATTTTTGTAGTATCTCGGCTCTTCTTATACTGTGCGCCGGTGAATTATTTCGTCTGTTTTGAACGTCGATCATAAATAGTCAATCTCTTCTTCAGAAATCTTGAATAATCTTCAGATGTGAAACTTGGCTTGGAGTTGCGTCCTTCCTCTACCGATGAAAAAAAAATTTTTTAGAGTGAAGTTTTTTTAACAATTACTCCGCTGCTATATTTTTTCGTAAAACAATCCAATTGACCCTCTACTGTCCTGTAGTGTCTTCCAAATTGGTCCGTTCCGAGACGTGCATGGTCTTCTATATACCGCATTAATGAGAAGTTCATTGCGTCTAATAGATCGCATGGGCCATACCTTCCTACGCCGCCATTTTGTAAATGGTCTACGAGATGCGAACGGGCAGACTTAATTATTTTCCATGCATATTTTCTTTTTGCTAGTTGCTTTACGTCGCACCGACACAGATAGGTCTTATGGCGACTATGGGACAGGAAAGGGCTAGGAGTGAGAAGGAAGCGGCCGTGGCCTTAATTAAGGTACAGCCCCAGCATTTGCCTGGCGTGAAAATGGGAAAGCACGGAAAACCATCTTCAGGGCTGCCGACAGTGGGGCTCGAACCCACTATCTCCCAAATACTAGATACTGGCCGCACTTAAGCGACTGCAGCTATCGAGCTCGGTCATATTTGTTTTAATTTTATGTTCATTATCATGTTCTTTATGTAATTTCCTGCCATTTGGTTATTTTTTTCTTTAAAATATGCTTGTTATAAGTTGTCGAGCATATGTTATTCTTTGCATTAGGTAGAGGGTACCACATAATGTTGTATTTAGAAGAGAGTGATACACCCTTGTAAGCAGAAATTTTGACAGCGATATCTACAATATATAATTCATTTGTTGTTAATACTAATAGGAAGAAAAATGAGACGAAGAAATTGAATGGCCTCGCTATAAAGTTGTAGATATTCTGTATTTCTGCTATCTAAGTGGCCTGCTACGAATTTCAGCCTTCCGACTCTGCTGCTGCCTGCCTACGAAAACAGAATTCTACTGGACGGTTCTTGCGGCTGAGTTGATTTACGCTGGTCAGGTGATAAAATTGTACCCATATTCTGCAGGTAGTGAGCCTGTTTCTTGCCAGTTCGCCCCGGGTACTATTTTCGGCCAAGTGAGGGAATTTTGCCTGGATCTGCGAACTTGTTGTAGGACCTCCCGGCCTACGTGAGAACGATAATTGAGGAGCTATCTGACGGTGAGATAACAGTCCAGGTCTAGAGAGTCAAGAATAACGCCCGACAGGATTCGTCGCGATGACTACGCATCGCCTTATGTTCTGCAGGCCTTCGAGCTGAGAAGCAGTCGCTTTGTAGGCCAAGCCCCTTCTCGTCTGTATCATCATGAGATTGTAATGTTGGGAAGAAGAATTGACGCCAACGTAGTGTGTATAATGCCATTAACAATGACAAGGAGTGTCAACAATTTATTGTTGTACGATCGCGGACGGGATCAATCCCCTGAACTTCGGATCACATGCTGGACACCCTACTACGCATCTGTTGGAGCAGATATGTCCAAATGGCAGTGACCTAGATAGTACTGGGAAGAGGGAATGTGTGGTCTAGCGAGACGTGTCGCCCACCTCTAATATGATGGACTATTTAGTGCTTTGTGAATAAAATTCTAAGAGATGTATGAAACGAAGTTATTCTACTCAGTTTTGTTCATAATAACTTTAAGAACATTAATCGAGATCTGAATCAGTATCTCACTGTAGAAAATCACTACATAAAGCAGTCTTAGCCACTGACAGACATTATATCCACTTCAAAATGTTAAATTAATCCTACTCTAAATCTCTAGCTTGTAAGAGACGTTGTAAGATATTTTACTCTATGTTCCCGTGTGTATAATTGCTTTTATCGATCTGTTAAGTTTTAAGTCTGACTCTTCTTTTCAGAAAGTTTCATTGAACTTGAGATCCGTTCGTGAGTGCTTTCCGGGAGTGCAAACAATGTTGTGCGAGGTTCCTCTGTCTACTAATGGCATCCACGTCGCCTTCGACACGAAACTTTCTAATGTTGTCACTTCGCCCACTGACGTAAAAATTTAACAGGTGGAATACATCGAGTAAAAGATGGATTTCGTAAGAATAACAGAAAAGAGAGAGAGAGAAAAGGATAAACTTCTTGCAGATATGTTGTGATAGTACATATATCACACCCCCGAATTATATGTAGAAGTTAGAGATATTATTGTCAGTATTCGATTTATTATTATTATTATTATCATCATCATTATTATTATCAGTATTTCATTTGTATATTTTGCCATTTATATTGGTAAGCTGGAAGATATACACATATGCAGGTATGAGTAATTTGTTTTGCACGAGTGGGAAAACATTGCTTTAATAACTCTGGTAATTTGGTTGAGTCATGTGGCTACCCCAGTGTTTGTTGTGATGTACTTGTGTCGGAATATTCCAAGAGTCATGTATATATCCCAGCCTGATGAGATGAGCTTGTTGTTGTATTAAGGAAGTTCGGTGAGTCATTTAATAAACCCGAGTGTTTGTTATTGTCTTGGAACCTAGTATTAGTTCAGGGCATGGTATTGACCAGTAGAGATCACTCATGATTGGCGGGCAAGCACCAATCCAGACGTATCATCGGAGAGGAGGGGGATGTTGATGTCTATATAGGTAGATCATACGACGGCAACCTGGGACATTGTAATGTAACTACTACAACTATAAGCAGTGACACTGTATAAGAGAACTACAACTGACGCACTGTACGGGAAGGAAGTGGTGCTGATACACGGTACTGGAGTGACACGGCTGCAATGGACTGGACTTCAAACGTTCGTGGAGCGTAGTCTTGTTATGTTCGTGGAAAGTGGCTGATTGTGGAGAGTGCTTGCGCGTTAAGTATTGTAGTACTTGTGGAGGTCTGGCATTATATGTTGCTGAAAGCTATCTCAGACTTTCCATAATTTATGTTGAGGATCGACAGACGTGTGTATATATCTTTACAACAAGTGTTAAAATATGTGAACACAGTAGTATAAGGTACAGTATCTGTGTGATGTGATAACTGCCGATTATGAGAATCGGTAAGTCGAATTGATATAGAGACAGTGAAGGGTATTTATCTTCATACATGTACATTGTTCATCGGACTATCTACAAATGGTAGCTTAGTTCTCGCTTTCGTTTTCCCACGATTTTGATTATTGTTGTTGTTGTAAATATGGAGTCTTCCAGCAATATTTTATGTGTGTATTATATGTATAATGTTGTATGTTGATGAGGTGCTCATCCACGGAATTTGTTAAGAATATAGATAGCTATTTTATAATCAGTGTTATTGATGAACCTAGGTGCAGTTCCTACCTAATTAGTCGTTTTCAGGAGGTTAGGTAAGGCCTGCAGCAGATGTACCAGTACGCAGCATTATGTACACGCCCTGGGATATACAGTTTATCATGCTCTTATCTATATTCGAGGGATCCATTCTGGTGAACTCTGGCGCCCATACTACGGACATTTCGGTTAATTATGCTTATTAATTTTATTAAGTTTTTGTGTAATTTTATTTATATATTTTTATTCATGATTTTATTTATTATTATCATCAAAATAGTTACAATGTGACTGGGAAGATTTTGTAGCCTATATTACGTGCTCATTTTTGGATTGCGATTTTATTCATGGAAGAAAACGTTTTTATTACAGACGAACAGAGTCGATGTATAGATTTCTGTGAATTTCGGTAATCCTATTAAACTGGCTTTCTCTTACTAGGAACAACTTCCACAAAAACTAGTGATATACAGAGTTTACACTCTTTTCATGTAGCATAAACATTTCTTACAAGACAGTGGAGGAAATAGCGGGAAAAAATTCCGATTTGATGCGAGCTCATTCCAACAATTCATACTGGTGGACCAGGGATGGTGAAGAAATATTATCTTATTGAACTTCGTAAATTTGTCACGTGGTTTTCTGGTACTTTGATATGCAATACGCCTAATACTACTGATGAATTTCACGGATATTTTCCTCATCAACTATCACCACTAGATCCACAGCGAAGAGCGTATGTATAAAATGTATAAATATATAATGTATAAAATAATTAAACAGCATCTTCGAAGTTGAATTGAAGATTGTTTTAAGATCATATTACAAAGGCAACTTCGTCTCCTTTATAGGCTAATGATGTCCGAAAGTATGGAACTTAAACAAAGTAACATGGTACTCATTTCTGGTGTACACTTAGTGACCTCGGAGCCATGAGCTGAAAGTGTAGAACTCATTTCAGATTTTCTCGTCTCCCTGACGATGAATCAAAGCTACGTACTTCCGCGGGAATCGGACAAAACGCCTTTACTACCTTATCCAGGCAGATTCCAAACATATTGCATTAGCCATATTATCTGCAAACACAGATTATTCATATAACACGCAAATAAATAATTTACTACTCTTAATAATTATTCTAAGCCAACATGTTTGAATCTCCTCGATTTGTCAACTTTTGTGACGCGTATGAACCACACGATTCAAGTTTATTCTTCGCTGGGGTTTTAAATCCAGATGTTCTTCCTACCATTTCGTCATAGTTTGATTAGAAACTCCACTATTGTACGTGATCTGATTCGAACTTATAATGCTCAGGTTGGAAGGTGAATGGCTAGTCCATAACACTCCAGAAATATTTAAGGTGTACTTGAAGTAAAAATATAATCTAGACTACAAAAAACAGACAAAGCTCTTTGTAAATTAGAAACTTTTACGCTTGTCAGCACATATTCAATGGCAGGATTGCCTTCAGAAGGTGATTATATTATAAAACTTGGTTTCGTAAATGTAATCCAATTTTCCACTCTTACTATCTCCCTCGAAAGCAGAAGACCAGGTTTGCAGTTCTTTGTGTGTTTCACTTCGCTACGGTAATCTCCGCATCTTGTTGGAAGTAACAAAGTTGCAACACAGCACGCATCTTGAATGTTTAAACTGTGTCACCTGTTACTTTATATTTATTACGTCGCCATAACGATGCTTCATTAAATATTTATGACCTCATGTTAACATGCGTAAGCAAATGTGATATTTTTCCTTGTTTCATTTCGTTCTTCCTATCTACACTTCTTTCCCTTTCGCAGAGATATTTTGTGGGGAAAAATCCACAAACTCGTACATTTCGCATGGGAATACTTTTAATGTTAATAATAATTTCGTGTGGCTATTTCTAGCCGAGTGCAGCCCTTGTAAGGCAGACCCTCCGATGAGGGTGGGCGGCGTCTGCCATTTGTAGGTAACTGCGTGTTATTGTGGTGGAGGATAGTGTTATGTGTGGTGTGTGAGTTGCAGGGATGTTGAGGACAGCACAAATACCCAGCCCCCGGGCCATTGGAATTAACCAATTAAGGTTAAAATCCCCGACCCGGCCGGGAATCGAACCCGGGACCCTCTGAACCGAAGGCCAGTACGCTGACCATTCAGCCAACGAGTCGGACACTTTATATGTTTATAGTCATTAAGTTTTCTCTTAGTATGATCATCACCATTCTGACACTTATGTATAACCCTGTCAGTTTTATTTTTATTTTTAATTTACTTTACGTCGCACCGACACAGATAGGTCTTATGGCGAGGATGGGACACGAAAGGCCTAGAAGTGGGTAGGAAGCGGCCGTGGCCTTAATTCAGGTACAGCCCCAGCATTCGCCTGGTGTGAAAATGGGAAACCACGGAAAACAATTTTCAGGGCTGCCGACAGTGGGGTTCGAACCTACTATCTCCCGAATACTGGATACTGGCCGCACTTAAGCGACTGCAGCTATCGAGCTCGGTAGTGACTTTCTATGAGTTTTCCGCAAGGGGGAGTAGCTATTTTTTCATGAGTCGTAATTCACTGAAAAAATAAAGTACAATGGGCAAAATTCTGTTTGTGAAGAAGTTCTCAGGATCATGAATGTGAACTTTACGGCATAAGATTTACAGGAACCGTGTGTTTACAGTGATGAGTTCCTTTCTTCGTAAGAAAGTGTGTGTTAACTTGTCTGTAGGAATGCACTCGTTCAATAGTACATATTAAAGAAGAACTCGTCGGATATTTACCTACTCAAAATTATGATGATTTTTTCCTGGGGTGACTCTTTCTTGTTTAAAGATTTTATCTCGTCTAAAATACTGAGTGTGTACATTTGGGAGCTTAATGTTTTGAAACTAACATAAGGGCTTCATCTCCATTTTGTTTTCCATCAACGTGTGAAATGATACTACTGGCACCTGTTGTTCGCATTAGCTGCATTGTGGCTTCGATTTTTATCTATTTTGTTGCTATAAATGAGTTCATATGTTCATTTCGGTACTTTAATGCGAGCGTTATATTTGTGAAATTTTCCTCTCTCTGTGGAATCTTGGTTACCATAGAGGGTATTTCTTATCTCTGGTTGTGATTTACCTTTTTCTAATTTCTTATAGTCGTCTCACTAATTAAATTTTCCGTCTCGATTCTTCGACATCGTTTATATGGAGTTCATGCTGTTTAACGTGGTTAATTGTAACCTATATTATATTTGAGTTAGCCTCCGTGGCTCAGACGACAGCGCGTCGGCCTCTCACTGCTGGATACCGTGGTTCAAATCCCAGTCATTCCATGTGAGATTTGTGCTGGACAAAGCGGAGGCGGGACAGGTTTTTCTCCGGGTACTCCGGTTTTCCCTGTCATCTTTCATTCCAGCAACATTCTCCATTCTCATTTCGTAGCATCTATCAGTCATACTCATTAATAAATCACTTTGGGATTGGTGACCCCATCGTACTAATAGCCTATATGTATGTTTCATTCATTTCATCCCTGACCCGGTCAATGACTGGAAAACAGATTGTAGGTTTTCATTATACTTGAAGATTCGCCTGCTTCGTCATCTCTCGTCAAATTTGTTACTGTGTATTATTCTGTGTCTTATGGCGAACCTAGAATGTCCTGGGTGAGACTAAATAAACAAAATATCAATAGATTATTGCAAATTTGGTACTGTAAGTAATTATAAGCTGTAGTTGCGTTTGACGTAGCCGTGCTTCTACATACATTTGGTTTGTTGGGCCTTGTTAGCGCGCCTTCGTACTTCCGTCTCCCCTCTCAGCCTCTCGTCATAACTATCTTGAGTCATGCTTCGACGTTCTCCGTCACATTGCTAGATTTGTGAATCTGCAATTGAGTAGAACCTTTACGGTCAAGTAATTATTATCATTAACACTATATCGTAATATTACAGTTTTAATTTCCATAGGATAAAGGGATACAAAATTATGCATGGAGTAAACCATAGATTATTCCAAGGATATGCGTGAAATTAATTCAAATGGGCATGGGTTATTTGTGTATGTGAGAGAGAATGGAACTGAATTGAATGTATTGATCATTTACTTGTCGCTGAGGCTGAAAAGCCCCTTTATGTAGCTTCTTCATACAGTATAATACACTAGTGTCCAAAAGTTAAGCATAATCACTAAACGAGGCCATACCGCCTGATAGGAATATCAGACGGATTGCTGAACAAACGGAAGCTGAATCACACACCATATGTCACACAACTTGTCCACGAAAACAGTGTCAGAAAGGTTTGGATAGCTAAGGTACACCTTTGACAACAACTAACAAAACTTGGCGATGTCTTCCACAACAAAAAATGCTGTGAATACGGTGTATGGATACCCCTAACGGCCAAACATGCTTCTTAGCAACGTGGCATGCTCTCTATCACATGGTCCAAGAGCTCTTGTGGCAGTCTACGCCATTCCTCCGAAAGGGCAATGCGAAGGTCTTGGATGGTCCTTGGTGGAGGATGACAGGTTACAGTTCGCCTTCCCAATGCATCCCAGGTATGTTCTATAGGATTCAGATCCGCAGAACTCGCCAGCCTATGCAATCAATGTCTTCCTCAGACGCCATAAGCGGGACGCACACCGCCGCACATCGGACAATCAGCCCTGCTGTTCTGAGCCTCCGGTACACAGTTTGCCGGGAAACGGCAACCCCTAAAACGGCTGCAAGCTCCACCGACAATTATCTTGCAGGTTCATTCCGATTTCGTCGGGCGGTTAAGGCATGATATCAGTCCTGCTGTGGAGTGGTTACCTTTGATCGACCTGGTACTGGCCTACGCCTAACATCTCCTGTGTCTCGAAATCGTCTCCAAAGCCTAGAATGACACTTTGTGGCATATTCAAGGATACGGTGACTTCGGTCTGCCTCTGGCTTGCTTCCAGGCGGCCGAGTGTTCTAGCCTGCAAAAAAGGGTCCAAATGGCGTCGTTGTGCCATAATGTTGTCAGGTTCACCATGAGGCTACACTCCGCACACTATAACAGAGAAAACACGACTGAGGGAATATGGGGCGCAGGCACTGGCTGTGTTTACCTTGCGGTTACACCGCTAGTCAAAGCAGGGAACACTACTTTCCTATACAGAGCGAACACGTAAGGTTGCTAGGTGCATATGTCGTGGGATTTGCGGTCTATTTCCTGTTGCCCTGCTTACTCGTAACGTTTGAACACTAGTCTGCAGTACAGGTTTATGAACACACTAACTACATTTTTATAATATTAAATTATGAAAATTGAAAATTAAATTAAAAATAAACATATACCAAATTTAGTAGAATTAAAACATACATCTATTATACAGTACTTACTGCTATAGACTAAAAGAATCTAAATAATCTAAAGGTTAAACTGAGAAAAAAATTCTAAAACATACACAGATTTCTGATTGTTAGACACAAGAATTTCAGCGCCTTGTGTACTCCCCCAAGAAGATAGATGTTAAGGAGCGCTTTATTTGAGTACAGTTAGTGTTATTTGTGAAGCGGTGAAAATTAAGGCGTTAAAGATACGGAATGCAGCGCCAACAAAGTATTTGTCAAATTTATTGATACGATGGAGGGGAATTTGAAGGGTGTTTTCTGTATACATATTATCTCTGTTATGTACTGAATCCATGGAGGATGGGGTCTTAAGTTTGAGAATTTTGTGCGTAGCAACAGCTACGGAGAGAGAGGGAGAGAATTGCAAGAATGTAGCGGCAGCGCACACCGTAAGCTCCGAGACAAATTAATCAAACGTTCACGGTTAAAATAAATTTTCTTTACTGTTTTCTTCAGAACGAAGGCAGAACTTCAGATATATATAGCCAGACATTATGGTGACGATAATACCAATAATGGTGTTGCGTTCTTATCCCAGCAAGGGATAAAACGTATCCCCCTTGAGCTTGAAGAAGACAGTTTTATTTATTTTACTATTTTCATTTACTTCACACACATTCCAAATGGATTATAACATACAAATACGCGATATAATAATAACGTTCTAGAGAACATTTTTCCCAAATTAAACGTAAGTATAAAGCAGACTCGTAAAATGAAATGTAGTTGAATATATTTGTCGCACATTCTTATAAACAGTAAGAAAAATTATTGTAACAATGACAATCAATAAAGACAAACCGAAATAATTTTCTTTACTTCTCGCTTCAGAATGAAAACCGAACTTTGGACAGCACTGCTGGAGAATGTAGCAGAAGCAGGCAATACGTCATATCCGGTGGCGCCGCGGCTATTAGTGCTGAGTGCAGCTCGTCTGTAACTCCTGCCCCAACTCAACCCTTTAACCGTTCATTCGGCCAGTGGCCCTGAAACTGAAGGGAGTCTAGGGAAGAAGATAGTTCAGAACGCAAGATCCGCGTCAATATAGATTTCTTCACGCGTACCCTTCTTCATATAGGCCTACTCATCACGGAGGAAAAGCACATGGACCATGGTGGAAATGTACGGAAGAACGTTTTGTGAAGAAGACGAAGATGTCATGAATTTAAGCCGAGAATACAAAAGAAGAGAAATAGGGAGGATGGGAAGTTCAAAGGGGAGCAGGGAGTAGACTGGAGCAGAAATAGATGTTGTACGACCGTAAGGGAGGAAGAGGGGGCGATATATAGGGGAGAGGAGTGTAGCAAATTGACTCAAGTGAGAAAACATCCCATTCCTATGCAAATGAGAATTTGAAAATCGCACACACGCACTCAACCCTACGCAAGAATGACTTTGAGTGCAAGATCCAGCAGTGCTGCATTAGGAGGGTTGTTATTGAAAGAAACAAAAGAGAGTGCTGGAGAAAGTAGAAGGCATCAGGCGAAGACAGGGGAGATTAGCATTTGAGACTGAAAATGTAAGAGGGTCTGTAGCCAAGTGAATGGCATGTACTCAAACTGACATGACAGTGAAGTATGCTTCAGATGGCAGTAATAGTGTGTCACTGACTTCTTTGGCAGTTTTCTTGAGCTCAGATAAGAGACTTAGAAATTAATTCGTTCTGCTTTCCCTCACATAAATCCATCAAATTGCAAATTATATCTCCTATATATTCAATAATTGTTAATGAGTGTTTATCAGTAAGGTTACAGATACGAAAATATAAACATTCCGCTGTTACCAGGCGAGCTGAACGTGCGGTTAAGGGCGCGCAGCTGTGAGTTTGCATCCGGGAGATAATCGGTTCGAACCACACTGTCGGCAGCCCTGAAGATTGCTATTCGTGGTTTCCCATTTTCACACCAGACAAAATGCTGAGGCTGTACCTTAATTAAGACCACGGACGCTTCCTTCCCATCCCTAGCCGTTTCCTATCTCGTCGTCGCCAAAACCTACCTGTGTCGTTGAGACGTAAAGTTAAAAGTTAGAAAGATCATAATAGGTAGAAGAATGGAATTCAAAAGGGCAAATTGGGGCAAATATTAGTTTATAGGACGAGGAATAAGGGAATGGAATAACTTATCAAGGGATATCCAAGCTTTTTGAAAATATTTAAGAAAAGTCTGGGCAAACAGTTGATGGTGAATCTGCCACGTGGGTGTCAGCCCTAAATGCAGATCATTGATGAATTATAATTGATTAATTCACGAAATATATCGTAACAATCATATCCGGAGCACAGCGCAGGGAAGAGTGACTTCGTGACTTCGGATTTAGTGGACGTATTTCGATGCTCGAGCTGTCAATCGATTCATACTGATGTCGTCCATCATCATGATATCCTTTAGTTAATTTCGTCTTGCTCCTTGATGGACAATTTTCGACATTCTTAAAGTATGTTTCCAAATTTCACTTTACACGCCCGCCATTAGCTTACTTCATATCAGTCTATTATGACTTAAATAAATATTTACCCTATTTCAAATGACACCTTGTTCCTATAAATACGTCTATTGAGTCAGAAGTTTTACAGAGTGGAATTTCCCAGACGCCACAAATCGATAACCAAATGGCGGTGGAGCTCTCTCCGACCCTTGCGTGACAACACAATTCGCACTAGGCTGATTATTGATACATCATGTGCTATAATTTGGTTTTCGATGTGAGCGATAGTTCTGGAGCTGCAACGCGAAACTGATTTCATTATCATCAGCTTTCCTGTAATGCCCCCGGTAGAAAAGCAAATTTAAAGAGGTATTCGCGCCAAAACGTGTTCGGTTTTACGTCCGCTAGGTAATTTTACGGTTGTCGCAGACTCCGAGTTGCTGAAGTTTTGTCATTCAGAAGTTCCGTTACGTGTCAGTATATATACCAATACGTGGCTACCGTATTTGAGTACCTCCAAGTAACACCAAACTTGAATTCACGAGGGCGGCGCTCTACCATTAGAGCTATTCAGCCCCGGCACCCGTGATAACTGCTTAAAGTATACTCCTCCAACAATTTTGGGGTGATTTGTCAGCATTTCCACCTGATTTGAGGAATGCGACCTGGCTTCCAGATAGTCGACGCACTGCTGACCATTGGTCTTATCGGATATTTAACTTATGGAGATATAGAGGGTGTATTCGTGATGATGTTACACACTTTCAGTAATGACGGAGGACGACAAATTTGAGATAAGGACCCGTAGTCCGGAAACATCGGAGTCAAAAGTTATCAACAACCCTAGTTGTTTAACGTCCACCCGTTCGTAACAGACGCCGGTGTGTCGGAATTTAGATCACCTGATTTCAACCCACTTGATTTCTTGTTATGGGGTCATGGGAAAAGCCTTGTGTATGAGACACCTGTCGAGACTGAAGAGGATCTCTTGGCAAGAATTAGAACTGCCTGCGACGCTGTTCAAGAGACATCGGGGATATTCGAACGGCTACGATAGAACTTCGTGCGAAGATGCCATGCCTGCATTGACGCAGGGAGACGCCATTTAGAACATTTGTTGTAAATGAAGCAGCTTGTGGAACTTATGCTGGTAAATGGACTTAAATGAGTAGAATTTTGCTTACCTTTTGACTCGATCGTTTCCGGAAGATGGCCCCTTATCTCAAATTTAACCATTTTCCGTCCTCCACCATCCGTGAAAGCTTGTATCATCGTCATGGATACGCCCTGTATAACACACATTTGACATGCGCTCTTGTTTTCCTCGTCACCCTATTTGCAGGGTGATTGAATTTAGAGTACTTTGTACGTAAAGTTTGTTTGTATGACGTTCTTTTCTATAAGATTACGTGGGGTAAATGAACTAGTAGGTGAGAAGTATCACCGCAGTCTGTTTATGGAAGTATCATTCTGAAATAATATTCCACCGCATACAGAGCCATTGTGTAGCTTAGTACTGCATATGAAGAAACACTGGAAACTTGTTTCTGGAGCACATTTCTTAATAAATTATCCACCAGTTTCTGCAGGAAATCGTACACACCTTACAGAAAGACAGGAAAGGAAAGGTGACTTTCTATTTTTTCTTTTGTCTGAAAGGATGAATGTTGCGAAATTCATGAAAACAGGCCGATTCGGCCGTGCGGGAGATAGTGGGCTCGAATTCCCCTATCGGCAGCCCTGAAGGTGGTTTTCCGTGGTTTCCCATTTCACACCAGGGTGTACTTTAATTCAAGCCACGGCTGCTTCCTTCCAACTCCTAGGCCTTCCCTATCCCATCATCGCCATAAAACCTATCTGTGTCGGTGCGAGGTAAAGCCACTAGCAAATAAAGTCATGTAACATAATATTATCGTTTTATACTAACTCATTGTGGAGGCTAAAGGGAAACATAGCAATCTCTGCAACAATAGATAAGAATGTTGGCATTATCACATTAAATCATTGTTGACATACCTTTGATATGCAGTTCATGTAAGGAAGGTTGCTGCTAGAGTTAGGTGAAAACACTTCGAGTTATAGAGTAGTCGAGGTATAGAAATTTCGGCTCCACCAATACCAATACATTTTATCTACATCTACAAGTTTGTATTTTAAACCAAGCTTATTATGTCTCTTATAGGGAACGTTCATTTATTTTTTTGGATACTTACAATTTCGTCTTGAAGAGAAATATGCAATTTATCTTTGCCGTTGTATTTGTAACACTGTACTCTCTACAAAAGTCTCTAGCACATACTCGCCAAGTGGTGAATGTCCTTCAAAAAAGCTACAAAATCTGGCCTGGGCTTGATCAGCCCAGCAATCTATTTCACTCTTATTTTGTACATTTTTATATTTACATTTACATGTAGATAGAAATAAATTATTTTTTTCTGTGTCAGATTAGCCATACCTAATCTTGAGTAACCACGGAAAACATGTACAGGTATGAGGTTTTTGCTGTTTCATCTCACTTTCCCATCCCATAGCGTATACCGGGGAAAGCAGCTACAGATCCAACGAGCAGCTGGTACCGTGTATGGAGGAATCCATCGAATCGTGCAGCTCCCGAAACACCTCGAGACACCTGATACAGGGTATTACACGATAAAAATACCCATAAATAGTAAGCTATACGGCATCCATATGAAAGAAAACTATTTGTGCAAGTTATGCAGGAAATGCAGTGATACTGTACATCACAGAATTGCTCAGTGTGAAATCATCTAACAGGTATGAAGAAAATTTAGGGGGCTATTACAAACCGTTATAAATCAGTCAGATACCTACATTGCATCTAACTGGTTAACCCATCCGACCTTCATTTTGAGGCCATATGAATTGAACAGTGCAGTAGTGCTGCTACTAGGATCTTAAGAACACAGCGTGTTTACACACTCAAATACCTGGAAGTGAAGAAGATATCTTCTCAGATATGAGTGTCTGGATAAGGAAAACTCTTACTTGTCCGAAGGAAAGCAAGTGCCTCGCAAAATTTGCCGGTATACTAGATGGCTTATGTTAACCAAGTGAAAGTGTGGTTTCACAAAATGGGTGCTCCAGTGTTACGGTGTGAAAGTGAAAAAGAAATGGAAGAAAGGAAGGGTGACTCTATTGAAGATGTTTATTTGAAATTAGTGAGAAACATTTTTTAAAGAAGCTTTGATTTTCTGGTTGTACTAGTTATTGTTGAATTATTAATTTGTTGCTTGTCAGTTTGAAAGTATAATTAAGAAATGTAATGACTAAAATGACGAGCCGAATATGTACTCGAACACACTCAGTACTAAAATCCAGACGCTAAAAAATACCATTCTTTAGTTAATGTTGTCAGCCTCGGTAGCGTAACGATTACCAATATTAGCTGCCGTCCACATTGACTCGGGCTCGATTCCCGGTACTGCCAGGTTTTAAGAATGGCAGGTATGTGGCCAAAATGGTTCATGAAGCTTGCCTAAAAAGACTGCACCACCTCGAGATGAAGACACGAGTCATGTTAGAAAACAAACAGTGCCACGGAACTGTTTTGTTATGGATGTTATTACTATTATCGATGTCGGATTGGATACTAATTTATTATTTTATGGTACATCATGAACTGGGCTATTTTATTATGCAACTATATCATACTTTTAGCCAAAACCCTTCAAATTTCAGCCACTCCTTTCCTTAAATACCGCTATTGTTACACTTAATAAGCCATGTAAGTGAATTTTTGCCAAATTAATTAAATATTAGAAAATAGCATAATCTCCTAAATGTTTAGTTTATAAACTTTATTTACCCTCAGTATGGAAGTGTATCTAACGCACATGAATGTATTTTTGTTATTATATTTTGTACATTAATTGATACGTTTGTTACAGCGGCAGGCAGTTACAGCCAAAGGGACCGCTGGTCCTACTTGTAATTAAATAAATACATTTCAATATTTATACCATTATAGGTGACAAATATTTCATACAACATAATTTTGCTTCCATTATAAACGATATTGTTCTTCTGGTTCCTATCCGTTCCGGATGTTGGCAACCATCTTGGCTGTGCTCGTCCTGTCACTTG
Organism: Anabrus simplex; assembly: GCF_040414725.1. NCBI lineage: Eukaryota > Metazoa > Arthropoda > Insecta > Orthoptera > Tettigoniidae > Anabrus > Anabrus simplex. Next base: position 306,211,477 of record NC_090265.1, on the reverse strand, counting down.
CGGCTCGAAAAAAGCTCTGTAGATGTTTTAAAGGTCCACGTTCTGATGTTCTTAAGCCAGGATATTCTTCTTCGACCAGCGCTTCTTTTTCCTGGAATTTTTCCTTGCAGGATGGTCTGAAGGAGATTGTATCTGCTGTTGTTCCGCATGATGTGTCCCAGGTACTGGATCTTTCTTGCTTTCACGCTGGTCAATACTTCTTTCTCTTTCTTCATTCTTCGTAGAATCTCGACATTTGTGATATGCAATATCCACGATATTCTTAACATTCTTCTATATACCAGCCAACGGCCGTAGCCGTGTTGAAACAGCGGATCCCGTGAGATCTCCGAAGTTAAGCAATATTGGGCGTGGTCAGGAGTTGGATGGGTTGCCACGCGCTGTTGGCGGGGGGGTAAGGGACTGGAGGAACGGAAAGGAACTGGCCACCCTACCGTATGTAAACTCCGGCTCAGGAACACCTCTGTGGAGGTTCGGACCTGCCTTCGGGCAGAAAAACCCTTACCTTACCTTCTATATACCCACATTTCAAAAGGAGAAATAAAACTCTAATTATGTTGATATATTCATATACTGTACCTGTTAGTAAAATAGGTTTGTGGAGCATGAAATTGTTTTCGTGATGTCAAAATCACACTTTCGGAATAATGAGGCGCTTAATGTATCTTTAAAGTAGAGTTATCGGTATTATTCCTATAGTTCATACGTCACCTTTGCTAACAGCCGCCCCGCTGTTTTCAGCAACTAATGACAATACTTTTGATTTTACAGACGTTCTAATTACAATTACTTTTAGAATAATACGTTAAATGATCATTCACTCATGAAATATGTCAGGCCCAACCCAGACAGTCTAGTGATCGAAAAAAAAATAATGAAATGTCGTATGGCTTTTAGTGCTGGGATATCCCAGGACGGGTTCGGCTCGCCAGGTGCAGGTCTTTCTATTTGACTCCCGTAGGCGACCTGCGCGTCGTGATGAGGATGAAATTTTGATGAAGACAACACATACACCCAGCCCCCGCGCCATTGGAATTAACCAATTAAGGTTAAAATCCCCGACCCGGCCGGGAATCGAACCCGGGGCCCTCTGAACCGAAGGTCAGTACGCTGGCCGTTCAGCCAACGAGTCGGACAGTGATCGATGAAGAGTTACTAAAAACTTAATAATTTTAATTTCAAGAGAAAATGGATTTATTTTCTGAATTGGTACCATTACTAAAATTCAACATTCATTTTTTCAGCATATTGTTGTATTTACGACTATATTGTATGTATATTAATAAATTGAATAAAATTTGTGCTAATTTATGTATCTTAGTTCATAAATGTGAAATTATCCACATTAATTTCGCTTCGAAATATACCTAAATCAACCACATCATGTTTGGTAAAAAAACTACACTGTTGATGGAAATCGCAGAACCTAATCCTGTTAAAATGTAATACTATACGCTACATTTGGCGATTAAGCGGAATAATTGGATATATGTTTAGCAAAGGTACAGTGATGCTCTATGTATACTGTGGTTTCCAGCCGTGAATACACGGGTACACACCCACACACATGCAATATCTCTACTAGGGATTAATGAATCCATGTATGACTGAATGAATGGGTCGTTAGTGAGGAAAAGGAAGAGGGAGATGGATTTTCAATAAAATGACAATTCCAAAAAAAGACTAACTAAGGTACGATTTGAGAACTGTAAAATAGGTTTTGGCAGAGATGGTAATCGACCTCTATTCATTAGGTCCTTTTGGAAAAAATAATACGCGAATTTCTTGTGGGATCACATTGATTTGTCTTACGAAGAAGCATTATTCATTTCTTAACTCTTCCAAAATTTAAACCGGAATATAAAGGGGTGTAAAAGTAAAGCTCCTTGGATGAATTCTCGGCACCGAGCCCTTCAGTTCCAGAAAGTTCCAGGTTCAGTTCCCAGCAGGTTCAGCGTCTAGTCAATTCCTAAGTCTCGGGAACTAGGTCTTTATTTGTTAACATCACCCCCTTTCCTTCTTAGCTCACAGATTCAACGAGGGATACATTGTTTTATTTTTTGTGCCTAGAGGTCAATGTTCAATGAGTCGGAAGTCACAATTGTCCTACTTCGAGCAGGGACCGATTGCAGCGTATTAACGGTAAATAACGAGGAGAAGTGTCAGGTGGTAAACAATTTCCTGAAGTGAAAGAATATTATGGTGGAAAATAAGTCGCTTTGAAGTTCACAAAAGATGACATTTAGTAAAACGGACTAAGTTATTTAGGTAGCTTAGTGCTGGTGAAACTACGCTGAGACGACTCTCACAAGATTCCACTTTCGGTATCCACAAGTCTACATTTTCCCGGATGGTCAGTCAGAGGAACATTCTGAAATACAAGAAAAGAGAGAAACAGTCCAGAGTGAACGTAACGCGGAAGGATAACAGAGTTAAGTGGGCTAGAGAGAATGTGACTTGGAAGAAAGAAAGTAAATGTGTGATCTTTAGTGATGGAAAGAAATTCAGTTTGAATTATCCTTACGGTAGATCATAACATAAGTTACCACTTGCATGGCATGATTACGAATAACAGATATTTTCTAAGATACATTAGATGGGGAGGAGTCCCTGAGGAAAAACGAGCTGTACGTAAGCCACGGGCTACGAGAAATTGCTTGAACATTTTTAACAAGTTACGAAGGAGATTGGCATACGGTCCTGGGTATTCCTACAGGACAAAATATCAATGCATCAAGCCAAGTTCACCAAGAAATGGTTTAAGCACGAAGGTTTTAATGTAATAGAGTGGGCAGCCATTTATCCAGACTTTATACCTACTAAAACTTGTGGAGAATCTTTCGTAGAGTTGTATACGAGGGAGGGAACTTTCGGAGGATATGACTTATCGTGTAATTCAGGTAGCCGTGAGAGAATTACTATGATGTGATGTTATCATTTTGCAACAGTAGTTGTTACTGAAATTCACCAGTAGCAAATACTGTCGGAGTGCTATTTGTCTTATAAATGTCACGGTTTTTTTATGCTAGGATTGTCTTCTACACCAGTACACGACAAAACCACAGTGGTGTTAATAATACACAATTCACACCACCACAACCACCACCTTCATTTCATCTCCGAGAATGGAATGTTTTGAAGGAGATTTTATTCATTCTCTACCTAGCGACTTTCAGGTACGCTAACAGTTTACTTCTCATCATTTTAGCAACTGAAGGATTCCGGTTGAACTTTTCATTATTTACATTTATTATTCCCATTGGTCATCTCATGTTTTCTTCTGACTCCCATAGTATGAAGTTTGCGAATCACAACAGGTATTTCATTTTACCTTTCCATTCTCTAGCGGATGCCTTCATTCCTCGATTAGTGTTAATATTGGCTCATTCTCCTGTTGTTTCGGTCCTTAAATAATCAGCCCACTCATAATTATTATCCTTGGGTAAAATACTGATAGAGAATACTAAAAAACAAACATTCATCTGTAATTTCTGATATATAATCGCTATAGAAATATAACTATATTTCCGCAATATTTATCTAGGGAGAATCTGGAACTCGAGTTCTATTTATTATAAATATTTAGGAAAAATTACAATTAAAGAAGTATTGATATCCATATACATAAAACAAATCAAATACATAGGTTTTAATTTTGAAAATATTTTCTGGCAGACAAAGTAGGGATCCCCAGACTACGAAATACGTAAAATTTAGGAATTTCCTCAATTATTCCAAAGATTGAAGGGCTAAATGGGGCCGGAAAGATTTGAAATTGAGTCTTGGATAGCTCTATCAAAATTTTATAAAAATCGAAATTCACTTTCGGTCTAAGTCCAGTTCCGGAGACAAAGACTAAAATCACTTGTTGCTTTATTCGTCTCCTTTTTTTAATCAAATCTTAGCCAAATTAACTCATTTAGATAATTCTTCTGTAATGTGTTCGTTGGTTCAGTACCCTCATACGTTTTATTTATTTATCGAAAAATGTCCACAGGGCTTAAGTGAAACTCTGCATTGACTCACATTAGCGCTCGTAGTGGTGCTTAAGTGAAACAATCCATTGACTCACAATAGCGCTCATAGTGGTAGAAGAAGACAACCTGCTAATCTAATCCACGGCCGACTGGATCCCTCGCTGCGCTGAGCTAGCTAGAGCGACGCATCAAGTGGGCCGTGTCTAATCGATCGGATGACCATGATAAGAAAAGGATTGCAATTTTTACGAATAAATAAAGAATATATCCTCATACTTTTATTATATTTTATTTACCTAAAATTCATAGCTCATATCCCTAGGATGTTTTCAACATTGAGTTGCTTGCCTGAATGGCTAGAACTGTAGATTTTTTAATATTACTTTTGTTCAAACTCTGCTTTACGTCGCACTCACATAGATAAGTCTTATGGCAACGATGGGATAGAAATTGGCTAGGAGAAGGAAGGAAGCAGCCGTGGCCTTAATTAAGGTACAACCCCAGCATTTGCCTGGTGTGAAATTGGGAAACCACGGAAAACCACCTTCAGGGCTGCTGACAATGTGGTTCGAATCCACTATCTCCCGAATGTAAGGTGATAGCTAAGTGACGCAAACAACACAGCCACTTTCTCGGTACATAGGTATTTAAAACCTATACTCAGAACAAAATTTTCTTCACGGTAATGTATTTTATTTTGTATTGGAACGCTTTTGACCGTAGTCTCTCAGTGTGTCAAGTGTCACCTTCATCAGAACAACGCTGTGACGTTAACGTATTACTGAAAACAACTGAGATATAATATTAAAGGGACTATAAAGATGTTTGAGTGCGCTATTCTGATCAATTTATATACAAATAAGTGCATGTAGCTGCGATAATACTGTTGCGATACGCAACTGTCGATTAGTTGAGATTCCTTATATTTTTATTGGTCATCGGAGCTATGAACTAAACAGTCCCCCGAAATTATCTAGCACGTCTTTCGGACCGACCGGGCGAGTCAGCTGTGTGGTCGGTGGTGCGCAGCTGTTAGCTTGCATCCGGGAGATAGTGAGTTAGAAACCTCACCGTTGGCAGCACTGAAGATGGTTTAACGTGGTTTCCCACTTTGATACCTAAATCCTGGGGCTGTACCTTCGTTAAGACCACGGCCGCTTCCTTCCCACTCCTAGGTCTTTTCTATCCCATCGTCGCCAGAAGACCTATCTGCGTCGGCGCGACGTAAAACAAATTGTGAAAAAAGAATAAGAATTCGGATCGACTCTTTTCTTGTGGAATGTTTGTGGATTTTGAGCACCTGTTTTGTGTTCATATATATTTCTTTTAGGCACCCTAAAGAAAATATCTTATGAATAACTCCCATGACTTTTAATAACACTTTTTCAAGCCACGTAACTGTAAACTTCCTATTGGTTTCGCTGACAAAGTGAACGCTCCACCCCAGCGTTATCCCCCTTCTCTTCCACGTAGTGAAACACGTAACATTTATGGTAATGATATCCTTATCTTCTTAGTACACATAACTTGGACTCGTACCATGCGGAAAGTGACTTTTGTTGGTATCTTAGACACTTTTTATAGCCTACAGCCTGGCACATCATGTCCTAAGCATTACAGTATTTCATTCTTGCGGGAGGGTGAAAGGGCGACAGTATCGCGCTCACTTGACATCTCTAGAGCTTTCTTCTCCATTAAAAAGGATCACGTCGAGTAGATTCAAAGATTCTCCAGCTGTGTGAGACCATCACTAATAAATAAACTGCTCGAGAAAATTGTGTGTCAAATATAACTGTTCGTATAGCGTAATACCATAAATTTCATATGCATTACTTTCAGAGTAGTGGTGCCGCAACGTTTTAAAATTGAGTTTATAGATAAGCACACTTTAAGTAGAACCATTTCATCCGTAACTGGAACAATGGTATCTTAAAATATGCTACCATTTCACGTGCTTGGTTCATCTGAAAAGACGTATGTTTCGACTCCCCATCAGGAAATCGAAAAGTTTAGAAATAATATTTTCAGTTTTGGATTATTAGGATTTATTCTGCTTACACTAAAAGTGAGTACAAGTTTAACTCCTAGTGGCAGAGTCAGTCAGGCGTACAGCTACAGACTCATTCTACATAGCATCAAGGTTTCGTATGGTGGAAGTTTTACCTTCCACTCATCCAATATTCTTCATGACCTGTAAACAACGATTTATAGATTTCAATTCCCATAGTTCTTACAAATAAAATTCAGTTATCTTATTACGTAATCATAATTTTCCAGAATAGCAAGAAACAAATTTTTGGCAATGTAGTAAATTACATTATATTACCATAGACGGTACGTAAAACTGTACGGTATAGGACATAGATGTTGGACATTCGTACTTGCTATAACTTTTGTTAAGTAATTATTTTCGGAAGGACCAGCATAGGTATTTAAATAATTAGGGCGGATTGCAGAAACGATGACTAGTTTTAAGCCTTAAACAACGTCTACCTAAACAATGTTAACTAAACATCGTTTAAAGTTTCAATATTGGTTCGAAAATTGAGACAGAAGTATCTTTCACGTAATTTTTGTTTGTCGCAGCCAATAAAATTCGTCGGTGCGCGCGCCGAACGCTCGTCAGGTGTTGTCCTCCTACACATTACTCAAATACGGCTAAGCATCAGCATGACTTGCCCGCAGATAAGAATATCGCTTTCGCTGGAAATTAAATCTCACAATATTATCGACACTGAAGCAACACGCCACCGCACGAGGTAATGTAGCTTTGATTAAAGTGTTGTTACGGTGAGTGGAATATACAACAGCTTCAGAGAAGGGAAGATTAAACAATAGTACTATGTAACCGAATAAGTTGTACGGGCCATATAGATGTATTTTGCATTTTGGAGATCATAAGTTCGAAACGCATCATCGGCAGCCCTGAAGATTGTTTTCCATAGTTTTCCTATATTTTACACCAGGCAAATAGTAGCGCTGTTATTATGACCACGGCTTTTCTTCTGCAGTCGTCCTCTCTAAAAAATAATCACCAACCAGTTGCCTTTTCCTGTTTCATAGTTGCCGGATACTTATCTGAATAAGCGCGACGATTATAAAAAAAACATACAACCTACTTTTTAGTTGTCACTATTAAGTGTGCTTACTTGGCAGTAAATATAATATAAGTGAATCCATCCCGCTTGATGTATGTGACAGCCCTCTAACGATTGAGACAAGTAATCCCGACATGTATGTATTCGAAGTGACCTATAATTCCATGGAAATTATCCAATGTATAATAAAATATATCGGTTGACAGGAATTGTAGTCAAGTTGACAGTTACCGGGCTGTCCCTTTGTCAGTCTCAAGAAACAATCCCTTGTATAGTGAAATCTTATTTTAAGCTCTACCTCCGCGTACATTTCAATTGAATTGCTGCGATTCGCAGCGGAAGACCCACAGAGAGGCCGTCGGACTAACATTTCTTCCCGGCATTGTCTCAGCATGAAAATACAAATTACATGTTTCATAGTACATAACCTCTAATTGTGATTCACTCCTCGCATTTCAGGTTAAACAATGGTCACGGCATTGTTTAAACACGGCCGGTTGAACTTCGGTTTTAGACAGTGTCTAAGTGATGAATAACGTCTCTGCAATGCGGCAGCCCTACATAGACATTGTTTAACCGTAAGCATTGTCTAAACACCGTTTCTGCAGTCGGCCATTTTAGGGGCGCCTTCCCCTAAACTACGATTTCATCTAACGTGAATACAAATTATTTTTAGTCTAGACTGTAGTATCCTATTCCCAGGCTTTACATACCGATTTTCATTTAATTCTGAGCACCCATTTTCTCGTGGTTCGGTGTTGATATGGACTTGAAAACATCGAACCTCTTGAATTTCTCTGTTAACACAGCCCAGGGCCTTTCAGGATGCATGCGCCTGGTGCATGCACTGTACACGGTGCAAAATACGACTTCGCTTCGTTGACCAGAGTGCAGACCCCCACTCCTCGATTTGGAGCAATAGCGCTGTCTCTCTCTCTCCCCGCGCCTGTCTCACTCGCTCCCCCTGTCTCCCTCTTCCTCATTTGCTCCGTAGAGCTCCAAATCCGAGCTGAGTTGAGCCGAGTTGAGCCGAGCTTAGGGCCCTTTCACACCGGTGGCGGCAACTTACTGCGGAGCGTTATTTTAAATGAGAGCTTTCATACGTGGCGACTGCAGTTGCGGAAGATGGAAACAGTCGCCTACAGCCGCTCACTCGCGCATCTAGCGACCGCCACATGGAGTCGCCGCCACTCGAGGTAAAGCATTGTTTTAAACGAGAGCTTTCACATGGTGCCACTAGTTGCCGCTACTTCTCACTGTCCACTTCAGTTTGATCCAGTTCGTGTAATTTAGAAAGTCCTGAATAACGAGCGTACTGCGTTCATTGCCAGATATTAGTGCAAACATGGAAATAAGTAGCCTTATTAGATTAACAGTCCGACTTGTTAGCTGAATGGTCAGAGTACTGGCCTTCGATTCAGAGGGTCCCGAGTTCGATTGCCGGCCAAGTCAGGGATTTTTACCTGGACCTGAGGGCTGGTTCGAGGTCCACTCAGCCTACGTGATTAGAATTGAGGAGCTATCTGACGGTGAGATAGCGGCCCCGGTCTAGAAAGCCAAGAATAATGGCCGAGAGTATTCGTTGTGCTGACCACACGACACCTCGTAATCTGCAGGCCTTCGGGCTGAGCAGCGGTCGCTTGGTAGGCCAAGGCCCTTCATGGGCTGTAGTGTCATGGGGGGGGGGGTATTCCAATGGCTCGGGGGATGGGTGTGTGTGGCGTATTCAACATTAGAAATCATCCTAGGTAGGGCTCTCATATTCACAGACATGCTGGTTGCCTAATAGACCGTCTACTAGAAAAAGACCTGCACTTGGCCTCTCCGGAGGCCATACGCCATTAATTAATTATAGTTGAAAAATATCCCCACGATTTGGAACGCTTCAGTCGATGAGTATGGAAAAGTGAACGAAGAAACGCTTGGCATAACATTATATTGAGGTTCTTCGTGAGTTTGATGGCAAAACACCAGCAGAGAGAAACGAGATAAGTAAGCGTTTTCCTTATATTTTACGTACCACCTTTTGTTAATTTGTTACAAGAAAACTCAATTTAGCAAAACAATTCTGTAAATTACCGAGTATATTCAGAAAAGAGTACTTCATTCATTATATGCTTCAATTATTTTTATTGCAGTGAAAAGTTTCAATCATGAAGGAGATTTACATGGTAAGCCAGATAGCAATAGACTGAAAGATAAAACGATCATCACTACTTAACTAATGTTATAAAGAGCCCATTGGCAAATTGAAAATTACTAAACGCATGTAAAGTACAATTGTGTTCTTAGTGTCCATCTATGATCTGTTTAGTACTTTAGACACAATACTTATGTCTCTAAATACGATCCATTTGCCATGAAACTGCACCTTCCTCACTAATAAAGTAGCTGGCAGTCTCGTAAATTTCTGGCAAGCCTTGATGTAGGTCGTGAAGCAGGACCCATTCCAAACAATCCATCTACTGTCAAAGTATCTACGATTTGAACACCATACCTCTCTCGTACAAAATTATGCAAGACACAACACACTTTCACTATGTCCTCTGCTAGTGTAGTGTCAACATTCACTGGTCTATGGAAAATACGCCATTTGTTTGCAAGTATTCCAAAGGTGCATTCAATGTACCTGCGTGCCTTTGAAAGTCTGTAGTTAAAAGATGCAGCTTTATATTTTTCTTTTGGATTAGCAAAGCAAGCAGAAGCAGTTCCTCACTCACAGATATCATTTTAGAAATGGGAAGTAGACCTGTTTTACGAACAGGCGATCGGCTGCCGCCACCGATCGCCGCCACTAGTTGCCTCGTATGAAAGGACAGGCGATCAGCTGCCGCCACCGATCGCCGCCACTAGTTGCCTCGTATGAAAGGACAGGCGATCAGCTGCCGCCACCGATCGCCGCCACTAGTTGCCTCGTATGAAAGAACAGGCGATCAGCTACCGCCACCGATCGCCGCCACTAGTTGCCTCGTATGAAAGAACAGGCGATCAGCTGCCGCCACCGATCGCCGCCACTAGTTGCCTCGTATGAAAGGACAGGCGATCAGCTGCCGCCACCGATCGCCGCCACTAGTTGCCTCGTATGAAAGAACAGGCGATCAGCTGCCGCCACCGATCGCCGCCACTAGTTGCCTCGTATGAAAGAACAGGCGATCAGCTGCCGCCACCGATCGCCGCCACTAGTTGCCTCGTATGAAAGAACAGGCGATCAGCTGCCGCCACCGATCGCCGCCACTAGTTGCTTCTATGAAAGGGGCCTTAGCCGAGTAGCCCAGAATCGAAGCGTTGGTCCGAGCCGAGCGGGAGCGATGCACTGTGCACAGGAACTCTGCGCCGCTGCTTGCACGCGTGAGATTTTGGGCGTTTGAGAGGCCCTGATCACAGCCGGTACGGTAAAAATGAAAAGTCCTAAATGATCGTAAATATAATTCTATATAAATGAAAATATATAGTATTTATTGATGAGACCACTAATGACATAAATATTTGAGAATTACATTTTAGGCCTCCCCCTAAATTACCATTTCACTCAGCGTGAATGCAATTATTTATAGCCTAGATCGTAGTGCCTCATTCCCCGACTTTACATACCAATTTTCATTACATTCTCGTATGTCCGGCTTCAGGCCTAAATGGTTAGCGTGTTGGACTTTGGTCACAGGGGTTCGATTCCCGGCAGGGTCTGGAATTTTAACCATAATTGGTTAATTCCCCTGGCACGGGGACTCGGTGTATGTGTCGTCTTCATCATCATTTCATCTTCATCGCGACACACAGGTCGCCTACGGGAGTCAAATAGAAAGGACCTGCACCAGGCCTCTCCGGAGGCCATACGCCATTATATATTTAATTATCTTCAGCCATTTTCTCGTGATGTCCGTATATACATATATACAGACAGACGGACAGAAATGACAGAGAATTAAAAAGCGCAGTTCCTTGTTACTGTGGTCATACTAACAGTCTCGCAGGGGCAATTAGTCAACCCGCACAATGCAATTTCGTCATCACACAGTCAGCATGGAGTCAAGGACAGGTTGCGTCACACGATCTAGAACCATCCATTCAAGAAATTTTGTATATCCTAAACCAATTGAGGTATCGATTCACAAACAACGGCATCATATAGGATACATTTTGAACATCTCCTAACATTAATTTCACCAAAATCGAACCAGCGATTACGGAGATATTCAAGATTTGATAAAACATTACGTCAGAGATTTTTATAAAAGGTCATAACTCTTGTTCCTGTCACTTCAGTTCACATCGGCGGCACGATGTTGATTCGCCGCATGGTACGGAGTCGGCCTTCAGGGCTAAATTATGCCTAAATGACGTGCGAGTTTTGGATCATTGAATAATTCCGGCGTTACGCTACTTGTAAACTTTCAGTTAGTTCTTTTTTTTCTTTTTTTGCCAGTTGCTTTACGTCGCGCCGACACAGATAGGTCTTATGGCGACGATGGTACAGGGAAGGGCTGGGAGTGGGAAGGAAGCGGCCGTGGCCTTAATTAAGGTACAGCCCCAGCATTTGCCTGGTGTAAAAATGGGAAATGCCGTGCGCGTAGAGGCGCGCGGCTGTGAGCTTGCATCCGGGAGATAGTAGGTTCGAATCCCACTATCGGCAGCCCTGAAAATGCTTTTCCGTAGTTTCCCATTTTCACACCAGGCAAATGCTGGGGCTGTACCTTAATTAAGGCCACGGCCGCTTCCTTCCAACTCCTAGGCCTTTCCTATCCCATCTTCGCCATAAGACCTATCTGTGTCGGCGCGACGTAAAGCCCCTAGCAAAAAAATGGGATACCACGGGAAACCATTTTCAGGGCTGCCGACAGTGGGGTTCGAACCTATTATCTCCCGAATACTGGATACTGGCCGCACTTAAGCGACTGCAGCTATCGAGCTCGGTTTCAGTTAGTTCAACCTCGTTGAGGGATTTATAAATATTGAAGTTGATTCTAAGACTTGTATAACTAACATATATGTGTATGCTACAAGCCACAATAGTAATTTTTCAAAGTGATTTCGACTTTAACATTTCTTCTTCTTCTTAATCTGTTTACCCTCCAGGGTTGGTTTTCCCCTCGGACTCAGCGAGAGATTCCACCACTACCGCCTCAATGGCAATGTCCTGGAGTTACAGACTTTGGGTCGGGGGTACAACCGGGGAGAATGACCAGTACCCCGCCCAGGCGGCCTCACCTGCTATGCTGAACAGGGGCCTTGTGGCCGATGGGAAGATTGGTTGGGACAGGCAAGGAAGAGGGAAGGAAGCGGCCGTGGCCTTGAGTTAGGTACCATCCCGGCATTTGCTTGGAGGAGAAGTGGGAAACTACGGAAAACCACTTCCAGGATGGGTGAGGTGGGCATCGAACCCACCTCTGCTCAGTTGACCTCCCGAGGCTGAGTGGACCCCGTTCCAGCCCTCGTACCACTGTTCAAATTTCGTGGCAGAGCCGGGAATCGAACCCGGACCACCGGGGATGGCAGCTAATCACGCTAACCACTACACCACAGAGGCGAACGACTTTAACATTTACGATGTGAATAACAGAATATTTAGAGACTTTACGTTTCGTACAAGTGTTTAATAATTCACTTAGACATTACACTAAATGCGGATTTGGAAATTAGATTTTTTCTGCGAACAGACTTATCACAATAATAATAATAATAATAATAATAATAATAATAGTAATAATAATAATAATAATAATAATAATAATAATAATAATAATTGTTTCGCATAGAATGAAGTAGTTACGAATGCTAGTGATTTTCCAAGTGATTTACACTACATAAATAGACACAAGTGCATCATGTAAAATAAAAGTGAAATTTCCAAGTGAGCTGTGCTTTTAGTAGGGCGCAACAAACATTCAGTTTCTTTAGAATTATAAATAATTCTGAGAGTACAATTATTCCATCAGACGTTCTATTTCTCGACATGAATAGGAATGGTCTGTGTTGTGATGAGTTTCAATGAACAGTGCAAATTTTAATTTGGCAGAAAGACTCTACGTAAGTGACAGAAGTCAATTTTTTTCTGTGAAAAGCCACCACAAGTTTCCCAAGTGCAACTTATTTTTCAAATTTAACGTTTTGGGTTCTAGGTTAGAATCGAGTCAACGATTACAATTCACAAAATGCTGTTGTTTATGTGAATCATTCCGATACTCGGGAGACAGTTAAATGTGGACACTCGCGTAACATAATCCCCGTACCGGGACCTTCATGAATCAACAACGACCCGCTGCTGCGTGCGAGGAATCGTATTTCCATGGTTTGGTTGCTGTCTACTAGGCATTGTGGTTCCATGGTTTGGTTTCTGCACACGAGGGATCGTGTTTCAATGGGTGGGTCGATGTCCATCAAGGAGAATCTCTTGAAACAACTTCACTGTAACAAGCACAATTATAAGGTGAACCTTATGTGAATAATTTTTGTTTAAAGCATTTGTAACTCATTGTTGTTAGGACCTCTCTCTGCACCCAGCTCTAAGTCTACACCCACACGCCCTGTGATAAAATATCATTAATCTCCGAAATATCCAGTCGTGGTTTATCATCAAATAATTTCCTGGTACAGTAATTATTTATTAGTATGTGTGAATAATATAAATTATAAGTTTTAAATCACTGAGTTAGGAAGCGATTTCTCAGAAACATTTAAACTAAATTTACTCTGACCTGTGGACTTGGTTGTGTAGTTACGACAGTGTTACCCAAATGTTCAGTTTGAAATAAGAAGGAACAAAACCCTGTGACACATACAGCTTACTAAGAAACATTGACTGCCAAGATAATTGCTATCTAGCCTGTTAGCATGCAGACGTTATAGTATTATAGCAAGAGTTACAAATTTACCTTCTTGACTGAGAAATTTAAAATAACATCAGATTATGCGCGGAGTGATTGAATATACTGTACTATGAAATATTCGGATATTTTCTTACAGGAGTAATAGTCCTGTAGAAAATTATTTCAAATATTTCTAAAATTTGATTCTCCTATTATGAGGAAGGTTCACACCATCGTAATTTTCTCGGTGTTAACAAAGATATCCAAGTAATCTCATATTAAAGTTTGGGTAAAGTATTTGTAAGTACCTATGCAGCGTAAACGCTGACAAATCAACCTGTGAGGACATTCTGAAGAGTTTTCATGGTTTTTCACTTTCCTTCTTAGAAGACAATCATGGTGCACAAGGGCAAGGCATCCTCCAATTATTTCATAAAAGTTTTTGTGCTAGTAGAGAATTATCTCTATTCATTCTGAAGACAATATAATTTCCTATCAGCCACTAACAAGAATGTTATTTATCAAAAAAGGCTTTCACGGCTGGTTCTATTGCTGTGATTATAAGAATGTTATTCGTTTTACGTCCCACTAACTACTCTTTTACGGTTTTCGGAGACGCCGAGGTGCCGGAATTTAGTCCCGCAGGAGTTCTTTTACGTGCCAGTAAATCCACCGACACGAGGCTGACGTATTTGAACATCTTCAAATACCACCGGACTGAGCCAGGATCGAACCTGCTGAGTGGCTCAGACGGTTAAGGCGCTGGCCTTCTGAGCTCAGCTACTAACAGTTCTGAACTTCTTTTACGATAACTCTATGGAATGTGTGTATGTTTTTGTTTGTTTGTATGTTTGTTGAGTACTCAGTCCGATGGCTGGCCGGATCCTGAACAGCTCTGCCAAATGCTGCCACAGACGTCCTAGTCGTCACTGAAGTGGTGGACAAGGAAAATGTTGAGTGAGTTTCCCGTTGGTACAATGATGTCAGAATAGAATGTGAATACCTTATCCAGCCTCAAATTGCAATAAATATCAGTACGTTCGTGTAAACAACAAAACCTTTCAAATCCTTCGCAGTAACTTACATTGACTACAGTTTATGATTCTCATTAATAATCAATATATCGTCGTTGCCGGGACAAAACCTCCTATGTGATAATATTTTTGGAGATATACTGACCCGCAGCACATACTTTACGAAGAGCGAGAATGCCTTGACAATGTTCACACAATATTGCACCTTAGATGACAGAACCTGACCGGCCAAAGTTCTAAGCTAAAATATTCTACAAAGGAGGTTTTGTCCCGGCAGCGACGATATGTTCTGGCATGCTGAGGATAAACTTTCCGATTTCTTTTGCCGTATAGAGATCTCCTCCTTATTTCATGAAACAAAAAGAACTGGTGGTTCTACTCAAGTATCCAGCGGTTAAATCAAACCCATGTCTTGATGGAGATGCTACTGTACCTGGAGGTCTGAAGTTTTCATCCCAACATTGACCACTGTTAATATCACAGTAGGTGTCAATACTATCATTCAACATACGAACTCATGACTAGAGTTGGTACAGTATTCAATATTATTCTAGCATATACAAATACAGACCTAAAAATGACATAAGTTATCATTTCATTCGTGCATATACTATACTATGAAATATTCGGATATTTAGAACTAATTTTTACTAATAACCATAGCTCGTACTATCACCATCATCATAATCATCAACACCATCACCAAAAACAATAACAAATAAATCGTTTAACAAATAACTCATTTATTAATTTATCCATGTTTCCTTTGTGCAAGTGCTTGTAAGTTTTTAACAGGAACATTACCATTTAAAATAACACATTGACTTAAAAATAATATATTTATTTTAACATCATGGCCAGAAAGCACTGAAAGATATTGTCGAAATTTTCCTTAACGTTTGCAGCGTAATTCGACTTCCAACGTATTATTACATAATTCAAAACTTGATTCGTAGACCTTATGTTAGTAATAATTTAAGTTGATTATTTCAATGGGAGTTTTGCATAATCGTATTAGGTAGTTTACAATATCTATATCAAATAATCTTAAGAATGGTAACTATCTCATGCCAATGTGGTCTGAGATTTAGATTTAATATTTCATACAGTACATGCGCTTGTCATTTGGAGCTGGTACAATGAACTCGCCATGTTTTTTTCTAATGTTTTAGAAACACGTTTGTTCTTTTAATGAACGCTTGCAATTTTTCTTTTTGTCTCTAATGTGATAGCACAGCTGTATTGGGGTGCGGTGAATTACCCACTTGTGTCCAATTTGTGTTGAGGGGAAGGGAATGCCAAGGGCAGTTGGCAGGGTTCGAAATTATATATTATTCTCCTCACTATTGCCTCAATAAAACAGCTATTTAGTGCACCATTAGTGGTACAAGCCGTGGTCGGTCAACCTGAACACACAGGGACACACGGGGAAAGCCTGAAGCGACAAACATGTGTTTCCACTTCACTAAGCACATGAATATACATCTGTAAACAATATTTCGCTAATTTTTGGCGCTTGATTGGTGCTAATTGTTTACTGATCCATGAATCTCAACGGAAATGAAAAAAAAAGTGTGCTGTATTAAACTACAACGTAAATTACACAAACCGTTCAAACGCACAATCGAAGGAAATAGTACATTCTCGTGTTCTTCTTTACCGTATTTACTACTAGCAATAATGTTATTGATTTAACGTGTCACTAACTATTTTTGCGGTTTTCGGAGGCATCGTGGTGCTGGAATTTGATCTCATATGCGTTCGTTTACGAGCCAGTAATTCTATTGATATGACGCAGGCGCACTTGAACGTCTTCAATTATCACGGGACTGAGTCGGGATCGAACCCGCAAACTTAGGCTCGAAAGACCAGCTCTTTACCATCTGAACCACTCAGCTCTGCATTTATTTATGGGGAAATAATCTTACGCATAGGATAAATGATTGTATAGCTGGTAAATTTGGTATTACAGTTTATTCTCAATCCCTGGAGAATCATAGCATTATAGCAACCCGAACATCTTCAGAGATTTCATTGATGTAATTAATATTCATTATGGGTATAAATCCGAACATGAACCTAAGCAGTTTTGTAGTATTAAAATAAATATTGCTTTCAGTAATTTATTAATGTGTAGTTATTTAGCACAGGAGTTGAGATCTAGAGGTTACCAGGTATCCTATAACTTGCACCGAGGAGAATAGATTACCTATATTCTGTGCATATATCAAATTTCAGCTATATGAATCAAGAAATAAGAAAAGCAACTATCCAGGAATGAGACAGGACTTCAGTTTGTCCCCCATTTCTTTTATGTGTTTGAGTAGGTTATATCATAATATAATATCAGGACTGGATTTGGAAAACGAAAGAGAGAAAATCCAAACTTTGAATTTTGTCCATAGTATTATTTTATTTGAGTAAACAGAATATCCTGTGGATATGCTAATTGTCATGGACCCAATTTTGGAGGAGTACATGATGGAAATAACTAAATCTAAAAAAAAAAAATCCGAAGGAATGCGGGAAAGTTAGCTCAGGTATACAGGAAATTTTAGAGTAGGAAATGAGTTCGTGGGAGTAAATGAACACTGTTACTTCGTACATAGGGAAAACGTTTGGAAGACTATGTTCAGCATGACGTTGTTAGGAAGTGAAATATGGGAAAACAACGCTGGAGATAAAATAAAATAAAATAAAATAGGAAGACACCCTGATTTCAGTTGGTGAGAGGGGAATGCTTAGGCGAATTTTAACTAAAAGCAAGGGATTATTAGGAATTGTTCAGTTGATTTTTGAGGGAAGCGTGGGGGGTAAGAAAAAGCCAGAGCATGAATATGATAAACTGTCTAATGTAGGTGTATGGCACAGCAGTTAAGTAGAAATGAAAAGGTTAGCGAAAGTCAAAGTGGCATGGGCAACCACATCAAACCAGTTCATGAACTGATGACCGTAACAAGAATAACATGATACACTGTTGCAGTTCAAAGACTAGGAACTTGAAGCAGGTACAATACTATCCTGGAATTTTAATAATTACTGTATGGTTTGACTCCCTTCAGTTGTTATCGACTTTAAGTGAAGGTGGAGTGCTCGATAAAGGTGTTATTTAATCTGTGAGTAAATCTACTGGCACCGATATTCCGGATTCAAGTGCTCTAAATATCAATCGATCGTGACGAGACTGCACCTGACTAGGCAACTCCACTGATCTTTTCTTTGATTTGGTGAGTATGAGGATAATACAGCTCGCAAAATCCGTCCTGCGATTGGTAATTTGAAGCTCTTATCACTTGGATTGGTACTACTAGAATTTAGCGTGCAAGTATTGTAATGTTACTTGTCTTAGGCCTAACCGTATGTAACTTGCCATTTATGCTTCAAACACAGGTCTGGTGATGCTGTTGACTGTTGTCTGAAAATGCCAAGCCTGTAGACCATAGGCCCTACACAAAGGTCTAATCAGTCCAGTGCATTTAGCTAAGCTAATTACCATACTCAGGGGCTGCCTGGCCGAGGCGGTAAAGGCGTGCTCGGTTCGCCCGTCAGGAAGTCGTAAAATTTAAGAAATGAGATTTCCACTTCCGGTGGTGCATATGGCCCTGAGGTTCACTCAGCCTACACCAAAAATGAGTACCAGGTTAATTCCTGGGAACAAAGAGGGCCGGGCGTAGAACTAACCACTCTACCCCATCACGTGCCGAGGTTAACAATGGTGGAAGCCTTTACCTTCCACTCCTCCAAGGGCCTTCATGGCCTGTACGGAGGTGACTTTGCTTCCGGTCTAGAAATCCAAGAATAACGGCCGAGAGCATTCGTCATGCTGACCACACGACACCTCGTAATCTGCAGGCCTTCGGGCTGAGCAGCGGTCGCTTGGTAGGCCAAGGCCCTTCAAGGGCTGTAGTGCCATGGGGTTTGCTTTGGTTTTGGTTTTAATTACCATACTCACAAAGAACTCCCGTACGGATGTAACTGCGTTGAATAGTGTCAAGGAGGATGTTTATGTCCGTTTGTTAGGTCATCAGCCCAGAGGCTGGTTGGATCCTCAAATACCACCACCAGTTATAGAGAAACTGCAAATCCAATGGCAGAGACCAAATAAGGCGTACTAGGCAAGATGAGGAGTGAGTTAGTTCGCCATTGCTTTCCTCACTGGACCAGAAGGCGCTACTGCTGCACGACTGATCCTATGAGCAACGCCTTCCATAACACTCGGACACTATGTGTGCTCTGAATGTCATTACCCAGCACCACCCATACCCCAGCAGCTTCCATATTGTCACAGCCATGGATGAGACTGGGACTTCGGTGGAAGCTACACTTTGCTCTGGCCTGTGCCAAGAGACGGATACAAAAATACTGCATTCATCAAGAAATGGCAACAGGCGGGAGGATGTTCATACAGAGATCTAAATAATTGAAGACACGATTAAGTACGCGACTTGCTCATTGGCGTGAAGATTTTCATACTATTAGGAAGAAGTTATATGTAACCGTAGTACATGGATTTTAGTTAGGATATCTTATGACATTTGAATTCATGTAAGATTGAATATAAGAATAAACACTGGAAATAGGCCTATAGTTCTGGATTGTAGGGCTGGGATATTTTAACGGTACTAATTCCTTGTCAAGACAGGTAATTAAAGAGACAAGATTATCTAAACTCACTCCATGTAGAACATGGAAAATGAGGTTTACTTTTAGTAGTACTATGATAACCTTTTATTATCCTCCTGCAGTGGTAACCAATTACCATCACTGATATCAACACCAATATCTCATCATCATCATCATCATCATCATCATAGCTTCCTACCGTACTTCTCGATGCAATTACGTTTACCGTCCTTTCTTCAAATTCCCATTTACTGTAGCACGTTCATGGCATCATTCATCTTCAACACCTTTAACCTTCACCGCTTACCGAATGCTGCAGATTCTACCCAGCTAAAATATGGGGCAACTTTAGCGAGGGGTACGTTTACTTGTGTTTCTCAATCAGAAAGTCGGAAAAATGTAAATGGCGCATGGCTTTTAGTGCCGGGAGTGTCCGAGGACATGTCTTTTGATTTGACACCCGTAGATGACCTGCGCGTCGAGATGAGGATGAAATGATGATGAATACGACACATACACCCAGCCCCCGTGCCAGCGAATTTAACAATCGTGGTGAAAATTCTCGACCCTACCGGGAATCGAACCCGGGACCCCTGTGACCAAAGGCCAACACGCTAACCACATAGCCATGGAGCCGTACAGAAAGTCGGATATTTGTTAAAACAATTGCTTTAAATAATATTGTTTTCAATTTTATAGTTGTAAAACATTAACGAAGCGTTAGTTTCAATCTTGTGAATAGTATTATGTTTTATATTAACCCGATCTGGTACCGGTGCAAGCACAATACTGACGTAAATATGTCTTAAGTTTAATGATTTCTTTGTTTTTTTTTTTTTTTTTGCTTTACGTCGCACTGACACGGATATGTCTTATGGCGACGATGGGATAGGAAGGCCTAGGAATGGGAAGGAAGCGGCCGTAACCTTAATTAAGGTACAGCCGCAGCATTTGCCTGGTGTGAAAATGGGAAACCACGGATAACCATCTTCAGTGCTGCCGACAGTGGGATTCGAACCCGCTATCTCCCGATTAATGGATACTGGCCGCACTTAAGGGACTGGAGCTATCAAGCTCGGTAAGTTTAATGTTTAATTGGTTTATTATTATTATTATTATTATTATTATTATTATTATTATTATTATTATTATTATTATTATTATTATTATTATTATTATTATTATTATTATTGAGTTAATTTTATATTAAGAATATATTTTAGACATAGGCTCTACCTTAAAGTATGTATACATTCATTTCGGGTCAATTCCCCATCGGTGGAGCCTCCGTGGCTCAGGCGGCAGTGCGCCGGCCTCTCACTGATCGGTTCCGTGGTTCAAATCCCGGGCACTATATATGAGATCTGTTGCTGGTCAAAGCGGAGGGGGTACAGGTTTTCCTCCGGGTAATCCACTATCATTTCATTTGATCTTCAGCCATGAATCAATTGCCCCAGAGGAGTGTGACAAGGTTCGGCACCCGGCACAATAACTATCCTTGCCGGTAGATGGGAGCTTCATTTATTCCATTCCTGACGTGGTCGAACGACTAGAAACAAGCAGAGGATTTTTTAACTTTTTCCCTATGTTTGGGCTCAAAATTCCCAACGCTAGTGATTATTGTCTTAAGAAGAAATCATTGAGATAACAATCATCTCTAAATACTAATCGCACCGAAGGAGTTGGCCGTGCGGTTGAGGCGCGCAGCTGTGGGGTTGCATTCGGGAGATCGTGGGTTCAAATCCCACCGTTTTAGGCCCTGAGGAAGGTCTTTCATGGTCTCCTATTTTCACACCAGGATCTACCCTAATTAGGACCACGACTGCTACCTTGCCAATCTTAGCTCTTTCCCCTCATTCCGTCGCAGAAAATCTTCGATGTGTCAGTGGGACCAGTTTGAGTAGCTTACACGATAGAGCGCAGGCCGTCTGAGCTCAAGCTGGTGGTTTTTATCCCACTCATTCGGATAGTATGTGAATGTGGTGAAATACGTCATCCTTATGCCAGCAGATTAAATAGAGCGAAAAAGAAAGAACTTCTGCGGGTTCAAGTTCCGGAACTCATCTTCTCCAAAAACTGTAAAAATAATTACTGGAGGGAAAAATAATTAGTAGTAGTAGTTGTTGTTTTAGTAGTAGTGATAAGGGTGGGATCGACCAAGTTGGCCGTGAGGTTATGGTGCGCGCAGCTGTGTGCTTGCATTCGGGAGATAGTGGGTTAGAACACCACTGTCAGCAGCCCTAAAGATGGTGTACGTGGTTTCCCATTTCAACACCAGGCAAATGCTGGGGCCGTACCTTAATTAAGGGCACGGTCGCTTCCTTCCAACTCCCATGACATCGTCGCAACAAGAATCTGTCTGAGTCGGTGTGACGTAAAGAAAATTGAAAAATAAGAAAGGGTGGTGTCCACCACTTCGAAACTTAAATTGAGGGTGTTACGGAATTTTCCGTGGTAGGTAGAGGTGAAAGAAGGTGCGGGTGTGAATGGGTTTCAAGCTACGAAATATAGTGCAACGTAAAATTAATTTAAAATTCTACAAGGTTATATTTTGTTTTCGAAAACAAAGAAATAACAAGCATGGCAGGTACAAGGTAGCAATTCAAAAGGGGTTAGTTACAATATTTACAGAATTTGGGCTTCGCGCCCTGACTTCACAATGCTTGGGCAATCAGCTCAGTTTTACCCCAAACACAAGTTTTAACAGAGGGGGAGAAAACCCCATTCATACCTAGGAGCCCTTGCTCCAAATTACACTGAAAAACCTCCATGAGGCATACAACCCAGAATTTTCAAAAGAGCCACACGCTCTCAAAATTTAAGCCTCTCCCAGGCCACACCAAACTCCACCTTCAAGTTGTCCTCAACGGACATAAACACAGGGGTAAAATACCCAATCTACTGAGGTCTATTAAAAAAAAAGCAGGTTAATTAAATGACCTCTAAAATAACAATTTGAGAGGAGGCGAACTTGCACTCCTAATACACTTTGATTAAGACCTACTTGGCACTAGGCCGTTAATACAAGGGCTAATCCCATGCTAAAGAGGTGACTTAAGAAAAGAACAATTTGTTTTACATTAACGAAAAATAGGTTGAGAAAAAAAGTTCACCTCAAGACAATGTGAGTGGGAGCTCGAGAGGGTTAGCACTCTCTATCCCAATATGTTGTTTTAAAAGAGAATATATGAAAGGAGTAGTTACATTTTAGGAAAAGGTTACATGGCTGAACGCTTAGAACCCGCCCCGAAAGTTAAACTGCTGAGCTAGCAAAGAAAGAAGTTATTAATCGGCCATTACCTTGTGTTGAACGGCTGGAGAAGAAGGAGGCGCTTCCCGCCCCCTGCTATGTACTTAACACACTGAAAGATGGAACAGAAGTGGCCTAGAGACCCAAAAATCAGCAGTTTAAATACTCTCGCGGAAGTTTCTAGGCGTTAGGGGAAAGAAAACACCCTCCCACAAACTCTTTATTGGATAGGACCCCGCAACAGATTAAAGTTGGGGGAAGATACATCTGATTGGATAGAAATTAATTTAAGAAATTCGGGATTGGTTAGGTTCAACACAAGGGGAAGAAAGGGGTAAATATTGCCAATTTAAACAATGATAGAAAGAAATTTAACAAAGAACAAGCTCTTGAAATTAAATTTTCTCCAAAAAAATAGTTCTTTGACTCCGCACTAGGTTGCACTATTGTAGATCTTCAGTAGTGTCCTCTAGAAGAGAAAGTTCACACTTCTTACTTCAAGCGAAACAAAAACACATCAAAAATGACACAGTTCAAAAACTCAAAATTTTCCACGTGGTGACATCTTCTGAGACGGTAGAAAATTAATACTGTCAATAAAGTTCAGACTTCCTCCAGCAGAGGAGTTTCAACAGGCGCACATTTTAAATTAGCGGAGTGGAGGTGTACCGCCCGGTACAGACCTCCCCCCCCAAAAGTTCCTCCAGGGATGACACATGAAATCAGTTTGAAACAAGGTCCAAGTTATGCTGTGGATATGAAGATTGATTGCAGAAGCATTTATAAGATTTTTTAATTTGGGTTGATTTGGTTTCAAAATTTTGTTGTTGCAGATGAAGTAAAGTCTTTATATTTGTAGAAGTTGAATTTCTGAAGATAACTTTTTATGCTTGAAAGTGAAGAAAAAAAATTTCAAGGTCCACCAAATATTGCAGTTGAATTCCCAAGTGTAGTCATTACTTATAGTATCTATTCATGTAGTAGATGGAGATGAAGTGGGATGGCCAGACTGGCCGTTGCTGCTTGCGTCCAAAGGAGGTCGCTCGGACCCCTCAAGTACCCTGAGATACCGCTCGCCCGCACTATGAGGGGAGCAGAGGTGTTGAAGCACGCCGCGCCCGCGGTGAACATATACAGGCTGCGGGCAAGTAGCAGGTCGTGCGCCGCACATTAGCCTTGGCCGGGAGGAGAGCTCCGGCTCGCCGTGCACACGTCTTCCTCGCTGGGGCCGAGGGGGCCCGTCCTCAGCTCCAGTTGCTGCACGGCGCCGCGCGGCTGCGGGGGCACTGAAACATTAAAGCTTGGCGGCAGAATTGTGTTGGACCATCATCTTTTTTGAGGGTACAGGCTTGTGGAGAGGTTGAGGGGCCAGCGGCGTGCAAATATCCATGGCATAAGTCAAGCCACTGTGTGTATTGACGCAGGAGACGGGAGCGTGGTAATGGCCGAGGTAAGGACAGGAAGGCAGTTTAACAATCGGGGAGGTTTACAAGAAATGCTTACATCTAAAATAAAATAGAAGGAGCAGAATGCCTTAAGAGTGGAACTCAAAAAAAAAAAAAATATAACCTTCATATTCCTATCAAATTATATGAAGCAAGTTGACACAAAATTTACACTGGTTTCACCTGTGACAGGTGAACCCTAAATATCCTCTCGGTGGCTGGATTGCTTACTAACAAGGTAACCGGCGTAAGAAAATCGAGAATGATGCATGGCCCATGAAATCTGGGGGCAAGCTTGCCCGCGGGAACAAAATACTTGACCATCACCTGGTCACCTACCTTCAAAGTGGTGGGTCTCCGTCCACGATCATACCTTTCCCTAACCTTTTCATGAGACACTTTAAGATTAGCTTTAGCCTTCTTCCAAAGATCTTTAATGTTATCCGGATCTATTGTCTCGGGTAGAATGTCATTCAGAGACCAGAGGTTAGAGAGCGGCGAGTTGGGAACAAACTTGAACATCAATGAAGCTGGAGTAAACTTGTGAGATTCATGAACCGCCGAATTCAAAGCAAAAGCTATCCAATGCAGGGACGTGTCCCACCTGGAATGATCTTCATGATGATAGGCAATAAGTGCGGACCTGAGATTACGGTTAACCCGTTCAGCCAGAGATGGTTGAGGGTAATAAGCAGAAGTAGTTACATGAGAGATTGATAAGTCAAAACAGAATTTACGAAATAAATTAGATGTAAAAGCCTTAGCATTATCAGATACAATATATTGACACGGACCAAAAGAAGCAAAAATAGAATTTAAGCAGGTAATGGTAGACTGAGCGGTAGCCAGCTTAGTCGGAAATAACCAAGAAAATCTTGTAAAACCATCTACGCACACAAAGATGAACTTGTTAGCATTACCCTTTGACTGGGGGAAGGGTCCTACATAATCGATATACAGACGTTCCATGGGGCGCGACGCTTGATGCGAAGACAAAAGGCCTACCTTGGTGGACATGGTGGGTTTACTGAGCAAACAAGATTTACAAGCTTTTACAAGTTCACGGATTTCACCGTCCATACCTTTCCAGATGAACATTTCACGAATCTTCTCACGAGTTTTAAAGATTCCAAGATGCCCTCCTAATGGGGTCTCATGATAATACTTGAAGATCATAGGTACAAGAACAGCTGGAACGACAACTTTCATCATCCTATCATGCCTCGATGGGCAACATAGAACACCATTCCTCAGAACATAAGGGACAACATGTTCCCCAGAAGAAAGGGTTTCCATTATCGGAGCCAGCGTCGGATCTTCACGTTGGTATTTCTCAATATCCCTAAAAAGCATGGGAGCATCTGTTAAGATGGCATTAACACCAGATAGTATGGACTCGGGAGGTGATGAACTGTCGACCGGTTCGTGGGTCTCGACGTCGTTATGAAACATACGGCTGAGTCCATCAGCAACAACATTTTCGGTACCTCTGATATGTCTAACATCAAACTGGAAGGCGGAAATACGAATAGCCCAGCGGGCTATACGACCAGTACGACGCGGCCTACCTAAGACCCAGCTTAATGCTTGATTATCTGTCTCCAGGTCGAATTTGACGTGTTCCAGATAGAGACGGAACTTTTCTAAGGCGAATAAAACTGCCAAACCTTCGAGCTCATAGATGGAATACTTGGCTTCTTGAGCCGACAAGGTCCTAGAGACATAGGCGATAGGTCGCCTCCCTAGTTCAGTCTCTTGAAGAAGGACTGCAGCTACTGCTGACGACGACGGGTCGGTTTGGACTATGAATTTCTTCGAGAAATCAGGCATAGCAAGTACAGGGGCATTACAAAGTGCTAATTTAAGATCTTCAAAAGCGGCTTGTTGAGAAGGTCCCCACTCGAATTTGATGCCTTTCCTACGAAGAAGGTTTAAGGGCGCCGCTCTATTAGCAAAGTTAGGAATGAACTTCCTGAAGAAATTCACCATACCAATGAACCTGGCGATACCTTTAATGTCCTTGGGAGGTTTAAAATCACGGATGGCCTGTGTTCTAGAATGATCGACTGCTACACCATCAGGTGACACAATATGCCCTAGGAAAGACAGAGAGGGCTTAGCAAAGGCAACCTTGGACAACTTAACAGTTAACCCAGCCTTACGAAGGCGATCGAGAACTTCTCGCAAATGATCTAGATGTTCTTCAAAAGTCTCTGAAAATACGACGACATCATCTAAATAGTGATATAAGTACTCGAATTTGATGTCGGAGAAGACCCTATCTAGTAGCCTAGTGAGCACAGCTGCTCCCGTGGGGAGCCCGAAAGGCACGCGGTTGTATTCGTATAAATTCCAGTCCGTGGCAAACGCTGTAAGGTGTTTAGACTCTTCGGCAAGGGGAATTTGATTATAGGCCTGATTCAAGTCCAAGATAGTGAAGAACTTGGCCTTACGAAACCACGAAAAGCAAGAATGAAGGTCAGGAAGGGGCACAGATTACAACACCACCTTCCGATTGAGAGCCCTGTAATCAATGACAGGCCTGAAGCCTCCTTGGGGTTTCGGGACTAGAAAAATAGGCGATGAATACGCCGACTTAGAGGGCCTAATAATACCATCCTTCAACATCTGATCGATAATTTCTTTCAGAGCCTTCATTTTAGGTGGAGATAGCCTATAAGGTGGAAAACGGACAGGAATCGAATCCGTGACCTCAATTTTGTATTCAATAAGGTCAGTAACACCAAGAGTATCAGAGAACACCTCTGGAAATGACTGACATAATTTACGAATACTATCAGCCTGCTCCTCAGGTAGATGTCTAAGGTCTAACAACATCTCATCCTGGGTAGGCGAAATAGATGAACATGACACAGAATTACACTTTAATAGTGGTATTTTACAACTAGAAGCAAATTTGAATGTGCACGACCTAGAATGGAGATCGAGCACAAGACCAGTGTGAGAAATAAAGTCAGCTCCCAATATGATGGGGCAAGACAGGTGCTTAGTCACAAACAATTTAATTTTCCAAGTAAACTTAAAAATACGAATTTTGACCAGTACGGAACCTAGAATTTCTAATGGAGATGAATTAGCCGAAACATATTGAATAGAAGATGAGACGTAGTCAGGTAGTTTACAAACAGCTTTCAATTTAGAATACCATTCAGCCGAAATAATCGAACAAACACTGCCTGAATCTAAGAGAGCTGTTATAGGCTCGTTATTTAACTCAATCTTAAGTAAAGGAACAGGTGCGGGGGTATCCGCCGCAATCCTAAGGCACTCTTTGGGGCATTCAAAAGATGTATTCGAAGACTTATCGTTCCCTGAATTCTCGACCTTTTTGCCAGGGGCTGAGCCTTGGGAAGCAGAATTAGTTGACTCAGCCGCAGCCACTAGTCACTTTTGATTGTTGTTGGAAGTTACACCAGAAGTTGAGCAGGAGGGGGTGCTATTCGAATTGGGACAATTCTTTGCGATATGTGAGAAAGCCCCACATTTAAAACAGCCTTGTGATGAGCCAGCTCCATTATTTGCCCTACTAGTTTTGATCAGAGGACACTTATTGCGCAGATGGTCAGGCGACCCGCAAGCATAACATTTACGGGGGGTGACTGATCGGCGAGGTGGAGGCCGAGTATTACTAATGGAAGGCGGGGGTTCTTTCGCGACACGCAAAGAATCGGCGTATCTAACTCCTTCCGCTGAGACGGCCAATGCTTCAAGTTCCGAGAAAGTTTGCGGGCACGCCGCGAAACACAAATATGACCTATAGGGAGGTGAAATTCCCTCTACAATAGCCTGTACAATCTGATCTTCAGGAAAATGAAGGGCAAACACCCTAGTATAAAACTTAATGTCCTGTATGAAATCAGCCAAGTTTTCATCCAAGCGCTGTACACGATAATAGTACTTCTGAATAAGGGAGGACCTGGCCCTAGCAGGGATGAAGTTAGCTAGCAAATGGGCATGGAAATCCTCAATAGATGATTGCTCGGCAATGGCTCTTACGATTTTATCAGAGAGAATACCAATAGCATACGGATAGATAATTTGCAAGATTTGACATGGAGAAAGAGAAAAAACAAGGGCATGATCCTGAAATTCCACTAGAAATCTTAAAAATGAAATTACGTCACTGGTGGTTTTCACGGAAAACTTAGATATACCTCTGAGCAACATTGCCAATGGATGAGGCAAGCTACTAATCCCGGGTGACATAGTAGGTAAAGGTTTCAATGGCAAGGAAGTTAATTCAGAACGGATGTTACTCAGCGATGCACGGCGTTCAGACTCGTTGTCCAGTGGGGCAGGGATAGTTTGAGCAGCAACGGTTATTCTATTAACTTCTCCCTTGGGAGGCGCTTCCTCACTACCTGCATTTACTATGGTGGGTTGATCAGATTTGGGAGGAACTTCCCCAGTTAACAATTGAGTGACCTTACTAGATAATTCGGAAATATTTTCCAGGAGCGTACTAGCTTCCTTCCTCTGAACATCATTCAGTTTTAGAGACAACAGATCGTTAACCCTATTCGAAAAATGATATAGCCTGCCTTGCACACGCTTAATTTGATTAGGAGACGGATCATTTTCATCAAAAAACTAACTACAGAAGCTAGCCCAGTAATATTCTCCGTGATCGTGGAAAGAGAGTCGTCAATTTCTTTCTCTCCCAAATTGGGGATGGAAATGGGCAAATCAAGGGACTCTCTAAGCTTGTTAGTGTCTATTGCAACCGTGCCTCCAGATTGCACATTTCTGATAGTTAATTCATAGATCAACTCCTCCTTACGCAAATAGTTAAGAAGGAGAACATCGCGAGGGCCGGGCATGATGACAGACCAATTTTGAAAAACTCAAAAAATTCCAGCAACTGGGAAAATAGTTAGAGTTCGGAACAAACAATATTTAGCCGTCAAAAGGGGCTAAATTGAGACCCATTCAACCACGCTCTGCTACCACTTGTTACGGAATTTTCCGTGGTAGGTAGAGGTGAAAGAAGGTGCGGGTGTGAATGGGTTTCAAGCTACGAAATATAGTGCAACGTAAAATTAATTTAAAATTCAACAAGGTTATATTTTCTTTTCGAAAACAAAGAAATAACAAGCATGGCAGGTACAAGGTAGCAATTCAAAAGGGGTTAGTTACAATATTTACAGAATTTGGGCTTCGCGACCTGACTTCACAATACTTGGGCAATCAGCTCAGTTTTACCCCAAACACAAGTTTTAACAGAGGGGGAGAAAACCCCATTCATACCTAGGAGCCCTTGCTCCAAATTACACTGAAAAACCTCCATGAGGCATACAACCCAGAATTTTCAAAAGAGCCACACGCTCTCAAAATTTAAGCCTCTCCCAGGCCACACCAAACTCCACCTTCAAGTTGTCCTCAACGGACATAAACACAGGGGTAAAATACCCAATCTACTGAGGTCTATTAAAAAAAAAAGCAGGTTAATTAAATGACCTCTAAAATAACAATTTGAGAGGAGGCGAACTTGCACTCCTAATACACTTTGATTAAGACCTACTTGGCACTAGGCCGTTAATACAAGGGCTAATCCCATGCTAAAGAGGTGACTTAAGAAAAGAACAATTTGTTTTACATTAACGAAAAATAGGTTGAGAAAAAAAGTTCACCTCAAGACAATGTGAGTGGGAGCTCGAGAGGGTTAGCACTCTCTATCCCAATATGTTGTTTTAAAAGAGAATATATGAAAGGAGTAGTTACATTTTAGGAAAAGGTTACATGGCTGAACGCTTAGAACCCGCCCCGAAAGTTAAACTGCTGAGCTAGCAAAGAAAGAAGTTATTAATCGGCCATTACCTTGTGTTGAACGGCTGGAGAAGAAAGAGGCGCTTCCCGCCCCCTGCTATGTACTTAACACACTGAAAGATGGAACAGAAGTGGCCTAGAGACCCAAAAATCAGCAGTTTAAATACTCTCGCGGAAGTTTCTAGGCGTTAGGGGAAAGAAAACACCCTCCCACAAACTCTTTATTGGATAGGACCCCGCAACAGATTAAAGTTGGGGGAAGATACATCTGATTGGATAGAAATTAATTTAAGAAATTCGGGATTGGTTAGGTTCAACACAAGGGGAAGAAAGGGGTAAATATTGCCAACTTAAACAATGATAGAAAGAAATTTAACAAAGAACAAACTCTTGAAATTAAATTTTCTCCAAAAAAATAGTTCTTTGACTCCGCACTAGGTTGCACTATTGTAGATCTTCAGTAGTGTCCTCTAGAAGAGAAAGTTCACACTTCTTACTTCAAGCGAAACAAAAACACATCAAAAATAACACAGTTCAAAAACTCAAAATTTTCCACGTGGTGACATCTTCTGAGACGGTAGAAAATTAATACTGTCAATAAAGTTCAGACTTCCTCCAGCAGAGGAGTTTCAACAGGCGCACATTTTAAATTAGCGGAGTGGAGGTGTACCGCCCGGTACAGAGGGCAAAAGAAAAATAGACTAGGAAAGTCATGGAAATGGAAGACTAGCTAGGTCTCATAAATTGGGTTCAAAAGAGAGCAAGAGTGGACCATCGAATGTGAATATTGTACGCAGGGCAGGTCCAGTCTTCAGGGAGAGTCGGACGTTTCATCCAGTGATGAACGTCCGTGATCAATGTTGCAATATATTTCGTATATATATAAAATCGAATGCTATGCTCATGGTACGCATTTGTATGAGTCGCTAAATTCATGGAATTACAAATGCACAAAACTGCAACCTAATCCCGTTTTTTATACTCAAATTCCGTCATTCCGTTTTTAAATGCTAAATATTTGGCTACATTGAACGAGGATTATGGATACGCACGGATATATGACACGGATGCTGCCAAAGCATTAGGTATCACCATGATATTGATTATTGAATTAAACAAAGTTTAAAGTAGACCGGTGGAGGTGTTGTGGAGCACATCCCAACTTTCACGTCTTCATGTTCGTTGGGAAACGGGAAGTGTTCTGTGATTTGAGATAGTGAAGTCATTCAAAATAAACCCCACTCTATAATCATCGTGTATTGGGTTTTAGATATCATTTCTATCCTGATCAATGCTGAATGGCTTTACGTCCCACCAAAGACTTGTACACATTTCAGAGACTCAGGAGGGTCTGAAAATTTTACTCGCGGGATTTAAATTCCAGTAAATCTACTGGCCAAACTCTAACGTATTTGAGCAGTTTGGTATCCAAAAAGACTGAACAGGAATCGAACCCATCAACTTGGACTCCGAAGGCATAAGCTGTACCGTCAGAACCACTCAGCTCGTCCTTAATCTCGATCGACTCTATTCTTGTAAGAACTCTCGCTCTCCTTAAATCTGTCCATAATTTGAATAGGTTTCATCCTTTCCTGTTTCCTCCCCCGAAGTTCTCCTTAACGAACGTTTTTCTATCGGTCTTTTTCTCAATACATGACCTAATATTTCTCACCTTAGCACGTCGTCCTCCTTAATCATATCTCTCATTTAATCATGTCCGACTCGTTGGCTGAACGGTCAGAGTACTGGCCTTCGATTTAGAGGGCCCCGGGATCGATTCCCGGCCGGGTTGGGGATTTTAACCTTAATTGGTTAATTCCAATGGCACGGGGGCTGGGTGTATGTGTTGTATTCATCGTCATTGCATCCTCATCACGACGCGCAGGTCGCCTACGGGAGTCAAATGGAAAGACCTGCACCTGGTGAGCCGAACCCGTCCTGGCACTAAAAGTCATACGACATTTCATTTCATTTAATCATCATCTTTGGCCACGGCCACACACCTCTCTTGCTAGCATAGTGCAGTAGTCACTGACTTTTCACTATAGCGGCCGCGGTTCGAATTCCAGCCAATGAATGTGGAGTTTATGAAATGAAATCATATATCACGTGCTTGTAGTTTGGGTTCTACGCAAAGCTACAAACTTGTTTACTTCTCCTTTATTCCTGTCTTCCCTAATTTCTATATCTGCATTATATTACAATGAAACATCCGACACCATGACCAAATTGTTGGTGTGCTGACCTGTGGTCCAAGGAGCCCGGGTTCGATTTTCGGTGAGGTGGAGGACATTAACCTTCATTGGTTGATTCCTCTGGCTGGGGAACTGGCAGTGTATTCATCTTCAACATCTCCACAGTCGCGCAAGTCACCTATGGGCGTCAGTTTGCTGGAAGGCCTGCACCAGGCCTCTCCGTAGGACATACGCCGTTAATTAATGGTTTGACATAGGTTTGATTACCTGACAGCAGTCAGTGTGACAGCTGGCATACAACATCAAATGAACTAATTCTTCATATCATAGCTGGTGTTGTTCTACCTCGGCTCTCGTATATACACCCACCTTGTATATAAAGTCAACTGACTATTTCGAATATTACAACTTTTAAAAAGCAGATTATTCGCCCACATTGTTTTACTTGTAGAAGATCAGTAAACAAAATAAATTTTGTTCTTTAGTTATCATGAAATGTTTCTATTTCATGACAGTACGGCTGCACAGTAACAGCTGTTTACTGTTCTGTTGTAAACTTCGCTGTTTTACATAAGTAAGTTGAGAGCAGGTTACGTAGCGAAGGTATGGTGTTACTTATCAGTTTCACTTTACATACAGCTGAATGTGTGCATACCACACCTACGGTGAAATTATAAATTGCTTCCACATGCAGAGTCACAAATTTTCTATATGGTGTGAAAGAAACATTAATCACCTTGAGAGACATGAAAGATATATGTGTCAATGCATTTAATTTTTTGGAATATGGAAAGTATATAAAGTTCGTCGAAACCAGTTTATAATTATACACTAACTGTTAAGACTTACGAACTTAAATACAACTAGCAGTTTCCCGCTGGCTCCGCCCGCAATGTACAATGTATGGTGTTGTTCGTTACTATCCTCACGGATGTATTTGCAAAGTTCCGACTTAATGAAATAAAGCTCATGCTCTGCTGCGGTAATAGAATGTAATATGGTGTCAATAAAACACTTGAAAATACATTACACAAAGAAATTGAATTAAACGTTCCTTGGAACAACACTACGCGCCGAACTATTAAAAAGTCCTTCAAAGATCTTCGTCATGGAGACAAATGTACTCATACCTATTCTCATACTCTACCAATGTAAGTAGTTATTACCTCAAAAGAAAGCGCTTGATCCACTGAGCGTTTTTAGACTAAAACGAACTGCGTACCTCAATTAGAACGAAAGATATGATTGGTTCAATGATAAAAAATGTTGAAGAAATGAGACGTCAAATTTAATATGCACTCATAACTTTGCTCAGAATGAACCAATTTGAATAGTTAAGAGCTGAATAAAAGAGCCGGATCCACTGAGTGTTCTTAGGCCGAAACCAACTCCGTACCTCAATTAGAACCAAAGATATGATTGCTTCAAAGATACAAAATATTGAAAAAATGAAATAGTTTGAGGAAGGTGGAAGTTAAGTGATTTATAGTACCTGATGACAAATTTGTGCATGAATACCTTTAAGTTAAAACAAAAATGAAGGAAATTGACCGGATAGAATGGCCGGACTGACTGACTTTAGTTTTCATAAATTTTTTAATATATAGATATTATATTATTATTATAAATGTAGAATGACGCATTTCGTCCAAACAATTGAGCATCCTGTATGTATGTTCATACTAGAGCGAATACCTAACTGTGACGAGATGGTTCCAACAGGCTCGGTAAATATAAATTTGGAATTTCTCTGCCATATTCCGTTAAATTAGCACACTGCTCATTCCAATCAACGTCTCAGAGTAGGGATCGAATCGCTGAAATAACTGAAATGGTAATAACGGAAATAGTACGAACCAGTGTGTTACGTACTAAAAGTTATCAGAAAATGTATGAAACAGAGGAATTGCATGCTAAATAAACAAAGTTATCTAACTCCCCAGCTACTTCTCCCTAATATTCAGGCAGGCTGCTTTAATCGGGACGCAACAGTAATCCCATCTAAAGGAGATGAGTGGAATCAGAAGAGACAAAGCACATAATAAGAAACAATGGTCAGTCTAATATTATTGTTATTTCGACATCGTAGGACTTCACAAATAATGTTCTTCCAACTCCTTGATACTAGGGCATCTTGATCCCTCGTGTCTTATTCAAACGATCTTTATTCTTCAAGAAATCGTTTCTTTACAATTTTTTTTCTAATTTTTATAATCATCATTCAATTTTCCTTGTCTATATTGACCAATGACAACGCGGTTTTACACCTTAAGACAATCGTGACAGAAATCATCACCAGTTAACATGATTGATCAATACTTCCACGTTAGCCATGCTCAGCGTTGACATAGACTAAGCAACAAAAGTCTAAATTCATGAATTCTGTTAACATAGTCGATACAGTAAAACTGTATTAAGACATAAATGATCAGAAATTGTATTTGATCACTTTCCTAGTGTAGTAGCTACTTCTCCATACGACCAATGATACAGGCATTTAAAAATTAAATTTCAGACCCCTTCCCCTAAACTACCATTTCATGTAGCGTATAAAAATGTATTTATAGCCTATACTGTAGCGTCTTATTCCCCGACTTAACGTACCGATTTTTATTAAATTCTGTTCACCCATTTTCTCGTGACTCGGCGTTGATATGAACTTAGCAAACAAAAACCCAAATTCATGAATATCTCTGTTATCATAGCCGGCACGGTAGAATGTATAAGACATAAAAGATCGGAAATTATATATAACTTTATTTATGTCGTATTTATCAATAGGATCATTAATAAATATCTGCGAATTACATTTTAGGCCTTCCCATAAACTATCATTCCGCTTAGTGCAAATAAAATTATTTATAGCCTAGATTGTAGTGGCTGACTCCCTGACTTTATATTCCGATTTTATTAACTACTCTTCAGCCATTTTCTCGTGTTGTGCTTACATACATACGAGGGCGTATCAAAACGTAAGTTACACTAGCTCCTTGCGAGACCACGCTGTGTGTCTCGACCGTGCCCAATGCGGAGCAAGCTACCGTAACTGCTCACACGTCCGATAAGAAGCTTAGTGTGCAGAGCGGGCTAGTAGGCTCAATGGCGCGTCAACTGGATGTTCACTCCAAATCGGAGGTGCGTGCAACGATCAGATTTCTATGGGCTAAAGGGCTCAGTTGCACGGAGATTCATTGTGAAATCTCTGATGTATATGATTAGCGTGCAATTTCTCGTCCAGGTATTGTAAAGTGGTGTAAGGAATTTAACGCCTTGCGCACGGATCTCACGGACGAATATCGCGAAGGCAGGTCCCCAACGTCCAGTACCGTTACAATTGTTGACCTTTTAGGTGGGATAATTAGAGAGAATCGGCGCATAACACTGCAGGAAATTGACGGGATTCTGAATATTTCTTTTGGCAGCGTGTTCTCCATTGTTCACCAGCACCTTGGATTTCGTAAACTGTGTCAAAGATGGGTCGCACGTCTGCTCACCAACGTTCCCAAGGGACAACGTTTGCAATCGTCACTGGCATTGTTATAACGGTATTCTGTGGAGGGCAACAAGTTTCTGTGGTGAATAATCACAGGAGATGAAACGTGGGTCCACTACTTCACCCCCGAAACAAAGGGAACATCAATGGAATGAGTACACACCACATCACCACCACGAAAGTAGGCCAAGGTACAACCTTCAGCAGGAGAGGTAATGGCGACAGCGTTCTTTGACATGGAGGGCGTGGTGCACATGGAATTTATGCCAAAAGACACGACAATCAACTCGGCTTCGTATTGTCAAACGTTGAACCGGTTGCGTAAGACAATTAAAGAAAAGCGGCGGGGAAAATTGTGATTTTATTGCACGATAACGCAACATCGCACACGGCCCACCAAACGTCCGAACTGCTGCAGCGATTCAAGTAGGAGGTATGACAACATCCTACATACAATGCAGACTTAGTGCCATGCGATTATCATGTGTTCGGTAAGCTGAAAAAGGATCTCGGTGGACGACGATTCCGAAACGATGAGGAGGTGTAAGCAGCTGTCTCCAGGTGGTTACATAGCGCTAGAGGTGAGTTCTACGCATCCGGAATCGAAAAGATGGTTGACCGTTTCGAGAAATGTTTACAATCTCTTGGGGACTATGTGGAAAAGTGAACTTACATTGTATATTGTTACAGCTATGGTGCCTATGTGTAGGTGGCTTCATAAATGACCTTAACTTGGAAGTGTAACTTACTTTTGATTCGCCCTCATACATACATACATACATACATACATACATACATACAGACAGACAGACAGACAGACAGACAGACAGACAGACAGACATATAGACAGACAGACAGACAGACAGACAGACAGACAGACAGACACCGGGCGAGTTGGCCGTGCGCGTAGAGGCGCGCGGCTGTGAGCTTGCATCCGGGAGATAGTAGGTTCGAATCCCACTATCGGCAGCCCTGAAGATGGTTTTCCGTGGTTTCCCATTTTCACACCAGGCAAATGCTGGGGCTGTACCTTAATTAAGGCCACGGCCGCTTCCTTCCAACTCCTAGGCCTTTCCTATCCCATCGTCGCCATAAGACCTATCTGTGTCGGTGCGACGTAAAGCCCCTAGCAAAAAAAAAAAAAAGACAGACAGACATAGATGACGGAAAGTTAAAAAGTGAATTTCCTTGTTACTGTAGACAGGACCAATACAGAAATACCATTCATTTTAAATTCTGAACAATGTACAGACAAAACTTTTATTTTATATACTTTATGTATATAGATGGAAAAATGTATCAAGGGAAACGACCGATAAATTCCTATGTTATTTGAAATCATTTAAGTAAACTCATATTAGTGATTGATTGATTGATTGATTGATTGATTGATTGATTGATTGATTGATTGATTGATTGATTGATTGATTGATTGATTGATTGATTGATTGATTGATTGATTGATTGATTGATTGATTGATTGATTGATTGATTGATTGATTCATAACATGCAACGTGTGCCTTGAGAGCCTCCTCAGTGCTTCATTCGAATAGGGCAGGGGTGGCGAACCTATGACACGCGAACATGACTTCTGTGTCTCGCCGCAGAATATACTAACATGTCTTAATGTAGGTCGAAAATCAAGCAACATAACATATTTTAACACTACGCTTTAATAAAGAAGCATGTCACAATTAATTCTAAGGCCATATTTTTCACTAATTATATTAGTTCATAGCAAAAATATATCTTATTCTTAAATATATAAATGCCATTTTTTGTGTTTGCAAAACTAAATGATGAAACATTCAATCGAATGGATTTTTACATATAATGCAATCTAATACCTAACTGAAGTTAGATGATAGGTTTCAAGATGATTTAAAAGGAAAATACCCGGTGACATACTAGACAGTGAAAAGTAATAAACAAGACCCTCATTGACATGCTGGTCGGAAAAGGTTTGCCATCCCTGGAATAGGATGCTCTATCGCTGGCGAATGGACCATGTTTTATGATATTCTATTTCTTCGGGAATAATAACACCTATCAGTTTACAATGCCATACTTCTAATGCTAGGTCAGAAAAACGAACAGTTGTACTTTAAAAAAAAAAAAAAAGGTTGAAGTGTTACCTCGGCAGATATTGACACACTGGGAAAGTACTGCCCCTGGGTAACATTACTAAAATCGAATACTTATTTTCGACTTCTTTAACGATTTACGAGTTATTTCTGGTGAACTTCTTTGCTGGCTCATTATGTATATGTTTTATTCTTCTCAGTCTCAACTGATCAAACACAAATACATTTATTTATTAGCCTACCTTGCTCTCCATTAAGGATTTACACTTGTTGGTATGCTGCGTTACACTGTTTGAAATATCTCATTTAAAGAGACAAAGTACATTTGCGACTCCGTGGCAGTCTTTGAAGTCTTAATTATATTCCGTATTATTCGAGGTGTGATATTTCTACTTAACGGTCTCAGATAATGTCATGAAAGGAATTTGATTTACCAGTTGAGGCGACAACTAGAAAACAAGGCTTCATAATTAACGGCAAGGTTTGAAAATCAATGAGAAAAACGCCTATTAACATGCCTTTCCTTATTAGAAAGCATTCCCTGAACAAAATCTTGTTCCACTGACAGGTCTCTGCGAGATGTTGTAGGGTAATATACAGCGACTTAATTTTAGTAATTAATCCGTCACTCATTTGCCTCACTCAGGGTAAAGTGTTTCAATTTTACTTGTCCATATGGACCAATGACAACGCGGTTTAACACCTTAAAACAATCATGACAGAAAGCATCACCAGTTAACTTGATTGAACAATACTTCCATGTTAACAATGCTCAGCGTTGATATAGACTAAGCAACAAAAGTCTAAATTCATTAATTCTTTTATCATAGTCGATACAGTAAAACTGTATTAAGACATAAATGATCAGAAATTGTATTCACTATCACTCTCCTTATGTACAGAGAGTTAGAGTAGGTGAAGCTTTGTCTGACCCTGTAATAGTTGAGAGGGGAGTTCCTCAGGGCAGTGTTATCGGACCTTTATGTTTTCTTATATATATAAATGATATGAGTAAAGGAGTGGAATCGGAGCTAAGGCTTTTTGCGGATGATGTTATTCTCTATAGAGTGATAAATAAGTTACAAGATTGTGAGCAACTGCAACGTGACCTCGAAAATGTTGTGAGATGGACAGCAGGCAATGGTATGTTGATAAATGGGGCTAAAAGTCAGGTTGTGAGTTTTACAAATAGGAAAAGTCCTCTCAGTTTTAATTACTGCGTTGATGGGGGTGAAAGTTCCTTTTGGGGATCATTGTAAGTATCTAGGTGTTAATATAAGGAAAGATCTTCACTGGGGTAATCACATAAATGGGATTGTAAATAAAGGGTACCGATCTCTGCACATGGTTATGAGGGTGTTTAGGGGTTGTAGTAAGGATGTAAAGGAGAGTGCATATAAGTCTCTGGTAAGCCCCAACTAGAGTATGGTTCCAGTGTATGGGACCCTCACCAGGATTACCTGATTCAAGAACTGGAAAAAATCCAAAGAAAAGTAGCTCGATTTGTTCTGGGTGATTTCCGACAAAAGAGTAGCGTTACAAAAATGTTGCAATGTTTGGGTTGGGAAGAATTGAGAGAAAGAAGGAGAGCTGCTCGACTAAGTGGTATGTTCCGAGCTGTCAACGGAGACATGGCGTGGAATGACATTAGTAGACGAATAGGTTTGAATGGCGTCTATAAAAGTAGGAAAGATCACAATATGAAGATAAAGTTGGAATTCAAGAGGACAAACTGGGGCAAATATTCATTTATAGGAAGGGGAGTTAGGGATTGGAATAAGTTACCAAGGGAGATGTTCAATAAATTTCCAATTTCTTTGAAATCATTTCGGAAAAGGCTAGGAAAGCAACAGATAGGGAATCTGCCACCTGGGCGACTGCCCTAAATGCAGATCAGTATTGATTGATTGATTGATTGATTGATTGATTGATTGATTGATTGATTGATTGATTGATTGATTGATTGATTGATTGATTGATTGATTGATTGATTGATTGATTGATTGATTGATACTTTTCCATACGAGCAATGATACAGGTATATAAAAATTAAATTTCAGACCCCTTCCCCTAAACTACCATTTCATGTAGCGTGTAAAAATGTATTTATAGCCTATACTGTAGCGTCTTATTCCCCGACTTAATGTACCGATTTTCATTAAATTCTGTTCACCCATTTTCTTGTGACTCGGCGTTGATATGGACTTAGCAAACAAAAACCCAAATTCATGAATATCTCTGTTATCATAGCCGGCATGGTAGAATGTATCAGACATAAAAGATCGGAAATTGTATATAACTTTATTTATGTCTTATTTATCAAAAGGACCATTAATAAATATCTGCGAATTACATTTTAGGCCTTCCCATAAACTATCATTCCGCTTAGTGCAAATAAAATTATTTATAGCCCAGATTGTAGTGGCTGACTCCCTGACTTTATATTCCGATTTTATTAACTACTCTTCAGCCATTTTCTCGTGTTGTGCTTACATACATACGAGGGCGTATCAAAACGTAAGTTACACTAGCTCCTTGCGAGACCACGCTGTGTGTCTCGACCGTGCCCAATGCGGAGCAAGCTACCGTAACTGCTCACATGTCCGATAAGAAGCTTAGTGTGCAGAGCGGGCTAGGCTCAATGGCGCGTCAACTGGATGTTCTCTCCAAATCGGAGGTGCGTGCAACGATCAGATTTCTATGGGCTAAAGGGCTCAGTTGCACGGAGATTCATTGTGAAATCTCTGATGTATATGATTAGCGTGCAATTTCTCGTCCAGGTATTGTAAAGTGGTGTAAAGAATTTAACGCCTGGCGCACGGATCTCACGGACGAATATCGCGAAGGCAGGTCCCCAACGTCCAGTACCGTTACAATTGTTGACCTTTTAGGTGGGATAATTAGAGAGAATCGGCGCATAACACTGCAGGAAATTGACGGGATTCTGAATATTTCTTTTGGCAGCGTGTTCTCCATTGTTCACCAGCACCTTGGATTTCGTAAACTGTGTCAAAGATGGGTTGCACGTCTGCTCACCAACGTTCCCAAGGGACAACGTTTGCAATCGTCACTGGCATTGTTATAACGGTATTCTGTGGAGGGCAACAAGTTTATGTGGTGAATAATCACAGGGGATGAAACGTGGGTCCACTACTTCACCCCCGAAACAAAGGGAACATCAATGGAATGAGTACACACCACATCACCACCACGAAAGTAGGCCAAGGTACAACCTTCAGCAGGAGAGGTAATGGCGACAGCGTTCTTTGACATGGAGGGCGTGGTGCACATGGAATTTATGCCAAAAGACACGACAATCAACTCGGCTTCGTATTGTCAAACGTTGAACCGGTTGCGTAAGACAATTAAAGAAAAGCGGCGGGGAAAATTGCGATTTTATTGCACGATAACTCAACATCGCACACGGCCCACCAAACGTCCGAACTGCTGCAGCGATTCAAGTAGGAGGTATGACAACATCCTACATACAATGCAGACTTAGTGCCATGCGATTATCATGTGTTCGGTAAGCTGAAAAAGGATCTCGGTGGACGACGACTCCGAAACGATGAGGAGGTGTAAGCAGCTGTCTCCAGGTGGTTGCATAGCGCCGGAGATGATTTCTACGCATCCGGAATCGAAAAGTTGGTTGACCGTTTCGAGAAATGTTAACAGTCTCTTGGGGACTATGTGGAAAAGTGAACTTACATTGTATATTGTTACAGCTATGGTGCCTATGTGTAGG
The DNA here is from genome assembly GCF_040414725.1 of Anabrus simplex. Classification (NCBI taxonomy): domain Eukaryota; kingdom Metazoa; phylum Arthropoda; class Insecta; order Orthoptera; family Tettigoniidae; genus Anabrus; species Anabrus simplex. The sequence continues at coordinate 306,169,942 of NC_090265.1, read as the reverse complement.
TGGCTTCATAAATGGCCCTAACTTGGAAGTGTAACTTACTTTTGATTCGCCCTCATACATACATACATACATACATACATACATACATACATACATACATATATACAGACAGACAGACAGACAGACAGACAGACAGACAGACAGACAGACAGACAGACAGACAGACAGACAGACAGACACCGGGCGAGTTGGCCGTGCGCGTAGAGGCGCGCGGCTGTGAGCTTGCATCCGGGAGATAGTAGGTTCGAATCCCACTATCGGCAGCCCTGAAGATGGTTTTCCGTGGTTTCCCATTTTCACACCAGGCAAATGCTGGGGCTGTACCTTAATTAAGGCCACGGCCGCTTCCTTCCAACTCCTAGGCCTTTCCTATCCCATCGTCGCCATAAGACCTATCTGTGTCGGTGCGACGTAAAGCCCCTAGCAAAAAAAAAAAAAGACAGACAGACATAGATGACGGAAAGTTAAAAAGTGAATTTCCTTGTTACTGTAGACAGGACCGATACAGAAATACCATTCATTTTAAATTCTGAACAATGTACAGACAAAACTTTTATTTTATATACTTTATGTATATAGATGGAAAAATGTATCAAGGGAAACGACCGATAAATTCCTATGTTATTTGAAATCATTTAAGTAAACTCATATTAGTGATTGATTGATTGATTGATTGATTGATTGATTGATTGATTGATTGATTGATTGATTGATTGATTGATTGATTGATTGATTGATTGATTGATTGATTGATTGATTGATTGATTGATTGATTGATTGATTGATTGATTGATTGATTGATTGATTGATTGATTGATTGATTGATTGATTGATTGATTGATTGATTGATTGATTGATTGATTGATTGATTGATTGATTGATTGATTGATTGATTGATTGATTGATTGATTGATTGATTGATTGATTGATTGATTGATTGATTGATTGATTGATTGATTGATTGATAATATGCAACGTGTGCCTTGGGAGCCTCCTCAGTGCTGCATTCGAATAGGGCGGGGATGGCGAACCTATGACACACGAACACGACTTCTGTGGCTCGCCGCACAACATACTTAATGTAGGTCAAAAATCTAGCAACATATTTTAACATTACACTTTAATAAAGAAGCATGTCACAATTAATTCTATGGCCATATTGTTCACAAATTATATTAGTTCAAAGCAGAAATATATCTTATTCTTAATATACCTGTTTTTTAATATAATTTTCTGTGATGTTTGCAAAACTAAATGATGAAACATTCAATCGAATTGATTTTTACATGTAATGCAATCTAATACCTAATTGAAGTTAGATGATAGGTTTCATGGTGATTTAAAAGGAAAATAACCGGTGACATACTTGACAGTAAAAAGAAATAAACAAGACCCTCATTGACATGCTAGTCGGAAAAGGTTTGCCATCCCTGGAATAGGACGCTCTATCTCTGGCGAATGGACAATGTTTTATGATTTTCTATTAATTCGGGAATAATAACACCTATCAGTTTACAATGCCATACCTCTAATGCTAGGTCAGGAAAACGAACAGTTGTACTTTAAAAAAAAAACAAAGGTTGAAGTGTTACCTCGGCAGATATTGACACGCTGGGACAGTACTGCCCCTCGGTAACATTACTAAAACCGAAAACTGATTTTCGACTTCTTTAACGGTTTATGAGTTATTTCTGGTGAACTTCTTAGCTGACTCATCATGTATATGTTTTATTCTTCTCAGTCTCAACTGATCAAACACAAATACATTTATTTATTTGTCTACCTTACTCTCCATTAAGGGTTTACACTTGTTGGTATGCTGCGTTACACGGTTTGAAATATCTCATTTTAAGAGACAAAGTACATTTGCGACTCGGTGGCAGTCTTTGAAGTCTTAATTATATTCCATATTATTCGAGCTGTGATATTTCTACTTAACTGTCTCAGATAAAGTCATGAAAGGAATTTGTTTTACCAGTTGACGCGACAACTAGAAAACAAGGCTTCCGGTAAGATTTTAAAATCAATGGGAAAAACGCCTATTAACATGCCTTTCATTATTAGAAAGCATTCCCTGAACAAAATCTTGTTCCACTGACAGGTCTCTGCGAGATGTTGTAGGGTAATATACAGCGAATTAATTTTAATAATTAATCCGTCACTCATTTGACTCACTCAGGGTAAAGTGTTCTTCAGGAATTTTTAATTTTGAAATTAAATGGAAGCAGTAATGCGGGCGATCCAGAAATATAAACATTTTCAACTGTAGTAGTACAGAGCACATGTATTTCTACTCATTAGTCTATAGTTATTTACGTAACAGCCACGAAAAAAAAATTTTCGGCGCGGTCGGAGTTCCGAAACGAATAACGTACAGTTATCGCCTTTGTTGCGTAGAATATTTTATTTCGTACTGTGGTGAATTAATTTACTTATTTCAAATTTAATATTCTATTATAAACAAAAATATTAATACTTCGCCACGCAAATCATCCATGTTTTAATCATGCAGTGACTACTATTGTTTTGTTGTGCGTGTGTGATTCTATGAAAGATATAAGAAATGTGTACATGGAGTTATGTGGTAATGAAAAAATAAAAATAAAGGTTATTTGAAGCAGTGAACAGTCCACTAAGCTGCCACAGTCGTAAACATGGTGCTCCGGTCCTGGATCAATGAAGGTAGTACAAAATTTATGATATACTGTTATATATGCAATATTTAACTGTCGGAAATGGATTAACATACGCATTAGTCAACATGGTGATGGTGGCAGATTACTTGAGCTGGAAATGCAGAAACATCATTTTTGGTGTAGGTGGGTAGGCGCTGCAATCAGGCGCAGGTTCAACAAGGTTATATTTTTGTGTTCGCTGATACACAATCTCTCTGCCTGTCCGTGTTTGCATTACTGTGCTGCGGGGTTCAACCAGGCAGAGACAACTTTTTATAAAAGAGTACGGTAAAGTGTCATTTTCCGCACTGAGTACGGAAAGAAGGCGATTACGTCATAGTATGAAATAAAACTAATTGCACTCTGTTAACTCATCATGAGTTATTTCAGTAAGCATGATGTTCTGATGGCCTTCTGATGAATTGGTAACAAATAAGCGCACAGTTTAACATAATATATTTTTGTCAATAATATGGAAACAATGACATCAGAGTGATGTGCAGTAAGCGATGTCAACAGCGGGCACGAATTTTCTTTAAATTGTAGGCTTTCTTTTTTCATTCCATACTGCGCTTAGTGATCACTTTTGTCTGTCATATCCTAGTTAATTTTCAGTTTTAACCAATACTCCTCCCTCACTCTCTGTTTCAAAAGCGTACATTTCCTGGTGTAACAAAAGCCATTGACAATGGTACCAGGATTTAGAAATTAAATCTACCATTTTTTAAATCTGTGATTAAATGAAACCCCGTCATAAAGAATTAATTGTGCTAGATAAATGAAATTCGGTACACGTGTTTGCACATCTCAAAGATGACGCCAATTCAAATGTGTGCGCTATTTGACGAAGAGTGGTGCTTGTAGCGCCGCCGTGACCTTGCAAAGCAAGTTTGTTTTAAATAAGCGCTGTAGACTACGTAAGGGTTATTCATCGTCCGAAGTTGACGTTGTGAGGTAGGTATGAGTCAAACATGCCTTAAACAACATGAAAAAGGCAGCTTGCTGAGTTTGAACGAGGCCGTGTATTAGCGCTATGACAAGGTAGATGTTCTTTCTGCGATATTGCAGAAGGACTTGACAGGGGAGTATCCACAGTGCATCGGTGTTGGCAACAATGATCACGGGAAGGCACTGTCTCAACAGGACCGGGGTCCGGCCGCACACGGACCATTATGGAGAGGGAAGACTCCCATATTCGTCGCATGACTGTGGAGGATCGTAGCGTATCTACAGCAGCCATTAGAGCCTCAGTTGGCACCAGAGTGACACAGCAAACTTTAAAAAATCGATTACATGACGGACCTCTCCGAGCCAGACGTCATGTAGTGTTGATGCTACTAAATCTGAATCACTGCCATCTGCGACTTCAGTGGTGTCAAGCCGGAGCTCATTGGAGGGAGGAGTGGACATATGTTGTGTTCTCAGATGAGAGCCTATTCTGTCGGTGCCAGTGCTGGCCGCAGTTTCGTAAGAAGGAGCCCAGGTGAGTGATTGGAACAAAGCTGTCTGCGGCGTCGACACAAAGATCTACACTAGGAGTTATGTCTTGGGGAGCGATCGATTCCCAACTTGACAGCGGATTTGTACAACAGATTGGTAATTTTACCGGTTATGCTACCATTCAATAGCAGTATTCCTTCTACCGCTGCTCTCAACCAACTTGCTCTACAGAGTGCCGACCAATTGCCTTGGCCTGCGAGATCACCGGAACTTTCGCCCATTGAGCACGTATGGGACAATATTTGACGACATATCCACAGTCATCTTAAATCAGCATTAATCGTTGCTGATTTCACTGACCAAGTGAAACAGGCGTTGAACTCCATTCCACAAAATGACGTATGGCACTTGTACGACACAATTCATGCACGTTTTCATGCTAGCATTCATCATGTCACGAGTCTTCTCGTGCACACTTGAAACTGTGTCCTGGAAATTTTAATCAATAAATATGTTACCTAGACAATATTGCTTATCTTAAATAGTAATCCTCCAAACTATAGTCTTCTAGGTAGGACTGGCATTCGGTGAATGGGAATAATTAGAGCTTGCCCAGGCCAAGGTAAGTGGAAAGTGACTGCCAGTTTGGACCGCTGTACCAATGAAACCTTGACCATCGACTTCAACATTAGAATATTAATCCTCACCGACGCACAGGTCGCCATTAGCGTCAACTCGAAAGACCTGCACCAGGCCTCTCCGGAGGCAATACGGTATTATTATTATTATTATTATTATTATTATTATTATTATTATTATTATTATTATTAGTTTATTGGGCAACATTGATTCTGATTTCTCCAACATCCCTATTTCAGTAATCACCATTACAACATACAGTTAGGGATTCAGTCACTTGAATCAACTCTTCATTTTTTTCTTGATTTTTTTTTTTTTTTTGCTAGTTGCTTTACGTCGCACCGACGCAGATAGGTCTTATGGCGACAATGGGACAGGGAAGGGCTAGGAGTGGAAAGGAAGCGACCGTGGCCTTAATTAAGGTACAGCCCCAGCATTTGCCTGGTGTGAAAATGGCAAACCACGGAAAAACATTTTCAGGGCTGCCGACAGTAGGGTTCGAACCTACTATCTCCCGAATACTGGATACTGGTCGCACTTAAGCGACTGCAGCTATCGATCTCGGTTAAACTCTTCATTCGAAAAGAATATTTAATCATTGAAACGTTAGAAGTTTATATCAGGAGATACGGTTTCAGTTTTAATAAATACGCAGTCGTTCAAAGAAGCACTGAGCGCATGGTATTGTATAAGTTCCTCGCAGGTAAGTACACTTTTCTCAGAAATAATTAAACCTTTAGGTATCATGTTTGTCCTCAGGATTTGTATCTACATGGAAGGATAACTATATTTTGATGATAATTAAAATAAAATCTGTTGAAATATTTAATGCAAGGAACATACAATACCACGCGCTAGTTTTTCTTTCAGCGACTATATGGTTTCCTCCTTTTTTTAAATCATCATGCAAGCATGAAATTAAAGACTTCAAAGAAACAGTAATATTTGCCCGGTAATTCAGGTGCTCATAAGTACATTGTATATGCTTGCTTTGTGTTGTGGACAGAGTTTTTCTAAAAGCAACCTAGCTTCCCTCTACAATACCACGGTTTTACGCGCATTGTAGTTTGGCAGCTGTTTTACCAGGCCATAGATTGTGACAAATTTCCGACCGGCCAGACACGACGCTCAGAAAGTTTCTTTAAGTGCAGCTATAACTGTTTGGATGTTCCACCAAGCGCCATGAACTCTTGGCGAAACGCAGGGAAAGGGGAACCGGCGCTTCTTCTGGTTCTCTTCTCCTTGTTCATCCGATAAATCAAGTCCTTGATAATTCCTATGTCACCACCACACTTGTAGACAGAGATAAAGAGAACGAGTGTGGATGAACGAGTGAGAGGGAAGGAGAAAGAGTCAAGAACTAAGAAAAAATATATCCCAATAGGGCAAAAGGCTACTGGGAATCACCTCTTTACGGAGCCATTTTATTTCCAGTGTAAGACATTTGTGAGAAATAGAACACTACATCTCTGAACTTCTGTTCTTGAGTTCGCTACTTGATTTGCTACTGGTAGAATTTCAGCTCCAATCGAATAGATTCAGAACACATTGGAATGATCCTGCAAAGAGATATTGACAATATTAGTTATTCTCAGAATTTGCGATTGAGCGATTACTAGAAAATAATAGGAATATTATTTCGTTCATGTTTAGGGGAGTTCTGCGTCCAGTATCTTGTATTTCTTTGTGTATTTAAATGTGGAAGGATAACATTTGCTACAATGGGATGTGTCACTTCCCTCAACTGAAATATTTTATTTCACCATTACTGCTTAATGAGCTCTTAAATTTATTCTGGGGGCCGATGACCTTCGATGTTCGGCCCCTTTAAACAACAAGCATCATCATCATCAAATATATTCTGGTACCGGAAATATTGAGTATTGGTATTACGTATGTTGGGTCATGATCAGTCCCTATTGCGGCTGATTAGAACCCCAACAACTCCACCATCAGCTGCCATTGAGTCCAGTTATTACTGAAGAATAGTGGTAGAAGTAATAATAAGTGACGTAGTCTTCCGTTGTTTTCCTCTCGGAACCAAGAGTTGCAATTACATATCAGTATTCCAAGCCCAATGCACACAAAAACCGATGCCGTGAGTAACACACCATTCGTCACAGGGACTGGCTGCATAAAGAATGGTGTCTGTGCTATTAGTAATCTATTAATGACAACATTTTTCTTATTTCACTTTATTTATCCTAGTATTCTCCTTTATTCCAGATGCTTAAGAGCTCCCCTTTCCCACTTGACCCACATGATCGTGTGAGTTAATTTTTTTTTTAAATCCTGCGTGCTAAAGAGTCACCTTTGGTGCGTCAATCCAAACTGCAGTGGCAGAAGTAGAACCATATTTCACTGTGTAATGTATGATGTCTACATGTACTATTCCAAAGAAAACAACTGTCTTAAAATATTCTATGAACCGTGTGTGTAATGTTGATAAACAACCCGCTAGAAACAAATTAAATATAACACATGATTGAACATTTTTTCAAACAAACTTCTTAAATTATGTTTAAAATTGTCAGCAGTCCTAGCATCTACAATAGAGGAATATCAATTATTTCTGAAGTCATAGGAGTGAAACCATCCCTCCTAAGAGTTGAGGATCCAAGTATCACGGAACACTGACTCGGAACTTAAAAAACCAATGGTGGCCTGATAACGCAAATGAGATCCAGACTCTCGCAGACCAGCAGCACTTTGTTTCATTCTATGAAGCGGTTCGAAAATCTATAGTAGAGAGTGGCTCAAAACATTATCGCTTACGTCACAAGATGGAACGTTGTGGGATGAATGGTGGGCAGAACATTTCTGAGTCCTGCTCAATACGTACGGTACAGTAGTTCAGATCTCGTGTACATTGCCACTTTGCCTAGCCATGAAAGTGACCATTGTATGGTCGATCCCTCCAACGATGCAGGAAGTAACAGCTGCAATAGAGCGAACTGTAGCAAAGAAGGCTCACGGAGATGAGTATATACCTGGCGAAATCCTGAAGTATGGTGGCCAAGCGCTCCATGTGAGCATTTGGCAAGCTTCCTAAAATATGCGGAGGAAAGGGACAGTGCCAGCTGAATTCAGATTTCCCCCAATATGTCCAATTTACAAGAAAAATGGCCATGCGTCCGACTGCAATGCCTATTGTGGGATACCTTTGTTGAGCGTTCTTGCAAAAATCTTTGCGAGAATTCTGTTCAACCGGCTGGAAGTACTTGTTGACAGAATACACCCTGATGCTCAGTATGGCTTTCGAAAGAACCGTGATACTATGGACGCAGTGTTTTCCTTGCGTCAGTTACAAGAAAAGTGGATTAACGGTGTGACCTGTATATTTTCTTCGTGAAACTTGAGAAGGCTTTTCATTGTGTACGTAGGGCCTACTTGGATGGTGCTTAATATTATCGGCTGTGCCCCAACATTCCTCTCCTTCGTCAAGTACCTTCACGAAGGGATGCAATGAAAAATCTGCGTCAATAGTATGCTTTCAGAAGGATTCGAAGTCAATAGTGCATATGGGTCACAACAAACAGCGAAGTGTTGGCGTTGAGCGTTTGGCTTGTGATCGTTCCAAATAGCTTCACATGATACGTAAGCAAACTAAACCTTACGAAAAGGAGCAACTGCAGATGCTAGATCATAAACGGGATGAAATGAAAACTAGGAATTACCTGTCACCGTCTCTTCAAGACAAAAATTGAGTTCAGTAGTCATGTTCGAACTCCTGAGAGAAATACAAAGATACTGTGCACACTGTGCAGTATTCGCTGTGGTCGGATACGGCCAGGAACACACACAGAATGAATGAATGTATTGACAATGAAAGGACTGCCCATGAAGGACGTGCAAATGAACCTAACATCATCGGGGTCGGTAGGAAAAAGAGAATTGATCACTAAATGTAGGAGAGGGGAAATGGAAGTGAGTAGCCTGGCACAAGTAAGTAGTCCCTAGTCACTGCTGCCATTTTGAAAGCCACTGGGGTGTTTTACATCCTTTTTGAATACACGAAAATAATGACGGCTGCTTTACTATCAAAATGGAGAGCAACAATATCAACAACAGTAACTTCCTATAACGCCAAAAAAAAAAAAATCTGAAAAATAACTACTTGCATAATTCAGTTGGTTAGGTACTCGCTTCGCACGTTGGTGCTCTAAGGTTTGCTAAGACCTACATTCGTTGAAGGGACGCTAAACACATAGAGATATTATTAGTATCTTCATCATTAAACAACGAAACATATTTCATGTTTACTTCCGAATTTTTATGACCAAGAGCGTTCAGTACTTCAGTGTCGATAATATTAAATAACGCCGAATCCTATTGAATATTTAAATATTTTACACATCAGTGAAACTGAAAGCTACAAGAATACAAAGGTACGTCTTCTTTTAGCAAGGATTTTGCCTTCAGAAATATTCTCCGTTGCTTTTCCTCTGTTCTGCTGCATGCAGTGAAGCAGTAAAACGTGTTATTACTTTCGTAACATTCAAATATTCACACTCTAAACACAAACGTAACGTTTCTAGGAACTGTTTAAAATCAGAAGTAAAGACAATCATAACGTGCAATGTAAAGTATAATATAGGATGGATATAAAAACATACATTTCTCCTCCGTAACTCTAGACGGCTTTATTATTAGAGGTATACGTATGTCTTTAAACGCAGCCAGAGGCTTTATTATTACAGGTATACGTATGTCTTTAAACGCAGCCAGAACTTGATGAATTCCAAGGAGGAGAACAGGGTGAATAATTGTGACAATCCAGTTGAGAATGTATGCAAAGAGCAGTTGGTAGAGGAAATATAAAAAATATTTCTGTATTATTAATACCGTGATTTTTATACATAAGTACCTACATATATACAGAGTGAGCTGGCCACACAATTTGTGTCTCATAGCTGTAAGCTTGTATTCGAGGGATTGTTGGTTCGAATCCCTCCGTCGCGATCGGCATCTCTGAAAATGTTTCTCCGTGGTTTCTGATTTTCACACAAAACAAATGATGGGACTGTAATTAGGACCATGCCGACTACTTTATAATCCTAGGTCTTTTCCATTCTTGCGTTGCCGGAAACCTTTTCTGGGCTAGTGTGAGGTTAAACCACTATCAAATAAAAAAAATTAAGAGAAATTTATCGGGGTCACAGTCGCATGTTTTAATGCACAATACGTACCGCCTGATAGGTATTGTGCAAATATATTACCTAGTCAGTAGAAGTTCGAGATTTTCTTGTTTAAATCATATATTTTAATTCTAAACAAATGCAATGCACACCTTCAAGGAACAGTCGATGTATAATAGGTCTGTGATATGAGAAGTATCATACGTCGTATGGAGAGAGATCGGCGTCAGTATTACCGGCGATGAAAAATGTTTCCTGTATGCCAATATGAAGCAGCGCAAAAAATGGTTTAGCCCCTGCAAATGGGTGACACCGCGATCAAAACAAGGCTCAAAATGATGATGTGCACATGGTGGGACTTGGAAGGAACGATCCACTGCGAATTGCTTGATCGGAACTAAACAGTGACTGCGGAATTTTACGTCCAACAAATGCATCGAGTCAACACGCTATCCAGCAGAAACGACGTGAACGGCGACATGATGTTCTTCTGAAACACTACAATGCCCGCCCTGACATCGCCAATATTATCAACAAAACCATTCACACGCTTGGCTGGGAAGTGCTGCTACATCCTCCGTATTCTCCTGACTTGGCACCTTCGGTGTCTGTTCCGATCCTTCCCGAATGCAATGCGTTGCGTTTCGTTTATTAATGACGTGGAATTGAAGGCTTGGTTGGACGATTTTTCCGAGTCGAAACCAGGTGATTTCTACCGTCGAGGCATTGGAAAGCCTCTTGAACTTTGGGAAGAAGTTGTAAACAACAATGGAGATTGATTGATTGATTGATTGATTGATTGATTGATTGATTGATTGATTGATTGATTGATTGATTGATTGATTGATTGATTGATTGATTGATTGATTGATTGATTGATTGATTGATTGATTGATTGATTGATTGATTGATTGATTGATTGATTGATTGATTGATTGATTGATTGATTGATTGATTGATTGATTGATTTACACATCCTGTTTATTAAAAAATCGCTAAGATTTACGGATCAACGCATAGGCGTCAATATTACGGGCTGAAGTTAAATATATACCCTGTTTGTACCCCACAGAGTCATGGGTAACCTCTTCATCTTCACCAGGGTAATCAGTATCCGCACCCATGAGTTTCAAAACATTTTCAAACTGACTCTCAACTGTTTTCTCATAAGACAGTATTGTACGATTTTTATGGTTTAGAACATAAATGGTTCCTTAAAAGCACAGCTGCCTTGGCAATTCTGGCCAGGTAGCTTTCCTTAAGGGCAAAACTCTTGCACAACTCAGCCATTATCTCCGGTATGGTTCCTCTTCCACCCACTAACAATCCGCAAATGGTGAGGGAGTTTACATGATTTTTTTCTGTGATGTAATTGGATACTGGAACGTACCTTGCTTGCTTTTCAGAATGCACATCGATAATATAGAAAATGGGAATTGTTCAAAATTGAAGAGCGTTTTTTCAAAACTCGATATTTGCAGCAAACATCATTTTTCAGGACTTTTTTTTTTTTCATTTTCACTTAGAAGCATATGCAAGAAACATTTCAAATTTCCATCGATATTAGTTTCAATAGAGACAAGCACGGTACCTGAATAGAACTTGATAAAACTTAAGGTGGATGTGGTAAGATTAGAAGATAATTTTCTCAAGTGTTTTCAAAAGTCGATATATGCAAATATTCTGGTAAAATGGAACTTGACATTACTACTCTGATTGATATACTTTTGTTTATGGAATTATTTACTTATTTTTATTTTTGTTATTTTGTGACTTTAAAAAAATACTTATTGATTGTTGTGTTCCATTGCCATACATTTTATAATATAGGCTACTTGGTATCGTAAGATTACATAATATTATTAGATTCTAATATGCTTAGTATCAAGCAATATAACATAAAACAAAATAAGGTATTAACCTATATTATCAATCCTGTGTCCGGCTCCATGGCTAAATGGTTAGCGTGCTGGCCTTTGGTCACAGGGGTCTCAGGTTCGATTCCTGGCAGGGTCGGGAATTTTAACCATCAGTGGTTAGTTTTGCTGACACGGGGGCTGGGTGTGTGTTGCCTTCATCATCATTTCATCCTCATCGCGACGTGCAGGTCACCTACGAGAGTCAAATCAAAAGACCTGCACCTGGCGAGCCGAACATGTCTTGGGACACTCCCGGCACTAAAAGCCATACACCATTTCATTTCATTCCACAACTGAGGAAACAAACTTGTTCGGCCGGGATTCCAGTTGCACAGCGTTAGTAATTTGTGGACATTTTGGAATTATGTTAAGCCGCCCTATTCTCTCGAATGCATTTTCGATAATTTTGGAGCCTTTTATTGTCCACATAGCCGGCCCCGTGGTGTAGGGGTAGCGTGCCTGCCTCTTACCCGGAGGCCCCGGGTTCGATTCCCAGCCAGGACAGGGATTTTCACCTGGACCTGATGGCTGGTTCGAGGTCCACTCAGCCTACGTGATTAGAATTGAGGAGCTAATTGACGGTGAGATAGCGGCCCCGGTCTCGAAAGCCAAGAATAACGTGCTGACCACACGACACCTCGTAATCTGCAGGCCTTCGGACTGAGCAGCGGTCGCTTGGTAGGCCAAGGCCCATCAAGAGCTGTAGTGCCATAGGGTTTGGTTTGGTTTATTGTCCACATGTCGAGCCTTTTGCGAAAGAAAAATTTTCGTACCACAATATTTTCAAACGTTCGTTTTATTTTCAATCTTTTTTTTTTTTTTTTTTTTTTTTTTGTTTGTTGAGAATACGCTTGTAGAACTCACTAAGATGAATCAAATGACACCTCACACGGCGTGCTACAACGTCGCAGTTTAGAACTACAAAAGCTGTTGGCTGCGCATCACGGTGATGTGGCGATGTGGTGGTACCATTACATCACTCGATGACGTCATACCGAGGCCAGACACTTGTTGGATACCCTGGTCCTTCCTCTTTACAGTGGGGTATCGAACGCTTAAGTGTTGTCTAGAAATTGTATCTGTTTTAAAAACTTTCATAATTTTGTAACTGTCACTGACCAAGTTCGGTTCCGAAACTGAACGTATCCTACGTCAAAATACATACACACATACATGCATACACATATAAGTTACATATATTTTTGGCTAGTTGTTTAAAGTCGCACTAACACATCGAAGGTTTTCGGCGACGGAGGGATGGGGAAGGGGTAGGATTGGGAAGGTAGCGGCCGTGGCCTTAATTAAGACACAGCCTCAGCATTTGCCTGGTGTGAAAATGGGAAATCACGGGAAAATGTCTTCAGGGCTGGGGTTCGAACCCGCGATCTCTCGAATTCAAGCTCACAGCTGCGCGACTCTAACTTCACGGCCAAATCGCGCGGTTTAAAGTAAGCCGTAGGACTCCGAAGTAGACGGTTCTTTGGAATGTCCTAAATTAAATATCCCTTGTTACTAATACCCCTTAACGTAACTGTTCCTCACAGCCCCAGCATTTTCCTGGTGTGAAAATGGGAAACCACGGAAAACCGTCTTCAAGGCTGCGGATGGTGGAATTCGAACCTACTATCTCCCGATTGCAAGTTCACAGCTTCGCGGCCCTAACCGCTCGGCCAACTCGCTCGGTTGAACATACATACATGCATAGCATGCATACTGTAAAACAGTAAGATATATCTCCGTTTTAAATTGTTTTGATTTTCAACTTTCAGTGTGATAGCATCTGTGGATGAATTAAGCGCCTCCACGATCTTCTACATTGAACGACATTCATGGTCCCATTTAGTGTCGTTCCACACCTCTTATTTTTAAATTGTTAAAAAAAAAAACATAATCTAACTATCGTCACCTTAGTCATCCTCTGCTTTTTTACGCTCCATGACCGCGTCCATTATTTTGCTGCATAACCTATCCTCCTCACTCGTCTCACGTGGCCCCGCTACTGGAGCTGTATCAGCAAATTTTCCCCATATTTTCACGCCTGTTTCTATAAGTTTATGACCGGGTGAGTTGGCCGTGCGGTTAGAGGCGCGTCGCTGTGAGCTTGCAACCGGGAGAAAGTGGGTTCGAACTCCACTGTCGGCAGACCTGAAGATGGTTTTCCGTGGTTCCCAAGCACGCAAATGCTGGGGCTGTACCTTTATTGCGACGGCCGCTTTCTTCCCACTCCTATCCCTTTCCTGTGCCATCGTCGCTTAAGACCTCTCTGTGTTGGTGCGACGTAAAGCAAATTCGAAGACACATGGATTAGGACATCAAACTGAAAGGACATTTATCAGGCCATAAGGCCAAGGAAGGTTTTTTTTTTTTTTTGCTAGGGGCTTTACGTCGCACCGACACAGATAGGTCTTATGGCGACGATGGGATAGGAAAGGCCTAGGAGTTGGAAGGAAGCGGCCGTGGCCTTAATTAAGGTACAGCCCCAGCATTTGCCTGATGTGAAAATGGGAAACCACGGAAAACCATCTTCAGGGCTGCCGATAGTGGGATTCGAACCTACTATCTCCCGGATGCAAGCTCACAGCCGCGCGCCTCTACGCGCACGCCCAACTCGCCCGGTAGGCCAAGGAAGTAACACCGTCCTACTCCACGGCGGTTTACAACGGAACTCACATTTGTATCGAGGCAAACTGTAGAAAAGGCTCAGGAAGAGGTATCTTTACCGTCAGAAACCTGCTCTATGTGTGTATCTCTAACGCCTGTTCACAGAAGACGTCTAGAATTAAGTATTGAAAATGTTAACTGAACAGAAGAAGAGTGTGCTAATGTTATTCTTCACGGATGAGTCAAGGTTCAGTCTCCGGAGAGATTCGTGAAGAACTCACATCTAGAGAGATCCAGGATACGATTTCAGGCCTCCGATATTGTGCGAAGGTACAAAAATGAAGTGATGGTGAGAAGGCATAATGACAACCACATGAACGCCACTTCTTGACGTTGTGTGGTAACCAGTAACTGCTGTCAGGTATCGTGACGTGATCCTGATACCCCATGTTGGGTTGTTCTGAGGTAGCCCCGGCAATAATGCCCGTCCTCATAGGGCACAGTTAGTCGCTAACTTGCCGGAAGCAGACGATACTGCTTGCATGGATCGGCTTTCTAGTTCTCCACTTAAATCTAATATAGTGTGTTTGGATTGCTGTGGGTAGACACATTGTTTCACGTCAGTATTCACCATTCACACTCTATGAGTTATGAGGAGCTCTGCAGGAAGGATAGGAGTTAACACCTCACACTGAGATGATAAACCTGAAAAATGCACGGTTTGGGCCCTGTGGTGAGTCAAATTTGCCGCGTCGTTATCAGGTATATATAGCTGCCAAACACCATACTGAGATGATAAATGTAACCCGTACAGCTTGTGTTGTGTGACTGGGACTAAATCTGGAAAACACAAATGTTTTCGATTCGTTCTTTGATTCAAAAAGAAAAATGTTTTAGAGTGCTTACTTTGTTTATGATTTATACAGCGTGTTAGGGGTATACGTGCAGATATTAAGCTAGACGGCAAAGAAAAATACATCTCATAATATAAGCTATGTACTTTTTACCTTGTCCTATTAGTTTGCCCGTAACTGAGCCAAATATTTCAGGACCGAATGTGTTTTGAACGGCCGTAGCAGGATATGCCGGTTACGTCATTCTCTCCACGCGTAGTGGAAGTACAGTAGCAGAGTATAGGGCTTGTTGAACCGGTTTCTTATCGCAGGCCAACACATGTTGTTGTGCACTTCCCCTAAAGGCTTGGCAAGTAGAAGAGGATGACTCACGTGCCAGGCCACTTGCTGTACTCGAAAACCGGTCTAGGGTACTCTGTGTGAAATGTACACAGAATCCTTACAGTGACCTCGAAGATCCGTACCAGCACGTACGTGCGAATCAAGTATTGTCTAGTTGTGTGTGATTTATAAGACGTCAATGGCATTACTCAGTGATCCAAGCTGACAAAATGAAAGGAAATAGTTAATAAGTAAATGAAAAATGGCGCAACATTTATGTGCTGTTATTGCGACAGTCTACGATGACTTTCTGACAATAGACAATGCGAGTTGTCTATGCTTATTCATAAACTTTTCAGGTCAATGAAAGGACGGTGGACACTGAAAGAAAGGGCTGTAAGTATTCAGTGAAATTGTTATTAATGAGACAGATCAAAAACCGTAGTTGCAACCATGCGTGAACATTGCTCGAAGGAAAAATAGCTACTGTGGATTTTTTTTGCTAGTTGCTTTACGTCGCACCGACAGAGGTAGGTCTTATGGCAACGATGGGACAGGAAAGGGCTAGGAGTGGGAAGGAAGCAGCCGTGGCCTTAATTAAGGTACAGCCCGAGCATTTGCCTGGTGTGAAAATGGGAAACCACGGAAAACCATCTTCAGGGCCGCCGACAGTGAGGTTCGAACCTGCTATCTCCCGAATACTAGATACTGGCCGCACTTAAGCGACTGCAGCTATCGAGCTCTGTCTACTGTGGAATTGCCGCCGGGCATTTCTAATAGAAGGCTTATTCTTCTTTTTCCTAATCTGTTTAAGCCCCAGGGTTAGTTTTCCCTCGGACTCACCGAGGGATCCCACCTCTACGGCCTCAAGGGCAGTGTCCTGGAGCGTGAGCGTGGGGATACAACTGGGGAGAATGACCAGTACCTCGCGCAGGCGGCCTCACCTTGTATGCTGAACAGGGGACTTGCGGGGGAATGGGGAGATTGGAAGGGATAGACAAGGAAGAGGGAAGGAAGCGGTCGTGGCCTTAAGTTACGTACCATCCCGGCATTTGCCTGGAGAAGTGGGAAACTACGAGAAACCACATTCAGGATGGCTGAGGTTGGAATCGAACCACCTCTACTCATTTGACCTCCTGAGGATTAGTGGACCCCGATCCAGCCCTCGTACCACTCTTCAAATTTCGTGGCGGAGCTGAGAATGAAATACGGGCCTTCGGGGGGTGGCAGCTAATCACACTAACCACTATACCACAGAGGTGGACAGAAGGCTAATTACTGGACAGTAAGTGCCGATAGGTAATGTAACGGACCCGTTTAATTAAAACTTCCGTAAAATTAATGTTACTACTACTAATATCTTTA
Source organism: Anabrus simplex (assembly GCF_040414725.1). NCBI lineage: Eukaryota > Metazoa > Arthropoda > Insecta > Orthoptera > Tettigoniidae > Anabrus > Anabrus simplex. Next base: position 306,152,990 of record NC_090265.1, on the reverse strand, counting down.
CGTTCCACTAACTAATTTTCACGGTTTTCGAAGACGCTGAAGTGCCAGAATTTTGTACCGCAGGACTTTTTTAAATGCTAGTAAATCTACAGACACGAGACTGGCGTATTTCAGCACCTTCAAATACCACCGAACTGAGCCGCCATCGAACCTGCCAAGGTGGGATCAGAAAACCAGCGCCCTATCGTTCGAGCTACTTAGATCGGCATTGGAGCTTAGAGTAAGTTGATCGTGCGGTTAGGAGCGCGCAGCTGTGAGCTTGTATTCTGGTGATAGTCGGTTCGAACTCCACTGTCGGCAGGCGGGAAGATGGTTTTCCGTAGTTTCCCATTTTCACATCAGGAAAGTGCTGGGACTGCACCTTTACCAGACTTCGAACGCTTCCTTCCCACTCGTATCCCTTTTCTCTCCCATCGTCGCCGTAAGACCTATTTGTGACGGTGCGACGTAAAACAATTTGTAAGTACATGCTTCGGTAATTTCGGAGACATGTCTACAATTATAATATTAATAATAATTCGGACCTGTTAAAAGTTCACTATTTTCTCTAGTGTTTTCTGACAGATTACGAGCTCCGAAGTTTGAGTGGGGCGATTAACTTTTATTTTCATAATAGTTAGTAATAATAGACAAACACAGTTTTCATAATATTGTTAGTGGCTTTTCGACGGATGCAAGCTGACAGCTGCGCGCTCCTAATCGCACGGCTAACTCACCCAGTAATAATAATAATAATAATAAGAAGAAGAAGAAGAAGAAATCTTTAGGTGCCAATGGAGACGCGCGGTGTCGGAATTTTTCCCACAGTATTCTTTAACGTGCCTCTAAATCTACCGATCAGAAGCGGACGTATTTGAGCACCTTCACATACCAGCGGACTGAGCCAGGATCGAGCCTGCTAAGTTCATGAAACCAGTGCTTGAACCGTCTGAGCCACTCAGCCTGATACGTTTAATAGGCACTGCAAAATCAGCAGTAAGCTAGAAGGCTTTCATTTACATTTAAACATGTTCTCTTCGGGTGGAAGCACGAAAGGAAGGTACGTTTAATTAATTTATTTTCATAACATGTCCCTTACTAGTATGAAGTAAAACGTTTGATGTGTTTTGACATTTCAATTCCGATACTACTCACTTGGAAAACCTATCCCATGCATTCTTTCGTTGACGTAATAAACTTTATTTACGTACACGTCAACACGGAATGTTTCTGCATACGGCGAGTTGGACTCCCAAAAGACCATGATATTGAAATCGCACTGTGGGAGAATATTCCACGTAAGCAGTTCGACAAAAGCACTAGACTTGTCAGGGGATGTGGCTGGACGGGATCCCCGCCCCTACATGAAACCGGTCTGTCTGACCTTGACCTGAATAACAGCTGTCAGAGGTGCGAATTATCGTCCGTACTAGTACGCGAGTTACTTCGTAGTAGTAGTAGCATCAGTAGTAGTATTTGAATAATGCCAGTGTATGAATAACACGAATACCATGATATGCTGCTAGTGTATCGTGTGGCAGAACAGAACACGGGTCGCCCTTCATGAATCTGTCGGGAAAGGCTTCGAGCAATTTATATTTTGTTTCTTATTCACTACGAGTTAAAACAGAGAACACTTTGCGTTTTTAAGGGCCGATGACATTAAGACAGCAGTCATCATCATCATCATCATCATCATCATCACGTATAAATATTCAATAATTTGCTTTATATTCATCATTACTGAAATAGGAACTATAAGTTAACATTTAACTTAAGAAGGTTGCCCAGCGTGTTTTGTTAATTTACGAAAGAAAGTTTAAAATTTATTTTAGTGTAAGGCAATCTGTATGTTTTTGTTTTCTAAACTGTTGTACTGTAATGTTTAACATAGGTACATTTTTTGTTCACAGGCGTTTTCGTGTACGTTCGTAAATCCATACTTTTCTATTCGAGATAGTCTTGTTACCGTCCACCTGGAATTACGGAGCCCGTACTGTATGTTAGTTCATTATTTTTCTACAACAGAGTATTACTAATGCGACTGTAGTTCCTACGACCTACAGGTATACTGTATTCTACCGACATCATCTTAACACGCAGTAGCGTAATCTGCTGCGATTTACCGAGATCGATAGCTGCAGCCACTAAAGTCTGGCTCTATGGCTAAATGGTTAGCGTGCTGGCCTTTGGTCACAGGGGTCCCGGGTTCGATTCCCGGCAGCGTCGGGAATTTAACCTTAATTGGTTAATATTGCTGGCACGGGAACTGGGTGTATGTGCCATCTTCATCATTATTTCATCCTCATCACGACGCGCAGGTCGTGGATACAGGTGCTTATTGAACCCATGACCTTTGTGCCCTAAGAACATTATGCAAAAATCGACAATCATTTAAAAGTTGGATTCTTGATAGCATGGATTTGACACGTGACGAGGGGGTGATTACCTTCGGTCCCACGCTCTGGGGTACGTGACGTCAGCCACACGTGTCAACGGCGGAAGAATCTCAAGTCATTTTTGTGAACTATTTCAAAGCGCGTGTACATGGCGTGATCAAGCCAAGTCAAAAAAATATAGTGCCTATCAAAGGGGGTCAATCATCTCACAAATCGAACCCGTAAAAGTTTTAAATGTCCATGAACACTACCGCCAGAAATGTAGCAAGCATGTAGTCACTTTCAAAACTCTTGAAATTACAGTTTAGGTAAGTCAGAAAATTTATAGAAATTTTCTTGGCGGCAAAGGGAGATATCCGAAGGGAGGGGGTAACTGCTATAAATATGAAGGGACGCCATGACGAACTCTCCTTCTCCGGCATTTGTGATACAAAGCGGACGAAAATTTGTTGAGCTGCTCTGCGAAATCAAACAACGAAAGTAGACTGAGTTCAACTGCAGATTTCAGCCAGTGTGGCTAGGTCTTGAGTCCATGAGGGGATAGTTTTCTTGAGTGAAATAATTGTACCAGATAGGACGGTCAAAGTACTGAATAAATTCTAATGTGATTAATTAATTCGTGTGCGGAAACAATTATAGTCCATCGTGTGCGCTCAACAAACAAGTGAAGGGTATTTTCTTTTTTTTATGCTTTATTCCAGGAAACCTGAAGAAAATAATAATAAACTGTGAAGCCATGAATGTAAAAATGGCTAAATAAAGTGCCAGGGTCGTAGGTGAGCCCTATGACGAACACTGGCGTGACGACATGAGGTAGGTGACTTTCCATCTTACTACCTCTTATATCTTGTCTCGTGATCTCTAAAGGTGTATTTAAATGGGGATATACGACGCAGTGGTCACCCTACTAAGTTTTGTAAATGTGAGAATACGACTAAAAAAAGAGTCATTTGTTTTATTTTCCACTTGGATAAATTTTTTGAAGTCTTTCGAATGCCGTATAATGTTGTAAAAGTTATTGAATAGGGTTCCGAAGTGATATCACGTCCAATGTAGATCGTCATCCGTGTGAGTGTACTGCCTATATTTTGTGAGGTCAAATTAAGATGTTCATTCGACGTAAAAATTTTCTGTCTGCAATTTGACGTTAATAATAATAATCCATGGTCACTCATTTTCAATCGAGTGGAAGCGCGCTGTCGGGTGAGAACCTAGGGTGATGAATTTGGTCACGGAGAGAAACGTTTTTCTATGCCCATTTTAAACTGTGTCTGACTGACAATAAAAAGATCTAGTAGAATGTTTCAGTCACTTTGTTCATAAAAAATCAAGTTATTAAATACGATATCATTTATGCAAAGTTATTCATGATTAATGCATTGTGCGATATTAGACGTCGAGATTTCTAGTAAGGATTTTATTCCAGTTCTTTGTCGATGATAATTGTGGAGCTGGGAAACAGAGGTTAGTTTGTTGATATGAGATTTGTGAATCAGGTTGGACCTGTCATTGAAGCTGGGACACGGAAGCCCGAGGAATGTTTTATATGAGTTGAGATGTGCGAATCAGGTTAGAGTCCTGTCATTTGAAGCCGGGACATGATAGCCCGAGGAATATTTTATAATGTTGAGAATGGAAAGAAATTCATAGAAATCCATAGCGGTAATAATTGGCGACGCGTATAATTAGTGTGGGCATCTTGAAGCATAACCTGTGCATTTTGTTGGTTAGAATATCGTATTTGTTTAATTATGTCGGCAGAGTTTAAAGGGAGCATTTTGAGAAGGCAGTCAACTGTGAATAAACCAGGTGTTTCGTGTAACTGCCAAGCGAACTCGGGGGATGAGAGACCTCAGCTATGATAACGGGACCGGCGTGGAGTTGAGATTGTACTGTATTCTCGGCCAGGGAAACGTTAAAATGCTGGATTAAGTTGAAATTCATAGCCGGTAATGATCTGAGTATTGTGAAATACTGTAATTGGGGACGTAATGAACATTTGAAACCACGAACTTGGAGTATAAGGAACAGAGTAACCAAATTCAGGGTTGTCCAAAATATAGAGCGATGGTCGTGATGATCGGTTTGTCTGTGAGGGGTGTGTAAATTTCATAAATGGTAATGACGAGAGATGGCATCGTAATTATATGGCGAGTTGTTTGGTTTGTACGTAGATTATTAGGATATCCAAGTGTTAATTACGGTTAGGACTAGATTAGATTTTAAAATTGTGGGATCACGAGACAGGATATATAGCTGGACATGAATTATGTAACAAATTCTTTTCCAGCCAGATAAACATCGCAATATTGAATTCACATCACAGCTGCGTAGGAATTTGTGAAGAAACCAGAGTCCGCGGAGATAAAGTTTACTGATCTTTAACATTTCGTAAAATCATTTAAATTTATTTAATTATTAAATTCAGTGAAACCGCATTTTGAAATAACTTTAATCAAGCGAATAACTTGGAGATGCATTCTGGAAATTTTAGTTTGTTTTTCTGGGGAATATTAAAATATAAAGCAACGATTAAAGGGACATATCCGAAGGAATTGGATTTTACTGCCACAAAGTTTGTGAGCATTGCTAGTGTTGTAATTATTGAACTTTGATTGATTGAGCAGTGAATGTGCTGGGGATAGTAAAGTGGAACTTTGGTCATCAACCGATGTAACTTAATTGTGTTTAGCCTTCAGCCTAGAAACTTGGATGGTCAGGGGGTCATCAACCTCAGTGACTTAGATTAGGGCCATATGCCATTGTAGCATCCTTTCCTTGCGGTCATCATCCACAATGACTTTAAAGGAACTTAGAAGATTAGATGTCGGTCCATGACATAGACGCAGGTCACATCGATTCAATTAAGGGTCCATGCCGTAGAACCACTGTGTGGCACACACCGATTGGACAGCCTTAATTATATCCAGAGTCCGGAGTTCGTGTTACGAGGGCTGGACCATAACGAATCACTATGATGGTACATGTGGTCTTACATGGAAGCCGAATTTAAGGATTTCCAGACTTTCCTTTCTTAAATGATTAATAATTGAGACAATGGTTTCTAGTATGAATGCCCGTCAGGCAGTTACGTTAAAGTCTCACACCAGTGTTCTGACGTTTATGTAAAAATGATTGTGGTGTCCAGTGGACACAATTGACTTCTACGATACCGTTGACATAGAATGTTTCAGAATTTTCCTGAATAAATAGGAATCTTTTAAATAGACCTTTCATTCCAGTAGATAGATTAGAATTACTGAACCCTACCATTACCTCAGCAAGTGACGAAGAACCCGACACGACCCAAGAGACAGATCTCATGAACTTTGCTGATAGGTAAGAAAGGTAGGTATCCCACAATATGGACCTAAGGGTTCATTATGTACCACAATATCACCGGCTTTCAGGCCGGCTCCATGGCTAAATGTTTAACATGCTGGTCCTTGATCACAGGGGTCCCGGGTTCGATACCCAATAGGGTCGCGAATTTTAACCATCATAGATTAATTTTGCCGGCACGCGGGCTGGGTGTGTGTGTTGTCTTCATCATCATTTCATCCTCATTACGACATGCAGGTCGCCTACGGGTGTCAAATCGAAAGACCTGCTTCTGGCGAGCGGAACTTGTCCTCGGACACTCCTGGCACTAAAAGCCATACGACATTTCATTTCAGTGTCGCCAGTATCCATTATTCGTGAGATAGTGTGTTCGAACCCCACCCTCGGCAGCCCAGAAGATGGTTTTCCGTGGTCTCCCATTTTCACACCAGGAAAATGCTGGGGCTGTACCTTAATTAATGCCACGGCCGCTTCCTTCACTGTCCTATCCCTTTCCAGTCCCATCGTCGCCATAAGGCCTATCTGTGTAGGTGCGACGTAAAGCCAATAGCTGCTGCGATTTGTTATTAGCACCATCATAGTAAAATGTACTATAGTTGTGGCAGAATCTTCTTAGATACGTTCGACATGTGTGGATTGTGTATAATTTGATAACTTATCTGTACTCATGAAAGCGACCGTCGGCCTGCCGTTCAGATTAATAGCTACATGTCTCTAACGTGTAACCTTGTTTATGTTTCCTAGATTTGTTGATGTGTATGTTTGATGTTTATACACAATACGAGATTACAGCTGACTCATCCCCACAAGCTTGACCTGGTTCTCGTCTTACGCATAGTAATCTGTAGGTAACTACTGCGACCAATGCTAACTCACGTGACATACATTTCATCTTGTTTCCTCTTAAACCACGCATATTTTACTATTTTCTTCCACGTATTTGAGCGTTTAATGACCTAATAATAATCTTAATAATAATAATAATAATAATAATAATAATAATAATAATAATAATAATAATGTTAAGTGCATTACATCCCACTAACTACTTCTACACCGAGCTCGATAGCTGCAGTCGCTTAAGTTCGGCCAGTATCCAGTAATCGGGAGATAGTGGGTTCGAGCACCACTGTCGGCAGCCCTGAAGATGGTTTTCGTGGTTTCCCGTTTTCACACCAGGCAAATGCCGGAGCTGTACCTTAATTAAGGCCACGGCCGCTTCCTTCCACTTTCTAGGCCTTTCCTCTTCCATCGTCGCCATAAGGCCTATCTGTGTCGGTGCGACGTAAAGCAAAATAGCAAAAACAAACTACTTCTAAGTTTTTCTGAGGCGCTGAGGTGCCCGAATTTAGTCCCGCACGAGTTCTTTTTATGTACCAGCAAATCTGCCGACACGAGGCTGACGTACAGTATTTGAGCACTTTCAAATACCACCGGACTGGGGCAGGTTCGAACTTGTGAAGTTGGAGCCAAAAGGCCTGCACCTCAACCGTCTGAGCCACTCAGCCCGGAAGGAGGCACGAAATGTAGGTACGTTTAATTTATTTAGTTGTATAACATGTCCATTATTCCTTCGAAAATAAACGTTCGATGTGTTTCGATAATTCAATTCCGATGCTACTCATTTGGGCATCCCATGACTGCTTTCGTTGGCGTAAGGAACTGCCATATTTCTTCTACCTTTACGCAATGCACAACGGGGATCGTACCGTATTTCACGTCCCGGCGCGCCTACCCCAACCAATAATTATATCACACGCTCGTATAGGTCCCGCACCGATACAGGTTTTCAGGTCATTTCCATACTCACTAGACCACGGGGCTGATGACCACAGATGTCCCAATCCCCTAAAGGACATAACAGCAAATGAACCAGTATTAACGCTGAGAATTCGTTACATCTTCAGGGTCCGAAACTGATGACCAGGGTTGTCTGAAGCCCTTAAGACGGAAACTAAATACTGACAACAACGAAACCAGTCTGGTGAGAATGTAACGTAATATGGCATACACTACTGTAGTAGCCACCTTCAGCTGTTATCGTAGCTCAGTTGCTCTTAAACATAAAACCAGTTTGACAAGTATGTTACGTAACATCTCGTGCATTGCATAGATAGCGTTCTACTGTTACGGTAGTACATGTGCACGTAAACATAAACAGAAACCAGTTTGGCACGAATGGCGCGTGACTCGCCTGTTCTCAAAGGGAAGCTATTCATTCACAAGAACAAGGCATACTACCTATTCTGAAAACATCGTATCTCTTTGCTCTCGAAAATAACTTCCGAGGATTACTAAAAGTTTGATATATAGTGGTTCGTCACATCGTTCTCTATTGCTAGAAGAAATATCTGCAGGTATACACCTAACACCCTGTATAATCATTAGTCGTCACTCATTTCGCCCAACATATACATTGTCATTCACTTTGTGCGTCTTATTGTGTTGCTTTAATTTTTGGCACGAGCGGATGTTCTAATGTTCATCCTTTTAAGCGTTCTTCGTAAATCGACCGTTAACCCTGTAGATGGTCCACTTAAAACTTCCAGTGCCACTACTATCTATATCATCATCATCATCATCATCATCATCATCATCATCATCATCACAAATAGGAGAGTACTCCATATGTTTCAGTATTAATCAAGATAACCTACAACAATACAGTATTCAATCTGGCATGATAATTACACAGAGAATTACAGAAATACTTACAAATACTCGACGTTTGAATGGAAGGGTCACTTTCCAGCTCGGTTTTTATGTTGTATTGATGAAGTGGGACGTTCTCTGTTATGATCTAGCTTCAGCAGTTTATTTTTCTTAGAGCACAAACAGAACGAGTATATTGAGAAGCTTATGGAGAGATATTGTGACGGAATTAAGCTCAATAACGGCGACTTTCCTTGGAGAAGCTGCGCCACTTTTGTTATTCCTTTTTTCTGCCTTGGATAAGAACTATAAAATGCCCTCGCTGCCGCAGCTTGCCTCTTTGTTCATAAAAAGATATAGTAAATAGCTTTCAAAAATTCACTCTTTTCTTCCTCACATGTGAAACTGAAACTAAATCTCCATTAGTCTGCCTCTATGGTGCAGTGCTTAGTGTGATTATCTGCCACCACCAGAGGCCCGGGTTCGATTCCCGGCTCTGCCACGAGATTTGAAATGTGGTACAAGGGCTGGAACGGGGTCCACACAGCCTACCCTCTTCATTATCCCTTCCATTCTTCACATCTCCCCGCAAGGTCCCTGTTCAGCATAGCAGGTGAGGCCGCCTGGGCGAGGTACTGGTCATCCTCCCAATTTGTATCCCACGACCCGATGTCTGAAGCTTTATGGTGTAGTGGTTAGAGTGATTAGCTGCCACCCCCGGAGGCCCAGGTTCGATTCCCGGCCCTGCCACGAAATTTGAAAAGTGGTACGAGGGCTGGAACGGGGTCCACTCAGCCTCGGGAGGTCAACTGAGAAGAGGTAGGTTCGATTTCCACCTCAGCCATCCTGGAAATGGTTTCCGTGGTTTCCCACTTCTCCTCCAGGCAAATGCCGGAATGGTTCTTAACTTAAAGCCATGGCCGCTTCCTTCCCTCTTCCTTGTCTATCCCTTCCAATCTTTCCACCCCTCACAAGGCCCGTGTTCAGCATAGCAGGTGAGGCCGCCTGGGCGAGGTACTGGTCATCCTCCCCAGTTACAGCCCACGACCCAGAGTCTGAAGCTCCAGGACACTGCCCTTGAGGCGGTAGAGGTGGAATCACTCACTGAGTCCGAGGGAAAAACGACTCTGGAGGGTAAACAGACAAAGAAGATGATGATGAAGAAGAAGAGAATAACGAATATAATCCTACTGTTAGTCACATCGGTATGTATGTCCAACCCTTGTACCGTTCCTCTACGGGTTCGGGTATGAAGTGATATGAAACTTCGTAGCAAGTTTTTTGACCGGATGCCCTTCCTGACGTCAACCTCATCAGAAGAGTTAATTAAATGAATGACGTGATGTATGATATTAGGAAAGGAGAGGGTGAAACCCGGTGCCGGCACATAGCCTAGTTCTACCGAACAACACTAAGAGGTCTGCTCAAGGCTTAACGTCCCCATCCGACAGACGAATCACCATCAACAGCGTCATATGCCCTCACTTCATATGAGCACTGAGGGGAAGTCTGGAATTTAATTCAGGCTTTTAGCACGCAATGTAGTGATTGGAAATTGTATACCACCTCCTCCCCTATCCTGCCGGCCATCATTCTGATGGTGAAAACTTAAAACGCCTCACCGACCATGGCCTCGAGGCGTGTCACTGTTAGACACATCGTATGATCAAGAATTCAGCACGGCTGATATTCGTTAATAGAGCAATCTCATGCAGGTCATTTGTGTGTTACTCAAAATGTTCCATTGCGTCTAAGTCAGTGACTAACTCTCAGATATTTATGCTCAGTGTAGACATGTTTGTAATGAAAATGTATGCTGAGTCGTTTATACACGTCCTAAAATAAGTGTTCTTTGATAATATTGTGGTATGGTCCAGCATGCATTTAATGTTTTTAATATCCGTGCATTCAATGTTTTGCTAATTATGTCCTATCATGATTCACTTCTACATGCCCTAAAACAAAGTATATTGTTATGTTAACAATTTCTTCAGTTTTAAAGCAAACTTTTTCTTTCAATTTGCTTGAATTTGCACGGACACAGGTATGTTTCATGGCGACAATGGGATAGGAAAAGGCTAGGTGTAGGAAGGAAGTGACCGTGGCCTTAATTAAGACACAGCCTCAGCATTTGCCTGGTGTGAAAATGGGAATTCACGGGAAAATATCTTCAGGGCTGGGGTGTGAACCCGCGATCTCTCGAATGCAAGCTCACAGCTGCGCGACTCTAACTTCACGGCCAAATCGCGCGGTTTAAAGTAAGCCGTAGGACTCCGAAGTAGACGGTTCTTTGGAATGTCCTAAATTAAATATCCCTTGTTACTGATACCCGTTAGCTTAACTGTTCCTCAAGCATCGTCTCACACTGACATCTCTTGACCTAAAAGTTAATTTTATGATTCACACATTTATGACTTGAATGAATTGATGTCTTACTCTGAGTTACACATGACAAAATCTAGCGCCTTCAGTTTCAGACCGAAGATCATTTAATGTTCATTCTAATCAGAAACTGACGTCATTTTCTTCCAGCATCTCCATTTGTCCTTGCGTTAGGTAGTTTCTTACAACATTCCAAGAGTTTAAAGTTCTGGGCAGAACCGGGAAGTGGGTTCCATATCGCCCTTAATTTCCTCATTGACGCAAGATCGGATATCATACAGTGAGTATGAAGTATCTCGCAATCGTAAGTGGCAGTTTACTAGATTGAAGCAACAAAAATTTCCTATCAGTTAGCACTTCAGTAAATTCTTAAGTATAAATTGTAAAAGTGCTTTTGACATGTTCAGTTTCTGTGCACTGAACTCGGACCCCTTGTTTTATATAAACAGTAAAGTGACAGTGTAGACCGTTTCAGAACGAATCTGAAAAATATCCGTGCTTACTTACACTTACCGTGGAATAGTTTTCTAGAAGCCAGAAATCTAAGCATTCGAGTTTAACTTTCATCTCTCTATAGTATGGCTCTCATCAAGTGAAATGAAATGGCGTATGGCTTTTAGTGCCGGGAGTGTCCGAGGACTCTCATCAAGTAAATCGGTTAATATAGAGTGATCACTGTAATCAGACATGCTTTACTCCGGCTGTCGCAGTGTTTATCATATGGGCTAGTTCCCCGTTCGCTTGCCGTGCACGAATAGGTGATGGTGCCGTATACCATCATATGTTTTGTTCCCTCCCACCGGCCTTTGTTTTGTTTGCACGCACGTCCCTGCTAGCTGACCTTGTACACTTTTCTGATGTCACAACCGTATTTCAGCTGTTCCCGTCCTTTGAGTTTTGTTCTTTTCTTATTTCTGTAATTAGACGTAAGGGGCAATATGGTTCGTGTGTTTCCAATGGAATAGCGTGTCTTTCGATTCATATGTGTTAACTAAGTCAGCTCGTAAAGTTCAAAGACTGTTTCAAGAAAGATTCCCGCTTGTAGACAATCCAAGTCGTAAAAAATAAGCATAATATAATCAGTTTCAATAAACTGGAAGTATCCATCCTAAGAAACAAGAAAAGGCAGTGGAGGTTTCTCAACGAAGAAATATTAGATAACATTGGTATTCGTTTGGAAAATTCCCCTAAAACATTATTTCGTCATCTTGCACATGTGGGAATTTCACTTTGGATTGTACAAACGGCTATTAAATTATTACACTTAAAGTACTATAAAATAATTGTGGCGCATGCTCTTCAACCAGGTTACTTTGTACGTTTTGTGAGTGGAGTCTGGAAAATGTATACAATGGACAAATAGATCCACACGACTCGGACAAGGCCTGATTCCACCTCCGTGTTTATGTGAGCACACAAAACAACCGTTACCGGAGTACTATTAAACGTGACTTCGTACTTGAAGTGACCGTCCATGACGCAATAATCGATTTATGATATATCATCAATGGTGAAAGAATAAAGGATCATTCTTCTTCTCTTTCTTTTTTGATCATGTTGCATTTTTAAAAAGACAGATCTTATGGCGACGATGGGACAGGAAAGAGATAATAGTGGGAAGGAAACGGCCGCAGCCTTAATTAAGATACAGCCCCAGCATTTACCTGATATGAAAATTGGAAACCACGGAAAACCATTTTCAGGACTGCCAACGGTGGGGTTCGAACCCACTATCTTTCGAATACAGGATACTGGTCACAGACTGCAACGATCGAGCTCGGCGATTATGTTGCTTATGTTAATACCAATTCACCCTGCCTTTTCAGAGAATTAACAGGCATGGAACATGATTTTGCATTTATTCAACACGACTCTGCTACTGCTCAAACAGCGAATAATTCCATGGAAGAAACCGTTTTCATGAAACAGAGTTATTAGTAGGGATGTGAGGCCCATTCGGCATCCCAATTTAGCCGCGTGCTATTATTATCGCTGGGGTAAGTTAAAAATGCCGTGTTCAAGAAGAACACGAACTGAAACATAATAGCCGGGCCTCGTCAACCTGAACTGCAGTGAGTGATGAAATTTCCTAATAATAATAATAATAATGTTATTTGTTTTACGTCCCACTAACTACTTTTTAAGGTCTTCGGAGACGCCGAGGTGCCGGAATTTAGTTCCGCAGGAGTTCTTTTACGTGCCAGTAAATCTACCGACACGGGGCTGTCGTATTTGAGCACCTTGAAATACCACCGGACTGAGCCAGGATCGAACCTGCCAAGTTGGGGTTAGAAGGCCAGCGCCTTAACCGTCTGAGCCACTCAGCCCGGCATTAAATTTCCTAACGAGTTGCCAAAAATGTTTGGAGAATGAAGGTGGTAAATAATGAATTTAAAATAATTCGTGCTACTGGTATTTTGTACACATTCCCGTTAATGACCTCGACCCCCACGCAGCAAACGACCGCTCGCTCGCCAATAGCATAAACACTGCGTGCCGGTTTAAATCATGTCGTCGCTGTTGTGCCAAAACCACGAATGTTTTCTTTTCTAGTGGCTTTACGTCGCACCGACACAGATAGGTCTTATGGCGACGATGGGATAGGAAAGTCCTAGGAGTTGGAAGTAAGCGGCCGTGGCCTTCATTAAGGTACAGTCCCAGCATGTGTCTGGTGTGAAAATGGAAAACCACGGAAAACCATCCTCAACGCTGCCGACAGTGGGGTTCAAACCCACTATCTCCCGGATGCAAGCACACAGTTGTGCGCTCCTAACCGCTCTTATCACACTAATCCACGCAGCAATTGAAACACAGCGTATTCAGCCACAGATCGTTGTCCAAATGTGCCAATCTCTGCACCACTGATATAGGTCCTCTAATCAAACTAAAGGTCGAAAATTCGAATCGGTTCTGTAATTTAAGTGCAGGGTGTAATGCTCTTATATGTTGGTGGAGATCTGTTGATCCCCATCAAGATATCCGAAGCATTTTCAAATTTGGCGTCCTATAATGTCCAAATCATGCATTTCTGGACCCGAGTCTCCCCATGAAAAATTATCAGTCTGCCTACCCATACAACGTACTAAGCTTTATTTGGTGTCATTTTGAATAATCTTTTACATACAATATTTCAGTAAATATATAATTTTAACTGTCAAATAGATATGTACCGTAATTTCCTACAACTATGTACCACTTTTTACATGTTTCTGTGCATAACTTGGTTCTATAATTCACGAATCAGATGAATAATTTTAGATATGTAGGATATAAGAAGGTCGATTACTAAAAAACAGTTGACCATAGAAATTTCTATATGCAAGTGTAAAAATGTGCAAAAAGTGGTACATTGTTGTATGCTGAAGTGCCCAACTATAGTCCACTGAGGGTTTTGTATATTAGACCATAGTTGTAAGTACTTTAATCCATATATTTTACACTTGTTACACTTACAATTAACATAGAAGTATTTTTTGACAATCAACTGAAACGGCGATAGGTTTTGAAGATTTACCAGGACACCATTAATTGTGGCCTAATGTTAAAAAAAATTGACAGCCTACTCCACAATACCCCATTTGTCCTTCAGTTCAGGGACGTTATATAGCTCCCTCTTAGATGATACCTTTGTAGGTGGCTTGATTTTTACAAACAATATCTGATAAACTGTAACTTAATATATCCTCCTGAGAAGGCCATTTCCAAAAATTTCCACTTCTTGCCATACAACTCACTGTGATGCCTGATTTGTGCCCTTTTGTTATAACACCAGGCCAGTATTCTTCTTCATATTTAACTATCACATTATCATCTACTTCAGGGACATATGCTTCAGTCTCTTCCAGAGGATGTGTCAGTCCATCCTCACTTTCTGATAGACTCAGGTCAAAGTCATTATCTGTGTCAGATTTGTATGACACAGTGTTGTCATCACTACTGATAGTTTCTATCTTCTTAGGATTCTGAAAAAGAAAGTTAAATCAAATCAATAAATCATGGCTCTAATCTCAACAGTACAAGGTAATGTAAAGAAGGTAAATGTAACCCAAACTTACCATAGATTTCTTTTTCTTTTCAGAAATTCCTGAAGATCCTTGTTTATCTTGTTGATCACTGTTGATTGAGAGAGCTGGGATATCTGTAGCGTGTACACTCTTTCCTGGTTCAGCATTGAGTTTTCTTTTCCTTCTGTTTGTACCGGCAAGTGTCTCCTGTGCCCTGATTGATTCTAGATGCGTTATAAAGGACAAACTCACTAATGGCAATGACGAATCTAGTTCAGCATTCGGGAGCCTGGCTAATACTTCCTTCCTGTTGATAGGATACAGTCCAGATTTTCTGAACCCAGCCTTCAAAATTGATGGTCCATTGTTGGCTAATTTGTCCACCAACTTCTTTTAATAGTGAAGGAAATGTGTCTTTTGGGATTGTTGGGTATTTCCTTCCGAAAGATGTTCGTTTCCAGTCATCTAGTATCTGCCGCCAGTAGATCTTCATGGGGCGGAAATAAGACAAATCCAGAGGTTGTGTCAGGTGTGTAGCATTTGGAGGTAAACAAACAAATGTAATATCATTGCGTTCACACGTCACAAAAACTCTGGGGCTAATATGGCTACTTAAATTGTCCCCTATTATAACCTTTCTCCCATCCTTTATCTTTAGCTCAGGTAAAAGTAAAGTGTTAAACCAATCCTCGAAAGTAGGTCCATCAGCAGTCATAGACGGCCAAGGCGTCACTAAAGAGGCGTACTAGGGAAATGAGGAGTGAGGTACTTTCCCGTTGCTTTCCTCACCGAGCCAGAAATTGCTGTTATATATCAGTCTTCCAAGCAAACTGAATGGATGCACCAACCGACCCTATGAACGATATTTTCACACCATTTATAACAGGGACTGACTTCTTAAAAATGGCATCACTAGCATCGCTCATACCTCAGTCACTTTCATATTGTCAATAAGGATGGGCTGAGACAGGTCAATGAAATAACCTGGCTGTACATAAGACAAGGCCACCTGACCTCTACTTTGCCGGGATAAATAAACAATTAATCAATCAAAAATATAATTCATGCATTTTCTTTAACTGATGGGAATTTTTTTAACAAGGTGATTTATTGAAAGGTGTAAAGCAGACGATTGCTCTCAAAAATGGTTTTTTGAAATTACTCTTCACCACAGTAATATGTACTTGGTTTGAAACATTACTTTCCTCCTATTATCGCCGTGAGAAACTGAGTTATCGATTTTAAAACAGTATTGTGACAGTTTGATAAACTATTGTTCCTGTGAAAAGCCAAGCCGTAGGTCCACACACGTGGGGCTTATCTCGTGCACTGTCACGCCCGAGTTAACGCAGCTACACCGTGTTACGGCTCACTGGACACTAAGTCAGTGTCACAAATCGGCAACGAAACTGTAAAACCAAGTCGTGTGAGAAGAAATATAATTAGATATGTTCCGTCATTCCTCTTCTTCATGTAACTTCATTCCATTCTTCTGACTTTCTCCCGTTACTTCCCTTCGCAGTTCCCTTTTTCGTTTTTCCTCCGACATTATGCCATTGCTTGTTTCTGTCCATAGTACGGCCTTGCTTCGCTGGTGGAAAATAAAATCGAATACTCCTCATTGATTCTCAAATGTGTAGCATAAATTCAAATTGGCATTAATATCATTAACAATGTTTAGATTTCGTAAAACTAAATGAATAAGTCAATCAATCACCATTGATCTACATTTAGGGACATCGCCCAGCTGGCAGATTCCCTATCAGCTATTTACCAAGTCTATTCTTTATTTATTTTTTTGCTAGGGGCTTTACGTCGCACCGACACAGATAGGTCTTATGGCGACGATGGGATAGGAAAGGCCTAGGAATTGGAAGGAAGCGGCCGTGGCCTTAATTAAGGTACAGCCCCAGCATTTGCCTGGTGTGAAAATGGGAAACCACGAAAAAGCATTTTCAGGGCTGCCGATAGTGGGATTCGAACCTACTATATCCCGGATGCAAGCTCACAGCCGCGCGTCTCTACACGCACGGCCAACTCGCCCGGTAAGTCTATTCTTAAATCATTTCAATAAAGCTGGAAATTTATCAAACATCTCACTTGATAAATTATTATGTATGGTACGATTCTTCTTCTTCGGCCACTTTTCCGCCTCGAATGCGTACAATTCCCTATACTGTAAAATTGGCCCTGTTTCACAGCTGGATGCCCTCCTTGATGACGTCAACTCTGTGTGGAAAGATATCTACACTACTGCGTGTTTCTATGGGGATCGGTAGTGTAGTGTGGTGTGTTGTGTGTGTATGATGAACTGTGTAGACAAACATAAACGCAAACTCGAGGTCCCCGATTCAGAGGGATTAACCAGACAGGGTTAAAATTCAAAACGCAGCTGAGGACCGAACCCGGTACCCTCTGAACCGAAGCCTCGCTGCTAACTATTCACCCAAGAAGTCGGACGTGTATGATTCAACTGGTAATAATACTAATCCAATAAATGAAAATGAAAACCTACAACCTGTTTTCCAGTCTTTGACCTAGTCAAGGATGTAATGAATGAACCATATATAGGCTATTATTACAATGGGGTCGCCACTCCCAAGGTGATTATTAATGACTGATAAATGTTATGAAATGATAATGGAGAGTGTTACTGGAATGAAAGATGGCAGGGAAAACCGGAGTACCCGGAGAGAAACCTGCCCCGCCTCCGCTTTGTCCAGCATAAATATCACATGGAGTGACCGGGATTTGAACCACGGTATTCAGTGGTGAGAGGTTGACGCGCTGCCGTCTGAGCCACGGAGGCTCCATACTAATCCAATAAATATTTTACAATATTATTCGAACACTTATGATGCCAAACTGGATTTCTAGCAATGAATATCCTGCATTAGAATACTACCATTCTAGAAAAACCTTGTGATTATACCTTAATTAGAACAATGGAACTCTTCCTCCGGTCTCAGCTACTATATACCTCTGGATATTTTGAATGAATATTTCACGACTAGAGCGGTTAATATAGACCGAACAACGAAACGAGAGAGCACTTTTATTTTGTTAATGATGAGCATACAACAGAGTACAAGTCTCTAATTACAGTATACTTTTTAAACTAAAAATATACCACAGTAAATATACTAACGAATTTTTGCATGATGATGATCATGATAATGAGATTGGGCTAATGATAATGAGAAATTAATAAAAGAACGTAATTATGACAATGATTATGATAATAAGAATTACTACTAACTTAATTACTAGCTAATTGATCATATTTTAAACTTTTGTTGGTGCCTAAATCATGATCCTGAGCTGATAAAGGAAATTTTGCTTTTCACAGCCGAAATATAGCTTCACATTTTTCAAGGTCTTTGTGTAATACTTATTCCATATTCTGCGATGTGCTGAGTTGTTATCACTGGCTGATTTCACACTTTCACAGTAGAACGTATATGAAACTCGTGTTTTCGTCTGTGGGATATTGAATTTTAATAATGAAAGGAAATACGAATTTTTAAGGATGATATTTACAACTGTATGCATAAATATCATATCGCATGAATAACTATGTGATTTGAAATGGGCATCTATGAGCAAATACTCGTAGCTCACTTTCAAAAGAATTCAAGATATTTTATCATATATATAAATGTCAGGAAATGTTCCTGGACATTTTATATTACTGTATTTCGATACATTTTCAGGTTACATGTGTTCCTTATAACAGTAGCGCATTCAAGTCTATAGCGTATTGACGTGTTGTAGAGTGTAACGATAATAATTGTTCTTATTCCATTAAATGGTCTTACATACGCACGACAAATCCTAGAATTTAAAAAACGGTGTTGGTTTCAACATGACTTCGGAATGTTAACTTAGTATCGAATATTATACCTAGTTCATTGTATTCTACGACTTTCTTCAAGTCCTCCCATAATATCGTAAAAGTGTAGGTTACCGGCACTTTGGCTCTTAAGAAATAAAGGGTTACACATTGAGAAATATTGAATTTTAGTTTGTTCTTAATGCTCCATTCTCAGATGTTATCTATATCACACTGTAGAATATGGCAATCCTCTGCTGTTGAATAACGCCGGTATAATTTTCGATCATCTGCATAAATAAAGGATTTGAAATGTCTTACACATTTTGAGAGATCATCGATTAAAACTGAAATTGGTCACTGATTTTTAACATTGTGGAATTTCTGAGAAGGAAGGGAATTTCTTCTAAAAGTGACGAGACCATTTGCGTAGAAAATCGAAGAGAAGAACAGTTTTGCTTTTACAGCAGATGTGAAGTAAACAATGTGTTCCAGTAAGTCATCGTCGATGAGATGTGATGAAATCACCCCATAATTAGAATTTTACGGACCTTAACACATATAATTAACACCTCGCTGATGACAAGTACCATCCCCTCCCTGCGGAAACAAGCTGTTGTCCGCCCAGTTCCAAAGACAAATTAACCGATCTGAACCATACGGCTCCGACCAGTTAGTATTCTGTTGTAATTTTACAGCAGCGTAATTGAGCCACAACAACCTTCATGATGAACATCAATCAGATTCAGAACACATCACAGTACTACAGCAGAGCTGCTTAAATTTACGAGCGATATTGATATGGGTACGGATATAGGGCAAGTAATTCTGCTAGCTCTGTTAGATCTCAGTAAGGACTTCGACTTTTTGAAACAGATATTCTTCTAGCCAAATGGTGCTACCTCTATTTCACAAATAATACACTTTGTCCTGGATGTATTCATCCCTCTCAGATCACTAGCAGTGAGTTTCAGTAGGTAAAAATATTCTCTTCATAGCAAACGTTGTGCCGTATCTGGCCTGCTCTATCTTTATCTGATTCACTTTTCTGACAAGCTTCTTTCTTTCTTACACATATGTGTACTCATTGACTAGGCTATCATGACCAATTTTGGCTCCTAATTGTACACGCAAACTTAGCCCAAGGAGATCACAAATGTCACCTGAGTCGTCCTGTGATTTTGTGAGGTTATATTTATCGATCGTGTCTGTCTGGCTTTCCCATGGCTCTTATTCTAAGATTTTATCTTGGTGGAGTGTAACGGAGAGTGACACTATGTTTCTCAAGACTTGTTTTTACAAGCGATATTTCAGACGTTTCAAGATGTGATCACTATTGGTCTCGGAGGTTTCCTACATACTTTACTGTACTTATATGGATGGCCTGATAGTAGTACGTATTATGCATATAAGGTAGTTTTACTACTATTTTTCACCATTTTTCCTCCCAATTATTGGGGTTGGCCTCGTGGACCATGTTTTTTATATCACCACGTGGTATTTTTTATATTATCTATGTTGTTTTCGTGGTGTCACTACTCGATACATTGATCTGTGTGTGGCTATCATTGAGTGAATGAGCTCTGTTGTGCCTTGGAAGTGTGTTACGTCGACTTTATTCTACGGTCCATGTTGTGGAGGTCTCTATCTAATAATTCATGTACCAATTTGCTATCCGATGTACCTGCTATGTGGCTGTGTATCGGAAAAGCAAGTGCATGGGAGGCTGGTGCTGCGTAAGCATTTGAGTTGTATATGAGAGAAGTACTGATGATGTGATTCGGGCCTCCGATCTTGTGTGAGTTTGTCCTCGCATATCCACGTGAGACATTGTTTAGAAACCATATTTCTACACTTTTGCGGGTTTTTTCTGACCATTGTTTTCTGTTATACGTTCCCTGTACGTTGAACCCTTTAACCTATTGCGTGAGTGTTCGAATGTGAGATATGATATCGGCAATTTAACACTGCACCAGTTAATTGAGCAAACGTCACATCTTAAAGCACTGTTTCTCGGTCGAAAAGACCATCCACGTGGCAACATTCGCGCACAAGTATCAGAGAAGTACAGAACAACGTTCACACCACATCAGCTTCCACAATCAGAGTGACGCTCCTTGAAGCTTGGGACGCTTAGGAAGCTTGGCTAACGCCGTTGTAGCTATGGGATTCCCGCATGTTTAAAGAATCAACCAATCACAATGACATTTATATTAATTAAAATTAACATAAAGCACACTCCTGATAGCTAAAAATGACTCAGATTATTTCTATAGCATATTCCTTATTATTTTACACTTTCCGACCTGTGGAAATCCGTCAAATGACAGAATTGATCCCTCTATGGTGACATCTTCTTCATGCAGATATCCATGTTGGTCAACCTGGGATTTTAATTCCGCGCGATCCAGACTCCATATTGGCCACACCCACGTGTTCTAATTGGCTGAATGTTCCTCTTGGCCAACGTCTTTTACACGTGCCGAGATGTGCCAACTTCTGGTAACGCCGAGCCTTTCGCGCAATATTCAGCGACTTTATGTCTCCATGGACTTCCGGTCTCAACCATCCTGCGATCTACTACTTTTACACTGCCTGACTGAAATATATCTCAATAAAATTTCTTATAATGGCATATATATATGTGATTGCCCCTTATGGGCCGTCAGGTTACGGCTCAATACAAATTCCATAGAACTTTCGACGGAGCACGTCGATTGTGTGGTAAATGTCTCGTATCTATAAGCTTGCATTCGAGAGATGATAAGTTTGAACCCCACCATTGGCCACCATGGAAATAGTTTTCCGTGGTTTTCCACTTTCACACCAGAAAAATGATAGGTAATTTTAAGGAGCCAAAGACGGAACTATAGGCAGATATAGATGTATAGAAATTTTCTACGCCCGAAGGTACAATAATAAGGGCTGATAATATAAATATCCCTATCCCATCTATGAGATCTGCTTTCTTGTCTTACAGTTTCGACAGGACTGCCCTTCCTCTGATCCAAAATATCCGGAATCCACTGAACACTAGTAAACAATAAAAACTGACGCATCTTAATGGTTTAAAAGGAGTCAGGGAAGAATCTATTGTTCTTTGCGACAGCAAGAAATCTGTAAAGAAGATTTCTTACCTCACGAATGTAAATGATGTGATTGAAAATGGAAGCTTGAAGGTACAACCACAGCACAACATCGATCTCGTCGGCTATATTTACTGACACCCAGGGACCAATGGACATCAAAACGTTGGTACGAGAAAACCGCCGGCTGTCTGTAGGAAGAATCACCAAAGAATTTCAAGGAGTTATCAAAGTTCGGCCCGTCCAGTGACTATGCGTCGGGGACTAAAAAGAATAGGGTTCCACGGTCGATCAGCTGCCTATAAACCAAATATTCCCCTCTTAATGATGTAAAGTGTGACGACATTGGAACAGTGAAAACAGGCAATTTGGAGTGATGAATCATGTTATAAATTGTGGCAATGTGATGGGAGAATTTGGGTATGGAGAATTCTCAGTGAATGCTATCTACCTGAATGTTCAGTACCAACAGTAAAGTTTGGTGTTGGTGGCATGTTTCTCATGCCATGGACTAGGCCCTGTAGCAGGACTTCACTCTAGACACAGACGGATTTCATTATATTCTGAATGATTTTTACTGCCTAGCGTAGAAAATCGCTGGCCCAGCGGTGTAGGGTTAGCACGCCTGCCTCTTACATGGGGCCCCGGGTTCGATTCCCGGCCAGGTCAGGGACTTTTACCTGAATCTATGGGTCGGTTCGAGGTCCACTCCGCCTCCGTGATTACAATTGAGGAGCTATCTGACGGTGAGATGGTCTAAAAAGCCAAGAATAACGACCGAGATGATTCATCGTGCTGACCACATGGCATCTCATAATCTTCAAGCCTTCGGGCTGAATAGCGGTCGCTTGGTAGACCATGGCCCTTCGGGACTGTTGCGCTTGTTTAGCTTGGAAAATCAGTTCAGTGATGACCATGGTTTATACCAACAAGTCATAAAATGGGTTCTGCAAACCATTGGTTTAAGGCTGATCATATTCTGCAGTTCGACTGGCCTGCCCATAGACGTGATCTAAACCCAATAGAACACTTGTGGAATGAGGTAGAACGGCAACTTTGTTTCAGACCACACCGTCCGACATGAACACCTTCTCTGGCTCTTCAGGAAGAATGGGATGCCATTCTCATGGAATCGTTCCAACACCTAGTAGAAAGTCTCCCCAACAGAGTCATGGCTGTCATAATGGAAAAAAAATCGGATCAAAATCATGTTAATGGCGACCAGTAGAGAATGTGTTACCAGCAAACTCTGTTTTCAATTTGAAGCAGGTATCCGGATACTTTTGATTAGGTAGAGTATGGATTTCCGCCCCTTATCCCTTTCTTAATACGGGGACAGCAACAAGTTGAGATGAATTTATATGGCATATTTTACGTCCGGATGCCCTTTCTGACGTTGATGATTTTGAATGAAATTGGCTAAGGAGGTGCAAGTAACCGGCTGTGGCCTATTAATAAGAGCTCTCCCGGCATTTGCCTTGAAATGAAAATGGGAAACCACAGAAAGCCATTCTTAGAGCAGCCGACGATGGGGTTCGAACCCATGCGTTTCCCGAATACAGAGCGTGGCTCAATAGTTGTAGCGAGTTGATACGCCTGGCCATCCCGCTCTGTCTCGAACTCTGTGAGTACTAACCAATGCTGGAAATTATCCTTGGAGATCATAACAGCACTACGTACCAATAACATTGTGAGAGACTCAAGTTGGTCGAGCCAGGATGTTATCGATTCCCTTCGCTACTAGGTCATAAAAATGCAATTTATTTTTATAGTGGTCTTCGTATTCTCTGCTCCTGCTGCACGCCACACAGATATCTGAAATTGTCCCGACACTCTTCGTACCAGCACGTTTCCGTGTCACGTTCAACTATTCAGAGTATTTACCACCTAGCATGTAGAAAATAAACTGCATATCTTGCGGGGCAAAAGCCTTCCTTTCTGGAATATTTACTACATCGACTCCGTTTATACAGCGGAGGAAACACCAGTATACACCATAAAAGAATGCCATAGTGATAGTTTGATTATTACACTTGAGTTAGAACTGACCTTGAGGACTTTTGATTTCCTCCAGCCTTATGGTATAATTTTACATGTTATGTTCATAACGCGGCAAGCAACAACGTTTGAGTTGCCTTTCGATTCCCATCTGCTCATTCTCTTCGTATAATGTGAGACTCTGTTGACAATTATCAAGGTGGAGGATTGGTGTTTGAATACCGAGAACGACTTCTTTCGTTCTGAATAGGTATACAATCGTCAGAATTGCTCATCTTGTGATCAGGTGTTTCTGAGTCACCCGTTTCCATACTATCAAAAAGAAATTGGAAAACTGTTCCTTGCTGCGAAGATATCTCACTTACTAGCACTAATTAACATATTATTATTATTATTATTATTATTATTATTATTATTATTATTATTATTATTATTATTATTATCCAAAAGTGTGATACAATGAATTATGAACAATCTAAAAATAGTTTACACATAATAGGATGGTTTATTTTATAAAGGAAAAGTGCGCCCTATCTATAGTTGGAATGACCGTGGGAAAGTAATACGGTCCATAAATGCATTACAAAAATAAAATTAACTTCAAATATCTCAATTGAATTAAACGAACAGACACGTCACTGGGTTTCCGATTTTAATATTTGGCAACGGTTATATACGTCATTGTAGGGAAATGAGTAAATGAGTTAATAAATAATGAATAATTACGTAAGTGTAAGTGATACATCTCCTAAATAAGAGTACAGTTTGAAATTTAAATGCAATGATTGCACACTCAGTCAGTCTATCGTAACAACGAATTTTTTTTTTTAATAATCACGAGTGTATTGGAAGTTTATATCGTACTTGTAAAGCTTAAAGAGGTATAGGGGAAATATCACTGAAACCACAAATTTGTGCTGGAATTGGCCATGATTGAAGAAATGCATTGCAGTAAGTGGTAACAAGGATTTGTACGAATTAAGGAGGAGGACAATCTATTAAACAAAGTGTGAACTCACTGTTTTCTTACTTACATTGCCCTTACACAAACACTTTATCACGGTCTCATGAACCCAGTAGACTCTTAGACTCAGTATCATGAACATGTTAGGGAGAATACGCCAGATATCTTTCAGAGCTAATGAGGTTGATAACTTGAGCTGATATTCTTCTACATAAATGTATATTACAGTGAGTTTCTCTCATAGGTTGGTGCGCCCAGCTCATCTTCCTTCCGTTGACTCATCACTTCCCGCTCCGCGGCGTAGGAAAAAGAACAGCGCTTCACTCACTTTATGCATGCATGACATGAGATAACAATTAAAATTAAGAAAATAAGTATTAACAAAGTAACTAAGAATTAATAAAATAAGTAATTAAGAATTACGAAAATAAGCTCGTACTTTATGACAGGAGGTGTTGGAAATGTTCTCCTCCTACATCCACACATTGCTAGCCTCGTCTTTGGAAACTGCGATTCACACACATAAGTTCGTCTTCCGTAATTGAAGCTATTTCTCTCCGGATATGTTCTTTCAGTTCGTGCAGCGTGTTAGGTGTTTCTTGCATGCATTTCAATTTTCAAGTTCCCCCATAAATCACAAACAATTAAATCTGGGAACCATGGCGGCCATAAGTCCATACTAATAACTCGGTCTTCAAAAATGTCCTCATTGAAGTTTAATGTGTCATTAGCTGCATGCGCGGTGGCAGAGGCTTGCTGAAAATATCTATTTCGACAGTCAGTGTCAGTCAGTTAAAAGAAAATGGTTTGAGTAAATTATTCTGGTACCTTTGTGCATTAATTGTGCTCTGAAAAAAAGATAGGTCGTATAAGTCTGTATCCATTCACTGCGCACCATACTCCGATCCGTTCGTCATGTAGAGGAATTTCGTATATGCGATGGGGATTTCCTGAAATCCAATATATGTTCTTCTGCGTCAAAATATACTCGTGTAAATGTAGCCATGCTTCTTCAGAGAAAAATATTAAGCGTGGATCAATTATTCCATCATGGACGTCTCGCAACATCCAATTACAAAAACGTACCCTCTTATCATGATCACGTTGATGCAGTTTTTGTACTTACAGTTACCTTGTATGGTTTCAATTTTAATATTTTCGTAGCCCACCATGCTGAGCTCTTCGAAACCCAGGCTCCTTGTCCGAGTCGTCTTAGGGATTTTGTAGGCGTATGTTCTAATCCTTTCCTCGTTAAGTACACATTTTTATCACCTCGCTTCTTATCGAGTAAAAAAAAACAGATACTCTCAATTCTGGAAATTCTGTTATAAATCGCTGAAGGACTTCCCTGTACGACTATATTTTCACATAATTATCGTTCATGGATACCCTTTCCTCTATCGTGTACACATGTAGAAGTATTATGAGAATTATGCCCCCAAGTAATACTTCACAACAGTTGGAGTGACTGATATGCTCTTAATACACGTTCTAAGCATGGAACTGAACTGCTAAGTGCGGGCATTTCCATGCTGTGTAACGGGAAGTGATGAGTCAACGGGAGGCAGATAAGCTGGACGCGCCTGCCGGCCAACCGATAAGAGAAACTCACTGTGTTATTAGTAACGGTAGTCTGCCAACCCTTCACATAGGGTAATGGTACAGCATACTGGTGCAGTTCTTGCATGTTTCTAAATTCTTGAAATGTCCACTTCATGGTGGCAGTGCCTTCCACAATTGAAGCTAAAGAACTTACAGAGAGCCTGATCAGAGGCCCCTTTTATTTTAAAATGAGCTCGTTGTTTTTTTGTCTTCTCCGACACCGTACAATTCAAGAGCCTGGCCACAAAATACGGTCGGTTATGTGCTGTGCTGTGATCTGGATGCTCACTCTATCGCTCATTTACAGATAATTTTGAGTTCTCAGTCCGATGGTTGGTTTGATCTCCAATAGCTCCTGCTTCAGCTACCGTAAATAGCTCGGGATTCACTGAAGAAACATACTAAGTGAATTAGAAGTGAGGTAATTTCCTGTTGATTCTTAATGGCTGTTCCATAAATCATCCTAGTGCGAATTTCCTTGGTCTTCAAATTTGCACTTTCTGTATTGTCTCTGGTCTCCTAGCAACGTGTCCGAAGTACATGAGGTAGAGCTGGATTTAAAAAAAACGATAATCTCGTTTTGATGTTGTATATCCGGGTCATCGGTATCGTTGTCCGCACTTACGCGAGAGGTAGCGTGTATAGGGGCTCCCTAACATCGGCTTGGTGTATGATTTTAGTTCTTATACGGGCTCTTCTCGGCATTTTTAATAAATTATACTAGTATTTGGTAATTTAGTATATATATATATACACTGACTGACAGAGCAAATGCAACACCAAGAAGGAGTGGTTCGAAAGGGATGAAAGTTGGGGAAAAAACAGAGACGGCACGGACGAATAATTGATATTTATTTCAAACCGATATGCAGGTTACACAATGCGCACGGCATCGACTCAGTAGGATGTAGGACCACCGCGAGCGGCGATGCACGCAGAAACACGTCGAGGTACAGAGTCAATAAGAGTGCGGATGGTGTCCTGAGGGATGGTTCTCCATTCTCTGTCAACCATTTGCCACAGTTGGTCGTCCGTACGAGGCTGGGGCAGAGTTTGCAAACGGCGTCCAATGAGATCCCACACGTGTTCGATTGGTGAGAGATCCGGAGAGTACGCTGGCCACGGAAGCATCTGTACACCTCGTAGAGCCTGTTGGGAGATGCGAGCTGTGTGTGGGCGGGCATTATCCTGCTGAAGCAGAGCATTGGGCAGCCCCTGAAGGTACGGGAGTGCCACCGGCCGCAGCACATGCTGCACGTAGCGGTGGGCATTTAACGTGCCTTGAATACGCACTAGAGGTGACGTGGAATCATACGCAATAGCGCCCCAAACCATGATGCCGCGTTGTCTAGCGGTAGGGCGCTCCACAGTTACTGCCAGATTTGACCTTTCTCCACGCCGACGCCACACTCGTCTGCGGTGACTATCACTGACAGAACAGAAGCGTGACTCATCGGAGAACACGACGTTCCGCCATTCCCTCATCCAAGTCGCTCTAGCCCGGCACCATGCCAGGCGTGCACGTCTATGCTGTGGAGTCAATGGTAGTCTTCTGAGCGGACGCCGGGAGTGCAGGCCTCCTTCAACCAATCGACAGGAAATTGTTCTGGTCGATATTGGAACAGCCAGGGTGTCTTGCACATGCTGAAGAATGGCGGTTGACTTGGCGTGCTGGGCTGCCACCGCTTGGCGGCGGATGCGCCGATCCTCGCGTGCTGACGTCACTCGGGCTGCGCCTGGACCCCTCGCACGTGCCACATGTCCCTGCGCCACCCATCTTCGCCACAGGCGCTGCACCGTGGACACATCCCTATGGGTATCGGCTGCGATTTGACGAAGCCACCAACCTACCCTTCTCGTAAAGTCGTCTGTCTGCTGGAAATGCCTCCGTTGACGGCGGCCTGGCATTCTTAGCTATACACGTGTCCTGTGGCACACGACAACACGTTCTACAATGACTGTCGGCTGAGAAATCACGGTACGAAGTGGGCCATTCGCCAACGCCGTGTCCCATTTATCGTTCGCTACGTGCGCAGCACAGCGGCGCATTTCACATCATGAGCATACCTCAGTGACGTCAGTCTACCCTGCAATTGGCATAAAGTTCTGACCACTCCTTCTTGGTGTTGCATTTGCTCTGTCAGTCAGTGTATATACAGTATATGTATATATATATATATATATATATATATATATATATATATATATATAAAATACTAAATATTATGAAAAGTAACAAATATCTTTGGCATTACAAATACATATTACAGTACAAAACAAATTTTATCATGATTTGTAAACCTCATTATTTGGTATCATTGTCCTGTTCACTCATTTCTTTCAACTTCTTGCGAAAAACATTCACTGCATACTTCTTTTGTTAGGCCAGTGTGCTCTTTGCACGTTGAGCGTTTGCACGCATCACAGCGAGCTGACGTAAATTGCTTTTTCGAACTGGGAGTAGGCACATCTTGGTTTCCGCCCGAGAACGTCTGACAATATACACAGTGAACACCATAGGTTTTTTGGTAATGATTATGAAGAAGTTTTACAAAGTGTTCAATTAGATACTTGTAAAAATGGAGAAGTGAGAACTGTTAGCAATAATTACCTGGGGCTTCTGGTGTCGCATTTCTGACGGGAAGTTCTTGTCCAAAGATATTTTTGATGGAATTTCTGAGACCAATTGACAGAACATCGACTGAAGCACGTCTCAACAGATGTGGCTTTACGATTTCCAGGGCAAGATTTGTGATGTATTTTCTTCGTGAAATCGAATCTCCTGTATTAGAGAAATAAATAATCTGGGCATTGACTGTAGCCAGATCCAGAAGTCCATAGAAGACTGCTAAAGGCCATCTGTTGTTTACCCTCTTCACGCTGAAGTCTTTTTTCTTCCTGTCAACATCAACTCCTCCTTACGTAAAGTTGTAAAATGTAATGACTTCTGGCTTGTTGACATCTACGGTCGCTGGGTCGATGGTGCCATCGTTAGAAAAATCTTTCCAACAATCTACAACTGTTTTAAAAAATTTTGCATTAACTTTGACACCTGGTAATTTACTAACTATATTTTGGCTTACAGTTTTTCCTTTCTTATTTGTTTGTTTGTGTACGTACCATTTTGTATATTTATCCCTTCCAATGTACTGAAGTCCAGAGGGCTGCGCTATGGCTGTAGCGGATGGACGTTTCAAGTTTTTCCGTTGTCTTAAGGGCTGCACTGTGTTTCTTTCGGGTGCAAAAATCCCAGGTGATTGGGTTGAAGATGTGGAGGATATGGGATGAAGAACGTTGGTGTCAGTTCGGTATCAATATCACTTTCCGAATCATTGGATTGCTCTGTATCAGTTTGATGCGAGGAATGTTCAGTAGGAGCATCACTTAGACAGTCAGAAGCAAAGCCTTGTTCGTCACCATCAGTAAATACGTCGTCCTCTTCTTCAATCCAGCTCAAAATAAGAGATCTAGGCGTATTAGCTATTATAATTTCACTGTGATACTATTCACTAAAACATTACCCCAGCACGGAATGCGCAAAAACTGTGACGCCAAAGGTATCGAGGCTAGAATGCGCCTAACACTGCCTGTGACGCGACCGGTATCGTAGCGTGGCGCGGACTAACACTCCAGGCAGAACGAACTTCCCCCAGTCCTCCACGTGACACGTGTGCGTGAATCATCGCGTAACGAAGGAAAACATGTGACTCATAAACTCATTTGAGAATACCTGGAGTTTGAAAATTTTGAGTCTTAAACCAAAAAACTTTTCTTAATAAGGAGTGTTTTTGTTAGGGGCTACCTGACAACGATACCGATGGCGGGTTAAATGTCCAGAGCAGTCTCACAGTCCAAGTTTCTGCTACGTATGTTATTATGAGGAAGGTGAGAGTCTGGTTAAGTCGGAGCTTCTTATTCTTCTTTCCTTCCTCCTGACCTTTTACCAAGTACTAAATGGTCGG
Organism: Anabrus simplex; assembly: GCF_040414725.1. Classification (NCBI taxonomy): domain Eukaryota; kingdom Metazoa; phylum Arthropoda; class Insecta; order Orthoptera; family Tettigoniidae; genus Anabrus; species Anabrus simplex. The sequence goes on along the minus strand of NC_090265.1, from coordinate 306,122,788 downwards.
CAACGTATTTGAATTAAGCCTAGTTTTACGGTTGGATACCCTTCCTGATGCCAAACCTATATGGAGGTATCCATTCATAATTGCGTGTTTGTGCAGTGGGTGGTAGTGCGATGTGTTGTATATAAATGAAGATGAGCGTTAAGACGAACACAAACACTCAGTCTGAGGAATTGGCTATACACGCCTAAAATCCTAACCCTAGCTTGAATTCGAATCCGAATGTCACTTCACTGTCCATTTAGCCATGGAGCTAGACTTGGAATTTCCTATTCATTGGGTCAGGAGTGTTCTTATGATTCGAATGAGCTTTGCTGTACAGCGCCTCATAAACCTTAAAAGTTCTGTGACATTGCGATTATAAGAGACTTCTATCACATAGTTCCCAATCGTCTATTACCTACTAAGCTAGTACAAACTCAAGACTGAAGCATACGATAAAATCAGTACCTAAGTAAGACAAACAGAATTTGTTGTGGAAGAGACCGAATATGTCTTTTATTTATTTATTATTTATTTATTTATTTATTTAATTAATTAATTAATTAATTAATTTATTTATTTATTTATTTTGTGTTTTTGTTACTTAGCTGCTTGAAATTAGGTGACCGCAAAGATCCGAAATACGACAAGAGGTTTATAAATTAATAGCCTACGGCAATTATGCGTATATGAATCAAACACAAAGATTTGTACTTTGCGGAACATTGGGTGCTTTACTATAATAATGAATAAAAATAATGTCTCACTTTCCTGATTGATACATTCAATACTGTGAGCAAAACGTAAGGATGACATATTTTTAAATTCTGAGTCTGTTGCAGAAGTCGTCAAAGAAAGACGTATTTCTTTTCCTGGCTCTGAGTGTAAGTCGCACAATTTCGAGGTTCCTAAAGATATGTTTATTAGGATAGTAGTGGAAAGAAATATTTCCGATGTAAATTGTCATAATGAAGTATCCCATCCACATTTATACAACACAGCCTTATAGGGTTATATGACTTGAATACAATATTAATGAAATTTAATCAATGTTTTCCTTTAGATAGTACATGAAGCGAGTTGTGATATTTATTTCATATTACTGTGTTCTGTCATTATAATTATAATATTTTAGAGTTAGAACAGCGCCTCGTATTATGCTCGGGTTATGTTTGTATAATTAAAGGTCATTGTTTATTTAATTGAGTAATTAATTTTAAAATTATAATTGTAAATGAAAGAACTTGTTTTGTGACGTTCACACACTCTTGTGCCCTGCACCTGTATTAATGCTCGCCATTAATTCAACATAACCAAGTGCTCAAAAGTTTCACACATAAAACATTAAGTACTCTATATTAGCACAAATGCGATTCGAAATGCGTCATCACTGGCATGTTTCACTACTAGTCGAGTGTAGGCGTGCGTGAAGAGCCTCCTCATGATGCTCTTGCTCGATTGGTTTACTTGTTTGATTGTGTGTTTGTTTGTCGGTTGGTTTATTGGTTAGTAGGTTCATTTCACTCTACTGGTCGAAAAATGACTGTAATTGGCGGTTCACTATTCCCTCGGGAGCATTCAAGTGCCTCGTGAGAGATTTGTACTCTCCATTGGGAAAAAATAGGATAAGAGAAGTAGGCAATACAGTGGGAAAATAAAGTTATCATGACACTAAACAAGTAATCAGAAGTGTAAGTTATTCACTCTTGTGTTCTTCGATAGCTATGTTGGACGTTTCGGCAGGATAATACGGAGCTTGAGAGCAGTATGTGTCCCAGTTACCATTTTCTTAAAAATAATTCAATTTTAGTTGACCTGACAGAACTCAACATGTTTCTATATTTTCGAGCTAATTCAAGCAACGCCCCTTTACTTGAGTCAGATAAATTAGACACCTTTTCCTCTCTTAGTGGCCTTCATTATCCAACAATCTGTGCGTACTCTGACACGGAACACTATTTATTTGGAGCATAGTCAGTGGTGAATAGGACTTGAAGTCTTCTGGGAGAAAAGTAAATAAAATCTTCCACTATTTGTAACCTTGTTGCTTTGTTAGAGTACACTAGGTAACTCTATGTCCGGTGTCTTTGGCCCTAGGATTCACCCAGATATTCAACGTAGAGCTATGTTTATAATCAGAAATGGTCGTCTCGTTCATTTGATATATTTTCCCAATTTTAAAGGATCCTCGTTCTTCTGAGTGAGCCCAATACACCTTCACGGTCTCGGATAGGCGGATCCCCAAAATGTGCAATACGCGTGGAATATTCTACACCGCCTCGGATATCATGTTCATTTTGAAGAAATATGTATCGCATATCAGCATTTGCATGCAACAACAGAAACGCTATACACGGAATTTACGGACACTCCATGGCGAGACTTGTGTAGTGAACGCAGGTCTGTAGCTGGATCTGGTAGAGGGACATTATTTTTATCTATTCGGGGATTCCCACTCGCCCAGTCACCTGCGCTGCGAGCTTGTCTCCCAACAAGCACTTTGCCGTAAGGCGGCCAGCGCGTGTTTTCGCACAAGATTTCCTGTACTTTATGAACGTATTATGTATGTACACATGCTCACGTAATGAAAATGGCATTGGAACAACACACTGAGCACAACAAACGTGGAAACATGGCTAAACTAGACCCTACACTGGTAAAACTCTCAGCAGACTGCACAGAGGGGTGGGGGGGAGCTTGTGGCGCCGAGAAGCGCATTATGGCAAATTCCTTGACGGGAGACAGGCTCCCACCGTGGGCGACCGGGCGAGTGAGAATCCCCCGAACAGATAAAATAATGTCCCTGTATAATTTCCGCTTGCATATATCAATGTCTTTTCTTCCATTCTTTCTGTCCCATCACTGCTCTTGCTTATCAGACTTTGCACGGCCCGAGCTAATGTTGCTCTACCGAGGGGGTGGATACACGGTTTTGGTTGCATAGCTGTCAGCTCGCATTCGGAAGATAATGTGTTTGAATCCCACTGTCGGTAGTTCTGAAGATGGTTTTCCGTGCTTTCCCATTTTCACACCAGGCAAATACTGGGACTGTAACCTAATTAAGATCACGGCCGATTCCTAGATTTTACCTATCCCGTCTTCTCCGTAAGATCTATCTACGTCGGCTTGCATAATGCAAATTGTATATATATCTTGGTCAAATTTTGCCATTTTCCGACGACAGTTTTAAGTTTGTGATGTCTATGGCAACGGAGTCATTTTCACAATTTCCATGGTCTTTCACTTTCTTTTTCTGGTAACTAAACGATCAGATCTTTTCATTTCTCTTCTTCTCATAGTGATAATTAAGGGAAGTTGGTTACCGCACGCCCATGTACATATTTTCAGCTTTCTTTAGATCTAATTGTTAGCCACCCTACTGTTACTTTCAGTGCTTTCGAGAGAGAGAGACTTACACCAACAGAGTGTGTAACTGTGCTTCAACATATACATTATTGCTGCTAACAAAGAGCTTTCTTAATGTCTGGGATGTAAACATACCCTCGCGCGACTACTCACGCAAGTGCTAGTACCTTGTTGATTTCACCACTTTTGGCCCTTGAGAGCAGCGATTTTTCCTTTACTTGGTGAATTAGTCGGAACATTGTGCACAGCGAATGTCCATGATGGGCCAAGTTTGCATATTTATATGCCTTACTAATTATATTTTAGAGTATATGGAAATATTATCCATTTTTTAATTTCAATTATTTATTTGGCATAGTTGTTCCACATTTTAAAAAAGTTAGACGTTTCTTTTGCAACGTTAAAGTGCAGACACCTTTGCTAAATATAAAATCAGTTTCGTTAAAAGACAATCGCTATTCACGGTACTGAACGAAATAAAATCTGGGGGGTTTCCAAAACCTCGTTCTCCTACTAAGGCTGAAAAAATAGGCACGACTTCTAGAAAGTTAAAGCAATAATCACCAGAATCACTACAAGTATCTATGGCAAATGTGTGCAGTAATAAAATGCAATGTCGTATGGCTTTTAGTGCCGGGATATCCCAGGACGGGTTCGGCTCGCCAGGTGTAGGTCTTTCTATTTCACGCCCGTAGGCAACCTGCTCGTCGTGATGAGGATGAAATGATGATGAAGACAACACATACACCCAGCTCCCGTGCCGTTGGAATTAACCAATTAAGGCTGGAAATCGAACCCGGGACCCTCTGAACCGACGGCCAGTACGCTGACCGTTCAGCCAACGAGTCGGACTGTGTGTGCAGTATCATCCCGTCATTCACCTTCGAAAAAAGTTTTATTTTTTACCTTTTACAGTTGGCTTTACTTGGCTCAGGTCAGACAAAAGTGGAGGAGGTTCATCCCATGACAAGACCTGCCCTAAGGCAGAATGCCTGGATGAATACGTCATACTGACAGAGATAGGTTTCATGGCGACTAAGGGATAGGAAAGGGCTAGGAGTGGGAAGAAAGCAATTATCTTAATTAAGGTACAGCCCCAGCATTTGCCTGGTGTGAAAACGCCGACAGTAGAGTTCGAACCCACTATCTCGGGAATGCAAGCTCACAGCTGCGCGCACCTAACCGCACGGCTAACTCGCTTGGTAAAATAGCAAAGTTACTTTGGACAATCATTCCCATGTGACGGAGAGTAGAATTGAAATCTACTTCATTTCTCAATAATTGTGTTGCCTAAGGCTGATTACTGGACCGTCATACTAGTCTTCAGTTCACAGTGGCTCCGTAAATTGAGCCTCGCCAACTGGAAGGGAATGTTAACAACAACAACAATAAAAAGACCCATTTTGTTGCAATAACAAGAACGATTGCCTTCATAGATAAAGGCTTAATTCCAAAGGAATGTCTGTGTATTTTGAGAAAACACAATGTAAATATCTTCAGATATTCAAAATGATTTGATTTTTATATGATGCAAGGGTTTGATATACGAGTAGAAGAATATCACCTGTCGTATGTAGAACTGACCACCAGGTTCCGTGAAATTAATGCAAACTTACGTTTATAGCAAACACACAATTCGAAATTACTAAGCTTTCTTAAAACAAATGCCAGTGGATAATTCAGACAGAGTGTTTTAGAATTTGGAAATTTATGTTCTCTAGATAAATATATATATATCGACGTGCGTCGTGATTAAATTTAGAATGCATACTTTCAGAGTGATTTAATTAGGACCTGTTATCGTTATTGCATAGCGTATCGAATTCTTTCCCATCGGGCGAGTTGGCCGTGCTGTTAGGGGCACGCAGCTGTGAGCTCGCATCCGGAAGATAGTGGGTTCGAATCCCACTGTTGGCAGCCCTGAAAATGGTTTTCCGTGGTTTCCCATTTTCACACCAGGCAAATTCTGGGGCTGTACCTTAATTAAGGTCACGGCCACTTCGTTCCCATTCCTAAGCCGTTCCTATCCCATCGTCGCCATAAGACCTATCTGCGTCGGTGCGACATAAAGCAAATAGCAGAAAAAAAAAAAGTACGAATTCTTTCTTAGCTCCGAATATTCAGCATAGAGTACATTTCCTTTAAATTTACAGTTTCACTATACGTAATGGAATTCATATGTGGTAAATAGAACTGTTATTAAGTATACTACCCTAAACTCATTTTGAAGATAGGTACAAAACTTATGTATAAAAGTACGTTGTATCATACAACAAAATATGGTTCGTTGTCATGGACGAGCTTTATTTAGCCTGGGAATATACGTAGAACTCTAGAAGCTTACATAAGACTTCGACTTTGCATGTATATTATAACCTCTTGCTTGTTCTTGCCAGCTTCCGTATAATCCACTTTCAAGACTACATTGCCTTTTTTTGCAAAGTTACTCGTTTCTATTTTTGCATATAAATGCATATTTTGCGTGTACATTATTATGCATAAGCTGAAATTTGTAAAGTGTTCCGCTAAGGAAGGAAGAAAGAAAGTAAGTATCGTGTTGTTTTGTTTTGTTCTCTTCGTTGGTCAGCTATAACTTTAATCCTTTAGAGCAAAGAGCTGTGGCGAGTTCCATTTCTATATTCTATGCTCTTATCCCGTGCCCTAGCAGGATATTGCTTCACTATGGAACATACAGTAAGGATAGATTAATTAAATTCCGTTACAATCATGATTTACCGAATATACTTGTTTCAGATTTCGTTGTAGAAAATTCGTATACCATTTCAAACCATCCTTTCTGAACTGCATGTAACATCTCCTGCATGAAATGTAGGTTTGAATAATCTGAGTCAGAGATTCATACTGACATATCTGTTAATAATATAAACGTGTGAAGTTCCCTTCCAGATTATCAGCTCATGAAGGGCGGGGAGTTTGGACCCCGTCTACGACGTAATATGCCCTTATGCATTATTATTTTTCAGTTGACCTGTACTGTATTATTTTCAGTTTCTGTCCCAAGGACGGAATCATAACGACACTCATTTACTTCTTCTTCTTATTCTTCTTCTTCTTTTCTAGCCTATTTCAATCCACTGCTGGATATAGGCCTCTTCTATATGTTTCCATCGTCTTCGGTCTTGAGCCACTTGGAACCAGCGTGTTCCAGCCAACAGCTTTACGTCGTCGAGCCATCTCTTCTGGGGTCTTCCAATGCCTCTCTTGTGTCCCCATGGTCTCCAGTGAACAATCCTAGAGGTCCACCTGTTGTAGTCTTGTCGAGCTACGTGTCCTACCCATTGCCATTTTAGTCTTGCTACTCTCTCTAGGATGTCTGTTACATTAGTTCTTCTCCTGATGTCCTCTGAACGGATCTTATCCCTAAGGCTGATCCCTAGCATCTGTCGCTCCATAGCTCGTTGTGTTCGCTGAAGCTTGCGAGCGCTTTCCTTCGTCAGAGTCATCGTTTCCAGACCGTAAGTTGTAACTGGCAGCACGCACGTATTATAAACCTTGGTCTTCAGGTTAATTGGAACATCCTTGTTGGTGAGGATGAATCTTAGTTTTCGGAATGCAGTCCAGCTCATACCTATTCTGCGAGGAATTTCTGCACGTTGGTTGTCTTTTCCAAGTTTTATCTTGTGTCCAAGATAGATGTACTCATCGACAGCTTCTATATATTGGTTTCCCATTTTAAGTGGTCGACTCTCTGGGCTTAGTATTTTCGTTTTATTAATGTTCATTTCCAAACCAATCTTAGCAGAAGCAGTTTTTAATTCTTGGATCATGCTTTCTAGCTCATCTATATTTTCACTTATGAGCACAATGTCATCGGCAAAACGCAGGTGGTTCAAATATACCCCGTTGATTTTTATTCCTTTATTATCCCAATGAAGGGTTTTGAATACATCTTCCAAGGCAAGGGTAAACAGCTTTGGAGAAATTGTGTCACCTTGTCGAACTCCTTTGCCAACTGAGATTTTATTGGTGATGAGGTCTTCGCCCACTCTGACTACCATTGTTGCTTGATCATAAATGTTTTCCAGAAGCTTTATATACCTTGAGTTTATCATGGCATTTTGAAGTGCCTTCATGATTGCCCAAATCTCCATTGAGTCAAAAGCTTTTTTATAATCAATGAAGGCCAGATGAATCTTGATGTTGTACTCAGTGGTTTTCTCAAGAAGAAGAATAGTCTGGATCACTCATTTACACAGTAGACTAAATCGATATGGGGCAAACTTTGAAGTAAATATGAGACCATAATACTCCATATGCAGCACGAAAATAACTATGAAAAATAATTGCGTGTTTCTACTAAACCATGGCATTTGACTAGATCCTTGGCTCTTTGAGTGGTCAGTGTAGTGGGTCCCGTTTCATAGTGCCCCGGATCCCCGGCCGAGCTGGAGATTTCAACCACGTTATGTTAATTCCTCTTGTTCCGGGGATGAGTACTTGTGATCGTCTTGATATACGGCGTGATCTGATATGCTCTACAGTATTCCAGCGCGCAAGATGTTTCTTCTATGGGCAAACTTTCTGATCGTTTACCACGTGCGGAAAGTCGAGGGCTCCGTATGCCATCATACGTTTGGCAACTCCGACCTTCGTTTTGTATGCGTGCGCATTCCTACTAGTTTTTGCTAGGGGCTTTACGTCACACCGACACAGATAGGTCTCATGGCGACGATGGGATAGGAAAGGCCTAGGAGTTGGAAGGAAGCGGCCGTGGCCTTAATTAAGGTACAGCCCCAGCATTTGCCTGGTGTGAAAATGGGAAACCACGGAAAACCATTTTCAGGGCTGCCGATAGTGGGATTCGAACCTACTATCTCCCGGATGCAAGCTCACAGCCGAGCGCCTCTACGCGCACGGCCAACTCGCCCGGTCATTCCTACTAGTTGATCTCGTACATGTGTCCGATTTCACAGTCGTATTTCAGCTGTTGCTAAGAGAGGGAGAGCGAGAGAGAGAGAGAGAGAGAGAGAGAGAGAGAGAACTTTGTTCTTTTTTTAAATTCTGTATTTAGTCATGTGTTTTCAATGGTACGATCATGTGTGTAAACTCACTCAGCTCGTAATGTTCAACGACGATGAAAAGAAAGATTCTCGGATTTTAAACGTTCCAAGTCGTAAAGCAGTCCGCATTCTTTACAAAAAAATTCAGGAAACAAACAGTTACATGACATTGGTCATCATTTGGAAAACTCCCCTAAAACAATACTACGTCGCCTTGCACAAAAGGGAATTTAATTTGCATCTGTGCAAAGTCTACAAATTATTAAACATAAGCTGTATAAAATGACTGTGGCATATGCACGGTACCCTGTCTTAAACGCACATTTTGTGAGTGGAGTCTGCAAAATGTACACAGTGGAAAAATGTACCCACGTCTAATATTCTAATGGGACGAAGCCTGGTTCCATCTCCATGGTAGTGTGTATGTACACAAAACAATAGTTACTGGACATTAAACATGACTTCGTACATGAAGCGTCCCTCCATAACCCAAACATCGGTTTATGGTGTGCCATCCGTGGTGAAAGAATAATAGAACCAATCTTCTGTTTATTTTAGCATGGAGTTGATCTGTTACTTATGAGAATACCGTACTCACCCCACTTTTGCAAAGATTTAACCGACAGGGAACATGATTTAGCCTTTACTCAGCATGACTCTCCCACTACTCAGATGTGAAAATACCATGAGAGAAATTTCACCGAACAGAGTTATTAGTAGTGGTTCGTGGCTCCATCGGTCCCCCCGATTTATCCACCTTTGATTATTATCTCTGGGCAAAATTTTAAGTGTCATGCACAAGACACACCTGCGCACCATACAAGATCTGAAACACAATATTCACCAGGAAATTTTTCAACGTGAACTTCAGCGAGTGATAAATAATTTTCTGGCGAGGTGCCAAAAATGAGTGGAGAATGAAGGCAAGCTGTTTCAACACATGTTTTGATAATTTTGTAAATAGTGAAATTAAAATTGTTTGTGTTACTATTGTATGGTTTACCTTCCCGCTACTGATGACCCGTGCGCTCACCACTCGCCGAAGTAAAGCATATCTGATCACACTATACATCTCCATTTACATACATGTCCAGCTCCGTGGCTGAGTGGTCAGCGTCATGGCCTTCGATCTTCGGGACCTTGATTTCGATACACGACCGGGTCGGAGAAATTTTAATATTAAACGATTAATTTCTTTGGCTCTGAGACTGTACGTATGCTTGTGCTCTTCCCAAAAATTTTGAAACTCATACAATATCACACACAACACTATCCTCCAGTAACAAACACACAGTTTACGGCAGACGCTCCTGACCTTGTCGGAGGGGTCTGCCTCAGAAGGGCTGAACCGGTGGCTACTAGTAACCACACGTATTATTATTATTATTATTATTATTATTATTATTATTATTATTATTATTATTATTATTATTATTATTATTATTATTATTATTATTATTTACATATAGCACATCACACCACCAACCACCACAGAAACTTGCAATAGTGAAGACGTCCTTCCACATAGGATTGGCTTCAAAAGGGATATCCAGTCGTAAAACTGGGCTTGTCTGTCTGTTAGGTCATCAGCCCAGAGCCTGGTTGGATCCTCAAATAGCACCACCAAAGGTTATGCGGTTATAAGGAAACCGCAAAACCAATGGCAGCACCAAAATGAGGCGTACTAGGCAAGACGAGGAGTGAGATAGTTTGCCATTGCTTTCCTCACTGGGTCAGAAAGTGCTATTGCAGCACGACTGACCCTATGAGCAACCCCTTTCATAACACTCATATGCACTAGTCGTGCTCTGAATGTCATTACTCAGCACCACCCATACCCCAGCAGCTTCCATATTGTCACAGCCATGGATGAGACTGGGACTTCGGTGGAAGCTACACTTTACTCTGGCCTGTGCCAAGAGATGGATACAAAAGTAGGCCTACTCAATACATATTAATGCTGACATCAGAAAATTGGAAGCAAAAGAGAGATAAGTAAGCAATAATAGTTATACTACTATATGATAATATTGACTTGGTTATTACTCGCTTTATTTACTTACTGTTCCTTTCTAACTACAGACCTCACACCTAATGCTTGGTCTTTGTGGAGTAAGGAATATTTATTTCATCGTAAAGCCTTGCATTTAGTGATATTTACAAGAATATAAGAGTGGTATTGTTTTCACCAATGACACAACTATCCATAGGTTAGAGAGTGAATCCGTCGCCGGTTTGCATGTGAGAGTAACAAAGGAAGAAATCAACAATCACTCAAAACCTGCAAACTCTTCCTTTAACAGTGCTTTGGACCCCCTCGCAAAAGCTCGCATTTAGGGAACGGACTGTGCAAGGCTTACTGTCATGCTTTTCTTTCAAAGTTAACACACAACATTAAACCGCCCTCGACCAATGGATATATCGGTCTTCTGGTATAATCAATTAATTCTACCGATCGTGGAGTGACGTTTGCATGACCAATTTTGGTAGCCCAACTCCTTGAAGGAGCTAAATTTATTCCAATACCATTGAAGTTATCATCTTTATTTAAAACAATGTGATTCTGTTAAGATGAGGATATGCAATATTACGCAGCTTTCGGATCAATTACATTACCTTACAGTTGGAAAGGTGTTACATTCACAAGTGACTAATGCTTTACTTTTGAGATTTAAAGCCGATTTGATTCCATATAAATAAGTAAATAAATAAATAAATAAATAAATAAATAAATAAATAGCCTTGCAAATCCTCTAAGAGTGTCGCCTCCTGCAATGCAGGGACAGGGCTCAGTTAAACTCATCAGGTGAACAGGCAATTTGGGGCATTATTATATTGGATATTTCATGGTTTGTTTCGTGACAACGTATTACCGGTACTGCATGTGTTTTACCTGTAAAGTCTCATCTGTGAATTGTAAATTCCTAGTTTGTTTCGTTAAAACGTATTACTTCATGTTGTACACTTGTGTAGTCTCACCTCCGAGTGAAGCAATGGTGTCTTTTGAGATCAACACTTCGCGAAAACGTATTAATTTATTTTTGACACTTTTTCAGAAATAAGTAAACAATAGAATTACACTATTATATGATGATATCGACAGTTATTACCCTGATTATTTACTTATAAGGCAATTTAAATAAAAATGTAACATAGTTCGAAATTCTTTGTAGGTGAGAAGAACTTTCTTTTACTGGTTTTGTGTTAGGGTATGATTTCATTTCTAGCTATGTATTATCGAGTTAACTATCCGGGTGGCTACATACTGTATAAATCTGCCCTCAAAGTGAATATTGTAAATGTATTTCACTGTAGAATACTTACTCTGATATTCACCTCAATGTTTATTGAAATGTTAGGCTCTACCACACACAGAACCACAACATATTAAAGACTCAGAATAACAAGACCACGTACTATTTTTGAAGCTCAGTGGACTTCTGAGATATCTTGACTGTTAGTTTCTACGCAGTCTAGTAGAAGCTACGGATGATTTTCTACCCTACAGTCAGAGTATTAGCGAGTAAATACGAATTCCTCTTAGTGTTTAGTTCAGAAATATTATGTCACAATGGATTTTCTCCATATTTCATGATTTTTCCTTTTTCTTTCCTCGCACGTCCATTTTCTAGGGCTAAAACTCTAATTTTCCGCACCTTTATTGAGTATTACTTAGTGTAATTCTTGGAACATATAAACCCTAAATACTTGAAATGACCCACCTGTTCCTGTATTGTTTACCCGACCTGGCATTTAATCCTCTGAGTTTCCTTCCCAGCTGGCATTCTTAAATGCTCATTTTCATATCACGCTTGCTGCACTTCTTTTCAATCCTCAACATATTAGATTGTAGGCCTTCATTATAGTCTTTTATTAAGGCCAAGTAGTCGGAATATACCAAACTGGTTAAATATTTTCCACCCAACTGAATCTTTCCCTACCTTTAAGTAAATGATCCTCGTATATGATGAAATACAAAAGCGAAATAGTATTATCATTATAACATATATTTTAAAAGAAAAGGACGGGAAACAAAGTACATAGAAAGCACGAAAAGACTGCGACATAAAAATGAATACCAAACTTATTAACAGACTAGCAAGATACCCATGCTTCGCTACGGTATTATAATGAAATTTATAATTGAATGCTTAACGTTTTATATATAATAAGCCGAAATTCGCGATCTAACTCGTTTTCTGAGAGAATCCGCCAAAATTCGTGATCTGACTCGTTTTCTGGGAGATTACGGCAACGTTTCTCCCATTTTTCAATCTTTCTTTCCAGCAATCGATTTCGTACTTCCCGGGCTAGATCCAGGTATTCCACCCAGCCAGTTGGGTCTCTAAATCTTTGCCATCTTTTCCTATAAGCATTGTAAAATGGATCAAATCCTTGAGGAGATCCGGCGTGGTGTCATCTTGGGTGCCTTGGCGGTACTGAACCCGCGGCCGGACTGCATCGTAGTCATTACCCGGCCAGGACCCGTTTCCAGCGCGGTCCGCACATTTTGACGACGGTCCAGAACATTATTATTATTATCCTTATTGATATTAGTTGAATTTAGGTTATTATTATTATTAATATTATTATTATTATTATTATTATTATTATTATTATTATTATTATTATTATTATTATTATTATTATTGATGGTTCAAGATGATGCAAGACTGCTACTTGGCGGTACAACCTCTGCCATTGTCATTGCTGACAGTGTGACCAGCACCATCGTCGCGCGTAGGAAAGTGCGCGAGATATTTGGCGACACGAATGATATACTTCCGTGAATTATTGACCTTATTATAGAGGTGAACAATTGCACGGTCAATATCATTCATACTGTTTATTTCAAATGTGTTTACATGTTTATTTATATGCCAGGAGAATCTACTGTAATCTGATTTTATGTACTCCAAAGGAAAAGATGGTTCCAGAAAACGAACCCAGGAAAGATTAAAAAGGATCACTTTATGATCAGAATAAGTTCATTATGAACAGTAAAATCAATTGGTCTCAACTCCCTTTTCACCCCACTGCCGTTAATTTGATTTGCCCCCCTCCCTCCCAAAAAAGACGAAGGCGTGTTTCATTATGTTTAAAGGAGATTCCAAATAGCAATGTTCACGTCTGTTACCTTCAGTTCTGAGATATAAGTATCCCCATAAAGAGAATTCACTTTTTTCACTTCCTTTCACACTCCCCACCCCCTTAGGTGAATTTCCCGTTAAAAATACTTGTCTCTTTTATAGTAAAGGATCTTCTAAATACTAATTATCACGACTCTAACATCTTCAGTTTTTGAGATATGTGTTCACATAAAAGGAATTCAACTTTTCACCCCCGCCCCCCCCCCCCCACATGATTTCGCCCAAAAACGCTTTTTTCTTTGTTTTTAAAGGAGATCCAAATATCACTTTTTACGTCTATAACAACTTCAGTTTTCATTAGATGTAAGTATCCTCATACAATTAATTCAATTAATTTTCCAGTTATTAACCACCCCCCTTTATTGGATTTTCCGAGAATACGTGTTTGTTTAATTTTAAAGCAGATTCCAAATACCAATTTTCACGTCTGCAAAATCTTTCGTTTTTGAAATAATAGTATCCTCATACAAATAATTCAACTAATTTTTCTATTTCCCTCCTCCCCTTTAGGTGGATTTCCGAAAACAAAAAATACGTATTCCTTTATTTTTTAAGGAAATTCCAAATACCAACATTTTCAGATTTTGAGATATCAGTATCCTAATTAAAAGAATTCAACCCCATTTTCAGGCACTTTTACCCCTCCGTCCAAGTGTTTTTTCAGTAAACAAAAAATACATGTTTCCTTATTTTCAGTAGGGAAAAAATACTATTTTTCACTTCGGTAACATGTTAAGTTTTTGAGATATACTGTAGAAATGCTCATTTTAAAATTTCACCTCCTTTTTAGTTCACGTTAAGTGGAGTTTCCAAAAACAAATCACCTATGTTTCTTCACTTTTATAGGAGATTCCTAATACCAATGTTTACGTCTGCAACATTTTACGTTTCTGAGATATAATGTAGATATAGTCTTTCAAAAAATTCACCCCAATTTGTCACTCCTGTTTAACCCCTATTAAGTAGATTTTCCAAAAACAAAAAAATACGTGTTCCTTTACTTTCGAAGGAAATCCCAAATACCAATTTTCAGGTCTGTAATACCTTCTGTTTCTGAGATATAAGTATCCTCATTTAAGACATTCAACCCATTTTCTCCCTTTTCACCCCTTCTATTGGGATTTTCCGAAAATAAATATATATATATATATATATATATATATATATATATATATTATTTAATTTATTTTCCGGGTTGAACCGTGTTGTACTTGTACATATATCACGTACAGTTTGCCGACGTTTCGAATACATTGCAGTATTCTTTGTCAAGGCGACTGAAATACCCCTACTCGATCCGAGGTAATCAGTCTCCCAGGCAGAAATTACACTACTAGAGTGGCCTTGATCTTGGCCTTTTATATCCTAGCCTATCTGGCTGACGTAAGCCCTGGCTGTCTCGCGAGGCTTCTGGAAAGTTTATGTCACAGCCAGGTAGTGGGGGCTTGCCCGCGCTGTTATGTAATGGGGTTGCGGCCCGTGTGTTTATGTTGTGGTCTGTATGTTTTAAACTATGAATGATGGGCATCCAAGAATTACTGATTTTGTATCCTTCTTCTAAATTTATGTTATTCGGATGTTTCTTGATTTCGATAGCCTCGCGGATTTTCCTTTCCAGGTTCCAAGGGATAGCTGCTAGGATCTTGGTCTTGTCAAATGATATTCCGTGCCTAGTTTCGTAGGAATGCTTGGCTACTGCTGAAATATCTGTGTTTTGGTTCTTGGTGTGACGGATATGTTCTTTTAAGCGGGTGGAGATCAGACGTTTTGTCTCACCTACATAACAAGCTCCGCAGCTACATTCAATGTGATGCACTCCAGGGGCCTGTAATTCTATTGTGTCTTTTACTGGTGGTAGATAACGGGCTAGCTTACGGTGAGGTTTATAGATAGTGTTTATGTTGTATTTATCCAGTATCTTGCCGATCCTGTCTGTAGTGTTTTTAATGTATGGCAGTATCGCTGTTTTCTGGCGGGTCAGTTCTTCTTTCCCGTTGTTTTCTCCTGCGGTGGTCTTTTCTTTCTTCTCTTCTGATTTTTTAAGGACTCGTCGGATGTTATTGAGCGAGTAGCCATTTTTCCTAAGGGTTTCCGTGAGGTGTTCTTTTTCTTCCTCGAGGTGCTCTGCGTCAGATATCGCTACGGCCCTGTTCACTAGTGATGTTAGGACAGCCTGCTTTTGTGATGGGTGATGATGAGACGAGGCGTGTAGGTACCTGTCTGTGTGAGTGGCTTTCCTGTATACTGCGCGACTTAGCGTCCCATTGGGGTTGCGTATTACTAGCACATCCAGGAACGGTAGTTTTCCGTCTACATCTATTTCCATGGTGAACTGAATATTTACGTGTATGGAGTTGAGATGGTCGAGAAATAGCTGTAGGTTATTGCTCCCGTGAGGCCAGATTACGAAAGTGTCGTCCACAAAACGCAGAAAACATTTCGGTTTCAGGGCAGATGTAGCTAAGGCTTTCTGTTCGAAGTGTTCCATATACATGTTTGCTATTATTGGAGAGAGTGGCGACCCCATCGCGACCCCTTCTGTCTGTTCGTAGAACTCCCCGTTGAAATAGAAATAAGTGGCGCTAAGGCATTCTTTAGCTAGTGTTGACAGGTCTTCTGGAAGTTTCTGATCTAATAGCGGAAATACTTCTGTTAGCGGCACCTTGGTGAAAAGTCCGTACTTTCAATTGATTGGTCCTTAAGGAGCTGGATGAAATGTCGGGAGTCCTTCACGTAGGTTTCAGTGTTTCCCGTATGTGGCTGAAGTAGTCCAGCTAGGTAACGGGCGATCTCGTGCGTGGGAGAGCCTATAGCGCTCACGATAGGTCGCAGAGGTATGCCTTCTTTGTGGATTTTAGGCAGGCCATACAATTTTGGAGGTATCGGGTCCGAGGATATCAGTTTCTTCTAGTGAACAGGGCCATAGCGATATCTGACGCAGAGCACCTCGAGGAAGAAAAAGAACACCTCACGGAAACCCTTAGGAAAAATGGCTACTCGCTCAATAACATCCGACGAGTCCTTAAAAAATCAGAAGAGAAGAAAGAAAAGACCACCGCAGGAGAAAACAACGGGAAAGAAGAACTGACCCGCCAGAAAACAGCGATACTGCCATACATTAAAAACACTACAGACAGGATCGGCAAGATACTGGACAAATACAACATAAAAACTATCTATAAACCTCACCGTAAGCTAGCCCGTTATCTACCACCAGTAAAAGACACAATTGAATTACAGGCCCCTGGAGTGTATCACATTGAATGTAGCTGCGGAGCTTGTTATGTAGGTGAGACAAAACGTCTGATCTCCACCCGCTTAAAAGAACATATCCGTCACACCAAGAACCAAAACACAGATATTTCAGCAGTAGCCAAGCATTCCTACGAAACTAGGCACGGAATATCATTTGACAAGACCAAGATCCTAGCAGCTATCCCTTGGAACCTAGAAAGGAAAATCCGCGAGGCTATCGAAATCAAGAAACATCCGAATAACATAAATTTAGAAGAAGGATACAAAATCAGTAATTCTTGGATGCCCATTATTCATAGTTTAAGACATACAGACCACAACATAAACACACGGGCCGCAACCCCATTACATAACAGCGCGGGCAAGCCCCCACTACCTGGCTGTGACATAAACTTTCCAGAAGCCTCGCGAGACAGCCAGGGCTTACGTCAGCCAGATAGGCTAGGATATAAAAGGCCAAGATCAAGGCCACTCCAGTAGTGTAATTTCTGCCTGGGAGACTGATTACCTCGGATCGAGTAGGGGTATTTCAGTCGACTTGACAAAGAATACTGCAATGTATTCGAAACGTCGGCAAACTGTACGTGATATACGTACAAGTACAACACGGTTCAACCCGGAAAATAAATTAAATAATTCTTCACACCGTGGAAGCTTCACTTCTAATATATATATATATATGTCTTTGTTTTTAAAGCGGAATCTAAATACCAATTTTGACATCTGTACTCTTTACACTCATTTCAAAATTCACCCCCTTTTCAAACCCGCATTAATTGGATTTTTCGAAAACAAAAAATACGTGTTTCTTTATTTTTAAAAGAGATAAAAAGTACCAATTTTCAGGTCTGTAATATCTTCAGTTTCTAAGATACAAGTACCAGTATCCTGATTAAAGGCATTCAACCCGCTTTTAACCCGTTTTCTCCCCTCCTACCGGGATTTTCCGATAGCAAAAAAAGTGTTTCTTTATTTTTAATGAAGATTCTAAATACCAATTTTTACATTTGTAAACTTTCAAAGTTTTGAGACGTACATACACCCATTTTAAAAATTCACCCACGTTCTCACCCTCACATTAATTGGATTTTCCAAAAACAAAAAAATACGTGTTTCTTTATTTTATGAGAAATCAAAAATACCAATTTTCAGGTCCGTAATATCTTCAGTTTCTGAGATATAAGTACCGCACAGTGGGTAATTTCTAGCATCCAGCCGGCCAAAAATAATATTTTCAACCCTTGTCTTTGGTTCGCATTTTCTGTGAGTCGTGTTTATAAGACACTTGCGTACAGTAATTAAGTATTGAAAAGTCGTGCTGTCTAATTACCTAATCTCACCGAAGGCCTAAAGTGGCTCTCCTCCGTTAGGGCATCATATTGTGGCGAGGCTAGCACGCAGTTATTGTTATGTGAGAGCTCAGTAAAGACGTCAGAACTAAATTTCTTTAGCTTGCAATGCGATTATATTAAATTAAGGTATGTATTTTATATAGTATGTAGCATTTTCTGAAAATTACTATATTGTTGACCGCAATATGCACTTAAAATTCAGGTACACGACGTCCAAGCGCTATCAAATTATACAAATTTGAGCTGACTTTCAAAATGGATTGCCCTTGATTTCCGCAATGAAAGTCTTTTGGATGAGTTATCAAAACTTCAATGAATAGAAAACTGTGACTTTTTGCTGCGACCAGGCGCGACCATGAGAGTAATTAATTCTTTTCAGAAGCCATGTACTCTGTAACCCGGAGGTCGGTTTTCGAGCTGTTGAGGAACAGCAGGGAATATAAGGGGTACGATGATATTGCGAATGTTGTAATTGAACATTTAGGCTTTGAGGATTGTTCTGAAGATATATACAAGTCAATAAGGAAATCTGTCAGTAGTTTGTGTGCTAAAATTCGATCAGGCTGGACAAAATATAGTAGAAAAAGAGACTAATTGCTGAAGTACAATAAAAGTTGGTTCGAGCACAGAATGAGCCTTGCAGAAGGACGTGGATCACAACAATGTCAGGACGAGCCTGCCATTAGCCTCCTTTAGCTCATTCCATGTTAAGAAAACAACATTGCTCTTATGACAACAGGGTTGCCATATCGAACAGCTCCGCTCAACGCCATCACGGAAAAACGGCGGCACATACATTTGTGAAATTCGGTATGTAAGTTCAAGACAAGAGGCTGAAGAAACTAAGCTACAAATTACTTTTATGAACTAAAGGGGACGTGAGGTTTACAGCGGACACTTTTGGTTCGTACAGAATCAGAGGTCAACTACGGCACATAAGAAAACTCAGCACTGAAATATAAGGCAAATTGCGAGAGAAAATAGACAAATAATTTTATGGGCTCAAGGGGCGGGGGATGTATTTAACTGCATTTAATAAATTTATCCAGACAATATACGCTAGAAAACAGACGCAATAAATAAATACTGCAGATGACTAAAAAAGATCACAGTATTTATGTCAAAGAAATAAATCACACACGTAGGCTTATCGCACAACTCTCACTCAACACAATACATTTACGCACTGATTTAAAGCCTAAAATGCACACGCAATAAATAAATACTGTAGATGACTTCACTACAGAAGTTCAGGGAGGAAACGCGTCTATTGGTTGATATCCGAAGCAAAGTGCTGGCAATACCAATGAAAAACGGCTAGAAGATTCTTCAGAGCTGCTTCCACTTCTGAAGATATTACTGGAGTAGATATAAATTTAATAAACCATCTACGTGCCATCGTAGAAACTCTTTCGTGTGGGTATGCCATTGATAAAGTGACATTTGGCATGTACGCAAAGGAAAATATACTTACAAAAATACAAACCGTACTACATGCCTGTAACTTTGCACAAACTCCTGGTTCATGGAGAGGAGGTCATTAGGCACTGTATTATACCTATTGGACAACTCTACGAGGAAGAGCAGAAGACCAGGAATAAAGATAATAGAAAACCTTCCAGAAAGACACAAATACTGACCTTTTCCATACGCTGCTTATATCATCGGACTCTTATATTATCAGCTTAGGGAAATCAAGGAGGAGGAAGTTGATTCCGCTTTCACGAGAAATGCCCAACTTACTGTCTGAGCTCCCTGTATCTGGATCTAGCGAAGGAGAATGACAGTGACGATAGCGATTCTAATGTAACTGCATCTAATGAATAAATTGTTTGGCAATTACATGTATTCCCGTATCTCTTTTTAAACATTCTAAACAGCATGTCCCATTATTAACATCTATTTAATTTCCTAAAGCTATAACGATAAATGATTGAAATTACAAAGATTGCTAATGGTCCCTTCCCTCTTCGTTGTCTATCCCTTCCAATCTTCCCATCCCCCTGCAAGGCCTATGGTCAGCATAGCAGGTGAGGACGCCTCGGAGAGGTACTGGTCATCCTCCCCAGTTGTATACCACGACCCAGTGTCTGAAGTTAAAGGCACTGCCCTTGATGCGGTAGAGGTGGGATGCCTCGCTGATTTCGAGGGAAAAACCAACCCTGGAGGCTAAACAGATTAAGAAAGAAAGTAAGAAAGAAAGAAAGAAAGGTTACTAATTCTATTCCTGGGGTAGTAATTTGTTATTTGTACTTGATTTACCACACACTTAATTATCTCCAATAACAGCAGCTACATACTGAGTTTTATGTAAATCGGCCCATTAGTTTCCGAGATACGATTTTTGGCCGGCTAGATTCCTGAAATTACGCACTATGTACCGGTATCCTGGTTAAAGGCATTCAACCCCTCTTTCACCCCTTTTCACCCCTCCTATTGGGATTTTCCGAAAACAAAAAAGTGCGTGTTTCCTTATTTTTAAAGAAGATTCTAAATACCAATTTTTACATCTGTAAACTTTTAAAGGTTTGAGATATAGATACACTCATTTTAAAATTTCACCCCCACCCCCCTTTACACCGCCTTAGTGACGAAATATCCAAAAAAAATCCTCTCTTAGCGAGCACCTACGTCTTAATATGAATGTATCACCAAAATTTTATTTCTTTATGTCCGGTAGTTTTGGCTCGGCGATGATGAATCAGTCAGTCAATCAGTGAGTCAGTCAGTCAGGACAAGTTATTTTACATATATAGATAAGCGTAACATAAGGAAATAACATACTTATCATTTCGTATTTGTTGCAGACGCTGCTTTAATTATGAAGAGTACTTTTTAAATTCTAAATCTTTCTTTCTTTCTTAATCTGTTTACTTTCCAGGGTTGGTTTTTCCCTCGCACTCAGCGAGTGATCCCACCTATACCGACTCAAGGGCAGTGTCCTAGAGTGTGAGAATTTGGGTCTGGAGAGGAGGACCAGTACCCCTCCCAGACGGCCTCACCTGCTATGGTGAATAGGAGCCTTGTGGGATGGGAAGATTGGAGGGGATGGACAAGGAAGAGGGAAGGAAGCTGCCGTGGCCTTAAGTTAGGTACCATCTCGGCATTTGCCTGGAGGAGAAGTGGGAGACCACGGAAAACCACTTCCACGATGACCTCCCGTGCCTGAGTGGACCCCGTTCCAGTCCCCGTACCAATTTTCAAATTTCATGGCAGAGCCAGGAATCGAACCCAAGCCTCCGGGAGTGGCAGCTAATCACGATAACCACTAAACTACCGAGGCGGACTAATTCTAAATAACATCTGAATTTATATTGTTTAAAGTGAGCACCAGCTCGTGAATTTTTTTGAGATGTCGATCGACTGGTAAGTGGAGTTAATACGTAGAAAGAATCGAAGTGCTTCAATTCCTCGAACAGATTTATGAAAATTACTTAATTACATTATTGCCAACAATATTTTGAAGCGTAAGAGAAATTTTTGCGTAATTAAATATCAGTCTATTAGGAAAGATCTTATAAAATTGGAGTTTATCAGCTTAAAAAATAAAAAAATTCCTTTCATAAAATTCCTCACATGTAATTTAGGAAGATCAAGCTCTGCGTTCAGAGTAGGGTTCTGGAACGCGAGTTATGTGTGTCACGCAATAATCCCTTGAACGGTCAGCTACCGGGGAGATGGAATTTAGCGTGCCTAGCACATCATAAGCATGTTCAAATTACCTACTCAAACCAATACTGGACTCACTTTATGCTTTTAGCAGTAAGAATATGCAGTCGTTACGAGATATACTTGATCCTCATCCAACAATTTATTGTTAGTCAAAATTCGGAAACATGTCCAGCTGGACACGAAAATCTTAAAATAGTATTTTCTACCAAAGACATATCCAATTCTATGGCTACCCTCTGGTTCGAAAGATTCTGGTGTTCGACTCCAGGTCGGGCTCTGTGATTTCTATGTGGGGTAGAGGTTCAGTGTCAGCCTCCGGACCCCGGTAAAAATAGTCGAATTTTTGAAGGGAAGAGTAAGTCAGTTCGGCAGTCCATTCCTTACCAAGTTGGCATGTAAAAAGATCTGGTGTCTCATTTGATGTTTAAGCAAACATAGTTTGGGTTTCTCTGCCGTCTGCTTGAATAAAACAGAACACCGGGACTGAAATGCAGCCAGTCTGCATAGTGTCAAATTAAAATGCCTGCGCATGGTAGCTGGGACGACAAGATTATTATTATTATTATTAATCGTAAATGTTATCTTCTATGCCTTCCGTACATGTTTATTTCATTCACCATCAGTACTAACACGTTTTTCCATAACACCTACACGCAGTACCTCAAACGCCAGACCATTCGCCCTCTTGGAGAGTATGTGTTAAGGAGGTTAACACCGAGCAAGAGGCTGTGCGGTTTGGGTCACGTAGATATCAGCTTTCATCCGGGAGGTAGTGGGCCCGAACCCCACTGTCGGCAGCCCTGAATATAACTTTGTGTGGTTTCCCATTTTCACACCAGCCAAATGTACCTTAATTAGGCCACGGTTGCTTCCTTCCAACTCCTAGCCTTTCTTTGCCCCATCGTCGCCATTAGACCTACCTGTGTCGGTGCGACGTAAGGATTCGTAAAATATAAGAAGTTTAACCCAGGGTATGATAACCTCACGAACATCATTACAGTATTACCGAAGATGTTAATTCAAAGATACAGATTATTTTTGCACCCAGTGGAATGAACTGCTGATCATAGAAATTGCAGTACTATGGAAAACAAGAGCAGTATGAAGCAGAATTGTTAACCTTCGAGCCGGTAATTGATTTACGTCTAGCCGGTCGTTTCGCATCATACGTTTGAAGTACTTATTGTACATCGCACTGGCATACTAGGTGCTTCAATAATTAAAATGATATGAACTCTCAGCTGTGAGGTGATCTCAGTTTCATTCCAGTTTCACATCAAAATAGAGCAGACCTATCACAGTTTTCTCTCACGAAATTAAGACTGCAAATAATACCGTTTATACCGTTCCAACATTCGTTCTTAAATGATGGAGCAGACGGAAATGTGCTCAAAATTTGAGATGGTTAGTGAAATCTTATTTTTCCGTTTATAGGGACATCAACCGTTCAAAGCAGGAAACGATCTGAGCTTTTGTGGATAGGCATCGGATCCTCAAACGGTAACACATGCCACACACTGTCAACCGCATACGTAAGTTGTTGGGATGTAATGGCCCAACCTGACTTGTCCATCCCTTTGGATCTATATATACCGAGTGAGTTGGCTGTGCGGTTAGCGTCACGCAGCTGTGAGCTTGCATTCGGGAGATAGTGAGTTCGAATCCCACCGTCGGCACCCCTGAAGACGGATTTCCGTGGTTTCCAATTTTCACATCAAGCTTATTCTGGGGATGTACATTAACTAAGGCCACGGCTGCTACCTTGCCAATCCTAGCCCTTTTATATCGTTCCGTCGCCGAAATCGTTCGTCGTGTTAATTCGACGTTAAACAAGTAAAAAAAAAAAGACCAATAGATACTTGGAATCACGTAAGGTTGGTCCCTAAAATTCAGATATGGCTGCCTTAAGTAAGGCTCAGCACTGACTAGTAACATCACTAAACATGACCAAAATAAACTACCTCAATGCAAGCTCTAATAATGGAGATTCACTTACCTGTGAACCTTGCTCAAAAACTTCAAATGTAGTTGTAGTTACCTCATACAGCAATATGAAATGAATAATACTATGCATAATTTTTAGTTTTCAAGCTCACTGAGGAAATGAGAGCACACTCATTCACTTTAAATCGTCGCTGTTAGGGTAAAACCTCGTGTCTCGCAATGCTCTTCCTATCCCTTATTTACCTTAAGACTGGTCACGCCTGCCAGGCACATATGGCTATGCAGTCCATTAGAACAGTTTTCGTTGTATTCATTTTCCTATGCTAACATGTAAAGGAAAATGAAGCATAAGTACATTTTACTGTAGAAGTGCGTAAATAAGTCATACAAACATACATTCCTAGAGTGTGGTACGGTGAGGTTTATTTTCCTTTACACGCATGCATAGGAAAATGAACACAACGAATATTGTTCTGATGGATACAATATTCATATATATGTGGCTGGGAGGCATGACCAGTCTTAAGGAAAATAATGGATAGGAAGAGCACTGCAAGATATGACATTTTGCCCGAACAGCGACGTATACATGCCTGCATAATTTTCCTCCCTGTAAGTTGATATATACATTGATATTTTCAAAATGAGACACAGCCCTACATTATTAATTTTATGAATTTTGAAAGTTCAAGAACTGGGTTAGTATGTATCTGTTCTTCCTTCCTTCTGCCTGAGTAAGAAATTTTAAACAGGTTATTAGCCTGAGGGTTGGTTTCATCGCCCAGCTTATCACAGCGTAGGAAATCTACATGAACACTAGTGAGTTATACTAGGTAAATAGAAAGTAGGGTAATCATTTCTCTTCATTATTTACAGCTCTAGGGGCTGCCTGGCCGAGGCGGTAAACGCGTGCTCGGTTATCCCGGAAGGACGTAAATCCCGTCAGGAAGTCGTAAAATTTAAGGAACGAGATTTCCACTTCCGGAGGTGCACATAGCCCTGAGGTTCACTCAGCCTACACCAAAAATGAGTACCAGGTTAATTCCTGGGGGCAGAGGCGGCCGGGCGTAGAGCTAACCACTCTACCTCATCAAGTGCCGAGGTTGCGGATAGTGGAAGCCTTTATCTTCCACCCCTCCAAGGGCATTCATGGCCTGTACAGAGATGACTTTGCTTCTTTGCTTTGCTCTTATTTACGGCTCTGACTAGTGAACAATTGCAATAACCAGCCTGATATATACTGGTATGAAATAATTTTCCTTGTTTATAATACTAACTATATACTGCCACAAACTGGAGTTGTTAATAATAATAATATTAATAATAATAATAATAATAATAATAATAATAATAATAATCGTATGACCTCAGCTACCGTGTGCAAGTATGTTAATTTGACGTCATATGGCTGTTTGCTCTTCAGTTTTTCACGTTCCCGGTTTACTCTAGGCCTGCTAGATGGTAGAGTAAATTGAATTTCTCTTGGGCGTCTATGGCTGACCGTTTAATTAATTTTATCGGATAAACACTCAGGGGCGAAGCGTCAGGGGAGACAGGGTAGACAACGTGTACCCTTAACATTTTGTGAACGAAATATTGTCTCGTCTATTCAGTTATTTTGAATAATTATTCCCACATATATGATATTATTGTATTGTACCATTTCCTGCCTTTATTCCCGACTAGACTCAGGGTTCGGTAAAGCGGTGGTCCTGTTCGATGAATTTTGGGCGACTCAAAAAAATTAATCTATACTTATACTAATGAGTATATTGACAGGAAGAATGGACATATATATTGAAATGAGAAACGCTAATGGGGTAAAATGGATTTATTAATCCCGAGAAAAACATATAAATGGTCCATGCTAAATGGAATATTATAATAATAACCGAAATCGACCTCAAACCAGTCGTAAATATAATTAATTACACTGCGTAAAGCGCTTACAAGAAATATTACAATTTAAACAAGCAACAAGATCGGGTTCAGACCCGACGAATTACAGTGAAATCCTCGTGACTATACAGGGGAATTAGTCGTCAATATAATTAAGCTGATTGGTTAAAATTTTAGCAATTACAGGTTAATTAATTATGGGCTGACGTTATAACAGCTGACATACAAACGGTCAACGACCTAAAAAAATTGATGAACAAGCCTCTAACGACAAAATTAATTGACGATTAAATTATTTGACGACTAAATTATCTGACGACTAAATTATTTGACCCATCGTATTTTCATGGCTGACTACTCCGGATAAGAACCATAAATCCAATATGATTGCCCGTAGGCCGTGTTGTAACACAACGTCTCTGTGATGAACCGGTAGGACTAATACATTCCTGAAATAGCTAATACAAATATTTACATTCCGTCTAAATTGCGGATACAAACATATAAAGACACTATGGCATAAGGGGGTTCCCTAATTAACTTATGTGCTACACAGCTTCGACCGTGGGCTCGCGGGCTCACCAAATCAGTCCAGGCAGAACTGGAAATCAATGAAATCAGCTGACGAGCTGTCATGCACCAAAAATTTCACAAGACATAAATCACATAAACAAAGCAGAAGATCGCACCTGTGGAAAGAACTACATACAGATATATATATACACACACTAATGATGATATCTGGGGAGTCGAACTCGTATGCAGACGGCGTCAGATTTTGCGTCTTGACAGACACAAAGTTGTCAATATTCTCGGCTCTGTAACAATCAGCTGTGGAGGAAAACAAATACTGAGCTGTCGAGGGAAGGCACCCTCAGGGCGACTTTCACTTTCACACAGTAGGGGAGACATATTCTCTGCCAGTGGTTCACTTGACTAACGGTACTGCAAGTGGTCAGGTCTTGGCCTGCTACACAAATATTCTCGAGGCAAAACAAGTGAAGAAAAGCCTTTTCTACTTCTTAGCCGATGCATTCTTTACATTTCTCTGCGGCTAACTTAGCACTCACGTATTAAGGCTCCCCCAATTTTCAAGGGCATATCTCGCCTTAACACATATGTTAGGCCTCATCTCACGCCTCAAGCATCTCAAGCCTCTCCTCTCAATTATCTTGGGTTCGTCCCCAAGTGTTACCCCTGACTTGCCTTCCCGCAGTTTTAAAGAAAACTAACTACCTCAACGTAGGACAGGCTCGCACAACAATTTCCGAGACAGCTGAAATAATATCAATATAGCATGCAGAGAATTACCTGACTAACTTTATGCTGCTAGTTACGTAAATTACCCAACGGTGTTGGCGGATGGCCTTTGTTCATATCAATGACTCTCTTCCCCAAATAACTACAGCAAACGTGGAATAACATAAAACACACAAGCAAAAAACATGAACACAAACAGACTAAGTAATTCCTAATGCGGGACCCTCTACCCTTTTAACTAACA
Organism: Anabrus simplex; assembly: GCF_040414725.1. Classification (NCBI taxonomy): domain Eukaryota; kingdom Metazoa; phylum Arthropoda; class Insecta; order Orthoptera; family Tettigoniidae; genus Anabrus; species Anabrus simplex. The sequence goes on along the minus strand of NC_090265.1, from coordinate 306,095,646 downwards.
TAAATATGTACAAGTGGCATAGGTGAAGAGCATACACACCCCCTTTGCCAGATATTTACCGTTACATGAAACTAACCAGACTACAGCTGTAATAGCTGTTATTTAACAAGACTAACTAGTAGCTAATTTCCCTAACCTGAATGTACTTTCCCTACAAGTATCATGCCATTTAACATTGGATTTTGGTACTTATCTTTCGTAGTCAGTCGTCATTCACCCCGGATTTCACAGCCACATGTCTAGGCTGCTTAGCTGCTCATAATTCTGGTGCTACACAATGGTTGGCAGGTCCAGACGTTGATACCACGTTCCTCCATGATTCTCTCCTGGGTTTCTGCAGAATACAAGTAGATTAATACCAACTTCTTCACCGCTTAACGTGTACACTATACACGATGCCGATCCTGATGTTAGGCTGTAATTGGCTCAGCCTACACATAAATATTAGTCCGAAATATGTGTCATCAGTTTAAGGGTTCAAACCCAATCGACATAAGTTTATGTAGCGGCTAAATGTACGAGACGCACACGACACATGTAACCCGTTCAAAAAAAACCGCTGTGAGATACCGGTCACAGTTCGGGTGTTCATCAATCTCACGTGCAGCGCTCGAGCTTTAATTAATTTGAATTTCTAAGTAAAATCTACGCGGGACCAACTCGTGGTCTATGGACACGGCGAATTATAACTTAGGACATTAAACTGTCCTGTAAACTGTCCTGTAACTGTCTTGCTCGAGATGAAAATAAAGTAAACTATACACGCGCACAAGTGTATAACGGTCCTTTGTTAATACAAAGAAAGTCTCCCGTTCGCGGACAGCGTGTTACTCGCACCACCAAGTTCAGAAGAATGAGGACGCTTACCCCACCAGGGCTCCTTAAGTAACCACCTACCCCTTTGTGTCACGAGGCGCACCCACGGCTAACGGTAGCTGGGTGACGGTTGACCAGCTTTCTCCTTGTCAACGACTTCTCGTTCAAATGAAATTATTAAATAGAGACTCGAAATGACATTATTAGGATCCAAGAGTGAATGATAGTTATGACTGCAGGTGATCTTTAGTTTGGAACTGTGGAATCCTAGCTTAATGGGGAAATGACCGCTGACGACCTCGAGATGCATTACTGCGAGTTCGAAATTTGTCATCCTGGCATCTTGTTGTAGAGCTCTCATCGTTTGAACCTAGCCACTCCCACACAAAATTCAGTAAAGTTTGAAAGTTTGAACATGGGTAGCGTGCATAGTAACCATGGCAACGACTCGCTTCGAATTCAAACTGGAGGGCTACCCTCTGGAAAATTCCATTCCATACCGCGCCCAGCTTGCTTATAACGGAACTTCAGAGTTCGTACCCTGCTTCTTGCATGCGAATTGATGCGTTGCTAAGAGTACCGTATTACGTATATTGAGGCATTCAGGGAATGGCTCATCCTCCGCCCACTCTGGGTAAAAATTTGCTGCAAGCAAATTTTTAGCAGGAATACAACGCATCATCTCTAACACAGTTGTGGGTCGCTAAGGCACTCTCGTTTCTCACTTCGCAGTCGTTCAGATTCCTCCTTCATGCGTTCATTGGCCGTCCTAGCGTGGTAATAGATGTCAAGTAAAGCTTGAATTTTACGTTGGTTACTAGCACATCCCTTGCATGTATCTTCAGCAGATTGTTCCAGATTTCCATTTACAATGATGTTGACGTCCTCAGCGACTTCTTCTTCTTCTCCTTCTTCTTCTCCTTCTACCAGAATATGTCCTGCTTCCAAGTCTTCCTCTTCCTCGATGTCCTCATCTTCTTCGCCGTCGTAATTTACATCCTTTTACTGGGGTTTGTGGTTTCTTCCGTACGTCCCACCTGCAGCATTGTAACTCGGAGCGTTCGGGTTCAAATCTGGTCCTTGTTGTTCCCTTCTAAACTCACGATATGAGGCACTTTCGGCCCCATGGCACGGCTCTTCTCCTGTTTCTTGAATTGCCTCTTGCCATCTAGCTTCTCCTTGTCTTCTGTTTCTCAACTCCTCCACATATTTCCGGGATTCATTACTACGCTGTTCGTTGCTTGGCCGAAAGTTTCCCGTATTTCCTCGGTTCCTTGGCTCTCTTTCATCCCACCTATAATAAGGTCTTCTGGGTCCTGACCAATTCCCGTACTTATACCTGTACGTCCGACCATTATGGCCATTAGGATAATTTCTTCCTCTCTGTTCCTGCGGATTTCCCCGATGTCCATTGCTTCTCCTGTCATCTATCGGACTCCGTGATTGCCAACTCGAATTCTTCGGTTGATTATTCCCAAATCTCGCATGTCGAGTCGTGGTTTGTGTGCCTGAATTTTGCCGCTCGCCGTTTTTCCGTAATTTCGGCGGCGGTCCCTCATCTTCGCTTACTGTCACAGTATGTACGGCCTCTGAGTTCCTCATGCGAGGTTGATTCTGGCTAGATGTTTGGTCGAGCTGACGTAAAGTGACTTCGGCCTCTGCCACGGTTTTAACGTTCGCAGCGATTAGCGTCCGTTGAACTTCTACAGGTAATTGCCTGGATATAGCAGCGATAATCTCATTCTCGCTTGGGGGCACGTCTAGATCCCTAAACTTAATGACCTGGGCCACAAAGAAAGGAGAATACTTGGTTGGCCACGTGGTTGGATATTTCCTCGTGTATAATTCCATCCGGAGTCCTTGTTGCACAGTGACATCCCAAAATTTCTTTAGAAAGGCCTCCCTAAACTCTTCATACGTGCTAAACGTATATCTGAACGCACTCATCCACTTTAGGGCGTCGTCTCCTAGAAATTTCTCCACAGTTCTGAGCTTTCTCTCTGGAGGTATCTTTAAATCAGACATATAATCCTCAAGCTCACGTAGAAATGCCCGTGGTGTCCTATCCTCTATCCCCGTGAATATCTTCGGCTTGTCCTCAGGAGCACGAATAATATTATATACAGGCGTCCCTCCTGTCGCGTTGGGAGTCGAAGTACGTTCTTCGGGTCTAGGGAGATGTAAAAGATCGTTGAATAATGCGGGCTCGCTGCTCTGGCTTGTAGGTCTCTCCATGCTTTGCTGCTGTATCGAGCATTTAATACGACTGAACTCCTTATTAGTACGTAAATCGATCAGCTCAATTTTATCCTTCATATGTGCTAGTTCCTGCTCCATTGCGCTCAGCTTGCTCTGATTTTTCTGTGTGACCTCACTCCAAGCCTCAATACTAGCACCTACTTCCTGATTGTTTGCCCTCACTAATTCGCGGTCCGCCAATATCATTCTCTTCACTTCCTTCCCTTTTTCAGCTATTTCATCCTCTATTTCTTCCCTCAGTTGTTTCTCCATCTCCAACATCTTTTCCTCAGTTTCCCGTTGCCTTTCCTTAATTTTGATTTCTAATTTGTCTTCCGTCTTCTGCTGGGCGTTAGCAATTTTAATACTAATCTCGGCCGACATGGTTTCAAATCGACTCTCAGTATCTGTAGATAACTTATCTATGGCACTTCGGTTTAAACCTATTTCCGTTCGCGCCCCATCCAAGCTTGACGTCATCTCATCTAAGCGCTTGTCTGTCTTAGTAGCATTTTCCGCCACCTTGCTAGATAATTCCTCAACAGAATTCCTTATCCTTTCAACCTGCATTTGAGTCTTAATTTCTACCTCGTCTAGTCGCTTCTCTACTCTCTCTAACCCTTCACGACAGCATTTCTGCACAGTGTCTATTCTCACCTCTAACTCTCCTGTCACCTGCTTTAATTGCGCGCTTAGTTCCTCACGTAATTTTTCACTGTTATCCGCAACTTGCTTAAATTGTTCATCTATTCTATTTGTGAGCTCCATCATACGCTCCCTTTCGCGCTTATCCGCCTCGTCCGTCTTTTCGTCCATCCTCTTTGAAAGTTCCTCTCCTAGCTTTCCTACTGCCTCGTCCATACGACGTGCACTCTCCTGCGCGTTCAGTTCTAACTTCGCCAACAAATCCTCTAAGGTCATCGACATGATGATACTGTTACAAATGCGACGGCGCGGCTGGGTCACCGGGACGAATGAACTATACGTACGGGTCAATTATTCCCTGTATTCACTGTACTTTAAGAATTATTAAAATTTAAGCTTCTAATACCCTACGTTAATCAGACAGCAATCATGTGGCTAAATAACTCACCACTTAGAAGCTTCCTATCGGACCAAATTTATGTTTTCCTGATACCGCAATAACACAATAAAAGTACAATCACGAGGAATTATTCAAAAAAAAATTTAAATTGTAGCCCCAAACATTTCAGCTTAATAAAAATCTCTAAATATCCTAACTTTTTGGGCTCAAGGCTAAGTGCTAGACAACAGCACATGACCCTGCTTACAACACATCTCCGGTTTGAGGCGAATATTCCAAACAGAGGTTTATCGGCCACAAACCTTTGACATAGACGCAAGCATAATCATACTACTTCACATGGAACTGAGGTCATCCCGTGTATCTAACCTTATTCTAGTTGGAAAGCTATGTAAGATACTGGCAATGAACATTTGTACGCAAACAGATGTTCAGGCTGTCTGTGACGATTCATATCTGAAGGATATGTCATCGTCCACTTTACCTCATTGAGAAATCATTCTATTGTCCTCAGGCTCAAATAGAGTCATTTAATTTGTCAGACATGCCTTGCTTATCGGCTCATGTTTCTCATTTCACCTAACACTAGAATTTAAATGCCGATTCAGATCTAACGTTATCTGGTGCATTTAGGCTTTCCTGATTCTTCCTAAACGCACGATTTCAATCGAAACCTTGCCCTTATGTCCGTATACTAACACGTATACCCGCACATAGGACTGCTAGACTCAAGATGTCTAACGCTAGATTGCCAGGTTTTAGTGCACCCAGGTTCGAACTTAACTACTACATTAAATACTAAATGCCTGACTTCGAACCAATGCCCTAACATGATAACGAAATAAATATAATAACTACACTTGTGGGCGTCTTACGCTATGGCGCTAAAGAAAGTAGACACAGCTCAAATGGCACTCGCCTCATGTTCTAATTCCATGGTTTATTCCGAACAAGATTATAAGCTCTGTCCAAATACTAATAATCATAATAACGCATCCACACTTAGGGTCATTATATACATATCTTTCCTAAAGATGCGCTCTATCAAAATGTCGCACAGTGGATACAATATTATGATCACGCACGTTAAAATAATGCTAACACTACGTCGCGAAAAGGATACGTCAGGTGCCGCCCAAATGACGATTGCCCCAAAGTTGTACAGGCGCCATAAAATATATGTACCATTTCCTGCCTTTATTCCCGACTAGACTCAGGGTTCGGTAAAGCGGTGGTCCTGTTCGATGAATTTTGGGCGACTCAAAAAAATTAATCTATACTTATACTAATGAGTATATTGACAGGAAGAATGGACATATATATTGAAATGAGAAACGCTAATGGGGTAAAATGGATTTATTAATCCCGAGAAAAACATATAAATGGTCCATGCTAAATGGAATATTATAATAATAACCGAAATCGACCTCAAACCAGTCGTAAATATAATTAATTACACTGCGTAAAGCGCTTACAAGAAATATTACAATTTAAACAAGCAACAAGATCGGGTTCAGACCCGACGAATTACAGTGAAATCCTCGTGACTATACAGGGGAATTAGTCGTCAATATAATTAAGCTGATTGGTTAAAATTTTAGCAATTACAGGTTAATTAATTATGGGCTGACGTTATAACAGCTGACATACAAACGGTCAACGACCTAAAAAAATTGATGAACAAGCCTCTAACGACAAAATTAATTGACGATTAAATTATTTGACGACTAAATTATCTGACGACTAAATTATTTGACCCATCGTATTTTCATGGCTGACTACTCCGGATAAGAACCATAAATCCAATATGATTGCCCGTAGGCCGTGTTGTAACACAACGTCTCTGTGATGAACCGGTAGGACTAATACATTCCTGAAATAGCTAATACAAATATTTACATTCCGTCTAAATTGCGGATACAAACATATAAAGACACTATGGCATAAGGGGGTTCCCTAATTAACTTATGTGCTACACAGCTTCGACCGTGGGCTCGCGGGCTCACCAAATCAGTCCAGGCAGAACTGGAAATCAATGAAATCAGCTGACGAGCTGTCATGCACCAAAAATTTCACAAGACATAAATCACATAAACAAAGCAGAAGATCGCACCTGTGGAAAGAACTACATACAGATATATATATACACACACACTAATGATGATATCTGGGGAGTCGAACTCGTATGCAGACGGCGTCAGATTTTGCGTCTTGACAGACACAAAGTTGTCAATATTCTCGGCTCTGTAACAATCAGCTGTGGAGGAAAACAAATACTGAGCTGTCGAGGGAAGGCACCCTCAGGGCGACTTTCACTTTCACACAGTAGGGGAGACATATTCTCTGCCAGTGGTTCACTTGACTAACGGTACTGCAAGTGGTCAGGTCTTGGCCTGCTACACAAATATTCTCGAGGCAAAACAAGTGAAGAAAAGCCTTTTCTACTTCTTAGCCGATGCATTCTTTACATTTCTCTGCGGCTAACTTAGCACTCACGTATTAAGGCTCCCCCAATTTTCAAGGGCATATCTCGCCTTAACACATATGTTAGGCCTCATCTCACGCCTCAAGCATCTCAAGCCTCTCCTCTCAATTATCTTGGGTTCGTCCCCAAGTGTTACCCCTGACTTGCCTTCCCGCAGTTTTAAAGAAAACTAACTACCTCAACGTAGGACAGGCTCGCACAACAATTTCCGAGACAGCTGAAATAATATCAATATAGCATGCAGAGAATTACCTGACTAACTTTATGCTGCTAGTTACGTAAATTACCCAACGGTGTTGGCGGATGGCCTTTGTTCATATCAATGACTCTCTTCCCCAAATAACTACAGCAAACGTGGAATAACATAAAACACACAAGCAAAAAACATGAACACAAACAGACTAAGTAATTCCTAATGCGGGACCCTCTACCCTTTTAACTAACATAAATATGTACAAGTGGCATAGGTGAAGAGCATACACACCCCCTTTGCCAGATATTTACCGTTACATGAAACTAACCAGACTACAGCTGTAATAGCTGTTATTTAACAAGACTAACTAGTAGCTAATTTCCCTAACCTGAATGTACTTTCCCTACAAGTATCATGCCATTTAACATTGGATTTTGGTACTTATCTTTCGTAGTCAGTCGTCATTCACCCCGGATTTCACAGCCACATGTCTAGGCTGCTTAGCTGCTCATAATTCTGGTGCTACACAATGGTTGGCAGGTCCAGACGTTGATACCACGTTCCTCCATGATTCTCTCCTGGGTTTCTGCAGAATACAAGTAGATTAATACCAACTTCTTCACCGCTTAACGTGTACACTATACACGATGCCGATCCTGATGTTAGGCTGTAATTGGCTCAGCCTACACATAAATATTAGTCCGAAATATGTGTCATCAGTTTAAGGGTTCAAACCCAATCGACATAAGTTTATGTAGCGGCTAAATGTACGAGACGCACACGACACATGTAACCCGTTCAAAAAAAACCGCTGTGAGATACCGGTCACAGTTCGGGTGTTCATCAATCTCACGTGCAGCGCTCGAGCTTTAATTAATTTGAATTTCTAAGTAAAATCTACGCGGGACCAACTCGTGGTCTATGGACACGGCGAATTATAACTTAGGACATTAAACTGTCCTGTAAACTGTCCTGTAACTGTCTTGCTCGAGATGAAAATAAAGTAAACTATACACGCGCACAAGTGTATAACGGTCCTTTGTTAATACAAAGAAAGTCTCCCGTTCGCGGACAGCGTGTTACTCGCACCACCAAGTTCAGAAGAATGAGGACGCTTACCCCACCAGGGCTCCTTAAGTAACCACCTACCCCTTTGTGTCACGAGGCGCACCCACGGCTAACGGTAGCTGGGTGACGGTTGACCAGCTTTCTCCTTGTCAACGACTTCTCGTTCAAATGAAATTATTAAATAGAGACTCGAAATGACATTATTAGGATCCAAGAGTGAATGATAGTTATGACTGCAGGTGATCTTTAGTTTGGAACTGTGGAATCCTAGCTTAATGGGGAAATGACCGCTGACGACCTCGAGATGCATTACTGCGAGTTCGAAATTTGTCATCCTGGCATCTTGTTGTAGAGCTCTCATCGTTTGAACCTAGCCACTCCCACACAAAATTCAGTAAAGTTTGAAAGTTTGAACATGGGTAGCGTGCATAGTAACCATGGCAACGACTCGCTTCGAATTCAAACTGGAGGGCTACCCTCTGGAAAATTCCATTCCATACCGCGCCCAGCTTGCTTATAACGGAACTTCAGAGTTCGTACCCTGCTTCTTGCATGCGAATTGATGCGTTGCTAAGAGTACCGTATTACGTATATTGAGGCATTCAGGGAATGGCTCATCCTCCGCCCACTCTGGGTAAAAATTTGCTGCAAGCAAATTTTTAGCAGGAATACAACGCATCATCTCTAACACAGTTGTGGGTCGCTAAGGCACTCTCGTTTCTCACTTCGCAGTCGTTCAGATTCCTCCTTCATGCGTTCATTGGCCGTCCTAGCGTGGTAATAGATGTCAAGTAAAGCTTGAATTTTACGTTGGTTACTAGCACATCCCTTGCATGTATCTTCAGCAGATTGTTCCAGATTTCCATTTACAATGATGTTGACGTCCTCAGCGACTTCTTCTTCTTCTCCTTCTTCTTCTCCTTCTACCAGAATATGTCCTGCTTCCAAGTCTTCCTCTTCCTCGATGTCCTCATCTTCTTCGCCGTCGTAATTTACATCCTTTTACTGGGGTTTGTGGTTTCTTCCGTACGTCCCACCTGCAGCATTGTAACTCGGAGCGTTCGGGTTCAAATCTGGTCCTTGTTGTTCCCTTCTAAACTCACGATATGAGGCACTTTCGGCCCCATGGCACGGCTCTTCTCCTGTTTCTTGAATTGCCTCTTGCCATCTAGCTTCTCCTTGTCTTCTGTTTCTCAACTCCTCCACATATTTCCGGGATTCATTACTACGCTGTTCGTTGCTTGGCCGAAAGTTTCCCGTATTTCCTCGGTTCCTTGGCTCTCTTTCATCCCACCTATAATAAGGTCTTCTGGGTCCTGACCAATTCCCGTACTTATACCTGTACGTCCGACCATTATGGCCATTAGGATAATTTCTTCCTCTCTGTTCCTGCGGATTTCCCCGATGTCCATTGCTTCTCCTGTCATCTATCGGACTCCGTGATTGCCAACTCGAATTCTTCGGTTGATTATTCCCAAATCTCGCATGTCGAGTCGTGGTTTGTGTGCCTGAATTTTGCCGCTCGCCGTTTTTCCGTAATTTCGGCGGCGGTCCCTCATCTTCGCTTACTGTCACAGTATGTACGGCCTCTGAGTTCCTCATGCGAGGTTGATTCTGGCTAGATGTTTGGTCGAGCTGACGTAAAGTGACTTCGGCCTCTGCCACGGTTTTAACGTTCGCAGCGATTAGCGTCCGTTGAACTTCTACAGGTAATTGCCTGGATATAGCAGCGATAATCTCATTCTCGCTTGGGGGCACGTCTAGATCCCTAAACTTAATGACCTGGGCCACAAAGAAAGGAGAATACTTGGTTGGCCACGTGGTTGGATATTTCCTCGTGTATAATTCCATCCGGAGTCCTTGTTGCACAGTGACATCCCAAAATTTCTTTAGAAAGGCCTCCCTAAACTCTTCATACGTGCTAAACGTATATCTGAACGCACTCATCCACTTTAGGGCGTCGTCTCCTAGAAATTTCTCCACAGTTCTGAGCTTTCTCTCTGGAGGTATCTTTAAATCAGACATATAATCCTCAAGCTCACGTAGAAATGCCCGTGGTGTCCTATCCTCTATCCCCGTGAATATCTTCGGCTTGTCCTCAGGAGCACGAATAATATTATATACAGGCGTCCCTCCTGTCGCGTTGGGAGTCGAAGTACGTTCTTCGGGTCTAGGGAGATGTAAAAGATCGTTGAATAATGCGGGCTCGCTGCTCTGGCTTGTAGGTCTCTCCATGCTTTGCTGCTGTATCGAGCATTTAATACGACTGAACTCCTTATTAGTACGTAAATCGATCAGCTCAATTTTATCCTTCATATGTGCTAGTTCCTGCTCCATTGCGCTCAGCTTGCTCTGATTTTTCTGTGTGACCTCACTCCAAGCCTCAATACTAGCACCTACTTCCTGATTGTTTGCCCTCACTAATTCGCGGTCCGCCAATATCATTCTCTTCACTTCCTTCCCTTTTTCAGCTATTTCATCCTCTATTTCTTCCCTCAGTTGTTTCTCCATCTCCAACATCTTTTCCTCAGTTTCCCGTTGCCTTTCCTTAATTTTGATTTCTAATTTGTCTTCCGTCTTCTGCTGGGCGTTAGCAATTTTAATACTAATCTCGGCCGACATGGTTTCAAATCGACTCTCAGTATCTGTAGATAACTTATCTATGGCACTTCGGTTTAAACCTATTTCCGTTCGCGCCCCATCCAAGCTTGACGTCATCTCATCTAAGCGCTTGTCTGTCTTAGTAGCATTTTCCGCCACCTTGCTAGATAATTCCTCAACAGAATTCCTTATCCTTTCAACCTGCATTTGAGTCTTAATTTCTACCTCGTCTAGTCGCTTCTCTACTCTCTCTAACCCTTCACGACAGCATTTCTGCACAGTGTCTATTCTCACCTCTAACTCTCCTGTCACCTGCTTTAATTGCGCGCTTAGTTCCTCACGTAATTTTTCACTGTTATCCGCAACTTGCTTAAATTGTTCATCTATTCTATTTGTGAGCTCCATCACACGCTCCCTTTCGCGCTTATCCGCCTCGTCCGTCTTTTCGTCCATCCTCTTTGAAAGTTCCTCTCCTAGCTTTCCTACTGCCTCGTCCATACGACGTGCACTCTCCTGCGCGTTCAGTTCTAACTTCGCCAACAAATCCTCTAAGGTCATCGACATGATGATACTGTTACAAATGCGACGGCGCGGCTGGGTCACCGGGACGAATGAACTATACGTACGGGTCAATTATTCCCTGTATTCACTGTACTTTAAGAATTATTAAAATTTAAGCTTCTAATACCCTACGTTAATCAGACAGCAATCATGTGGCTAAATAACTCACCACTTAGAAGCTTCCTATCGGACCAAATTTATGTTTTCCTGATACCGCAATAACACAATAAAAGTACAATCACGAGGAATTATTCAAAAAAAAATTTAAATTGTAGCCCCAAACATTTCAGCTTAATAAAAATCTCTAAATATCCTAACTTTTTGGGCTCAAGGCTAAGTGCTAGACAACAGCACATGACCCTGCTTACAACACATCTCCGGTTTGAGGCGAATATTCCAAACAGAGGTTTATCGGCCACAAACCTTTGACATAGACGCAAGCATAATCATACTACTTCACATGGAACTGAGGTCATCCCGTGTATCTAACCTTATTCTAGTTGGAAAGCTATGTAAGATACTGGCAATGAACATTTGTACGCAAACAGATGTTCAGGCTGTCTGTGACGATTCATATCTGAAGGATATGTCATCGTCCACTTTACCTCATTGAGAAATCATTCTATTGTCCTCAGGCTCAAATAGAGTCATTTAATTTGTCAGACATGCCTTGCTTATCGGCTCATGTTTCTCATTTCACCTAACACTAGAATTTAAATGCCGATTCAGATCTAACGTTATCTGGTGCATTTAGGCTTTCCTGATTCTTCCTAAACGCACGATTTCAATCGAAACCTTGCCCTTATGTCCGTATACTAACACGTATACCCGCACATAGGACTGCTAGACTCAAGATGTCTAACGCTAGATTGCCAGGTTTTAGTGCACCCAGGTTCGAACTTAACTACTACATTAAATACTAAATGCCTGACTTCGAACCAATGCCCTAACATGATAACGAAATAAATATAATAACTACACTTGTGGGCGTCTTACGCTATGGCGCTAAAGAAAGTAGACACAGCTCAAATGGCACTCGCCTCATGTTCTAATTCCATGGTTTATTCCGAACAAGATTATAAGCTCTGTCCAAATACTAATAATCATAATAACGCATCCACACTTAGGGTCATTATATACATATCTTTCCTAAAGATGCGCTCTATCAAAATGTCGCACAGTGGATACAATATTATGATCACGCACGTTAAAATAATGCTAACACTACGTCGCGAAAAGGATACGTCAGGTGCCGCCCAAATGACGATTGCCCCAAAGTTGTACAGGCGCCATAAAATATATGTACCATTTCCTGCCTTTATTCCCGACTAGACTCAGGGTTCGGTAAAGCGGTGGTCCTGTTCGATGAATTTTGGGCGACTCAAAAAAATTAATCTATACTTATACTAATGAGTATATTGACAGGAAGAATGGACATATATATTGAAATGAGAAACGCTAATGGGGTAAAATGGATTTATTAATCCCGAGAAAAACATATAAATGGTCCATGCTAAATGGAATATTATAATAATAACCGAAATCGACCTCAAACCAGTCGTAAATATAATTAATTACACTGCGTAAAGCGCTTACAAGAAATATTACAATTTAAACAAGCAACAAGATCGGGTTCAGACCCGACGAATTACAGTGAAATCCTCGTGACTATACAGGGGAATTAGTCGTCAATATAATTAAGCTGATTGGTTAAAATTTTAGCAATTACAGGTTAATTAATTATGGGCTGACGTTATAACAGCTGACATACAAACGGTCAACGACCTAAAAAAATTGATGAATAAGCCTCTAACGACAAAATTAATTGACGATTAAATTATTTGACGACTAAATTATCTGACGACTAAATTATTTGACCCATCGTATTTTCATGGCTGACTACTCCGGATAAGAACCATAAATCCAATATGATTGCCCGTAGGCCGTGTTGTAACACAACGTCTCTGTGATGAACCGGTAGGACTAATACATTCCTGAAATAGCTAATACAAATATTTACATTCCGTCTAAATTGCGGATACAAACATATAAAGACACTATGGCATAAGGGGGTTCCCTAATTAACTTATGTGCTACACAGCTTCGACCGTGGGCTCGCGGGCTCACCAAATCAGTCCAGGCAGAACTGGAAATCAATGAAATCAGCTGACGAGCTGTCATGCACCAAAAATTTCACAAGACATAAATCACATAAACAAAGCAGAAGATCGCACCTGTGGAAAGAACTACATACAGATATATATATACACACACTAATGATGATATCTGGGGAGTCGAACTCGTATGCAGACGGCGTCAGATTTTGCGTCTTGACAGACACAAAGTTGTCAATATTCTCGGCTCTGTAACAATCAGCTGTGGAGGAAAACAAATACTGAGCTGTCGAGGGAAGGCACCCTCAGGGCGACTTTCACTTTCACACAGTAGGGGAGACATATTCTCTGCCAGTGGTTCACTTGACTAACGGTACTGCAAGTGGTCAGGTCTTGGCCTGCTACACAAATATTCTCGAGGCAAAACAAGTGAAGAAAAGCCTTTTCTACTTCTTAGCCGATGCATTCTTTACATTTCTCTGCGGCTAACTTAGCACTCACGTATTAAGGCTCCCCCAATTTTCAAGGGCATATCTCGCCTTAACACATATGTTAGGCCTCATCTCACGCCTCAAGCATCTCAAGCCTCTCCTCTCAATTATCTTGGGTTCGTCCCCAAGTGTTACCCCTGACTTGCCTTCCCGCAGTTTTAAAGAAAACTAACTACCTCAACGTAGGACAGGCTCGCACAACAATTTCCGAGACAGCTGAAATAATATCAATATAGCATGCAGAGAATTACCTGACTAACTTTATGCTGCTAGTTACGTAAATTACCCAACGGTGTTGGCGGATGGCCTTTGTTCATATCAATGACTCTCTTCCCCAAATAACTACAGCAAACGTGGAATAACATAAAACACACAAGCAAAAAACATGAACACAAACAGACTAAGTAATTCCTAATGCGGGACCCTCTACCCTTTTAACTAACATAAATATGTACAAGTGGCATAGGTGAAGAGCATGCACACCCCCTTTGCCAGATATTTACCGTTACATGAAACTAACCAGACTACAGCTGTAATAGCTGTTATTTAACAAGACTAACTAGTAGCTAATTTCCCTAACCTGAATGTACTTTCCCTACAAGTATCATGCCATTTAACATTGGATTTTGGTACTTATCTTTCGTAGTCAGTCGTCATTCACCCCGGATTTCACAGCCACATGTCTAGGCTGCTTAGCTGCTCATAATTCTGGTGCTACACAATGGTTGGCAGGTCCAGACGTTGATACCACGTTCCTCCATGATTCTCTCCTGGGTTTCTGCAGAATACAAGTAGATTAATACCAACTTCTTCACCGCTTAACGTGTACACTATACACGATGCCGATCCTGATGTTAGGCTGTAATTGGCTCAGCCTACACATAAATATTAGTCCGAAATATGTGTCATCAGTTTAAGGGTTCAAACCCAATCGACATAAGTTTATGTAGCGGCTAAATGTACGAGACGCACACGACACATGTAACCCGTTCAAAAAAACCGCTGTGAGATACCGGTCACAGTTCGGGTGTTCATCAATCTCACGTGCAGCGCTCGAGCTTTAATTAATTTGAATTTCTAAGTAAAATCTACGCGGGACCAACTCGTGGTCTATGGACACGGCGAATTATAACTTAGGACATTAAACTGTCCTGTAAACTGTCCTGTAACTGTCTTGCTCGAGATGAAAATAAAGTAAACTATACACGCGCACAAGTGTATAACGGTCCTTTGTTAATACAAAGAAAGTCTCCCGTTCGCGGACAGCGTGTTACTCGCACCACCAAGTTCAGAAGAATGAGGACGCTTACCCCACCAGGGCTCCTTAAGTAACCACCTACCCCTTTGTGTCACGAGGCGCACCCACGGCTAACGGTAGCTGGGTGACGGTTGACCAGCTTTCTCCTTGTCAACGACTTCTCGTTCAAATGAAATTATTAAATAGAGACTCGAAATGACATTATTAGGATCCAAGAGTGAATGATAGTTATGACTGCAGGTGATCTTTAGTTTGGAACTGTGGAATCCTAGCTTAATGGGGAAATGACCGCTGACGACCTCGAGATGCATTACTGCGAGTTCGAAATTTGTCATCCTGGCATCTTGTTGTAGAGCTCTCATCGTTTGAACCTAGCCACTCCCACACAAAATTCAGTAAAGTTTGAAAGTTTGAACATGGGTAGCGTGCATAGTAACCATGGCAACGACTCGCTTCGAATTCAAACTGGAGGGCTACCCTCTGGAAAATTCCATTCCATACCGCGCCCAGCTTGCTTATAACGGAACTTCAGAGTTCGTACCCTGCTTCTTGCATGCGAATTGATGCGTTGCTAAGATTACCGTATTACGTATATTGAGGCATTCAGGGAATGGCTCAGTATTCCCCGCTTTACTTATTTTCGTCTCACTTCGGCCATGCCAGGGCTCGCGTCAGTTACACGAAGCACATAGGTGAAAGTAGACGCTGTCCATTCTGTGTATGTTCCCTTTGATTTTCAAAGCTTTCAGATAGAGCAACACTAACACTAATTGTATGTGCTGACTGTGGAACTATGACTTTCCTGTAGCGAGATTTCTCAGCCCAGTAGACAGACCTACCAGCGTTTCCTCTTGCTCTAGTATTTGGATCTCAGCTATGAAGGTGCTCTTATTGGCTACAATCCCAGGCATGCTTTAAATATAATTAATTTGAATTTATTTTATGATAAGACACGTCTAAAAATAAAATAATAACATCCATATACGATGTATAGCAAACTTACACCTAATAAATGAATGATAGCATCAAAACCCTTCACGTACATGCATTTTCTTGCCCACCAATATTAGTTACGGTATTATAACTCCAACAACTATTGGCTTACATTCTTAATAATGAACTCCAGAGTGTGCATACGGAAACAACGAAACTGCTTAACTTGATGCTGTCTATTCCGTTAATATCAGTTTCTAGTGAGTGCGCTATGAGTGCCTTGAAACGAATAAAAACCTATATAAGGAATTCAGTGACCAACCATATAAGCCCTACTGTCTAACTTGGGAACTGTAGCTATAGAGAAGGAACTGCTGTGGCACCTTAGTAAGACGCCTGACTTCAAGGCGAGAGTAATAGATATATTTGCTGAAATGAAGGACAGGCGAATTGAACTCATTTACAAGAATATTGTTTAAGGTGACCTATACGAAAATATATTTATTTCTCTTATTGAATCACATAACAGAGAATTATATTGCTATTCTTTATTCTAAATGTATGTTGTAAACTGACAACTCCCCGCTGCCAGTTTAGTCTATATGCAAAAATGAAACGAGTGCACATAGGGCTATAGGTTGTTATAGAGTCTGTATTACTTTCAGAGTCATTAATATAATATTTCAGTGTTTAAATTTCCTACTGGCGTGTTTCGGAAACAAAAGTGGATCATAGCTATCCATCGAATCTAATTCATCCCTTCAGCAAGCTCGGTTGTGTGCATAAACCACTTCGACGAAGTTTCGTAATTAGGGACGATTCCGTTAAAAGACCTGATGAGTCTCTTCTAACTATAAAACCTAACCATTTACAACTCTCAAACGTTGCTATTCCTAAGTTTTAAAATGTGCCTGCCTATCTGTATAAAAAATCTTCCAACAACGAGCAAAAATCCTATTCAAAGACAAGAAGAAATTGAAAAACGGGAAGAGGAAGGAAAGAAAGCTGAGGAAGAACATGACAGGATCAAGGACTTCGATGACGTTCAGGGTAATTTCAGTATTAAACGCAAATTAGATTTGGACAAAGTTTCCGTCAACTTTAACAGCGTGCAGTTCTTTCGAATTGACACCCGTAGGTGATCTGCGTGTCGTGATGAGGATGAAATGATAATGGAAATACACATACACCCAGCCGCTGTGCCAACGGAATTACGGTATCGAATTATGGTTAAAATTTATGACCTTGACGGGAATCGAAATCGAGATCCCTGTGATCAAAGGCCAGCACACTAATCATTTAGCCATGGAATTTTGTGGAATTGAAGAATGAGTCGTATAGATAAAGTATCTCCCTCATTGCAGAGCATTTTATCTTATAAAAAATCAAGGGGGTCCGCTGTCTATAATGTCATTTATTTCGCCGAATTTGGATATATTTTTTCGTTTTATGTCAACTCGAGAACAGATCAGTAGTTTTTAGCTTCCGTGTCTGTTTGTTTCTTTCTTTGTTCCACCATCACGGATAAACGGCTGAATATATCTCAAACAAATTTCATATTTAGGGTCTATTCATATAGGAGCAGCTTTCTGTATGCATACCATTTAAAAATCTCTGAAGATAACTGGGCTTTATACGAAGACTAGAAGAGTTTCTTCAATTTCCTCTTACGCTATTAATTATATTTCGATCAAACTTCATTTCTAGAGTCTACTTATCTAGGAGCAAGTTTCAATATGCATATTATTTAAAAAATCACTGAACATACTGGGGGTTTATAGGACGACCAGAAGAGTTTGTTTCAATTTTCTCATACACCACTGATTATATCTTGTCCTCGCTTCATGTTTATTGTCTACTCATCCAGGAACAGATTTTGACCTGCATACCGTTTAAAACCACTGAATAGACTGGAGGTTTATAGGAAAACCAGAAGGGTTTTTCAATTTTCTATCATACTATTCATTATAAAAGTCTTTAGACTATATGTGAGACATGCCTTCATTTTAAACAAATTTTTCTACATACACAATTTCGCTTTATTCTTCAAATGACGGAGAAAATTACTAATTTCTGGGGGCTTCGTGCTCTGCAGCCATTGATGGACACCCTCGCAGACTTACAGTTATTTGTTCTGTTATTTGCTTTACGTCGCACCGACACAGATAGGTCTTATGGCGACGATGAGGCAGGAAGGGGCTAGGAGTGGGAAGGAAGCGGCCGTGGCCTTAATTAAGGTACAGCCCCAGCATTGGCCTGGTGTGAAAATGGGAAACCACGGAAAACCATCTTCAGGGCTGCCGACAGTGGGGTTCGAACCCACGATCTCCCGAATACTGGATACTGGCCGCACTTAAGCGGCCGCAGCTATCGAGCTCGGTTACAGTTATTTGAATGATCCATAAAGGGTAAAAATCAGAGGATGCATAATATTTACAAGAACTGTCTCGTGGGACATGCCGCATGTGTCACTTCAAGGAGGGTAATGGGAAAACTAAAGAGCCATTTTACCATTTTCGATAGGGCAGATATTAAGGGAGGTATCCTCAACGTAAGAACAATCTTGGTTCGAACTCCACCATCGACTGTCCTGACAATGGTTTGCTGACCTTTCCCATTTTCACTTCCAGGCAAATCCGAGAGAATTCCTATTCATAGGCTACAGCCGATTATATCCATATCCTTACCCAATTTCATTCAACATCATTCATTTAACCTTCATTAGCTCCTCAACTGAAGAAGGGCAGACAGCCGTAAAAACGTGTTGCTTTTAAAGTTTACAGTGGTATGTGAGATTTTTTCCATCACAATGACACAGGATACCGAGCAGGTTGGCCGTACGCTTAGGGACGCGCAGCTGTGAGCTTGCATTCCGGAGATAATGGGTTTGAACCCCACTGTCGGCAGCCCTGACGACGGTTTTGTGTGGTTTCCCGTTTCCACACCAGGAAAATGCTGGGGTTGCACATTAATTAAGGTCATGGCCATTTCTTTCCAATTCCTAACCCATCGCCGCCATAAGTCCTATCCGTGTCGTAAAACCAATTGTTAAAAAGAAAGGAGCCTATACCTCATAATCCAAAGATTAATTGTACTTTCACTTATGTTTGAAATGTGTGACTATTCAAGCACCACGGCAATCTTTATTTCAGTTCAAATGTTACGCAAGTATAATGTTAAATGTTAAGGAGAGTGCCATTAAATTAGAAATTTCATACCGAGTTCGATAGCTGCAGTCGCGGGATAAAGGGCCCTGAAAGGTTTCTAGTTATGAGTCTTGGCTAGCTCTATTAAACTTTAAAACGTTCGAAAATCACTTCCGGCCTGAATGCAGTTCAATATAGCTTGTTTCTTTACTCATTTTTTAATTACAATCCTAGCCAAATTGACTAATTTACATAATTCTTTCCGCATCGTGTTACTTGATTCAATACCCTCAGGCATTTTTGGATTTTTTAAAATTTCCACACCCGAATGTATTTATAAGGGCTTAAGTGAAACTCGGCATTGCCTCACATTAGCACTCGTAGTGGTGCTTAAGTGAAATAATGCACTGACTCACAACAGCGCTCGTGGTGGTAGAAAAGGGCAAACTGCTAATCTAATCGAGTAAAACAAGGATTGTAATTTTCAGGAATAAATAAATAATGTATTCGCATAATTTATTACATTTTATTTACCTAAAATTCATAGCTCATATCACTAGGATGTTTTCAACAATTAGTTGGTTGCCTGAAGGGCTAGAAATGTTAATTTTTTAGTGGCAATACATAATTTCCGAGGAAATTAGCTTTCTAGTTTTAACCTTCGTTTGAAATTAACACGCTCGATCAAAGTAATCAATCTTATAAACATTTACTTTTTGTCCTATCTTGAAAGCTGTTTGATTACAATATTGAAGATTTCATTCGGAGTTGCGTTGGTCGTGTAGCTTCAAATTACATACTACATTACGCATGTAATCAATAGTGGATGATCCCTTTGACACTAGGAACTCAAAGCATTCCTCGTTTCGTATACGCGTGACTTGTAACAGCGTCAGTATATAGCTGAAATGGTCAAGCGATTTCCAATATTCATGTGACGTAATATATTGGACTACCTCGGTGTAATACCTACACATTGGTCATAGAAGCATTATCCGGAATTTCAAAGCTAGAGGTCTATATCACATACATAATGGAGGCTGACTTTGAAATCGGTGCTCGGATACCAAGCCTAACATGACAAAGAAAATCAGAAAGAGATTTCACTAACGCCATTATACAACAAGGTCAATGACCTTCAAATTGTTACGCAGTTTAGTTATTTTGCTATTTGTTTTACGTCGCACTGGCACAGACAGGTTTTATGGCGACGATAGGATAGGAAAGGCGTAGGAATGGGAAGGAATTGGCCGTGACCTTAATTAAGGTACACCCCGGCATTTGCCTGGTGTGAAAATGGGAAACCACGGAAAACCATCTTCAGGGCTGCCGACGGTGGGGTTCAAACCCACTATCTCCCGGATGCAAGCTCACAGCTGCGCGCTTCTAACCGCACGGCCAACTCGCCCGGTCTCTTCTTTCATCTTTACTGCCTCACATTAAGTTCTTCGTATTAAATGAGCGAATGATGTGGGTAGATTTGTCATTTGGAGTAATTAGGACTAGACTTGTCTTCGTGTATTCACCATGTGAGGGTGCAGATGAGGATGAAGTTGACAAGTTTTATGAAGCATTGAGTGACATCGTGGTCAGGGTCAACAGCAAGGATAGAATAGTGCTAATGGGCGATTTCAATGCGAGAGTTGGGAATAGAACTGAAGGACACGAAAGGGTGATTGGTAAATATGGGGAAGATATGGAAGCTAATGGGAATGGGAAGCGTTTGCTGGACTTCTGTGCTAGTATGGGTTTAGCAGTTACGAATACATTTTTCAAGCATAAGTCTGTTCACCGCTACATATGGGAGGCTAGGGGTACCAGATCCATAATAGACTATATATTAACCGACTTAGAATTCAGGAAATCTATTAGGAATGTACGAGTTTTCCGGGGATTTTTCGATGATACAGACCCCTATCTGATATGTAGTGAACTAAGTATCTGTAGGCCCAGGGCAGAGAAAGTGAAATCTGTCTGCAAACGAATAAGGGTAGGAAATCTCCAGGACGAGGAAATGAGACAGAAGTATATGGATATGATTAGTGAGAAGTTTCGAACAGTAGACAGTAAGCAGGTTCAGGATATAGAAAGTGGATGGGTGGCATACAGGGATGCTGTAGTAGAAACAGCAAGGGAATGCCTAAGAACAACTGTGTGTAAAGATGGGAAAATGCGAACATCTTGGTGGAATGATGAAGTGAAAGCAGCTCGTAAACGTAAAAAGAAGTCTGATCAGAAATGGCTCCAAACAAGGTCCGAAGCAGACAGGGATTTGTACGTAGATGAAAGAAACAGAGGGAAACAAATAGTTGTTGAATCCAAAAAGAAGTCGTGGGAAGATTTTGGTAAAAACCTGGAAAGGCTACGTCAAGCAGCAGGGAAACCTTTCTGGACAGTAATAAAGAATCTTAGGAAGGGAGGGAAAAAGGAAATGAACAGTGTTTTGAGTAATTCAGGTGAACTCATAATAGAAATCACTGGAGAGGTGGAGGGAATATTTTGAACATCTTCTCAATGTAAAAGGAAATCACTCTAGTGGTGTTGCCAACAGCCAAGCTCATGGGGAAGAGGAAAATGATGTTGGTGAAATTACGTTTGAGGAAGTGGAAAGGATGGTAAATAAATTCCATTTTCATAAAGCAGCAGGAATAGATGAAATTAGACCCGAAATGGTGAAGTATAGTGGGAAAGCAGGAATGAAATGGCTTCATAGAGTAGTAAAATTGACATGGAGTGTTGGTAATGTACCTTCAGATTGGACAAAAGCAGTAATTGCACCTATCTATAAGCAAGGGAACAGGAAGGATTGCAACAACTATCGAGGTATCTCATTGATTAGTATACCAGGCAAAGTATTCACTGGCATTTTGGAAGGGAGGGCACGATCAGTCGTTGAGAGGAAGTTGGATGAAAACCAATGTGGGTTCAGACCACAGAGAGGCTGTTAGGATCAGATTTTCAGTATGCGCCAGGTAACTGAAAAGTGCTGCGAGAGGAATAGACGGTGTGTTTATGTTTCGTTGATCTAGAGAAAGCATATGACAGGGTACCGAGGGAAAAGTTGTTCGTTATACTGGGGGACTATAGAATTAAAGGTAGATTATTAAAATAAATCAAAGGCATTTATGTTGACAATTGGGTTCCAGTGAGAATTGATGGTAGAATGAGTTCTTCGTTCAGGGTACGTACAGGGGTTAGACAAGGCTGTAATCTTTCACCTTTGTTGTTCGTTGTTTACATGGATCATCTGCTGAAAGGAATAAAATTGCAGGGAGGGATTCAGTTAGGTGGAAATGTAGTAAACAGTCTGGCCTATGCTGACGACTTGGTCTGAATGGCAGACTGTGCCGAAAGCCTGCAGTCTAATATCTTGGAACTTGAAAATAGGTGCAATGAGTATGGTATGAAAATTAGCCTCTCGAATACTAAATTGATGTCCGTAGGAAAGAAGTTCAACAGAATTGAATGTCAGATTGGTGATATAAAGCTAGAACAGGTCGATAATTTCAAGTATTTAGGTTGTGTGTTCTCCCGGGATGGTAATATAGTAAATGAGATCGAATCAAGGTGTAGTAAAGCTAATGCAGTGAGCTCGCAGTTGCGATCAACAGTATTCTGTAAAAGGGAAGTCAGCTCCCAGACGAAACTATCTTTACATCGGTCTGTTTTCAGACCAACTTTGCTTTACGGGAGCGAAAGCTGGGTGGACTCAGGATATTTTATTCATAAGTTAGAAGTAACAGACATGAAAGTAGCAAGAATGATTGCTGGTACAAACAGGTGTAAACAATGGCAGGAGGGTACTCGGAATGAGGAGATAAAGGCTAATTTAGGAATGAACTCGATGGATGAAGCTGTACGCATAAACCGGCTTCGGTGGTGGGGTCATGTCAGGTGAATGGAGGAGGATAGGTTACCTAGGAGAATAATGGACTCTGTTATGGAGGGCAAGAGAAGTAGAGGTAGACCAAGACGCCGATGGTTAGACCCGGTTTCCAACGATTTAAAAATAAGACGTATAGAACTAAATGAGGCCACAACACTAGTTGCAAATCGAGGATTGTGGCGACGTTTGGTAAATTCACAGAGGCTTGCAGACTGAACGCTGGAAGGCATAACAGTCTATAGTGATAATGTATGTAATGTATGTAATGTATGTTATGTATGTATGTAAATCTATTTTGGTAAAACTATTAATTGTATATGAAAGGAATGTTCATGATATCTGTACCTTCCCTAGGAGACATTCCCACAAAGTTTCGTAAAATCCATATGTTCGGTAAAAAAAATCCTTTTACCTCCGGAGTGTCGCCTTAAGTCTTTTTACAAGTACAGTTAGATTTTGATATATTTTTGGTAATTTCAATAACTTGGAAAAATTCCTGTGTGGAATTATCTGCATAAAACCGCACTCATGGTAGTTTATATGATATCGGGGCTGATGTTCTAGCTATGATATTGGCATAACCGGGA
Organism: Anabrus simplex; assembly: GCF_040414725.1. Lineage (NCBI taxonomy): Eukaryota > Metazoa > Arthropoda > Insecta > Orthoptera > Tettigoniidae > Anabrus > Anabrus simplex. The sequence continues at coordinate 306,072,224 of NC_090265.1, read as the reverse complement.
ATGATAAGTGTACCGGGAGGTACACCTCAACTTCGCACATTCAAAAGATGCACCTTAAAGAACTCAATCTATCTAACCAAACGTGAAACTCGCACTACATGAAGTTGGAACTTTAATCAGAAGATGCCACCACTGAAGTGTTAAGTAATTGTGTTATTGTGAAGTTGCCTAAACTGACTGGATTTATTTGCTTTGTGTTTGTTTACTTCAAGAAGTTTGGACATTTCTCCATAGATGGCAGTACAAAAACCATGGTCATGCATTCTGGTGCAAGGTAAAGAAGCTGTTATGGAAGGAAATATTATGTTCATCGGTTTTCTCTAGTTAATCAACTTTCAATTGTTTTTTGTATATATATTGAAACGGGAATGCCCTGCGAGCATTCGCGTTCATGTATTTCTTGAAAGGAACTCGCTAACACCCGGCTGTATGCATTCAAATCGTGCGCCGAGCGCGCAGGCATTGTGGGAGACAGCGTGCAAGCTAGCACTGCTTCAGAGTGCCAGCCAAGGCCAAGTGACGTCACACCGAAGGTTCTCTCTTGTTCTATGGCATTTCATCATGAACAGAATGTAATATCATAATTTCGAGAACGTCACCTTGTAGGCCTGAACAATAAATGCTGCTAGCCAAAATTTCATGTAAATCGGCTTAAGGATGGCCGAGATATAAATTTTTCTAGATGCCCACATGTACAACCACGCCGCTGACCTTCCGCAATAAAAGGGAGTCGCCAGCCTGGAGTAAAGCAGTGTGCAGTATGCAGTGAGTGTGTGTCACTTAGTGTATGTGTGCGAGCAAGCACATCGTCGCCTCACTATATGGTTCGTTACTCTGTCCGAATGAGTACATGGGTTCGAAAGTGTTAACGTTGGAAGCCTTCTCCGTGGACTTTGACTTTGCGCGTGAACGAAAGCTTAATTTCGTTTCTATCAGTCTGTAGGGCTGTGCAATTGTATTTCGTTTGTGGATTGTGAATTTAAAAAACTGTGCGTTTGAAACTGTGCTGTAGTTATTTCCTCTACCGTGTTAAGCTGTCTCATAAAATCGTGCCCTAGCAACTGAACAATTCTTTTACGAACAGTGTCACGTTATTTTGTAAAGAACAGTGCTTACTTTTTCTCCCTCAAAGGCTGTGTCTATCACTCCACGTGAAAACAGTGTTAACTTAATATCTCCTATCATAAACTGTGCCAACCTTCAATTCATTCAGAGACTATGTCAAATCCCCTCATAAAACTGTCAAAAATTACGCCTCAGTGATAACCTTGCCTCTGGGAAATTACGACGTAACAGAACTTGGACTGTCATAAACTGTTTCTTTATATTTTCGTAGAAGCTCTAATTTATTTTAACGAGAGTGTGCGTGCCGAACTCATTGCATACAGTGCAGAGACTGTATCCAAAGAATTTAATTTCTTTTTTTTTTTTGAGATTGAGCGAAGTGCTTAATTATTGCATCTTTTGCTAGGGGTTTTACGTCGCACCGACACAGATAGGTCTTATGGCGACGATGGGATAGGAATGGCCTAGGAGTTGGAAGGAAGCGGCCGTGGCCTTAATTAAGGTACAGCCCCAGCATTTGCCTGGTGTGAAAATGGGAAACCACGGAAAACCATCTTCAGGGCTGCCGATAGTGGGATTCGAACCTACTATCTCCCGGATGCAAGCTCACAGCCGCGCGCCTCTACGCGCACGGCCAACTCGCCCGGTAATTATTGCATCTCGGAAGGCTCCAGATTTCTTTCGTTGTTTATTATTTCAGGTACGATACTGCATTATTCCCACGGAACTGTGACTTTGATTTCATCTCCGTTTCAAAAGTGCGTCCAACACCGTTTACTGTGGAAACTATTCAAAATTGCTTCGCCTTAATTCGCAGTGCGGTAGAAAAATGTCGCACCAGATCCCCTTGACATGCTGTGCAGAAGTTCTTCATTTCACCGTTCCTTAACAACTGTTTCATGCTGCACGATCTGCCTCGGGTTCGAGTCGACGTCAACGTCCAGTGCTTAGAGAACAACGACGCGGGACGACGGCGACACCGACGACGCCGACGCCGCTGAACAACATCGCCTCCACACCTTCAAGGGCAATCTCACAATACATCTGTGAAAGGTGATATAATTCCTTTGCTTATCTCTTGAATAAACTGCAAGTTCCACTTTAATCTTAAGTTTATTTGACTACCCTTCTCTCACACTCTCTAAGCATGAGCCGTACACGCCTTGACGTTATTCATGCTCTCCGAAAAATTGAAGTACGGGCGTTCCTGTTTCAGAGAGAAGGTAGTGAATAGTAAAGTGGCACCCGTGACGGTGGGGCCAAATTAAAGAGAGTACAAAGTGATAAACATTAACTTTGATGAAATCAGTGATATTTCAACTTTGAACTTCAAATAGAAGTGAATATTTCAAACTTTAACCTCAGTTCAGTGGATACTTTAAATTTTACCAAGTTCAATTCAATGACTTTGATGAAGTCCTGAACTCGTGGCACAGAACTCTGATTAAATTTATGGCACAAGTGATTTTTTTCTCTTTCTTAAACATTTCAGGCACAATATTTAATTTTATGCTCAGTCTCATATAAGTGTTTCATATTTGTGTTGGTGAACTATTGAACTTTACCATTGGACAATAATGGTGCTTTTACATATGAACTGAATGATTGTATTTTCTGCATTTTGTGGAAATAACGACATTAATATGGAGAATATACTAGCTGCTATTGAGGCTTTAAAAGTCAGTCTAAATGACAGGATAGGATTACAGAGAGTAATGCTACTTTAGGTCGTAGGATTGCTGAATCCAATGCTACTTTAGGATCTCAAATTAAAGAGTCTAATCCTGCATTAGGAAGTCGCATTGATGCCACTAATAATACCTTAGGAGCTCAACTTAGAGAAGCTAATGAGGCCACTAATGCTAGTATAGATCAGCTCAGGGAGGCTAATGAAGTAACCAATCGCAATATCACTCAGCTTAGGGATGCGAATGAGGCCAACATTGTAAAACTAACAGAATCTGTTGATCAAAAGTTTGTAGAAGTTAACAATAATTTAGTACGTAGGCTCAATAGCGCAAGTGACGAAATTGAGAAACGGTTTAAAGAATCTAACAAGAGAATGGATGCTAAGTTTACGGAAATAAATGAAAAATTAACACGCGACTTAAAAACCATTAAGCAAGACATTAAATCACAGGTAGCAGAGGACTTAAAAACTGCTTGCCCTTCTTCTCAGGAAGTCCTTAAAGAAGTAGAAAACTTAAAGGAAGAATTTCAAGAGTCCCATGCCCAATTGTCACTTGCGCAAACTAAAATAGCTTCTATTCAAGACATACTTCATGAATCTGTTAAAAATAATTTCATGAAGTTGGGAAACGAAATTGCTCTTCTGAAAAGTCAGCAAGAGGAGGCCGATAAACGCGTCAAGACCCAATTAGATAATGCTCACACGCAGATTACTCGTATCTGTCGCGATGTAGCAGAGGTTAAAACCGACTTAGAGAGGGAAGACAAGGAAATTGAGAATTCCGTACAGGGGAAAATTAAAACCCTAAAACTCGAACTCCAAGGAGGTATGGAAGCTCTCAACAGCAAAGTATCCCAAATTGAACAGGATGTTTCATCATCTAGCCTTCACAACACTAGCGGAGAATCCATGAATGTTTCCACAGTTTTTAAAATGACTGAGGAAAAACCAGCCAAATTTTCGGGGAAGGAGGAGTATATTGCTAACGAGTTTCTCCTTAACCTTGAAGAGTATTTTCAAGAAAATCACGTTAAGACCGACCGCCGATTACGCATTGCATCTCGATTGTTAGAAGGCAGGGCGTTAATGTGGTTAACTGCTTTTAAATTCAATATCAGCACTTACGAAGAGTTTAAGGAAGCCTTACTTAGACGGTTTTGGAGTGCTGAGGCTCAGCACCTGATGAAACTCCAATTATACTCCAGGAAGTATAACACTTCCGTTAATTCCTCACGATACTCAGATTATGTCATATCTCAGCTTAAAAAGATGCAATTTTTCGACCCTCCTTTGCCGGAGCAAGAACTTATTCAAGTCATAACACTACAATTTCCTCCAAATGTTCAAGAGATATTGGTAGCAGCAAACGTCCAGGACTTAGAGCAGCTCGATGACGTCTTGAGGAGACTCGATACTGCGCACACTCAGAACGTAACAAAAGCAGGTAGAACCAAAGAAACTACGGCTAACTCTGCGGAAGTGAAGACTCCGGTTCAAGTAAATCCAGAACCGCGAGAAGAAAAATAAACTCGCCGAAGTACTCCGTTTCGCTGTAGAACATATAGAGATCGTCCCTACGAAGGGAGGGCTACGTTCCAACCTGGACCTACGTGGAGGCAGGCAGCTAACCAACCCATTGGCAATAAGAACGCCCAGTGGGAAGAATTAAAGAAACGTTGGAGAGGGACTAGGGAATATGTGAGGAATAAGAACAGGGAAGAAGGCTTACCTGGAGCAGCTTCTTTGGAATACCAGGCAGAGGTTCAGAGAAGAAATGATAGAACGGAGATGGATCCCGTAGCTACGGGTACCAAAAAAAAAAACTTTGACGAAGCAATAAAGAGATTGCCTGAAAACCTGGAGGAAGGAGAAGTAATATGTAGCTCAGTCATCAACCATTGGTATTTAGAGGATATGGATTTGCTATATGATGATTCAACACCACGACAGCCTCCGATACAGCGCGGCATACCAATCATTATTACTAAGTTAGGCAATGTTATTGTCAATTCTTTAGTGGACTCAGGATCACAAGCCTCACTAATTTCGCAGAAATTGATAGATGTGGCGCAAGAGACGACCAACATTTCCATCCTGCCTGTTACTCAAGTGAAGGTTAAAGGCATAGTTCCTGACAAGGCTATTAAATGCAAAGTCCAGGCGTTTCTTGATAGAAATTGGTGGTGTTAAGTTCCAACATCTATTTTTAATTTTGACTCAAATGAAGTTTGATTTAATCCTTGGATCGGACTTCCTCATTCAACATGGGGGAATCATTGATTATCCTGCTAATATGATTAAATTTTTCACGTCGAATCTGTAGAGCTACAGTTGATTGCATGTAATGAAGTGAAGCATCCGGAATTGGAGACCGCGGTGGATATAGTAGAAGGCAAGATGAGCGAGGCTCCACGTGTCGAAGAAAGCACCACTTAAATGTTACTGACACTTCACCTTATAAGAAACGGCCTTATCCGATACCCATGAAGTACCTGGAAGAAGCTCGGGTCATCATTAAACAGATGGAGAATGATGGAATCATATCGAAGTGTGTCACGCCTAACATTAATCCTCTAGCAATAGTGTGAAAACCAAATGATAATCTGCGCCTATGCCTTGATTCGAGGGCTTTGAACGATAGGCTTGTGCTAGAATATGACCCCCCTCCTCTACTCCGAGATGTGATCAGGAGATTTCATAACATGAAGGTATTTTCTGCTATGGACATGGCTTCCTCATATTTCCACATTCTTTTGGACGAAGTCGGAAATTTACCGGGTTCATCTTTGATAATGTTGCTTATGCCTTTAATAGACTCCCTTTTGGCATTAAGAACTCTGGTGCAGTTCCCATTAGGGCCTTAGAAGAACAACTCTCCGACGAAGTAAAGGCATTCACCACCATTTATGTGGGCGATATCATCGCGTCTGAGTCCCTGAAACAATATGTACAGGATGTTTATAAAGTACTGGAGGAATTACAGACCAAGAACTTTAAAATTAACGCCATGAAAAGCCAGTTTTTCAAAACTGAAATTTTGTTTTTAGGCCATCTTATTGGAGGGAATGGAATCAAGCCCAATCCGGCTAAGATTCAATGTATTCTAGAATTACCCAAACCCACCAGAATGAAGCACATCAGGCAATTCCTAGGCCTGTGCCAGTTCTTCGCGCAACATTGCCCTAATTTTACTGAAACAGTGGCACCACTGCAGCAGTTGTTGAAGAAGAACAAGAGGTGGAAATGGTCTGATGTTTGCGACAAAGCATTTGTAGCAACAAAACAAAAGATGAAGGACAGTGTTCAATTGGCCTATCCTAACTATGAGCTACCTTTTTATATTGAATGTGACGCCAGCCACATAGGGATCGGTGCAGCCCTTTTCCAATTTGATCCAAGGGAACCTGAAGTTCGCATCTTTCTCTCATTCATGAGCCGCAAGTTAAGATCCCATGAAAAGGGTTATACGATAACAGAATTAGAAGCCCTTGCCATAGTACACTCTCTCCTTTACTGGAAGAAGATAATGTTTGGATATCCGGTGATTATTTACACAGACCATCAAGCACTGACATTTATTCTCAAATCAGACATTACAAGCGAACGCATAACCCGATGGGCGCTTTTTATACAGCACTTTGACATCACTGTCGTTCACAGGCCCGGAAGAAAGAATATCCTCGCCGACGCACTGAGTCGGAATCCGACAGATGAGGTTTCGATCCATGCGATTGAATCCATGAATAACGAAGATGGAGAGTTCTTGCGACGACTAAAGTACCTACCGCAAGCTCAAGGAAGAGATCCTCTAAGCCATGAGCTGGTTCGCTTTTTTAAAGGATTTATCCCTCAAGAAGACGATGAGTATCCTCGTATTTCTAGGATAGCTCAAAAATTTTGCTACCATGACGGTCTACTTCACAAGTACGTTGACCACGCTAGAACATGTGATCGTATTTATGCACCTCCCCGAATAAGGACTGCTATTATATGACATTGCCATTCCATTTCTGGGCATGCCGGTACGGACAAGGTCCTAAACCTGATTAGAGAAAGGTTTACATGGGAATACTTGCGCCGTGACGTCCGTAACACCATCAGGACTTGTGATATTTGACATAAGATTAAAAAAATAACAGGCTCCTCAGGGAATATCCACGACCTTTAATCCCTGAAAAACCTGGCAAGATCTTCGCAATGGACCTATATGGACCTTTGCCCAAGGCATTACGTGCCAACATATACATTGTCGTCGCCATAGATGTATTTTCTAAGCACACTATGTTGCTTCCAATTCAGAAGGAAAATACCGGGAACATTCTCCGCAGGATTCGTCGAAACGTCATTTCCGAGATGGGCAAGCCGGAATTTCTCTTAACAGACCATGGAAGTCAGTTTACCTCCATGGAATTCCAAGTTGCACTGGAAGAGCTTGAGATAAAGCATATCATGAACTCCATCCGACACCGGGAAGCCAACCCAGCCGAACGCGTTATGCGAAAAATCGCGAGATTCTGTACGTTGTATTGTGGCCAGCAGCATTGGAAGTGGGTTGAGGTTCTCCCCATTATGCAAAGGATCGTCAATACCACCATGCAAGGGTCAATTCAGGACATCCCTTCGAGGGTACGTAAAGGCCTCACTCCTGACAGACCTTGGGATCGAACTTTGCCTGATCCACCTGATGCAGCGGTGAGCCAACAAGCTCGCATTACCAAGGCACTTCGGCAATTACGGCATGCTGCTCAAATCCGGGAAAGGAAGTTACGGCATCACAAGTTTCGACAACCCTTACAAGTGGGTGACCTGGTATTAATACGCAAGCCTGCAGTTTCGCACCCTGACCAGGGAATTTATGCTAAATTCTGTCCCTTATTCATAGGACCCTTCAGGATACTTACCGCTCTAGATAATGGTGCCTACGAAGTAGGAAGGACAGATAGCGACGTTGAAGGAATTTTCAATTCAGCCAACCTCAGAAAATACTTTACTAGGAGATGAACAAAAAGAAAATCGTCCAGCAATTTAGTTTTTTCCTGAGCAGGGGGGAGATGAAACGGGAATGCCCTGCGAGCATTCGCGTTCATATATTTCTTGAAAGGACCTCGCTAACACCCGGCTGTATGCATTCAAAACGTGCGCCGAGCGCGCAGGCATTGTGGGAGACAGCGTGCAAGCTAGCACTGCTCCAGAGTGCCAGCCAAGGCCAAGTGACGTCACACCGAAGGTTCTCTCTTGTTCTATGGCATTTCATCATGAACAGAATGTAATATCATAATTTCGAGAACGTCACCTTGTAGGCCTGAACAACAAATGCTGCTAGCCAAAATTTCATGTAAATCGGCGGAAGGATGGCCGAGATATAAATTGTTCTAGATGCCTACATGTACAACCACGCCGCCGACCTTCCGTAATAAAAGGGAGTCGCCAGCCTGGAGTAAAGCAGTGTGCAGTATGCAGTGAGTGTGTGTCATTTAGTGTATCTGTGCGAGCTAGCACATCGTCGCCTCGCTATACGGTTCGTTACTCTGTCCGAATGAGTACATGGGTTCGAAAGTGTTAACGTTGGAAGCCTTCTCCGTGTACTTTGACTTTGCGCGTGAACGAAAGCTTATTTTCTTTTCTATCAGTCTGTAGGGCTGTACAATTTTATTTCGTTATGGATTATGAATTTAAAAAGACTGTGCGTTTGAAACTGTGCTGTAGTTGTTTCCTCTACCGTGTTAAGCTGTGTCGTAAAATTGTGCTCTAGCAACTGAACAATTCTTTTACGAACAGTGTCACGTTATTTTGTAAAGAACAGTGCTTACTTTTTCTCCCTCAAAGGCTGTGTTTATCACTCCGCGTGAAAAAAAAGTGTTAATATCTCCTATCATAAACGGTGCCAACCTTCAATTCATTCAGAGACTATGTCAAATCCCCTCATAAAACTGTCAAAAATTACGCCTCAGTGATAACCTTGCCTCAGAGAAATTACGACGTAACAGAACTTGGACTGTCATAAACTGTTTCTTTATATTTTCGTAGAAGCTCTAATTTATTTTAACGAGAGTGTGCGTGCCGAACTCATTGCATACAGTGCAGAGACTGTATCCAAAGATTTTTTTTTTTTTTGAGATTGAGCGAAGTTCCCACGGAACTGTGACTTTGATTTCATCTTTGTTTCAAAAGTGCGTCCAACACCGTTTACTGTGGAAACTATTCAAAAGTGCATCGCCTTAATTCACAGTGCGGTAGAAAAATGTCGCACCAGATCCCCTTGACATTCTGTGCGGAAGTTCTTCATTTCACCGCTCCTTAACAACTGTTTCATGCTGCACGATCTGCCTCGGGTTCGAGTCGTCGCCTCCACACCTTCAAGGGCAATCTCACAATACATTTGTGAAAGGTGATATAATTCCCTTGTTTATCTCTTGAATAAACTGCAAGTTCCACTTTAATCTTAAGTTTATTTCACTACCCTTCTCTCACACTCTCTAAGCATGAGCCGTACACGCCTTGATGTTATTCATGCTCTCCGAAAAATTGAAGTACGGGCGTTCCTGTTTCAATATCAAAGTTTGCAATACTTCTTTCTCGTTCCGCTAGTTTTGAATCTGGCCAATGGGAATTTTCTGTAATTATTTTTCAGCCTATCACAGGCTTGTCCTTGGTTTTTTGGGTGTAACTTTTGAATTTACCAATAAAAGTGAGAGGGTGTGTCTGGACTGGTAGAGAATCCTCTCGAACCTCCCCTTCGGGTATATAAGCTGAGGGTTTTCTGGCTACCTTGTCACACTGATGGTCGTCTTTCTGAGTGTGTGTGTGTGTGTTAAGGCAGGAGGCGGGGCGCCTCATTATTCGGCAAGCAGAACAACAGCCAGGTAATGGCCACACAAATTCTGTCTTTCTTGCTTTCTTCGCAAATTTATCCGAGGGGAAGGTCTGAATTTCTAACTATGTAACCAGCCTTTTCCAAAATGTAAATGTTCGTTCAACTAATGTAAAAATTTCATAAAATCTTTAACTGTAATTCGGGGATAGAGGGTGCGTTACCCTCTCGAGTTCCCCTTCAACATGGTTTGAGGTGACTACAATTTTGTAACTGTTTTTCTTCTTTTCTGTAATGCCTTAAAGTAACTTTCATTCGAGTCACCTCAGTAGCTTGGGATTAGCCCCTGTACCTCTGGGCCGAGAACCCCGTTAGGATTATATTTTTCATTTAGGAGTGCATGTACACACCTCTATTCATTTTGTGTTCGGGTCATTAATTCAACCTGTTATTACTTTTTCATGAAGGCCCAGTAAGTTGGGCACTAGATACCCCTGCATAAAACTATTTCCATTGTAAATCGTGCCTTGAAAGGCCAGAGATCTTAAAATATTGTGTATTGTTGCCTTGAGTATGCTGTAAGAAATTGAGAACATGTAAGCTCTTTTCTGGGTTTTATTATAGTGAGGAGTGCCTTTGGAAGGCTAAATATTATAACTTTTGGAGCATGTGCTCTTAAATGGGGATACTTCCGTCCTTATCTAAACATTGAGATTTCGCAAATTTGTAAACTGGATCCGGTATCGGGCCGATTATCTTCGATGTTAGGCCCCTTAAAACAACAAACAAACAACGAGTATCCGGTATCTCAGATTTTGTAAACCAAGGGCTTGATGCTCCAAATCTGTAAAAAATTCACTAATCTTGGATTTTCCAAGTCCTGTTTCAAGATTGCATTTTGTACCTGTAACCTCATTATTTCAGTGAGTGAAAAATGTGTTAAGTTTGAAATTCTGAAATAAATATAACCTTTATTTAAAGTGTTAACTAAATTTCTGTTATCGTAGTTAGACCCATTCAACACCCGCTCCTTCTTTGACCTCTTTCTGCTCCGCAGATATCTCCGTAACAATAAGATTTGCCAAGATATCATTCAATTAGTGATTGATGCACTCGTGAGGTAGTACTGGTACCATGTTGGTGAAGATGACTTACTCTACTGCAGATTACCACGAGGATACCAGGAACACGGAACGTGCCCCGATGAGAGAATCTAAAATTGGTGAGCATTTGATTCACCACGTGATACTATGTCTTCAATCTTTAATGAACGTAAAATTTCAGTTCTTCGTATAACTTCGTTATTCCATTTTTAAGTTCAATGAACCTTCATTTTCGCTTTTTAAATTTAATCAGATCACGTTAATTCTCCTGGTTTCCTATCAAGAAGACACTTAATGATTAGTGTCTCATCACCTCACCCCCGGGAAATCCTAGAGTCGGTCCTTCTATTTACAAATTTTGCCTCAGAGCATTCTGCTCTGGATTGGCGCTCATTCTCTCTAGAAAGACCAGTTAATGCAAAACCAGACTGAAAAACCCTGGATATTGATCTAAATAAAACTTGTATTGTTTTACTCGTCAAAATTAGCATCCAAATGAGTGGCGAGTTCTAGGTAAGTCACACTGTCCCCGTGGTTTTTCCCAAAGTTTAAAGGATCCGCCAATGGACAGAAAACCAATCTGATGGCAATGTTAAAGCAATAAAGCTGTCTTAATACGTTTCTGCGCGAGTACAAATTCAAAAGAACAATTGTTAATTATTAATATTAATGTATCGTTACTGGAATATACAGTGTGATTCAGCAGCCCCTTCCAATATCGTTTGCTGCAGCCCAACTAACATGCACATGGATATAGGGGTGATATTCACTTGCAGGCGCACTGTGTGGAACTAAGGTACTGTGAGCACATTTTGCACAGGATTATGAACCCTAGCGAAATGTTATATCATCAATTCGGAAAACATGAAGCCTTGAAACCATGTATCAACGTCCTTTTACCGCGTAACTATGATGATGTGTCGTGCCTCATGACCGGGTGTAACGAAGAGGGGAATCAATGAATAAAACTAGGTAACAGTGCATTAATTAATATCTTAAAACACTGAAGTAGATGACGTATGTACTCTGCTCTCGTCGCACTACCAGCAAGTTTTCTGCGATGTAGCGTAGCGGATGTGTTTAGGCGTTCGCATAGCAATCGACGGAATGTACCTGCGGCGGTTCGAATCCTAACATCGTAAATATTTTTGCATGGGTATGTTTGAATGTGTAAACACAGGTCCACATCTTCCACATTCAAGGAATTCACTCAAGTTATTCATCTTGTGCCCTGCGCATACTCCGCTGCCTATGGCCTGAATGTATTGTAATCTCTGCTGTCATTCGGCAAGTTTTCAGCAAAGAAATACATTGACATGTTCTTCCCTTGGCTATTAGGCAGACTGGACCGCGAATCTTGTTCTCGGACGAATCGCTCTTCCACAACAATGGGAACGTGAATCACCACAACATGCACTATTGAAATCCGTAAAACCCTCACTGGATGCGACAGTTAGCCCATCAAATACAATGGGGAGTGAATGTTTGATCTGGAATGTTTGCTATTTGCTTTACGTCGCACCGACACAGATAGGTCTTATGGCAACGATGGGATAGGAAAGACCTAGGAATGGGAAGGAAGCGGCCGTGGCGTTAATTAAGGTACAGCCCCAGCATTTGCCTGGTGAGAATGGGAAACCACGGAAAACCATCTTCAGGGCTACCGACAATGGGGCTCGAACCCACGATCTCCAGATTACTGGATACTGGTTGCACTTAAGCGATTACAGCTATCGAACTCGGTGGAATGTTTGGGGATCCCCTGATTGGACTTTATTTCTTTGATGGCCATTGGAGGCTACCTGCACTTTCTGGGTCAGGAACTCTCATTACTGCTGGAGGATGTGTTCTGGCACGATCGTTTGACGATGTGGGTGCAGCAGGATGGAGCTCCACCACATACGACGTTCGTAAACATCTGAACAAGGAACTGCCAGGAAATGGATAGGACGAGGAGGCCCTGTTTCCTGGCCCGCCAGATCACCGGATTTAACGCCGTTAGACTTCTTCTTGTGAAGACATTTGAAGAACACCGTTTACGCTCAAGCGTCAGAAAAGCCCGACCAGCTCCGGCAACTCATCATGGACGCATGCCGAGCAATTACACCTGGAATGCTTAAGCGCGCAAGACGATCTATTGGACACCGGGCGCGAATGTGGATAAACCAAAACTGTCATCACATCGAGTATTCGCTGCGATAAAACATTGTCAGGGCAGTTGTGGTCCTATTATTTCCTGTCTGTATGTGTCCGGCCTGCTAACTAATCGGTCCTTCTTAGGGCCACAAACTCATTCATTCACACACAATTTTCATGAAAGCGGTCATTGAACTTACATTGCCTGTGGTACGTATTAAACAAATATTTTCAAATTTTGTAATCTTCGCCCCGGACTCGAATCTCCCACCTGACATGCAAGCCCGATACGCCACGCCTTTACCAACTACACTACGGTTCCGTATGGCACACTGAGTAGCTTATTGCGAGTATTAGGTTTACTGCGGTCGCAATACCAATTTAGTGTTTCGCCAGCGTGTCAGGTTCATGTGATCTAGAGGGCGCACGAATGTATTCCAGTGTTTAATACGAGCATAATATAATGGCGTCCTATCATGGTGAGGCGGTAAATACGAAGATATCCGGTTGTGTTGTCTGAGCATACCGGCAGGGCAGATGTTTTCAGGACGGAATGAATATTGTGGGTTGCATAAAACTACATTGGAAGGCACGGCTGAATCACGCTGCATATGGAGTAATTGGCCTGTGTGTAGACATCGTATAAAATGGCCATTTAAAGAACAGTATGTTTCCAAGACATATCGCTAAAATTGGTCTAATGAATACTACAGCTACAGCTACAGTCCCTACAAATGATATTGTACAGTCTTCTAAATGATATTTCACGTAGTCATATGGACATAATTAAAGTAGGGATGATCTAGCAGAGAGAATAAGATCAAAACAAGCTGAGAAAATGAACTACTATAACGTAGAATAAAGCTTCAATTCATACAGTAATATGTACAACGGGTGAAAGTAAGTTAAATGAGCATTATGTAGCTGCGATAGAACATAGAAACACGTCTCATCGTCCTGCTGTTAATGTCACATCTGCAAGCAGAAGCACGCCTGATCGTATTGTTGTAAGTTAGACAACTGTCGGACTCCTACAAAGGCAACAACACACAATCAAGCTCCTTCCCATAGATACATTAATTTTAAAAATTACTATATTTTTCTCGACTATGATTATGTTTGATATAGCATACTACAGTATGTTATATTACATGAAGAGGATATTTGTTCTATTTCTCGGCTTTGTAAATAGCGAAAGCACCAGTCTGGTGCTATTCACAACGATTATGGTGATAGAAGTATGGAAATGTGGGTCGAGTAACTATAACTCTCTCCCCAAATTAAAAATCTCTCTAAGTTTAAAATATTTAAGGCTAAGCAGAATCTCTTGCAAATAGCGAAAGCAACCTTTGATGCTATTTACAATCGTTATCGTGATAAGAGTATGCAAATTTTGATCAAGTTACCATAAGGTTATCTCGGCAGATTAGCTCTGTTTATTAGTTTTAGAATCTCTTGTAAATAGCACAACAACACTTTGGTGTTATTCAAAATCATTATGCTGAGAAGAGTATGGAAATGTGGATCCAATAACCATAAGCATCTCGGCAGATTAGTGCAAGTTAGAAAAATATCTTGTAAATAGCGAAAGCAATTTGGTGCTGTTCAAATGATTATGCTAATAAGGGTATGGAAATGTGCATCTAGAAAACAAATTAGTCTTGCAGATTAACGCTAGGCTACGAATTTAACATGTTTGAACATAATCTCTCCTTGGCCTTCCCTACACTCGCGCACGTGCCTACTTCGAACACCTAGTCTGTATTCTAGAACCCTTGAGCTGACTTTGTCATGTTACGGCTGGTCGTTTCTTCATGCGTTTCCTACAGCGGGGGAATGTCGTGGCAATATCTCGAAAACGGTGCCAAAGGGCCAAAATCATGATTCTCATGGAAACCCTGTGATATTCCGTGCTGATTCATAGCCTATATTACCCGGAATGACACCTTGCAAATGGTGAAATACATTTTTAAACCAGTCCGGTAGATTCTGACATTACCTGTTACATATACCTGAGAACGGATGTATTCACAAAGATGTACACAAAATGTTGTCAAATTGCATCCACTTAATTTTATTTACAAACTCTTAAACATTTTTCACACATCAACAAACCGCCATTTTTAACAACTGCCTATCACGAAGCACATGGAGATTGCAACCTTGAAACAGTTGATTGCTGACTTCTTACATTAGCATGTCGGCCTAAACACAACACGAATTCACAAGTATAACTCCTGTTAAATCATAACTCCTTTTCCACCATCAAGACCGCTTCCTTATACAGTATATGTATTGCCTGGCCAGGCTTCTAGAAGGATATATCACAACATATCTTCTAGAAAATTCTGGAATGCCGAATACATAGTTACAATTGTGTGGAAGGTTCTAACATAGTTCTAGTGTTATTCTGGATATTAAGGTGCGTTGCACTATGTACTGAGGAATATACACCATATATAAAATCCAAACCAAACCCCATGGCACAACAGCCCAGGAAAGGCCTTGGCCTACCAAGCGACCGCTGGTCATCCTGAAGGTCTGCAGATTACGAGGTGTCGTGTGGTCAGCACGACGAATACTCTTGGCCGTTATTCTTGGCTCTCGAGACCGGAGTCGCTATCTCACCGTCAGATAGCTCCTCAATTGTAATCACGTAGGCTGAGTGGACCTCGAACCATCCCTCAGAAGCAGGTAAAAATCCCTGGCCTGGCCGGGAATCGAACCCGGGGCCTTCGGGTAAGAGGCAGGTACGCTACCCCTACACCACGGGGCCGGCATATCATATATACAGATAATAATAAATTATATAGAATTCATTACAGGTTCTTACTTTAACTAAACTCATATAAAGATATATACAGTACATGTCTCATGACATAACCTCACAAGCAATGCTATCGTAAATAATAATGATATTAATACTAATAAGTGGATGTAAACACTCAATATCCATATATCACAAGTAATAATAATAATAATAAGAAGAAGAAGAAGAAGAAGAAGAAGAAGAAGAAGAAGAAGTATTCGAGCTCCATACTTGCATTATTTACCTATGGGTTACAGAATATTATTTTCAAATTATATCAGTTTATTACACTTGCGTCGGAACCTGTTCGCAGTCTCTCTTTATATATATTATTATAGATGGATATGGGTCGGGAAATGCTTTATTTCCATGTCAGAACACATTTTCTACAACTCTACATAATATATCAGTCATGGGAATCACACAGGAGCAGAACGTACCAGCATACCACATGAGACGTCTTGCTTAAAATGTTGAAAATGCCCTCCGTTAGCGTTGATACATGCATCAACCCCCCGTCCCATAGAGTCCTGGATACGCTGATGTATCCCTGGAGTATTGAGTATGGTCCCTTGGTTACGTTTGATTAACCGCCAGTGTTTTGGTTTCCATTTGACCGAAGGTAATGTTGACAAGCGACTCTCGACATTGTTTGTTTTGGAATGTGACTCACTTCATTACATTACTACAGGTAGCATTAACTATTTAATGTTCATTATGGTCTTGGCAAGCATGTAACTGTTTACTAATGTTCATCAAGGATTTGGTTTACGGTACAGTGCAATGAAAGTGTACACAAATGCGGAGTTGGCGGATGCCCATTTGCGTATGGATTAGCATACGGTAATAGCCGTACCGCTCCCGGCAGCTAAAAAGAGACGGTATGTCTCACGCGCAGCCGGCCTGGAGCGTGTGATGTCAGTGGACCATGGGCCGTCTGCCAGGCGCTGTAACTTACTGCAAATCAGCGTGCCGAGCACCCCGCTTATGTTCCTTATCACAATTATGTTTATGTCGTAATACAAAAACACATGAAAGCCACTAAGATATTGCATAGAACTATTATTTTTATTATTTTGTTTGTGTGTTTTTCGTAAATATTGCAGATATACTTTGAAATTCAGAATAGTAAGACCTGTTGATAATATGTTTAATAATTTTTAAATGTTCCAATATACGGGAAATGTTAGTATTTACAGTTCCCAATCCTATTCACGTACAGATTAAATAAATCAGAGTTTCACAATCAACAATTAATATTAACCGAAACAGGCTGTGGATTTTCAAAGTCTAAATAAAATACACAAAATTAAATACTGCATGTTGTTACTTTTCCTGAAAACAGTAAGTATTGGACTAACATTACTGCTTTTTATTGCTAACAAGATATAATATAATACTAAAAATAATAATAAAACAAACAAACAAACAAACCCCATGGCGCTACAGCCGTTGAAAGGGCCTTGACGTACCAATCGACCGTTGCTCAGCCCGAAGGCCTGCAGATTGCGAGGTGTCGTATGGTCAGCACGACGATTCGTCTCGGTCGTTACTCTTGGCTTTCTAGACCGGAAAATAATAATAATAATAATAATAATAATAATAATAATAATAATAATAATAATAATAATAATAATAATAATAATAATAATAATACATATCCAGTAGAGCATTAAACCCTTTTGACACAAGTATATTAGGGCTGCGATGGTCTGTACAGCCTGCCACCGCACAACATGGCATTTTAACAGCACATACACGATATTTACACTGGAATTCACTTTATTCACGAACAATATGCACAAGTTCACGACTTTCAAAACATTCACAAGTCTCGAAAGTAATTAAATAATTAAAGAATCAATGTGTAGACCGCAGACGAACAGCAATGCACCGATATTCACTGCTTAGAATGACATCACCGACACTAAAGGGTATATAGACTGTTATTAACGCGCCAAACAATGCGTAGTGTAATGGGAGCGACGGTCCAGTGACGTCATGACCACGGGAGTCTACTGCGCATCCGTCTCATGACACCTACCGTCCCTCTTCTAGCTACCGTGGTACCGCTCAACATTTGTATTGGGAGAGATTTCCAGAACGTAAGCAATTGATCGTCGTCTTAGGGAGTATGGGACGTTTATGCCTGCTACTCGTGAATAAGGAGGGCCTAAAAGGACGAGGACACCGCAGCTGGAGCAGGCAATTCTTTATACAGTTGACGACGTCCCCAGTGTCAGCGTAAGACAGTTAGTTGCAAGAAGTAATGTTAACCACATGATTGTCTGGCGGGGACTACTTAGGAACCTGCTCTACCCATACTATTTGTAGTGTGTGCAGGCACTATCAGCAGCTGATTTTCCTGCGCGGCTACACTTCTGCACATTCAACAATGTGTCAACCCTGATCTTAATGCAACTGTGCTGTTCACGGATGAGGGGTCGTTTCAACGTGATCAGATTGTAAATTTTCACAATCAGCACGTATGGGCAGACCTGCTGAGCGAAGAAAACTTGCAGTAACTGCAGAAATAAAACATATGTACTTTCTGGTATCGCTGGAATCATCTCGATCCTGCATAATAACATAACTTAAAGAAAACAGTAACCTGATGTTTTGTTCAAAATATAACGAAAAATTCCGATACTGCCTTTGGAATTTTGCGACATATAAAATGACAGAGATCAGTAAATAGAGACTACACTGTAAGAAATCAGTATCTGCAGAAGTACTGCATTTTAATGTTGTACTTTCATTCTGTGCTCATCATTGACAGAAGAGATTTAAAAATATTGGCTAAAATTTAAGGAAACAGTGTTGGGACATTACTTCCTCGTTCATTTTATTGTTGGTAATCATTCCAGTAAAAGGCTGTTCCAGAAAAATACATTTTCCTGCTTGTTTTATAGTTAATGTGTTAGATTTAACGTCATCCATAAATCAGAAGGTACCGAGAAATTAATTTAATTTTGATCTGTATCTTCTCAGTTATCAATTTCAGGTAGTAACCGTCTTTTTTCCTTAACATGGAAGAACTGTTGAAGCATGTTATGAACAAATATTTTCTGTCAGTGTTTGGGTTGGCATTGTTGCTGACTGTTTGTTAGGGTTTCATGTTCTTCCAGCCAGGCTCAAAGGGCAAACTTGCCATGATTTCTTAGAGAATAACTCGACCAGTTCTGCTACAAGATAAGCCTTTACAAGTGCGACGAAACGTACACTTCATGCACGAAGGAACTCCTCCTCATTTCAGTGCTAATATCCTTCGGCTTCTAAATAACTGAGAAGGATAGGTAGAGGTGGACCTATTTCTGGCCTTCACAGTCTCCGGACTTAAACCCTCTAATTTTTTTGTGGGGGCATTTTAAAGCTTTTGTGTATTGATCGCAGTACATGTTGCAGATAGTCTCCGTGCCCGTATTGTGGAAGGCTGTGAAATCATACGCAAACTCCAGGGATACATGAGTAGATCCAAGATTCAATGCAGTGGTTGGTTGATACATTCGTCAATGCTCACGGATGGCAGTTTGAGCATTTCATATTAGAAGGAGTTTCATATGGTATGCTAATATATACCGTCCATGTGTGTGTTCCCCCTAAGTAATGTGCCGCTGGTGTGTGGAATTGGGGAAAAAAGGTTCCAGTATGGAAATAAAACCTTTCCGGGCGCTTGTTCATACAACACACTTTTCTTCTACTTGTGAGAAATGTGTCCTGAAAATTTGGCATATCTTATTGTACATTTTGATGTCTTAATTATTATATTTACGGAATATCCGCTAAATTTACTCCTGTTTTAGCTTCCAGCTACCATTATATTATTATACTATTATATTATTTTAGACACACAGTAGTTCACATATTACCGATAGTAAACTATGGCGTAAACGGGACGCGTTATTAGGAGAGCAAAGAAACGAGAGTACGGCGCTCTGTGGATCAGTGGTAGTGTCGGGCTCCGGATCCCAAGATAGCGGGTTCAAACCCGGCAGAGGTAGTTGGATTTTTGAAGGGCGGAGAAAAGTCCATCCGACACTCCATGTCGTACGATGTCAGCATGTAAAAGATCTCTGGTGACACATTTGGTGTTTACCCGGAAAAATTCATTAAAGCTCAGCCATAGACGCCCAAGAGAGATCCGGTTTACTCTGTCTGCCATCTAGTGAGCCTAGAGTAAAACGGAACGTCGAAATTGACGAACAGACAGCCAGATGGCGTCAAATCGAAATGTGTGCACACGGTAGCTGAGGCCATACGATTAAAATTATTTTTTAGTAATTAGTACAAGATTGATGGTGACGTTATTTCATTAAGTTTTAACTCTAATGACACAAGCCGCACTGTTGGCCACAAATTGCAAGTTCACCAATAAATATACTTGTTTCACTATTGAACGTTAATTTTAACACTAATAAATTTGATATTATTATTATTATTATTAATAATAATAATAATACATTTACCATGACAGAATGTAATTATCACTTGGTGACTACCAATGAGTCCGCCTCTGTGGTGTAGTGGTTAGCGTGATTAGCTGCCACCCCCGGAGGTCCGGGTTCGATTCCCGGCTCTGCCACGAAATTTGAAAAGTGGTACGAGGGCTGGAACGGGGTACACTCAGCCTCGTGAGGTCAACTGAGTAGAGGTGGGTTCGATTCCCACCTCAGCCATCCTGGAAGTGGTTTTCCGTGGTTTCCCACTTCTCCTCCAGGCGAATGCCGGGATGGTACCTAACTTAAGGCCACGGCCGCTTCCTTCCCTCCTCCTTGCCTATCCCTTCCACTCTTCCCATCCCTCCACAAGGCCCCTGTTCAGCTTAGCAGGTGAGGCCGCCTGGGCGAGGTACTGGTCATTCTCCCCAGTTGTATCCCCCGACCAAGAGTCTGAAGTTCCAGGACACTTCCCTTGAGGCGGTAGAGGTGGGATCCCTTGCTGAGTCCGAGGGAAAAGAAGAACCTGGAGGGTAAACAGATGATGATGATGACTACCAATGAAATAAAATTGTAAACAACCAAATAAATATATTTTTTGCTATTTGCTTTACGTCGCACCGACACAGATAGGTCTTATGGCGATAAAGGGAGAGGAAAGGCCTAGGAATGGGAAGGAAGCGGCCGTGGCCTTAATGAGGTATTGTTCCAGAATTTGCCTGATGTGAAAGTGGGAATCCACGGAAAACCATCTTCAGGGCTGCCGACAGTATTCAGTCTGCAAGCCTCTGTGAATTTACTAAAGGCCGCCACAATCCTCTATTTGTAATTAGTTCTATAGCTTCGTTTAGTTCTATACCTCTTTATCTTTAAATCGTTAGAAACTGAATCTAACCACCGTCGCCTTGGCCTCCCTCTACTACTCTTCACCTCCATAACCGAGTCCATTATTCTCCTAGGTAACCTATCCTCCTCCAGTCATCTCACATGATAAATGATAATGATGATGATGATAATAAAAATTTGCCAAAAGTGCAAGTAAAAGAGCTCCAGCGGTCGCTATATGATCCCTCATTTAGAATATTAATAACGATAATAGTCCGCCTCTGTGGTGTAGTGGTTAGTATGATTAGCTGCTACCCCCCGGAGGCTCGGGTTCGATTCCCGGCCCTGCCACGACATTTTTGGTACGAGGGCTGGAACGGGGTCCACTCAGCCTCGGAAGGTCAACTGAGTAGAGGTGGGTTCGACTCCCACCTCAGCCGTCCTGGAAGTGGTTTTTTTGTGGTTTCCCACTTCTCCTCCAGGCAAATGCGGGGATGGTATCAAACTTAAGGCCACGGCCGCTTCCTTCCCTCTTCCATGTCTATCCCCTCCAATCTTTCCATCCTCCCGCAAGGCCCCTGTTCAGCATAGATTTTAAGGCCGCTTGGGTGAGGTACTGGTCATCCTCTCCAGTTGTATCCGCGACCCAGAGTCTGAAGCTCCAGGACACTGCCCTTGAGGCGGTAGAGATGGAATCGCTCGCTGAGTCCGAGGGAAAACCAACCCTGGAGTGTAAGCAGATTAAGATGAGAAGAAGAAGAATGATAATAACAAATAATGGTAGAACATAAAAGATTCCTCTCAAGTCGTGTTAATAAAAGGTGCAAAACCGGTACTCCGTTGACTGGGACTTCCCTAACACCCCCGGAAATTGTTAGGAAATGGTAGGAGCATACTAAAAAGGCTACCATAAATATGATGAAAATGATGATTATGATGATGATGTTGATGCTTGTTCTTTGAAGGGGCCTAACATCGAGGTCATCGGCCCCTAATGGTACCAAATGAGACTAAATGGAATGACAAATTAAAAGTCGAAAATTTTCCACTGACTAGAATTCAAAACGTGAGGACGAAGAATGAATGGATGGGTATGTTCTTGAAACAATCAGTTGATGCGACCCGCAATACCTTACATTCACACAAACTGACGGAAAAACAATAGGATTACTGACCAAGGGACTGCTGCTATAGCATAACACTAGATCGATGATGCTTGCAGTCTAAAGGGGGTCCAAAATCCGAGTTATCGGCCCCTCATAACGGTACTTATCGCTAGGAAAGTAGAACCATGGTATTTGTCATGTTGCTGTACTAATCAAAAGTAGCAGTGATTCGCGGTATTCCACACATTGTGGTACTACTCACAGGTTATGAAATTCGACATATAATACAGCCCTATGTTTTTCTCACATTGCGGCGCCATTTACAGGCAACGCAACCCTATGGTGTTCATCACATAAGAGTACTAACCGCAGGGACCTGCACTAACCCGTGGTGTTCCTAGTATAGTGGATACTAATCATAGGCAAGGCAGAACCATGGTAACTATCATCCTATGGTCCTGCTCATACGGTGGTACTAATCACAGGTACTGAAAAAGCCGACCGTACGGTGCTCCTATGTGCTACTAATCACAAACCTAGTTGGTACCTTATATAGTGGTACGCGCAAGCAAAAGCGACCCATGGTGTTCCCCGCGTGGTGGTACTATTCACAATTAGTTTCATGGTTCCCAGACAATCATCCCTTGATCGCCTCTTTTGGGTGCATTCTTCGTCTGCATCCCCCACCCACGGGGGGTTGTGTGTTTGGTCCGCGAGAGCTATTTTATTTCCCGCAAGTCCGCCGGCAAGCCGGTTAGGACCCCCTATCCGCCACCTGGGACGCGCCACGTGGGAGTATCACCTCTGCCCCTGCTATGCCAGCGTAGTAGGTTCGTGGCTAGCATAAATAACTTTAACTAATTCGACTCTAAAATAACAAAAGAAACATATAAAATGTTACAAATTAAAATTTACAAGCTTTCTGTGTGAATCAGATCAGCCTTAATGCATATTATTTTCCATTTTCTTCCCAACTTTGTAATAGGTGGTTACTCACCGCCGTAGTTTGCCTTTTCTGTGACGGAATTTTATGCCTCACGTCCTGCAAACTCCGGAGCTGTCCTAGGTTCAATCTCCTTGTGAAGAATAGTTTGCAAAGTCGTGTCGTGTTATGCTAGTGCGCATATCACCATCGTCTCTCGTGTGATAGCGGTGCCACTTTTCCATATATTTTAAGCATTGCCAGTAGCCAATGTTGAGGTGAAGTGCCGTCCAACCTGATGGACTTGATTATATTTGTCAAGCTATTCCCACATTGCTCGCTAGAGTGATGATAAACTGTGACCGAATTGAAGCCAAGTCCACCTTCATGCTACACTCACAACATTGGCACAATAAAAGATCATCACAAACTTCATAAATGTAGGATGGTAGCACGACACACTGAGTACAGTCCTGGTCCACAGTAAATGAGTAAAATGAGGTGAGATAAATGTCAGATGCGACCAGCGAGCCATTCGCTCACCCACATCAATCATTTAGTGATGTTTGGATTGCGTGTGGTTATCAGCAGCGCGTAATTATTCTTAGTGTGTAACTGTTTACTGTTTTGAATTTTGTAAGACAAATAGTTGCCTAGAAATTATTCCAATATCGAGATTTGGAGAAACTATCATACTTTATTTCAGAACCTCATATTGCACAACTGAGTGATATTAAGGTCAATTTTTGGAGTGGTTAGTAATTGACAGTTTACAAATGGAGTTGACTGAATTTTAAGAAAGCAGTATATGGATGAAGAAATTCGTACATTCTTGAAAGTCGAGTGTGCTGTTGGTGGTGAATACTGCCTCCACAAGCCGGAGAAGTTAATACTTGAACAGTGGAACGATCTACCAAAAATGTTTTCGGCCATGAACAAACTTACTACAGCTCTACTTACATTTTTGGGTCATTGTACGCCTGCGAGCAGCTATTTTCTACAATGGACGTTGTGAAGTCAACAGTTAGAAACCGTCTTGGTTCAGACCCATGTGCTTCTCGTGTGCTATTGAAGACAATAATTATAAACCTAACGTAAATGGAATGGCTACTAAGATTCAACATCAAGTTTTACTCTGAAGTTGAAAACGACATTTCACTTAAAGTCCTTTGGCAATATTAGTATTTTTTCATTTCTATATCTAATAATACTCAACGACGAAGTGTGTTACAACGGGCGCTTAACTCCTTTTTTACAAATAATGTTAATTATTCTTAAAACTTTCATATTTCAAAATTAATGTTTGCGGTATTGGCAAAATACGAGCATGGAACACGCAATCAAATGTATTATTTCACAATATATATGTAATAACATATTATGAAACATAACTTAGAATGAAGGATAGAAGTCGAGGGATGGGGTGGTTGTAGCCATTCCAAAGAAAATAACAAGTGGCAAAGTAGACAGTTGAAAATAATAAAGAAGACTTAAAACGGTACATTAGTTGGAAAAGATTTGCCCCAGACTAACACTTCCTCGGTTTATAATATGCCTTCGATACTTTGCCTTATTTACCTTTTCGACTTAACTCAGATCGAAATTTCCGTTGTGTTCCATTAATCCATATTTTCCTAACCAGTTGCTTGGATACACCCAGGACTTCAAATTTCTATTCTGTAGTCATCTTTTCGTGATACTTTTAAATCTCAGTGCTCATGCACTTGAATTCATTTACCAGGATATTCTTGTCCGTGGTTTTACCCAAGTTAAACATGTAATGAGGCTGAGTTGAAAATGGCTGTCTGATTCTTACCATGTATATACGTAGTTTTAACATAAATACACGAAATGCCTTACTTAGTTATTATAACCCAAGACATTTATATTATAATAAAAACCAAACCCCAAACCCCATAGCACTACAGCCCTTGAAGGGCCTTGGCCTAACAAGCGACCGCTGATCAGCCCGAAGGCCTGCAGATTACGAGGTGTCGTGTGGTCAGCACGACGAATCCTCTCGGCCGTTATTCTTGGATTCCTAGACCGTTATATAGCTATAAGTTAATTATGGCATAACGAACACATAATTGCCTCGATGTTTTCTTAGGTAGCACACTGTTACATATTAATACAGTAGTATAAAACATACCAAAATTCCTGTGTGTGTAACATGGTACATGTTAGAATGATTTAGAATGAAATAACCGTTGAGTAGATAATTAAGTCGTTTTCGAAAAATTTTCGGCTTATCCCAGGCATTTGCAGTATGGCTGGATCTATCTGGCGCATTCCAATTCGGGTTACACTGGGGATTCAATGTCGGTTGTCCGAGGTGAATGCCGGTGATCTTCATTTAAGCCATTTGAATTGCCGAAATAACTTCAAAGTGTTAAGCGTGGATAAATAAACAGATTATTATGATTATTATTATTATTATTATTATTATTATTATTATTATTATTATTATTATTATTATTATTATTATTATTATTATTATTATTATTATTATTATTATTATTATTATTCGTAGCGTAACGGTTATCACAATTAGCTTCCGTCCTCGGAGATCTGGGTTCGATTCCTGGTACTGCCAGAAATTTTAGAATGGTAGGAAGGTTTGTATGTGGTTAAAATAGTAATGCAGCTCACCTGCATTGCGCTGTGTCTGAAAATAGCTGCACCACCTCAGGATGAGGACAGGAGTTTACTTAAATAATAATAATAATAATAATAATAATAATAATAATAATAATAATAATAATAATAATAATAATAATAATAATAATAATAATATTCCAATACTACATTATCATTATTATTATCATTATTATTATTATTATTATTATTATTATTATTATTATTATTATTATTATTATTATTTCGTGTGTACGTGCGAGTTAAACAACAAGTAGATGAAGTAAACGTATGATGAAGGGGAACTTGTCTTGCGAATCCGCGACTTAAGTTCGAATCCGTGCTCATTACCTTCACGATATAGCTTCCCGCTTGTGTTTACCAAGAACTTGCAAGCATGCCATCATTAGAAAGAACCACTGCTATGTGCAGAGAGTACACCGCTATTAATTATTTATATACTAGACCTCAAATCGCTTGCTCACTTCATAATTCTGTAGCTAAGTGCCGTCTCGAGGCGGTTCGTTTAACATTCTTTTTTTGATGATGGCAAACATCGTTAGTAGTCTTGAAGCTCTCTTTGACGCTTCACTAAAATGTCAATCATTCCTTAGTGGTTTACAATAAGCGATTGCTTGTAGTTGCCGCACTTCCTCCCAGTCGAATCCCTACAAGCGATTATGCCTGAGGAAAGCTGCAGAGAAGAAGCCTTGCTTGTGCAAATGCTTGAAGGCTTTTAAAGCTTTGCCATGTCAATGGAGCGAACAGGAGTGAACATACAGCCACTTTGAGGAGGAGCGCAAATGAGCAGAGGAAGTGGATGAGTGAGTGACTGACAAACGAGAAGAGAGTTCCATTTATATTTCTATGCAATGCTCAATATTAAGACGAAAATTCTACCTCTAAAGACAGACATTGACTGACTGACTAAGAGCATCCTTACTGGGAACTTCAGTCTGAGTAATTATTCACGAAGAAAGCTCAATATTCCTCGACTTGTCTCGGAAGGGTTTGTTTGTTCCAAATGAAGGGGAATGTTATGCGGTCTTAGGTTAACGTGGAACAGGATGTATTTTATCAGCCCGAGTCCTCTCGTGGTAGATGGGTCTAATAAGGCTGTTGTTCCTTCTCAATTGTTGAATTAAACCACACTTTTCAAGGTATAAGAGGCTCCCTAGCCGTGGTGGTGAAGAAGTCCTTCACCTGGAAGGACGTGGGTTCGATTTCTTGTCAGGAAGACAATTAAAAAAACTAGATTTCCACTTCTGGAGCAGGACATAGTCCTGAGCTTCACGTAGCCTGGTTAGTTTCTGGAAGGCAAAGGTGACCAGTAATAGAGCTAACCACTCTACTTCACTTTGTAAAAGCGTTACGGATAAGTCTTTACCTTCCACACCTCCAAGGGCCTTATGGCTTTTATAAATATGGTCTGGAGGAATAGGTAGTACTGTTCGCTCTCACCATCACGGACATATCTACAGTGTAAGCTTCATGAGTCACTCAATATAAATAACTTGTTCAAATATTTTAAGCCGTACGTAAGGTATATTGAATTGTGCATTGTTCTTTTGTCTGCCCATGTGATTGTGTTTTATGTATGTTAATTTTTAAATGCATATTTGTGTTCATAGTTTAGTACTCTTAATGTCCGGCTGCATGGATAAATGTTTAGCGAGCTGGCCTTTGGTCAGAGAGGTCCCGGGTTTGATTCCAGACAGGATAGTAGATTTTAACCATCATAGATTAATTCCGCTGGCACGGGAGCTGGATGTATATGTCGTCTACATCACCATTTCATCTTCAACACGACGCGCAGGTCGCCTATAGGAGTCAAATCGAAAGACCTGCTCCAGGCGAGTTCAACATGTCATCGGACACTCCCGGCACTAAACTCCATACGCCATACTCGCAATTACATGTCCTAGACATGTAAAATAAATAAGATAAAATCTGACAAATTCATTCAACATTGGACATTGCCTTACAAATAATAATTGTCTTCGTCAGCATTTGAAATTCAGATCCCCGGACAGCACAGTTGTCCAGCCTTATTGTGAAGATCCTCGGTCACAAAAATGTGTACAATTTTAGTATGGTAACCATACATAATATCCTCCCTTCCCGCTGAATGTGAAAGACGTGTGGGAGCATCCTTGTTTCCAAACTAATGCGCGGTAATTGATCTGTGCAATGTTTCATACAGGGATTCATGTTAATCCTTCGTACAACTGCAGAGAATAGATAGCAAGTGCTGAGGCATGTTTTGTATTTCCATATTTCAACCAATATTGTTATTTATAGCATACAGTTGTGCTGTTGCCGTATCACACGCAAATTTTCAAGTCGCCCACCAGAACGGATGTCACAACCGGACAGGAGTAATGTAGTCTAAACCCTGTGACCATAATGGTCACACCGGAGGTAACAACGGATATATGTTCTTGTACACAGCTGTTGGCTAATTTAGCCTCATTAAATTCACCGCTCTACCTTAACGACCATCAGTAAAAGCTGAAACGTTTGACAGGATTCGACGTAAATTTACCTGTACTAATAAATATGATTCTGTGCACCCACGTCTTCATTTACACATAACATACAATACTAACAAACACCATAGAAACATATAACAGTGAATATATCCCTCCACATAGGGTTCACGTTAGGAAGAGCATCTGATCGTAAATCTAGGCTCAATCTACATATACTACCGTCCCGAGTAATTGGGTTAAGACTAGGAAGGAAGAAAAGAAAGGAAGGAAAATAAATCTGAACCCCGAACCCTTGGTACCAATGTTCCAACCTAAGCTCTCAAAGACGCCACACAACCAAATTTCATAGAAAGACGAAACAGTGAATACTTCACTCCATATCCGGTGAACAGCTGAACTTAGTCCACCTGTAGTATAGTACCTATCCCTTGTTATTAGAAAAAGGGCAACAAAGGAAGAAAGAAAGGTAAACATGATTTTGAACCCACATAACTCTCTTCCCTGCTGTTGCCATATCACTCGCAAATTTTGTAGTCGCCCACTCTAGATATAGATGTGCTCAACTGAAAATAAAGATCAACAACCTGTTTTCCAGTCATTGACCGGGTCAGAGATGAAATGAATAAAGCAGATATAGGCTATTAGTACGATAGGGTCGCCACTCCCAAAGTGATTTTTATTAATGACTGATAGATGCTATGAAATGAGAATGGAGAGTGTTGCTGGAATGAAAGATGACAGGGAAAACCGGAGTACCCGTAGAAAAACCTGTCCCGCCTCCGCTTTGTCCAGCACAAATTTCACATGGAGAGACCGGGATTTGAACCACGGTATCGAGTGGTGAGAGGCCGACGCGCTGCCGTCTGAGCCACTGAGGCTCAGATATGCTCAACTGTCGCACGTTATTTTATCGGCTAAGAACAAATATAATTCAATCTCTTGGTCAACGTTTGATCCTATCATAAAATGAAGCCCACCACGTGGACTGAAGCTGGTTAGCAACAGTCTCATTGTTTTCTCTCTGTGTTATTATTATTTTGTCAATTCAGGAACGGAACTTTATAACATTAATTCCTAACATAGAGCAGGAGTTGTATGTTGGTGATGTACATATTCTGGAAGCAGCTGATGCAATACTTAATTCTGTACAGAAGTACTCTGTTAACTACGACATTATCTTGGGACTGGTAAACGAGAGTGCAAGATACACATCAAAGTGCTTCAGTTCCTTGAGTGCCTTCCTTGAGGCCGTTTTCTACGTTAAGAAGCATCTTTGTGATATAACGGAGTTCGTGCAGTTAGAAGATCTGGACTCTATCAGCAATGCTGGTATCGACTTCATGAAATCACTGACGAATGATGAAGTAAGTATAATTTCAGCAGAGGCAGCATTCGTAAAGGAACATGCCAATGATTTAGTGGAATACGTCACTGACCTAAAGCATCTCCATATCCAACAAGTCCTACACTTCATGGAGAACTCAGGAAAATGTTACAAAATTTCAAGATAGCTAAAGAAGGGAATCTTTATAGTGAAACGGAAGAGAAGCCAAATTGCATCAGAAGTGCAGATGTTCAAGTAGGTGTGAAACACTGTGAAAAACACTCCAGCAGTCGTATTATTTACAAAATTGCAATTACTGGTGTTTGAAGACCCTGCTGATAAGTTTCATTCAGCACTTGAAGTGTTTAGTCCAGTATTCATCATTAACAGCAATGTCGATTCAGCACTAGTGAAAAAAGTGAAGTCTTCTTTAAAAATGAGAATGATTCAGTGATCACAAAAGAGTACAGCGAGCTTCAAGAGCAAACTAATCACATTTATGTTGCGAGATAGGAAAATAAATATTGTGAAAGTTCTGATTAGTTTACTTGACACTCCTGAGTTTAGTGGCAGAGCTCTCCAGTCATGTTGACTGTGAACGTTTCTTTTCTCGTTACTCAGGAGTTTTGAGCGACTTGCGTTGCAACAGGAAAGCAACAATTTTCTCTTTTGACAGTTAAAAAAGTAATATTAAGTATTTTTCTTTAATATTATGCCTTCCTTAATGATAATTGAATGATAAAAATGTGTGTGATTAAAAAAAATACTACATTGTTCTTTAATCATTTATTTACATGAAAAGGTACTTATAAAATCCCGAAATATGACAAAGGTGTTACAAATAACGCGAAATTCTAAAAATATAACGCGAATTTCTTGAAAAATAAGCCCGATTTCCACCATAAAATGAAACGAAACCCGCAGGTTCCTATATAGAGATAATATAGGTATAACCTAGCAGGGAGGGATTCAGTTGATTGGCAGTTTGACCTATGCTATCGACTTGATTGTAATTGCAAACTGCGCTGAAAGCCTTCAGTCTAATATCTTGGAACTTGAAAAGTGATGCAATGAGTGTGATATTAAAATTCTCATTGCCAAGACTGAAGTGATGACAGTACAGTAGAAAACTGAAAGGAATTAATGTTAGTTAGAAAAAAGGAAACTGGAACAGGTGAATCATTTCGAATACTTAGGCCCGGTTTCTTCAACTCTTTGTTAAATTTTGCTTAACAAATGTTAACTAACAATTGTTATTAATTTAACACTTCGTTTAAAAGTGCCCTGTTTCACGAACATATTTCCAACATTTGTTACGAAACAATTGTTAAAGACAAATTAACACATTTCCGTGAGATTTCTGAACGCGTTTGACAGTGAGCGTCTTTTGTTTCTCTACATATAGCGCTCCTAGTGGCGTATTGAAATAGTATTTTGTCACACAGACACATGGTTGACATTATTATAGGTTATGGTTAACGGAGACCGCTAAGAAGTAAACATGTCAAGTAAGAGGCAACAACAGCGTTATTATGATGAATGCGAGACAAATGTTGTTATAGTTTTAACTTAAAATTATGCGAGAGTACTTAAAAAATGAAATAACGGACTGTTATATCACAACATTCTATATAGCCTATTCTTGTAGGAGTGCAATCTAAGGTTCCTACATCAAAGGCAAAATGTGATAATTGATATGTTTTGAATGATTTTCGGGCATTCTCTTATTGCAGGGAAAATAATGTAGTGCCTTGTTAATGCTGCAATGGCAGCAAGAATTCATTGTAGAATTCTACACACTCTTTTCTTGCCCTCGTGAACATAGTCGCCTACAACTAGGCCGTTTTTCTTAAAAAAAAAAAAATACTATTTGTTCGGGACGTCGACCTATGAAGATCTTTTGCCCCTACAATTAGGCCTACATGGAAAGTGTCCCGAGGTCAGATGTCATTACAAACCTCCGCTTCGGACGAAGTGGAGGTGATATAACACTAAAGGCGAACAAAATTTACTTAAACATGTCAGGTCCGCAACCTAATAACTTCTGAAAAATTGATGAAACCCCGATTCCAATGCAAGGCGGTGGCATAGTGGTCATCGTACTTGTCTGCGAGCGTCGTAGACATGAGTTCGAGTCTCGTTTCAGGGAACGTTATTTAAAAATTGGAACAAAAATATTACGCAAATCGCAGTACCTGAAATTAATATAGGTCTAAACGTTCTCACAGTTACTGGATCTCATCTGTTTATCTTCCAGGGTCGGTTTTTCCCTCGGACTCGGCGAGGGATCCCACCTCTACCGCCTCAAGGGCAGTGTCCTGGAGCTTCAGACTTTGGGTCGGGGGATACAATTGGGGAGAATGATCAGTTACCCCCCCCCCAGGCGGCCTCACCTGCTATGCTGAACAGGGGCCTTGTGGAGGGACGGAAAGAAGATTGGATGGGACAGGGAAGAAAGCGCCCGTGGTCTTAAGTTAGGTACCATCCCGGCATTTGCCTGGAGGAGAAGTGGGAACCCACGGAAAGCCACTTCGAGGATGGCTGAGGTGGGAATCAAACCCTCCTCTACTCAGTTGACCTCCCGAGGCTGAGTGGACCCCGTTCCAGCCCTCATACCACTTTTCAAATTTCGTGGCAGAGCCAGGAATGGAACCCGGACCTCCGGGGGTGGCAGCTAATCACGCTAACCACTACACCACAGAGGCGGACTATATTAATTTGAGGTAGGAAATAAGGTTCCACTGCAATTTGATCATTACTTTTATTCGCATTTTTACCTTCACATTCCCTGAAATAATTAATTAAATTTGTATTTTTTTAAAAAAGTAATCTAACGCGGGACTCGAACTCCCATCGTCGTAGTTTGTAGACAAGTACGATGACCACTCGGCCACTGCTACACTTGTGTAAGCTGCAACTTTTCAAGTATATACGCGGTGCTTTACAATCGGAAATTCGTAATTTTTTCGGAAATTATTAGGTTGCGGACCTAACAAGTATAAGTTAAATGTGTTCGCATTTTAGTGTTCTATCCCCTCCACGTAGTCCGAAGCGGATCCTGCCTCATGACATTCGTCCTCATTTATTTCGGAAACGAAACTGTACGGTACATTAAGCTAGTTGAAATCGATTGGACGCAGGGTCTGACCCATCCTTGTAAAATCTATAAGCAACTGCTGCACTGGAGAGATTGGTAAGTTGCAATCTGTTGGAAACTCTAACCTATGTCGTCTAGTAGGTACCTTGTTCATTATGGCTTCGGTAATTAGAAATCTTTCTTCTGACAACTCTGAAAAGTCGTTATTTCTTAGTATGGGTCGTCCTTTGCCTTCTTCAGTTTATATATAGTCCTCATACAGCAGTGAAGCTTCAAACGTCTTCTACATGTCTCCATTTTGAAATTTTAGCGACTGTTAAGAGGTTTAACACAGGGGTGCTGCTAGGTTAATTTAACACAAGATTTAACAATTGTTAGAGTTAACAATTCTTGATGAGACGACCATTTTGTTAAATTGTGTGTTAAGTCCCCTTAACAGCAGTGTTAACACTTAACATTCGTTGAAGAAACCGGGCCTTACGATGTGTATTCTACCAGAATGGTAGTACCGGTATAGTAAGTGGAATTGTTGTACGGGAATTATAACTGGGATAGAAGTAGACACGAAATTACTGAGAATGGTTGCATGTATAAACAGGTGGGAACGATGACAGGGGGTACTAGATATGGGGGGGGGGTTGGAATGAAGGCCAAGTAAGAAATAAACCCGATGAGTGAATTTGTTCTGATGAATTGGCTCCAGTGGTTCATGTGAGATGAATGGGGAAAAATAGGTTACAGAGGATAATAATAGACTCGGCCTTAGAGGGGAACCATGGTGATGATGGTTAGACTCAGTTTTTAATTTGTATGGCTCTAAATGCCGAGTGTGTCCGAGGGCATGCGAGATGTGCGCGTGTGGATGTGGAATGACGATGATGAGAATAATCATGAGGTAGGGAAAGGGTGAAATTCGGTGTCGGCGCCTTGCCTACACCTGTCGAATAACACCAAAGGGCCTGCTCAAGTCTTAACTTCTCCATCCGACTATCATTAGCGTCATATACTACGTATGAGCACTGTGAAAAGATTTGGAATTGATTCCATGCTTTTGCACGCAATCTAATGATTGTACGTTTTATACCACCTCTCTTTTACTCTGCCACCCAACATTTCGATGGTTAAAACATTTTCCACCAACAGGACTCGGACCGGCTAACCACGATGTCGGACCATATGTACTTGACGTCTTAACCATCATGACCACTAGGCGGGCTTCAGTTTTTAATGATTTAAGAATTGAAGGACAAGTTGAAGCTGAGTTGGGAGAAAATCAATTTAGCTTCATGTAGGAAATGTAGGAACACTTGAAGCAATTCAGACTTTACGTCTGACCTCAGAGAAACGAATTAAAAGCATACGAACGTGGCATTCGTAGATCTAGAAAAGGCAATAGATAACGTTGACTGCACCAGTCTATTCGAGATTCTGAAGGTGATTCGGATCGGATGCAGAGAAAGAAGTAAATGTAAGGGTGTATTCTGCTCGAAGGCAGGTCCGAACCTCCATAGAGGTGTGCCTGAGCCGGAGTTTACGTACGGTAGGGTGGCCAGTTCCTTTCCGCTCCTCCATTCCCTTACCCCCCACCAACAGCGCGTGGCAACCCATCCTAATCTTGACTACGCCCAATGTTGCTTAACTTCGGAGATCTCACGGGATCCAATATTTCAACACGGCTACGGCCGTTGGCGGAGAAATAAGAATTATCTGTAATCTGTACAAAAATGTCTGAAGTGATAAAAATAAAATCCTACGGAAAAAGGAGTAGCAATCCAGAGAGGAGTGAGACAAGGCTGCATTTTCCCCCCCTCTTCTTTTTAATGTTTCTTTAGAACCAGCGGTAAAGGAAATCAAACAGGAATTTGTAAAATGAATCACAATCCAAAGAGAGGAAATCAAAACTCTCAGATTTGCCAATGTTATTGTTATTTTATGTGAGAGTACAGAAGATCTGGAAAAATTGCTGAATGGTATCGACAGAGTCTTGGGGGAAGGAGTACAAGATGAAAATAAATAAGTCTGAGAAAAAAGTAAAGGAGTGCAGTTGAACAAAGTCAAGTGATGCAGGAAATATTACATTATGAAGTGAAGTCTTAAAGGTAGTATGTGAATATTGTTACTTGGGTAGTAAAATAACTAACGATGGCAGAAGTACGAAGGACATAAAATTCAGACTAGCGCATGCAAGGAGGGCCTTTATTAAGAAAATAAATTTGCTCACTTCGAACATTTATATAGGAATTAAAAAGGTGTTTTGAAGACATTTCTCTGGAGCGTTGCATTTCATGGAGTGAAAAATGGATGATAACTAGCTCAGAAAGAAAGAGAATAGAAACTTTTGAAATGTGGTGTTACAGAATAATGCTGAAGGTGTGATGGATAGATCGAATCATGAATGAAGAGTTATTGAACCGAATTGGTGAAAGGAGAACGATCTGGCGAAATTTGACCAGGAAAAGTGATATAGACCTAATAATAGGACATCCAAGGACTTGTTTAGTTGGTTTATTGAGGGAAGTTTAGGCGGTAAAAACAGCAAGGTATGAATATGAAAAACGTATTAGAGTAGATATAGGATGTAGTAATTCCGTATACATGAGGAGGTTAGCACAGGATTGAGTGGTATGTAGCGGTGCATCAAACCAGTCTATGGACTGATGACCCAAAGAACAACAATAATCTTTCTATATCATTTGAACGTGTAACGCAAAGAATTTAGTAAACCTTCATAATAACCCCAATGTATTAAACATCGACAGAAAGGTCTCCATCTCAGTGTCGTTAGAATGTATCTTTCAATGTGTTTTTATTTGCCTAAAATATTTATTTGCAAAATACAACTCTCCGGGCGCTTTATTTGTATTCCCAGAAAGATTTCTTCGAATGTTCTCTTCCACTGATCAATCGATCGATACCAGATTTCAAATTGGCGTTGTATTAGAATTTCCCGGAAAAAGAAACCGCTATGTTTGAGGTACATCGAAAATGTATAATATCTCCATAGAAATAAGACGGCTATAAGTGATTTGGTGATAAAACATGTGAATGAACAAGTGGTTGTTTGTGGTTACTTGACTGCGTACAACTAACCTCACTTTCTAATCTTTTAGTGCGCAACTAACAGAAACTTAACTACTGTCCTATTCGTAATTTCTAGCGATCAATATATTTTCGCAAATTGGGTATCCTGTACGGTCTCTGTGTATTTTTTTAATGGTTCCTTGACTTTATATTCGCTACCTATCATAAACCGAATTATTGCCATGTTCGTCATTTGTAGAGGATGCATAAGAAAGCATGATGTTTTACGAAGTTCTGCAGACACCCGGGCTCAAATGAGGCATAAAATGAATCATTTCCGCAATAGGAAAGGAAGGTTAGTTGGCTATTTACGATGAAACTTGCATTGAACTGTTCAGCGTAGGGTTAATAAATTAAATTTGTATGCTCTTCCAAGCATGGAATTTATCTGGGGAAGTGGTTAATGAACATCTGAATTCGTGTTTCCACAATGGTTTGGTTTATTTTCCACAACCTCAATTTAACGACGTACTTACATGTATGATGTTACGTATTCATGTTTTCATGAACCATGTAAGACAGTATAATAGTACTCCATCTCTGTTAAACGTAGCTACATTTCATGAATAGGTTATTACTATTTTAAGGTTCAGCGGATGATTCATATGTACATTTCACATTTATTGCCAGCTGAAAATTGCTAACCATTATATAGTCACCTTTGGGTGATAGATTCAAGTCTTACGAGCAGAATTCGTGGTGAAAATTATGTTCTTTCCGGAAAATGGTGAATCATTTTATAGCATGTGACAGATAAGGAGGTTCCAAGCTACTTTTACAGTACTTAAAGACCACTCTGTGACCCTATGATGTATCCACTAATATTTCTATTTGGGGAACCTGGCTGAGGCAAGGATATTACACATAATGACAGTAGTCGTCAAGCAAATAGGTAAAAATAAAATTATTTAGGCTTGCAATCAAAGAAGATTTCTCCCATTGAAATGAAATGGCGTATGGTTTTTAGTGCCGGGAGTGTTCGAGGACAAGTTCGGGTCGCCAGATGCAGGTCTTTCTATTTGACACCTGTAGGCGACCTGCGTGTCGTGATGAGAATGAAATAATAATTAAGACGGCAAATACACCCAGCCCCGTAGCAGCGCAATTAACCAAGTATGGTTAAAATTCCAGACCCTGCCGGGAATCGAACCCGGGACCCCTGTGACCAAAGGCCAGCACGCTGACCGTTTAGCCATGGAGCCGGACATTTCACCAATTTATGTCAAGCCACGGAACTATTCCATCAATATTTAGTTGATCAATATACTCTACTGTAGTTGAGGCTCAAAGATCAGAATACTTAAGAAATAATCAGAAATCCTACTCCACAGCATTTTTTACAAATAGGTCAGACGATTCGTTTTGATATACCTGCCCGTTTCTTTACTTTTATGAACATTTAATACACCGGTAATATAGTTTATAACACTTCTTTCCCTACAATATTCTCTGTGCTTCGACCATTCGGCCGTGTCTGTCTGTATCTTACAATTTTCAAACGATATTATTATTATTATTATTATTATTATTATTATTATTATTATTATTATTATTATTATTATTATTATTTGTTCGTATCGGCCTACCAAGACCACGTTATTTCAGCTGTCTTCTCTGGGATTTAATCTTTACCCAGTGCTCCTTAATTCGTTGCCGCTGTTGCTCTTTCCTTTCCTCCGTCTGTGTCTTTTCCGTCTTCAACTTAGGCCTTGCTCAAAAACCCTGGTGGTCTTGTAGTTCCCTTCTGAGTGGGTTGTGTTCTTGTATATCCCCATCTCCTGTAAGTCCCTTTCCACATCCTTGAAGCATGTTAGCTGGGTCTTCTTATCTTTCAAATAGGTAAAGATCCTGTTCGATAATCGTGTGGATTTCATTCCTAGGCAAATTGCCACAAAATGCTATTCTCTTTCTTCGCATGACATCAGAGATCTTCTGGACATGAGTGTACTGCTCATGGTTATGCCGACGTCTATATTCATCTTTGTCTTTAATTGAGCCAAGAATTTTCCCTAAGATTAGTATTGATGAAGCTTCGACGATCCCTACGTTAGCAGTGAATTGCATCGATCGCCTATTAAAGGACATAATGTATGTACTGTGTGGAGATGAGAAGAATGCAAGAATGAGGAATGTGGTCTGCAAGCACGAACTTCCTGTTCTGCCTAGACAGATCGGCTCTTATCTGCTCGTATCTGCTACACGAAAACATTGACTCACACTTTGCAGTTTGCTGGATTACAACTGACAAGAGTGAAGAGCTACTAGTAGAAGATAATATAAAGTCGCCTGGGTAGTAGCGAAGTTACTATGGTAACCATTGCGTCACGGGCTCTGCTGGTGAAAACCCCTTCGCCCCGTGCCTCACTGGGCATGTGCATTCTTCTGATCTCCCAACAATATGTGTTTGTTCAGTCTAAAGCCCTAAGGCTGGTTGGATCCTCAACAGCTCCGCCATCAGCTGTCATAGATGGCCTAGGCATCGCTGAAGAGGCGTACTAGGAAAATGAGGAGTGAGGTAGTTTCATGTTGCTTTCCTCACCGAGCCAGACGTTGCTATTACATATCAGTTTGCCAAGCCCACTGAAATGCATACACCAACCGACCCTATTCATAGCAGGGACTGGCTGCACAAGGAATGGCATTACTAGCATCGTTCATACCTCAGTCACTTTCATGTTATCAAAGCCATAGATAAGACAGAGACAGAACATTGAAAGTAACAAAATTGCTCTAGCCCATACCACTGTAAACACTAGGTCCTGCCAGCAAAGGCATAAAGGACATTATAAGGTGTTCAAAATTTATGGGGCCGGGCTGAGTGGCTCAGACGGTTAAGGCGCTGGCCTTCTGATCCCAACTTTGCAGGTTCGATCCTGGCTCAGTCCGGTGGTATTTGAAGGTGCTCAAATACGTCAGCCTCGTGTCGGTAGATTTACTGGCACGTGAAAGAACTCCTGAGAGACCAAATTCCGGCACCTCGTCGTCTCCGAAAACCGTAAAAGAGTAGTTAGTGGGACGTAAAATAAATAACATTCTTATAAAATTTATGGGTGGTAAGATTGTCGTATTTGGGAGACATTTTTGCCAAGTTCTTCCTGTCATGCGCAAAGGTGAAATAGCTCAGAAAATTGAGGCATGTATCCATAATGTTAAAATATGGTCAAATGTGAAAATATTTGTCTTGAAAACAAATATGCGTGCAAACATTTCCGAACAGGGATTCGCGACATGGCTTCTATTAAGAAATAATGAAATAAAAGTACCATAGGAAATGATTTTCTTATGCTGAAGCTTGTATATTATACTAAAATTAAACCAAGTAATGCATTCATTTCTGACGCAGCAAATGGCATTTCTAAGTATATATAATATTATATAGACACACTTACCTACGAATAAGAAATGCTGTGTGAATGTTTTATGTTGCATTTCAGAACCCCTTTTTATATGAATGCTGAGTACACTTAGACTAGTCGCACTTAACCGAATATCCGGTTTACATACGGCTAAAAGCCTGTTTTAAACAAAACACTCACAGACCGCAGGACTCCCCAAGCGAGGCACACATTCCGTTGGGAGACTCCGGGGAGTATGCTGCTATTTCAGGTACACACACGGCCAGCGGTAATGACGCTATCTATATACTTTTGAGGGTCGGATAAAGCTTCTTTCACCAAATACAGAGATTGCATCGAGTGAGGAAGGCAGTAAGGCTCAAAGGAAGTCAAAGATCGACCACTTGTGGATTTTACGTTGATATTGATGAGTTCCGTGAAATTGATCTTGCCAAATGGAGAGTTTTTTGGACAAAATTATATTGATTCGACCTTAAGATAAGAAATTCTACTTGTCTTCCGTTCTTCTGTATCGGTAATAATCAGAACTATGATCTGATGTTGAATGAAACTAGTTCTATGGCACGCCAAGTGTTATATTAATTTAGATTTATATTTTCAGCACTCATATTGGATTTTTTTATTTATTTGCTATTTGCTTAACGTCGCACCGACACAGATAGGTCTTTTGGCGACGATGGGATAGGGAAGGCCTAGGAGTAGGAAGGAAGCGGCCTTGGCTTTAATTATGGTACATCCCCAGCATTTGTATGGTGTGAAAATGGGAAACCACGAAAAATCATCTTCAGGGCTGCCGACAGTGGGGTTCGACCCCACTATCTCCCGGATGCAAGCTCACAGCTGCGCGACTCTAACCGCACAGCCAACTCGCCCTGTGTTTTATTTTTATTTAGAGGCATAAAATATTTCAGGTGTTCAGCCACGAGTGTATCCATGCATGAAGAGTGGAATGGGAGAGGGGTCGTTAGTTTGTGAATCTCTAGTTAATTGCCTTTAGGATTTGCACCAGTGCCATCGGACTTGGACTAATACACAACAGCATTTCTGAGAAGTATAGGTAGAAAATGTCATTCTGAAGAAAATTATTGTTAGCCATATCTGCGCGGGGATTCCAAATGTTCACCTCAGTTCTCCAAACGATGTAGTGACCAAGAACTATCGTTCAGTAGACTTAACAGGTTGGCTATGAAGGAAGACTTATAAAATTCACTATTAAATTAATTGATTCTCTACGAGATATCTTTCAGAAATTATGTTTCTGATATGGAGAAATGCTGGTAGGTTCCGTCAGCTTTTAGCATATAGCTGCTAGCACCATCTCTGAATCAGTATCGGCTTTTGGATCGCGGGTGCAAACCCGTTCCATATATTCGTATTTTCGAAGTGTGAAAAAAAGTCCATCGGACACTCCATATCGTACGATAGCGGCATGTATACTGTCTCTGGCGGCACTTCCGGTGATTCATCATCATCATCTGTTTACCCTCCAGGTTCGGCTTTTCCCTCGGACTCAGCGAGGGATCCCACCTCTACCGCCTCAAGGGCAGTGTCCTGGAGCTTCAGACTCTTGGTTGGGGGATACAACTGGGGAGTATCACCAGTACCTCGCCCATGCGGCCTCACCTGCTATGGTGAACAGGGGCCTAGTAGGGGGATGGGAAGATTGGAAGGGATAGACAAGGAAGAGGGAAGGAAGCGGCCGTGACCTTAAGTTAGGTACCATCCCGGCATTCGCCTGGAGGTGAAGTGGGAAACCACGGAAAACCACTTCGAGGATGGCTGAGGTGCGAATCGAACCCACCTCTACTCAGTTGACCTCCCGAGGCTGAGTGGACCCCGTTCCAGCCCTCGTACCACTTTTCAAATTTCGTGGCAGAGCCGGGAATCGAACCCGTACCTCCGGGGGT
Source organism: Anabrus simplex (assembly GCF_040414725.1). NCBI lineage: Eukaryota > Metazoa > Arthropoda > Insecta > Orthoptera > Tettigoniidae > Anabrus > Anabrus simplex. The sequence goes on along the minus strand of NC_090265.1, from coordinate 306,031,427 downwards.
GGCAGCTAATCAGGCTAACCACTACACCACAGAGGCGGACCACTTCCCGTGATTACCCGATAAAATCAGAAGCTCAGTCTTAGATCGCCCAAGAAAAAATCCGGTTTATTCTACCATTTGCGTGACAGCAGTACTGAGAGAAAGAAATGGAACGTTTGGATATGAATGATAGCGATGTTTCTGAACGAAGTGAAGGTTAACATGGGACTGGAAATATAGAATATATTCTAGCAAGAACTGAAGAAAATGAGGTTACATTGGATGAACTTCAGGAATATCGTAAATGAAAATATTGCTATATCTAATTAAATTGCCGGGCGCTGAGTGGCTCAGACGGTTGAGGCGCTGGCTTTTTGACCCCAGCTTGGCAGGTTCGATCCTAGCTCAGTTCGGTGTTACTTGAAGGTGCTTAAATACGTCAGCCGCTTGCCAGTAGTTTCACTGGCACGCAAATGAATTCCTTTGGGACTAAATTCCGGCACCTCGGCGTCTCCGAAAACCGTTTCCTGTGCAAACTTTCTCAACAGTGGCATTGTAGGTAATATTGTTCTCGAAACAAGTAAACAAAATCTGAAAATGAACATCAGTTTGGCAAACGGCAATGAAATATTAGCCTACATAGGCCTACTTATTCTCATGGGTGTAAATAATGACCAAAATCACGATGTATGCGATTTACGGCCAAGGTTACTTGAAAGAAGTGTGTGCTATGCTACTATGAGTCGTGAAAGGTTTTTAAATATTCTGAAATACATCAGATTTTATTATAGAGGTACTAGACTGGAGCAAAGACAAGATGACAAGTTTGCTCCAATAACGGAAGTTTTTGAGAAAATGAATGAAACTTTCTTTTTATAGTCTGGTGCCGCACCTTGTTGTAGATGAAATGTTATCTCTCTTTGGTAGGGGTGGGGGTGGGGTGGAGTTGCGCATTCAAGATATTCCTAAAGGAGAAGCCTGGAATGGACGGGGTTATAATACGAATGATCACAGACTTAGAAAAGTGCACGTCCAGAGAATGGAAAATCAGATACCATTCCTGCGAGTGGAAGATGTCCCACTCCAATTGTTCTAAGATTTCGGGGTCATTTAAAATTACCAGTAGAAATATAACAACCGATACCGTATACCAAGGCTGCAGTTTGTCCCCCCTACTCTTCAATGTTTACATAGAACAGGCGGTAAAGGAAATCAAAGAAGAATTTGGAAAGGGAATCACAATCCAAGGAGAGGAAATCAAAACCTTGAGATTTGCCGATGATATTGTTATTTTATCGGAGACTGCAGAGGACCTCGAGAAGCTGCTGAATGGTATGGACGAAGTCTTGGGTAATGAGTACAAGATGAAAACAAATAAGTCCAAAACAAAAGTAATGGAGTGCAGTCGAAGGAAGGCAGGTGATGCAGGAAATATTAGATTAGGAAATGAAGTCTTAAAGGAAGTAGATGAATATTGTTACTTGGGTAGTAAAATAACTAACGATGGCAGAAGTAAGGACGACATAAGATGCAGACTAGCACAAGCAAGGAAGAGCTTTCTTAAGAAAAGAAATTTGCTCACTTAAAACATTGATATAGGAATTAGAAAGATGTTTTTGAAGACTTTCGTGTGGAGCGTGGCATTGTATGGAAGTGAAACATGGACGATAACTAGCTCAGAAAGAAAGAAAATAGAAGCTTTTGAAATGTGGTGTTACAGAATAATGCTGAAGGTGCGATGGATAGATCGAATCACGAATGAAGAGATACTGAATCGAATTGGTGAGAGGAGATCGATTTGGCTAAATTTGACGAGAAGAAGAGATAGAATGATAGGACACATCTTAAGAAACCCAGTTTGTTCATTTGGGTTTTGAAGGAAGTGTAGGTGGTAAGAACAGTAGGGGTAGACCAAGGTTTGAATATGACAAATAGAGCAGATGTAGGATGCAGTAGTTACGTAGAGATGAAAAGGTTAGCACAGGATAGGGTGGCATGGAGCGCTGCATCAAACTAGTCTATGGACTCATGACTCAAACAACACCTTATACCATCTGTTGCTATGTTGAATGTGTACATACATTTTATCTTGAACTTTCCCGCCTGAATTATTGTCAAATCTAATCGACGATTGTTTATACAAGAAATTATTCTTCAGATTATACAGTAAAGGTAAAAGTTGAAATTCGGATCAGGAATATGTACAGGTTATGGGGATAAATCATTAATAGCTGAAACCCGTAAAGACATAAGGGTCAATGGGATAAATATTTACTGAAGGAATTCCATATATACGACATTTCTTGTTTTACAAATTTCTTTACGTCGCACCGACACACGTAGTTTTTACGGCGACGATTGGATAGGAAATGACTAGAAGTGCGGAAGGAAGCGACCGTGGTCTTAATTAAGGTACAGCCCCAGCATTTTTCGTGTGAAAATGGGAAACCATGGAAAACCATGTTCAGGGCTACCGACAGTGAGGTTCGAACCCACTATCTCCAGAATGCAAGCTGATAGCTACTTGACCCAAACCCGCAGCCACTTGCTAGATGCATTCCTTGAACAATTACCTTTTGGCACTATTGCAACTTTAGAATATCACTCTCTTGACATTGTAACATTTAACTAGCCATGGATGATAACTGGCTGACTTCAACAGAGACATTCATGTCCCTTGTCATTTATTGATCGTGATAAGAATGCCAAGTGAATATTGGAAATTGATGCCTCTTAAAAGAAAATGGATTAATTTTATCGGATGTTGTTAAGTCATCTCGATGGATTATAACTCTCGGTCCAGCTTTATCTCCGTTTATTATATCCAAAACTAAACAATTTTCGTAAATAGTTCCTACAATTAGGCCCTAATCTGGTTCCGTTTAGGAGCTGTTGGGAACGTTCAGATTTGTAAGGAGCATAAATATGACTCCACTTTTTACAAATATAATGTGTGGAGGCAAACCATTAACTCCAAGGAATTCAGGCGTTGTGTAGGAAATTGAACAAGCTAGCTTTCACCTTATGATGATCTATTGACACTAGTGTATGGCTTTTAACTACCGGGTATAAGCCCAATGATTTTCACATTAATTCGGAATGGAAACTGTAGAGAAAATGATGACACCCTTCGTAGAAGTGTCCTAAAATTCTGGCTGGTAGTTCAATAACATTTGATCCGTCACCATGTACAGAGGGGTAGTCGCCGTTACCGATTTTTTCAAAAGATCAACGAATTCTATTTTATTTGTGGTTTTCCCGCATATTTTTATGTAAGTGGCGTATTTTGAAGAAGGGTCAAAGAGGGAAGAAGTATGTAATATATTGTCTCTAAATAAAAATATAAATGTTCGTTTGTTCAGAATCTGAAATCTCCGAAAGTTGTCACCGATTGCTTTCCAATTTTGACTCCACGATGCACTCGAATACGCGCGTGTTTATATACTTTTTATCATTTATTTTTATTTTTTGTCGTTCATTTCGTTTTTATTATTTTTCTTATTTTTGAGTGGAATTGGCTGTGTCGATTGATTTTCTTTGAAATCAAATTATATCGTAATAATACGCGTACGTTTTATATTATACTTTTTGAAAAACATAATTTATTATTTATGTTTCATTTTTTAATGTTTTCTATTTTTCAGTGCAATAGACCGCGGAATTTAGCTGTGCCAATTGATTTTCACATCAATTCAAATTATGTCCTAAAATTCGGAGTGATTTTTCGTGCGGATAGGAATTTAGTTATGTCGATTGATCTGCGATTGAAATGAAATATTTCGTTAGTATTTTTCATCTTTTCTTTGTTTATCAGTTCGTGTTCTTTTATGTTTTTGTTACAACTCTCCTTCCCCTTTTTCACTGCAATCGATATGCTTTATTCCGTCAAAATAAAGCCCAGCAGATCAGACTTAGGTCATCATACTCGCGGAGCGTAAGAAGTGCGACGAGTAGTTGGAAATCAAACTGAGGAACAACGAGCATCAGCAAACCAGTGAAAAGACAAAGAAAAGCACAAATACGTGCCGAGCAAGCAGCAGGGATGTGCAGACAGACATGAGGACGCACAGTTGGGATCACCAAAATCACTCAAGCTAACAAATATAGCGAGAGACGACATCGAGAAGGAAACGTTTACATTTATGCGAAATCACTTGAAGCTAGCAAATATAGGGAGAACTACAGAATAGACAGTAAAATTGCGCTGAATAGCTTCTTCTAGACAATGCGACTCGCTACAATACATTCTGGAACCCGAAGTACAGTTGTCCAGGAGGACGTTTGTCTGCACATGCGTGCTTACTCCCTTCCACCTCTGTCGTGTCACATACCTCAGCGTTCTCACGGTTCAGGCAGCAATGGAGTATTGGCGAACGCTTTAGCCAATCAGAATTATACATTGTTTCCAATCATTTACAAACATATGACAGTAAATATTTATACTTTTAAAGGCACTTTGCAAATCTACAGGCCAAGAGCTTTCGTCAGATTACTTTACGATGTCAGTCGGTTGAGCCGATCTCTCAAACTCGCGGTCACAAAAGTTAGCCTAGATAGCCATGGAAAGAATATTAAAGAAGCCATTGTGTCAAAAACAACGATGACTTGCTCAAAGCGTCACAAGTGAGTTTGTGGAAAGCATAGTAAAAGAACTAACATTTGTGAAGGTTGTGAAAACGGCGATGGTGGTAAATAAACAGTGACAGGAGAATTCAAATGACTTAATTTTCATAACTCTTCATATTTTTATTAATGTTATTGTTATTTCATTTTGACATCTAAATAACTTAAATAAATTAATAAAATAAATTAATAAAAATTAATCGAAATGTACGTAGTATGGGCGTTCACCAGAATGGATCCATAAATTTTAATAGAGTATGATATTTCTCTCTCCCAGTGCGTGTACATAAAGCTGAGTACTGGTACATCTGCTTCAGCCTTTACCTAACCTTATGAAAACGACTAAATAGGTAGAAACTGCACCTAACTTCATCAATAACTCCACTGCTTCCAAAATAACTAACTATATTCTGAATAATACCCGTGCAAGAGCAACTCATCAACACACTAAAATATACATAAAACACACTCACATTATACTGTTGGAAGACTCCATACTTACACAATTATCGAACGACAACAAAAACAGTGGGAAACGAAAAGCGAGGACCAAACTACCGTTTGTAGTCAGCCCGATGAACACTAAATGCAAAGCACGTTCATGTAGATAAATGCCATTCACTGTCTCTGTGTTATCAACACAACTTGCAGATACTCACTATCGGCACTTGTTATATCACATTGATAATGTACCTTTATAATTTTGTGTTCACGATTCTAACACTTGGTTTAAAGATACATTCACTTGAGCAACATACGCTTGTTGTTCCAGACCATAAATTATGGAAATTCAGAAGCAAGTGGCAAACGAAGCTGTTTATTCTTTTGTTCAAGGTTTCAACCAAGGTGCGTGTCCCATTTCCTCTTTTGAGAACGTTCTCATTTGTGACTCCATCAGCCCAGGTATTCTTAATAGTCGGCGCCAACACCACATCTCAAAGGATTGAGTTTCATCACATCCGCTTTTCGCAGGGTCCATGTTTCTGAGCCATAGCCTACAGCACTCGATACAAAACTTTTTTACGAAATGTTTTCGAACCACCATGCAGATTGTCTTAGATGTTAGTAGAAACTCCTATTATTTTGAGAAAGCTCGGTATTGAATAAATAATGGGAAAGAGCATGAAATGAACAACTACTCTCAACTAAAAATGGTAATAGCACGCCGTTGCACCTCACACCGCTGTCGGTAGTGATTGTCCCAGTGCACAGCGCGAAGTAAACTACTACAGTAACCCAAAACGTTGAAATTTCACGGCATAATAACTTCACAACCTCCGTGGCTCAGACGGCAGCGCGTCGGCCTCTCACCGCTGGATACCGTGGTTCAAATCCCGGTCACTCCATGTGAGATTTGTGCTGGACAAAGCGGAGGCGGGACAGGTTTTTCTCCGGGTACTCCGGTTTTCCCTGTCATCTGTCATTCCAGCAACACTCTCCATTATCATTTCATAGCATTTATCACTCATTAATAAAATCACCTTGGGAGTGGCGACCCCATTGTAATAACAGCCTATATATGTTTCATTCATTACATCCCTGACCCGGTCAGTGACTGGAAAACAGGTTGTAGGTTTTCTTTTTTTCCAATAACTTCAGAAATGAGTTATAACGCTAGGTGCTTACTACTGATTGTTTCGATTCAAAACACGAAGTTAACTGCAAAGTAATACGTAGCTTAAAACGTTTTTACTACTTGAAGCAACAAACTCAGTGATTTATGAAATCGCGTCATGGTCACCAGATCGTAGCTTCAAGACATTTGTGCGTGTCCTTCTTCTTCTTCTTTCTCTTTTCCCTTTATTCCCTCGCATTCGTCGGGTCCTTCAGCCACTTCCCATATGAAGTCCGGTCCAGTGCCAATCTTCTGCTGCAGTCATTCCCCTCTTTTAAAGACTTAGATGTCCCACTCTAGCCTCCGCCGTCCCCTGCCACTTTTTCCCTTTGGTCTTGCTTGGAATATTTGTCTAGGCTTCCTTTCCTCTTCTATCCTCACCAGGTGCCCCAACCATACAAGTTCTTTCGTTTCAATTAAACTAATCAGTGGCTCTTGGTTAAGACTCTCGTCCCTTATCCTAATATTTCTAACCATATCTCTCCTTGTCCTCCCAACTGTTTCACGCAAACACTTCATAACTGCGGCAGTGAGTCTGCTCTCTAAATTACTCTGCAGTGTACAGCTTTCATATCTGTACGTCAGCACTGGAATATATACTGATTTGTATATTCTCATTTTTGTTTTCCTGGTAACTTCCCCCTTTCCTATAATGGTATTATTATAATATAGATTGTTAGCTTTATGAATGCTGCGATTTATTTCAGAATCCACTTTCCCATCTGCTGTTATGATGCAGCCTGAATATTTAGGATCTTTTGTACTGCATTTCTCAAACAGAAGATCCAAACTTGGGTTTGTCGATGAGGTCTAAATCCAGCCTATTCTTCTTCCAGTTCTTCCTCCACTTGATCTCTAAGTCTCTTCTCTATTAGAGTTGAATATAATTTCTAGAGAACTGATGCTAAGAATATTACTCTGTAATTATGACAGTCAGTTGAGGTTCCCTTCTTGTGAATGGGAACTATGATGTTCCGCTCCCAATCTTCTGGTATTTTCTCAGCGTCCCAAACTAACTTGAAGAGATCCCAGATTCATTTCTCTAGTTATCTTCCTCCGAATTTCACAAACTCGGGTGAATATTATGCCAGCCTGATGCTTTTACAGTATTGATTTAATTGCCTCATACACTTCCTTCAATCCAATACCTTCTTCCTTTCCCTATTTCCACTGTTATCCTCTTCCAGTGGCATCATGCCCACCATTCTATTGCTTTCCTTGAAGGTTTCTGAGTAATATTCTCTCTCCATTTCCAGGATATTCTTTATGTTGGATTTCATCCTGTTATTTTTATCCTTTATGTTTTTGATTTTCTTTCCCCTTTTTCCTTCAAACTTTTCAACACATGCCAGAACTTTCTTTGATTTTCCTTATAGCTTTCTTCTATTTCCCTTCCGAACAGTTCCCAGGATTCCTCTTCAGCTTCCTTGACTGCTCTCCCTGCCGCATTTCTTAGCTGTATATATGTTTGTTTCTCTTGCTCACTATTGGATTTCATGTACTGTATCTTTTCCATGCTTTCTTCTTGGCTGCAAGCGCTTCCTTTACTGTTTCGCTCCACCATCTTGTCTGTCTCGTATTTCATTTGACTCTGCTGATTCCGCACATCTCCGTAGATACCTGGTTAATCGTCTCTTTTATCACCATCCATTTGTCTTCCTCGTTTCACATACCTCTGTGATTTTGCTCCTTCTGTATGAGTTTTTCGCTCAACTTATTCTCATACTCCCGTCGCTTGGAGATATCCTCTAAGGCAGATACTTTCACTTTGACATGTTTTGTTGATTCTGGTATATATCTGAACTGGGGTTCCATTACCAATAAACGATGTTCAGTGTTGAGTTCCGCATTGCGGAATACCCTCACATCTATTACATCATAGTGGGTATTCTTTGTGTACACATAATCTATTGTACTTCGAACATTTCTGCTTATTTAATCGAAGGTAATTTTGTGGATCTGTTTATGGTGGAAGAAAGAATTTCCTATTCGCGTTTCATTATCTATGCAGAACTCAAGCATTCTCTTTCCATTGCTGTTCAGAATTCTCTCTGGCCCATACCTTCCCAAGCTTCCATGACCAGAGCTCATCTTATTCCCAACTCTAGCATTACAGTCCTCCATTATTATCACCGATTCTATAGTATCTCTAGCTTTGTCCAAAGTCCTCTGGAGGGGAGAGTAAAATATATTTCTTTCTCACCACTATCTTCAGCAGGAGTATATATTTGTATGAGAGCAACTCTTCGGTTATTATACAGATCCAGATCTAATATCATTATCCTTGGGCTTACTGCCTTCCAGTGCACCACTTTATTACTTAATTGTTCACTTGTGATAATTCCTACTCCTTCTTTAGCTCTACATCCCTTGTCTGTCTGTTAGGTCATCAGCCCAGAGGCTGGTTGGATCCTCAAACAGCACCACCAGAGGTTATGCGGTTATAAGGAAACCCCAAAAACCAATGGCAGCACCAAAATGAGGCGTACTAGGCAAGTTGAGGAGTGAGGTACTTTGCCATTGCTTTCCTCACTGGGTCACAAAGTACTATTGCAGCATGACTGACCCTATGAACAGAACTTTTCATAACACTCAGATGCACTAGTCATGCTCTGAATGTCATTACTCAGCACTACCCATACCCTAGCAACTTCCACATTGTCACAGCCATGGCTGTTGACTGGGACTTCGGTGGAAGCTACATTTTACTCTGGCCTGTGCCAAGAGATGGATGCAAAAGTACTGTATCCATCAAGAAATGACAGCAGGCAGCTACTTCCCTTATCTACTCCTAAATATCTCAGAACATATCCCTGGTCCAGTTTGATCTCCCATGTTCCCTATCTCTTCCCTTAACTGATCCCTAGAATTTCGAGTTTGTACTTCTTCATCTCCTCTACCACTTCCACCTTTTTGCCTGTCAGGGAGGTAATATTCCAGGTTCCGATTCACATATTCTCTTTCTCGCCGATTCGTCATCTTTTGATCCGTTCTGCTTCAAATCTGACATTTCTCTGAATTGTTTTAAAATTCACTCCATACGGGTAATTAACCCTGTGATAGGACAGTGAGAGGGTTGCTCGCTTTAAGCCTCTGTCCTTGCTTGATTTTCCTTCTGGGGTTACTCCCATAGCCTTTGGGTCAAAGCACTACCCACAAGGTAATGGATTGCCTCAGTTGGTCCGCGGGTGCTTATTTGGTATAACGTTAATCGCACCTGCCCTGCATATCTACAGCAACTTCCCCTATCCGCCATTGGGGTGCGCCGTGTCGGAGTTGAAGCTCCCCATCCCAATCTGTTCCCTGAAGAGTACTGAATGGCTCCTACTCAATTCAGAACCAGTCCCCAACCGCGACTAGACCAGGCTAGACTAGGCAAATTTCAAATAGTTGCACAGCAGATCGTTGGAGTTAATTAAAGGAGAGGTATGCATTTGCTGAAATTACACTGAAGAAACACACAGAGAGAATAGGTAGCAAAGAACAAACTCCTGAGATTTAAGGGAAAGCAAGCGAGGACTATAAATTCTAAAAAACCCCAGAAGAGAGTCCATAGATTTAAAAAAATAATGAAGAGGTGGAAATCGCCACATTAGCGACATAACCTCTTAGCAGTTCGACAAACTAATTAAACTAATATCATGAGTCTATATTAAAAAACAATTTATCGTCAATAATCAGTCAAAGAAGCTGTGATAATACAGCTGTTGAAAAAACCTTTTAATTAAAGAAATTGCTACTTGCTTTTTTACGTCGCACCGACACAGATAGGTCTTATGGCGACGATGGGACAGGGAAGAGCTAGAAGTGGGAAGGAAGCGGCCGTGGCCTTAATTAAGGTACAGCCCCAGCATTTGCCTGGTGTGAAAATGGGAAACCACGGAAAACCATTTTTAGGGCTGCCGACAGTGGGGTTTCGAACCTACTATCTCCCGAATACTGGATACTGGCCGCACTTAAGCGACTGCAGCTATCGAGCTCGGTATTAAAGAAATTAATAATATAAATCGGCTCATTAGAAACCACGGGACCGAGCGAGTTAGCCGTGCGTGTAGAGGCGCGCGGCTGTGAGCTTGCATCCGGGAGATAGTAGGTTCGAATCCCACTATCGGCAGCCCTGAAAATGGTTTTCCGTGGTTTCCCATTTTCACACCAGGCAAATGCTGGGGCTGTACCTTAATTAAGGCCACGTCCGCTTCCTTCCAACTCCTAGGCCTTTCCTATCCCATCGTCGCCATAAGACCTATCTGTCGGTGTGACGTAAAGCCCCTAGCAAAAAAAAAAAGAAACCACGGGCGGACTTGTCATAAGAAAGGCTTCATGCTTGAAATATATAAATTATTATTATTATTATTATTATTATTATTATTATTATTATTATTATTATTATTATTATTATCATTATTATCTGTGCTTAGCTGCAGTACAGCAGTGGTAAGAACATTTTAGTCCGCACAAGTTGCATTTGGATCAAGTGCCACTGCATGTAAGTAGGCTTTATTTATACTCGGCATAGTTTGCTTGGCTAGTTAGTAGCGAGGCACATACTTGAGATTTCAACGCCGGTCATATTTTTCACTCGTGAGTGTGCGTAGGACGAAGGTATTCTCAACTTGGTCTTTATGCAGCGAGCACGTGCTAACCAGTACGATCTCGGGACGAGGAATATCGACACTCATTATTAGCAGCTGGCGTACTCTGTGTGTTTAGTTCCTGCCACCCGGAGTCGTGTAACGAGTGCTATTTAGACTTCTCCTCCTCCAAGTCACCTTGATGCCACGATCGATAGAAATGAAGTTAGCTCTCTTGTGTATTTGCTTTCCCCTTCCCACACCCAGATTTCCTGGCGAACGCCTTACGCTTCATCAAAGTCAACATGGGATCAACGCCAAGTTGTCTCAGTCGGCTAGCCAGTAACTCGCCTACAACTTCATTTGCATGTAAGGGAGTAAACATTCTTCGTATTACATAACCTATGATGTAGTAGAAATGAGTTGAAACGATGAGGTTAATCGTCCAAATTGTATGCTATTACCACGGTGATAAATTAGTAGGAACAGAATCCTCACAATCTGTGGTGGCTGGATATTGCAGAGTGCCTCTCTGCTACTGACTTTAGTATCTTTGTCGGATTTTCACTATAAGCTAAGGGTTAATAATAATAATAATAATAATAATAATAATAATAATAATAATAATAATAATAATAATAATAATAATAATAATAATAATCAGACAGGGAGACGGATTATCCTCACTAATATCCAGTTTAGTTCTGAGAAAGGTCATTCGCAAATTGAAGGAATTCGACTAAAGGGATATCTCAAAAACTCAACTCACCTTGATTGCCTAGCCTTTGTGGATGACCTTGAAATCATCTCCAATAGTAGGTAAGGGTTATTCTGCCCGAAGGCAGGTCCGGACTTCCGCAGAGGTGTTCCTGAGCCGGAATTTAAGTGCGGTAGGGTGGCCAGTTCCTATCCGCTCCTCCATTCCCTTATCACCCACCAAAAGCGCGTGGCAAACCATCCAACTCCTGACCACGCCCAATGTTGCTTAACTTCGGAGATCTCACGGGATCCGGTGTTGCAACACCGCTACGGCCGTTGGCTTCTCCAATAGTAAACAAGTGATAATCCAGAATGTAGAAAACTTCGTGAAATAATAGCAAAATCCGGAGTCCGAATTTCATTTGAAAATACGCAATATATGGAAGGAACAACAACCAACCTTTCATCACCAAATTCAGAAATATCTCTCAAGTAGATAAATTCAAGTATCTGTGTGAAATTAATCAATAAGCGGGAATAAATCAACAAGCATAGAAAGTAAGAATTGCAACATAACAAAAAACATACATAATCGCCCAGAACAGATACAACAAAAAATCTATATCACAAAATATATACCGTATTTTTTCGGACCATAAGGTGCACCCCGAAGCCTCCGTGGCTCAGGCCGCAGCGCGCCGGCCTCTCACCTCTGGGTTTCGTGGTTCAAATCCCGGTCACTCCATGTGAGATTTGTGCTGGACAAAGCGGAGGTGGGACAGGTTTTTCTCAGGGTACTCCGGTTTTCCCTGTCATCTTTCATTCCAGCAACACACTCCACTATCATTTCATTTCATCTATCAGTCATTAATCATTGCCCCAGAGGAGTGCGACAGGCTTCGGCAGCCGGCACAATTCCTATCCTCGCCACTAGATGGGGACTTCACTCATTCATTCCATCCCTGACTCGTTCAATAGACTGTAAACAGGCTGTGGATTTTCATTTTCAATATGCACCCCGATATTTAGATGTAAATTTAAGGGAAAAATATAATTTCACTGTATTTTCAAACAAAATGTTACAGAAATAATTTAATTTGTTTACAGACACAACTACTGGTAGGTAGCGCAATAGTGTCACTCCTACATATCACAAGTAAATAGTTAGGCCTAATCACAATTCTCACTCTCATTCGTCACTCATGACATTTTTTTCCGATATTTCACTTTCATTTTCTGATTCTTCAAACAGTATGTCGTCTTCAGTACAATCAAGGGCATTACTTATACGCATTTCTTAAATGACAATTTCCTTTTTCACTGATTTTCATGACCTCTTCACCCATTCACAGACTAGTCCAACTGATGATAATAATAATACTATTACTAATAATAAATATTAATATTAATATTATATTAATTATTCTTCTTGTTTCGTTTCGGCCAACTAAGGAGCACGTCATTTCAACTGTTTCCCTTGAGCTTTAATGTTGGTCCAGTATTCCTTCATTCGTATATGGTGTTGCTCCTTTCGCTCTTCCGTCCATGCCTTTCCAGTTTTCATCTTCGGCTTTGGTAGGAAACTCTGATGTTCTTGGAGTTTTTTCTTAAGTGGGACACACTCCTGGATATCTTCAAATGAGATCCCAATCTCCTCCAGATCTTTCTGTACCTCACTGAACCATGCCCCCTTTGCCTTTTTCCCTTGGAGGAAAGTGAAAATGCGGTTGGTTAACCGTGTTGAATTCATTCGGGCCATGTGTCCATAAAAAGTAATCCTCCTTTTTCGCATCATATCAGTTATTTTCTCCACATGCGAGTACAACTCCTGGTTGTGCCGTCTCCTAAACTCGCCGTTGTCTTTGACTGGACCTAAGATTTTTCTCAAAATCTTTCTTTCCTTGGCCTCCAATTTCTCCATCATGCCTTTTTGGTCATGGCGAGACATTCCGCTGCATATAGAGCCTCTGGCCGGATAACAGTGTAATAGTGTTTGATTTTGGCATTCAGAGATATAGATATTTTGTTATAGACATTTTTAGTCAGATGGTAAGCCATTTCCATTTTATTCATGTGTGAAGAAAAGGCTTCTTTTACGGACAAGTTAGGTGAGATACTTAAATTTATCAACTCGCTTGACTTTTCCATGGGTCCCTTCTAGCTCACTTGGGGCCAGCTTGATGTTTGTAATGAATTTCGTTTTCTCAAAGGAGAATTGGAGGCCCGCCTTTGCAGCTTGCGTTTGAAGCTGGTTGATCTGCTTCGTGGCCACATCCAAGGAATCAGCGAAAACCGCGAGATCGTCTGCAAATGCTAGACAGTCAATTGAAAGGTTCTTGTTTTGTGGCCTAATTATTATTATTATTATTATTATTATTATTATTATTATTATTATTATTATTATTATTATTATTATTATTATTATTATTATTATTATAGTTTTACGTCCGACTACCTGTTTTTAACTGTTCTCGATGTCATGGAACTACTCAAATTTTGTCCCGGAGGAGTTATTCCTTCCCCTGTAAATCTACGAAACTCACATATGTGAGCATTTTCATATACCCCCGGACTGAGCCGAGGTTGAATCCGCCAACTTGGGGTCAGAAGCCACTCAACCCGACAATTCACTTTCACTTTAGGATAAATTATTGTTATGTGTGAACAGCTTAATTAACTGAATCGGTGTTCATCAACACCACATAGTGAGAAATTTGTTAGGGGTGTTGATTACTAAACATGCATTAATGCATTTCCTAATTAATGAAATAACGCAGGGTTTTTTCATTATCATGAATAGAGTAGGTCTATATATATTTTCCAGTTGTGTAACGTCGCACCGAGAGCTCTTACGGTGACGATGGGATAGGAAAGGGGTAGGCGTAGGAAGGAAGCAGCCATGGCTTTAATTAAGGTACAGCTCAAGCATTTGCCTGGTATAAAAATGGGAAACCGCGGAAAACCATCTTCAGGGCTGCCGACAATGGAGTTCGAACCCACTATCTCCCAACTGCAACCTCATAGCAACGTGACCAAAACCGCGCAACCATTCGCTCGGTGAAAATAATGTTACTGTCGGGCAAAATCAACATACAAGTCTACGCCACTAAAACAGACTTATTTTCCTCTTTCTACGTCGGGTGCAGTGAACATCGCACATGTGGACTTGGCCTTGTTTTGCGGCCGGTATCATTTTTGATGCAAACCCTGCACTGTATTTAGCTGCATGTTCCCGTGGTAGTTAGTAGTATGCTGAGTTTTGCGCAAATTAGAAAATGTATATTAAGTCAAGCATAAAATCCTAGTCTCCAGGCCAGAAGAATTGACAAGACTGACTAAAATACCCAGTCCTGCTGGGAATTGTGCCCGGAGCCCACTGAACCGAAGGCGCTGCGCTGACCTTTCAGCCAAGGAACCGGGTAATATAATGTTAGCAGTACTGAATGTAAATGACATTTCAAAGGTCCTTAAGATGCCACTCTATATTTTATGTATGGAAATAATATCTGCATAATTTTGTTCATATATCCTACTTAGTAAATTGACCGACTCCTTGGCTGAATGGTCAACACTGAGGTCTTCGTTTCAGTGGGTCCCGAGTTCTATGCCTTGTCTGATAGGGGATTTTCATCGTGTCTGATTAATTATTCTGGCTCGGGGACTGGGTGTATGTGTTTTCGATTGTCCCAGCACTCCCCTCATCATTTTCATACAACACACCACACTAGCAAATGACCTCAGAAACACGCAATGGTGATTACATCCCTCCTCATAAGATTGGCGTTCGGAATGGCATCCGGTCGTAAAGTAGGGATTGGTTTGAATGTTTCCTTCCGTAATAACTTTCTTTGATTTCCAGAAATTATCAGTAATAATAATAATAATAATAATAATAATAATAATAATAATAATAATAATAATAATAATAATAATAATAATAATAATAATAATAATAATCGCTTTAGTCAGTACTAACGGTCAATGGTATTTACAGACATCGAAGTGCTGGTTGTTGGAAAACCACCGATACCGAACTGTCACATTCAAACATCGGCCCCTGACGGGTCACTGAGGTCCACGTGGGCTGAAGGCCATGCACCGAATAAGATCACAAACGAGGCATTTTCCGTAAAGAAGTGTTAATATTCAATTCCATCTCAGTTCTGGAGAATGTACACTGTTATTTCACTCACTATATACTCCCCATTATTCTGTCTATTAAAGGGAGAACGAGCATGCATAATCCAGAGTAAATGGATACTCCAATTCATAGAAAAATGTATTGGTAAATAATAATAATAATAATAATAATAATAATAATAATAATAATAATAATAATAATAATAATAATAATAATAATAATAGGTAAAATAGTAGGGTATATTTAGTGTATGGCAATTAAGATTTTATTTTGAGAAATACCATCTACATTTTTGTGACATTAACTTTTCCTCACGATATTACATATTTTCCTAGTCACCAGAATGCCATTAAAATCAAACTATTGACTCCTACGTTCATGCAACGCGTAACAACACTGCATGGCGATTCACAACCCCAGCGTAGAAACGATTGTATCATCCTCTCGCTCCTTATTCCTTGACTCAAAGGTATCTTCGTCAGTCATGTGTTAGAAGCCGAGTTCCCAAGAGTCGTTGCCCGACCATTCCTAGATATTGCTTTCATCAAAGTTTTTGAATTTTCTTCTTGAACACCACAAAATCTTCCATTAACATTCTCAGGAGAACTGTTTGATACCGTCGTTGAAGGGAATGTGTTACACCTTGGTTCATGTACTGGATTGCGGAAGTCACATTTATAATGACAAGGTTGTCGTTGACACAAATTTGCTCTCATCAGGATGTTAAGGTCCATTTTACATCACTAGCATTGCCTTTTCAACAACTTTTTAAAATCTCATTTCACGTTGAGCGAATAGCCTGCAAATTGGATAACTGGTACGCAGATAATCAGTAGTTTACTCTATTTCGATAAAATACGTAATTTATTGAAAATATTTCCTTGCGAAGTATTAACTCCTTATAATACGATTTCTCCCGTCAGGCAGTTTCTCTGTGATGCAATACTTCATATCGTCCTTGGAAAAGAAACAGAAGCAAAGCTCGTTTCAAAGGAGGAGGTATTGTTCGTTAAACCACGAGAGGACAGTGACAAACAGCCTCTGCTCATCTTCCTGACGTAGAGATGTACGGCAATATTTAACGATACCATGATAAATGTGTATAGATTTTCCGGTTTCAAGAGTTCAGAATATGAATAATCGAAAAGTTTCCTCTAAGATAAATAGATGTTGACAGAAAAAAACTTTCTGGAACGCAGAAGATCGTTTAGTTCCCGTCACCGGATCTGCAATCTGTCATAACCCGAACCAGAGCGATGCTATGTCGTGAGCACAAACAGCAGGCTTCCTAAAATTATATGATGGTTGTGGTGGAAACGGTGATTGTTTTAACGGGGAATTCTACGAAGATAATCATACCCTCTTAAGAGTAAAGAGAAAGAGGTGTGTCCATCAAATAAACAAGTTGCTGACGTTAAGAAACAGGCGGGTCAAGAAAGACGGGAAAAAATAAATGGAAACTAAATCGGACGTGTACAAATGTTGTATAAGGTTGAAAAAGAGCCTGGCGCAAGAAAATTAAGGTGATGCCCGCTTCAGCTAGAATACTTATAGGTACCACTTCACTCTCCCAATCCCTTGGGGGAATTAAATATAGTCTATAAGCATGGTGTGATTCTCAAAGAGGATCCAGATATAGGGAATATCCTCGCTCAGTGTTCCGATGAACAGTTCCCAAATAAAATATACAGGTTGACTCTCTCCTGTCTGGTAAAACGCAAGTAGGTGATTCGTGAGGTGGTAAGTAGGATAACAAAGCTCTCACTACAGATTTTGTACTGCGACTGCGTGCTGATAAGACAGAAATTCTACATTCAGGCCTGCATCTGAATACTGTTGTCATTATTAACACTCATAAAACACGCAATTCAAGTTTAAGTGTGAATAGTG
This sequence comes from Anabrus simplex, assembly GCF_040414725.1. Taxonomy (NCBI): domain Eukaryota; kingdom Metazoa; phylum Arthropoda; class Insecta; order Orthoptera; family Tettigoniidae; genus Anabrus; species Anabrus simplex. The sequence continues at coordinate 306,013,909 of NC_090265.1, read as the reverse complement.
GGAGTGTACGGGACTTCTCCGTAGTGTAATCTGTGGCCAGACTGTATATGAGTGTGTCTTGTGTAAAACCTGTTCTTCGTCTTCCACCGCTTTTCCCACATCCGTGGGTTCGCGGGTGCTAACTGTGCTGCACAGGTGGATTTGACCGTGTTTTCCGGCCGAATGCCCTTCCTGACGCCAACCATCTATGGAGGCGTGTAATTACTGTTGCGTGTTTCTGTGGTAGTTGGCAGTGTAATGCGTTGTCTGAATATAAAGAAGGAAGTTTTGGGAGAAACACAAACACCCACTCCCCTGGCCAGAGGAATTAATCAGAAGCGATTAAAATCCCTGACCTGGCCGGGAATCGAACCCGAGACACTCTGGTCCAAAGGCCAGCATGCTAACCATTTGGCCATGGAGCCGAACGTGTAAAGATGTTACACAGACATAAACTTATACTTGGACGATATGCATGCGAAATGATCGAGTATACATGAGCGTGTGTATAGATAATACAGTGGAACGTCGATATCTCAAAACACCTCGGGAGCTAAATTTTATTTCGAGTTATCGAAATTTCGAGATATAGAGAATATCGTTTCTGAGCATGTATTGAATCATGTGTACCGAATACAATACTTGTAACAATATTTAAAAGTATACAAACTATTTTACGGTATTGTTTTAATTATAACCCTTATAATAATAATAATAATAATAATAATAATAATAATAATAATAATAATAATAATAATAATAATAATAATAATTTCGTGTGGCTATTACTAGCCGAGTGCAGCCCTTGTAAGGCAGACCCTCCGATGAGGGTGGGCGGCATCTGCCATGTGTAAGTAACTGGGTGTTAATGTGGTGGAGGATAGTGTTATGTGTGGTGTGTGAGTTGCAGGGCTGTTGGGGACAGCACAAACACCCAGCCCCTGGGCCACTGGAATTAACCAATGAAGGTTAAAATCCCCGACCCGGCCGGGAATCGAACCCGGTACGCTGACCATTCAGCCAACGAGTCGGCACCCTCATTATAGTAACATTTAGAAGACAAGATACAGTAGTGAAATAAGAAACATGTCTCCAATAACACCTTTGAAAAAAAATCCGTTAGTCTCTTCTATTTTTTTTTTTTTTTTTTTGCTAGTTGTTTTTTTACGTCGCACCGACACAGATAGGTCTTACGGCGACGATGGGACAGGAAAGGGCTAGGAGTGGGAAGGAAGCGGCCGTGCCCTTAATTAAGGTACAGCCCCAGCATTTGCCTTGTGTGAAAATGAGAAACCACGGAAAACGATTTTCAGGGCTGCCGACAGTGGGGTTCGAACCTACTATCTCCCGAATACTGGACACTGGCCGCACTTAAGCGACTGCAGCTATCGAGCTCGGTCTTCTATTTGTTACTGTTAACCTTTCCTCCCTTCACATTGAAACTTATCGCCAATACCACGCAGCCAAGATTCGTAAATGGAACTTGTAATTCCGCGACTTCGTGGGTTGCTTTCGTACGTGACCGGTAATTAATTCACACACGAGAAACAGCGAGGCTTCGCCAATTTTCCGATCACTAGAAGTTTTAGTTTCTCTGTTTCCGTCATATTAGCTCCCAGCATCATTTTAACCGTTTCTTTACTAGTTAACTGTTACTCATCATCATCATCATCTGTTTACCCTCCAGGTTCGGCTTTTCCCTCGGACTCAGCGAGGGATCCCACCTCTACCGCATCAAGGGCAGTGTCCTGGAGCTTCAGACTCTTGGTCGGGGGATACAACTGGGGAGAATGACCAGTACCTCGCCCAGGCGGCCTCACCTGCTATGCTGAACAGGGGCCTTGTGGAGGGATGGGAAGATTGGAAGGGATAGACAAGGAAGAGGGAAGGAAGCGGCCGTGGCCTTCAGTTAGGTACCATCCTGGCATTCGCCTGGAGGAGAAGTGGCAAACCACGGAAAACCACTTCGAGGATGGCTGAGGTGGGAATCGAACCCACCTCTACTCAGTTGACCTCCCGAGGCTGAGTGGACCCCGTTCCAGCCCTCGTACGACTTTTCAAATTTTCGTGGCAGAGCCGGGAATCGAACCCGGACCTCCGGGGGTGGCAGCTAATCACGCTAACCACTACACCACAGAGGCGGACCTAACTGTTACTCACAAACCACAAATGCCGTACAGCATAGCTAAGGTTGCACAAAATTCGAGTTACAGGGTATTTTTTTGCTTCAAGGAAGGAAATGTTTGCTTCGAGAAGTCAAGAAATTCGTGTAACCTAATTTCGAGTAATAGAGAGTAATGCACGTGAAGAATAGGACAAACGGCCGGGAAATTTTACTTCGAGATACTGAATATTCGAGTAATAGAGGTTCGAGATATCGATGTTCGACTGTAATTCGGAGGATTCCGACTGTACGAGTTACTTGTGAATGTTCTAAACTACAAAGTAGTACATGATGTATTTGCGTAAGTAGAACTGAAGGCGTGTAGTCAGACGCTCTACTTACTCATGTCACTCAGTCGTAATCACAAGCGAGCGTTGGGCGCGTGTAAGTCTTGGAGACATGGCGACCGATCTGCGAAAAGGTAATCTCAAGGTGCAAGAGTAATTCATCCCAATTTGCCAAAGCGAACCATATCTTACTATTTATCCTATTGACATAGCTCGTAGGGTAACCATTTCTTCTGGCAACTACTAGTTTTGAGAAGTAGAGAAAACTGCCTGCAGCTTTTAATGTTTGGAATTTATGTACGGTTTTTATACCAAGTATTTATCAGATCTTTTCTAATAATATTAATCATTTTTGAACAAAATAAATTTTCAAGAACGAGTGATATGAGGATTGAAATTTACTGGACATGAGTGATTTCTCTTGATATCAAAAACATAAAAAAATGAGGTTATTTTATGATTACAACATTTAAGCACACTGCTTATCACACTTTAGTTATGTAACTATGATTCATCTTTCAATATCCCTTCATACAACAACATTAGAGTAAAAAATTCATAACATTTTAAAATATTGTCCGTGTGTGATGCTCTGAGCTCGTTGTGTTGTGTGCTCTCCTGTTGAGCATCACTTTATGGTTATCCTGACCTTTCACTCTTTTATGGTTGATTATTATTTTCCATTGAATACGCTATTATTATTATTATTATTATTATTATTATTATTATTATTAAGCTGATTATCATACATTCAACCGACCTTCAAATATTTTAATAGTTAATGGGCGCCAGCTACTAGTAAAAGTAACGATTTGATAGAGCACGACTCCTATATTTCCAACGTGTGATCTAAAACGCTTAATGAAAAACACACCATTATACAGGTTTCTGAAAGGAAATTGTGGTTTGGTTCCCACCTCTCATTAGGGATTACTTGCTTTACTCTGGAATAATTAATTGACTGCATATGATACTAAACAAATATATGTTACGTGACATTTAAGTTAAAGATTTGCCGCAGTCGTAATTATATTTAAAATGGCAATTATCTTGAAGTAAAAATGAAGCTATTGGCATTGGTTTATGTTACACTTCTTCGGACATTGCGTATCTTCATTTCGCGTGGTATATCTGCACGGATTCTTGTTACCCGGAACTGCTAGTGGCTGTGTGGCCTGTCTTCTCGGGACTTCTATCTGCAGTCTCCGCTGCACCTTCTCGGTATGGGCTCCGCTTATAAGCGAGACTCGTCCGACCTCTTTTGCTGTCCTCATCTCTTGGTGACGTATTAATATCAACCAAATATTTCCCATTGGCATACTCTTGATGGGATGAAAATGCACACGCCCTACTTAATTTTTACTACTGCCTGGACCAGCATTGCATTGCATAGTCTTAACAGTCTCTATGCATCCTTGTCATGACGACAAAGCTATTTCCTCAGATCAGACACACGATGCTAGGCGTTAGATACAAGACGTAGGATACGTTGGCTGTTTGACGTTAGAAGTCTAGATGTAAGAACCCCTCTCCAAAGGATGCGAGCTCTTTTATAATTTTACCTGGTCACTTGGCTACTCCTACGAACCATCTCGCCCACTACACAATCCACAGTCCGCCAGCTAATAGAGTCTCTTATTTACCTCCCACGGCATTACGCTTCGTTTAAAAAATCGGTGCCTTCATCAGGCTACCGAAACGGTTGTTCACATGGTATCGAGTGTAAAATTTCCCCTCGGGCAAACGGTTTACTAACTCATGTCCACACCTCATGTTAATAATAGATGTCTTGCACAACACATCCTGCTTCTGACTACATTACTGATTGATATGTTACGTACTATAGAAAATCTCACCGTATATACACCGGTACGTCTTTACCCTTAATTTTACTACACATATATATTCAGTCCTAATTGTATCTGATAATTGATGAGAATGAAATGGAGCGAGCAATAAATAATTAATAGTGAAATCTGATGACGGAATCGAATACAAAATATAATGACATTTAATTATTAATTTAATAATAATAAGAAGAAGAATAATGATGATGATAATAATAATAATAGCTGATGATGAGAGATGTGTGTAACGGGATTTGAACCGTTAAAAGTCTTAACAATATCACGTAATATAGTTGTTCAGCGGCATCCTCCCTGTTAACAATAACTCAAAGAGAATGTGTTTTCATACCTGTTATTAAAGTTCCTGATATATGTCCTACCTATTAATAGTTGACCAGGATAAAATTTTCAACGTCCCAGTAAAACCCTTATAATGAGGCGGACATGTATGCTTTCTCTGTAAAAGATGGAAATCGAGGATGGGAGCTAAAAACTTGAGAATCTAAGTTTTTCGCTACCTTCTTAATTATTCGTAATGGTGACTCTACAAACTGTCAGTTCTGAATTTTTAACCACAGTGATTTCGTCCTGTTTTTTAGTTGTATCACATGCAAAATTTTTAGACTAAGAGGTCCACAACATCACTATATACGGTTATTGTTTGTTTCCGTATTATTTCATGTTCTTTCATTTTTTCTTCATAGGTTTTAACACACTTTTTAACTTCAATTATGTAAAAATGTTAACTTTTTTCACTAAGGATGTTTCAAACGAGTTCATTATTAATCTATCTAATGCTGCAAATGTGTATACAGGTTGTTAGGGGTATACGTGCAGATATTTTGCTAGTCAGTAAAGAAAAATACATCTAAGAATATATGCTGTGTACTTTTTACCTTATCCTTTTAGTTTTCCCATAACTGAGCCAAATATTTCAGGACCTAATGTGTTTTGAACGGCCGTAGTTGGAAATATTGATTTTTTTTGTATTTCCGTCAAGTCTCTTTTGTTTTTCATTTGTTCCTTCATCATATTTTTAACACATTTTTAGCGTCTTTTATGTAAATAACTTTACCCCACCCCTCTTTTTTCACTAAGATGGCTTAAACGAGTCGCAACATGTTTGACTTGTATTACTCCATCAAATGCTGGAGATATGTATGTAGGCCTACTGAATAGGAGGACACATTAAATTTTCCTTTGTAAAGTGAAAACCGTAAATACGGAATGATTTTAATATCTTGTAATAAAGATGGGACTAAATTTAATTTTAACATATATGCATTAAACCTATTTTGTCCAAAAATGGGTATGTGTTGTTCCTCAAATAATCGATTCAGACGTTAATTAGCTAAAAAGAGGAATGCTTACAGTCCCTTTCTGACACTCGTCAAGGGAATTTTAGTGATCGTAATAGTGCTAATAATTCGTAAGTATGGTTGCAGCCATGTGTTTATTATGCCATATGATGACATAATCACATCTAAATATACATTCAAGTTCCAGTTTGAATTAAAACTGATTTATCATCTCAGATTCTGTTTTAGTAGAAACTAGTGTATCGTCGTAGCCGGGACAAAACCACCTATGTGATAATATTTTTGGAGATTTACTGACCCGCAGCACATACATTATGAAGAGCGAGAATGCCTTGACAATATTCACACAATATTGCACCTTAGATGACAGTACCTTACCGGCCAAAGTTCTAAGCTAAAATATTTCACATAGGAGGTTTTGTCCCGGCAACAACGATATGTACCCGTTCCTCGCACGGAATTGGTAATCGATATCACGATTCCTTAACGAATTTATGCAAACTTACATGCCTGTATTCAAACGTTAAATACGGCATGTTAAACTAATGTTCTTCTATGAAAGCACGTGGCAGTAACGTAAAGTGCGATAAAGCTGTAAAAAGTGGAGGCAGAACGGGGTAGATGGATTTTATTGAACTGGTCCGAAGTTGTCCGCAATAGGGAACATGCATGATCCGGGGTTTTAATTAAAAATATGCTAATCTGATTCAAAATTGCATGCAGAATTCAAAAATGTGATCAGAATGTACAAATAATAACTCCAAACATGATAAAAATCTACGAAAATGTCACGTCACGCAAGTACGCGATCTCATTGGCCTGACGTCATCGTACAGGTTGACTGAATTAGCAGACGAAATAACACGTAGTGTGCTGTGAGAAGCAGGATACACTTCGCGTACTTCTACTTGACGTTAGTGTCTAGTATGGTTAAATTCGAGGTCTATACATTGGATAATAATCTGAGTGGTATATTTTAAACTTAAAATGAATCCTGCGCAGACAGTGAGGCAGAAAACTTATAAATGGTGTAGAGTTCCGATGTGGAATAGCACATCGCATACCATCCCAAACAAATTGTTTATAAACGTTTCAAAGACGCTAAAACTAGGGAGAAATGGATTTTGGTGAGCTGGAGAAATGCTGGTGATATATCGGAAAAGTCTACAGTTTATTTTTTTTAAGATTTTAACGTAAGATGAATTTGTTTGAATTTTCAAATCACTTTTCCATGTCAGCTGTTCTAGTGGTAAAACTTTAAATTTTAATGTATGATGCTTTATTTAAAAGCTTCAGTTACATCTTGGAATATGAAAGTAATAAACAGTGCATTAAATAATGCTGATTATTAAAGTATTCTCCAAACCTAACCTATGTTTTGGGTGATCCATGTCAAGATAATAAATCAAAGGGGTTATGAACCATTTTGGCAGCTCTAATTCTACCAATATATCGTGGCATGGGACAGTTATGTATGTCTTTATTGAAGAGCGTAATTGGTAAAGAAATTTAGGCTATATCTAAATACTCTATAATGTAACAAAGAATAGGCGTGTACATCATGAAAGGAAACAACGTGAATTTAACAAATGTATAACTCTACACAAAACCAATGCTTGTCTGTTAGAGTCTTATAAGTTAACAATGCTCAATTATAATAATTATCATAATATTAATGAAATAAATAACATAATTGCACACAGGTGAAAGTAGTGATGTAGGTGTTTAAAATATAATCCAACTTAGCCTAAGTTTTAGGTTATACAAGCCAAGTCAATAAACCGAAGGGTAAAAATACCGCGCGAGTTGGCCGTGCGGTTAGGAGCGCGCAGCTGTGAGCTTGCATCCGGGAGATAGTGGGTTTTGAACCCCACTGCCGGCAGCCCTGAAGATGGTTTTCCGTGGTTTCCCATTTTAACACCAGGCAAATGCTGAGACTGTACCTAAGGCCACGGCCGCTTTGTTCCCATTCCTAGGCCTTTCCTGTCCCATCGTCGCCATAAGACCTATATGTGACGGTGTGACGTAAAGGAAACAGCAAAAAAAGAAAAAAAAAAAGAAAAAGTCACAGCACCCAAAGACATTCCTGTATTGAGCGACTAAAATGTCACCAGGACACTTTTCTTTCCTGATATGCTCAGCTTGTTAAAAGCCAAATGTAATTAATGTTACTGGCTTCACGCCCCGCTAACTACTTCTACGATTTTCTGAGACGCCCATGTGCAGGAATTTAGTCCTGCAGGAGTTATTTTACGTGCCAGTAAATCTACCGACACGAGGCTGACGTATTTGAGCACCTTCAACTACCACCGGACTGAACCAGGATCGAACCTGCCAAGTTGGGGTCAGAAGGCCAGCACCTCAACAGTCTGAACCACTCAGCCCGACTTGTGAAAATAGATGAAGTCATATTTATCTTTATCATGTTTAACTTTTTCCCTCCACAAAGATATTTAATTCTCTTTCATGGGCCCCGGAAGTGGGTAGGTCAGTTGTCCCAATCATAAATATATATATTTTTTGGGAATGATTGATTATAGCCCTATAGTACTATGAACTTTCTTTCTTTCCTTCTTTCTTTCTTTAATCAGTTTATCCTTCAGGGTTGGTTTTCTCTCGGACTCAGCGAGGGATTTCACCTCTACCACTTCAAGGGCAGTGTCCTGGAACGTGAGACTTTGAGTATGGTGATGAAACTGGTGAGGAGGGCCATTACCTCGTCCAGGCGGCCTCACCTAATATGCTCAACAGGGGCCTTGTTGGAGGATGGGAGGATCAGAAGGGATAGACAAGGAAGAGGGAAGGAAACGGCCGTGGCCTTAGGTGCCTGGAGGAGAAGTAGGAAAATACGAAAAACCACTTCGAGGATGGCTGAGGTGGGATTCGAAACCCTTCTACTCAGTTGACCTCCCGAGGCTGAGTAGACCCCGTTCCGGCCCTCGTACTATTTGTTTTCAACTTTCATGGCAGAGCCGGGAATCGAAACCGGGCCTCTGGGAGTGGCACACATTAACCACTACACCACAGAAGCGGACTAGTACTATAATGGTACCTATATGTTTATGTTAGTGCTGAAATCCGATTTCTTACTTTACTAATGCTGAAAGCCCGAAAATGTAATGTTATTCTTTAATAGGGGAATCAGTCTAGAAGGAAATGTTGAAAGTGATGTGATATCTATCCAGGTTCGTTGTTATCCTAATACTATGGGTTACAGTACATTGCACGTATATAAAAGACGCCACTTACAAACTTGCTTGTTATCCGCGAATTTCTGCGGCCACAAAAGTCACTATTTTTCAAGAATGATATCATTTACACATGCTAGATTGTCTGATTGTGCTGTTTTGAACCTTTCTTCTGTCATTTTGAAGATATTCGCGATCATGAGTAATAAACAATCGGCTTTTAGCAACGGCTGATGCACAACTGCTGGTAGAGCTCCATGTGGTACTGGATCGTGACGTCACAGCGCGCCGCTTACGTCAGAGGCCGTTTCACTCGCCTTGCGGAAAGGCACTATTAAATATATTTTAATGGTAGAAAACAAGGCAACATACCACAATGTAATACGTTTACGTACTATTTCATTGGTGTACTTTTCAAAAAAAGTATTTTTGAAAATGATGCATGTTCCCTATTCTCCCTATTTCTAGGTTACATATTGTTGTTCATCTGAAACCGGGAGTGTCACTGTGGCAGAAGACTCATGAAACCAATCGTTCACGATAACTTCCCGTATTATCTGTCATATCGAGAACAGTAAAATGGCTCTTTAGTTAAAACATTAAACTCTACTTGAAATGACATGACAGCCTGTAAAGCAGTCCATTAATGATATCTCCCCTGTTATCCTCCTATCGAAAAGGTGCACATGAGGAAAAGACATTATAGATTTTGATTTCCATTAAGGCTGGTAGTTTTCCATTCAATTTGGCCATTTACATTTTGTAGGAGTAAAATTACTGATTCGACTTCCTATAAACCCCCAAACCAATCCGGTGTTTACACATGATATTGACCCTAACACCTATCCAATGACATTTAGAACGTTTGGTAGAAATATATAGAGTATTTTCCCAGTTATAAGAACTCAAGTGACGGGCGAAGTTAGACATGTACCTATTAGCTTTCAAGCTACAATGACTTAGACAAACAAACAAATAAACAGACTCCAAACCTAAAAATATATGGCGATGGTCATTAATACACTTGAAACGGATAATTAAATGAAAATTTCTTAAAAGTAGTCAATGTACAGACACAAAGTCGTTACTATTTTATTTATAGAGATAGATAGGGAATCTGCTCTTCGTATAGCACCTTTTGGACTATGCCCACTGGACTTAGCGTGTAAAACCGTAGCAGTTTGGTTGTGTATGTTTTGTGGGAGTGCAAAATCACGGTTTCGGTTTCGTATAAACCACCAGTCAATTCAGAGATTTTTTTTGCTAGTTGTTTTACGTTGCACCGACACAGGTAGGTCTTACGGCGGCGACTTTCAGGGATTTAAAAACAATATTTGGCCCTTAAAGATACCCAAGGACAGGTGGATTCTAATCACGAAGTTTGGTAGATATATATGAGGTAGTTTTCATGTTATAAACAAACAGACAAACAGACACCAAAGCTAAAGAATATGCGGATGGTCATTATTACACCTGAAACGGATAACTGTACGGAAATTTTGCCAGAATAGCCAATCTACAGACACACGGTCGTTACGATTTTTTTATAAATATTTAGACTTAACAATATTTTGTTACTTTACTCTTCTCATTGTATAGGAAAAAACTCTTGGTCATCAAGTTATCCTGTTTGTATAAACAGCCCTCTAAATGCTGTACAGTTCAAAGGGATATCCGTTCAATTAATATTCAACTCAGCTTTCTATTGACTGGTCAGCTTTAGCTTGCGCTCATAGAGATTAATTTCCTTTGTCCTTCATCATTTGATCTGGCTGTGTTAATGCAGTAGGTGCCGCCAGCTTCGTAATACACAGGTGGTACGAACCTACCTTTAGGTGGAATTTTCATCCTTATTTCTATTACCAACATACTAAGGAGACTTCCGCGACTTAGTAGCGCTAGCCTTCTCAGCTCAAGTTGGCAGGTTCAATTCCATCTCTGTCCGGTGGCCGTTGAAGGTGCTCAAATACGTCAGTCTAGTGACGGTAGAATTACTGGCACGTGAAAGAACTCCGCGGGACAAAATTCGGGCACCTCGAAGTCTCTGAAAACTTCAGAAGTATTTAATGAGACGTGAAACCAATAACATTTACATTATAATTTTTATTATTATTACTATTGTTATTATTAGAGTAAGCTGTTCACGTTAGAATTAGGTACGCTCCGATACTCTCTGCGAATTAGATATGTATTATACTGTATAAAACCATCAACAAACAACTAGAGCGACATTTACATTTTCCGCAGCAAGCACGCCACCCCTACGCCACAGGACAGGCACAATTAACCATAGAAAGTAAAATTTAAGAATATAGGACACAATAGCAACACATGCTCTAATGCCATGTATATTATCTTTGCCTTGAAGGCTGCCATAGATATCACTGAAGATGCATGTTATAAAAATAAAAGTGATGTAGTTTTCGTTGCGTTCGTCTTTGAACCAAGAAGTGTTGTTACATATCACTCTGCTCAAACCAACGAACCCCATGAGCTATTCTTTCACACCATTTACATCTAGGTTTATCAGCATAAGGAATGGTGTTTATTACCATTACGCGTAACTCGGTCGCTTTCGTATTGTCAATGCCAAAGACAAGACTGTGACAGGCCCATGAAATTTTCATTGTTTTCTAGTCATATCAGAAGACATAGTTTATTGAAAACACTACATCGCATCAGAGATTGATCTTAGCTTACACTAGTACATTATCAGTCTAATTGAAACTGTAAAGGTTTAGTCAATTAATTGCGGTAATTATGTAGTTCTTCTTTCAGGTTGAACCGGTTTGTTGTTGTTGTTGTTGTTGTTGATGTTGTCGTTATATGTACCTTATATAAAACAACAAAAACAAACGTAATAAACGGAGTAACTTAACAGACCGTGGAAACTTCATATAGGATAACTGCATTGTATGTATGTTGGGTAATCAGCCCGAAGGCTGGTTTGATCCTCTGCAGCTTCGCCAACAGCTGTCATAAATAGCCTAGGCGTCACTGAAGAGGCGTACTAGGAAAACGAGGAGTGAGGTAGTTTCCCGTTGCTTTCCTCACCGAGCCAGCCGTTGCTCTTACATATCAGTCTGCCAAGCCCACTGAAATGTATGCACCAACTGACCCTATGAGCGATATTTTCACACCATTCATAACAGGGACTGGCTGCATAAGGAATGGTATTACTAGCATCACTCATACCTCAGTCACTTTCATATTGTCAAAGCCAAGGATGAGTCTTTGACAGGTCAATGAAAGTAACAAATTTGATATAGCCCATACCAGAAGACATAGTGCACTGTAAACACTACATCTCGCCAGCAAAGATAACTGCGTTAATATTAGAAATTTTGTTTCCTGACTAATGATTGTATGTGAACCGTTTGTATTATAATATATTGTTATTTTTAAAATGGTGTAATATAATAGGGTTTGGGGTGATACTAAGCCTAGTATTGTAAGAAAGAAAATAAAAAGCATTAAATGAAAAAATATTTTACTGACTTCGCAGTGCAAGTGTTGATAATGTAATTATGGAAGATCCATTACTATATGTAAAACTGTTAAAGGAAGCAAAGTGTGAGGTAAGACATTAGTGGCTTAGTCAGTTAGTCGTTAATCCTTTTACATCCACGATAGAAGGTTTCATTCCAGCTGAGGTCGCTGACATTGAAGGTACTGAAATGTATGAATGTCGTCGGCTTCCGGCACGTTAAATAACTACTCCAAGGCGAAATTCTGACACATTGGCGTCTCCTAAAAAGCAATTGAATGGACAGGAAAACAAACGCTGTTATATATAGGATAAAATATTGAGAAGGAAATTAATGGACATCGATACCTTACTAATTCAATAGTATCATTAAGCCTTTAGCCTTTTGCGTGTCAAGAAAACACGGTGAATTTCTTTACCTTTTGCAAAGAAATTTACTCCGCGTCTTCATAAGAAAACTTCGTCTGTTCACGAATAATACTTCTCCAATAATACAGTTTTGAAATTAAGAATGCTTTACTGTTGGGCTGTAATAAGCGGTACTTTTGTTGGGAACTAGATGGCTCACTGAGCGCTAGCATTTGGAGCTCTCATTAAGATGTTTCCTGTTCCACCGTATGTACGTGCGAATGATACAGCAAGGTCATCAGACGAGTCAGGGACGAATGCGGTAGAAGAAATAGTAAATAACATTAAAATGAAATGATAAAATAAATGAAGTAAAACGTGTTGTTGTACTGTTTCAAGATGTTCGAGCTCTTACCCACACTTAACACTAACCCCCCCCCCCCCTGTGGCACTACAGCCCGTGAAGGGCTTTGGCCTAACAAGGGACTGCCGCTCAGCCCAAAGGACTGAAGATTACGAGGTGTCGTGTGGTCAGCACGACGAATCCTCTCGGCCGTTATTCTTGGATTTCTTAACCGGGGCCGCTATATCACCGTCAGATAGTTCCTCAATTCTAATCACGTAGGCTGAGTGGACCTCGAACCAGCCCTGGGTCCAGGTAAAAATCCCTGACCTCGCCGGGAATCGAACCCGGGGCCTCCGGATGAAAGGTATGCACGCTACCCCTACACCACGAGGCCGGCTACTTAACACTACAGGCTTAGCATTATAAGGCAAGATGTGGAAATACGTAAAATTCCTAATAATTTCAACAGGGACACTGGCTCTCAGCCATGGAGGATTTACATAGGTAGTTCTTTTCTCTGTGCTTCCACTATTGTTATTTCGTTGCAGTGTTTTCCTAAATAGTACACCCCTCATCACTAGATGGTTCACTTCAGGCTACGTGCTTGGGTTGTACTTTCGAGACCTGTAAACTAAGTTCACTGTGTTATTCTTACTTCTTTTCAACACGTCCTGCTTTCCGCACGCCTACAACCCTCCCCCCCCCCTCCCCACTACCCACCTCACCCACCTTACTCACACTATTTTTCTCGTTTAGTAGTCTTTCTTTCAATTTTCAGCTCTATTCTATTCTTTTGACCTGTTAATCTTTCTTTGCACTTTATTTTATTTTTTCATTTCACTTTATTTTTATTGTTTCTTCGACCGAATTCGTCTTTGACTCGTCTGATGACCTTGCTGTTTACTTCGCATGCACAGACATTGGAACAGAAACATCTTAATTATAGCTCGACATGCTAGAGCACAGTGATCCATCTAGTGACTAACGAACGTACCACTTACTATAGATGAACGGTAAATCATTCTTAACTTAATTATTAGAGAAATCTTACTCGTGGACAGAGTGAATAACAGGAGTGAAGTTCTCTGCCAAACGTAAAGAATTTCACCTTGTCATCTGACATGACAAAAGCCCACAAGCTTATTATCATGTCTACAATTACCGGCCATGAAAGTATCAATCTAAATGTCATAAATACTTCAAAGAGTAAAGTAGAAAATGAACCCCGGCGAATGAAAATCACTGTAATTCGTATTTCACGTAATTAGCAGGTTGCATAGCATTGGTCGCTATACGAAGAGTTACATTAAACCGTAAGCTTACTTATTTTTGTCATTTCAGAGATGAACGGATTTCCATTTTATTCAGCACACTTTATGTATTCATTCATTCATTTCTTGGCTGGTTAGCATAAGGAGTTTTATCTAAACTTTGTCAATAAAAAGGTGCAATCGTAAGCTTTTAGACTGAGTATAATAATATAATTTGCTACAAATTTCCTATAGTGCTGCTTATCACTTTTCCTAGCTCAGAAGAAATAGGCAAAGTTTGTATTGGAAAAATGCATGTTAAACAGTGGTCAAAACATTCATCCAAACAAGAGTGCGCTCAGCTTTTGCGTCTGGAAGTGTACCTTAGATATTCGTAAAATGCAAAATTTCACAATTTCTGACATTCGTTACTGTGTATCTTAAAATAAACACAGCTGCATATACTAAATTTCATACTCTTTTGAGTGGATGATCGGCGGATGCGGAGTGCGTCTCGACCTACAAGTGGCCACGGCTGGTCAGACAGTTCTGCACTCCGACCCGCCAACCAAGCAGAGGAGTGATGGCCACGGCTCTACCGTGGCTATACGCCTCTGTAGTCGGGTGACAGAGAGGGGCTGCTCCCCACCGTCTGCTATCCTGAGAATGGTTTTCCGTTGTTTTCCATTCTCCTGCACTGAGGCGAATGCCGGGACAGTTCGTAGTAGGCCTATAGGCAACGGCCGCCAACCCTCCCACCTTCTCCGATACAAATCTTCTGGCCTGAGAGACGGCGTTACCGTCTAAGAGGCCCGCCTCCCCCTTCAGGGGAGGAATGAAAATATTTAGTATTAGTAGTAGCTGATAGGTTCAAATCCGGGCTGTTGAAATGTGGCCCATTTTCTACTATATCCATCTGGAGCTTTTCTAAAGAATTCGAGGAATAGGTTGAAATAACACATCTTAAATTCTAGGTCCTTTCTCTAATGCTCAATTTGAAGTATTATTGCTACTCACACAGCAGGCATTCTACGTGCATTCAGATCTTCAGCTACTGTATGAAAGCCCTTTTATTTACAATTTGTTTTACGTCACACCGACATAGATAGGTCTTATTCTGGCAATGGGATAGGGAATGAAGCGACCGTGGCCTTAATGTACAACCCCAGCATTTGCATGGTGTGAAAATGCGAAACCACGGAAATTCATCTTCAGGGCTGCCGACAGTGAGATTCGAACCCACTATCTCCCGGGTGCAAGAAGGTCAATTCTACGAGTGCATATGTACAGTAGGTCCAAAAAAAGGAAGCAGATGGTATTGTATGTCCCTCGCACTTATTATTTGGTTCACAATTTGAATTATAATTCACCTCCCGCATAGATATAAACACGCATCCGGGAGATAGTAGGTTCGAATCCCACTATCGGCAGCCCTGAAAATGGTTTTCCGTGGTTTCCCATTTTCACACCAGGCAAATGCTGGGGCTGTACCTTAATTAAGGCCATGGCCGCTTCCTTCCAACTCCCAGGCCTTTCCTATCCCATCGTCGCCATAAGACCTATCTGTGTCGGTGCGACGTAAAGCCCATAGCAAAAAAAAAAAGATATAAACACTGTGGATATCCACAACAAACATATCTATGGGTTTAATTGTTTCCGAGTAAAGTGCACCTACGAGGAATTTATACGATATCATGGTCTCATTTTTTTAACTACTGTACATAATACCTTAGTTGAGCAGATATAAGCTGTCGCATTGGACGGGTGATAGGTTTCGTAAACGTAATCAGTCTGTATGGAAGATTTTCATACCTAAACGTAACATCAGAATCGTTACCTTTACAAATGCAGTTTTCAACGCAGATGCAGAAATGCAGATGAAAAAATCGATAGTAGCTATGCCATTCAATCAGTAAATATTCAACGAGTGACTGTGTGTTGTGATAAACCCTGCGTAATGGAGACTAATATAATAAGTAGCTCTAATTATAGTTTTTCGTGAGTTCGAACCTGTTATTTAGCAGCACGCAAATTTGAACTTAACGACACATGTGCTGTAGGTAGCACTTAATGTACACTGAGTGACAGAGCAAATGCAACACCAAGAAGGAGTGGTTCGAAAGGGATGAAAGTTGGGGAAAAAAACAGAGACGGCACGGACGAATAATTGATGTTTATTTCAAACCGATATGCAGGTTACACAATGCGCACGGCATCGACTCAGTAGGATGTAGGACCACCGCGAGCGGTGATGCACGCAGAAACACGTCGAGGTACAGAGTCAATAAGAGTGCGGATGGTGTCCTGAGGGATGGTTCTCCATTCTCTGTCAACCATTTGCCACAGTTGGTCGTCCGTACGAGGCTGGGGCAGAGTTTGCAAACGGCGTCCAATGAGATCCCACACGTGTTCGATTGGTGAGAGATCCGGAGAGTACGCTGGCCACGGAAGCATCTGTACACCTCGTAGAGCCTGTTGGGAGATGCGAGCAGTGTGTGGGCGGGTATTATCCTGCTGAAACAGAGCATTGGGCAGCCCCTGAAGGTACGGGAGTGCCACCGGCCGCAGCACATGCTGCACGTAGCGGTGGGCATTTTACGTGCCTTGAATACGCACTAGAGGTGACGTGGAATCATACGCAATAGCGCCCCAAACCATGATGCCGCGTTGTCTAGCGGTAGGGCGCTCCACAGTTACTGCCGGATTTGACCTTTCTCCACGCCGACGCCACACTTGTCTGC
Source organism: Anabrus simplex (assembly GCF_040414725.1). NCBI lineage: Eukaryota > Metazoa > Arthropoda > Insecta > Orthoptera > Tettigoniidae > Anabrus > Anabrus simplex. The sequence goes on along the minus strand of NC_090265.1, from coordinate 305,996,953 downwards.
GGTGACTATCACTGACAGAACAGAAGCGTGACTCATCGGAGAACACGACGTTCCGCCATTCCCTCATCCAAGTCGCTCTAGCCCGGCACCATGCCAGGCGTGCACGTCTATGCTGTGGAGTCAATGGTAGTCTTCTGAGCGGACGCCGGGAGTGCAGGCCTCCTTCAACCAATCGACGGGAAATTGTTCTGGTCGATATTGGAACAGCCAGGGTGTCTTGCACATGCTGAAGAATGGCGGTTGACGTGGCGTGCGGGGCTGCCACCGCTTGGCGGTGGATGCGCCGATCCTCGCGTGCTGACGTCACTCGGGCTGCGCCTGGACCCCTCGCACGTGCCACATGTCCCTGCGCCAACCATCTTCGCCACAGGCGCTGCACCGTGGACACATCCCTATGGGTATCGGCTGTGATTTGACGAAGCGACCAACCTGCCCTTCTCAGCCCGATCACCATACCCCTCGTAAAGTCGTCTGTCTGCTGGAAATGCCTCCGTTGACGGCGGCCTGGCATTCTTAGCTATACACGTGTTCTGTGGCACACGACAACACGTTCTACAATGACTGTCGGATGAGAAATCACGGTACGAAGTGGGCCATTCGCCAAAGCCGTGTCCCATTTATCGTTCGCTACGTGCGCAGCACAGCGCCGCATTTCACATCATGAGCATACCTCAGTGACGTCAGTCTACCCTGCAATTGGCATAAAGTTCTGACCACTCCTTCTTGGTGTTGCATTTGCTCTGCCAGTCAGTGTATATTGTAAGTTGTATGCAGTTAATGGTGAATGACTATCAATTTTAATCAATATTTTTATTGATGTGTATGTCACATTTTTTCAACATTGCTGGACAGCAGGCATACATCAAACAGGATTCACGCTGAATGTACGTAAAAGTAACGAAACCCAAAATTATATGGCACATATAGCTCATTATGGGCCATTGACATGTCAAAATGACTGCTGTCAAATAAAATGGTCTACAGATATTGGAGTGCTCTGCCGTTCTGATTGGCCCACCGAGCGAGATGGCTCTGCGGTTAGGATCGCGCAGCTGTGAGCTTACATTCGGAAGATAGTGGGTTCGAACACCACTGTCGGCAGTCCTTTTTCAGACCAGGCAAATGCTGGGCCTGTATCTTAATTAAGGCCACGATCGTTTCCTTCCCACTCCCAGCCCTTTCCTATCCTATCGCCGCCATAAGACCTATCTGTGTCGGTAAGACGTAAGGCAAGTTGTCTGACTTACCTTCACTACCGGATCCACTGGCGCTTATTAACTTCATGTCCTCATCTCAAGAAGCTAAGTGAACCTCATTCTACCCTTCATTTCAGAATGAATATTCTTGAACAAGTCAGGAATCGAAATAGAGGCCTTTGGGTAAGAGGCAGGCAATCTACAACTTTAAAAGAGATAACTCATAACAAGCCATAAAATGAAGGAGAAATGGTGCGCTATTAAGATGTGACTGTGAAGTTAATGCTGTATTTATTTATTTACTAGCGTTTACCCGCGGCTTTTCCCGCGTTGACCAAATTTCTGCAAATCCAAGCGATTGTTGCCCTTAAGTTTTTTAAAAAGAAGAAACCTTTGTGGAACTCAAAAATGTGTCAGTTTTAGCTTTTGCAGTTAAGTGGACTTAAATAAACTTTGAGTAAACCTTGACTGACGGAAGTTAAATGAAAACTTCCGGGAGGTAATACTTCAAAAACTGACGAAACATATGCTGCTAATTTTGTGTATTCGTTACCGTACTCAGTGTCGAATTATTTTTCCGAAAATATATTAATTAGAATGGTCTGCCTATTATTTGCGGTTTTTGAATATTAGTATTTTTCCATGCCTTTGTTGGCGAGATATAGTGTTTACAGTGCACTGTGTCTTCTGTTATGGGCTAGAATAAATTTGTTAGTTTCATTGCCCTGTCTCAGTCTCATCCTTGGCTTTGACAATATGAAAGTGACTGAGGTATGAGCGATGCTAGTAATACCATTCCTTATGTAGCCAGTCCCTATTATGAATGGTGTGAAGATATCGCTCATAGAGTCAGTTGGTGCATGCATTTCAGTGGGCTTGGCAGACTGATATGTAATTGCAACTTCTGGCTCGGTGAGGAAAGCAACGGGAAACTACCTCACTCCTCATTTCCCTAGTATGCCTCTTCAGTGACGCCTAGGCTGTTTATGACAGCTGTTGGCGGAGCTGTGGAGGATCAAACCAGCCTTCGGGCTGAATACCCAACATACATACAGTATTTTTTCAAGTCCCCACTTGCATTTAAATAATGCCTCTGATCAATCATAGTTTCTTTTTAAATATTCTGGCTCCTTGGCTGAATGGTCAACGTACTGGCCTACGGTTCAGAGCGCCCCGACCAAGCCGACGATTTTAACTGGGTGTGGTTAATTACTCTGGCTCGGGGACGAGGTGTATGTGTTTGTTTCAATACACTTGTCTTAAACTTCATACAACCCGCTACAGAAAAACGCAGTAGTAAATCCATCCCTCCACATAGGGTTGACGCTCGATAAGTTATCCGAACTTAAAACTGCGCCAAACCCGTATCAAGTGCTGACCCCAATAAACTGCGAAAAACGCCAGGAAAAAGATTGTTTTAAAGTAAAGATTTACAAACTAATTTGATTCACGTGCTCGAAGACGTGGTGAAATATTGCTTTTTGTCATTGTTGTTGTTGTTATTGTTGCTGTTGACGGGTTCTTTATACGTGTACAGTATGCGGTCTTGCGGCCTTTTCTTCGTAGAACTCTTTACGCTAGAGCAGGGCCTCTCAAACGCCCAAAATCTCACGCGTGCAGATAGAGGCGCAAGAGCTCCGTGCACTGTGCATCGCTGCCGCTCGGCATGGCTCGGATCAACGCTTCGTCTCTGGGCTACTCGGCTAAGCTCGGCTGAACTCGCCTATACTCGGCTCAAGTCAGTCCGGATTTGGAGCGCTACGGCGCAAGTGGGGCAGAGGGAGACAGGCGGAGCGAGCGAGACAAGCGTGGGGAAAGAGAGAGTAAGCGCTATTGCTCCAAATCGAGGAGTGGGGGGTCTGCACTCTGGTCAACCAAGCCAAGTCGTCTTTTGCACCGTGCACAGTGCATGCACCACGCGCATGCACCCTGAGAGGCCCTGCGCTAGAGCATTCTTACTGGCATAGTTTGAGGATACCTTTAGTGGTTTAGGCAGCGTTAGGTCGAGCTTCAGAAATACTCTTGCTATACCTAGTATAGGGTTCCTAATGTTAATGACATAAAACTGTTACTTTGAGTGGCCTGATAAATATAGGTATATGATCCCGCGAACTTTTCTGTAGATATGTTTGTGCTCTACCATTCTCACGCCTATAGTTTGTGGGTATATTTAATGGTTTATGCAGCATAAGCCGGGAAGATACTAGCATGGTGTCATTTCCTACGATTTATTTCGGAGAAACCGTTAATGATCGTCCTCACAGTTCAATAGTTAACACAGAGAAGTTTCATGGGAAAATCCTCAAATATTCGGACAACAGCGCAAATCACGTTCAAAATCTGTCCAGCTGGTTTCGAATTATAACTGAACACTCATACGTAAACTCGACCGCACAAAAAGTGGCCGGTCAGTAAATGTTTCATTTTATACGTTCTCTATATGCAAGGATGCTTGTAAACTGCGGATAGGCGGTGACCGAAGGGATGATACGTATAATCCTACCACCTGCACAATATGTTCATCCTACTTCAAGCAAGAGTATTTTCAAAGAGTCTTCTTCTGCGAGGCCAATTTTTGTGTGGTTGAGTGTAGGCAGGCAGACAGACAGCCAGCCAATGAATTTTATAGAGCTTTATTTAATTTAATGAACTTGCTTATATATTGTTCAAAATTATGGAGCTCAACATTTATTTGAAAGAACGAAGTGACCTCTGGCAGGAGAATGTCAATGGAAGTAAAGCAGGCTAACTGGGGTATGTCCATCATTTCATATTAATATATTTTTCCATTATGACTTCTGTACAGAAATACCCTTTAAATCGAAATATGGACTTTTTTATGCAACTATGCCTTCTGCACCTTCACGATGGACTTTTTATAAAGAAAGTATTCCTTATTATCCAATACTCAGGCTAATTTTAGTGTGTACAGGACAATTTCAGGACACATTTCTCACACGTAGAAGAAAATGTGTTTTAAGGCCATGTGTCCAGAAACGTTTCATTTCCATATTAGAACTAATTTTTTATAACTCTACATTGTATATAAATCATGGGAAATACGCAGGAACAGAACATGCCAGCGTACCGCATGGAACTTGTTTGCATGAAATGTTCAAACTTCCCTCCGTCAACACTGATACATGCATCAGCCCGTCGTCGCATCGAATCCCGGATGTGAAACATTCCAGCTACTTGGGGCGCTACTGACGAAACAGTTCGTCATCCTCACGAGTTTTACCATGCGCTAATGCTACTGCCGAAACGGTTCGTGGCTACGGGTGCAAGTTTTCAATTCCAAACTCCAGCTGTTCGTGGCGCTATTGATGAAGCGATTAGTCATGAGTTCTACCACGATTTTTAATTTACATTTACAATCTCTATGCCGAGAGCATATACGCATGCGTATAAAATATAACCTCATATAGTATATGGAACCAATAGCATTAGTGAGAATGTGTTAAGTTGACTTAGGGGCTTGATACAGAATAAGGCTAAGTTGTGTGAAAATAACTCAGCTGTGATCATGCATCTGCCCAACTCCTTGGCTGAATGATCACCTGTTCAGGCCTTCGGTTCATAGGGTACCGTGTTCGATTGCCTGTCCAGTCGGGGATTTTAATCGCACCTGATTTATTCTTCTGGCTCGAAACTGGGTGTTCGCGTTCGTCCCAACACTCTCCTCTCAATATTCAGGCAACACTCCACACTACCAACCACTACATAAACAAGCAATAATGGTTACATCCCGGCAGAAAGGGTTGGCGTCAGGAAGGGTATCCAGCCGTAAAAGAGGGTCATGTCCACATATTCAACATAGTTCACACCCGCGACCCCACCGCGAGAAGAAGATGAATACGAAAAAGAAGAAAATTGGGAGTTTATGCTTCTGGAAATACAGAGTTAAGCATGATAAAATAACTAGCTTGTTAATATCAAGAAGATACTACTGAACACTGTCGCACCACCTGCTGAAATATTGTGTTTCAATGGATGGAGAAAGCGCTGAGAGGAAAGGCTGGCAATTTACTGCTATCCTTGGTTAGGTAGTGCGAGGAAACACATTTTTACTTACATTTGCCAACATTCTCACGAATAGAATATATTTAAATCCCTGCTCTCCTTTCCAACAACAGGTAGAGGAAGAAATAGATGCTGAGTCCTTCTTTGTCAAGGAGGGATTACAGGTCAACGACACGCGACCGCACCTTCAAATAGTATCGATGCAACCCGACGTTAAAGTGTAAGGTAGTCCTATTCTTGCAGGGAGGTCGCGTTGCTAAGTCCAAAAGTTTAAAAGCTCATTGTGGCCAATTTCAGTGCAATACAATGTTGAATTCGTATAAAATGAAGCTAATATGCATAAAAGCAAGCAAATATAAACAAAATAATCTTTGTTGTGTTCAACCAGTAAGACTACAAAATGAACTTACATTAAATCGTTTGCATTATATTTGTAAAAATATGTGAAGGGTATTTTGCCTGACATTTGGTCTCCACTCATGACATTACAGCTAAGGACTAACACATGCCGCGCACACGAGGTGTGATGTGAAATCTAGACAAGACAGCTTTAAAGAAACCATTAAAATGCTGTTCTTAACTCTAAGGGGACATGTAACATCAGACATGAAGAAGTTGAGGTACTTCATTTACGAGAGCTTCCACTTGTTCAAAGAAGCAGTAGCAAAAATATTAGAGGAAAGGTACTGTTATAAGTATGTATGAATATATCTCCCTCGGTCTTTTTTAACAAGGTAGTCACTGGGAGACTGCGAGGAATAGTAGTGAAGACTGATGGTATTTAATGCTGGTTGGTCACGAATTTTGGAAGGCTGTAGTGTTTACAGTGCGCTATGTCGTATGGTATGGGCTAGAACAAACTGTTACTTTCATTGACCTGTCTCAGTCTCATCCTTGCCTTTGATAATATGAAAGTGACCGAGGTATAAGCGATGCTAGTAATACCATTCTTTACGCAGCAGGTCCGTGTTAAGAATGGTATGAAAATATCGCTCATGGGGTCGGTTGGTGCATGCATTTCAGTGGGCTTTGCAGAGTGATATGTAATAGCAACTTCTGCCCCGTTGTGGAAAGCAACGGAAAACCACCTCACCCGTGATTTCCCTAGTACGCCTCGTCAGTGGCACGTAGGCTATCTATGACAGCGGCTGGTGGAGCTGAAGAGGACTAACTAGCCTTTGGTCTACGATCGTTACCATATTTAAGCCCTTCTACCACCCGTGGACATAGAAATCAATTCGTACAGTAACAGCAAGTTAACATTCGGGAGAGATGGGTTGGAACTACATCCTCAAAAACCCTTAATTTTCTTTCTGTAGATTCCCATCTTCACACCAGGAACATTCCAGGGCTGAGTCTTAATTATGAACTTGGCCACTTCCTTCCCAGCCCTAACCCCTCCGTATCCTCACATAACCGAGGACGTTCAGCAATTAGCAACAAACTTGGACTCTTGGAACGCGGTCCGAGTTAAAATAGTCTCTTCAAATTTCAACTGAGGTTCATGAAACTGAACCATATGCAATATAACATTTCAATTCCGATTATTTATACACATGCAATTTTAAAATATATATTATTAATGCAATTTTAATAGACCAATGAAATGTTATTCATCTTAAAAATATTCTAGTAGTAACACAATTAAAATTATATAATACCTCCATTATTGTACAGAGGAACAATAAAGAATATTGTCGTATCTATGAAGACGTCAAATTATGTTCCACCATGTTCGGTTCTGTACAGGCAGCTGGAAGTGTTTTGCAACACGGCCCGTAGTTCTCACTCAATTTGTCAGTCGCTCTCACTATACCCTTACCTCTTTCCCCACACCCCACCACCTGTTCTCATATCCTCTTCATAACACGCACTTGCACACATCACTATGAAATCATAACCACACTCCGCGCTCCCACGTAGCGCAGCAGGTCAGCAGTAGGCTACAAAATTCACGCATACCGTAACAGCTGAGGTTCGAAACCCCTGGATTTTTTTTTTTTTGTTTTGCTAGTTGCTTTACGTCACACCAACACAGATAGGTCTTATGGCGACGATGGGACAGGGAAGGGCTAGGGGTGGGAAGGAAGCGGCCGTGGCCTTACTTAAGGTACAGCCCCAGCATTTGCCTGATGTGAAAATTGGGGAAAGCACGGAAAACCATCTTCAGAAACCCCTGGAATTGTTAGGAGTTAAATGGCCATGCATACCTTCCACGCATTCTAAATGGTGATACGAACGCACATCTGTTCCAATCGAATTTTTTACGAATAATTTATTAAAGTACTCAACTGATCTGAAAACTATCTATTGCTGTATTTTTTTACCCATTTGCCTTCCCTCAGAACGCATGTTTTTCTTCTTTTTCAACGATTTTCTTTACATTGCACTGACTTAGGTAGGTATTATGGCGATGGCGATGGTTTAGGAAATGGCTAGGAATTGGAAGGAAGTGATAATTAAGTGACCAAACCGCGCAGGCAATTGCTCGGTAACATATATTTTATACTAACATAGAGTGATAAAGAGAAAGTGTCTACGCGAATAACGATGACGATGAAATCGGGGACTAATCTAACACCGACTTACCCAAGCCAACTGATTTTAGCAACCCTGTTAGTTGTTTATTTGTAGCACAAAATATGAGTGTTTCTTTTTTTCTTGAACGTTGAAGCACGCACAATTAATTATACAATAATAATAATAATAATAATAATAATAATAATAATAATAATAATAATAATAATAATAATACCGAGCTCGATAGCTGCAGTCGCTTAAGTGCGGCCAGTATCCAGTATTCGGGAGATAGCAGGTTCGAACCCCACTGTCGGCAGCCCTGAAAATTGTTTTCCGTGGTTTCCCATTTTCACACCAAACAAATGCTGGGGCTGCATAATTAAGGCCACGGCCAATTCCTTCCAATTCCTAGTTCTTTCCTGTCCCATCGTCGCCATAAGATATATCTGTGTCGGTGCGACGTAAAGCCAATAGCAAATAATAATAATAATAATAATAATAATAATAATAATAATAATAATAATAATAATAGTGTTGGGTATTTTTTATTTTGCGTTCAACCAATTACTTTTACCTGGGGATGCCAGGGTGCCAGGAATTTTATCTCGCAGGAGATCTTTCACGTACCGGTGGTGCCAACGGACTGACTCAGGTTGAAGCCGAAAACTTTTATAAAACTCAATTTACTTTAAACATTTTTCAAAATTATTATCAATCCTCAAGTACACTAGTGGCAAATTACTTAAATTCCTTCAGAGAATAATGTAGTTTTACTTAATCTTAATTTTGTATAAAGTGTAGGTTAGATATTTCCACTCAATGACCAGTTTACCTATCCTCAAAAGCTAATTTTCAAGTGTGGGTGAGGTAAAGTCTGCCATCGGATTTGAGTTCCCCGGTCATCGACCGCATCTTCAAATAGCCTATATAAACCTCAGTTTGGAAGATTTTTTTAAAATGTATGTTAAATTTAAAGTTTATCCTCCTGGCACCCAACATTCTGTTTTCTACTTTGTACTGTGACACTCTAATAAATAATATTGTAAACGCGGAAGTCCCAACGAATGATTGGTAATGAGCAGCGCATGAAATTTTCAGGCAAATATTGTAAGAGCATACACACATTCCTGTGTGCTCATCGTGCGTGTTCTCGAGTGTGTACTCGCCTTAAAATGCATAACGGAGAGATTTGTGACAAGTTGGAGGTGAATTTTCTTTCTTGAATGACACATCAGTTCTGTGTACGTGGACAGATCTTAAATTAACTGTATCTTAATTTTTTTAACCTTACAAAATTCAGTTACATAAATGGTCAGAACGTTCCGTATAACCTCGTACTCTTGTTGCTCATAAACAAACAGTCTTTTCCTCATTTTTTTATTGATTGGTAAGGTGGCAGTTTATAATCTGAATCAGATACATTCCAAGTAATGTCAAAAATTGTGTCAATACGTTCTGGCTTCTTTTATTTAAAATCATATTATACTCCTTAGCGTAGAGTAGAAGGAGCTACCTGGCCAAGGCGGTAAAGGCGTTCTCTGTTCACCCGGAAGGACGTGGGTTCGATTCTCCGTCAGAAAGTCGAAAAATTTAAGAAACGAGATTTCCACTTCCGGATGTGCATATGGTCCTGGGGTTCAGTCAGCCTACACCAAAAATGAGTACCAGGATAATGCATGGGGAAAAGGCGGCCAGCTAACCACTCTACCCCATTAAGTGCCGAGGTTACGCATCGTGGAAGCCTTTAACTTCCACTCCTCCAAGGGCCTTCATGGCCTATACGGAGATGACTTTCCTGTTCTACATTTTTAGTGTAGAGTAGAATCATTTTATTATTACTAAATAAGGATTTCACCTCGACTATGTGATTCTGTCACGTTCACCTCATAAGACCCCCTACTGACATTTATGCTTGAGCTAAGTTTGTAACATTCCTGTCAGATTTATATATTGGATATTTACTTCCCTTTGACCAAGTGCGTCTGGAAGTGACAGGGCGTATTTCACATCAGAACATGCTATATATTGGCAAAAGCGTGTATGGTTCGAACCATCAGGGAATTTTATTCACCTCAATAGATCGTTACAAATGGGACAGTAAGTGATACTATTTAGAACATCATCAGAGCGTCAATTTGCAACTGTGATATAGCACTGAAGGAGCTTTGTTGCCAGTTTCCATACAGTATTTTAACGTCATTTTAATCTTTCTGGAGCGAATAATTAATGCCAGTGTCTAAATACTGAACCCATGACCTTTTTATATTGATGCGGATATCGGGCTGAAGTTTCGATTGCGTCTACCATTCATAATCAATATAATTGAGATTTTGAAAAGTCTTATTTCATGTGTCTTAATTGTTTTAGGACAATTTAAAAGTACTTTTATCAAGATTGATACAGAATTTCTTTATTTTTTAGGCAAATTTAATTAAAATCTTTCTTTAGATTGGAATCAGTTATGTAATACTACTACGCTTTTCACCAGCGTTACTACAACTACGACGTTTTCATTCAGGGTACGGTGGGCCTCTTAGTGAGTAACGCCATCATTCAGGCCTAGGAGATTGGAGGATGTACGGAGAAGGGGAGGGGATGGCGGCCGTGGCCGGCATTCGCCTTTGTGCAGGAGAATGGCGGCCGTGGCCGGCATTCGCCTTTGTGCAGGAGAATGGAAAACCACGGAAAACCATTCTCAGGACAGCCGACCGTGGAGACTATCCCCTCTAACTCTCCCGAATGCAGAGGTGTAGATTCACCGCAGAGCCGTGGCCACCCGTCCTCTGCTCGATTGGTCGGTAGAAATAGATTTGAAAAACCACGGACCAGCCGTGGCCACCCCGTCTCTCCACCCGCTATGAAGAAGATTATGGGATCGAATTCAGACAAAGTCGCTTGTCTTTTGAGAGTTATTACTGATTATATAAAGGCTATGTAAATCTTCCTTAAATTTAAAGAAATATATAACAAGTTATATGGGGTTAACTTTAGTATTATTACTGTCATCTGTTCAGATATTAGACCCGCGGCAGACGCAATCCATCTTCTTATTAAGTGTTCCTTAATATCCGTTCCATCTAGGTTAATACTTCGGTATTTTGCATGAGATTCGGGCACCCTTCACTCTCACCCCATGTGTAGGCTATATACTTCTATTACTACTACTACTACTTTTTCTTGTTAGTTGCTTTAAGTCGCACCGACACAGATAGGTCTTATGACGACGGCAGGATAGGAAAGGCCTAGGAGTTGGAAGGAAGCGGCCGTGGCCTTAATTAAGGTACAGCTCCAGCGTTTGCCTGGTGTGAAAAAGGGAAACCACGGAAAACCATCTTCAGGACTACCGACAGTGGGATTCGAACCCACTATTTCCCGGATGCAAGCTCACAGCGGCGTAACTACTACTACTGCTACTACTAGAGGCTGTCAACAACAGTGTTCCATGTCTCTTACATGAAGTAGCAACAACATACATTTTGAATAAGTAGATAGACGACATTTTCCGCAACGAATCATCACCAATATGTAAGTGTGCGTCGCGAAGAGAAAGACTTTTTCTTCTCTTTTCTTTCATATTTGTTCTTTTTAATCTCGAAATACCTGACACACAATTCGGTAGAATTATCAAGTAAATCGAGATCATATTATATCTTGATCACTGTTTAGGTTTAGCAGGTTGAGGACAAGGATCTCTGCTCAATACCTCCAGAGGGAGGGAAGAGGAAGTGAGATACAAAACATGAACATGTGTACTGTGGAAAGTGAGAGATGCAAGCAGATGTACTAAATAACGACGCAACGTGCAAATTGGCCGTGCGGTTAGGAGCGCGCAGGTGTGAGCTCGCATCCGGGATATAGTGGGTTCGAACCCCACTGTCGGCAACCATGACGATGGTTTTCCGTGGTTGTCCATTTTCACACCAGGCACATGCTTAATTAAGGCCACGGCCGCTTCCTTCCCACTCCTAGGCCTTTCCTGTCCCATCGTCGCCATAAGACCTATCTGTGTCGGTGCGACGTAAAGTAACTAACAAGCGAATAACGACGCTACTTGAAAAAAGAAAATAAGTTAACCACGTTGCATCTCACGGGGAAGAAGAAGGAGAGAGACGGAAAGATTTGAAAGTAACGACCTTATCGTAACATTTCGTCATCGCGATACACGTTTCATCGATTGCGACTATCCAGTGATCGATGGTGTAAGATATGACGCTGTCCGCAACAAACAGAGGGAGATGGCGGGGACGTGTGAAGGATCGCGGAAGCCAGTACCTCTTAGCGCAGAGTTCGGGATCGTAAATCACAAAGAATGCTGCAAACATAATATTCCAATGGCTACATTGTGTAGTATTGAACATTTTAACCACATTCCTGTAACTGTACAAAGAACGTGCAACTTCATTTTGAGATGCCTCTCTCTATTCAATCAAATTGCGGAAGCATTTAGGAGCAAGCAGAAAGTATATTTAAGGCTACTGTCAACAAAGTGATACTGAAGTATGGCCTCTAATCGGTCGAAACATCAACAGAATACCATTAATTATAACGATATAAACTTCTATGAAAGTATAAGTTACTGTATATTGATACCTAGGTAAAATGAAGCCTAGCTGAGTGGCTCAGGCATTGGCTTTCTGAGCCCAAGTTGGCAGGTTCGATCCTGCCTCAGTCCGGTGGTATTTGAAAGTACTCAAATACGTCAGCCCCGTGTCGGTAGATTTACTGGCACATAAATGAACTCCTGCGGGTTAAAATTTCGGCACCTTGTCTTCTCCAAAAAAACGTAAAAGTTGTTAATTTTACGTAAAACAGTAACATAATTCTTCTTCTCATTATTATTATTATTATTAGTATTATTATTATTATTATTATTATTATTATTATTATTATTATTATTATTATTATTATTATTATTATTACAAAGTGAAGCAATCAAATATAAGGAAATATGACTTTGAATTAAATACATACAACACAACTGCATACGTTGTTTTAACGAAATTAACTACTGAATGCTGTGTGTTATTGCTCGGTTTACGTTCCATTAAGTACCTTTACGGTTGAACACCTGTAAATTGCTAGAGATACAGTATATTCTATGTGTAAATCAATACAATAAATTAAAATGAACGTTATTAAGTGAATTGTTTTTCAATTACTGGACATTGTTAGACTATAAAATAATAATTAAAGAACAGTTTCAAGACAGTAAGATCGGCGAGTTTCTCGTGTTCGTGCACTCGAGTCCCTTAGGGTACGTCCAAGATGCACGCTGGTTTTCTGAGTCAGACAGTCGGCGCCGAGTCGACATAAGTATGTCCTGTGTTTTTAAGCGGGACTGGCCATAATGCACCTGCGCGCAGGAAGCCTGCGCACTGGTAGTCTGACTCAGATATTTACCGGAATGATTCGTTCATTCTGGTTTCAGACAACCTGCCGCGCAGGCTGTTGATTTTCGTGTTGATTGTGGTAATTCGCCCAGTTCTTCGTAAGCCTGTGTTCAAATTTTAACAAAATAAAACAAAACGTATCCGAACTCATTCTGAAATATTCAAAAATCTGTTTTCGTCGACAAGTAACTGTGGATAAAGGTGTTTGTACTCCCCGTAAATAGATCTTAATTCATTAATTGTATGTATATCACTTCTCATTCGTTTTGTAACATTGTGACTTAGGAGCACTAGAGCTGCAGCCTGTTCTCTTGTTAGTTCCATGCTACACTGATCAGTTGTATTTCAAATCTTTTCTTTTGTGGCAGCTCTGTCTGCGCTGACAACCAGCTTTCATAATGGCCACATCCCACCTGTCACTCGGAGTCAGACATTCAGCGCCGACTGTCTGACTCAGAAAACCAGCGTGCATCTTGGTCGTACTCTTAACCCAGTAGTTCTCAAAACGTTTTTTATCTGAGCCCCACCTGAGAAGAGAAAATAATTTGTCTCTCTTCTCAGTCTATTTTTAAAATCAAAATAGGTCGTTACATTTTGTTATTCAGTTTACATTTTGGTTTAGTTCAACTAGTTAGCGGAATTTTACTTCTCAAGTATAACAACATTACTCCTATAATAAACCGTTTTAAGCAGCGTTTTTTTTTATTTCTTTGTTTTGTTTTTTTTCTGGGAGAATAGGTACAGAAACAGGAGGGAAGCAAGGGAAAGTGTCCAAATTTGATAAAATGTAATTTTCAAGCAGTACAACAAAAAATATATATTGTCAACAGCTCCCCGTCTTTAGACATGTTCCTCTTTTCATTTCCTGATCTTACTTTAACATACATACTTGGATCAAATATAGTTAGAGGGTATCCAACAATTGTCACGAATTGCAATGAGTTTAATGTTCTCACAGTCATGGATAACATTCCCCGAGTTACGATGAGGTTCATCTGGGAAAATCTCATTTCGCACTCTCTGTAAGAAATAGTTTCCCAGTTTAGAGTGCGCTGAATCTTATATATATATCTTTTTTTCTAGTGGCTTTACGTCGCACCGGCACAGATAAAAAGATAGGTCTTATGGCGACGATGGGATAGGAAAGGCCTAGGAGTTGGAAGGAAGCGGCCGTGGCCTTGATTAAGGTACAACCCCAGCATTTGCCTGATGTGAAAATGGGAAACCACGGAAAACCGTCTTCAGGGATGCCGACAGTGGGATTTGAACCCACTATCACCCGGATGCAAGCTCACAGCTGCGCACCCATAACCGCACGGCCAACTTGCTCGCTCTTATATATTTCCGCGGGAAATTCTTATCTGAATTTCAATAATCATGTTTTTCGTTTTACCTCCCACTAACTACTTTTATGATTTTCGAAAACGCCGAGGTGCAGGAATTTTGTCCCGCAGGTGTTCTTTTGCCTACCGGTAACTATACAGATACGAGGCTGTTGTATTTTAGTACCTCCAAATACCACCGAACTAAGTCAGGTTCGAACCAGTCCGCTTAGAGTCAGAAAGCCAGCGCTCTACTGTCTAACCTACGGATGCCGGCTATCTGAATTTCAGATGATCTCTGAAGACTCGAAGGGCTTCCCTTTCATTGAGCTGAAATAATCTTGCCAGTGTGCGCATTTCTGTTCCTACAATATAAGCAAACCGATGAAGACGCCAGGTGGAAAAAGGGTCGGTTTCAAAAACCGAAACAACAAAGTCGAAACGTGATATCTCACACGCTTAAACACTTTCAACTGCTTTCGCCAATTTCAAAACTAATGTAATGAAATATATTTTAGCGCAGGAAACTCAGATATATTTCCATTTCATTAACCTGAAATGTAAGTTTTATGAATTTATAATTGTCCACTTGAGTTTCACCACAGAGATTCCGGGATGCTATTACAGTTTATTCCGCCTGGAAAGAAGCCCTCGTTTTAAAATATAGTGGACCAGTATAAATGTATTCAAGTGGAACGATATTTAAATATCTGGTGGGCCTTACCTCATTTTTCTGTACGACAAAATAAAATATGTAAAATACTAATATTCACTATTTCGGATGGACCTATTTTTCAGAACAAAGTTTTTCAAAACAAGGTGCATATTAGATATGGCAACTCTTGAGGTCCTTTGATGTGATAGTCTTCGAAGATACTTCGTTCGTCTTATTTGCTGCCGAAGTAAAATAAAGCCTGTTTTGCATAAGTACATTAAAATGAATCACGCACGATCTTCAGTGCCTTTTTGGCTTCAAATTTCATTAGGCCCTGCTTGTTGATATGTATTCAGAACTCTGACGGCTCCTTAAATTTATCTTTAATGTAGAATCGGGGAACAATGGGTTTTTCCATGACTGTGATAACATTAAACTCATTGCAATTCGTAACAATTGTTCGCTTCTATATTGCCTTTTACGTACAGTTGCATCAAGGTGCATTTGTCATTTCGGAAGATGTGACGGAAATGACCTGTTTTTGCGTGTGTTTAGACTTCACCTGGTTTCGCGGCACGAAGGTGGTACCGTGGTCTACTCATGGATCCTGTAACACTCTGCGATACATCAACATTTCAAAGGCCTGCAGTCGGTTCATTGACGAAACCTTCAGCAGCCATCCTTCGATATCATAAAGCAGCGACGGTAACATATCGTCGTTCCGTCTGCGGAAACCGCAATGTGAAATCTATAGAAGTGAAGCTTCCACGGTGTGAAGAATTATTTAATTTAATTTCCGGGTTGAACCGTGTTGTAGTTGTCTGCACATCACGTACAGTTTGCCGACGTTTCGAATACATTGCAGTATTCGGGAGGTAGTAGGTTCGAACCCCACTGTCGGCAGCCCTGAAAATGGGTTTCCGTGGTTTCCCATTTTCACACCAGGCAAATGCTCGGCCTGTACCTTAATTAAGGCCACGGCCGTTTCCTTCCCACTCCTAGCCCTTCCCTGTCCCATCGTCGCCATAAGACCTGTCTGTGTCTATTTTATATTTAGATCAGTTTTATTTTATGTTTCTTATTTCTATAGGAAAGTATACTACGTACACCTTGGCAGTACTCCACGCTCCCCTGTAAGAGCGAGTCCCACATTTCGAGAACCATTGCCCTAGCCGATTATGGTATTTTCCACCAGAGAAAGTTTTTAAGCAAAAGAGAGTGCGTTTGGCCATAACATTTAGACTCGACGCTCACGCAAATACAGTAAAACGAGCGAGTAGAATTGCACTGCACTGCGCCCAGTTCCAACAGCTCTGTGGAGAGACATTCATACCGGGGGACACTTTCAGACAATGTCTAGCCTCGTGCTCGCCTGTCACTTGTTTCGGATATAACGTCCAATTCCCGCTCGCCGCCGGAGGCAGTAAGCATTTTAAAAATAGTCACAAAAACAAGTCATAAATTATTCTAAAATGGCTTTTATAAGGACAATGGTGGATTCTATTGTGGCTCTGTTAACAGCTGATGGTAAAAGAATTCTCTGTCCTAGTTTTAAAAAAGGTAAAATGTTATATTCCTCGACCAAAGGCCTTCCTCAGATAGAGCCCCAACTCTCCCTCCCTCTTTTTGTTGGTTGATTAATTAACGTGGGAGAAAGCGAATAAAAAACTTCACACTTTTCTTTCAGAACTTTACAAAGTACGAGTTTCCTTTATTAATTTGTAACCCAGTTGAAAGCTAGACAGAGGAAACGAGCAGTTTTACGTAGGATGGCTGGAAGTTAATCCATAAGTACTAGTTACAGTCTCCTTTAATCTGCTGTTATTATTCTGAAAAGAATGTGAGGCATCTAGAATGATCAAGAGAAAGCTTCACAAATGGTTGACTTTTAGGATTTCACGTAGCCGAAATGATGTTTCTCTTTTATCTTGGGGTTGGAGAAAACGTGGTCGCAATTGACATTCGTGTACTTTCTGAATAAACCTCGTCTGATAATACGCGTTTATGTATGTCTTGTTGATTTCTTTTCCTGTACGGGAGTTTAATCTATAATATAAAATGACGAATTGGATAAGAAAATTTCTTCTTATTATTATTCGTTTTGCCTCATGGCTGAGGCGTCGTGACTATCATAATATTCAGCCCTCTAGCCGATGAATCATACTCCGCCATTCTTCCCTATCTAAAGCTTTGAATGTGGTTGCTCTGAGAGAACTCTGTAGGGGGCCGTTCACCGTGTCAATCCATCGCGTTGGTAATCGTCCTCGTTGTCTGGTTCCCTGGACGTTGCCCTCAACAATCAGCTTCTGAAGACTACCATCTCGGCGCATTATATGTCCAAAGTAGCGTACAATCCGCTGAGAGACCTTTCACGATAGACGAACTTTTATCTGAAGTTGGTTTAGGATTGATGTGTTCGTGCGATGAGCTGTCCAAGGAATCCTTAACATTTTCCTCCAGCACCCCATTCCAAAGCTTTCTATCCGTTCACGATCACGTTTGAGGATAATAAATAGTCTAAATTAAAAACGACAAGGACATGCAAGATTTACACTGAGATGAAATCCTTAATAATAATAATAATAATAATAATAATAATAATAACAATAACAATAACAATAACAATAATAATAATAATAATAATAATAATAATAATAACAATAATAATAATAATAATAATCGTAAGGCCTCAGCAACCGTGTGCGGGCATTTTAATTTGATGCTGTCTGGTTGCTTGATTGTCAATTCCTACGTTCCGTTTCACTCAAGGCCTACTAGACGGCAGAGTAAACGGAATTAAACACTCTTGGGTGTCTATGGCTGAGTTTTAATGACTTTTGTTGGGTGAACTCCAAATGTGTCACCAGAGATCGTTTACACGCTGACATCGTACGACATAGAGTGCCGAATGGGCATGTTTCTGCCCTCCAAAAATCCGTCTTCCTCATAATGGTCCCGTGTAGAAATGAAGGGGCTGGTGTTTTAATGTCGCACCAAATCAGAATGGTTCTTTTGTTTGGTGACGAGAGAATGATAAGGAGCTAGGACTTTTTTCTGCTAGTGGCTTAACGTCGTGCCGACACAGATAGGTATTATGACGGCGATGGGATAGGAAAGGTCTGGGATTGGAAGGAAGTGGCTGTGGTCTTAATTAAGGTATATCCCCAGTATTTGCCTGGTGTGAAAGTGGGAAACCACGGAAAACCATCTTCAGGACTGCCGACAGTGGGAATCGAACCCACTATCTCCCGGATGTAAGCTCACAGCCGCGCGCCCCTAACCGCACCACCAACTCGCCCGGTGGAGCTAGGACTGGTAAGGCAGGGACTGGTTTCAATTAAGGTACAGCTCCAACATTTGCCTAGCCTTATTATTATTATTATTATTATTATTATTATTATTATTATTATTATTATTATTATTATTATTGTACCGGGCGGTACACCTCCGCGCCGCTAATTCAAACATTGCGCCAGTTGAAACTCCTCTACTGGAGGAAGCTTGAACTTTAACTTTCACATTAATGCTAAGATTTCTCAGAAGATGTCTCTACTGTAAATTTTGAAGTGTTCTGAACTATGTCAATTTCGATTCGTGTTTGTCTGCTCCGTAGCAAGAACTTTGAACATTCTCTAACAGATGTCTCCACCAAAACTGATAACGCTCTCTGGTGTAAAGGAATGAACTGTCCGGAAGAAATTTAACATTCATAAGTTTTGTTTTTGCTAAATTTTGTTCTGTGGTTTGAGAGTTGGCAATATAATCCTTTCTTTCCGCCTGTTTTGAATGTAGCCAATCAGGAATTTCTGTAATTAATTTTCCACCAATAAGGTGTTTCTTCTTCGTCTGGTGTATTAGTTTTTGCTGTTATCCAATAAAAGCTTGTGGGCGGGTGTTATCATTCATGAAAAGTCTCGAATGTTCCACGAGGGTATATAAACTGCTGATTTTCGGGTCTCCGCGCCACTTCAGTAACATCTTTCCTAGTGTGATTATATAGCAGGGGGCGGGAAGCGCCTCTTTCTTCGGGCAGCAGTTCAACCATCAGGTAATGGCCGTTTTTTAACTTATTTTTTTACCAGCTCAGCAGTTTAACCCTCGGGGCGGGTTCGAAACGTTCCTCATGTAACCTATATTTAAAATGTAAAAGACACTTGGTATAAATTCTGTCTCTTTAACTACAAATTGGGATAGAGAGTGCCTGACCCTCTCGAGCTCCCATTCATTTTGCTTCGAGGTGACTACGTTTTTATAACAGTTTCCCTTTTACTCGTAATGTCATAAAAATTTCAATCGTGTCACTTCCGTGGTATGGGATTAGCCCTTGCGTAAGCGGCCTAGTGCCAAATAGGTTTTAAAGAAATGTATTAGGAGTGCAGTTTCGCCTCCTCTCAAGTTGGTATTTTTGGGGCCATGTAATTGCCCTGTTTCTTTATGGAATAGGCCTCAGTAGGTTGGGTATTTTTACCCCTGTTTTCATGTCCTTGGAGGTCAGCTTGAAGGTGGAGTTTGGTGTGGCCTTTGATAGGCTTGAATTTTGAGAGCGGGTTGCTCTTTCGTAAAGTTGGTTTCTGTGTGCCTCGAGCAGACTTTACTGAGTAATAGGGAGCAAGTGCTCCTGGGCATGATTGGGGTTTTCTGCCCCTTTGTCAAACCTTGTATTTGAGTAAAGTGGGGCTAATTGCTCAAGAATTGTGAATCTGGAGCTCGAAGAACAAAATCCATTAATAAACTGTAATTGTACTTTCTTAACATGTGGATATAAAAATGAGTTCCTGTTATACTTGTTATTTCTTGATCTTGAAAAAAAATAACCTTGTAAAATTTTAAATTAACTTTAATTTCGTAAGTTGAGACCTGTTCATCCCAGCACCTTCTTTCACCTCTGCACATCCACAATACGCCGTAACAAGTGGTAGCAGAGCGTGGTTGAATGGGTCTCAAATCAGCCCCTTTTGACGGCTAAACGTTGCTTTGCTTTTGAACTCTAACAATTTTCTCTGTCGCTGGACTTTTCTTTTTCATTTTTCAAAGCTGTTAAATTTTGGTCATCATGCCCGGCCCTCGCGATGTCCTCCATCTCAACTATTTGCGCAAGGAGGAGTTGATCTATGAATTAACAATTAGAAATGTGCAATCTGGAGGCACGGTTGCGGTAGACACCAATAATCTTAGAGAGTCCCTTGATTTGCCCATTTCCATCCCCACTTTGGGAGAGAAAGAAATTGACTACTCTCTCTCCACGATCACTGACAATACTACTGAGCTAGCATCCGTGATTACCTTTTTTGAAGAAAATGACCATTCTCCTAATCAAATTAAACGTGTGCAAGCCAGGTTATTTCATTTTTCTAATAGAGTTAACGATCTGTTGTCTCTCAAGTTGAATGACATTCAAAGAAAGGAAGCTAGTGCTGTTCTCGAAAATCTTTCAGAATTGTCCAGTAAGGTTACCCTATTATTAACTGGGGAAGTCCCTCCCAAAACCGACCAACCTGCTACGGTAAACGTAGTTCAAGAGGAAGAGTCTTCCAAAGGAGAAGGAAGTAGGAAAGCTGTTGGAGCTCAACAAATCTCTGCCCCATTAGACAACGAATCTGAGCGTCGTACCTCGTTGAACAATGCACGTTCTGAATTAGCTTCTTCGCCACTTAAACCTTTACCTAATATGTCACCAGGGTTCAGCAGTTTGCCTCATCCATTAGCAATGTTGCTCAGAGGTATTATTAAGTTTTCGGTTAACTCTACCAGTGACGTAATTTCATTCTTAAGGTTTTTGGTTGAGTTTCAGGATCGTGCCCTCGTTTTTTCTCTTTCTCCGTGTCAAATTTTGCAGATAATTTACCCCTATTCCATTGGTGTACTCTCAGACAAAATAGTAAGAGCCATTGCCGAACAATCATCTATTGAAGACTTCCACGCCCACTGGCTAGCTAACTTCATTCCGGCTAGGGCAAGGTCCTCACTAATTCAGAAGTACTATTATCATGTACAGCGGTTGGATGAAAACTTGGCAGATTTCATCCAAGATATTAAGTTCAATACTAGGGTATTTGCTCTTCGTTTTCCTGAAGACCAGATTGTTCAGGCTATAGTGGAAGGTATTTCTCCATCATACAGGTCATATTTGTGATTTGCGTCGCGTCCTCAAACGTTTGCTGAATTAGAGGCTATGGACGTCTCAGCGGAAGGAGTTAGATACGCCGATACCTTGTGTGTCGCGAAAGAACCCCCTCCATCCTCTAGTAGTTTTCTGCCTCCACCTCGCCGACCCATCACACTCCGTAAATGTTACGCTTGCGGGTCGCCTGACCATCTTCGCAATAAATGCCCATTGATCAAATCTAGTAGGACCAATAATGGAGCAAGTTCATCCCAAGGTTGCTTTAAATGCGGCGCGTTTTCCCATATCGCCGAAAATTGCCCAAATTCGAATAGCACCCCCTCCTGCTCAAATTCTGGTGCAACTTCCACCAAGGCCAATAATAATAATAAGTGACTAGTGGCTTCGGCTGAGTCGGCGAACCCATCTTCCCGAGGCTCGGCCCCACGTAAAAATGTCGAAATTTCAGGGAGAACACTGTCTTCTAATTTATCTTTTGAAGGTCCCAAAGAATGTCTCAGGATTGCGGCGGATTCCCCCGCACCTGTGCCTTTTCTCAAAATTGAATTAAATAATGAACCGGTAACAGCTTTATTAGATTCAGGCAGTGTGTGTTCTATTATTTCGGCTGAATGGTACTCCAAACTGAAAACTGTGTGTAAACTTCCTGACTATTGCTCATCTTCAGTTCAATATGTTTCGGCTAATTCTTCTCTATTAGAAATTGTAGATTTTTTTATATGCCAAAATTCGGATTTTTAAATTTACTTGGAAAGTTAAATTGTTAGTGGCAAAGCACTTGTCCTGCCCCATTTTATTGGGAGCTGATTTCATGTCCCACACTGGTCTGGTGCTCGACCTTCAGAGTAGGTCGTGCACATTCAAATTTGCTTCTAATAGTAAAATCCCTTTGTTAAAGTGTAGTGCTGTATCATGTTCATCTATTTCGCCTACCCAGGATGAGATGTTGTTAGATCTTAGACATCTACCTGAGGATCAGGCTGATAGTATTCGTAAGCTGTGTCAGTCGTTTCCAGAGGTGTTCTCGGATACTCTTGGTGTTAATGACCTTATTGAATACAAAATTGAGGTCACGGATTCGATTCCTGTCCGTTTTCCACTTTATAGGCTATCTCCACCTAAAATGAAGGCATTTAAAGAATTCATCGATCAAATGTAAAGGATGGTATCATCCGGCCCTCTAAGTCGGCGTATTCTTCGCCTATTTTTCTAGTCCCAAAACCCCAAGGTGGCTTCAGGCCTGTCATTGATTATAGGGCTCTCAATCGGAAGGTGGTGTTACAATCTGTGCCCCTTCCTGACCTTCATTCTTGTTTTTCATGGTTTCGTAATGCTAAGTTCTTTACCATCTTAGATCTGAATCAGGCCTATAATCAAATTCCTCTGGCTGAAGAATCTAAACATCTTACAGCGTTTGCCACGGATTGGAATTTGTATGAATACAACCGCGTAACTTTCTGGCTCCCCACAGGAGCAGCTGTACTTACGAGACTGCTAGATAGGGTCTTCTCCGACATCAAATTTTAGTAAAGCAACTAGCAAAAAAAAAAAAAAAAAAAAAAAAAAGTAAACGCCTTGCGTAAATTGTAACCTTTTTTTTTTTCGTTTCCGGCATTTTGGGATAGGAAAGGCTTCTGTGGCCCCGACATTTTCCTAACACGAAAATGAGAGAATACGGAAAACCATCTTCAAAGTTGTCGACAGTGGATTTCGAGCCCATCATCTCCCGAAACCAAGCTTATGGTTAGGCAACCACGTATCCAACTCAGTCGGTACGCATATTGTAAAGTTTTCCGTTAACAGTCTGCAGGTATTAGTCCAACGGTGCCGAGATATCAATGTCGATGTTTTTGCTTGTTTCATCGATTACGAAAAGGCCTTCGATACAGTCCGCCATGATGAACTTATGAACATTCTTCGAGAATTAGGACTTGATGGATGGGAGATTCGTATTATTGGTAATCTCTACTGGAACCAGTGTGCTGGCATAAGAGTTGATGGTCGTGTCTCGGAAGAAGTCTCGATTTTGAAAGGAGTTCGCCAAGGCTGTATTCTTTCCCCCATGCTTTTCAACATCTAATCAGAAAAGATTTTACAAGATGCTCTTTACGGAAAGGCTCAAGGAGTTGTGGTTAATGGTTTCGTCATAAATAACATCAGGTGCGCCGATGACACTGTGCTACTTGCAACCGATCTCCAGGATCTACAGGAACAACTTAATGCTGTCACTGAAGCCAGCAGCGCAATGGGCTTGAAGCTTAATGTAAAGAAGACCAAGTGGATAGTTTTAAGTAGGAAAGAAGGTGGCATTCGAGGTAATCTCACAACAGCAAAGGAACAGACCGCGAGAGTGGCAACATTTAAATACCTGGGATGTCACATCATTGATGACTGGGACCTTACTCACGAGATCCGATGCAGAATTGAGCAGGCCAGAACTTATTTTCAGAGACTTAGAAAAATATGATAAGCCGTGACCTTTCCATTTCACTACGGATACGACTACTCCGGTGTTACGTTTTAAGCATTCTGTTATACGGCGTTGAGGCATGGAAACTAACTGAGACCATGTGCAAGAAGTTGCAAGCATTTGGAATGTGGACGTACCGAAGGATGCTGAAGATACCTTGGACAGCTAAAATGACCAATATAGACGTTTAGCATCGTATGAACAAAGAACAAGAAATTCTCACTACCATCAAGAGAAGGAAGCTAGAATACTTTGGTCATATGATGCGGAACTGTAAATACCACCTTCTGCAAGTAATACTCCAAGGGAAAATTAATGTAAAACGTGGTCCAGGGAGAAGTAGGACATCATGGCTCGGTAACTTGAGCCAGTGGTTTGGGGTGTCGAAGCTTACTCTGTTCAGAACAGCTATGAACAAAGAACAGATCATGCTACTGATCACCAACCTTCTGCGAGGACATGGCACATGAAGAAGAAGAAGAAGAAGAAGAAGACAACAGTTTAATTTGTAAAATAATAATAATAATAATAATAATAATAATAATAATAATAATAATAATACTACGAGCAGTAATAGTAGTATTAAAGGTATAATTATGTTCTGCAAACTGCAGTAAATGCAATCTCATTTTATGATTTTACGATTCATTACATCTAATTCTCTGAGATCCCATATTGTTATACCGTATACATTACTGCATTTCTTTTAAAAAGGCATGTTACCATCTCGGTGCAAAATAATTTCTCTTAATAGACGAACCATGGGCATCAGAAATGCCATCTCTGGCATCCCACAACATATTTACACGGGGCATTCAGTACTTCAAGAACGTAAATTCAATATAATCAACATGTCAGGGGGAATTCTTATCCATACAGCCAGAATAATTAACAAATAACTCCACGGGGCATTTCAAATCTTTCCGGAAACCAATACCATATATTCGCAGCGGTTCGCTCTTTCTTCATATTCGACACCAATGGCTATAAAGTATCTAATTGACCTCAGATCATTTCTCTAAACGACCTTACATGACTGTACTAATTCCACATATTACACTTGACTTCATGGCTTATTTAGAGGATCCTCAGACTTCTTAATATCACATAGAAACAAAACAACGCTAATCTAGACCTAATTGTAAAGTAACCTACAGCAATGCAGATAGTGAACATGTGCTTGAGTATGAAGAACTAACCAGATATAAAGTCCGTATCTCTGGCTTCGAAAGGCAAATTCGAACATTTATTACAACAATCAAGTTTCAACCAACCAACAAATTGGTAACTTCAACTAGGCAACAATAATGTCCCACTCTGTCAGTAATTCAGCAACTATTCAAACTTCCACTGAACGGTGAAACCTGTGTACTCACCTCATCGGAAGATATGAACTTTAATCGAGTAAATCACTTGGTTCGGCTCAATGCCGTTACATGACTTTCATACATGGCTCTTTCTCTGTCTTTTAATCCTATTACTCGCGATTAGTGTGATGCATACGGTTCACAGCGACTACAGATTCAACTCAGCTTCTGATCAGTCAGTAGTAGTATTCATGAGAATCTTCCCTTTAAATAAAATAATAGTTTTGTCTATGTCCGCCTCTGTGGTGTAGTGGTTAGTGTGATTAGCTGCCACCCCCGGAGGCCTGGGTTCGATTCCCGGCTCTGCCACGAAATTTGAAAAGTGGTACGAGGGCTGGAATGGGGTCCACTCAGCCTCGGGAGATCAACTGAGTAGAGGTGGGTTCGATTACCACCTCTGTCATCCTGGAAGTGGTTTTCCGTGGTTTCCGACTACTCCTCCAGGCAAATGCCGGGATGATACCCAACGTAAGCTCACGGCCGCTTCCTTCCCTCTTCCTTGTCTATCCCTTACAATCTTCCCATCCCCCCGCTAAGCCCCTGTTCAGCATAGCAGGTGAGGACGAGTGGGCGAGGTACTGGTCATTCTCCCCAGTTGTATCCCCAACCCAGAGTCTGAAGCTCCAGAACACTGCCCTTGAAGCGGTAGAGATGGGATCCCTCGCTGAGTCCGAGGGAAAAACCGAACCTGGAGGGTAAACAGATTATGATGATGATGATGATGATGATGATGATAATAATAATAATTTCGTGTGGCTATTTCTAGCCGAGTGCAGCCCTTGTAAGGCAGACCCTCCGATGAGGGTGGGTGGCATCTGCCATCTGTAGGTAACTGCGTGTAATTGTGGTGGAGGATAGTGTTATGTGTGGTGTGTGAGTTGCAGGGATGTTGGGGACAGCACGAACACCCAGCTCCTGAGCCATTGGAATTAACCAATGAAGGTTAAAGTCCCCGACCCGGCCGGGAATCGAACCCGGGACCCTCTGAACCGAAGGTCAGTACTCTGACCATTCAGCCAACGAGTCGGATTCTGATACGTGAGATCAATATATATGGCATATTTTACGACCGGATGCCCATCCTTACGCCAGCTGAGGAGCTAATGAAGATGAAATGAATGGTGGTGAATGAAATGGGTAAGGAGAGGGGAATGAATCGGCTACAGCCTATGAATTGGAACTGTCCCGGCCGTTGCCAGAAAGTGTAAATGGGAAACCAAAATAAACAATTCTCAGGACAGCTGACGATAGGATCCGAACCCACGCGTCTCCCGAATGAATAGCTTCGCTCCATAGCCGTACCGCGTTACCACGCGTGACCACTCTGTTCGATAACAAATATCTCAGTTAACACTGGTCATATCGAACAAAATTGTAGAAATGTATAATATCTTATGCGCTGTATAAATTGATCCTACGATGAACAAAGGCGGGCGGATTTAAGATACTAAAGGTTAACGTTAATCTTACCGAAAAATATTTTGTAACAAAGAGAGGTGGAATAGTAAATCCCGATCTTTCATGTCTCATATATTTTTTATCGTAGATACTAGAAAGGTTTACGATTTTGATAGTTGAATGAATTGTCTGTACCAAAGCCGGCCGTGTGTGAACATATACATGACGCGCGATCTTGGAGAATTACATCTCCATGTGCAATAGCAAAGCAAAGTCATCTCCGTACAGGCCATGAAGGCTCTGGGAGTGGTGGAAGGTAAAGACTTCCACTATCCGTAACCTCGGCACCTGGGGAGAGAAGTTAGCTCTACGCCCGGCCACCTTTGCCCCCATGAATTAACCTGGTACTCTTTTTTGGTGTAGGCTGAGTGAACCTCAGGGCCATGTGCACCTTTGGAAATCTCATTTCTTAAATTTTATGACTTCCAGACGGGGATTCGAACCCACGTCCTTCCGAGCGAACCTAGCACGCCTTTACAGCCCCTTCAATGTACAATAGCGTCTGTGAATATTGGCGGGGAAGGAAAGTGATCTACATCGCCATTCCTATGGATCATACATGTTGTGATAAGTTCTGTTCTGTTCCTGGACACACTGGGCCGTTAGAGTATTCGGGCTATTCGGTCCATGCTACGGAGACGCTGATAGGAATGGAGAGTTCGCACACCGAACAGGACACACCAGAGCAGTCTTCACCGCTTTCAGCAGCCAGGTCATTCCAGAACTGGAATATAACCTTGGTAGATAGCAGGTATTGTATTGTTCGTGAAAGATCAGAATCTGTGCCGAGTTTCATTTGATCGAGCATTTCATTTAACTGCAATGTTCTACATGATCAATTACTCATTTTATCCATTTGCCCTACACAATCGACCTCTCGGACTTCGAGACACTTCCTCACCCTATCCTCATTTCATGCTGTCCATCAAACCAGCCAGTAACAGGCACCGAGAGATGTAACTCCTTTCTGAAGTTGTTATGCTGCATTTTCACATAGATTATAAAGCGCTACTGTTCTGATTGACAATTAACCAGCCGTGTAGCATAGTGATTACGCGCTTGCCCCCTTTGTTCAAGGTTGCGGGATCGATTTCTGGAACAGTTGATTGTCATTTAAGGTTGTTAAAATATGGCGGACTCATGCATTTACCTTTCCTGGTACACGTGCTTCCCAAGCAAAATTCTAACACTCTGTTGTCTTTTTAAATCTATGAGAGTTAACGGACGTTGAACACACTGAATTTTTATCAACCTATTAGCCTCGTGTTGCCTTCCTCGCGGTGTAAGGGTAGCTTGCCTGCCTCTTACCCGGAGACCCCGAGTTTGATTCCCGGCCAGGTCAGGAATTTTTACCTGAATCTGAGGACTGGTTCGAGGCCCGTTCAGCCGGCGTGATTACAAAATTGAAGAGCTGTCTGACGTTGAGATGGCAGCTCCGGTCTAGGAAGACAAGAATAACGGCCGAGAGGAATTCGTCGCGCTGACAACATGACACCTCATAATTTGCAGGCTTTCAGGCTTTACGGGAGCAAACGTTGGGTGAATCAGGATATCTTATTCATAAATTAGAAGCAAAGGACATTTTTTTTGCTAGGTGCTTTACGTCGCACCGACACAGATAGGTCTTATGGCGACGATGGGATAGGAAAAGTCTAGGAGTGAGAACGAAGCGACCATGGCCTTAATTAAGATAAAACCCCAGCATTTGCCAAGTGTGAAAATGGGAAACCACGGAAAACTATCTTCACGGCTGCTGACAGTGGAGCTCGAACCCGCTATCTCCCGAATACTATATTATTATTATTATTATTATTATTATTATTATTATTATTATTATTATTATTATTGAAAAATGAAAATCCACAGCCTGTTTCCAGTCATTCGTCCACGTCAGGAATAGAATGAATGAAGACTCCATCTAGTGGCGAGGTTAAGAATAGTGCCGGCTGCCGAAAGATGTCGCACTCCTCTGGGGCAATGATTTATTAACTGACAAGTGAAGTGAAATCATATTGGAGAGTGTTGCTGGAATGGAAGATGACAGGGAAAAAGCGGAGTACCCGCGGAGAAAAACATTTCCCACCTCAGCTTTGTCCAGCACAAATCTCACATGGACTGACCGGGATTTGAATCACGGACCCCAGCGGTGAGAGGCCGGCTCACTGCCGCCTGAGCCACGGAGGCACACTATTATTATTATTATTATTATTATTATTATTATTATTATTATTATTATTATTATTATTATTATTATTTAATACATCGAACGAGTTGTTCATGCTGTTAGGATCGTGCATCTGTGAGCTTGCATTCGGGAGATAGTGGGTTCGAACCCCACTGTCGGCAGCCCTGAAGATGGCTTTCTGTGGTCTCCCATTTTTACACCAAGCGAATGTTGCAGCTGTACCTTAATTAATGCCACGGTCACATCCTTTCCAGTCCTAGTTCTTTCCTATCCCATCGTCATCATAAGACTTGTCTGTGTCGGTGCGACGTAAAGCGAATTGTAGAAACAAAGGGAGATTATTACATAATACTACTAATCATTACAATGGTTATAAAGAGGAGAATTAAATTAATTCACTGTCAATAACAAATGCAATCAATGTGCAGGTGTCCGGCTCCATGAATAAATGTTTAGCGATTCCCGGTCGGGTCGTTATTTCAACCACAATTGATTAATTCGTCTGGAGCGGGGGATGAGTGTGTCTTAGGTACCACCCCATCTTCAGGGACATGCCGGTCACCTATAGGTCGTATAACAGGAAAGGACCTGCGCCAGGCCTCTTCGGAGGCCACACGCCATTATTATTATTAATTGTACTTTAGATATTTCACCGTTAGTCTTTTCTTCCTAGTTCTCTTTAGAAGTGAATATGTTTCTTCTGTCGTCTGCAGATAATGCCTGGGGGGCATGTGCGTGAGGATTTTCCAATTAGCTCTCGCACCGTAACCTTATTAAGTCTAACAATGACAGCACCCTTAAGCAGCTGGATGAAAGGGCTTTAAGGGCTTGGGATAGACTGCTTTTGTTATGAAACTTGTCATTCAGCTAATATGAACCCTATTCCCTTTAACGTTTCTCCCCACACCCTTTCACGTATGACTGCCTGACGCACATGCTGCAGTTCATTTTACAGAGCACGACAGGGGGAGAACCAATAGCTCTAATACTTTCAGCTAATTGAGTTGCCTCCAACGTGCGATCTTAATGAGAATACTTGGAGGGTTGAGATCACCCACAGTAGCAGAGAGTATTTCATTTACAGGAGACAGGTGATGTGAATTTCATGTAAGAGCTACTAGATTAAAGAACTGGAAACAGTCCAGTGCAGAGTTTCTAAATCGTTTTTAGTCAAGTTAACTTGCGTGACCTAGGCCCATGGACTATTTTGAAGTTAAACGGTTACTATGTAATAATATTGTTTAAATACCTGTGTATATAGAAATTTCTAAATTTTTTAACAAAAGGCCATCTGTTGAGACAGTCCGCCTGTGGTTTCTACTCAATCGATGTTTGTAATTCTTTTAAGTAATGATTTTTCCTACAGTTGTATCATCACAACATTTCTGAGTGATTATTGTTTTTATATATGTTAAATTGCCGTAGTTAATATGAATACATTTTATTA
The DNA here is from genome assembly GCF_040414725.1 of Anabrus simplex. NCBI lineage: Eukaryota > Metazoa > Arthropoda > Insecta > Orthoptera > Tettigoniidae > Anabrus > Anabrus simplex. The sequence continues at coordinate 305,966,796 of NC_090265.1, read as the reverse complement.
TCGGCACACTTTATCTTGGTGCATTTACACGCTAGTGCTGAATCGGTCGGCCTCGGCAATCTTCGAGATTCGTACTGGCAACCTTTGAAACACAAACTGTGAATCGCTTAAGCGTCGTGGTGCGACATCTGACGCACACTTTACGTACTAGTACTGTTGTTGTTTACACAGCAAAGCCAAACTATGGAATTCATGCTAGGAACAAGATTCGCATCGAGAAATGTTATGTAATGTTATATAATGTGTATGTGACACAGTTATTGGCTTAAGATAATAACGGTTTAGAAACTTTATATCGATCGATCATATTCTCGATTCAATTCAGATTTCTTTTCATTTCAGTTGGCAGCACTACCGGAACCGGTACAGCTCCCTCCTTACTCCTCACCCCCGTACACAAATGCACCAAGACAAAGTGTGCCGATAATACAGGTTTATTTAGTTTGCTGATTGGCCAAAGCGACCAATAACGAGTTCCTAAACTTTCCGTTCCTACCTATAAACGCTAACGTCTAATTCAGAAAGGAGAGATTGTGCTTTCTTTTATTGTATTTCTCCACATTCTTCACTTCTGCTTTAAACTGCATACAGATCGAAGATTGGTTGTTTGTTTTTTAATTGTTCTTCTCAACCTGTCATGTAATCCCAACGTGTTCAATTACGTATTAAAGAACAACTCATTTCATGCTGTCCATCAAACCAGCCAGTAACAGGCACTAAGAGTTGTAACTCCTTTCTGAAGTTGTTATACTGCATTTTCACATAGATTCTCTTTATTGCGCTACACTTTCCGAAAGAGTTAATAGTTTACTTCGTGCCGTCTATTGAAACAATCACTTGGGAGCACAAAGGGTTGTAATTCCTTTGTGAAATAATTTAATCATGGTAATGCATGTTGTTACCATCCTAGATGTTCCGTTGCAAACAGTCGGAAAATTAGAAATGAGTGAGAAAGTTATGCAGACTTTATTTTCCGTGAGCCGTATTATAGGTAAGGTAAGGGTTATTCTGCCCGAAGGCAGGTCCGAACCTCCGCAGAGGTGTTCCTGAGCCAGAGTTTACGTGCGGTAGGGTGGCCAGTTCCTTTCCGCTCCTCCAGTCCCTTAACCCCCACCAACAGCGCGTTGCAACCCATCCAACTCCTGACCACGCTCAATGTTGCTTAACTTCGGAGATCTCACGGGATCCGGTGTTTCAACACGGCTACGGCCGTTGGCCGTATTATAGAGTTCTTATTAATAATTGGGCGACGTCGGTGGATGCAAAGTGGGTCTCGGCCCACAAGTGGCCACAGCTGTTCCGTGGTCCGACAGCTCTGCACTCCGACCGGCCAACCGAGCAGAGGAGAGGTGGCCACAGCGCTACCGTAGCTCTACGCCTCTGTATTCGAAAGACGGGGAGGGGCTGGTTCCCACCGTCGGTTGTCCTGAGAATGTTTTTCCTTGGTTTTCCATTCTCCTGCACTAAGAGGATTCCCGTGACAGTTCCTAGTATAGGCCACGGCCGCCAACCCTCTCACCTTCTCCAAACATCATCTTCTCCGATACAAATTTCGTGGCCTGATAGACGGCGTCATTTTTCTCGACTTTCGTCAGAATTTAAGGAAATGAAATGGCTTTTAGTGCCGGGAGTGTTCGAGGACAAGTTCGGCTCGCGAGATGCAGGTCTTTTGATTTGACTCCCGTAGGTGACCCGCGCGTGATGAGGATGAAATGATGATAAAGATGACACATACACCCATACCCGTGTCAGCGAAATTAACGAATTATGGTTAAAATTCCCAACCCCGCCGGGAATGGAACCCGGGACTCCTGTGACCAAAGGCCAAGACGCTAACCATTTAGCCATGGAGCCGGACAGAATTTAAGGAATTACCGTTTTATTAATCAAGCGGACAAAACCAAATCAGTTAGAATTATTTGATTATATACTTCAAATTGGTAATGGAGATTACTGACGCATGAACGAGGCATCTTAATTTTCAGCGTTATTCAGTTTTTATGATTCTTCTTACGTTGTACTGGCACAGATAGGTCTCATGGTCGGCAGTGGGATAGGAAGGGAGAAGGAGTGGGAAGGAAGCAACCGTGGCTTTAATAACTTTACAGCCTCAGCATTTGTCTGGTGTAAAATGGGAAACCACGGAAATTCATCTTCAGGACTGCCGGCAGTGGGATTCGAAATCACTCTCTCCTGAATGAAATCTGACAGCCACGTGATAATCTGCGTAGCCACTCCCTCAGTAGTTATTCATTTACCAACAAAGGTAACAGCGGAAGTAGATATTGTCTCAAAAAATTTCGGAAGAGAATGTAAATCTCCACATGATTTGTTTCTATTCATTCATATCTATTCATGTCCTCAAGCATGAGAAGTGTAATCTTATCAGTGTTCAAGTTATAAACCTTATACTTCAACTCCGAAGACATACATTAGCTTAAACAGTTTGATTATGCAGGAGAAAATTTACTCCATTAGTTTCCAATAGCATTTTTAAACAGTTTGGAAAATAAATTTTCCGCCTCATACTTTCATATTAAAATCTGGAACTATTGTAATTTCCATAAGAAACTGATATGCTCCAAGGTCGTTTAAATGGGATGCGATTAATTGTACGAATTATGTATGAAAACTGTCTAGACCTGAAATCATTACTGGTGAAAGGGTAGGTCCAAAAACACTTCTTGCAGTCCAAGAATATCTGAAAGGTATTCAGAAAAGATTGCAACGCTTCTGTCCATTCCCATTATATTTTTAACCGCTGCTCATTCAAATGTTGGTCTTCCAGAAGTAGGTCGAAGGTCGAAGTCTAGAATGATGTAATATTTTCTGCCATTTTTCCCCAACAGTTTCACATTTCCTTTTATTAGTGTTATTTTCTATGTTAATGTATATTTCTTTTCTGGAAGTTATACTGACCCATCCCGAAATGAACACCGAACAAAGTTCGGGTCGGGAACCATAGGTTAAGGAGCCCTGAACTCGCATTTCGGCTTCATAAGTGGAAACAAGATGAGCTTCAATCTCCTACTAATAGGGCCTACTACCACCGAAGCTATAACATTACTATATTAGCTAACGACCCAGCTTGCCTGGATTCAAGTCCCCGTTCTGGCATGGAAACTTTAATCCATGGGGAAGAAAGTTGGTCAACTAAGTATGGTATTAATGTTGGTTAAACATTCACACTTTCTATGCTCTTACATCCGGGAGATAGTGGGTTCGAGCCCCACTGTCGGCAGCCCTGAAGATGGTTTTCCGTGGTTTCCCATTTTCACACCAACCTGTACCTTAATTAAGGCCACGGTCGCTTCCTTCCCACTCCTAGGTATTTCCTGTCCCATCGTCGCCATAAGACCTATCTGTGTCGGTGCAACGTAAAGCAAATAGCAAAAAAAGAACCTTCCTATGCTCAAGGTTGTGGGATCGAATCCCAGCTCTGTTGGTTGGCATTTACAAGTACTTAACACACATGCACAACCACCAACGAAAAACGAATAATAACTGTTCTTTGAGAGTCTTGAGCTTGCCCAGATGCTGACCATCCAGACGACCCATAGACGTTAGTGTTCATGTGGTAAGCGGGACGACCTCTTGGCCGTGTTTTATTGTTTAGTTCACGGGATCTATTATCATACAACTGTACAATTGACTTAGTGAGAATAAGTGAGAGAGTGAGCAGTATTTAAATCCTTAAACGAGTCAAGAAGCGAACCAGAGATCTCCAGGAAATAGATATTGAATTTACACCAACTCCAACCTAAGTTAACTGTTATGGAAAGAAAATATGTCACCGAGGAGATGAACTGGTTTACTAAGGATTGAATTTCGTGTTGCTTTCCTCAAGAAGTAATAATAATAATAATAATAATAATAATAATAATAATAATAATAATAATAATAATAATAATGTCCGCCACTGTGGTGCAGTGGTTAATGTGGTTAGCTGCCACCCCGGAGGCCCGAATTCGATTCCCGGCTCTGCCACGAAATTTTGAAAAGTGGTACGAGGGCTGGAACGGGGTCCACTCAGCCTCGTTGCCGTTTCCGTTTGAATTTCGCTCCAGGGTTTTACAAATGACAGTGGTATGGTGTCAGCGCTTTAAAATGTTCCACTGTATACCTCATAATCATTAAACAATAACAGGTGCATTCATAACTTCAGATGCCTTCTTCTCACCTTTCATTTTTTCAGTACTTTGCTTCCTACGTGAAGCTTCATGTGCTGCAGTTCTTATCTGACTGATATGAAACTTTCTGGAGTTATAGTAATAACTTCAACTAACAACACATACTTATTAAGAATTGTATTTGTTGATTGGAAGCAACGTTACATGCATTTGATTACGACAGTATATTATATTTGTATAGAAATTAGCAAACCAGAAGTTCAAAAATGTCTAGTCTGATACATATTTGAGGAGAAATACGTTTTTAAGTAAGTTATGTTTATATAGGTATGTAAATGCCATTATCAAATTTTGAAGCCATAGAAACCAAAATTGTGAATGAGGGAACTTTTTTCAGTAACTCATAACTAAATATTTAAAAATAATAATTGAAGAAGATCGAATCAATTCGCTGCTTTGAAACTCAGTACAATAGGTAATATTGACTTCATGAATGTGCTCACAAAATTTCATGCTGATATCTGCAAAATGGTAGAAGATGAAAATTACAGTCATCCGTCCCCTTAATACACGGTTCCATTTCTTCTTGATTTCCCTGACCGTGTATGTGTTCGTAGAGAGGACACTTCTGAGTTGTTCTACCATTTGGTTTCTCTCTGCTGATACGAAGAGAGGAAACCCTCCACTTTCTTCCTCAAGGCATTTTCAGCTGTTCATCGCCATTTGCTCTTGGACACCTTCGACCACTCCGCTGGTTTTGAACGCAAGAGATTTCTGTCCAGGATGCTGTTAATCACGAAGTTTGACGTCCCCATACCAGTGGAGTTTTCGCTACTATAGTTTTTCAGATACAGTAGTGATACCGGAGGATCCTTGCGCGTGTTCATTGCACACTCAGTCGGTCAGAATGGTTCTGCACGTCTGGATTTTGCCAGTAGATCTTTAACAGATAGTCTGGCTTCCTAATGCTGACGTTCAGTTCAGTACTGGATAATCTAAACAAAGTACCTATGCAGGGATATCACGTGCAGGAATCAGCTTCAGCCAGCTTAATTACACCGTCAGATTAATCACTGCCCTAATCAGACCCACGCCTGTCCATTAGCTTCAATTCCTCTGTAATACCACGCGACCACATCTTCGAAAAAGACAAGTTCCTTTCTTTCGAGAATATCAGAAACTTATGGAAAATCTGAACTTTCCAATCAATAATTAAATACCTGACCTCTAGAGGAACAGACTAAAATCCAAATATCGCGAATCAATCAAGCGCGCAGTCTAGTAAAGTGCCATTTTGACGCAAATGCACTGTGGAAAGAGGAACCCTCAGCATAGGTCACTCCCAGAAGAGAATAGATCTGTATTCTTGGGTTTGATCTTCCGAGAAGAACATGGACTGCACTTGAAAGGAACCGCAAAAATCAGGAAATCTGTTCAGAATCCTTCTTCATCTGAAGTCATCCTCCCAGTATGACTGTGGTGCTCCTTCTAAACACATCACATATGAGTACAGAGCTCGAGTATACCAGGGAGAAGCTTCCGACTTTCTTCTTGCAATACCATCTGCCATTCAGTGGATAGAGGAACTAGATCCATGGATTTAAGTATTTTATTATTCCCCTACCATGTGCATTACCACATATTGTATATATTTCGTTCAATTTTCAATGTGTTAATACTGCAAGTATGCCATTCAATAAAAGAGTAAGTACTGTAAATGAATAAATAAATAGATAGATATTTTGTCAGAATAACGCATGCAGGCCACCACAGCCTTTGTATCTCTGTGGCTTTGCATTTTTTTACCTAAGCATTCGAAGCCATCCATGAGAGCAAGTCTGATGACAATTTTATACTTTCCCTTTAAGCTTTGTCGCACAATACGCCTGGCAGTGATTGTCATATCGCCCAACCAACATTGATACGGGGCATGATATCCCCTGTAGGAGGGGGACGCATATGAAAATACACCCACGGTATCCTCTGCCTGTCGTAAGAGGCGACTGAAAGGGGCCCCAAGGGCTCCCAAATCGGGAGCGTGGTTTGGCAACCACAAGGCCCTTAGCTGAGTCCTGGCATTGTTTCCACTTACTTGTGCTAGGCTCCTCACTTTCATCTATCCTGTCTAACCTCCCTTGGTCAACTCTTATTCTTTTCCGACCCCGACGCTATTAGATTTTCGAGGGCTAGGGAGTATTTCATTTTCACGCCCTTCTTTTTCTTCCTTTTTCTCTCTGTCTACTTCCTGTGGTTGGGGGACGCAGACGAAGAATACACCCATGGTATTCCCTGCCTGTTGTAAGAGGCGAAAAAAGGGGCGACCAAGGGATGATCGAATTAGAACCATGATACTACTTGTTATTAGTACCACCACGCGGAGAACATCATGGGTCGCTTTTACTTGCGCTTAGTACCACTATTAGGTACAAAATAGGTTTGTGATTAGTAGCAACAGAGCGCGTTGCCGTCTTTTACAGTACCTGTGATTAGTACCCACTATATGATGAACACCAAGCGACAGTACGAGTCCCTGTGGTTAGTACACTTATGTGACGAACACAATAGGTATACGTTGCCTGTAAATGGCGCCGCAATGTGCGAAACACCATAGGTCTGTATTAATATGCGAATTTCATTACCTGTGAGTAGTACCATAATATGTGGAATACCACGAGTCTACGCTACTTTTGATTAGTACCGCAACATAACAAATACCATGGTTCTAGTTGCTTTACGTCGCACCGACACAGATAGGCCTTATGGCGACGATGGGATAGGAAAGGCCTAGGAATGGGAAGGAAGCGGCCGTGGCCTTAATTAAGGTACAGCTCCAGCATTTGCCTGGTGTGCAAATGGGAAACCACAGAAAACCCTTTTCAGGGCTGCCGACAGTGGGGTCCGAACCTACTATATCCCGAATACTGGATACCGGCCGCACTTAAGCGACTGCAGCTATCGAGCTCGGTCTCTACTTTCCTAGCGATAAGTATCGTTATGAGGAGCCGATGACTTGGGTTTTGGACCGCTTTAGACTACAAGCACCATCGATCCTGTATTGTGCTATAGAAGCAGTCCTTTAGTCAGTAATACTATTGTTTTACGTCAGTTTCCGTGAATGTGACGCATTGCTGGTCGGATCCACTGACTGTTTTAAATTCATATACATCCATTCATTCTTCGTCCTCACGTTTTGAATTCTGGTCAGTGGTGGATTTTGGACTTTTAATTTGTCATTACATTTCGTCCCATTAGGGGCCGATTTCCTAGATGTTAGGCCCCTTTAAACAGCAAGCATCATCATCATCATCACGGAGCATGATGTCATACAGGGTTCTATTTGTATATAAGTGTAGAGCTCGAGCATGCGAAGGAGTAGCTTCCGACTATCTTCTTGAAATACCATCTGCCAGTCAGTGGATAGAGGAACTGGATCTACGAATTTAAGCATTTTATTGTTTCCCTGTCCCTCCGTGGCTCAGGTGGCAGCGCGCTGGCCTCTCACCGCTGGGTTTCGTGGTTAAATCCCGGTCACTCCATGTGGGATTTGTGCTGAATAAAGCGGAGGTGGGACACGTTTTCCTCCGGGTACTCCGGTTTTCCCTGTCATCATTCATTCCAGCAACACTCTCCACTATCTTTTCATTTCATCTGTCAGTCATTAATCATTGCCCCAGAGGAGTACGACAGGCTTCGGCAGCCGACGCAATTCCTATCCTTGCCGCTAGATTGGGACTTCATTCATTCCTTCCCTGTCCCGTTCGAATGACTGGAAACAGGCTGTGAATTTTCATTATTGCTCCCCTACAATGTGAATTTCCACATATTGTAAATATTTTGTTTAATTTTGAATGTGTTACTACTGCATTCATGCCATACGGTAAAAGAATAAGTAGGCCTACTGTAAATGAATAAATATATAGATATTCGGTCAGAGTGACGCATGCAGGCCACCGCAGCGTTCGCATCTCTGTGGCTTTGCATTTTTTATTACCTACCCATCTGATTATCTTCTAGATTTCAAGAAGTCTGTATCATTTTGAGTTTTGAGCAAAATGTAGATATACAACCGTTATACACGTAGGTAAACTCTGGATAATACGCTGAATTAATTTGAATTTGAATGTTAATTTTAATTGCAGCCACATTTATTGTATCTTGACAGACAGATATACATGAAATAGTCCAACTCCAGGTCTCACTTAAATGACGCTGTATTTCTGCATACACGGGAATGTGCATGTTAATTGCATTCACCGCGTGAATCTCCCTCCCTTCTATCTGCCGAGGTGTTATCGCAATTGGTACCAATTAAATGGCATCAATGGTGCATGGCGACGCCGACGTTGAGATGACGTCAGCACGTATATCCACCTCGTACAGCCATGCATTCCACGGTAAACGCTTTATTCATTAATTAGCTTGGACTTGGCCAAGAGCGAGTTCCTGGAGAGAGAGAGAGGACACTAATATGCGGCCAAGGAGGGGAGTGGGAGGAGCTTAAGAGCTATTTAGTGCTAGGCCCAAACTCAGGGTTCGATTCCTCATACAGTCTGTTCATAGATAATCCATTGTTTTGTGCGCAACAGTAGTATCGTACATTGTGCGGATCTTGTACTTTTCACTTCATACACTTGTTCCGGGAGTTCTTGTCTCCGGATCAGTTTATTATCTATTAATAAGGGGGTGTCAAACTTAATCTGGTGTGAAAATCAACAGAACATAGTGGGCCAACGATCCAGACAGGAAACTTTCGGTGTGGGATTATAACGTTATTTTATTGAAATTCGTATAACGTAAATGTTACCAAGTGGAGTGGTCGCGGGTGTTGACGCATAACGACTGTGGAGCTAAGCTCGGGTTCGAACCCCACCGTCGGCTGTGCTAAGAATGGTTTTCTGTGCTTTCCCATTTTCACTTCCAGGCAAATGCCGGGTTAGTTCCTATTCGCAAGCCACAACCGAGTCCTTACACCTCCTTACCGAATGTCATTCACCATCATTCTTTTCATCTTCATTAGCTCCACAACTGAGGCTGGCACCAGGAAGGGCATACGGTCGTAAAACTTATGTTTAGATTCATCTCATCCCCGTCCCCGTATCAGGCAATGGAACTGAAGGGTAGACATAGATACAATATAACCCCTTACTGGATGGTGACTAAATGTTTAGCCACCCTACATATTAGCTTTTATTGGTTACAGATCACTCTGAATGACACACCTCTAGGCCTCAATCAAGACACTGAATGCGTAGTGACAATGTTAGAAGATGTAATGAGATTTAGTAGGTTGTGACGAATAGGTGGGAGAGTATGAAGATCATGGTGGCTAAGCATTTAGCCACTATCCTTTTGGGGTCTATTGTTAAAAGTTTATTTTCTTCACTACAATCACTCTGAATCTGTTTCGTTGCTGGGTGCGACTGAATTGTTGAGCTGTATTTACACGTGTATAACCATCCAACATTCATCCAAAATCAAAAGGCACAAATAAGCGGATATACTGCATATTTATTATTTTAACTGGCCCTGAAATACTGAGTTCTGTTTTCATGTATTTCATTTTGTGTAAAATGTCAACTTCCAAATTTTCGTCAATTCACTCAGGCAAATAATAAGACACTAAATTGGGAAACAAACTTAATTTATTTCTGAAAAGGGATTTGAACCGCTTATATAATATTTGCAGTAAAAATACTGCTACCCTAATTGTTGGACATAATCTCGCGTTTGTCTTTTGCGGTACAGTGCGCTAGAATGGATGGTTCCACACTTATAATTTTATTTAGTAAAACTAACAAGCAATCCATTCCGAAAGTATTCCCACTTCACTTATACATTACCTATGAACCCAAAAATCACAAAATAGTCTTATAATTAAAGAACAAAAGTCTTGTCATATAAGGGAATAGCGTTAATGTTACTCCGTAAGAATCTTATACAACAGTTTGAGACAAAAAATAATAATACATTAAATGATCAAACTGAAAGAAGCAGGGCGGACTAGCTCAGACCGTATACTGCTGGCCTTCTGAGCCCAACTGGCAGGTTCAAGCCTGGCACAGTCCGGTGGTATTTGAAGATGCTCAAATACGTCAGCCTGGTGGCAGTAGATTTACTGGCATGAAAATAACCGGAAAAAGAAGGCTCGTTATTAATAACAATTTGCGGCCCTGTTGTCTACAATGAGCAACAGCGTAACTATTTTTTGACGTTTCACTATCTTCGGAAACAAAAAAAAAGGAAAACCGGAAACTACTTCTCCAGTCGTTGATCCGCTTAAATATGAGCAATAAACCTAAAGTCTGTTGATCACATGATTTCTTGAACGAACTGGCGTGGGGATTGTCGGTAAGTATATTGGAAAAAGCTTTTATGCGCTGTATGGCACTCACTCACCCAGTCTCCTAACGCTAGGGCCCTGGCCTCTCCAACAACACTCGCCCACCCCTTACGGTCCAGAACTCTCCTTCCCCAGCCCTGGATCGCTAACAACTCCAGATCTCTCCAGACGTTGTCCAGCCTTCTTGTCTTTGGTCTCCTTCGTCTTCGTTATCCACCACGATGTTGGGCGAGGATCTTCTTTGCTGCTCGTTTCTAGCCCATCCTTATGATGGCCCGAGGTATCTCGCTTTAGCCTCTGTGAATATTTCGAGGTCGCCATACAGGGTGTTGACTTCTTCACTGATCCTGATGCGCCACTCTCCTCAATCAAGAACAGATCCGAAAATCTTCCTCAAGATCTTTCTCTCCCACACCCCTATAAAGATATTGTCGCGCTCGTTTGGGGTCCACGTCTCGCACGCATACATCACCACCGGACGGATGATAACCCGGTACACGGTGAGTCTCAATCTTCTACAGAGCGTTGGAGTCTTGAGTAACTTCTGGAAGGCGAAGTATCACCTGTTCCCACCTGCCACCCTCGCTGACCTTGTTGTCCTCATTCATGAGGGCTCCCAGGTACATAAACTGTGCCATTCTCTCGTAGGGTTCACCCGCATATTCTAGACCTCTCACGCCGTGAAATGTTGCTTTACCTCGGGTGTTCACCATGTAATTGGTTTTGCCCTTCTTGATCTCCAAGCCAAGATGTTTTAATCGCTCGCTCATGTGGTGCACAGCTTCCGTCAGATAGTTCGCTCTTCTCCCGAGCAGGACAACATCGACAGAGAATGCCAGACAATGGAGGGTTCTATTGCAAATGGTACTCCCTTGGTTCCGTGGTACTTGACGCTTAACATGCTCCAGAGAGAGGTTAAGCAGGGTGGTTGACAACGTATCGCCTTGCCTCAATCTTTTCTGCACTTCAAACTCCCTGAGGAGCTGCACCTGGATCCTCAGTTGGGCTCTAGTACTCCTCACAGCCATCAGGACAAGGTTGATGATATTCGTCGGCATTTACATCTCTTCCAACAGCTGCCGCAACCGTGTACTGTCCACGCCTCCTCGTAGTCAACTTAGACCTGGTGAACGTTGAGGTTGTACTCATAAAACTTTTCGAGAATGAGCCGTAATGTTAGTATGTGGTCTGTTGTTGATCTGTTGCGCCAGAACCCACACTGATAGCCTCCCAGCTGCCTCTCGGTTTAAGGTTCGAGTCTCCGAGCCAGCACCTTAGAAAAGATAGTGTAGGCCACACTGAATAGTGAGATTCCGCGGTAGTAATTGCATACTGTCTTGTCTCACTTCTTGTACAAGGGGGAAGAAAAGGGCTGACGTCCAGTCCCTCTGCATCTCCTTGTTCTATCTTACAGATCGGATCAGGGCATGTTAGAGACAAGCTCTTCTACCCCTTACTTGAACAGCTCTGCTGATAGGCTGCCCTCTTCTGGCACTCTGTTATTGCTCATAAGACTGTTCGTAGATTGGCTCATGCTCGTTATTCGTAAGTGGGTGGCGATCTGTCGCCTGATCAGGTACACTTGCTTCTACCCCTTCCCACCCCCTCCCAGGGTTCAGGATCTCTTCAAAGTGCTCCGCCCATCGCGATAGGATCTTCTAATTCTTTCCACACAAAAGACTCCGCATGTACTAACAATATTATGTTGTGGACTCGAATTCATTCTTGCTTTCTCTTGTTCCGTGGAAAATGGCACGAAACTCCTTATGACACCAATTTTTGATGGCCTACAGCTACTCCTACTCTCGCTGACTTTTCTTCCTTCGCAGCACCCTCTTTGCTTCTACCCCTGCCGTATGGTATTCTTCTCCTATTGACCTTGTTGGTCTTTGTAAGCTCTTGTCCCTTGCATTTGTCCTCATTTGGATGTTCTCATCGCATTCTGATTCGAACGACTCGGATCTTGGAACCCTACAGATTCTGCCGCTGAGTACGTGATGGCGTCCTGGATAGTTCCCCATAGATCCTCTATAGCAGTGCCTTCTTGTCTCTCTCTCTCTCTCTGATCTGCAAGCTTGGCGCGGACCAAACCCTTGTATTCATCCTTAATGGTGGCGTTCATTTTTAAGTCTCCCAAATCGAACCTCCTCGCGTTTCGGACGTTATCTTTCTATTTGTTGACATTGCCTTGTCTGTACTCCGTGATCACCAAATAATAATCCAAGTCCATGTCCGTACCTCGTCTCGTCCACACATCTCTGACATTCGATCCATGCCTCCGGTCGATGAGGACGTGGTCGATTTGGTTCTTTGTCTCGCCGTCAGGGGACTTCCATGTCAACGTTTGGATCCTCATGCGCGGAAAGTAAGTGCTGCTAATGTTCATCTGGTAGTCGATGGTAAAATCCACTTGTCAAAGGCCATTGGCATTGCTCTCTGCGTATGCGTTCTATATCACAGCGATGTTCAATGCATTACGCTTCTTATTTGTTTGCCTTATCTGTTCTGGATATTGGCTGTCATCAAGGCTATCTTTGGTTTATTGAGTGCAGATTTGAAAAGTGCAGCAGAGTTCAAATTATATCATTATCTCAAGTTTCCCACCCAGGAATCGTCTTCTACCAGGTCCTCTTCCATCCTTTAGTCTTCCTTGTATTGTGACTTGTACAAACCAATAGTTTTGCTCATTCCTCGTAATATGCCTGAGATATTAAAGTTTATTCCTTTTAAGAAGCATCATCAATTGCGATAAACAGTACGTTCTATGAAGAACCTCGTAAAATGTGATAATGTAGGTTCACGAAATTTTAAAGATCAGCCTGCATATACACACCTCAAAATCTTAGATCTTATTCTGTGTTGCAGCAGACAAAGTCCTCGTTTCAATGCAGTATAAAAGACTTGAAAATGCATACCATGTCTGGGCTTAGGTTACTGCAGCATAGGAAGTGTTTCACCTTCATGAAAGCAGTTCTTGTCCTCTCAGTGCCAATGTTCATTTATGGTGAAAGACATACACACTCAACTACATACAGAGATATTTCATATCGAAATATTAACTGTACAGAGGATTTAGATATTCATGTAAGGCGAAGTAAAAACAAGATGTGGAAAAGAAGATATCTCCAACATATTTATTTTATTGCTTTCATATTTCGAAGTATAGGAGACAGCTTTGCTTAAACATAATTACTGTGATTCAGATACACAATCATGATTTGTTTCGTTTTTAGTTCTTTGACAACCTTATTATACCATTCGTTTCCTGCTCTTCGTCTGTTATCATGTTTTATGCCCAGTTACCTTGGGCTTTACCTTACTCTGACTTCTCTAATTTTAAAGCCTCATTAAATTTAAATTGTAATTATCTATCTTCCCTCTCACTCTGTCTGCCCGGCTACCTTAGGTTTGATGCATGTTTTCCACTCCCTCAAATGAGAAGAGAAGCCTCCCGTAAAATACCACTTTATCTAGGTTTATTCCCTCCTTGTTCCTCTCACGTCATAAATTTTGAATGGGAAAGGAACGTAAGTAAATAGGTAGATTCACCCAGACGGAAAACATTCGTAATAAGACATCTACATTAAGGAAAGCTTCACAATTTGCTGACCGTTATGAAGTAATGGTAAGTTACAGTAATCGTGTATAACTGTTAGGTTACTCAGTCTGCCCAAAACTAATTTTGAGTAATAAATGTATAGATTCCCTGAAAAATAAAACATGTGGTAACAGTATTATACTTGAAAAACAAACAACTTAATTAGAACATGTTTCGTTCTTGCAAAGAACATCATCAAATTCTATCATATCACACTAAAATATTTAGAAATGTATAAATATTTTCATTTATTTCTGTTTAAGTACTTAGAAACTAGACATACGGGGCTTATCTTAACGAAGTCCTCTTTTCTCTTCATTCTGGCTTAGAATGTGAAGTGTTAAATAATTGTTGCTGTCATTGGCGCGAGCCCAGCTGGCTAGCCAGTCCGTTGACCATCGGCCATACCATGCCCCTCGCCCTGGCTACGTCAACAAAACGCTGTATTTTACTTTTAGGTGTTTTATTTTTAGTTCCCTTACTATTACTATTATTTTTATTGTTATTATTATAGTTGTTGCTATTATTATTATTATTATTATTATTATTATTATTATTATCGTATTACAATATTTTTTGTAAACTATGCAAGGGTTCATAATGAGCATCTAACGGGTTGCCTACTATATTGGTAATTTTCCATTATGTCATTTTCGCTTACTTCAACTCTTTTGCAATAGTACTTGCAGATTATTATTATTATTATTATTATTATTATTATTATTATTATTATTATCGTTTTTATTTAATCTGGTGCAGAAATTTTGTTTTGCTTGGCCTAGATATGTGGCATTGCAGTTCGTTGCCTGACATTTGAGTTCATTCAAATTAAGCTACCGGGCGAGTTGGGCATGCGGTTAGGGGTGCGCAGCTGTGAGCTTTCATCCGGGAGATAGTGGGTTTAAACCCCACTGTGGGCAGTCCTGAAGATGGTTTTCCGTGGTTTCCCATTTTTACACCAGGCAAATGCTTGGGCTGTACATTGATTAAGGCCACGGCCGCTTCCTTCCCACCACTAGACTTTTCCTATCCCATCGTCGCAATCAGACCTATCTGTGTCGGGGTGACGTAAAGCAACTAGCATTTTCATTGTTATTATTGTTATCATTATTCGAATTGTTTTCGAAAACTATTTAGGGGTTGTTATGTGAGATTTAAGTGGGCTGGTTCCTTTTATTTTCCATTATGTGATTTATGTTTACGTAAACGGCTTTCGTGGGACTATATTATTCTTCTTCTTCTTATTATTATTGTTATTACTACTATTATTGTTGTTGTGTATTTGGGATTTAATTTATGTTAATGATTTGATTGAGTAATGTATGAATTGAATTAAAATATTTATTGTAAGAGATTATTTTTATTGTTAAATGATAAAGTGCTAAAACGTTTGGAGTGGCCGAGACGCTACAGAAAAGAAACCACATTCCAAATTTTTAAGTCAGAGATACCGCCAGTGGGATTCATTAAGCGCTAATGTAAAAGATGTGGAACGTTGTTCAGAAATGAAATAGTGCGAATAGCGGTGATATTTTTAAATGTGTGTGTTCACTGAGGTTGGCATGGTTAGCTGTTTGTTTTTGTTTTTTTAATTACATTTCGGTACCTTCTTTAACATTCAATGATTTGCTTTTATTATCAAGGTGTAAACTTTTTATATCTGTGTTGATGTATGTGAAGTGGTGTGAGATGTCATTCGCCGAATGCTGTGTGCCTGTTGGATCTAACTGCCATTTTGTGTTCTTTATACTAGGTGTGTAAATTACTTTTTGTCGGGCCGATGTACGTGGCATTACAATTTGGTTCTAGGCATTTGAGTTCATAAATTCCTGACTTAGTAAAATGTCTTATATTTAGATAACATTTACGAACTTGTTTTTGTAATGTGTTGTTTTCTTGTGAATGCTATTTTAAATTCTCCCTTTTTGAATATGTTAGCTATTTTGTGCGTACAAAATTAAGAATTACATATTAACCTTTTTCTTGTAGGGGTTTGTTTATGTTTTCCGCTCTTATTTTAATAGCTGGTCTACTGTGTAAGAAAGATGGTGGTTTTCTACCGCGATTTGTTTTATTATCCGTATTTCGTTATTAAATCGATTGTGCTCGTTGGTATAGTTATTGCTCTGCTTGTCATCGCGTTCAGTCCTGCTAACTTGTGTGAGTTTGGGTGATTAGAATCGTTGTCTATTGTATGTGATGTTTAAGTTGGATTCCTTACATCTTGTAAGATAAATTTAAATTTACTTCTACTGTTCATGATGTCCATACAGTTGGCCATACCATTTGTTTCTGGTTCCATTGTGAACTTGACTGCATTGTGTAAAGAGTTGTGTGTGTCCAGGAAATGTTATGCATTTGTGACGTCATTGTCATACACGCATATGCTCCAGTGCATTATTCCTTTGACGTGTTGGTCGGTTTGGAGTTTTGTTCTCAATGCTCTTTAAGGATATGTTCGCTATTATTCCCGATAATGGTGACACCATGACCAAGTCTTATTTTGTTGTTAAACGTGAACGTGTTTTGATTTAAGGTCCTTTGTAACAGAATGTTTATTACTCCTGTTTCTGGTTATTTCTTCTTTTTCTCGTGTTGAATTGTTTTCTTTTAGATGTTTTTCTATAATTTTAACCGATACCACGATTAGTATATTGGTGTTCATGTTGGTTATGCCAAAATATATCATTATCGTGTTTTCTGTTATTTTCAGTTTATTTAATTCTTTCTTTAGTTATATTTTGTGTTTAATCGACCTATCGTTTTTAATCCTTTATTTTAACAATTTGTTGATATTTTTCTGTATCGTAACTTAGTGCGTTCTTGATATTTACTATTGTTTTGATTGGACATATGTGTTTATGTATTTTGAGGAGTGTTCTTAATATTGGAATTTTGGGGTGCGTGATGATTTTTCTTTTACTGCTTCGGAGAAGATTAAATCTGTCTCTTTGATTCCTTGTTTTATGTCGCTTTGAAATCTAATTTTGAGTAATACACTTATAAACAACCGGACAAAGAAAACATATGGAGACAGTACTAAACTGTAAAAAAACTTAATTACAATACAATGATATGTTTCGTTCTGGAAAGAACATCATCAGATTCTATCATATCATAGTCAAATGTTTAGAAATGTATAAACATTTATATTTATTTATGAAATTTAAATACTTGGGAACTTGAAATCTGGAACTTATCTTAACGAAGTAGTCCTTTCTCCACTCCAGCACGGAATGCGAAGTGTTGAAAAACCGTTGCTCTGTCACTGGCGCGAGTTTAGCTGGCTAGCTTGTCCGTTGTCTTTCCGCTACGCCACGCCCCTCGCCCTAGCTAGGTCAATGACACGCTGTATTTTACTTTTAGGTGTTTAAGTTTTAGTTTCCCTTATTATTATTATTGTTGTTGCTTCTGAGCTTGTTGCTATTGTTATTATTTATTATTATTAGTGTCGTCATCATCATTAGGTGTTTAATTTGTGATTATCGTTTTTCATGAGCTTTGTCCACGACAAACGTTTTTAGAGTCGTATTAGGCACGTCTCAGAGAATATTTGGGAAACTACACGATGTAAGTGTACAGCTCCAAGTGCTTAATGCAAATTTAGTGGCTAACAGATGCTGTACGATCATTGACCACATGATACTGAGTATTAGATAAATCGGTGTTTTACCGAGGTGCCCTAATTTTCACTCACAATGTAGTTAGTAATTGGAAATGGTCTAAAATCCTATTTCGAAGTGTCAAGTTGCCAGCTTCAGCGTGTTAAGCAAACAAGGCACTAAACCGTCATCCAGGTTGGGTGTTTCAGATGGTAGAGCACTGGCCTTCTCCACCTAAGTTGGTGGGTTCGATCCACGCTCAGTCCGGTGGTATTTAAAAGTACTCAGATACGCCAGACTCGTGTTCTCGTAGAAGAACTCCTGCGGTGCAAAAAGCTGGCTCGCCGTCTTTTCTGGAAACCGTAAGAGTAACTAATAGGATGCAAAACCAACATTAGTTCTACTTCTTGAACTTCAGAGGATAACGGAATTACAAGTCATTTTAGATTCTATAGAACTTCCCATATTGAGTTCAGCGTATCTGCAGAATTACAGCAGCTACGCTGCGATGCTCATGTCTACAACTAGCGTACTCTCCTCGTTAATACTGTACACGTGTGTGGCTCAACAGCTCACATGTCAAGGAGATTGATGTCCAACTAAATGCTGTGATGAGGGTTATAACAGGATACACGTCTCTCGACTACCATACTGTACCACACATCTTACTCTGGAGAAATGCACTTTTTAGATCCAAGCAATCACTATTTTGAACACCAGTACGAAGAGATCAGAAGTATGAAATGCGTGAATCATATTTTATTTTTTATGTTTATTTTTTGCATATAACCTCCAGACAGGTCTGGTGCCGTTATTTCTAGTTGACGTCCAGAGGTCAACTGCGAATCTATGAGGATGGAGCTCTACCGAGGATGATAACTAATGTTGAAGGTGGGACTTATACCCAGCCCCAAACTAGAGAAACGAACCAGTAAAAGTTAAAATCCCCGATCCGGCCATAATTGATACCAGTACCCCTTGGAACAAAGGCGAACATGGAGCCGGGCAGCCATCACGCTGCGAAAGAGAGTATAATTACAACAATAGAGCAACGGCGAATTGGTCTTCAAATTTGCGGCATTATTTAAACAATCGGAGTCGTGGTCGACCGAGTATCTCTTTTGACGACGCAGAGCAGAGTCACTACAAAACGTAAAGGTGTCTATTAATCTGGGCCATGAATACATCGGTCTAAACATTCGAAGGAAACTGTTTCTCAGAAAGCTTAAAAGATTTTTGAGGATTTTGAAAAATCAACTCATATGAGACTACTGTGATATGTGTGGAGAAAACTCTCAACAGAGGCCGCACAGAATGCGGAATCAGAGCGGCCGCTTACTTAAAGGAATAAAACTACCTCCCTAGTGTGTGATTGAGGCACAGTTTTGAGGCTATCCAACACACCGTGAAGGACTGGGCTACATACACTACTAGTCCCCGGCTCCATGGCTAAATGGTTAGCGTGGTGGCCTTTGATCACAGGGATCCCGGGTTCGATTCCCGGTAGGGTCGGGAATTTTTATCATAATTGTTTAATTTCGCTGACACGGGGGCTGGGTGGATGCGTCGTCTTCATAATTCATCCTCATCACGACGAGCAAGTCGCCTAGGGACGTCAAATCAAAAGACCTGCATCTGGCGAGCCGAACTTGTCCTCGGACACTCTCGGCACTAAAAGCCACACGCCACTTCATTTTTTACCACTTGTAAAAGATTGGGAGATGAAGGCTCGCCACAGTGAGAATAGAGACTACAGTGGTGGCTCTTGAATATTCGTATCCTTTGATTCACTAGCACGTTACGGAACTCATGTATGTTGGGTATTCAGCCCGAAGGCTGGTTTGATCCTCTGCAGCTCCGCCAACAGCTGTCATAAATAGCCTAGGCGGCACTGAAGAGGCGTACTAGGGAAATGAAGAGTGAGGTAGTTTCCCGTTGCTTTCCTCGCCGAGCCAGCCGCCGCTATTACATATGATTCTGCCAAGCCCACTGAAATGCATGCACCAACCGACCCCATGAGCGATATTTTCACACCATTCATAACAGGGACTGGCTGCATAAACGATGATATTACTAGCATCACTGATAACCTCAGTCACTTTCATATTGTCAAAGCCAGAGATGAGACTGAGACAGGTCAACGAAAGTAACAAATTTGATATAGCCCATACCAGAAGACATAGTGCACTGTAAACACTACATCTCGCCAGCAAAGGCATAAGGAACTCATGCGGGACAAAATTCATTTCAAGGGATTGATGCTGGTTAGTCGTGAATATCGACTTGATATCGCTACTTTAGCCTTTCACTGTTTCCATTATTTGTGCATATTTATGTTTCCTATTCATTTCCCTTTCATCAATCATTTTTCTCTCCCGAGTCGACGTTATATTGTAACTGAAGGTCAGGAATTGTTCCATTCCTCCTCTATCCATTACCCTTTCCTTTCCAAAATTAGCACGCTGTTATTAAGAATTTCAGAAACTTCCCTTACTTAACATTATTGACTGAATTAACTACTTCATTTGTGGGTTGCCGTTAAGATAAAATATAACAAGCAGTGATAAGGTATGTGATGAAAGCTATGTCAATCCGAAGAGGTGAGATGTTAATATGGTTATATATCTCCGAACGACAGCGATTACTGTCTTCTCATTGCGTTCCGTAGGCAGAAGAAATTTCTCCTAGAACTTTACAAAGAAGGTTGGTAGGGTACCACAAGCTCCGACCATCAGACCTAAAACTCTGATTAGGTCGGGTTTTTTGTTTTAATTTTTTTGTTTTTCTTGCAATTGGCTTTACGTCGCACCGACAGATAACTCTTATGGCGACAATGGTATAGGAGTTGCAACGAAGTGGCCGTGGTCTTAATGAAGATACAGCCGCAGCATTTGTCTAGCGTGAAAATGGGAAACCTTCTTCAGGGCTGCCGACAGTGGGGTTCGAACCCGCTGTCTCTCGAATGCAAGCTCAGAGTTACGCGCCCTAACCGCAGGGCCAACTCGCTCGGTGATTTCGAGTTTCTGGTAGAATGGTTTAGGTGGCTTGTGGGTATTCTGTTATGTTGACTTAAGTGGTGTTCGAATAGCATGGTCCGGTCGATAATGAAGCTTTTCGTTCTGTAGTTTTAGGCAACCTTGTCGATTCGCCGTGTACTTCCTGTCTTTGATTTATTGTCGACTTCCTCATAGACGTTGAAATATTTCTTGCGCAGTTCGTCAGCAATCAACGTTCTTATATGGTGGTGACGTGAGTTTCGCAGCGCTACGCTGTACGGACAGGAACCTAGGACGAGGGCCAGTGTTTCCTTCTCTCTGGCGCATCTGCGACAGAGTTTTCCGTTCTTAGTTCTGCCTGGAACAGTTCGTGCTGCAGAAATACTTGAAGAAGATATTTTGATAGCTTCTCGCCATTCACTGCAAGAAACTCCTTGGTGATGCCCTATCCAGTTATTTTCTGGAGGATGTTCTTCATAGAGCTCTGTTTCAATCCCATTCTGAAGCAGAGAGCTCTAAGCAACCGTTTGGTAGGTCCTCAACTCTTGATGACAGCTCTTGGTTAAAATCCTCTCTTAAGGTCTTTTGTTCCTTCATAGAACTTTCGTATCTCGTTTCTATCCTTCATCTCATTCAGTTCTTCGATTCTCTTTCTTTCAAAAGCTCTTTTCTTATATCTACATATCTTACCTGCTCTTCTTCGTTTCTTTCTATACTCTTCTACTGTTTGTCTTGTTCTCCTTTGAAGCATTCTGTTCCTAGCATCATTCCTCTCTTGGATTAATGTTGAACATTCCTTATCAAACCATTCTGCACTCTTTACCAATTTCTTCTCTCCCAGGGTACTGTCTGCAACTTCACTGATAGTTATTTTCAGTATCTCCCATTTATCTTCCACTTCTCCTTTCTCCCATAATTCCCTTTCTATTTCCAAAGATTCAGCCATTTTCTTTTTGTATTTCTCTTGCAATTCCCCATTTCTTAGACCTTCAATATTGTACTTTGCCTTTCTTCTTACATTTTCCGTTCTTGTCAAATCTATTTTTTGTCTGTACTTGACTCTAACAAGATAGTGGTCTGTATCTGCATCAGCACCTCTGCAGCTTCTAACATCCATAATATCTGATGCATGTCGCCTGTCTATGATAACATGGTCTATTTGATTTCTTGTCACACTGTCTGGTGAAATCCAGGTCTCCTTGTGAATTCTATTCCTAGGATGCCAAGCACTTTTAATTATCATCTGCTTTACACTCACAAAATCTATCAATCTCAATCCGTTATCATTACTTAATTCATGCAGGTTTCCTTTCCCTACTAAGTGTCTGTATACCTTTTCTCTTCTAATATTTGCATGTAAATCTCCAAAGATAATTCTCACATCGTGTCTTTGAACTTTATTTATTTCTTCCTCTAATTTAGTATAAAATGCATCTTTCTTCTCATCTTCTGCCTCCTCGGTAGGGGCGTACACACAAAACACATTTACGTTGAAGAATTTTGCCCTAATTCCCTAATAGCACATCCTATCATTGATTGGAGTAAAGTTGATCACGCTTTGCTTTACCGACTTATGTATGAGGAATCCTGTGCCATTACTGCCTGCTTCTTCTCCACTGTACATCAAGATATGTTGTCTAGACATCATCATCCCTTGCCCTCTCCATCTTAGTTCCTGTGGGGCTGCTATTTTCACTCCATACTTATCCATTTCATTCCTTATTTCTTTCAACTTGCCAGGTCTCTTCAATGTCTTAACATTCCACGTACCGAGCTCGATAGCAGCAGTCGCTTAAGTGCGGCCAATATCCAGTATTCGGGAGATAGTGGGTTCAAACCCCACTGTAGGCAGCCCTGAAGATGGTTTTCCGTGGTTTCCCATTTCAACACCGGACAAATGCTGGGGCTGTACCTTAATTAATGCCACGGCCGTTTCCTTCCCAGTCCTAGCCCTTTCCTGTCCTATCGTCGCCATAAGACCTATCTGTGTCGGTGCGACGTAAGGCCAATAGCGAAAAAAAAAAAAACATTCCACGTTGCTAATATAATATCACCAAGTTTTCCAGTTCTGCTTTATTCATTCTTAAGGTATCCGTAACAGTTGTTTTTCTACGAGGTAGGGGAGTTAACCCTACGCTCAACCCCCAAACTGGAGGACCAGGGAATCACTCTTAGTCTGGATCATCAATTTAGACCTGTCCAGCTTGGGTGGCCTACCAGAAGCAGATGCTCCCGCCGGCATAGCTCTAAGGATCATTTGACCACGCAAGCCTTCAATAAACACCCGGTAAAATATATTTTGCCTTCGTCAAGGCGGTGATACCTTCGGGAGGAACAGGCTATTCTAAAAAAGCTGATTCCCCATACGATCGCAGCAGAGTTTCTTCTGTAACCTCGTCGAAAATAAAATCATTAGGTATGTTGCACAGCGCTGATAATGATAATCTCTGCATCACTCCCCTTTTCAGGTGAATTTGTAATGTTCCCTATTTGGTGTTTCTTTTTGTGTTGTGTTGCAAATTTGTATATTATATTGTCTGTTAGTTTGAATGGAATATCCTCGTCCGATAACGTAAGATTTGGATAGTAATGAAATGTCGTATGGCTTTTAGTGCCGGGATATCCCAGGACGGGTTCGGCTCGCCAGGTGCAGGTCTTTCTATTTGACTCCCGTAGGCGACCTGCGCGTCGTGATGAGGACGAAATGATGATGAAGACAACACATACACCCAGCCCCCGTGCCGTAGGAATTAACCAATTAAGGTTAAAATCCCCGACCCGGCCGGGAAGCGAACCCGGGACCCTCTGAACCGAAGGCCAGTACGCTGACCGTTCAGCCAACGAGTCGGACATTTGGATACTGATATCCAATTTTGTCAAAAGCTTCCGATATATCAAGAACGTAACCGTTATATCTTATTTATCAGCTATTGTGGACTTCAGAAGTACTCGAAGTATAGATGGATCTGGAAGACTTAGAAAGGAATAGTGATCCAGTACCCTTTCAATTACTCGTCTGATTAACGAACATTTCACTCTGTGCTGCAGGTCAAAGTATAATTTCAGTACAGCATGTAAGATAAAGATGAGTGTATCGTAAACTACCTGCAGGAAATAAAATACGTTCAACAAAGCGTATTATCAGTTAAACTTTAAGAAACAGAAAACTCTTAATGATAGTAAACTGAAGTACTTATATTTCTGCTAGCATTCCCCCTTTAACGTGCTGGCTAAGGAACACAGTAAAATTAAACGAAAAAACAAAGAACAGTAAAAATGTGAATAGATGACCTTGCTTTACCAATACACTGTACCCTTCGTATTAATACGGGTGCAATACTGAAATTAACATTTACAATATTATATAGCATACTAGCATGTATCCACGGCTTCACCCGCGTTTACTAATTCTGACGTTAGATTCTTTAAAACAATGCAGTTTAAAGCAAAATTAAAAACATTATATTCACACAATGGTTAAAATCAGTTTAAAATGATTTGATTATTAGAGGTATAGAACTAAAGTAGGCCACAGATCTAGTTACAAATAGCTGATTTTATAATAATAAGAATAATAATACACCTCATCGAGCGAGTTGGCCATGCGGTTAGGGGTGCGCAGCTGTGAGCTTGCATCCGGGAAATATTGGGTTCGAACCTCACTGTCGGTAGCTAAGAAGATGACTTCCATGGTTTCCCATTTTCATGCCAGCCAAATGCTGGCGCTTAACCTTAATTACGGCCACGGACACTTCCTTCCCACTCCCAACCCTTCCTATCCCATCGTCGCCATAAGACCTATCTCTGTCGGTTCGATGTAAAGCAACTGGTAAAAAAAGGAATGTATGATATCAGTTTTAAAATTAAGTATGGCTGGTATTAAATCTAACCTTTTAGCAATATTGTCGATTTCTTCAACTCAACAGATATCGGGAAATTGCAGTTCCATTCAAGAGAACAATACATTATGCAAGCTAAGAATCGCCCAGATATACACTGACTGAGCAAATGTCATGGGATAGTGGAGCACTGATGCGCAGGTGTGTTGTCTGCGCACCACACACCCCCTGTGCCAACGGCATTTGTATAGGAGACCTTGTGAGCAGTGGCTGTGCATGTGACAGGTGTAACATGGAACGTCGTCGTGAGCTGTCACCCGATGGATGGGAAGTGCGATTTCGGAAGTGGTGCGGGAATTCGGCTTCACACGATCAACCGTGTTCAGGGTGTATTGAATGCGGGTGTCACCGTCCACAACAGACGAACGACCGGCCGTCCAGCCATCCTCAATGACAGTGACCGGCGACATCTGAGACGGATTGTCAATAGTGACAGACGGGCAACCGTGCAACAAATCACGGCTCAATTCAACACAGGCCGTGCTAGACACATCTCGCAGTGGACAATCCGTAGGAACATGGGTTCAATGGGGTACGGGTGGCACTATTAACCCAACGTCATCGGGCGCAACGACACGCATTTGTCGCCAGTCGCCAGGGATAGACACTGGAACAATGACGTAACGTGATATGGTCGGACGAATCGCGATTTCAACTGCACCATGCCGAATGGAGGCACCGTGTATGGCGCAGACCACATGAAGCGATGGATCCCGCCTGCCTCGAAGGTGTGGTCCAGGACACTGGTGTCTCTGTTATGCTCTGGGGTGCATTTTCCTGGTATGGAATGGGCCCCTTAGTTGTTCTGGAAGAGACTTTGAATGCTGCGCGGTATGTTGAGCTGCTCGGAGACCATCTCCACCCATTTTTGACCTTCCAGCGCCCAGGCGGTTCTGCGGTGTTTCAAGATGATATCGCGCCGCCACATCGCTCCCACGTCGCCCGGGAATGGTTCCAGGAACATGCAGCGGAGGTCCAACGACTGCCATGGCCACCCAGGAGCCCCGATATGAACCCTATCGAGCATATCTGGGATGTCCTGGAACGCAGGCTCCGTGCCATGGATCCTGCACCCACGAACAGACCAGCATTGGCGGCCGTTCTGCAAACGATTTGGTGTCAGCTGTGTCCAGAGGACTACCGGGGACTTGTCGACTCACTTCCACGTCGTCTCACTACAGTTCGCAGGGCCAAAGGAGGCCCCACGCGCTATTAGGTGACTATCCCGTGACATTTGCTAAGTCAGTGTATTTTCACACCTTGCATGAGTATATTTAATTGTTAATGTATGGTAATTTAACAGTTGCAGTTGCAGTTGCAGTTGCAGTGTTAGTACGAGTATCATTGGTGAAGGACCAAATTTCCCTTCCCGGTTACGGAAAAGTAGTATTTTATATTGTCATCAAACTTCCGGTTAGCTCCGCCAGGTTAGAACCGTTGTACCGGTACCTGAAGACTTCCTCAGTGAGATGAGATACGCTGGTTGATCGGCAGAATGGGGCCGGTGACCTAAGTGTTAGACCCCTATCAACAGCGATAATCGTCATCGTTTTCATCATAATGATTCGCACAACTGAATGCATCGTGTATACTGGAGGCTAAGATCTTCTTCTTATTCTCCTTCTTATTCTTCTTCTACTGCTGCTGCTGCTGCTGCTGCTGCTGCTGCTGCTACTGCTTCTGTTGCGGCTCTAACCTACTAACATTAATCCTGACCATAGGGCTTTCCATTCTATATCGACCTGCTGAACAGTGAGAATTTAGCTTCTTGCTGCGTGAGGTTGAATGTGGTCTGCCGACGCTTCTCCTTGACTCCCGTCGTCTCCGCCCCGCCCGAAGAGCCTTATGTCCAATTTGAAATGCTCCCCAGTATGTAGCCTCCTACCTACCTCCACTTCAGCCCTACCACTTACTGCATCATGTCGGCCACACCAGTCTTCCTAGTAGTGCCCTTGTTCCGAACCCATTGTCTTAGGCTGATTTCCAGCACAGAGCTCTTCGTCGCTCTCTGGTACTCAGAGGCAGTTCATGTTGTTCGTAGTGAAATGAGTATATGAATTCTTAATCTCCATATACCTTCTTGTTCTCGTGATCTGCACCAGTTTTTCTCTTGTGTATTATCCAGTGGCGTGCACTAGATGATAGCTTGAAAGGCATCGCTTTACCACACTGACAATCCAGCGGGAAAGAAAGTCCTTTTTTTTCCGGTGAATACTGAACAGTTAGCATGTTCTTATGTATTTATGCCATTCTGCCTGTGGCTAGATAAACGGCGCAAGTTACGACGTCATTTTCCGTTTACTTCGCTACGTTACTATAAGAAATTACGGACGGAACTAACGTTATTGCTTCATAAAACGAGTAAACAATATTCAGAATTACAGCAACATAAAATACAGCATAAAATTTTGTGTCGGTACCGCCTGTAGAATGTGTGTTGTAAAAGAGTTAGGAAGGTATTTGAAGGTTAGTCTAACTGTACAATAAACTAGTATCGTGCGTAACTTATTATTATTATTATTATTATTATTATTATTATTATTATTATTATTATTATTATTATTATTATTAATATTATTATTATTATAGCTACCTCTATGGATCACTGGCAGCATGAAGGCTTATGAATTCCAAGATCGTGGGTTCAATCCCAGCAGAGGTAGTCGAGACTATGCTGTACAGTGACGATGATAATAATAAGCATAATGTGCTTTTATTTGGCACCATTATGCTGCCTGCGTACCAATTTCAACGTTCCGCATTTAGTCTAATAGATTATAGAAAATCCGGAACCGTACCGGATTGTCTATTGCTGAGTTGTAATAAATTTGATAGGGTAAACTCTGAATTTATCACCAGACGTCATTTAGATACCTACATCGTACGACATAAAGTGCTGAATGGACTAACGTCCAGCCTTCAAAAGTCCGACTACCTTTCCTGTGACAGATTTTGTAGTCTTGAGGGTCGTTGGGTGACCCTATAACACTGACAATTGAAGGAACGATACTACTACTAATGATAATGATAATAATACCTTTCCTTTAAAATAAGCAACACATTCAACACTGGACGATTAGTTCTAGTGCGTCTGTTCTGGGAAAAATATGAAGAGACTGCTCCCATGTTGAACAAGAACCATTTCTGTCATACATGCTAAGATGAAAGACGAGAACAGGACAGCTAACTGAAGCCTTCCGACGAACACTGAGCTCGGATTGTCAGCGAGACGAAATGAAAGTATAAGGGAGAAAAGAGAGAGAAAGGTGACTTGACTTCCTCCCTACAGTTAAAATCAATCCCAGCTTGAAACCGACTACATAAAAAGGTGGCTGAAGGAAAGAGGTGACGATTCAATACTATCACACCAAGAACTTAAATATTCGTTCAGTGATTATAGAAGAGGCAGCTAATATTTACACAGAGCTGTCACAACATTACGACCAGCCCTAGAAAAGAGCGCCCGTTTTATTCAGACCTAATTTATAGGGAGTAAGCGCTGCACTGGTAGCAAAGGTTGAGAGCCCCATGGACTGTTATGCGTTTGGGTCTGAATGTTATTTTTTTTTACGTCGCACCGACACATATAGGTTTTATAGCGATGATGGGACAGGGAAGGGCTAGGAGTGGGAAGGAAGCGGCCGTGGCCTTAATTAAGGTACAGGCCCAGCATTTGCCTGGTGTGAAAATGGGAAACCACGGAAAATCATTTTCAGGGCTGCCGACAGTGGGGTTCGAACCTACTATCTCCCGAATACTGGATACTGGCCGCACTTAAGCGACTGCAGCTATCGAGCTCGGTATTTTAGTTTTAAGGAGAATTGTAACTAAGGTGACAATCCCCTCTTCACACTGATCGGAGGATAAAAATGGAAGAGCTGTGACCGGGAGAGGTCCGTATATTAAGTCCACAGGGGCACATGCCTTCCGCACCTCTCGAAACTATTGACAAAATATTGTTATTATTATTAATAATAATAATAATAATAATAATAATCATCTCATAATGTTGTTTTACACTTTATAGATGAGCACATTCCCCAAACATAGAACCATCATCGTTAAATGGCATACAAGACTGTGGAATCGTGCTTTAATCGAAATATAATGTGGAATTAAGTCCTCTGGGCACGAAAGTTTTGTGTGTCTTCCCGAAATTTTACCAGCGGCAATGTTTCGGTGAAAGTAGCTTTGAACTTCAAGACGTGCTTGAGACATTTATCCTAATGTGAGGCCAGAGACGGACATCGTAACGGGTGTCTGTCCCCTTCCTATACTTTGGTGGTGGTGTGCTACCCTATTGTCAGTGAATTGTTGTATCTTAGTTCCTCCAACGAAGCAGTATATATAGTTTATTTTCCGAGTACATTAAAAAGTTAAATTAATCGTCACCATCTCCAAAACTTCCGTCGAAAGTGAACACTGTCTCCCGAATTTAAAAGGAATCGAGTGGTTAGTGTAATTAGCTGCCACCGCCGGAGGCCCGGGTTCGATTCACGGCTCCACCACGAAATTAGGAAAATGATACGAGGACTGCAACGGGGCCCGCTCAACCTCGGGAATTCAACTGAGCAATGGGGCTTCGATTCCCATCTGAGCCATTCTTGAAGGGGTTATTCCGTGCTTTCCCACATCTTCACCAGGCAAATGCCGATTCCTTCCCTCTTCCTTGCGTATCTCTCCCAAGTCTTCCCATCCCGCACAAGGTCTCTGTGCATCATAGTATGTGATACCGCCTCGGCGAGGTACTGATCGTCCTTCCCAGTTGTATCCCCGACCAAATCCCTCAAATAATATAGTAATTAATGTGACTCTAAATATATATCATCATTTCTTCAATCTAAAATGTATATACGTGTCAATGTGAAAGTTGTTTTATAAGACCTATGTAGAGGTCAACACCCTACGAGATAACCAAAGACGCCATTTCTGTCTGAGACTTTGCATTTGACTGATCGATATTGCTCCACAAAGTGGTGAAGGAACTGAAAAATCTGTAATACGGGCTGTGATAGCATTTGGATATTCGGCACCCGAAGCAGCTAGGCGTTCCCATGTTTTGGATAGGACAACTCGGAGATGGGTGAAAAATTATCGATGTTTGGGGATTTTTGGCCGAAAAGCTGGAGGTGGTAGAACCAAAATTTCAGCATCCCATCAGGATCTCACATTAGTGGCAGAGTTTGAAAGGAATCTCTTTCGTACCACTGCTACTTTGTTTATTTTCCCAGCCACGACCAGGCCGTGATAAATCGTTTCAGGGCCGCCAATTTGATATCTCGACATGCCATTCCTAGGGACGTTCTTAAGGAGGAGAATATAGACGAGCGTTTAGTCTTTGCAGTCAGAAATTGTGATCGGAATTGGAAAAGGATATTCTTTTCTCATGTTATCTTTTTTCTACTACAAAGGAAGGACCCACTTTGGTATATCCCCTCCTGGCACCCAATTCGACCATACGTACGCCGCCTTTGGTGCCCATGGAGTCAAGTGTCTATGTCGTGTTGGGGGTGGATTTCTCGTCGTGGAGTAGGCACAATATATCACATTCGTGGAAAACTGAGCCAGTATAAATATAAATGGTTGCTGGAACGTTATATGGTTAGTTACCCTAGGTTGTTGTAGTGTCCTAATGGATTTTTTCAGTTTCATCGGGATTAATATCCAGTCCACACATCTCGATTGACTTTACAATAGTGTACGATAAAGAATTGATAGACTGGACTCAACGCTCTGCCAACTTAGGACACATCGTTTGTCGTAAGTATACACACACCAATATATATCTCCATGCAGATGCTCACCGTCACCCTGCTCAGGAACATGGTATCCTTACAACTGTAACTACCAGGCCCAGGAGGATTTGTGAAGTGTCTGCTCTACAAAAGGAAATTAAAACCTTGAGAACCACCTTTGATAGTAACGGTTACAGCAAAGCTTTGACCTTTACGGTACTGAAACCGATGCAAAATCGGATGTCTGTTAAGAAAATGAGATGTAAAAGGAACTGCTTACCTACCTGACATACGTAACACGATGGATCGTATTGCTAAAATCTTACATAGGTACAATGTATGAACTGTATTTGGAACTTCAATTAAGATTAGGCAACTCTTGTGACCAACTAAGGACAGTTTGCCAAAATTGCAACAACCTGGTATCTACAGAGATCCCTGTACTTGTGACAAGGTTTACATTTGGCAGATGTCGAGAACGATATGTACTTTCATAACATAACAGGTGTACCAGACTCAACCAACCTGATAAATAAATCAGCTGTTTCTGATCATGCATTAACACCTGGTCATGATGTCATGTTCCAAGGAGTGGATGTTTTTGCCCGTATAAAACAATATCCCCCCAGAATCATCAGGAGGTGGTTGACATACGTGAACATCCAGATAATTTCAACCACGATGGAGGCTTCAACCTTAGTGAATCATGGCTACCTGTTACTAGAACCATCAGAGAATGATGCTTTACTGTTGCCATTCGTTGTCCCTAGCATGAGGCAAAAATGGCGTCCCTATGACATCTTAGGGCACCATTTTAATTTTTTTTGTTGCTTTCACTTAGCAACCTTTGATGCGTCTTGTTTCCTTTTGAAACGCGTTGAGAGTGCTTATATAATTCATTATACGGCATAAACCCAAGATATACATCATGAATAATAACAAGCAGTATTGTGTTCGAATCTACAACCTCATTAACACTCGAGCTGTGGAGTTTTACGCAGAATGCTGACTGCAACTGGAATGCAATTCCATATTTTAAGGATCTATTCCACTTATCAAACTGCCTTGTATAATCACAACTTGAAAACTTCATTACAATCAGTGATCAAGCTAAATGTCCTTGCAGTGGCCGCCTGCGGTTAGCAACAGCAGCTAAAAGCCACTACGTGCGAGTCCTGGCTCGCAGGAACTCGGAAGACACCGCAATAGAACTGCGGAATGCCTTACAGCAGGCAACCGGTAGGGCTGTGTCTGCGCAAACAATCAGAAATCGTCTCCGTAGGGACCACCAACACTCAAGTGTTCCTTGGCTAGCACCTGCACATACACCCCAACACCGAGGCGCAAGGTACAGATGGGCAAGGGAGCACTTGGACTGACCTCGGAAAAATGGCGACGGATTCATTCCACGTATAAGTGCCAAATGTGTCTGACGCCGGATAATCGTCGGAGGAGGGTTTGGAGAGATTGAGGTAAGCACAGACGAGTCCTGTATGCAATCCCGTGCGTTCCCGCGCCGTTCCAATCTCGTGACTGTAATCCTCAGGGAGGCCCACATTCATCGAATGGACTGGCCCGCGGCGTCTCCAGACATGAATCCCTGGGGTATGCTGGAACAGGCTGTGCGACGACGAACAAATCCACCACCCTGGCCGACCTCCGGCGATGACGTGTCCAATCATGCTTCCCTGCACTGGCTGGAATAACACCATACTGAGAGTCAGAATCAGATTCCCATGTTCGATAGGCGGATACACGTTGCATAAGAATATGTTACCGGGCGAGTTGGCCGTGCGCGTAGAGGCGCGCGGCTGTGAGCTTGCATCCGGGAGATAGTAGGTTCGAATCCCACTATCGGCAGCCCTGAAAATGGTTTTCCGTGGTTTCCCATTTTCACACCAGGCAAATGCTGGGGCTGTACATTAATTAAGGCCACGGCCGCTTTCTTCCAACTCCTAGGCCTTTCCTATCCCATCGTCGCCATAAGACCTATCTGTGTCGGCGCGACGTAAAGCCCCTAGAAAAAAATAAAATAAAAAAAGAATATGTTCTTGAGCCTATGCTTTTTCTTTACATCAATGCTTGGCATAAAGTGTGTACTTCCATTCCATACATTCCGTGGAGTCATTAGCAACCAATAAACCGGAAATACAGGCGGTGAAAAACTTTTTTAAGGTGTGCATTAGGGAGTATTATTTACCAAAGTTTCAAGTATCTTGGCCGGGAGATATTTCCCAATAGGATTCTATGGGTCCATTGCTTGTCCGACTTGCCTACATAGTTAAACCGATAAATTAGCTTCGTCTCTTAAGTCACTGTGAATAAAATGTAATAACCCTGATGAAAATAGAAAACTGGATCGCCGTAAAACTTCCTGATAATTTCTAAACGTTCGTGTTCATGCACGAAAAATATTATTGTTGAGAATAAAATATTTCTTTCTTTCTATATGAAGCCAAAATTTCATAATAAATAATAAGTCATGGCATAATGAATTCATGAAAGTGGTGTACATTATTAAAACAATCATAAAATCGGTAGCAGCCTTTATATTTTCTCAAGGCATCAAGTTAGAAATTGTCCCCAGGCTACCGGACACAGATCAGCTTGTCGGTTCAATACCTAATACCCTATGGGCCAGCTTGGAGAAATATACGTTTTCAAGATAATTCCTATGGTTTATTCCTTCATAGTCTGGCTCCTAGGTTGAATGGTCAGGGTAGTGGCCTTTGATTCACAGGGATTCCCAGTCGTACCAGCGATTTTATCCGGGTGTGGTTGGCTCCTACGGCTCGTATTTACGTTTGTTTTTATAAACATTTTTCCTAGCTTACACCGTACACACCAAACCGCCAACTACTACAGATAACTGTGATTGTTGAATACATTCCTCCACGTAGAGTTGGCGTCAGGAAGAGCATCCGCACGTAAAACTGAGCCAAGTCATAGGCCACATAGGTTGCATCTGCGACTCTACCAAGGTATAGGACATTCTGTTCTTTCATATCAAATTCCGTCTGTCCGGCACCCTAGTTAAATGGTCAGCGTAGGGGCCTTCGGTTCAGAGTGCCCCGCGTTCGGTTCCCGACCGTTTCCGGGATTGTAATAAATGGATGTAAATATTGTTCACTATATCGTTGAAACTCGCACATCCACACCCAACACTATCTTCCTCTACAGTAACATGCAGTTCATCCATACATGACGGATGCAACCCACCCTTCCCAAGATCTAGAAATAGGCACATGAAATTATTATTATCTTCCATCGTAAACTGAATCGTGGAGTTGTTCAAAAAATAGGAGTCTCTAATTAGTTTCGTAATTATTCGATTAACGTCCCACTAACGAAGGTTACGGTTTTGGACACAGTGAGGTGACAGAATTGCCGCGCGATAGTTCAGTTGTATTCCGATAGGCTGGCGTATTTCAGTACTTTCAAATATCATCGGATTGCGCTGGCATTGAACCAACCTACTTCAGCTCAGAAGGCCTGCGCTGTATTGTATGAGCTACTCAGCCCGGCCATACAAGATTTATATTTGTTCATTGTAAGCAGTTTCATCGTAGGCCTGTGTGTACCTACGCTATTCAGACAAAGTACTGTACACTAGGAATTACAATTAAAATTAAAATCTGCAATTTTCCCTAAAACAATATGAGTGAATTATTATTTTAAATCATATATTATTACATAAGGCTGAATACCTTATTACAAACAAAAATT
The DNA here is from genome assembly GCF_040414725.1 of Anabrus simplex. Lineage (NCBI taxonomy): Eukaryota > Metazoa > Arthropoda > Insecta > Orthoptera > Tettigoniidae > Anabrus > Anabrus simplex. Next base: position 305,932,770 of record NC_090265.1, on the reverse strand, counting down.
ACATCTAGTCGGATGTACCGAAAGATAATAGCGTTAGAGCAGTTTATTGTGCACATATTAATACCAACTTAATGAAGTTTCCATACAACACAGAGTGTCATATTAAAGTTAATGAAAACTGCAGCCTCTCATATCACGCTGTAAGCTGAATTTAAATTCCCAGTATTACATCTGTCTCACGGTGAAATATGTATACAGCATTCTTCTTTTGATTGCACTGTATTCTTTATGAAGAACTAAATACTCATTCTTCGTTTTACATATATTAAATTAATGCTCATCCAACACGTCGAAATGTGCCCGAGCACACACCTTTGAAAATTAGTCTTATAATATAAAACTCTGTTAAGCGCACATCGCCCACTTCACGCTGGAGCGAATATTAGTTTCGTGTTACGGTCCTTCGTACGATAAAACGCAGACATATAGGGCCGATTGCAGAAAAGATGACTAGTTTCAAGCCGTAGACAGCGTCTACCTAAACAACGTCTAAGTTACGCAATTTGTTCCATTGATAAACAGTGTTCAGCAGTAGTCTAGCTAGACGTCGTTTAAGTTTCAATATTGGTTCGAAAATGGAAACAGAATTATCTTCCATGCTATTCTTTGCTTGTCGGAACTAATGAAATTCGTCGGTGCGTTCGTCAAGTTGTTGCCTTCCTACAAATTACACAAGTATGCCTAAACATGAGTGTGACTTGCCCATAGATAAGAATATCGCATTTGAAGGAAATGAAAGAATATTATCGAGAAAAGCGACATGCCACCGTATGAGGAAGCGTAGCTTTGATTATGGGGTTGTTACAGTGAGTGTAATATAAATAACATCGGCGAAGGGAAAAACTGGACTGTGTACCTGAATGAGTTGTACGGGACATATAAGTCTAACTTTCATTCTGGAGATCATAGGTTCGAAACGCACAATCAGGAGCCCTGAAGATTGCTTTCCATAGTTTCCCCATGTTTACAGCAGGCAAATAAATACTGGGGCTATTATAATGGCCACGCCTCTTCCTTCCCAGTCCGTGCCTTTACCTATCTCACGGTTGCCGAAATGTTTTCTGAAGTAGAGCGACGAGTATGCGCAAAAAATCTACATACCCAGCCTATTTTGCAGTGTCACTATTATATGTGCTTACTTGGCAGTAACTATAATATAATAGAATCCCTTACGATTGATGTATGTGACAGTTTACTGACGATCGGGAAAAGTTGTTCTGATATGTATGTAGTCGATGTGACCTATTGTTCCAAGGAAATTACCCGAAGAGAAATAAAATATATCGGTTGCCAAGAATTGTAGTCAAGTTGACAGTTGCCGAACTGTCCATTGTGTCAGGCTTAAGAAAAAAGTCCCTTACGTTATCTCTTGAAAAGCGAAAATCTATTTTAAACTGTACTTCCCTGTACATTACAAATGAATTGCAGCGACCCACAGAAGAACATCGGATTAACCTTTCTTCCTGGAATCGTCTCAACATGATTATAAATGTTGGCCTTTATGTTTCATGGTACATAACCTCCGATTGTGATTCATTCCTAAAATTTGTGGTTAGACAGTGTTCTCGGCAGTGTTGAAACATACCCTCTTCAACATCGGCTATATACAGTATACCGTGCCTAAGTAATAAATAACGTCTTTGCAATGCGGCAGCCATACGTTGACATTGTTTAACCGTAAACATTTTCCAAATACCGTTTCTGCAATCGGCTCATAGTAACTCTAATTATTTGACGGGAGATATGAGATAGTCAGATCGCTAAGTGGAAATAAAATACAAGCCCAGTTTTACATTAAAGTAGAGAAAATTTGACTGAGAAGCCCAGTGGATATACCAGACGTAATGTATAGCTGCGAGGATCATACTACAGATCTTGGCTTCTCATTGGTGACCACCCACTTTGCTACAAACATAACATTGTACCTGCGTATTATGTTCCAGCACATTTTGTTGTTGCGGGGAGAAGGTACGTTTCCCAACATGCGTTCCTATTAAACGTGTTATCTACTTGATGCCCCCTACAAGGTTTCAAAGCGTGTAACAGGAATTTCGATACATCTTGTCTTTGCACCACTCACTGCAACATTTCCAATTGTAAGTTGAAAGAAGATAATACTCTCCCTACTACTACTACTACTACTACAACTACTACTACTACTACTACTACTACTACTACTACTACTACCACCACCGAGCTCGATAGCTGCAGTCGCTTAAGTGCTGCCGGTATCCATTATTCGGGAGATAGTAGGCCTAGGTTCGAACCCCAATGTCGGCAGGCCCGAAGATGGTTTCCCGTGGTTTCTCATTTTCACACCAGGCAAATGCTGGGTATGAACCTTCATGAAGGCCACAGACGCTTCCTTCCCACTCCTAGCTCTTTTCTGTCTCATCGTCGCCATAAGACCTATCCGTGTCGGTGCGTCGTAATGCATCTTGTACTACTACTGCTTCTTTTACGTCCCACTAACTCCAGTTTTTGTTGCAACAAGCAGTTCTGAACCGGTTATGAACTGGTTCACAATTATCTTTATAAGTATGCGTGACTCAGAACGATTCCAGAATTGATTCTTGGTAATGTCCGTTCTGAACGTTAACAACGCCATCTGCGAATTACATTACAGAACACTTAAACGACGATGATCGATGATCTCGTTACCCGTCCTCAAATAAAAAGGTGATCACGCCTCTCATTGGGGAAATGTAATGTGTATGATCAGAACTCGCAGCCCCTCGTTTTCACCTAGAGCTACTAGAATCAGTTCCGAACAGGTTCTGAATTTATTTGGAACAACTTGAATTCAGAACTCACAGTTCAGAACTAATCATGGATTTATGTTGGAACAGCATCTATGCTACTGTGCATGCGCGGGCAGTCCAGAATCGATTCGGTACCGTGTTGGAACAAACCCTACTTCTAAGGTTTGCAGAGATGCCGATTGGCTGGAGTTTGGTCCCACGTGAGTTTACAAAATAAAAATAGAGAAAATTAGGACGCCAATGATGTTTATTTCAGGATTCTAGCACTACTAGTTCATGAGCTATCGCAGTTTGAAAATTGTATATGTCGACAATTGTCTACTCCATTTAACTGCTTAGTTACGAGGCTATGATGTTCTTATATTTGTTTCTTGTACAGTACGCTGATTGCATTGCGACTTCCTTATCACTTGCTTTGTGATAGTTCAAGGAGTAGGACGTGGTGGAAGATGGGATTTACTAATGCCGAAAAATGGTGTGTGGAGAATGTAGAAAGAATGCTGTTCGTTCTTGTGCTCTGCACGTGGAGCGATATCCCAATAGACGTCACCCATCTCGACAAGTATTTCTGAGACTCTTCAAACAAATACGTGAAATTGGAAGAGTAAACACTTAGAAAACGTAACAAAAATAAACAAATGATTGCAGAAGAGTGTGAAATGAATGTTCTAGCTGCTGTTGCTCTAGATCAGGGCCTCTGTGCACGGTGCAAAAGACGACTTGGCTTGGTTGACCAGAGTGCAGACCCCCCACTCCTCCATTTGAAGCAATAGCGCTTACCTTCTCTTTCCTCACGCCTATCTCGCTCGCTCCGCCTGTCTCCCTCTACCCCACTTGCGCCGTAGCGCTCCAAATCCGGGCTGAGTTGAGCCGAGTAGAGCCGGGTAGAGCCGAGCTTAGCCGAGTAGCCCAGAGACGAAGCGTTGATCCGAGCCATGCCGAGCGGCACCGAGCTCTTGCGCCTCGATCTGCACGCGAGAGATTTTGGGCGTTTGAGAGGCCTTGCTCTAGATCCACGCGTTAATTCCCCTGCAATCGCACGAGAAAGTGGCGTCAGGCAAGTGCACTACGCAATCTCCACCATCATAAGTTCCGCACGTATTAAGTCACTCTCCACCAAGAACTGAATGGAAACAATTTTGAGAATCGTATATGGATATCGTATCTTGTTTAGTGAAGAAGTAATGTTACCAATCATGGCCGAGTAAACCTCCGAAACTATTGCACTATTGGTCCAAATTCGCTTCGTCAAGTGGAACATCAGCGACCATGGAGTTTAAATGTGTGTGTGGAATACTGAACAATCAGCTCATTTGTCTTTGATTCATAGAAGGGGCAGTAGATTCTCAAAAGTATCGCAACCTCCAGCTTTCACAGGTTTTAGAAGAACAGAAAGAACATGTTATATCAGCATGACAGCTGTAGAGCGCGTAGTCCTTGAATATTACAGCTTGTCTTCACCGATTGTTTCCAGATCGTCGGATTGGACAGTGGGGATCTGTACCTTGGCCGGCCTGTTCGCCAGATTTGAAGCCTTTTAGATGGTTTCTCTCGGGAAAGCAAAACGACACTGCTTACAAGGACATGCTGGCTATACTAGACGATATGAAACGACCTATTACTGCTGCCAGTGCTGAAATGTTTGATTAAATGCTGGAGCGCGTACATCAATCCTCACATAGCAGACTGGAAGCTTGTAATGAAGCTGGTGGTCGTCAGTTTTGATGGCCTATTCTCTTTCTTATTCAGAATCCAAGGAACTTGTTTATTCCCTTTCTTCTTAAGTTAGTGCTGAGATATGGAGCAGAAAACTGCCAGTATTTACAATTTTCAAACTACGATACCTAGTAAAATTATTTTGCTATTGATTGTTTTTTTTTTTTTACGTCGCACTAACACATTACAGGTTTCAGGCGACGCAGGTGTAGGAAAGGGCCAGGATTGGGAAGGTAGTGCCCGTTGCCTTAATTACGCTACAGCCCCAGCAGTTGCCTGGTGTGAAAACGGGAAACCACAGAAACCATGTTCAAGACTGCGGACGGTGAGATTCGAAATCACCATCACCTGAATGCAAACTCACAATTACGCGACCCTAACCACACGGCCAACCCGCTCGGTAGTTCGTAAACTACTTGTGGTAAAATCCTGAAAAATAAAAGCCCATTGGCATTCTAATGCACTCTAGTTTTGTTTGTTATTGTCAGTAGGCATTGTACCACTTGAAAAGTGTAGCTATCTAGACTAAGACACATTATAATAATTATTACAGTATGTGTAGGCCTATGGGCTACAATATTATGAGTCCTTGTTACACTTCATTTCTGAGAAAGCAGAAAATTATTAGCACCTTCCATTTCAGAACTATTTGGGGGTGGCAAGTTTTAGTCGATCCACTCCTGTATAATTACTTTCATCATTTAGCCAACCTGTATTTGATAATGAATCATTATTTGATTTGTATACATATGCCTATATGGAATAACGTAGTTAAATGACTTACATTGATGTAGACACAATTATAATGTTTAGGACAACACACACACACACCAGCCCCCGCGCCAGTGGAATTACCCATTAAGGTTAAAATCTCCAACCCAGCCGAAAATCGAACCCGGGACCGTTTGAACCACCAAAAAGCAACCCCCTGACCGTTTAGCTATGGAGTCATATTTTACGAAGGTTACTATGTCGTACCTCCTCGTTGGTGATGTGTTCCACCTATGCTATCCTCAATATTCTGCGATACATTCACATTTCAAAGACCTGTTCATTGACGAAGCCTTCAGCGTCCATCCTCCGTCACTGTAAAGCAGTAACTAACACGTCACGACACGCAAGCGAGTTTCGAATCGTAGATCATGGTTACACTCAACACGTTTTAACTTCAACAACACTGAGAGATGGTTGTGGTGGTGATTATCGTTTTAAGAGGAAGTACAGCTATGCAACCATCCTCTAATAACACTAATCAGAGAGAAAAAATGGAAAGGATCCCACTCTTCGAAAAACGAAGACAAGGGCCACGAAAGGCGAGAAAATGAAGGACTCTCTAGGCCTCGAGTGCTCTAATACCATCGGGGTCGGAAGAGAACAAAAGTTGACCAAAGGAGGTCGGATAGGAGAGATGAAAGTGAGGAGCCGGGCACAAGTAAGTGGAAGCAGTGCCAGGACTCAGCTAAGGGCCCCGTGGTCGCCAACCTACGCTTCAAAGTACAGAGCCCCTGGGGCCCCTTTTTGTTGCCTCTTACAACAGGCGGGGGATACCGTGGGTGCTATTCTACCGCCCCCACTCACAGGGGGAGTAACACTGAGACCATACGATATTATTATTATTATTATTATTATTATTATTATTATTATTATTATTATTATTATTATTATTATTATTATTATTTGTATCAATTTAGGAAGGCTCGGCTTGTTCCGGTAACATAATAGGCTGACTCGGCCTAAGCAAGGAGTCACCCTTTTGATTATGAAACTACAGGTACATGTATCTGCAAATATTTACAACAGAAATAATTACAACATATACATTTATACAATAAATACAAACAACTTCAGACTTCTTATGTCCCCGTTTTGGGAATCTGTTCTTCAGTATTACTAGAACTGCGGCCTGGAACTTCATGCTGTTTGGCGTGAGTCAGAGGAAAAGTCGTTCCTAGGAACTTTCTCACAATGTGGCAAGTGCTCAGGAGGGTGGCTTTCTGTAGTTCTACGAATGTGTGATGATGCAGGTTTAATGCGGCCAGAGAGCTGTGCAAGCATTTTGGAATAACACCGGTACATGATATTACTATTGGAACTGTGGTGACTGATTCTAGTTTCCACAGGCGTTGTATTTCTATTGCCAGTTCCGTGTATTTTGATATCTTTGTAGCTATTGTTGTTTGCAGATTGGAGGTGTTTGGACAGGCAATTTCTATAAGGGATGCGGATCTTTTTGATTTATCGATTAGAATAATATCTGGCCTATTGTTGCTGAGCGTGACATCGGTTATGACTTCTCGGTCCCATAGTAGTTTTTTTTTTTTTTTTTTTTTTTTTTTTGCTAGTTGCTTTACGTCGCACCGACACAGATAGGTCTTATGGCGACGATGGGACAGGGAAGGGCTAGGAGTGGGAAAGAAGCGGCCGTGGCCTTAATTAAGGTACAGCCCCAGCATTTGCCTGGTGTGAAAATGGGAAACCACGGAAAACCGTTTTCAGGGCTGCCGACAGTGGGGTTCGAACCTACTATCTCCCGAATACTGCATATTTCCAATATGCAGTTGATGACTGAAGAAATCCACATTTTACAGAAAGTTTCAGGTGAATGATTTTTTGCTACCTGATCATGTCGGTGCTTATAATCGGTGTTGGCCAAGTGTGGGCAGCCAGAGATGACGTGCTGTATGCTCTCTGTAGTTCTGGAACAGCGGCGGCAGTTGTCTGAAACAACTGTTGGATCATTCATGATAAATCTACGGTAGTTCCGTGTAGCAATTACTTGATCTTGGATGGCCAGAACAAATCCTTTTGTTTCTGGGAAAAGACCGCAGTAGGTCTTATTATTATTATTATTATTATTATTATTATTATTATTATTATTATTATTATTATTATTATTATTATTATTATTATTATTATTATATAATTCGCTGGGGCCATTAAGGCCCACGTTAAGTCTTGTTGCATTTGACACTGAAATTGGCTTTCTTTAGAGCCCAAAATTTCCCTCATTCTTTTGTGAATGGGCCTGCTTACGCTCCTCTGTCCACGGGGCATCGTGTCTTCCCTTCGGTTGCTCGTCTCGGTCTAGCCCGTTCGTCAATATTTTCTTGCGGAAGCGATCTCTGTTTACGGCGTCTTCAGCTGAGATATGTAGCATTTGTAGGTCTCCTTTGGTATTTCTAAACCAGGGAATAGTGGTTTTGGGGTTTGAATCAAAAAGTGAAGGATTTCTTTAGTTAACTTTCTTCCGTCCATTCTTTTCAGATGACCGTAAAATCGTGACCGACTTTTTCTGATTGTGTCGGTAATTTTCTCTATTTTGCTGTAGACTTCCTCGTTGGATCTCTTTTGATGGACTCCATTTCTGTACTTTGATCCTAAGATTCCTCTTACAATTTTGCGCTCTTTTTTCTCCAGTTCTTCAAGGAGTCCTTTGTTGGCATTTAGAGACAGGGTTTTGGCTGCATATAGAACTACTGGCTTCAGAACTGTTTCATAGTGACGTATCTTGGTGTTTTGGGAAAGACATTTTTTGTTGTAGATTGTGCGGGTCATTTGGTAGGCTATTCCCAGTTTGCGTACTCGCTCCTGAAGTGCTTCTTTGTCCAGTCCATTTTTCATGATTATCTCACCCAGGTATTTGAATTTGTCTACTTGGGTGATGTCCCGTATTTTGTATGGAGTTTTGGTGGGGCCTATTTGATGTTAGTCATTACTTCTGTTTTCTCAAACGACATCTGCAGACCAGTTTGTTCAGCAATTTCCTTTAACATTTCAACTTGAGCTCTAGTGGTTTCTATGTCGTTTGAGAGAACAGAAATATCATCGGCAAATGCTAAGCAGTCTGTTGTGATCCCTTTGGATTTGGTTCCTATTCTTAATGCACTGTAGTTGGTTTCCTATAATATCACCCGCCAGCTTCTGATGATATTTTCAAGGACGGAGTTGAAGAGTGTCGGGGATAGCCCATCACCTTGTCGGACTCCTGTTTTGATGTCAAAAGAATGCGAGAGACATCCGTGAAACTTCACCTTGGATTTTATATCGGTCAGGGTGGCTCTAATTAATGCCAACAGTTTCAAATCAACTCCAAATTCATTTAAGATGTTTAGCAGGACTTCCCGGTCAATGGAGTCGTACGCTTTCTTGAATTCCACAAAGACAGATACATCCTGCTTGGACCTTAGTGTACAATATCTGATGTTCGTTTTAAGACCTATCTGTGTCGGTGCGACGTAAAGCCCCTAGCAAAAAAAGATCGTTTTGAGATTTTGGATCTGTTCGGCTGTTGAGCGACCTTTTCAGAACCCTCTTTGGTATTCACCTATTTGATGTTCGACTTATGCTTCCAAAGGCTCCAGAATGGCAAGCGATAGAATTTTGTAAGTCACGGGTAGCAAAGATACTCCTCTGTAGTTGTTGATGTTCTTCATGCTGCCTTTTTTGTGTAATGGATGAATCAAAGCTATTTTCCAGACTTCGGGTAGGGTCTCCTTGCTCCAAATCTCTTCTATTTGCTTTTGCAAGATGTTGAGTGATTCCTTTGGGGCATATTTCCATAGTTCTGCTACTACTGAGTCTTCCTCCGGCGCTTTGTTATATCTGAGACGGGCAATGTGGTGCTTGATTTCATCTCTGTCGGGTGGTCTGGAATCTGGGTACCTGAGTAAGGGTCCCTCGGTCTCAAAGTGGCTTTGCGGTTTAGAGAAATTAAGTAAATTCTTGAAGTAGTCTGCTAGAATGCTGCAAATTTCTTCATTTGACGTCACCAGTGTGCCGTCCTTTCGCTCAAAGCATAGATAGGGTGGTTTATAGCCAGTGAGTTTGCGTTTGAAGGCTCTGTAGTACTCTCTGCTTTCGTTCTTCCTAAAGTTTTGTTCTATCTTTTCAATGAGAGATTTTTCGTATTTACGTTTCTCAGTTCTGAACACCCTAGCTGCTTGGGCACGTTGGGTTTTGTAGGTTTCCCAATCATTTTCTCATTTCGTAGAGTAGTACTGTTTCCACGCATTGAGTCTTTCTTGGAGGACTGATTCGCAGGTACCATTCCACCAGGCATGCTTTGTTGCTTCCCTTGATTTCTGCAACGTCTTTGGCGGCCTCAACAAGGAGACTTTCGGTGTTGTTAAAGTCACAGTTATTTGGTCTAGCCTTCTCCTGGAACTCCTCGAACCTTTGCCGAAGTTTATCGTTGTCGAAGCGTGTGATCTGTTTGGTTGTCTTCCTTGTGTTTGCAGAAATTGGTTTGAATTTGATCAGCTACATATAGTGATCTTAGGCCACATTAATGCCTTTCTTTACCTTGACATTCATAATCTCAGGGCTGTTTCTCCTGGAGATTGCAAGATGATCTATTAGGAACTCTCCGAGAGTTTGGACGGGAGAACGCCAAGTCATTTGCTTTCTGTGTAGATTATTATTATTATTATTATTATTATTATTATTATTATTATCTGAAACTTACAACAGGTTTTGAAGACTAGCAGTCATTTTCTAGGCGCATCGACGCCACGAGAGTATCATGTTCAGCTCCTTAACTACAGAGGCATCTACTGGGCATGGACTAAATTAGTTGGAATTCCCACGACGATGCCTAGAGCATTCCATCAGTATCAAACAGTAAATATGGTTTTATAACTGTGGAATTATTTTATTGGGTAGCTTTTCATAGAATTATACTGTCAGTAGAACGTGAACTGTATATTGTGAGGAATGGGGTTGTCATCGCTCTTGAGGCCTCCGGGTTCGATTCCCGATTAGGCCTGTAATTTTAGCCGCATCACGTTTATTATTCCGTCTCCTGGTCTGGGTCAATTTAATTCATACTCAATACTCCTCACCACAGAAACATGTAAGAGTGAAAATAAACATACGGTTGATGTCAGGAAAGGCGTCAGGCTCTGAATTTTAATTTTATATTTTTTATTTAGTCAGTTTACAGTCCAGATTTGGTTTCTCCCATGGACTCAGTGAGGGAGCCTCAAGGCAAGTGTACTGGAGCGTGATAAGTGAGCGGGAATACAACTGGGTTATAGGACCAGTACCTTCCCAGGCGACATCACTTGCTATGCTGAACAGGGGGATGGGAAGATTAGAAGGGATAGGCAAGGAAGAGGGGAGGAAGCGGCTGTGGTCTCAAGTTAGGTACCATTGCGGCATTTGCCTGGAGAAAAGTGGGAAACCACGGACCACTTCGAGGGTGGCTGAGGTGGGAATTGAACCCCCTCTACTGAGTTGACCTCCCGACGCTGAGTGGACCCCGTTCAAGTCCTTCAAATTTCGTGACAGAGCCGGAAATCGAACTCGGGCCTCCGGGGGTGGCAGCTAATCACACTAACCAGTACACCAAACAGGTGTACACCGGCTCTAAAACTGCACTTAATCCTCACGTAGTGCCCACCCTAAATAATTGGGAAAAGGCCAAGGAGAAGAAGACGAAAAAGAAGAGGTGGTGAACTGGGAATCGGGTCGCTCCCGTCCATCATTAATTTCTGAAGTTCCAAGTCTGTAGCAAGTGTTGTTGATAGTTTAGAACCACAGCCGGTAAGAAGTTCTTGCCCACGTTCTTTTAGCAAAGTAGGTGGAGGACGAGGAGAAGTAAATACTGTCAAGTGCATTCACTAACCATGAGTGGCGACGTATTCCTACAACGGAGTTGCCTGTAAGGGATAAGGAAGGACAGTTCCGTCTCCGCAGAGATTTCTAAATGAATTTACTTTAATGGGGAACTCACATTAAAATGTACCTAATCGTCTCACTAGGGACGTGACCCGCATCAGAGTTTAGTATATCTTTCACTTAATAATTAGTTTCCCTCTAAGAAGCCGTTATTTGATTACACCGGCTGAGAATATCAATTAAAGAAAGGTGCTAGTGATCAGGCTTCTGAATCTTGGTAAACCAGTGTTTCGTCCGTCTGTGTCAGCGGGTTCATCAGTTAGCATGTCACACTTCTCTAAGATGCTGGCTAGTACGTTGAGACGCCACTGTAAAGGCAACCACACACGCAAAGCTAAGCTAAGCTAAGCTAACCTAAGCCATGCCAAACTAAATTTTACAGATCGCCAAGGAGGCAATTTTCATAGCTGTAGCTGTAGCTGCACACAATCACTTTTTTACCCGCCATATAGTATGTGTGTGGCTTTTGTGAATTACCTCAGTACAGTAGCTATTTTATTGCTTAACTAGCAAATGTACCCGTGCTTCGCTACGGTATTTTACATTGTATTCAAATATCGAAGTAAATACTGTACATGCAGTAAAAAAGATTGTTTTAAAATTGCAGGTCCCTTAGCGTTATCCGAGAAACAGCATGGGGAGGTCCCCATACACTGTTTCCAATGTAAAGTGTTTGTTACGGATTTGTGTTATAACGGCAGGCTCACTTGCCTACTGCCATTCACAATCGAGTTGGCAAGTTTTCATTATAATTGCAGGCCCCATTGCCTACTGCGTGGTCACAATAGATTTGGGGAGTTTTCGTTACATTGACAGCCCCCCTTCCTACTTCCACACAGATAACAGTTGAGGAGTTTTTATCACAATGGCAGGCAAGTACCCTACTATCAGTCGAAATTGAAATGTACAGTTATCATGTTAATGTCAGGCCTCTTTTCCTACTGCCAGCCAGCTTACTGCCAGTCACACCAAGTTGGTGAATTTCCATCAAAATAGCAGGCCACTATGTCTAATGCCAGTCACATTTAGATGAGTACACTTTTTTATAATGGCGGGCACCCTTGTCTACTGCCAAACACAATCGGGTAGGGGAGTTTTAAACAACACTGCATGCTCCCTTGCCTTTTGCAAGTCAAATCGAGAAGTGAACTATTCTCTATAATGGTAGGCCTTCCTTACTAATGTCAGTTACACAGGAGTTGGAGAAGGACCCCGTTCCTACTGCCAATCAAAGTCAGTGTGGGGAGTACTGATTACAATAGCAGACACACCCTTCCCTGATCGCTACAAATCGACATCAGTGAATATATCTATAAATGGGTCCGATTGCTTTAGAAAAGTTGAACAGTGTAAAGGTTTTGTAAGATTATCTCACATTGCATTACTTTTCAGATAATTATGTGACAGCTACGTACATAGCATTTGGCTCATATATGGCTACTGGGTGGGCCAATTTTCGTGAAGAGTTAGATGATTCTGTATTTCATATAAGTAATTGAAAGTATGAATTATGCATGTGAAAATTCCAAATTGACTTAACATCGATTAATAGAGAAAAATCAAACCTAAAAGGGATACAGATACGGCAAAAAGTCATAAGACCAAGGTTGTAGATCATTCCAAATTGAACGGAGATTGTGCAATCCGTTATATGATAGGACTTCCCGAAGGTCTGCACCTTCATTAAAATTACCTCCATATTTCGATATTCTTCAGGGATAAAAAGTGAAAAATATAAGGATTTTGGAAGTTTTCCGTCCGTTACAGGCTAAAACGTAGAATTTTGTAAAATTTCAACTTTCTTTTTCCTCTGGTAGATTATGCCCCAATCTGAATTTGGGCGAGGAGGGTAAAAATTAGGACTTACAGGAAACGAAACCAAAAAATATGCAGATGGTCATTATTACCCCTTAAACGGGTAGCTGTGCGAATATTTCGCCAAAACAGTCAATGTACAGGCACACAGTCGTTACGATTTTATTTATATAGATAAGGAATCTGCTCCACATTCAATACCTTTGGGGCTATGTCGGCTGGACTTAACCTGCAAAATTGACCATTCATGATATCTCCCTTATTAATCCTCCTGACGGAAAAATACACATGAAAATAAAGTTTTAGATATTGAATTCCATCATGTTTGGTCGATTTCTATTCAGGTTGGTCTTGTTCTATATATATTGTGTGTACCGGGCGAGTTGACCGTGCGTGTAGAGGCGCGCGGCTGTGAGCTTGCATCCGGGAGATAGTAGGTTCGAATCCCACTATCGGCAGCCCTGAAAATGGTTTTCCGTGGTTTCCCATTTTTCACACCAGGCAAATGCTGGGGCTGTACCTTAATTAAGGCCACGGCCGCTTCCTTCCAACTCCTAGGCCTTTCCTATCCTATCGTCGCCATAAGACCTATCTGTGTCGGTGCGACGTAAAGCCCCCTAGCAAAAAAAAAAAATATATATATATTGTGTAAGAGTAAAATCACCATTTCGGTTCCTTATAAACCGCCAGTCCATTCCGAGAATATGAAATGTTATTGACCTTTAAAACATACCTTTGGACAGGTGGATTTTAAATATAAAGTTTGGTTCGAATAAATTCAGTAGTTTTCAAGTTGTAAGAAATACACTTTACACGCACCTGCTTTTGAGTTACGGCCGATGGGACTTGTACCGAAAAACGGTCCGTTAATGATATCTCCTTTATTAATCCTCGTATCGAAATGATGTACATAAGAAAAAAATGTTTAGAAAATTTCCATTAAGGCAGGTAGATTTTCATTAAGTTTGGTTGTGTATATTTTGTGGGAGCGTGAAATCACGGTTTCGGTTTCGTATAAACACCCAGTCAGTTCAGGGATTTAGAAACAATATTTGCCCTAAAACCTACCCAAAGACAGGTGGATTCTAAATATGAAGTTTGGTGGAAATATATCCAGTAGATTCTAACACTCGCCTACATACGGAGTAATTAAGGAAGAAAATAATACAGTTAAGGAAGTTGAAATTAATAGAAAATGGATTATAACTGAGGACAGCCGGATAACGACAAATACGTAAATGCCAAGTGAATCTATTGGAAAATTATATGCCCCTCAATAAATTATGCTGGCGTGAGTTACGGATATAAGAAAGAGGTAACAGAGGAGAAATTTAGGTGCAGTGATTCTTAGGTAAACAAATAATAAAAAGGTGACTAATGGTGTTATTACTTAATCTATTCGAGGGCGGTTATTACAAAGGAGCGGATTTTTATGTGCTAAAAGTGTGAAAAATATTTATTTTTATGTGCTAAAAAACTTTAAAATATGTTATAAAAAATTGAAATTATTTTCCTTTAAATATCACATAACTACTCGCGCTCAAGAAGTAAATAAATATAATGTTTTGTGTTAGAATATGGTGCTACCAAACGTGCTCCCTAAGGCAAAATGGTGTCTGTGTATGGAATCGTGCTGTATGGTATATTAATTTTTGATATGCCAGAGAAGATATTATGAATGGTTATTTTTTTTGAAGGCAATGTTTTGTTTAAATATGGCAAAAGCAACCTATCATCTTTGAAAAAATAGTACCAGTTCGTACTCGCCCATCACATGCTGGAATATTAGTTGCTAGAAGTAGTCTCAGAATTGCAATGAACAACAAAGGTCATCTCCAAATTGTCCATCACAAATGCCCGATTATCTCTAAAGAACGCCTTATAGGGCCTACTGCGAAAACGATCGCTCCACATCACAAGAAGTCAGACGAGCATAGTTAAAGAGAGGAATGTCACCAACAATAACTCCATCAATTTCGCCAACATGAGCACCCTCTAATACATTAGAAATTTGGCACATTGTTTGAAATCCTCTGTTTTTCCTGAACAAATTTTGATATTTGACCTTTAACAGTCCCTGTACCTGCGAAGCCGGGAGTGAATATAATTTGTTTTCAACAGCGCGCACGTCCTTCACTGTTTCGGACAACAGGTTAGTGGATTTTTCAAGTATGTCTATAGTTTTACACAAGAAGCTTAGATTGGCAGATATAAACGCCAAATCATTTTTCAAAGAGCTGTCTTTTAGTATCTCTTGAAGAATCTCAATTGACGACGCATCGTTTTTATCTAGCACATTCACAACGGATGCAAAACTTTCGAAATTGTCTGCGTAGTATACTACAGCGCTAAGCCAGGTACCCCACCACGTAACAATAGGCAGAGGAGGAAGCGCAAGATCCTGGTTTTTCTCTTTAAAGAGATCGATTCTTGAGGGTGCTTTTACGAAGACTTTTTTGCCATTAGACACTAATTTATCCACTTGAGGATACTGAGCCCGCACAGTTTCACATAACCTGTGTAGAGCATGAACAACGCAAGTCACGTGTGTCATTTTCGGAAAGCTCACAGAAAGGCCTTTGGCTGCCTTTTTCATGTAAGCTGCACTGTCAGTAAGGAAGAGCAATACATGGTCGTATTTTATACCTTTTGGCCAAAGTAAGTGCATGGCTTCATTGAATAACCTAGCTACAGTGACATGGTTTGCAGCAAGCATTTCTTCACACGCTAGCAAATAAGAATTTTCGCAAGCAGTTTTGTCATTCTTCAACACACCAACTACAACATTTCCTACTTTTCTGCCACTTGAATCCGTGGTTTCGTCAATGCTCACCCACAGTTTTTCGCTATCACATACTGCCCGAATCCTCTGTAAAGTTTCTTCGTAACATTTTGGGTGATAGTTTTTCCTTAATGTGCATTCGTCTGGAGGCTCAAAATGAATGTACTTTGTTAGGAAATTTCTCAGTCCCGGAGTATTTATTTTACCAAGAGGAATGTCGGCGCAAAGAAATGCTCTGCACACATCTAAATAATACTGGGAATATTTAGACGGGCCTGCATTTGAAGTAGCTGGTTCACCTATTAGTAATTGTCGCGAACGCACACGCGCAGCAGCCGAAGTATGCTTATTTCCAGACAAATACTGGATTACTTGAGAACGTTGATCTGCACGTACTGTTTTACCACACGGTTGGCAAAATAATACTTTTCCATCGGTAGTGAAAATGCTTTCAAATTCCACTACATACTGTTGAAGACGCGACCTTGTACTCGACTTCTCTTTTGGCATTATTTTGCAGGTTACGACACACGCATTTACGGTGAATCACTGTTTCAATAAAAAGAATAGCAGCGGGCACCGAAGGAAATATTTCTTATAAATCCATACAAAATTACACGACCACGGGAATGATATATGGACCCGAACAGCTAACCTTACTCTTAGGAGTGATGAAATTCCACTACCTAATGGTGGGGCAGTATTCTTCCGAGTCTCCCATGTCGTAACGGAATTACGACACTTGATCCCTCCGTGATTGCCTTTCGCTGATATTCTATAAACAAAACCCGAGAGGGCTGACTCATAAAGAGTTGTAATGACATCATGCAAGGAAACGTCATGTGCAGCAAATCAAATCGCTGTCTAAATGTAACGACGTAGCCAGTGACCAGCAAGTTTTAGAACTTATGGAGGGAAGTCCATAAGTAGCCGAAACATTCAGATATATGATGTTAAATACACTGTTAGAAACAATACCGTAATCGTAAAATGAAAATATGAGCATTGTTTTATAACACAGAAGTATTTTAAATTTTATTGATCAACAAATATTGCCGATTTATGTGCTTATTATAGATTTTCGTAAAATATGTATTTACATAAAAGAAATGTGAAAATATGTGTTTTTATGTGAAATAAGATTCAGTTTTTACACTTGGGGATGCACAATAGGAATAACGAATTTCATAACTTGCGTTAAAACGCAAAAAAATATGTAATTACATAAAAATCCGCTCCCTAGTTATAATCTCCAACGATATTCCGCAATATCCCGCAGATAGGCCGATTGACGCCTCTCTTGCCTTCTACCCAAGGAACAACCACGAATTTAAAAGCATGATGAGGAAAATGGCAATAAATTACTTCCCTGCTGGCAAGCAGTCAGAGACGTTGCCATGGTAACCTGTAGGTTCGTTGTCGGTCTGTCGGTCACTCAATGCAGAGCATGATGCCCGCATAAAATAGTAAATTTCTCCGTCATGTGAAGAGTAAGGTAAATTATGAACATAACGAAAGTTGTTTATAATGAAGAGACGTTTCACGTACGGTCCACGGGGTTTATAGAAAATCAATAGTATAAGAGAAAATGGAGGAAAACCGTTCTGGTTTTCCTATAAACCCCCCGTCTGTTCAATGATTTTAAAATGATATGCATATCGAAACCTTCCCCGGGATGAGTATACTCTAAATATGAAGTTTGGTTGAGATCTATCCAGCCGTTTCGACGTAATGGTGGAACAGACAAACAAACAAACAGACACGAAAAGTAAAAACCACCGATTCGGTCTTGAGTTGACCTAAAACGGATAAATATTTGAAAAATTGGCAAAAGCAAAATAAATTACAGACAGCGGATCCCCTACAACTTTATTCATATACATTGTTTCTGTGTTTTATAATTATCATGGAGGGCAGACGAAAGGGAGGTAGACTGATTAAGAGATGCAAAAATATACTTATCTCTCAAATTATTAACGATAGCCATGAACAACAACTGTTGACAAGAAATAAATGAAATTTTGGAAATTGATTTTACGTATCATTTATTACTATTACATACATTTTTACAGTACTTTCGGTACTGCATATTGGGTTTTTCTTAACATCATCCTCGAAGAGGTAAGTTCATGAAACTGTACTTGATTTATACGAAAGTAATTTTTGATTCATCATTACCACGGGATGCTTGATGGAATTCACCACGAATTATTCGCTTTCCAATTTCATGTAAACATATTCTTCTCCTCTCTCTGTTTCTTCCTCTTTCTTCATCTTTCGCGACAGCGACTAATGAAAAAGCTTCCTCTTCAATTAAGCCCTCATCTTTAAACGGCTGCCCACTAGAGTTTAGCTTAGCTTTGTATTCGTGACATAGCACAACATAGCTTGATATTACTTAGCATAGCGTAGCTTATCTTAGCTTTGTATGCGTGACATAGCACAACATAGCTTGACATTACTTAGCATAGCGTAGCTTATCTTAACTTTCTATTCGTGACATAGCACAACATAGCTTGACATTACTTAGCATAACATAGCTTATCTTAGCTTTCTTCGTGTGTTGGGTTTAAGTCTCCTTGTTTCCACAGTGTAGTGACAGTGCATTTTAGTGCCAGGCTAGGTCTAGTTTTGGTTGATGCAGTATTTTTTCATCTGTCTCTTATATAAAGTCAGAGCAAAATACAGCTTTCAGCGGTCTCTGTTTCTTTTATATCTGTGGCAGTATGGAATCTTCTGAGGTGTGGGTGGGCTAAGTAAAAATTCAGAGCGCAAGTAGTGAGTCTAGATGTTATGAAAGGTGTTACTAATAGGGCCGGTTATGCTGTAATGTCACTTTCTGACCTGACGAGGAAAGCAATGGCAAACTACCTCACTCCTCATCAAATCTTACACAACTCATTATGGTGTCGCCATTAGGTTTTGCGGTTTCCTTAATACTGCTTAACCTTCTGTGGTGCAATTACAGGATCCAACCAGCCTCCGGGCTGAAGACGTAACAGATTCTAATGTTAGTTAACTTGGCCCCTTCCTTCACTCTTGTTCACTTTCGACCCCGAATGTTTGCCAGGCCTATGAAGTCTTTTATTTTCACACCTATCATCCCATTTCCTTGCCAGACTGAGTGGCTCAGACGGTTGAGGCGCTGGCCTTCTGACCTCAACATGGCAGGTTCAATCCTGGTTCAGTCCAGTGGTATTTGAAGGTGCTAATGTATGTCATACTCGTGTCGGTAGATTTACTGGCCCGTAAAAGAACTCTTGTGAGACTAAATTCCGGCACCTCGGCGTCTCTGAAAATCTAACGTAGTTAGTGGGACGTTAAGCCAATAACATTATGGTAATTCCCTTTTCTTTTCCTGATACATTCGTTCTTTTAGCCATCAGACCTCTTCTATTTAGTAGTGTTAAGAGGGAATAATTATCTCTCCTTACGACGATTATCACCACCATCTTATTAATCGTAACTGAACAATATGATGCTATGGGGAATGGCCACTTCCACATCAAAATCTGAGTGCACTTTGTCTCTGGAATTCATCCGAATTCCAAGAAATATCTCATCCAGAACTTTATTTTATCAACCAATAATCGCTTACTTTCTCATCAGAGTTTTTAAAATATTAAGTATGACTACCATTTAGTCGTTAGTTTGGTTATTAATAGTGCTTAGATGGGATTTTTTAAAATCAGGTGCTCAGATTACTTTAGGATATCCCATATACTCTCGTATATACGGTCGCTCCCTACTTCACATTTCCTGCAAGCAGTTTCATCTCCTGACCTACTTTCCTTCAAAAGCCACGTACGGATATAACGAGGTGGATCTAAAGTAATCAAAGGTGGCCTAGCATATACACTGGCTCTTTCAGTCTGAAGAATGTCCTCCTCTTCGCCATTACACCGCTCATTGCACTGAACCACATCTTGCATTCTGATGTAGAAAAGGGAGATGTATGAATAACTTGTCATAATATCTACAGGTAATATCTCTCTCTTGTTGATGCCAATGATTTCTCTAACAGCATTATTAAAATGTGATCGATGTTATTTGCACAGCTTAAGTTACTATGAAGTTACTATGCAAAACTTTGCATATTTTGGTACCATTAACTTCTTGAACTCAATATCAACCGACGTGGCATTACCTTTTGCATACAATCAATGTACCTATTGTAGATAAAAGTGAATATATTGCCACAGAGACAAATCAGATCGCCTTGAATTAGTATTTTGAACATTTTTGAAAAAAATACTTTATTGTTTTCGAACCTAATCTCTTGGATAAGTGTACTCAGAATATTTCAGGAGGCGGTATGGTGTATCGTTGTGTACTTTTTTCCCAGTTCGCAAAAATAAAAATATTTTTCCGGTGCAGCGTACCGTTATCTGGGCCTAACGGTTCAACTACAGCACAGATTAATAATAATAATAATAATAATAATAATAATAATAATAATAATAATAATAATAATAATAATAATAATAATAATAATAATAATAATAATAATAACAATAATAATAATAATAATATAACGTCCACTTTTTCTGGGATGCCGATAGCTCTGTTAAACTGTAGTTCCAGAAGTTGGGGGAACTCTGTTACCGTTATCTAATGATCAAGCGCAATGCTGCGCCAGAATGTAATGCCAGCATAGCTAACGAGCAGTGAAGCAAATTTTTTTGCGTGATCGACGAGTTATTAGGGTGGGTTTAAAAAAAATAAAATCCTTCTTCCTCCTTTGAGGAGATGTTAGCGTTCCACTTGACAGGAATATCTTTTTTATACGGCAGCCTGAAATAGTGTGACAGATAAACTGTCGAACGAAGTCCTTTATTTTTTCAGTCAGAAAATCGGAATTTTACAGGACCACATCAGCCAATAATTTTCGTCCACATATCAAAGGCATCTAGTTTCATTGTTATGCTCTAAGTAAAATATCACATTACTTCACCATCAAGGAGAAATCTGTAGACGTAGCATTTTACCAGTTTTGTCTGTACATTCAAATTATAGCTAGCTATCATAATTAAAGAATATTCCGGTGGAAAGTACAAAGAGACAGGTATAATCTAGGATGTATACAATAATAATTGTTACCCGCGGCTTTGCTCGCGTGGATTTCGTAATTTGATAAAAGAAATCATTCCTCGCTACTGCACTACGAGATTTTCTGAAAATTCCTAAGGCGTAAAAACTCACCGAAAGGTTGAGTTCAATTTATCCCCGCAACTCTTTGCAAACCACGTATGGTATTGCCTTTTGGGGCTAAGATCACCAGGCCACTCTGGTTCTTGTTCATATGAGAAATAACCCACACTCACGTCGAAAAATAATGCATGTTTCTTTTAGGAAATTCCAAATACCAATTTCTGCCTATGTAACATCTACAGTATATGAGATATAACTATCCCAATAATAATAATAATAATAATAATAATAATAATAATAATAATAATATATTTCTTCTAAAACTCAGAGGAAAGAAAAATTCTTCTCACTAATCCCCAAAATTAATATTTTACACTAAACTACCCTCTGAATTATAAATTTAAGAATTCTTGTTTTTAATCTTCTTAAAAGCTTAATTTTTATACAAGCTAATCACCCTCTTGGTATAACCCTTATTATCATTGTACAAAGATGTATTATCTCTATAACTGTTGGATTATTATTATTATTATTATTATTATTATTATTATTATTATTATTAAATCCCTTATTCAGCCCTCCCTTCTCCCAACCTTTAAGTGAATTTTACGAAGACAAATATACGTGTCCCTTTATTTGTAAAGGAGGTTCGAAATACCAATTTTCACGTCTGTAACACCTTCGGTTTTGAGATATAAGTATCATCATAAAAATACAACCCCTTCTTCAGTTCATTTCACCCCCCAACTCTCAAGTAGCTTTTCCAAAACAAAAAATACTTGTTTATTTTTAAAGGAGATCCAAATACTAATTTTCACGTCTGTTACATCTCCAGTTTGTAGATATAAGTATACTCATAAAAGGTAATCAACCTCCTGTTTTACGATTTTTCATCCCCCTTAAGGGGATTTTCCGGAAACGAAATAATACGGTGTTTGTCCTTTAAAAGAGATTCCAAATACCAATTATAAAATCTTTAACATCCGTTTTTGAGATATAAATATCCCCATAAAAAGAATTCAATCCCTTTTTCAGTCCTTTCAACCCCTTCCTTTAAGTAGATTTTCCGAAAACAAAAAATACATTTTCCTCTAGTTTTAAAGGAGATTCCAAGTACTAATTACCACATCCGTAACATCAGTTTATGAGATGTAAGTATCCCCATAAAAATAATTCACCCTTTATTCGCTTCTTTTACCCACCGCCACGCCCAAGTGGACATTTCGAAGACAAGAATATGCGTGTTTATTTATTTTAAAAGGCAATTCCACTACCAATTTTCACGTCTGTTACATCTTCAGTTTTTCAGACATAAGTACCCTCATAAAAAGAATTCAACTCCTTTAGTGGATTTTCCGAAGACAAAAGAATACGTGCTTCTTTTTAAATGGAGATTCCAATTACCAATTTTCACGTCTGTAAAGTTCAGTTTTGGGAAAGGCTATGCGCATCCTCATCAAAAGAATTACATTTCTCACTTCCTTTCACCCTTCCAATATAAGTGGATTTTCCGAAAAAATACCTGTTACTTTATTTACCAAATACTAATTTTTACGACTCTAACACCTTCAGTTTTTAGATGTTATTATCCTCATATAAATAATTCAAAACCTATTTCCCCCCTCTCCCCCCGTCAAATTGACTTTGCCTTAAAAATGAGTGTTTCTTTGTTTTCAAAGGAGATTCCACATACCAATTTTTGCATCTGCAACACCTTCAGTTTTTGATATATAAGCATCCCGATACAAATAATTCTACTATTTTTTCAAATCTTTCAGCCGCTTACGTGGAATTTCTGAAAACCAAAGAATACGTGTTTCTTTATTTTTAAAGGAGATTCCAAATACCCTCTTTTACGCCTGTAACATCTTTAGTCTTTGAGTTATGAGTATCCTCATACAAGGAATTCAACTAATTTTTCAATTCTTTCACCTTCCCCCACCGCCAAGGTTATTTTCCGAAAATAAAAGAATACATGTTTCTTTACTTTTAAAGAAGATTCCAAATACAAATTTTAATTTCTGTAACTTGTTCAGATTTGAGATATCAGTATCATAATAAAAGGTATTCGACCACTTTTTCACCTTTTTCACCTTTTTCACCTTTTCCAAAAACAAAAAAATTAGCGTTTTTTCCATTTTAAATGAAAATCCAAACACAAATTTTTATGTCTGTAAACGGTTATGTTCTTCAGATATAGACATACTCATTCAAACAATTCACTTCCATTTTCATCTTCATAGCGACGGAATATCAAAAAATCCCCCCTTAGTGAACACCTACGCTCTAATATATATATATATATATATATATATATATATATATATATATCCCCACACTTTTATTTCTTTATGTCCAGTAGTTTTTGTTCGGCGGTGATGAATCTATCAGTCAGTTAGGACATTTTGTTTTTTATATATATTGCACCTCTACCGGGGTCGGCAGAGTGTTGAATATAAAATTTAATTTACAAATAAATATTTGGTTGGAAATCTTCTGGGTGTGGAACTTCGGAAATTAAAACCGGGGCATCGAAGTCCCATCCTACCTACTTTCAACTTGCACAACGGCTACGCTCAAGAGCATACGGTTCAATGGTGCTGTCTGTAAGTAAAGTGTGCACTTAATCTAAATATATTGAAAGTGGGGTGCTATAGTGAGAGGAATACGCTATATTAATAAATAACAATGGATTGTTTTTGAATCAAAAACATAATATTAATAACTGATGGAGTCACATGAAAATATCTGTATACACGAGAAATGCCGTATCATTGCCTTATTTTAGTACCTTACAAAGCGAACATACGATTTGCTATCCTGTAAATCACCATACATTGATATAACACATAATTATAAACACGTGTAAGAATGAAGCAAACACAAAAATGAATATTGGGAAATGCCATTAATGTCTGTTATCAGTCTTTATCACTTCTGAATCTCATTCTTTCATTCCCAAATCAACTTATTAACATTGCATATATATATACATCACTCTTCTTAATCAATGGGGATTTGTTCCTTTATCTTATTTCGGTACCTGCGGGTATCCGCTATATTATTACATATCAACACATACATTATATGAAAAGGCATTCTCGTGAAAAAACATTATTATCTTACAATCTCGTGGTATTAGGATATTTTGTGAAATACAGTTCCGCATATTTACCCAATCATTAAAATCATGTCGTCACTTGTCGCTAATAAAATCTACTCTTTTACGTTAATTGTATATCACACTATCTCCGGGGCGATACCTTTAATATTTTACAAAGCGAACATACGACGTTGCTATCCTGTAAATCGCCATAAATGACCATACACTGATATAACAACTAGGTACCGGTACTTACAGTAAGTTGCTTTCACCCCTTCAACACAATAATTAAAACTGAAAGAGCTTTTTCACTTGGTTAAATTTACAACCTGACATTTCATCCTTCTTCTTTTTTATTTGTTTTCCATCCAGGTCCGGTTTTTCCCTCGGACTCAGTGAGGTATCCCGATCTCTACCACCTCAAAGGCATTGTCCTGGAGCTTCAGACTCTGGGTCGGGGGATACAACTGGTGAAGACAACCAGTACCTTGCGCAGGCGGCCTCACCTGCTATGCTGAAGAGGGGCCTTGCGGGCGGATGGGAAGTTTGGAAGGGATACACAAAGAAGAGGGAAGAAACCGGCCGTGGCCTTAAGTTAGGTACCATGCCGGTATTTGCCTGGAGAAGAAGTGGGAAAACCAAGGAAAACCACTTCCAGGACGGCTGAGGTGGGATTCGAACCCACCTCTACTCAGTTGACCTCCCGAGGCTGAGTGAACCCCGTTCCAAGCCTCGTACCACTTTTCAAATTTCGTGGCTGAGCTGGGAATCGATCCCGGGCCTCCGGGGGTGGCATCTAATCACACTAACCACTACAGCACAGAGGCGGGCGACTTTTCATCTCCTTTACCATAATACATTGTCCACTATCCATCTCGCAAAGTTGTCTAGGTCCCCCTGCATTCGCTCACAATCCTGCAACTCATTCACGTCTCTATACAGTAGAACATCATCCGCTAAATAGCCTTATCTGTGATTCCAGTTCTTTACTCTTATGACGTATGTACCAAACCCCATGGCACTACAGCCCTTGAAGGGCCTTGGCCTACCACGCGACCGCTGCTCAGCCCGAAGGCCTGCAGATTACGAGGTGTCGTGTGGTCAGCACAACGAATCCTCTCGGCCGTTATTCTTGGCTTTCTAGACCGGGGCCGCTATCTCACCGTCAGATAGCTCCTCAGTTCTAACCACGTAGGCTGACTGGACTTCGAACAAGCCCTCAGGTCCAGGTAAAAATCCCTGACCTTGCCGGGAATCGGACCCGGGGCCTCCGGGTAAGAGGCAAGCACGCTACCCCTACACCATGGGGCCGGCCTTATGACTTATGTACATTCAATAAATCTGCCCTGCGGACCTCCGTCTTAACCATTATACGTTCAGTTTAACACTGTACCTACTGTCCGGCTGCTTGCCTAAATGGTTAGTGTGCTGGCATTTGGTCCAGTAGGTCCCAGGTTCGATTCCCGGCCTTGTCGGAGATTTTAAACTTCATTGGTTAATTCCAATGGCTCGGGAGCTGGGTGTGTGTGCCGTCCTCATCATTAGAATTTATCCTTACAGACGCGCAGATCGCCCCTAAGGCGTCAACTCGAAGGACCTGCATCAGGCCTCTCCGGAGGCTAAACGCTATTATTATTACTTCACATACTCTAATTCTCTGTATTCTGTTTTCTAGAAATTTAGCCATACATTCATCACCAATAGCCCTCACTTTCGTCAGTAATCTCCCATGACCTTCCCTATCAGAAGCCTTGGATAGGTCGATAGCGATACAGTCCATTTGACCTCCTGAATCTAAAATATCTGCTGTATCGTGTTGGAATACTACGTGTTGAGCTGCACTGGAATAATATTCACTAATCCCAAACTGCCTTCTATCAAACCAGTTAGTAATTTCGCATGCGTGTCTGATATAATCAGAAAGAATGCTTGTCCAGAGCTTACAGACAATACGTGTCAAACTGACTGGCACGTAATTACACGTTTTATGTTTGTCACACTTACCCTTGTCCACTGCGGCTACTATTGCAACTTTCCGTCCATTTCGTATCGCCCCTTCATGGAAACAGTAATCAAATAAGAATTTCAGATGTGGCACTATATATCAACTAATAGCCTTTAATATATCCCCGGGAATCTTATCAATACCAGCTTTTAGCTTTTAACTTTTGTATCGTTTTTGTAAATAATATGTGTTCATAGGTAAATTTCAGCAATTCGCCAGTATTGCCTCCTCTGTCGGGAAATTATGTTCAACTACTTGTACACGCTGCTGACTGAATGATTCTGCTTTCTCTAAGTCCTCACTTATCACTTCCCTTGATTCTTGGAATGTCCTTCCTGGAACCTGTTTCTGCCTTTCTGTATCTATACATGTCCTCACATTTCTCCCTTAAATTCATATGGTTGGCAATTATGTTTGCTATTATGGTATCCCTAGCTGATTTTTCGCTAAATTCAATTCCTAGTAAGTTCCTTCAATATCTCCTTAATTCCCGCAACCGTTCACAAACCTGTTTTATTCTAATCTGCACTTACTCTTAATCTCCTTATTCCTCTGTTATAATACAATGGGTTCTTACCATTCCTTACCACTTTTAAATATACACCCCGGTTTCATAACTCCTAAATAACTGCTTTAAACACATCCCATATGCAGTTCACAGTTTTATTTACCATTAATTTCCATTCATCATAATTGCTTTTTTTAAATTTCCTCCTGGTCTCTCTTATCAACCATACCATATGGAAATAGCATAATAGTCCTACTTTTATGACATTCCTTTATATCACATTTATTTTAACTGCGACAGAAACAACTTCATTATCACTTACAATATCTATCACTTCAGTTTATCAATAAAAGTCACCACACCTAGATTATTTTTCCTTCTAGTTGGTTCCATCACTTTCTGATTCAGCTGTCCTCGGAACTCAGTATTAATTGTTGGTCATGATTCTGTCGTTCGCATTCCCTCTCCAGTTAACATTTGGTACGTTCAGATCACCCTCTGCTATAACGTTCCTTTCTGTGTTGTTGTCCACTTAGCTGATTATCTTCTGAAATAATTCTGCATCAGCGTCGGTGCGAGTCTTGCGAGATCTATACACCCCAAAAACATGAAGTTGTCTTTTATTTTTACAGATAAGTCTTACACCTGGAAATCATGTTCCTTATCGTTAAATTTAAGTAGCTTACAATGTCTTCTTTCACGATTATGAACACCCCCTTCCTATCATTCCTAACTTGTCTCTACGATAAGCACTCTAGTTTCCACGTCCTTAATATCACTTCTCAGCCATGATTCAATTCCGATTATAATATCTGATAAACAGATGTATCAAATTACTTCATTCTATTCCTTTCTTCACAATATTTATACAGTTCAATATTTATCCATTTTATGTCATTCATACTTGACTTCATGCTTCCTATACTTTCATCGCTGCTCCCTCATATACCCTGTTTCCCTGAATGTACTTCAGCTCTTCTAAACAAACCCCCTAATCATTGTTATTTAAGTGAAGGCCATCTGAGCGTATATCCCTATCTCCTACCCATCCATAAAAATCTACAAATGTCACTCCCAATCTCCCATATCCATTCCATAGTCTCGTTTAAATCCCCATTTACTCTCCAATCAGTATTACTCCTACACAGTAACCCACTGATAACAATCTCTGCTGCCTTAAACATCCGTGCCTCCGTTACCGGATCTCACACATCCCCTATACTAGTAACGATACCTGCCTGCCTCTTACATTACTGATGCCGACGTGGAAAATTACCTCCTTCTCCTGACCCTCCTCCCTAACTTCTCTTTTCCTCAATATCTTCCTGGATAACACCCTACTCTCGTTCCCTTTCCTCCCCACGCCTTCCCCACATGCCTGACAGTTGAGACACCCATGACCAGAGACTCAACCTCACCATCCTCGTTAGATCCCACCTTTCCTCGTCTCCCTTAACTTCCCTGATGCCTGCAGAATCCACTTTTCCTCCCTTTTTCTCCCTCTTACTACCCCGTTCCACATTTCTCTTTCTATCTTCTACGTTTCCCGTTTCTACCGTTCCCTTTCCTCTTGCCCCGTCCCTCCAATCTGACGCTTCTCTGATGTACATCTTCCCTCTGCTGATTTACCTACAATGTTTGATTCCGATTCCTCACCGATACCTCTCCTGGGCCCACTTCCTAAGGTGAACCCTTAGCCCTCGTTTTCCTTGACTTTAAAATATTAGCCCACCTGATCTTAACTAAGGTGTTATATCAGCAACTAGCGGCAGGACCTCTGACTTCTTGTCTGAGTGATCAGCGTTCTGGTATTCGGGCGGCAGGATTCCAGGTTCGATTCCAGATGGGATTTTAATCACTTTTGGTGAATTTCCGTTGCTTAAGGCAGGGTGATTGTTCCGTACCTAACATTCCTATAACATACCTTCTACTTCTTACTTTACTCTGAAAAGCATTTTCCTTTCCACGGCAGACGCCGAGCACTCTCTTCGGACGGTCTACCTTACTGAAGATACACCAGGCTAAAGTAGCTGCATGATATTCAAGCAACGATACAGAAACAATATTGATCTACCCCCATGAAGACTGATTGGTGATTGGTTAAGAAATAGTCCACCGGGCGAGTTGGCCGTACGCGTAGAGGCGCGTGGCTGTGAGCTTGCATCCGGGAGATAGTAGGTTCGAATCCCACGATCGGCAGCCCTGAAGATGGTTTTCCGTGGTTTCCTATTTTCACACCAGGCAAATGCTGGGGCTGTACCTTAATTAAGGCCACGGCCGCTTCCTTCCAACTGCTAGGCCTTTCCTATCCCATCGTCGCCATAAGACCTATCTGTGTCGGTGCGACGTAAAGCCCCTAGCAAAAAAAAAAAAATAGTCCCCTGGCTGAAGACGTCGTTTCTCCGATCACACTTCACCCTAATAAGTGAGTCAACAAGCCTGAAGTCCGGCTCCATGGCTAAATGCTTAGCGTGCTGGCCTTTGGTCATATGGGTCCCGGGTTCGATTCCCGGCAGGGTCGGGAATTTTAACCATCATTGGTTAATTTCACTGGCACTGGGGCTGGGTGTATGTGTCGTCTTCATCATCATTTCATCCTCATCCCGACGCGCAGGTCACCTACGGGTGTCAAATCGAAAGACCTGCACCTGGCGAGCCGAACATGTCCTCGGACACTCCCGGCACTAAAAGCCATACGCCATTTCATTTCATTTCAACAAGCCTGAAGAAAGAAGCTAGCAATATCGAGTAGGATAGTAAACTTTAAGTTTCAAAAATCTACTTTATAGTGTCATTAATACAGTATTGCTTTGCATGTCGTGGAGTTCTGAGTATGACGCGTAATATCTCGAAGTTCCCTTTACAGCTAAATCTCGTTCTCGAAATGGAGTGATTTATCTGGACTTTCCTTGCTAAATCCTGGAATAATGAAACAGTTTCTCTTTACTGCTGATATCTATGTTCCATGCTGTCTAGTTTAAGCTGTGTGCTATCTCCAAACATGGGATATCAGTAGCCCGCTCGGACCTGGCTAGTCCGCTTTATGTCATCGTAAATGGAGAATCGAGCCGCTCAGAGGCGATGGGACAGCGAGTCTTTGATAACAGAAGGTTAGTCTTACTGGGCGATCGTTCTTCACTCTTTTCATGTACAATACATCCGTAGTTAAGGAGCCTTAAATAAGCATGAAAGTGGTAAAATCGAAGTAATTTCTAGAGAACACGTGTGGCGACAGTGTTCAATATCTCATTTAAAAAGAGAAGAACCCAACTTTGTGGATGAATCATTACGTTTTTATTCCATTTTAGCCGCCTGAAACTAGAAATTATTTTTTAAAAATTTGTACAAGCCGTGTTGTAGTATCAGCTAATTCGTTCCTTTATTTTATTCTATTATTAACAAAAGTATTAGGAGTAATACGCAGAAAATGAAGTTCGTCACGGCTAACCGATTTGTATAGCGCCACAGCATGTAGTGGAGAATTTCTGTGTGCTGTGAGGAACGGTAGCAGGGGTATATTTGTTTGCCAATGTCGTAGACATTGAGGTATGATTCATTCGCTGGCCGCATTCCTCAGTCTGGCAGTTTCTCTAGTGTCTGTTAGTTTAATTGTATAATTACAGCATATTTCTATTTAATTGTAATAGATGTGCAATATTGTCCCTTTGGTGAAAGTTTTATAGTAGAGTATTGAATCAAAATCTCAAAAAAGCTATTATTACCGCAATTAATTTCGTATACTGACAACCTTTCTCTCTCTCTGTCGACATTCGCTCCCAAAAAACTTACCATTCTGTAGCTTTTTGAATAGTTTTATTGTATATACACCCCCAATCACCACCACCATATCCCACAAATCCGGGTACATTTTGTTGTCTGCGATTATTATTATTATTATTATTATTATTATTATTATTATTATTATTATTATTATTATTATTATTATTATTATTATTACGCCCCTTTGCTTCTAATTCCCAATCGCCGCTACTGAAGATCAATATATGTACAGTCCTAATACTTAGTAAACGTCCTTCTGAGTGACCGGCGGTGCGTGGTTATGTATGTAGGGAGGGAGTTCTGCTTACCACGCTCTCCCTTTTCTCTGTTTGCTTGTTGACAGGTATTCAGCCACTGCGTACACATCTCGTAAGCGACGATTCGGTTGACGTTGGCTACAGTCCTGTGATACCTAGTAAGTATCTTAAGGTCGACAAGTAGGATATTTTAACCCGTAATGATGCGCGTACTGCGTATATTTTACCGGACTAGTTTATCGGAGTAAAACACAGCAGTTAAGTATGTAGGTCCGCTTCCTCTTAAAATGCGACAAGAAAAATGTATATGTTTGTACTTTTCGGTGGCAAAAGTTATATTAAACGTTAGTGCGAAACGTAAATCTTGGTACCGCATGTCAACCATGTGGAAACGTAGAATCTTTATAATGAGTAATTTACATTATTAAACAAAATATTCAGTTATACCAGTAGCGGAGATTAGTGAGGGCGAGGAGGGTGGGGGCAGTTGTCTCCCCCCACTTTGCGAAGAAAACATTAGATTTTTAATCCATTTGAGGCAGCTGAAGCTAGGAGTTATAAAAGAAAAGCAATTTGATAAACCCTGTTGTTTACAAGCAATTTTTTTCCTATATTTTCTGTAATTATTAACAAAATTTAGCGGAAATACGCACGAAATGCCGTTTGTCGCGTCTAACCGACTTATGTGACTCCACTGCAAGTTGAGGAAATTTTTGCATGTGCTTTGAGAAAGGATTGCATGGACACTGTGGTATGATTCACTCAATTCCTGCGCGCATTCGTCAGTCTAGCAGTCACTTTATTGTGCCTTAGTTTCTTAGAGTGCAGTCAAATACTAAATGATTCGTAATTGTATAATCACACCGTACTTTTATTTAACTCTAATACATGTGTAATATCGTTCTTGTACTGAAAGTTTAATTGTATAGTATACCCTAGAAGGGCATGGGTGAATAGGTAAGTCAAGTGAGTAAAGAGGAGTTCGATAACATACCTGTTATTCCTGTCCAGAATGCACCGCCTAGCAGCCGGAGAACACGCGTACGGTTCGGTGGCCTCAAATAAATAACTAAAAGGATCTTAAATGTAAATGGACAGGAATTTGCGTTCTATTTGCGTAAATGAGGAATAACTAGTGATAAACCAATTTAATAAATGAAAGCACAAAGTAAGAAAAATATATATTAAAAACCCAGTATTTACAAGACACAACGCACAAGAAAAAAGTGCGATAAATGCCAAGAGGTGGCAATTAAATAAACAGCACATTGAGTCTTCGGGATGTTGCTTTACCATTTGAAATCTACGCTAAATGTGAACAGGCCCTCAGTGTACAACACCTTGGCAAAAATAAATGAGTTGTAGTGTTAGGACTAGTAACGCATCGCAGATGGATAATTAACACTAGAAAGTTCCCTTATATACGGGATGTATATACAAATGTACACAAACACAGGACTTAATTACTCCCACCAAAAGCACAGAGGTTACCGTGGGTGCGACCCCACGAACACAGAGAAGTATGAACTTTCGACCCCTAGTAACTTGCGTGTTACATCAATTTCTAAACGACAAACATAGGATAATATAACACACATGAAGATCCCAAATAAACACACACCATGATGCCCAGAATCAGACATCCAAATCTGTCACCTGTAATAAAAGCACATAAAAATGGAAAGGAAATATTTCACATGCAGACTTTTAAAACGAAAGGTCTCCCCTGGCTGAGTGTGGGCTATGTCATTGGCCGGGGGAGTGGAGTGAGGAGCTCTCCCCAACCAGTCAAAAAAATGTAGACAAACACATCTACACGACCTAGTTTCCACTCAGCGGATGCTGTCTCGACAAGACCGGCACTCTAAATCTTCCGCTCCCCTACAAGAGCAGGTATACTCGGGCTTGTAAAGCCATTCCCTGACACAACAATGGATCATTCTATTTCATAAATACAAAGGCTAAAGCACCTGACCTCATCTCGGGTCTACTTCATTAAATAAGAGTACTCGCATGTACTAATTCATCATAAATGCTATGGCGCGTCTTTCATACGGTGCAAAATCTCATCTTTAAGTTCAAGGTTCAAGTCAAGTGCATAGTGGTGGAAAACGTTGTCGGAAATTTAGATAATCTTTCTGTTCTAACGTCGCAACAGCTTACACACAGCATGCCCAAATCACTGAAAATCATTCATGCAAAATCGTGCGAATGCTGACCTAAATTTAACTAACATTTTGCTATCTTACCATGCGATATCCTAAAGTAGCAGAACTTTCCCTTTTGAAGATATTTACGTTACAGCTGATTACGTTAACATGCATAAAAGACAAAATGGTATATTTCCCTATAGACAATCCTATGTTACACCTAGCTCCCACATTTCCCGTAAATCATAACTAACTATACAATTCTCAGATGTAACAGTCCTGTGGAAGTTACCTAATCGCCGTAAGGGCATACTCAGTCTCTTAATTATATTATCAAGTCGCCTGAGGGACTTACTTAATATCTTAGCTATATTACACAGCTGCCAGAAGGGCTTAATTAGCATCCTAACTATATTACAAGCTTAACAAATGGGCTTAACCAAAATCCTATGTACATAATTAAACAAGGATCTATCTGCGAAATCATTACTACCCCTAACACATGCGAAAACACCTGTTCACTTAGCTCATTGCGGATGACCTTTCTGCTTCCTCCTTCTGGAAATGGCTACTCCTTTTTAACCTATCATGATGAAGCTGTCGTCCTGGGTTGATCCTCTTGCTCTCGTCTCCATGGATGGCTCCATCGTGAGGTCGTCTTCTTGAGGTTAAGTTCGGAAGTTCCTGTGCTTAACAGCTCTTGACCTCGATACAGGTCTTAACAGCAATTGCATGCCTAATTATTTGACAGCACGGCACTACCGGCACTTCTACTCAATTTTACAAGCATAAATTATTTATTGGGAATCTGCAAAGCTAATCATCATTGTTCTCCGTCGACAGCTTAACCGCGCACGAATGTGTGTTTATGCTAACTTTAACTGTAAGCTGAAGGCAACAACCTGATCTTTCGAACAAAATTGTTATTACCCATTGCTCAACGATTTACACACGTTAGTCTAGCGGTAACGATATTAATGGCTCTCGTCTGTACCTCCTGCTATACCGTACATTGGTCTATATTTACACGGTTGCCCGTACCACTTCTGCGACGAAGTCTATGCGTATTTCATTGTCTCCGGTCGGGTAATTATGCACTCGCGACCGCGCTGTAAAGTGTCTCAATGTAATCGTTCGATTGAACTGTTACTAATAAGTTTCTAAATCACCTATTGGGTGAATAAATGCCAGCATAACTGCACTAAGGCAAGCAAGTCTTTGTTTTAAGCAAAGTTTGTGGTGCAGTTATTGAAACTGACGGACATACTTGCGACACGCACAGAAGCAAATCTTGCAGCAGAATGAGCTACCTCCCTCCAGATCACCCAATTCTTATAGGAAGCATCAAGCCAAGCCACGCTAGGGGACATACCAAGAAACAATCTTAAGATTGGTATGCAGCAACTTGACGGTTCCCACAGTGTGCACGCTAATGCTGAATTATAAAATTCGGTACATATTAATGGCATGGGACACATCATAATGTTCCTAAAATTCTGAGGATCATTGTTGTACTTTTATCTTCTCTAAGAGCCTTCAGGGAAAGTAGATGTCGCTCAATTCCTGCGAAGTTACAAGCCTGTTTCTTGCCGCTTTAAGTTTCGTTAAGGCGACATGGTAGTTCCCCAAACGAAATCCACATATTCCTGTCCTACTCTGACACATCTTCTGTCTCACACATACGCTGCCACGCCCGTTCTAGCGGACTGCACCCAAGCTTCCGCGCCCAATATGGCTTCGCGCCGATAATCATTGTGTCCTATTGCGCGACATAATAATAGCGTAAAATATCGCCCTTCTCATCATGAAGAGTATGGTTTAATAGTATTGAATCAAAATCTCAAAAAATATTATTATTACTGTTGACGTACCATATCCTCTCTCAAATTCGGCCTAGCTCAGGATAAAAACACGTGCAACGTCCGGATGTTGGCAATACAATCTCTACAAACTAAATTCTATTAAAAGTATATGGGCAGGAAATGCGTACATATAAACTAGTGAATGAGAACGCAGGTAATCAGGTATGATAGATTTACTAAGCTAAAAACGTGAATTAAAGCCATACTAGTCACATAATAGAAACAAAATGAACGAATAATCTACCGTAAAATTGGTCAGAGAAAGTGATACGCACAGTTACGTGAATTGACATTTAACATTCATTTACAGATTAGGTACACGGGTAACGACCCTAAAAATCGATCTCAAGTTACAAAGAATTGGAATGTGGTAACATTGTTTCATTTGATTGGCTGCTTCGTTAAGTCCCTAAGTCCAATGCCCGTAGGTTCGATCTAAAACAGTCCATAATATGCGAAAATAATATTCGGTACACTAGTAGTTGGCCTAACTTACATATGCACATTCCGATAACACGGACACAAACATATAAAGAAACACTTGTACAGGACTGCGTCTAAACTACCCCTCCAAAATAGCACAGACTCTAATCATATGGGTCCGCGCCCCTAAGCAACGGACAAGAGCAAAACCTTGCTTCTCTAAAATTATCCGGCGGTCTATGGTATCCCCGTTACTCAACCAAGGATAACACCATAAGACAAAACAATAAATTCACTGGGCAACAATAAACAACAAAAGGTAAATATACATAAATCACACATGCAAATTAAAACACACGCTAATATGCACTGAAGTTATAGAGGCGCCGGGACTCGATTTCGACATATTATTTTTTTTGCTAGTTGCTTTACGTCGCACAGACACAGATAGGTCTTATGGCGACGATGAGACAGGGAAGGGCTAGGAGTAGGAGGGAAGCGGCCGTGGCCTTAATTAAGGTACAACCCCAGCATTTGCCTGGTGTGAAAATGGGAAACCACGGAAAACCATCTTCATAGCTGCCAACAGTGGGGTTCGAACCTACTATCTCCCGATTACTGGATAGCGGCCGCACTTAAGCGACTGCAGCTATCGAGCTCGGTCCGGCATATTCTAGCTCTGAAGATTGCATGTCTCAACAAGACACAGCACAATCGTATCTCTACAAGGCAAGGGACATCAGCTGGTAGGCAACCAACATTTAAATATTTGGGGCTGGCAGTTGATAATTCATGGAAAAACGGTATCTGTTATAAACACATTCGCTGGTAGTAAAGCTCGGCGCTTCACCTACAGCTGACCTTGGGATTCTCTACCTGGGAAATAATAACTGTTCGGTGCCTCGCCGAATTCCTTGTTTCTGCACAATGGCACAACATTCTCTCTGACAAAATAACACACAGCCCACACGTTCACGCGCATAATCACAGGCTGAATTATCAATACACATATAGATCAGGGCTCCCAGTAAAACAGTATGGCGTCATAGCCTTTCTCATATCATTTTAGCCCCGTCAATATCTTACGGTAATTCTAGCCTCACACATAAAATGTTCTTGATTCGATAACCATTACATACATGAACTTACCTACCATCCATAGTTGAAGACCCTCTTCTGTATTCAACGGTGCATATAAATCTACTGTAAACTCCTTGCAGCTGAAAACACATGCTTCATGCATAAAAAACATCCTGGTCGTATGCTGTCACTAATCTACTCCATACATTATCGCAACGCTGACAGCGAGCAGCTCATTTGGTATTAAGAAGAATCTTCCCCCAACATCTCTATCAATAATCAACTCATATCGGAATAAATAATATTAACACAAAAATAACACACCTATATCTAAACTATTTTATCCGTTGTTCCCATTTAATTTATATATACACACTTAGCTCGGGGCTTAACCATGAAAACAGACCTGAACGTTTTTAATTTCACCATAACTGAACAAAGCAAATGCCGCACTGGCTTACATTTAATAATTAATTGACTGAAAAGTAAGCCTATACTAGTGTATGAATAGTACTTTACATGCTTATAGAACATAAGGACTTAGCAACCATCTCCCTATCAGCGACGAATCACATGACCGCTATGTCATGCATGCCTAGCCCATGTTAACCAAGCTCAGTACGGGGTTGATGGTCCTCGCCCGGAGTCCTGAATACACCACGGTTGTAGTCTGCTTGATCCTAGTTTAGTCTGGTTTGGTGATTTACTTCAGAACACCTACTTCACCGCTTAGCGTGATCGTACACAAGATTTCACCTTAGTGTTAGGCTACCATTGACTATAGCCTCCGCGCATATTTTAGTCCCAGTCTGGGCGTCACTAATTATGGGAGCTAGCCTGGTTGAAATAAGTCCTTCACAGCGGTTATACATTATCTGGGTCGCACACGTTACTACCGCGATCCGCGTACGCGTTATAAATGTTTATGCTGCTTGATATATTTACTAGCTCTTGTGAGCTAACTCACGGCGATTGAATAATAGGCTTACCACAGTTTCACAAATACATGTATCTAATAAGTTCGCGAAGTACGCCACGTTGCAGTTGGCGTTTCAGAACAGCGAATGAATATAGAGTGAGAACTAACTATCACTGACGACTGATAATCACAGAGTACTGAGAATCAATGAGTTCCTGTAACACGAAGGAGAGTCACTGAACGAATGAGAAACAATGAGCGAATGAGAGTTACTGCGTTTCTGTAACATGACTGAGAATCAATGAGCGAATGAGAAAGCTTCATCCCTCGGAGCAACCTTTTATAGCCTTAAGAAGACGCCGAGCTCGAGGTAATTCCCCGCCTAACACGGTGTTCGCCTTTGTGACGCCTCCTGCAAATAGGCACTTCGCTCAAGTGAGAACAAGTAAATAATTTTAGCGACTCCTGTCCTTCGATAATTTGTTCTTAATTATGTGTAGAGTGAGATCTGTGGAATTTAGCTTAGTGGCGGATTTATTGATTTAAATTCAGACGATTCCAGCCCTAGGAGAGAGAGGTTTGTCAACCTGCGACAATTGTTCTGTAGATCCCCTCGTTTAAATCTGACCCCCTCCAGGTTGCAGCGGTTGGGCTTGGTGATATATTAGGGGTCTGTATCAGGGGCGGCCGTAACTTATGTGCAGAAGTGCTGCAGCACATTGCCTATTGGAAAAATAAGTGTTTTAAAATGTTATCTACACTCAAGTACAGTGCATTGAAAAAGACGTCAGAAAAACAATAGGAAATGATTCAACTCACCTCACAACCAGGTAACTACTGGTGCGCTCCACGAAGGGTGCTGTGCGATCACAGCTCAGCGAGACTTTCTAAGCTTTTAGCCAGAAACCAGGAACTCTGCGTTTTGCGCATGCGTGCCGAACTTTTCCTATACAAAGAGAATGATTTCCGATAGGCTGTAGAAACCACAGCCAAGACATCACTTCACAGCGATTCTTCGTTCGACCACAGAGAGGCAGCACTAGCACTAGTCACACTTGCAGTACGACCGATATGAGAAAGTGGCAGCTGGCACCCTCTTGACTCAGCGGTAGTATTTAACAGGGGATCGCTCAAAGCAAACGTGAAAACAAAATACTGTAGAGTTGTTCCCTCCAGGTCTTTTAATACCAAAGAGGATAGAATACTACCAACTAGACTATTCCATAGCCACATTTGTAAATCGATGAATTATAAAAATTGTACTTTTAAAATCACAGCAATAGAACCCGCTTTTGACATTGTACTTTTAATATTGTCAAAATAAGGACATGATATTGTCATTTTCTTTAATTAAAAATGTCTAGTTTATAAATGTAACTATAAAAACATAACATGTGATTTTGCATTACGACGTTGCTGGTTTTATTTCAATGATGTTGGTAACATTGAGAAGTTCTGTTTTTGCACGCTCACACCAAGTGTTTGAGTTCGCGAATATTTTGCCATTGCATGTGTTATTGTGTGTTTAATTATATAGTGTTATTTTTTTATGAGGAATATGTATATGTGTTGGGGTTGTTTGCGTGTTTGTTCAGTGTGAAAAACTCAGCGGAGAGCCTCTTGAAAACCACATACCGGTATGTTTCTAAATATTTTTATTTTTGGAGTTGGGATGGGTTACAGCACACAACTGATTTTCTGCACCAGCCGTCACTGGTCTGCATGAATGAATTCACGGCTTGCGGCTTAATCCAACTCAAGGAATTAGTTCCTTTCCGCCCAATACAGGGTTATCATGGCCTATAGCATGTCCATCCACGGTTCCTGCCTTCACTCCCTGCGACTCTATGACGCGCTAAATAAAATTATGCCACAGTGTTCTAATAAATAACTTGAGGTATATTACGATATGGCTCAGTTTGTAAAATGTCAACCTTTACCTCTTTGTCCAAATTAGCTCAGAGAGCATCAAAAACTTACCACTTTGTAGCTTTTTTCTTTTTCAATTTTGATGTTTACAATACGCCCCGCCCGCTACATCCCACAAACCCGGGTACTTGTTCGTTCTCTTTACAGTTTTTGGCCCCACACTTCCAACTCCTAATCGCCACTACTTAGTTATACGATTATATTACTCACACTACTTGCTATAGGCCAAAAACAGTTACCTATTATTGATGATACAACAATAAACGCGAGCAACTGTTTGGACTGATATTGCTCAGACAGAATATAAAAATAGAATGATCAAGTCTACACCTCACGGTAAGAAGTTAGCATATTCATTAATATGAAATCTCATAGCTAACGGGGTTTAGTCCACATCGACTTCATGAAGAGATTCGTTGAGAGGAAAACCTTGCTGTCTGACGCACAGCTGTCCCACTGAACTTCATGATATTTTCCCTCGGAAAGTAATTATCGCTTTGCGAACAGTCAGTGAGAAAATCGGACGTTTCTATGAACTTACGTTAGCACGCGCTCTGAGTAGAAATTACCCGACACTGAAATCAACATACAAACGCATCAAAAGCTCGAATACCACAGATGTAAGGAAAATATGAAGCCATCAAGAGTCCGTTGGGAAAGTAGCGAAGCGTAGAAAGTAGAATACCTGTTAGACTAGGAATTATTCAGAACTGATTTTGCCATGGGTAAAATGATACTGGTACTGGCTTGCTGGGAACAAGATATAACTTTCTCTGCTTTTTAAATTTAAGATGAAAAACAAACAAATAAATTAATGCACATATGTTATTGTCCTTTCATGACAGGGGCTTGAGCATCAAGGTCAACAACCACATGTACTCAGTAAGTGCAAAGATTTGTCTGATAACGTGATAACCTGTGTAATTGTAGTAATTGTATTAATGTGTGTGTTTTGTAATCAGGGAGAGGATTGGGAAGGAGGCGGACAACGCACTATGCTTGCCACAGAGTTATAAGATTTTAAATTATGAAAGGAACCGTACACATTTCAGTTTCGTTATAACTAAACTAAGACTAAATATAAGGCGTACTTCTGCAAAAAACAAACGGACAATTCATTTTACCTGTATACAGGGAAATTATTGTATATATAACAATATTGTCCTGCCACTGCAGAGGACTCTGAAGTCATGTCACTACATTTCACAATAGATTCGAATAAATAAAACGTCTAAAGCTGACAAATGTACAATGTAAAGTCTATAAGACAACAAAATATAAGCTTACATCATTATCCAAACTAAATTATAGAACTAAAAACGTGTAATTGTTGCTAGGTATACAGTCGTAGTTCAGCTGTTCCCAGTCATGTGTGTTGCTTGTTTGTTCTAAATTCTGTAATTATTTATAAAGAGTATTGTATTAATGTTCGATTCATATGTATTAACTCAGCTCAGCCAGTAACAAATTTTCAAGAAGGATTCCCAAATGTAGATGTCCCAAGTCTTAAAACAGTCCATTATATGTACAATAAATTTTAGGAAACTGGAAGTATCCAGCCGAAGAAACCACAAATTCAGCGTAGGCTTCTGCCCCTCAGGTAACATTAACATCGGTGATCGCTTGGAAAATTCTCTTAAAAATCACCTCATCTTCTTGCAGAACAAGTGGGAATTTTATTTGTGTCTCTGCAAAGGTTACTCAATTATTATACTTAACATCGTATAAAATAACTGCGGCACATGCTCTTCAACCAAGATACCCTGTACGTAGGCGCGTATTTTGTGAATAGAGTCTGGAAAATGTATAGAATGGACAAATAGAGCCACATTTCTTCATCTACTTGGACGAGAACAGGTTCTATATCTGTGGTTATGTGTGTACAAAAAACAATCGTTTCTGGAGTTGAACTGACAATGTACAGTACATTAAGTGCCCCTTCATGTCGCAGACATCGGTGATTCGTCAGGGGTGAAATAATCACAGGACCAATTTATGTTAGAATACAGTTAATCCTATCTATTAAGCAAAGCAAAGCAAAGTCACCTCCGTACAGGCCATGAAGGCCGTTGGAGTAGTGGAAGGTAAAGGCTTCCGCCATTGTTAACCTCGGCACGTGATGGGGTAGAGAAGTTAGCTCTACGCCCCGCCGCCTTTGCCCCCAGGAATTAACCTGGTACTCATTTTTGGTGTAGGCTGAGTGAACCTCAGGGCCATGTGCACCTCCAGAAGTGGAAATCTCGTTTCTTAAATTGTTACGACTTCCTGACGGGGATTCGAACCCACGTCCTTCCGGGCGAACCGTGCACGTCTTTACCGCCTCGGCCAGGCAGCCTCTAATCCTATCTATTACTTATGTTAATACTGTACAAGCCTAATATTTTAAGACAATTGGACTACATGGAGTCTGATTTTGCGTTTTTTCAGCGGGGCTGCTACTGCTCACCCTGCGAAAAATTTCATGAGTGTTTCCACAAAACAGAGTTAGACTACTAGTAGGGAATTATGGCCCATCGGTCCGCCGATTTATCCACCTGGAATTGTTGTCTCTGGAGTAAAATAAAATGCCGTATAAAAGACTAACCTGCACACCATTCATGAATTGACCCATTATATTCTTCATGAAATTGCCAGGGACTCGTCAGCGTGAACTGCAGCAAGTGATGAATAATTTCCTAATGAGGTCCCAAAAATGTGTGGAGAATAAAAACGGACAATTTCAACACCTTCTTTCATGATTGCTAAGTAATAAACATTTTGTATAAATTGTTTGTGTTACTGTTGCATGTTTTACTTTCCCGCTACTGAGCTCGACCCACACACATAAAATGAACGAGCACACACTCATAGTAAAAACACCGCGTGCCGGAGAAAAGCGTATCTGATCAACTTGTATTAAGTGCGCAGCTGGGGGAGCGCGGAGTGTCTTTTGTGAATGAGTTTTGGATCATTCAATCATTTATGAACCAGTTGCCAGTGGATGCAAGCAGTTACGAGATGGTCGTGAGTCCATGACGAGAACTGAGTCTGAAGGCTACGTGGAGTACGAGAAGGCTTGTTAGTTCTGAAGCAAACGGTTACGGAACAACACTGTGCTGTGAGATGCCATGTTGGAGATCAGGAGATCGACGCACCAAAGGGCTGAGTGTTGGACCAAGTCCGTGAGTAAACACTGTGTCGGGTGGAAAACGCGAGCGAATGTATTTAAATAGTACGTACATACAAACATACATACATACATACATTCATTATAGATTATTATGATTTTCATCGTTTAGTTTCTGTGAATTAATCAAACGTCACCATAATTTTCTGGTTTCGTTCAGTTCCATACGTCTATGAATCACTATAAACTGAGCTTAACCATCGTCACCTTTGTCTCTATTTCTCTTATCCTCCATCATCAAGTCCATAATTCTCCATTTGTAAAACATGACCCCACCACCGAGACTGGTTTTGTAGTTGCATACGTCGAGTTGACCTTTTCATCCTCATTCCAAATACCCTCCAGACATTGTTCTCACCTGTTTGTACCAGTAGTCATAATCGCTAATTTTATATCTGTTATTTCTAAATTATGAGAAA
Source organism: Anabrus simplex (assembly GCF_040414725.1). NCBI lineage: Eukaryota > Metazoa > Arthropoda > Insecta > Orthoptera > Tettigoniidae > Anabrus > Anabrus simplex. Next base: position 305,890,265 of record NC_090265.1, on the reverse strand, counting down.
GATATCCTTAGTCCACCCACCTTTCATTCCTATACAGCCTAATTCCTTCTAAAAAAAAGACCGATGTATAGATAGTTTCACCCGGGAGCTTGCTGCATTCTTCTTTGTTTTTTTATGAACGTGAGTGTATTTCCGAACTGATATTCAGTCTCCTTAGATTTCTTCCGTACTGGCATCACTTTTAAAATGCTGTTTTTTATATATTACTCCCTGCACCTAATTTCAAATGCTCCAAGATATTAGACTGCAGGCTTTAAGCATAGTCTGACATAAAGAGCAAGTTGTCGGCATTAGCCAAACTGCGTGCATTTCCACCCAGATGAATTCCTCTCTGTTCAGTAAATGAGCCATGTAAACACTGCATAAGATTTCACTCCTGTGAACGGCCTTCTGTAACCCTGCAACTTGAACAAAGATCTCATTCTACCATCATTTCTCAATACGGCCCGATTGTCAGCATACGTGACATTTATTGCCTGAAATAATCTTCCCCTAATCCCATAATCGCCTAGTATGGCTAAACATACTGTATTTCCCGTTGGTAATCTGTCTTGAGCTCTAACTAGATCTGCTAATCATAAGCAATACCACTCAAAGCATTTTCTAGTTACTTGACGCATAAGGAAAGTATGGTCCTGACAGCTCCTCTGTGGTCCGAAACCACACTGGCTTTCATCTAACTTTCTCTTCATCACTAACCGCACCCTCCTTTCCAAAATGCCAGTGTATACCTTACCTGGTATAATAATCAATGAAATACCTCGATACTTGTTGCAATCTTTAATGTCAACTTGCTTATACATAGGTGCAATTATTTCTTTCTTCAAATCAGAAGCATGGAAATCCCATTACTCTAATGATGCCATTTAATCCCTGCTTTACCACTAGGCCTATATTTCGTCTAATTTCATCAATTCCTGCTGCTTTATGACAATGCATCCTTTCTACTTCACCGAGTGTAACTACGCTCTCATCATTGTTTTCATCCTCAACAGCAGTTCAATAAAATTAGTCGATATAAATATACGCTATCCCACTGAGTCATGATTTATTCTTAAGCCCATTGATAACCCACCACTATCAATATACTCCTGTTCCGTATTTTCACATTAATTTTATGAAACGGGATTGGATGTTGGTCACATTTGATATTAGCGAACAAAATTATGAATTTACATACATAGGCTACATACATACATACATACATACATACATACATACATACATACATACATACATACATACATACATACATCTTCATCGTACGCTGTTATGCCTTTCAAGCGTTCAGTCTGCAAGCCTCTGTGAATTTATTAAACGCCCGCCACAACCCGCTATTTGTAAGTAGCTCTGTGGCGTCGTTTAGTTCTTCACCTATTACCTATGCCTTTCTGCTATGGGCTAGAGCAATTTTTTTACTTTCATTGACCTGTCTCAGTCTTACCCTTGGCTTTGACAATATGAAGGTGACTGAGGTATGAACAATGCTAGTAATACCATTCCTTATGCAGTCAGTCCCTGCTATGAATGGTGTGACAATGTTGGCCATAGGGTCGGTTGCTGCATGCATTTCAGTGGGCTTGGCAGACTGATATGTAATAGCAACTTCTGGCTCGGTGAGGACAACGGGAACCTACCTCGCTCCTCATTTTCCTAGTACGCCTCTTCAGTGATGCCTAGGCCATCTACGACACTGATGGCAGAGCTGTTGAGGATCCAACCAGACTTAGGGCTGAGGACCGTACAAACAAACACACATACATACATACATACATACATACATACATACATACATACATACATACATACATACATACATACATACATACATACATACATACATACATACATACATACATACTGTACCCTACAGGGCATAAACAACACTGCAAGGTCGATCTTACCTTCTTACCTGTTATTTGATGAATGCGCCAGCCCAACTGCAGTCGGCAGGAAAGGTCGTTTACAGGGTTCTTGTGAACGAGAGTAGGGAGATAAAAAAAAATAATTGTTCTATACATATGCCTACGAAATGAGGAACACAAACGCATTTACTGACATTTTGAGCTAAAGTTGTGTATTCTTAAACCAACATTTCTTTTCCTTTATATTACAATTGATTGCACTAATAGTGCTAAAATGGATGCCCAAAGGCTCACATCATGAATCCAAAGATAAACATCAAAAAAATATACACTAGCTGGTTAATTGTCGTGCGGAGAATCGATAAGTGAACCCAAGAAACAAATGTGTCCTTACTCGGAACAGCCTCGCTGTACCTGCACATAAAGTATATGATGCCAGGGTGAGAAATTGTCCTGCAGAAATAAAGTCACAAACAAAAGGTCCCCACACATATTTGGGAAAGTGCACACAACAAAGATAGTAAGTTTGAACCTATAACTACAGGCATATCCTATCTAATCTCGCATGAAAAATATACCTTTTTATGGATAAGAACCAAGGTCCATTAAAACAAACGTTATATTACCAACATGTACTGATTAAGCGAGATTTCTTAGTGCCCAGTTTCTACTTAACGCATCGCCATTTACAACAAAATAAAGAAAGTAAGAGAAAAAGAAAGGATGAATGAAACGAAGCCTCCTTCGCATGCCTATCTCGCCTGCGAGAAGGAATTCCTCCCCACCCTTTCTGTCTATTTAAAAATGGCTGCGAGGCTCCCTGCTGTGCAAGCAGGGGAAACGACCTCCGAGACATGGGGCCGTGAAACACACCCTCGCACAACAAAAATAAAAACATAGCCTAGTTTCAAACATGCGGAGCTCTGCTCTACCTCGACCTTGTCTCGACACATGACGAAGATCGCCACAAATAAATGAGTGAGGAAATCACATACGTATCTGCACTATCCAAAGTCCGTGACAGACCGCCCTGGGTCTCGATTATACCATCTGGAGTAATACACATTGTTATACACATCCATCTCGCCGTCAGCCCAATGCGACGTGTTCCTATCGACCCTCAAATCTAGGGTTCAATCCCTTACTTGGCAGAGTATGAGGGGTCGCAAATATACGTGACATAGCCTACGGTGTATTTTCATTACACTCACAGACAATCCAACTCAATATAAACATGAAGTAAACAATTAAATCCAGGCCGCATGCGTGCTCTACATTATGCAGACAGATTCCCTTCCCAACATAAGGGTACTCTATCATAACAACCTATAATTACAAGCAGATATCGACTGATGCCGGGCACTAAGAAACATTGATTTAAGCTCGTACATAAGCTTCCCTACGACTATGTGTACAGTCACACTATCATTTAAACTACCTTAATCCTTGCTTACTATAAACAATAAAATAAAATGTATATGCCTTACCCTAAATTATATAAAGGAAATACCTTAATAAATGGCCTAATGGGCCGTAACCCTATTCCTTACTATATTTACAAATTAATCACCGTAATTCTGCATAACAACCCCCCAACCCTACACATATATATTAATTGTTGTTCACTTATCTATCATCTTGGAGACCTCTTCCTCACCGTCCGGGTTGACTGTGGATGCTTAAGCAGTCATGGCGGCAGCGTTGTCCCAGATCGATCCCTTAGGTCCCGTCTTCCAGTGTACCATGGTCATGATGTCCTTTTCCGCCTGGGTAGCCCGTTGGTCGTCTTCTTGGGGTCGCGGACGGCAGTTCGTAACACCAGTCTCCTGCACACCTCACCGCTCTTCACTAAAATGACATGCTCAGTTTATTCACAGCACAGCACCTCCTGATCTATTTACTCCCTTTGACATGGGAATCAATACTGGATATCTGGAATCTCGAAACTGACTCCACTCCACTAATCTAGCCTTCTACCTCTGACCAACTATCCTAGCTTATTGTTACGGGTATTTTATTTTTATTTTTGTACCCGTCGCTACTCCTCTCTCATCGCCTCATAATGAAAGTCTACACAGGTAGCACACTTTGCGTCAAATACTAAACACTCGTCGGTCTCACCGCACATGTCTACATATTGTCCTTCACTTAAATTGCTACCGGGAACTTTACAAATCTCTGAATTATTGAATCACATTATCGCCACAACACTTATTATTCACAGTCTTTGTCTTAAACAAAGGTTTCTGGCGCGACTATCAGCAGAAACGCGACGTGCACGGAGAGCGATCTTATCGTGGACTGAATACCTCCTTCCACCGTTCTCTGCTCTTATAGAATCCAGGAACCCACGCGACTCGCTGGGAAGTCCCGGGAAACAACTTGAGATTGGTATGTGGCCTCGAAACATTTTCTCACGGCAGTCGGCCTCCCACGTAGTTATTTATTCGATTATATATTAATATACTTTAAGGTATCTATGGCTTCGGAAAATTCTGGTACCGATTTCCATCCTATTACTTTCCTGTAAAACCTTCAAACATAGGAATTACGACTCAATTTCCATAGCGTGGTGAGCCTGTCTGTTCCCGCTGAAAATCTCTGTTAAGATGGCAGGTCTCTCCCCCAGACAAAATCCCATCTCTCTTTCTCTCTTCCTCACATATTCTTACTTCGTCACACATGACCACGCCTTGCCTCGGGAAATCACCTTCTCGATTCCCGCGCTCTGTATACAATCACGCCCACACAAGCGGCGCCCTACTGCAAAATTATTACTGCGTTAAATATCCATTCTCACCGCTCAGTATAATGGTACAATACATACATACATACACCTCTTACCCTGAAATAATTAAAAACAGAGTCCACCGGACGAGTTGGCCGTGCGGTTAGGGGCGCGCAGCTGTGAGCTTGCATCCGGGAGATAGTGCGTTCGAATCCCACTGTCGGCAGCGCTGAAGACGGTTTTCCGTGGTTTCTCATTTTCACACCAGGCAAATGCTGGGGCTGCACCTTAATTAAGGCCGCGGCCTCTTCCTTCCAACTCCTAGACCTTTCCTATCCCATCGTCCCCATCAGACCTATCTGTGGCTGTGAGCTTGCATCCGGGAGATAGTAGGTTCGAATCCCACTATCGGCAGCCCTGAAGGTGGTTTTCCGTGGTTTCCCATTTTCACACCAGGCAAATGCTGGAGCTGTACCTTAATTAAGGCCATGGCCGCTTCCTTCCAACTCCTACGCCTTTCCTATCCCATCGTCGCCGTAAGACCTATCTGTGTCGGTGTGACGTAAAGCCCCTAGCAAAAATAAAAGACCTATCTGTGTCGGTGCGACGTAAAGCCGCTAGCAAGAAAAGCTGAGTCTAACCATGATCGTCTTGGTTTCCCTCTACTTCTCTTACCCTTCATGACCGGGTCCATTATCCTCCTAGGCACATAACCTATTTTCCTCCACCTCACATGACCACCACCTAACCCGGTTTATGCATACAGATTCATCACTCGAGTCCATTCGTAATATAGCCTTTATATTCTCATTCCGAGTATTCTCCTGCTATTGTTCTCATCTGTTTGTACCAGTGGCCATTCTGGCTAATTTCATATCGGCTATTTCTAACTAATGAATGAGATAGCATGAGTCCAGTCAGCTTTTACTCCCATAAAGCAAAAATGATCTGAAAACAGACTGATGTAAGGATAGTTTCGTCCGGGTGCTGACTTCCTTCTTACAGAATATTGTTGATCGCAACTTCGATCTCGCTGCATTAGCTTTTCAGCATCTTGATTCAATGTCACTCATAATACTACAATCCTAGAAGAATAACAAAACCTAAATACTTGAAATGATCTACCTGTTCCAGCTTTGAAATCCCAACCTGACATTCAATAATCTTTCTTACTGACGTTTTCAAAAACATTCAATGATCTCCATTTTGCGGGTCTGTGTAATTAATAGAGTCCATGAGGAACGAACACTGTTAGGCATAGTAGCACTGAACCGACATGGGAGATATGCCACTTATTCTGACGTAATGATATCGCTTCTCCTACGGTCGAGCGACGCTAGTTCACAGGAATTCACAGTTGGCTCCCCTAACGCTTACAGAGTTCAGAGCAATTGTCATGCTTTTGTGAAAATACAGTGTCCTTAATGTGATGGTAAGCCTAATAACATTGAACATGATATATTCGAGTCCAAATATTGGAAGTATTCATGTCATGATTCATATTTATTTCTAAAATACCGAGCTCGATAGCTGCAGTCGCTTAAGTGCGGCCAGTATCCAGTAATCGGGAGATAGTGAGTTCGAGCCCCACTGTCGGCAGCCCTGAAGATGGTTTTCCGTGGTTTCCCATTTTCTCACCAGGCAAATGCCGGGGCTGAACCTTAATTAAGGCCAAGGCCGCTTCCTTCCAATTCCTAGGCATTTCCTATCCCATCGTCGCCATAAGACATATCTGTGTCGGTGCGACGTAAAGCAAATAGAAAAAAAATATTTCTAAAATTTAAAATTTGAAGTAAGACAATACCGGAAATATGCGGAGGTCAATAATATCAGAGGCCTCTAGAGAATTAACCGCTAGTAGATTTACCGATTTGTGGACCGTTATAGCCGAATGCCATAGGCATTGGCTTCTCTGGAAGTCGACCGTGGTTCGAATCTCGGTCAATGTTTTAGGGATTACAGAAACGAAAAGACACTTTTCTGTGGTTCGGATTCCACGTAAAATGGAGGACCCATGGTTATGTCCGCGTAAAACAACACGCGTCCGCCTCTGTGGTGTAGTGGTTAGCGTGATTAGCAGCCATCCCCCAAGGCCTGCCACAAAATTTGGGAAAAAAATGTTACGAGGGCTGGAATGGCGTCCACTCAGCTTCGGGAGATCAACTGAGTAGAGCGGGTTTCAATTCCTACCTCAGCCATCCTCAAAGTGGGTTTCCGTGGTTTCCCACTTCTCCTCCAGGCAAATACCTGGATGGTATCTAACTTAAAGCCAAGGTCGCTTCCTTCCCTCAACCTTGTCTGTCCCTTGGAATCTTCCCATCCCACTACAAGGCATAACTGCTACAACATAACAGGTGAGGCCACCTTGGCGAGGTACCGGTCCTGTCCTCCAGTTGTATGGCCCGACCCAAAGTCTCACGCTCCAGGACACTGCCCTTGAGGCGGTAGAGGTGTGTCCCTCACTTAGTGTGAGGGAGAAACCAATCCTGGAGTGTAAACGGATTAAGAAGTAGAAAACTGCATGCTTTCGTGTTTGCTTAATTTCTTAGGCCTACTTGAACTACAAATTCCTTTTATCTTTTTTTTTTTTTTTTTGCTATTGCTTTACGTCGCACCGACACAGATAGGTCTTATGGCGACGATGGGTGAGGGAAGGACTGGGAGTGGGAAGGAAGCGGCCGTGTCCTTAATTAAGGTACAGCACCAGCATTTGCCTGGTGTGAAAATGGGAAACCACGGAAAACCATCTTCAGGGCTGCCGACAGTGGGGTTCGAACCTACTATCTCCCGAATACTGGATACTGAAGCGACTGCAGCTATCGAGCTCGGTACAACGACTTTCAAGGTGAAGTTATGGCATATCAGTGTTTCTCGAAACCTTAGATTTTAAGCAGATAGCATTATTTATTTACTGTATAGTATCTCAGAACATCCGTTCTTATATCGAAAGTTATTCCATTTCAGTTGCTATAACTTTGAAACTTGCATTTTAATTTTGAGGCACAATTCTCTTAGTTGTCACACCAACAGAACGGTAAAGAAAGTGATAATTAATCAGTAAAGCGATGAGAATATCACCAAGTAAAATTTTAGCGGGTGTTGTAATGCTTTGTTGTAAAGGAAACCTTTTCTAAGGAGTTTCCTGTCCATACAAATTCACCAACTTTAACCAAGAATGAACTTCCAATCTCGATCACAGGAATCACCCAGTTACCGTCGTTGGTGCTTGGTCTGTGACTGGCATTAATTTACATATTCGTGGTGTGCTCCCAGCGACTTTGTGTACTATGGGATCTGAAGCAATAGGAATCCTGGGTGCTGTTATGTTTACACTTATATCCAATGGAAAAATACTTGGTTTGCTGTATCCCACACCGCAGCCAATCAATGCACGCTGACAGCACGCTCATCTTCCCTTAGAGATATATCATTATCCTTTTAAAGAAAGTGTATCGTTATAATTGCTCAAATTACGCCCATTTTATGAAGTAAAATACAGTGTAAATTAGGCACCATTCGTTTATGACAACACTGGACAGACTGGGCTCAGCTGAAGTACGATGATGGAACAAAATCTCAATGTACGAGAGCATAAACTAGAAACACTGACTTTTTTCATAGAATTTTATATGTAATATTCAATATTTCTTGTAAAAAATCAAGTTTCCTTCAGTTTCAATAAGTTCGATAATTGGAATAATTCAATATAACTGTAAAAAATATTATACCACCCTGTGTGATCAAATCGTATTATGTTCGAAGAATTATTTCGATTTTCATCAAATCCATTTCTGAAATGATGATATTTTCCGTTGTTGTCTGGGCGCATGCTTCACACAGAACTACACTTTTTATGCTTTGTGATTGCTTCTTTTGACTACCGTGTAATGAATGTTTCACGTATTAATGTGGTGGAGGATAGTGTTGTATGTGATTTTCAGGAATGTTGGGGACAGCACTAATATACAGTCCCGATTAAAATATCTCGATTCGGCTGGGACTCGATCCCCGGGCCCCCACGGACCGAAGTCCAAGGCGCTGAACACTCAGCTGTGGAGCAGGACGATATCATGATCATATCCATGGGACCTCCAGTCTTACGTGATATTCGAGCCATAGGGATACAAAGTTTAATTTCAAAACCCGTCACACATTGGCTGGGATACGAACCACGGCGCCTTCGTGAAAAACCAATGACGACGTCGCTCGGCTATCATATCCCCACAAGTAATTGGCCCGGCTTGGGCTAGCATTCCCTCCACTAACTTATGCTGGGCACCTCTAGTGTTAGTCCTATCTGAACATCCTTAATGAACTCGCTTTATGGCAATAATTTTGTGAATCTTGATGAGTCCTTTAGTATCACACCTGTAATGACGTTTCCCTTCTCTACCGATACCCCAATTCTTCGAGGACTCGGAACTCCTCCACTTTCTCTTTTCGACTGACTTCCGGGAAGCTGATAGTATCGCTGTTTCACTCCTTGACACACCATAGTAACGGAAATAACGGAAGAATGAGAACAAAGAGAAAATATCAGGCAAATTAGCCAGGCGATTCGGTTTTCGAGTTGGCCTTAGGTAATTGAGGGGGTCGAATCGTACCGTCGACACCCCTGAAGGTGGTTTTCTGTAGTTTCTCATCACACCAAGTAAATGCTGTCACGGATGTTACATTCCAAATCTTATTCCTTTCTCATCCTTGCTTCACCGAAAACCTTCAATTTGTTGGTGCGATGTTAAACCATTAGCAAAAAAGGAAAAGAAAAGAAAGAATAAGAGGGAGAACAAGGATAGAAGGAATGGGGGGAGACGATAGAAGGACGGAGATAATCCTTCGATGACGGAGAGTAGAAAGTAGGGTGGTTGGAATACTGTGAAGACATAATTATGAGCAGTAGAAAATTTGTTGTCAGTCGTGAATTACTTTCTAGATTTTCAGAGTGAAAAGAATGAAGTGCTATAGAAGTTTGTAGCGAAGACTGCTATATGGGTTGTCCTAAAGACACAGGAAGTGTATGGTGTATGGTGTATGGTGATGATGATGATGATGATGCTCTGTCCTCGTGAATAGCTACCGCCCATCCAACCTAACCTAAACATGGCGGTACTGCGCAAGGCAGTTCCACTCCCAATCAATACTCGCTGTGCGCGGGATGGAACAATTGTACCCTTCGTGCCCGCCCCGTCTTGACCCCGCAGCTTGCTTTAACCCTTTCGATCCTAACCTCCAGTTCGATTCTCGTTCTCATGAGCTATTGCTACTCGACATGGCATGTACAGTCTTCCTTTCTGCCCGCCCCCCCCCCCCCCCACCACTCGTTTTACCATAAAAGCTTCACACAAATCAAACAGCAGTAGTATACAAGAAGAGTACAATTTAATGCTACACATAAATTATTGGTTTGAAGTTATTTGTGTCAGTCGAGCCATGTAAGATATACGAAGAACGTTTCTCTGTTGAATTGTCAATGACCGAATAAAATATATCATATTTCGTTGAATTAGTTTGCGCTGCATTATTATGAAGAAATGAATACCATATTTATCTTGAGGAAGATTATATTAAATCATAGGGATGCAATTTATTCTGCATTCTTTAGTAATAAATTCATTAGCTGCCTCGCTAGGTCATAGGTAGAGGCGTGATTTTCCCGCATTCACGACAAACGCGACAAAACGTTTTTTGACGTTATTCTGAGACATCTTAACGAATCATATGATTCTGATTAAGAAATTAATAATTTTTTTCGCAAATTACAGTGAATTAAAGCGATAAGGCCACTTTAAAGCAAAATTTACTTATTTCGCGATATGTGCGAAACTCTATAGCGAAATTCATGGAAAATAACGAGCTTGAAATTGTATTACAATGTGAATTGTATGTGAAGAGAAATGGAAGAAAGAATAAGGGTCTCAATTCGACAGAAATACCATTAAGGTTTAATATTTTAGGAAATCCCTTAATGGTACGACCATATGGGATCAAGGGGTCATTTATTGCGTAATCTTCAATAGCGCTATGTTATATTCCCAATAAAGATTACATAAGGAATAATAAATGATTATCTATATTGTTTCTATTTATATATCTACTAGATGTAGTAGTACCCGGTGTTGCCCGAGTAGTTTTAGAATGTTTACCTTTAAGATTTGTATTACCAGTTAGTTACGAGTGAAGTGAATTTTTATAGAATTCCTTTTTGAGATGTTGATTTTACAATTTATTATGTAGTTTTAGAGTTATTTAGATGTGTTTGATTTCAATTTTTAAAGTTTTTTTTTTTTTTTGTAAAACTTTGACCTTGTGGAAGCTCGAATTGGGTGGGAAGTATTTGATTCTTTCAAAAAAAAAAAAAAGTGATAACTACAGTGTATGTAGTATACAGCATGTACCCGTCGCTCTATAGGTATGATGTACACGATTCCAACTGTCATCGAGACAGTAACCAATCAGCTTTGCGACCTCTAAAGCATTCGATTCAGCAATAATCTTGGTCATTTTATATTATTTACTTTTAACCCCATCAAAGACCCCGTCCCAATGGATGCTGAACGTGTATGGAAACAGTATCCAGAGCAACACATTACATCTTAGGGACACATAAACAATGGATTTGACATTAAAATCGGTCATTTCCCATTATTTTTACATGTCAACCCCTTCCATTCCCCTCGCCTTGCGAGTTTTTTCAGATTGTAAGTTGTATGTGCAACAAGTTTCGTTGAGAGCCATTCTGGAAATATACCCACATATATCCATAAACTCGGTTATTTTTACATTCTTTTTTACCCTTTCTCAACCTTCATTCCGACTGCAGCTGAAGTATGATTTAACAATCTATAATGTCACAGTTCTACTCAGTGACCTCATAAACAATATATCTGACATTAATATGAGTCATTTTCGGTTTTTTTTATTTCACCACCTCCCCTAGGATTGCTAGGGGTGTTTTACTAGACAGTATTTTTTCAGACAGTACATCATATGTGTAAAAATATTGTATGACGGCTATGCTGGGAGAAACACATATACATCCGTAATTTCTGCCATTTTGGACATTTTGGACATTTTCCTTTCCACCCCTTCTCATCTCCATGTCAATGGGGGCTGACAATGGACTTCAAAGATATCCGGAGTGTCATTATTCACCTCAGCGACCCCGAAATCTATGGACTGTGCATTAATATTTGTCGTTGTCTATTATTTTTACATTTCACCCCTCTTTCTGAATTTTTAATAATTCACCCCATCCCCTCGGGGTTCTATAGGTATCTTACCTCCATAGTAATTTCTTCCGGATAGTAAGTCATATGTGAGATTTGTGCTGGACAAAGCGGAGGGGAGACAGGTTTTTCTCCGGGTACTCCAGACTTCCCTGTAATGTTTCATTCCAGCAACAGTCTCGAATATCATTTCATTTCATCTGTCATTCATTGATCATGCCCCAGAGGAGTGCGACAGGCTTCGGCAGCCGGCACAATTCGTCCCCTCGCCGCTAGATGGGTGCTTTATTCATTCCATTCCTGACCCGGTCGAATGACTGGAAACAGGCTGTGGATTTTCATTTTCAGTAAATCATATGTGTGCCAAGTTTGGTTGAGAGGTATGCTACAACACACACACACACGTCCTTAAAGACGGTCTCTTTGGATATTTTCTTTTCTTCACCCTTTCTCAACCTCTGCCGACTGGGACTGAACTTTGTCATAACCAGCATTCGGAGTGTCAGAGTTCATCTCCGTGACTGTGGATTCTACGCAAATATTGGTCGTTTCCGGTTATTTGTACATTTCACCCCTACTCTAGAGGGCTAGGGTTTTCTTAACCCCAAGACATTTTTCCAGATGGTATGTCATACTTGCATCAGGTTTTTTCAGTGCTATGCTAAAACATACACACATATATGTCCCACATCTCTGTCATTTTGGAAATTTTGTTTTCCAACTTTTCTCATCCCCTATGCAAAAGGAGGCTGAACGTGGACTTCTAAAATATCCCGAGTCTCACTCTTCACCTCAGCGACCCCGTAAAGAATGGATTCGACACTATTATTGATAATAATAATAATAATTTAGGTCATTTGGAGATTTTCTTTTATTCACCCCTTCTCACCTCTCTGCCGATTGGGGCTCAACTTGGACTTAAACGACATCCGTAGTGTCACTATTTAATTCAGTGACCCCTAAAACTATGTATCCGACACTATTTTCGCCCTCGCTCCCACACAAAAGGGTGCTGAAAATGGACTTTAAAAAATCCGGAGTGTCACAATTCATCTCAGCGACACCGAAGACTATGGATTCGGCAATATTTTATATTTTTTTATATCTCATTTCTCGCTCACCCCTACCACAAAGGGGACTAAACTTAGACATATAAAAAATATAGTGTGTCTCAGCGGCCCCGAAAAGTATTGATTGGACACTATTTTCGATTATTTGTATATGTCATCCACTTCGCCCACCGAAAGGGGGTCGAACGTTGTCTTTAAAAAATCCGGAGTGTCACTATTCATCTCAGCGACCCCGAACACTATGGATTCAACACTGTTTTCCCCTCGCCGCCGCCCCACCACAAAGGGGGCTATGCTTGGAATTTTAAAAAATCCGGAGTGCCACTATTCATCTCAGTGACTCCAAAAACTATGGATTCGACACTATTTTCGATTACTTTTTTCATATCTCACCCCCTCGGCCCGTTCCCGTAAGGGATAACAATTCATGTCACTATTCATTTGAGCGACCCCGATGACTATGGACTCGACAATATTTTCAATTATTTTTATATCTCACCCCCACACGTGCTAGGGTTGTTGTATCTCCTGATAGCAAGGCATAAGTGTACCAAGTTTGGTTTAAATCACTCCCGTAGTCCCGAAAACTGTGGATTCAACACTACAGTAATATAGGTCAATTTTAGTTATATTTCATCCCCTTCCCTAGGGGATTTGGAGGTGTCTTGCCCCCAAAGTATAGTAGGTAATATGTGTACAAAGTTTAGTTGACAGCTATGCTGGACCATACACACAAAACTCAGTAATGTCTGTCACTTTGGACATTTTCTTTTGTTCACCCCGTCTCACCCCCTGCTAATTGGGGCTCAACTTGGACTTAAATGACATCCGGAGTGTCACCCTATTTATTTCAGTGAAATCGAAAATTATGGATTCGACACTATTTTCGGTTATTTGTATATCTCACCCCGTCCAATCCCTACACCTAGTGGTGCTAAAGTCATAGCCCCACGTGCTTTTATCTCCTGATAATTAGTCATAAGTGTACCAAGTTTGGTTGAAATCGCTCCAATAGTCCTTAAAACTACGGATAGTTATATTTCACTCACCCCCCCCCCCCTCGTGGAGTGTTTTGCCCCAGCATCATTTTCCATAGATAAGTAATATTTGTACCATATTTGATTGACAGCTATGCTGGAGAATATACATATTCATCCATAATCTCGGTCTTTTTGATCATTTTATTTCTTTACCTTGAACTTAAAAAAAAATCCGGAGTGGTACTATTTACCTCAGCGACCCCTAAAACTATGGAATCTATACTATTTTCGATTATTTTTATATCTCACCCCCCTCGCTCCTCCATCCAAAAGGGGACTGAACATGGAATTTAAAAATATCTGGAGTGGTACAATTTATCTCTGCGACCGTGAAAACTATGGATTCAACACCATTTTCGATTATTTTAATGTCACTCCCCCATCGCTCCCCACCCAAAAGGGGACTGAACTTGGAATTTAAAAAAAAATGGAATGGTACTATTCATCTCAGCGACACCGAAAACTGTGGATTGAACACTATTTTCGATTATTTTTATATCTCTCTCCCCCTCGTCCTCAACCCAAAAGGGGATGAACTTGGGCTTTAAAACATCCGGAACATCACTATTATCTCAGCGACCCCGAAAACTATGGATTCGACACCATTTTCGATTACTTGTATTCCTCACTCCCCTGACCCCCACCCCTAAGTGTGCTAGGGATGGCTTACCCCCACAGTGCTCGTCTGCAGACAGTTAGTCGTAAGTGTACCAAATTTGGTTGAATTGCTCCAGTGGTTTAGGAGGAGATGTGTCATTTACACACATTCATCTATTTTAATACATAGTAAGATAAGATTTTTCACATGAATAATTCAAAAATCGCATGAACGAGACTTTTTATGAATAATTTTAGAAACTCATTACAGTGAAATCCAAGCGATGGTTCAAGTCCTGTTTCGCGAAATAACGGGAAAATTGTTTCCTTTTCGCGAAATCGAACATAAATTATTGCGAGAAAGGAATGGCTCTAATCATAGGCAATATGTCCCAGCCATGATACCAGGTTTGCGGATTCAGTCCTTGTCTGGTTAGTCTGTTTATAGACGGTTGAATCACTGTCCAGGCTGTCGATTTTTGAAGGGTGGACGAAAGTGTCTAATATGTTATGCAACGTGATTGCCAATAAACCTACTGAGAGACATTGATACCTAAGGAAAAGTAGATTTTTGCTTCTCTTGTAAAATTAGTAAAACTGACTTAGGGAATTTTCATTCTTAGGGTTGCCTGCCTCAGTTTGTGCGACGTTAAGCCACTAGCAAGTAAAAGAAGTTGTTTCCTTATTCAGTGCCGTAGTCAGGATTATCGTACGCATCCAGAGATGGATTTATTCGGACTCGAATCCCGAAGATAGTTATAATTACAACTGTAACGTCTGAAGTGTACAGCTAATTTATAAATAACGTCTAGACCAGGATCTCTCAAACGCCTAAAATCACGCGCGTGCAAACTGAGGCGCAGAGGTCCTGTGCACAGTGTATCGGTCCCACTCGGCTCGGCTTAGCGTGTCGTCTAGGGGCGACTCGGCTAAGCTCTACTCAACTCGCCTCGGATTTGGAGCGCTACGGAGCAAGTGAGGAAGAGGGAGACAGGCGGAGCGAGCGAGACAGGCGAGGGGAAAGAGAGAGAAAGCGCTATTGCTCCAAATCAAGGAGTGGTGGTCTACATTCTGGTCAACCAAGCGAAGTCGTCTTTTTCACCGTGCACAGTGCAATGCACTGGTGCATGCACCCTGAGAGGCCCTGGTCTAGACCCAAGCATTTGTTCTTTTATGCGTAGTCTACTTTGTTCACTGAATAGCATAACCCACCTGCTGGCAATGATCGTTAAGGCGTCAAGTTGATATGGTCCTACAGCGTGATTAGTTGATTCGGGTCCCATTGGTGCAAAAAAAATGTCACCGTCACAACGTTGGCCGGCAGGCTAGGGGAGGTAGTGGATGCAATTTTTAATCACTAAATTGCGCACCAAAAGCCTAGATTAAATTTAGAAACCTCTCCGTATTGTTCATGTGCGGTGGGGACGTTTTCACTGTTGATGGTGTTATTTGACAGGAGTACTCTACGTGCTGACACCGAGTTTCACCCTCTCCGTACCTCATTATCACCACCTCACAACACCCAGTCATGCGGGTCACCCAACGACGTCAAAATACTTGTACCAGGCAAGCCGGACATGTCCTCGGACACTCGCGACACTAAATAAATAAATAAATAAATAAATACATAAATAAATAAATAAATAAATAAATAAATAAATAAATAAATAAATAAATAAATAAATAAATAAATAAATAAATAAATAAATAAAATATATAAATAAATAAATAAATAAATAAATAAATAAATAAATAAATCGTAGCATACTTGGCGTCCACCCAGCAAAATTTACATAGCCTATGTAAAGGTCCACTGCAATTTCCCTTCATTTATGATTAACAGTGCAATCGCAACATTGAATTTGGTGTACAGGTTACCTAAATGGCATATCTTCAAATCGTCTGCAATCTGATATCGGAAACCATATTATTGTTATTATTATCCGGCTCTTAGGCTGAATGGTCAGCGTCGAGGATTTCAGTACAGAGGGTCCTGGTTTCAATTCCGGACATGATATGGATTTTACCTGCACCTTGTTAATTCATCTGACTCGGGGACTGGGTTCTTGTGTTTGTACCGATATACGTCTCTCCATATTCACACAGCACACCATACCATACTATCAACCATCACAGAAACATGCAATAGTGAATACATCCCTCCACATAATGTTCAGAAAGGTCATCCGGGCATAAAATACGGCCAAGTCCACATGTTGGAAAGTGTTCGCAGCCGCCACCGCACCAGGATGTGGGAAAGGTGGAAGATTATTATTATTATTATTATTATTATTATTATTATTATTATTATTATTATTATTATTATTATTATTATTATTATTATTATTATTATTATTATTATTTCATGTTTACAATTTGCTTTACGTCGCACCGATACAGATAGGTCTTATGGCGACGACGGAATAGAAAAGTCCTCGGAATAGGAGGAAAGCGGTCGTGACCTAATTAAGGTACAGCCCCATCATTTTCCTTGTGTGAAAATGGGAAACCACGGAAACCAGCTTCAGAGTTGCCGACAGTGGGGTTCGAGCCCACTATATCCTGGATGCAAGCTCACAGCTGAACGTCCCTAACGGCATGGCCAACTCGCCCTGTATATTTTTATTATTATTACCGTGTAGCCATAATCATCAATCGGGTTCGTACCTGATCGTCGGCAGCCCTCAGGAAGGCAAAAGTTGGGGCCATGGTCTCTTCCTTCCTACTTCCAGCCCTTTCCTATTTCAGTCACTGAAATTCTGAATTGTCGTGTGACGTTTATCCCCTCTAATAATAATAATAATAATAATAATAATAATAATAATAATAATAATAATATGGCCTCAACTACCGTATGCACAAATGTTGATATGACGCTCTTTAGGCTGTCTCCATGTCGATCTTGAAGTTCAGTTTTATTATACCAGATTGTAGAGAAACCAGAATTCTATTGGCTACTGCTGAATTTCAATTAATTTTGTCGGGTAAAGATTGAATATGTCACTACAAATCATCTATTTGCGACTTCGCGCAACATGGATTTCCGCCCTTCAAAAACCAAAATACATCTGCTAGGCTTAGACCAGCTATCTTGCGTTTTGGATGCTGTTCCTCAGAGGTAGCCCTTTCAACGATAACATTTGCAAATTTGAAAATCTGTATCTATGTGTGATGGAATCATGAACATCGAGACCCACGATGTGTACGTGGGGGTAGGGGGGGGGGGGGAGGGGGTCGACCCATAGGGACATGCCCTTCCATTTGAAAGACTTCGCTGACACCGACCGGAACTCTAAATGTTGGCTAATGAGAAGCTAGCGGCCATGTCACTGAGCTTTTACGTCGATCATAGTAGTAACAATGATTACGAGCGACGTTGATGAGCATTAAAATACACTTAGTGACAACTCCGGGCTGATTTAAGCCATCTCCCCATCCCCAGTGGGAGAGATAACACGTTTTTGGAATAAAATAGGCCTAACTCAAAATTCAGACAAATGTCTGGAACGGTTTTTCTTTTTCAGTATATATGATACTGTTGGTCAAAATAACTGAGTATAGTGTAGAAAAAAAAAACGATTTGAAACATTCAAATCGTCCAAGAAACCAAAAGAGCACAAGAGTCTACTTCAAACAGAAGGAAGAAATCCACTTTCCATATGGAGAATTTTCAACGTTGCAATAGTAAAATCATCTTGTCGTTATTCGTAGTTAAGATGATTCACAGATTACTTCATTCAATGAAGTATGACCCCTCACCTGGCCACAATGCAATATCTAGTCAACTACGAGTGAACTATATGGTTCAGCTGACAGAATCTGACAGCTCAGGACTATATCATATACCACTTTTGTGCAATTCATTGGCTGTGAAGTTGCATTCGTGGGTTCCATCTCAGTCTAAGTATCCAAGTTTTGAAGAGAGGGTGGAAAAATATTCGCACTCACCACCATTTTAAGCATGTTGAAGGCTTGTGGTGGCGTAATCCGCATCAACATTTCGTTAGTGAATTTTCAACATTTTGTCGGATTGCACCTAATGATATATTTTACAGTACTTGCCATTACCGTGAGATATCGAATGCCATTGGACATCTTTCTTCCATTAAAAATCTTATCGTCTTAAGTCTGCGATCTTGGCATGCGGACACCGAATCTTTACCTCTGATTCACAAAGAGAACTATTTAACACAGACAAGTGCTGCACACAATGGTAATTACCAATTATATTTGTTCAACATTCCTTGAGCTATGTTCGTTGTTAGAGACGCCGATGTGACTTAATTTTAACGCAAAAAATAATTCTTGAACATGCTAGTAATCTAGTGACAAAGAGTGTATGGTACGTAAGCATACATGACTGCGCCAGAAGGCTAATTGACAATTCACTCTGTCAACATTAGGGAGAAGAGGAAAAAGGTAGATCAAGATATCGATTGAAACGTAACTCATTTTACTTTCTCAAGTATGTGAGTTGTAGAAGTGTAGGTTGTAATTATCTGATCAGGTGCTAATTGAATTACTGGTGGAAAGGATAATGCCCTGATAAGTCTACACGACGCCACGGCTGTCCGCGCTTGTTACCGCTGAATAGAGAAATAGCGAGAGCTATATGCATCGTAGTTGTATGGTTTCAGGGTGACGTTCCATTATCGGAAACGCTTGTATCTGACAGGTATCTGCCAGAAGGAAGAAAGGCCCGATGTAATGGAGAAAACGCCTCTCCATAGCGATCTCCGTCAAGCCTTCTATTCTCGTATTGTGTGAGTTTAGCACACTTTGAGTAATTTGTTCCCAAATGACACCTTGACAGGAATGGATCCTGGGCTAACATATTATATGCAGTTATGTGTTTGGAATGTTTAAAAATAGCACTCGCCACTAATCGCTGAAGGTACATTTTTTAAGTTCGTGTGTTATGGCGTTTCTTAAGATATATTACACGAAGGGATGTTAAGTATATTATTATTAGTAATTTTGTTAGTAGTTAGTAGTAGTAGTAGTAGTAGTAGTAGTAGTAGTACCTATCACCCGCGGCTTCGCGGTTGATATTCACGAATTATGTATACCAACATATAAAGAGAGTGTGAGTTTGTGTAGCTATATGTAACGGGTAACCTCAGAAACTACTGGACCGATTTCGAAATGTATTTCTCCATTTGAATGATACTATCATTCGGGAAAAGCAGCTAGGTTTCGTCCCGAAATATGAAAGGGTTCCACGAGAACCGTTATCTAAGGAAAAATTGCCGCAGTAATAAATCCCAAAGTTAGTACAATTGCAAGGTTTTTCACGTAAAAACTACTTCACTGATGGAGCTCACTTTTAGCAACCTTATAACTGATATCCTTGGTTAACATACAGGCTACATACTAGCATGCTATATTTCAACTGGGCTATTCAAGTGAAAGAAAATGTGAAGAAGAACAAAACAGTAGAGTACACCGAGTGTACTTGAAATTCTATTTGCCAGAAAAATGTGCTAATTTTCTTCGCATCTAATAGTTTTCGAGAAAAAATATTTTGGTGTGTTTTGACGCATGCTTTATCCTGAGTCTCTTCTTCCTGGTTTATTTAACGTAAAAAACTACTTGACGGACCAAGCTCCAATTTGGTAAGAATACAACCGATACTTTTGTTTAACATATGGACTACTTGTTACAACAGTGTATCAAAAGGGGGGCGTGCAGGGAAATAAAATGTGAAGCAAGTTATAGAAAAATGTACGCCAGATACTCATACAAGTTTATATCCTGCCTCCATTAAATAATGGAGTCAGCGGGAGTACTTAAAATTATCTTTCCTGAAAAAAAAAACTAAGGACTTCCTTCACAATTCTAACAGAATTCCAGAAAATGAATATTTTCCGTGCTTTACTATCACACTAGGCTATATCTTAAGCGAGCCATATAGCCAAAGAAAATGTGGAGCAAACCCGAGGAAAACATACGCCTGGGACAATAAAAAGTGAATAAGCAGCCTGAACGGTTAGTTCTATTAAACATTGGAGCACAGCAGGTGAACCTAAACTTCGATTTGCCAAAACGAAGTTCATATGAATATTCCTCGAAACTCTAATAATCTTTACGGTGCCGGTCTGAGTGGCTCAGAATGTTGAGGCACTGGCCTTCTGACCCCAACTTGGCGGGTTCGATCCTGGCTCAGTCCAGTGGTATTTGAAGGTGCTCCAATACATCAAAAAATCGTAAAAGTAGTTAATTGGGCGTAAAGCCAATAACATTATTATTATTATTATTATTATTATTAATCTATACACTATCTATAAGTATCAGTCTATATTAATATATACACAGAGACTGTGAGTTTGTTTGTATGTAGCGGGTAATCTCAGAAACTACTGAAGCTATTTTGAGATTTCTTTCACGTTTTGAAAGATAATATAATTCCAGGCAACATAGGCTATGTGTCATTGTAGAATATCAAAGGGATACCGCGAGAACCGTGATTAGAGGCAAAAATGGCAGCAGTAAAAAAATATCAGAATTGTGTATGTTTGCCAGTCCTTAGTTTTTCAATTAAAAACTACTTGACTGAAGGAGCTAAAATTTTTCAATCCTTAGCCGATACCTTTAGTTATATAGGCTACTTACTATCACTCTATCTTTTACAGGGAATTTGAAGCAAGATAGAGGAAAATTTTCGCTTGGAATCCTTCAAATTTAATACGCTGCCCAAACAGTTAGTACTATTAATACTATGCCCAGGTCAGTTATTCCGTATATATTCCAATAATATATTAATCATTAATAATTTTTCCTTTAAATTTCTACTTGCACAGATATTAGTAAAAAACCGCGTTATTGCGTTAATATTGCTGTCATGGTGGTCTTCCGTCCATTGGCAGATTATTTCTTTCGGAAAACCACAGAAACTGTCTTTCTGAAGATGTACAGAAAGCAGGTTGAGAGTGAGTGTCTGCCGTTATAATGAAAACTGCCCAGCTCGATTTGACTTGGTAGTAAGCAAGTAAGCGACGTATGGCGACCTCCCTCTCATGTTCCTGAGGTAACGCTAAGAGCTATGCGATTTAATAAAATCTTACAACGTGTACACTACTTCACCTACAATTCTGTGCACAATGTTGAATTCTGTAGCGAAGCACGGGCACATCAGCTAGCTTCTAAATGAAATCAACCACAGTAAAGCTAAGGCTCTGAATGAGCTGAAGCTGTGTGTCTTGCCTTCGAACACGACCTCATTCCCACTGGACCGCTTCATTGTTGTACAACCTGTTTTTTCACTAAGTGTTTTTGGAGGCGATATATTAGAAACTATTCTTCTTTAGAAAAAAAATTCACACTCGACTCATTTCCATTGCCTCAGGTATTTGCAATAATCATGCGAACATTAAACGGCGAAGACGGAAACTAAACCATTGCTTATTATTAGCCATGTATTGGAGACGTGCACTTCCGATGACAGTTTTTTTAGATTTTCATAAGATGTAAATATAAACTCATTTTCATTTTTGCTCTATTTGCTATCACTTGAGAATGTCAGAAATATTAAGGATGAATGAAGGTCAAGGGTCTTTTGCCGACTTGCATAATTTCTTTTATTGCTTATGCCTCACTTCAGTTTGTATTTTTTTATCGTCACCGTAAGACCTATTTGTATCGGTGCGATTTACAGCAAATAGTAAGAAAAGGAAAAATTGCTAGTGGTTTAACGTCGCAATAACATATTGAAGGTTTTCGAAGACGCACGGATGGGAAGGAGCTGGGATTGTGAAGGACACGGCCATGATTCTTAATTAAGGTACAGCCCAAGCATTGCCTAGTATGAAAACGGAAAACATCAGGAAACCATATTCAAGGATACGAACTCACCATTTTCCGAATGCTTGGTCACAGGACCAACTTGATCAGAAGTTATCTCTATACTATACAGCCCAATATTTAAGATAATAATCCACCTGAACGTACACCAAATGTCATTGAAATATCTCCAGCTGTTTCCAAGTTACAGTGGCACGAACTGACAGATTAACACATCACTACAACGTTTTTTTAATTATATGTACAGATTATTATTTTTTGATTTGTTGTGCCCAACTAAGGAGCGCGAATGAAATTATTTAGCACAACGTTCCTTCTTGTCTTCCCAAAATCGCTTTATCCTTTCGCTATGCTTTTCTGCGTTCTTGCATCCATCCTGTAGGTTGTCTTTTAGGTTGATCAGCAAATTTATGTTTGTCTATGACATTTATGAAGTTTTTTCTGTCTTGCAATATTTCTTCATTTATATCAATTTCCTGAAGATCTTTGTTTACGTCTATAAGCCAGTTGTGAGTTTTTAGAGATACTGTAGAATTTAGTATTTTCTTTGTTAGCCTAATGTTATCCACCCTGATCAGATGACCATAGAATTTTAATCTTTTTCTAATGGTGTCTGTGATTTTTCTGTTACTTGATAGATTTCCTGTGATTTTCTTTCCATCCAAATACGATTTTCGCATTTAGGTCCTAGAATTTTCCTGAGAATTTTGCTTTTCGATGTTTTTAATGTGTCATCTGCCACCAATTTTCAGAGCTTCTGACGCATAAAGGGCTTCTGGTTTGAAAAGTGTGTTGTAGTGTCGTAATTTTGAGTTTTGTTGTATCTGCTCCAAACAATTTTCAATTTTGTATGCTTTTTGTAATTTTGTAATTCTTTCTTCGTTTGCTTGCTGATTTATCCCGTTTGGTTGTATAATTTCGCCTAGGTATTTGAATTTATCTACTTGGAAGATTTTTCCATATCTAGTGATTAGAGGATGGTTGTTAAATCATGTTTTGAACCTTCCATATACTTTGTCTTTGCATATGAAATTTGCAGACCTTTTATTGCCGCTATATCATGAAGTTTTCCTACGGACTGGAGTGCTCCTTGTTTGTTGTTAAAGAGGATTGCCAAGTCATCTGCAAAGGCGAGGCAATGAAGGTAAATTTTATTTTCGAGAATTTTATTGATCCCTTTAGTTTCATTTTTCCATTCTCTAACCACTTTTCCTGAACTAGACTGAATAATAGTGGAGATAATTCATTATTATTATTATTATTATTATTATTATTATTATTATTATTATTATTATCATTATTAATATTATTATTATTATTATTTAGTCTGTTTCGACCCATAAAGGATCACATAAAGCAAATTATGATTTGTTGTTGTTATTTTTCTTATTCTTCCAGAATTGTTTCATCATGATGCTATGTTTAGCTCGACGTTCGTCAGTCCATTGTCCCCTAGATCTGCTGGGCTTATCTTCTGAAGCAACTTCCCAAGTGTAGATCTTATGTCTGGAAGTTTTGCGGTCTTCGATATCTGTAGGTGTGATGTTGGCGTTATTGAGATCAGTTTGGACTTGTTTGATTCAAACCATTGTCGTATTTAATGTTTGTAAGTACATCAATGTTTTATTTATTAGTCGGTTGTCATCTAGCCTTATAATGTGTCCATAAAATCATTATTATTATTATTATTATTATTATTATTATTATTATTATTATTATTATTATTATTATTATTATTATTATACCAGGGGTACACCTTTCCCGGCTATTTAAGCTGTGCGCCTTCTCCACTATGGCCATCTCCGACAGTGCTTGAGAACTTTAAAGACATTCTAAAACTTTCTTCTCCGATAGTTAGAGGGCTCTGGCATCTATTTTCCAGCGACCTGTAGGGAGCTAAGCCCAAATTAGTTTAAGAGGAAATTTAATTTCTTGTAGTTGGTAAACCTTTCCCTGGTTATTGTTTTTTTACGTACCGAAGTTGTCAGCACTTCCCCTCGGTTCCTTCTCTAATGTAATCAGCCTATCAAATGTCTGTAACTCAGTTCTCTAACCAATCCGAACCCGGAGGAATGTATGGAAATTTAGCCTATCAGCGCTCTGGATTTTAATTTAACCTAGAAACTTTCCCTGCGGAGCAATTTAAGGAGAACGCTTTAGGGCTGTCTTCTCTGATTTGCTGCGGTGATTGAGAGCGTGGCTTGACGGAGGTTAGAGTGGGCAAGAGGCGGGAGGTGGCCGGCCTGAAGAAGATCCAGCGCTGACAGATAATGGCAGAATTTACCCAAGTGTTTGTTTGTGACGGCGTGTTTTTCGAGGGGAAAATTTCAGCAGTTTTCCTTCAAATCTAATATGTAATCTTTTCATTTTTCGCTGAAATGAAGGACCTTCTGCGCGGTCTTCGTACTCAAATTATGTACCTTACTGGGAAAATATTTAATGTAAGGGAGCAGGAGTGGTGACCCTCAGATCTCTCCCATTCTACTTTTGAGCTGGGTGACTGAAGTTTTCAACCTCCAAATTTTGGAAATTTTTCTCGGCCTTGAAACGTTCCTCTTATAGTTACCCCTTTATATCATGGGACTAGCCTCCGTGTCACCGAGCGAGTTGGCGTGAGGTTATGGTCGTGCAGCTGTGAGCTTGCATTCGGGTGATAGTGGATTCGGACCCCGCTGTCTGCAGCCCTGAATATGAATTTCCGTGGTTTCCTATTTTCACATCAGGCAAATGCTGAGGCTGTACCTTAATTAAGGCCACGGCTATTTTGTTCCCCTCCCTAGTCCTTTCCTACTCGATCGTCGTCATAAGCCTTATCTGTGTTGGTGCGACATAAAGCAGATGTAAAAAAGAAAAGAAGCCTCTGTGTCATCGGGCCTTAAGCCCACGTAAGTTCTTGTATTTCCAGAACATTCTCCTAAGGAGTGCTGGTGTTTCACCTCCCTGCCTTTTGTTAATGGCCTGTTTTTCTTGTAACTGTTTTATTTTTCTTAATAAGGCCTATTAGAATGGGTAATTATGCCCTTGTATATACTTTATGGGTTTTTCGGGTAACTGGGTCTATGTTTAGGTTCTCTTGGGGAACAGTACCTTACCTGATTGTGTATTTTTTGTAATTGATAAGCCCACCATGGGGCAGACTGTGTATGCATGCTATGAAGTGGGATCACCCTAGGGGTTACCAGTGAAATTGAAAATGTAAATAACAACAGATTGCTTGATTGAGGCTAGCCCCTATGTATTTGGAGCTCAGACTCTATAATGTTATACCTGCTAGGAGCAATTATGGTCTTTCATGATGTTGTACCTATCGGGAGCAATTATGCTCTTTCATATGTAAGTTAACGAGTGAGAGTCTCTGTCAATCTTGTACCTGAATAAGGACTTGTCAGTCCAAGGTGTGGTTGGAGCTGACGAGTTCTTTATTAAATGTGATTATTCCCAAGTAATTTTTCTACTCTATCTGGATTTTAAGAGAGGAAAGAAATGATATTTCCATTTTTTAAAGTACATTTTTGCTTCCTTCCATCCATCCTACAGCTTGTCATTATTATTATTATTATTATTATTATTATTATTATTATTATTATTATTATTATTATTATTATTATTATTATTATTATTATTATTATTTGCGAATGAGCTGTTTAGTACAACGCTTTCCTTTTGCCTTCCTTCGAACCCATAGTTCTCTCGTTTCTATGGTCTGGGCTCTTTGTTTTTCCGTTTGGTCAGGGTTGTTCCGCTCCTGTTTTCGGTTTGTTCTCTTGGTCAACTTGCCATTCCTAGACTCTCCCTAATGTCTTTTTGTGTGCTTGCTATCAATTTGAATTTTTGAATTCACCGATCAATTTTATAGTATCTGTTTTCTATTTAATCCTGTTTTCGTAGAATTCGATTGTTCGTTTCATTATTGATGTGTCCGTCATTTTGTTTAAAATCAGATTATTCTAATGCGTCTGAATATCTGTGCATTGCTTGATATCCTGTTCGTTTCTGAATCTGTACTGCTCGCGTGTGAGGTCTGGGACTAGAATGTTTCTAATAATTTTATATTTTATTTCTCAGTGTTTCCTATTGTCTCCTTTCAACATCAACATTCGTATTTTGATGCATAAACACTTTCTGGTTTCATGACCGTGTTTAGTGCGTTACTTTTTAATGTATTTATTAAATTTTAACCATGCTTATTAATTGGTGTTCCTCTTACTCACTGGCTGCAATGAATGATCATATATTAGATATTAATGAGATATATTCTGCCAGTTTATGAATTAGCTGATAAATTTGAAAAGCAGAGTCATTTTTGTACAGGCCATGAAGGCCCTAAGAGGGTGGAAGGTAATCACCCGTAACCTTGGCACTTGGTGGGGTAGAGTGGTTACTTCTGGTACTCATTTTTAGTGTAGGCTGCGTGAGCCTCGGGGTCATGTGCACCTCCGAGAGTGTAAATCTCATTTCTTAAGATGTTCGACTTTCTGACAAGAAATCGAACCCACGTCCTTCCGTGTGAATCGAGCATGTCTCTACCATCTTGGCCAGGTACCCTAGATAATAAACTTGCTCCTGTATTTTCTTTATCGAAAATAGAATCCTAAAGCTCGAGATCTGAAACACTTTCCATCTTTTACACCGCATTAGTTCACGATTTCGCTTTTCAGTATCAAAATACAAACAGTACGAGTGTAGCATAACTACTCCTGTGCTTGAGTGTTGTTGTGAACGTTTATTCTAGGCTGCATGCATTGCCTTATCAAATCCTCTTCAGTGATAAACAGGTGAAAGGTAGACACAATCAGGATGGGTAAACTGTGTGGGATTCCACAGCGTTCAAACTCCAAAAATATTTTGGAAGAGAGCCATAACCTAGTTCCCGTGTTCCACATTTAACATACGTTCAATATGTAACATTTCGTGGTAAAGAAACTGTATTTTAGATATAAATGAGATCACTGGGTAAGACTATTCGTGCTTCCTCGATATTGCATGTTGCATGAAGACCGAGAGCCAATCATAGCACTGGAGGTCGTGGGTTATAACTGCAATTATTTGATGCCGCAGTGGAGTATAACTTAAACTTCAGTTCAGTGGCCTCGAGATTTCTAGCTTACGCTGCAGTAACCTTTTATTTTTGTTAAAGTCATTCCCTCCTGGGCAATCACCCATCTACTTCCCGATATAACAAATAGTTCAAATTACATGCCGAGTTGCTAGTCGGTTCTCGACGTAAGGTCATCCCAATACGTAAGTTGTTCAGTTTGGCAACTTGTGTCCTTGTTCGATTGTTTGTCGTATATTCATTTCGCTGGCTTAGTTTATCTCATGTCATCAGTTCCTTTTAATTGACTGAGGACAAATAATAATAATAATAATAATAATAATAATAATAATAATAATAATAATAATAATAATAATAATAAAGACAGCCATAGACAATAGCTTATTAGGGCCTTGGGCAGGAGCATCTGCTTCTCTACCAGATGACCTACAAGTACAGGAGTGCCACGTTGTCGGCATGAGACGATATCTTGGACCTATTGCTTAGCTTTCTTACCAGCTCCGCTGCCTTTCGTATTAAACGGGTCATCATTTGGTCTCAAAAGGCAGTGTGGACAGCATCTCAGCCGTCAGTCTAGAATTTACATTCCTAGACTGACCGAGAACCGAACCCGAAGCCTGCGGCTAGGATGCAGGCATCGTACCTCTACATCAAAGGAATGCAATAATAATAATAATAATTTTTCAGCACGACAAGTAATATAGGTTTTCTTAGTGATGCTCGGAAATATGAATTCAATAGATATGCTAAACTATACATAAAATTCGAAGAATATTCTCGAGAGATTATTATTATTAATTATTAATAATAAAATAATTAATTAAATAATTAATTAAAATAAAATAATTAATAATTATTATTAATAAATAATAATAATATCTTCTCTTAATGTTCCTTCAATATATTTATCGGCCCTGATGGGCGCTAGAATTCCACAATCCTGCCCTGGAAAAGGATATTTCTAACTTATCAATAAATCTGTTCGTAAGGTTCTGTATCTTCAATTACTCTAAAATACCAGGGGACATAGGCCTACTGCGCCGGGATTCGACTCTGTAAACTTCAACAAAGAAGGAATGTGTTTACCTTCCTGCACTAAGCATTGTATCATGTTATACTAGGCCTATATTAAATTCAAATAACATGTGAAACAAATTGTTGATGAGCTAATTATGTTCTCCAAGTTATTTAAAGTATTTCCGAGGTCACTTGAGTCTCTCTGATCCAGCTTGAGTTTCGACACCGGGGGCTGAATGTCTGATGTATTTCCTGACCCCACAAGATTTTCAGGTGGAATGCCAATAGCTAAGTCATTGCGCTAATCATGCCCCCAGATAGCAATTCACATTATATTAAATCGTGTTAATGCGCTAAACACCCCCTCATGTATCAAAACTAGCAGTTTACAAAATGTTAATTAGTGTAAATGCGTTGAAAACCCCCAAAATACCAATAATAGCCATTCGCAACATATTAGTTAGTGTTAGCCTATTCACCGGACCAGACCAAGAATTTTAATTCTGAGCTGAAGGCTGGAGCAGGTTTCCCTCGCCCTCGAGAGGCCAACTGAGGATCTGTCTAATGTGAGGAGCAGTGGATCCCTCCGTGAAAGGAAAGCAATACGGCTGAGGATGTCGTTACGATAACCACACGGTACGTGGCTGGGTGTTAGTCGCCTTGGCATGCCAAGTCACTTATTGGGCTATACTACTACAGCTAATACCACAAGATTTATTCCATACCTGATACGGTACGATAGGCCTCCTAGAGGGTGACGCCGCACCGTCTCTCAGACCAGGATGTGATTGTGTTGCGGTGATTTGAGATGCGGAGAAGGGTGGACGAGAAGCGACCGTGGCCTATACAAGAAACTGTACTGTCATTTGCCTTAGTGGGGAGAATGCGGTTTGCTTTACGTCGCACCGACACAGATAGGTCTTTTGGCGACGATGGGATAGAAAAAGCCTAGATATGGGAAGGAAGCGGCCGGGGCCGCCCCAGCATTTGCCTGGTGTGAAAATGGGAAACCACGGAAAACCATCTTCAAGGCTTTCGACAGTGGGGTTCGAACCCACTATCTCCCGATTACTGGATACTGGCCGCACTTTAGCGATTGCAGCTATCCACCTCGGTGGGGGAGAATACAAAACTACGGAAAACCATTCTCAGGACAGCCGACGGTGGGACCAGCACACTTCCTCCCGAATGCAGAGCTGTAGAGCTGAGGCCACTGTTAATCTGAAGTTACTCTGCTCGATGTTAGGCTACTTTTGCCACCAGGAAGTAATTTACCTTACTGTTCAAAGTGATACCACACGAATTTGCTTCGGCCATTACATTGCCACACACACATGTGGAAACAGCAAAGGAATACATCAAGACAGAAAAAGGGTACATATCTCCGTACCTGGTTATGAGGGTGTATAGGGGTCGTAGTAAGGATGTAAAGGAGAGGGCATATAAGTCTCTGGTAAGACCCAAACTAGAGTATGATTCCAGTGTATGGAACCCTCGTCAGGAGTACTTGATTCAAGAACTGGAAAAAAACAAAGAAAAGCAGCTTGATTGGTTCTGGGTGATTTCGGACAAAAGAGTAGCGTTACAAATATGTTGCAAAGTTTGGGTTGGGAAGGCTTAGGAGAAAGAAAACGAACTGCTCGACTGACTGGTATGTTTCGAGCTGTCAGCGGAGAGATGGCGAGGAATGACATTAGTAGACGAATAAATTTGAGTGGCGTTTTTAAATGTTGGAAAGATCACAATATGAAGATGAAGTTGGAATTCAAGAGGACAAATTGGGGCAAATATTCATTTATAGGAAGGGGAATTAGGTATTGGAATAACTTACCAAGGGAGATGTTCAATAAATTTCCAGTTTCTTTGAAATCATTTAAGAAAAGCCTAGGAAAACAACAGATAGGGAATCTGCCACCTGGGCGACTGCCCTAAATGAGATCAGTATTGATTGATTGATTGATTGATTGATTGATTGATTGATTGATTGATTGATTGATTGATTGATTGATTGATTGATTGATTGATTGATTGATTGATTGATTACAGAATGATATTTTAGAAACATGACGACCGGGCGAGTTGGCCCCGCGGTCAGGGGCGCGCAGCTGTGAGCTTGTATCCGCGAAATAGTGGGTTCGAGCCCCTCTGTGGGCAGCCCTGAGGATGGTTTCCCTGGTTTCCCATTTTCACACTAGGCAAATACTTGGTCTGGACCTTAATTAAGGCCACGACCAATTCCTACCCACTCCTAGGCCTTTCCTATCCCACCGTCGTCATAAGACCTATCTTTGTCAGTGCGACGTAAAGCAAGTTGTAAAAAAAAAAAAAAAAAAAAAAGTAGGAGTAAAAGCATTCATATGGTACAATAGCTCCTTGAAATTCTCTTCAAAGCTGAAGCGGTTCGAATTTCAGGCAAAGCGTGTAGGAGTTTGGAAGTGTCGACACGTCCCTGAGGTGCAGGTGCAGGTGGGTGTTATGTGGCTCTAATCATTACAGCAGCCGTTGTGTAAAACTGAGTACTCTTGACGGTCTAACATATCTGTGCATTGATTACGAACAATACACTGTAATTGACACTTGCATACCACTATTAAGTCAATGAACATAATAATTTTGACTTCTACTGTAGTTCCATTACAATATTTGAGTACGTTCCTGGTCTACCCCTGCTGTTGAATATAAAGTTTTGCCTTGGGCGTGTTCAGGAACCCCCAAGTGTGCTATGAGCTATCAGCGGGGATGAAAAATGACGAAGAGGATAAAACACAGGCAACCTACGCACCTGATCAACCCTTTGAGAATATTATTCCTTCCATGGCCAAGTTCCAACAAGTGTCGCCAACTTTTTCTACTGTTTCTTCAGTTTGTTTTGCACTTGTTTTCTCCTCTAACCTTTTAATCCATGAGCGGTCTTGTTTCTTTCCTTTTTTCACTCTCTTCAAATGTGTCCTCCTGTATACAACTTAACACACCAAACAAGAAATAAGGAAAAATGGTGGCAATGAGTAAATGAAATCTCCTTCAGATAGAACTGCACAACACAAGGCGAAATCTAGAGACTGAGTCAAAGGAAGAAATGAAGGAAAGAACGAATGAGACAGACAAAAAATAGTTGATACTTTCACTGACAACAAAGCGTCGTCAATCGTTACTTCCGTGTGATTTATAGCATAGCTTTTCTCGAGAATTCCAAATAATATAAAAATGATGTAGAATAACGAATAAGAAGAAACTCAATTCAATTTAACAAGACTACTTGTTTTAACTTTCGAAACATTGATTGCTAATGCTTTTCCGTCTTTGATGTCACAGGTTATTTGCATACAAATATATATATCTCGTGGCAAATGAGCTAGAGTTCTTTGTCTGTGGTTATTTCCAGGAGCGAAATAAGCTGCAGAGTGCCAAGTTAACTTTCAATTTCAACGGCTTTGAGCTGGTGGAAAGGCAGGTTCACATGAGCCAGCCAGGTAAATACACAGAACTCGTGCCAAACGACCGATGTGTTGTGACTCAAGACCAAGCCATGTCATGGATGGAATTCCGTACCACCTGTCGACACATATCTCGACTTCTTAAAATAATGCTCTTCGCCTTCAAGTAATTAAATGTTTAATTTATTTTTACATCAAAATTTCATTATCTCAGCTGTTTTCATTCACTACGTGATGGAGGATATGTATCATTTACAAGCTATTCAACAATAATTGGAAAAATAGAAACTTAAAATTACAGAATGTCTTTCGAGTTCTGCTATTTGTGTTACTAAGTTGGCTGGTATGTTAAGTGAATCCGTGTTCAGTGTCTTACGTTACCACGACGACCGAGTCGAGAAGGTATTTGTTTTACGTCGCACCGATACAGATTGGTCTTATGGCGACCAAGGGATAGGAAAGGCCAGGGAGTGGGAAGGAAGCGGCCGTGGCCTTAATTAGGGTATAGCCCCAGCATTTGCATTGTGTGAATGTGGGAAACCACGGAAAACCATTTTCAGGACTGCCGATAGTGGGGTTCGAACCCACTATCTTCCGGATGCAAGCTCACAGCCGCGGCCCCTAACCGCACGGTCAACTCGCCCGGTGAGTCAAGAAGAGGAAAGTATTATAGGGCCTATCCCAAAACTCAAGGGATTATTTGTCCTACATTCTTGATGACGTTAAAGGCGGATATACAATTATTATTATTATTATTATTATTATTATTATTATTATTATTATTATTATTATTATTATTATTATTATTATTATTATTATTTAGGGACGTGAACGTCTTGGTAGCTCAACTGTTGATTTCCGTCCGGACGGCCGAGGTTCGAGTTCCGGTGGATTCTCGTTTGAAGTTTTTATACCGGTAAAAACACATGGGATCAGGAAGGGCACCCTGCCTTAAATACCCTGCCAAACTAAAATGAGCCAGGATGGCTCCAAAGATCCTCAAAATTTCTGAAGAACGTACACAAAATGAATAATAATAATAATAATAATAATAATAATAATAATAATAATAATAATAATAATAATAATAATAATGCAGTGCAATTGGGAGATATCCCTGTGGCAACGCTTGCTTAAGGTAGTATAACAAGGAAATCAAATTAAACCATGAATTAAGTAACGAATATAATGAATTATGAAAGCAAAATGTTACACGAAATGTGTATCCAAACCAAAAATAATAAAACAATGAATTTCACGATAGCGAAAGAAAAATAAAATAGCACATTGAAGCAAGAAACCGAAAAATAACTGACAGTGAAAAATTACATGTGAAGAATGT
Source organism: Anabrus simplex (assembly GCF_040414725.1). Lineage (NCBI taxonomy): Eukaryota > Metazoa > Arthropoda > Insecta > Orthoptera > Tettigoniidae > Anabrus > Anabrus simplex. Next base: position 305,857,090 of record NC_090265.1, on the reverse strand, counting down.
AGTATAACAAAAGCATTCACCTAGATATTAGAACTAAATTTTCGGAAAATAACTAAAATAATTCTTTAAAATTAGTGGAACATAATATTATTATAACGTAGTCACTCACACAATGACCTCTTTTTAAATTCTATTATGAGTAGTGTAACATAATAATTACGACATAATCACATAGAAATTTACAGGTAACTGAAACATTGTACGAGTATTTCCATTATCTTAAAAATACAATGTGCTGTAGAACGAGAGAAACGACAAACTACTTTCTTAAAATTATAAACATAAAATTTTCAGATTTACACATAATTTACGCAATATTGGAAGGTTTTCCTGATCCTCTTATATATTTGGGAAAAAGGATCTAAGACTGCTGCAGATAGAGCATTTCAGTGATCAATTTCCGTTTTACAAACGGTCCATTAAATCATGTATTATCTTGGAAGACGCCGAGGGGCCGAAATTTGCCCCTGAGGAGAGCTTTTGCGAAGCAGTGAATCTACTGACACGAGGCTGGCGAATAGGAGCACCTTCAAATACCAGCGGTGTGACCCGGGATCGAACCTACGAACCTGAACTCTGGAGGCCAACACTCGATGTGTGAGGTACTCATGCCGGCAAGATATTTACGCTATCTAGGCTATGTTCTGTACAGTACATTATTATATGTATGATCACCGGCATTCTGAACAACTTGGCAGTTGGTATTTGAAGGTGCTCAAATACGTAGACTCGTGTCAAAATTCCGGCACATCGGCGTCTCCAATAATCATAAAAATGCAGTTAGTGGGAAGTAAAATATCATTATTGTATGTATGTAATTATATAAATTGACGTGCAGGCAGCCAAAGTGGCGTCAAGGAAAAACGGGTGCAACACGGTAGTAGAGACATTATTTTTGCACATCGTTATGCCCAACTGAGGAGCACGCTTCAACTTATTTAGCTGATTATTTTGCTCTTCTCTTCCCAAAATCTCTTCATCTTCTCACTGAAATTCGTCTTACGTTCTTCTGTTCAGGTCTTATTAGTTCTAGCTTTTGGCTCTGCGAAACAATAAATATTAATCAGTGTTCCGAAAGCAGATCGGTTCTTCACAGTTTCCTGGTTGATGTCCTGAAGATCTGATTTTATTTCATTTAGCCAATTGTTCTTGACTTTCAGTGCGAGGGCAAGTTTTAGAATTCTTTTGGTCTGTCTATCAATATCCATTCTGAGAATGTGACCATAGAAATTCAACCTCCTTTTCCTGATAGTTTCTGAGATTTTTCAGTGCGGCAATAAATTTCATTTCAACTATACTTCCTCTGTGCAGGCTGGGCCGAAAATTATTACGTTCAATTTTTCTTTCTTGCTTTTCTATATCTTTTGTGAGTGATCTACCGCCAATATTTAAGTTTTCCGATGGGTATAATGCAGTTCTCTCCTTATTTGCTTCACGATTCAATCCAGAAGGTTGAATGCTTTCTCCAAGGTATTTGAATCTATGTACTTGGGAAATTTGCCCAAATTTAGTCATCACAGCTTGCCAATCTAGAAACCGAGAGGCTCCTTCCATGTACTGCGTTTTTTTCATATGATATTTGAATCCCCGTTTTGGCTGCAATTTCATGTTGGTTTTCGACAAAGTGGAAGGCTTCTTGTCTGTTATTAGAAATAATTGCCAGATCGTCTGCAAAAGTTAGACACCGCACGTTAATTCTCTTTTTCAGTTATCTACCAAAAGTTATTTCTTAACTTCTTTTCCCTAGGTTCTGATTGCTTTTTGTAGAACAAGATTGAAGAAGAGAGGTGACAGTCCATCTCCTTGTCTAACCCCTGTGTTGATATAATAAGACTCAGATATTTCTCTTAAGAATTTAACTTTGGATCTTTTTCTTTGCTAGTGGCTTTACGACGCACCGACACAGATAGATCTTATGGCGACAATGGGATAGTTAAGGTACAGCCCCAGCATTTGCCTGGCGTGAAAGTGGGAAACCACGGAGAAACATCTTCAGGGCTGCCGACAGTGGGATTAGAACCCATTATCTCCCGGGTGCAAGCTCACAGCCGCGCGCCCCTAACCACACGGCCAACTCGCCCGAACTTTGGAACTAGTGTCAGTTAATGTCTGTCTGATTAATTCTCTTGTTTTTCTGTCTACTTTAAATTCTTCGAGTACTTCGGAAAGTGTCTGTCAGTCTATGGAATCATATGCTTTTCTAAAGTCTATGAAGATGATCACTGTTTGTCTAGTTTTAAGATAGTTTTGAGATTGATTATTTGTGTTGTACATGATCTGCCCTTTCTGAAACCTGCCTGGTATTCTCCAATGAGGTGATATGTTTGTCTTTCAAGTCTTCTCAGTAGAACTTTGGAGAAAATTTTGTAGGTAACTGTTGCAAAGTGGATACCCTCTATAGTTGTTGATGTCAGTTTTATCACTTTTTTTCAGTGGGTGAATTAGTGCACATTTCCAGTCCTCTGGAATTTTTCCCTTGATCCAGATATCGCTCAGAATAGCATGAAGTTTCTAGGCAAGACTTTCGCCACCAATTTTCCACATTCGGCAATTATACCGTCCTCACCTGGAGCTTTGTTATTTTTCAGTTTACTGATTATTTGTTTGATATCTTCTAATGTAGGTGGTTCTGAACATGGATGTTGTGGGTTTTGAAAGGTGAGTTATTCTTCAGGAGATTCACATTTTAAAAGTTTTTGAAAATGGTTTGCTAACAGTGGTGACCAGAGTCAATAACTCCTTTCTTGACTTTAACATTCATGATTTCCCTTTGATTTTTCTTAGAAATCGCTACATGGTCTAACTGTAATTCCCCTAAATTAAGGGGATCTACAAGTAGTTTTCGTTCTTGGTGGTGCCAGGAAATGAGTTGACATTAATTTAAAATCAAAACTCTTGCAGAAGCCAATTGATCTTTCTCCGTTTCTATTGTTTCTCTGGTGAGCTGGATAGAGTCCAACGATGGTTCTGAACTCCTTTTCCTAGCCAATTTGGGCATTAATATCTCCCAAAATGATTTTGACATGATGCTTCGGAATTTTGGCTGTAGCTTCCTCTAGTTATTCCCAGAAGTCGTATACTTTCTGTGGATCATTTTTTATTGTAGTTGTTTGTAGGTGCATGTGCATTGATTAGTTGATAAGGCTTTGATTCCTGACTTAACTGAGAGTAATGAAATTCTTTCAGAAGGAGACGTGAAATTCAGTACTGTGTTTATAAGATTTCTCCTCACTGAAAACGCAGTACCAAACTGATCTGGCTTGTTAGGGAGGGAGATTGCTGGCTTACCTTTGTAAATTCTGTGACTGTCTGAATCGAAATGATTTTCATCAGCTTTCCTTGTTTCTAGGAGTGCTAAAATTTGTACGTTGAATTTATCTACTGTGTTTGTTAGTTGCTTTAGCTTTCCAGGCTAAAGATGTGTATTCATGTTTAAGGTGCCAATGAAATGTTTGGGAAGCTCCGATCCATTCCCGCATGATGTTATCGGTCCTCCAGAATCCGATGATCGAGAAATACTAATATGAATAATAGGGTCTGGGGTAGTAGTGTCCTGAACTGACGTTTCCGTCATGCTAGTAAGTTGAAGAAAATGGGAAGATTGACCTTCGTCAACCTCATTGGTACAACTAAGGTGTTGAGCCTTAGAGGTTGCCTCATGATGTTTTCTGGCTGTACCTGTTTTTTGTCCGCGAGAGGTATTTTATTTCCCCCAGACCCTCCGGACAAGTCCGGCGAGCCCCCCGATCCACCACCTGGGATGCGCCCGATAGAGGAACAAAAAAAAACCCACGGGAGTAGCGACATTATTACTATTATTATTATTCTGGCCTTTTTTTCAAATTTATTAGAGTCGGCAACCGATGTTGATTTGGCCTTGTTTTACGGCACGCTCCCCTTCCTGGCGTAAACCGTAGCTGGAGGGATAAATTCACCATTACTTGTTTCTGTGATGGTAGTGTGGTGTGCTGTGTTGTGTATGAAGAGTAATTTTGAGACAAACACGAACACCCATTCCCCAAAACAGGAACGAAAGAACCACATTAGTTAAAATACCCGGCCTGGCGGAGAAAAGATCCCGGGACCTTCTGAACAGAAGGCCAGTACGCTGAACATTCAATCAAGGAGCCGGATAAAAAGAAATGTACAACCGTGTGGTAGGTAATAAAAACCTCCAAGTTGGGTTCAACAGGATAACGATCACAAATCCCGTCCTTAACACACACTACTGTAGAATACCATCAAAAGAAAACGGCAATTATTTCACAATGATCAAGTTAAAGTCAGTATTTTAATTCTATAGAACACATTGAAGCGAAATTAGACAAATGTATTATTACAGTGTTTGGTGTGAGCTGCCTTTTGGAGCCCAAATTGGCGGATTTCATCCCGGCCGTGTTCCGTGGTATTTGAGGGATAATTCATGCTACAAGCTTCGCACTGTGAAACATGGGAGGGAAACGCTTATGAGTTGAGGGCACTTCTTCACTAAGGATGAAGGTCCCTTAGATACATAGCAGGTACAGTGAAAGTTTGAAACTATAGGAAAGTCGTGAAAGAAATGAGCAACATATCGGTGTCAGCAGATTTACTGACATGTAAAAGAACTCGCATGGGCACCTAGACCTCAAAACAAATGTAAACAAAGAATTATAAATATAATATTCATATCAGTACGATTTTCTCCAGATTTTTCACTTTATATATTCTATTATGTGCCTATGAAATGTAATAATATAATTAAAGCCAACGAGTATGCTATAAAATATTAAACTTACCATAGAAATTCAATTTTAGTTTTCAGTACAAAATATTTAACTTTTTAATTGTCAGAACATTTATGAGATTTGAATTTCTAAGTATTATGTTCGGATGCAGAATGTCATTTTCCTTAGGATGTTTCGTTTTTGGTGTATGCTATTTAGTTGATAGTTCATTACATGGAATATGCAACGCCGTGAATAATACATCTCACAAAACAATGACAAAATTGTCAAAACACTTCCGGACATTACTGTAGATGTCGATTCGATTCATATAAATGCCTGGGCTGTATGAACGTGTTGGACAGTCAGTGACGCACGTTCACACAGCGTACATTCAGACACAAAAATGAAATATTAACTTTATTTTTCTAGAAGTATGGGTATGGATAAAAGTAATCTGTCTGATCAAAACGTGCAACTTTCAAACCTGTGTATTACCTTCTCAGTACTCTTGATATAATTCCATTTTCCGTGGTTTCCCATTTTCACACCAGGCAAATGCCGGGGCTGTACCTTAATTAAGGCCACGGCCGCTTCCTTCCAATTTCTAGGCCTTTCCTATCCCATCGTCGCCGTAAGACATATCTGTGTCGGTACGACGTAAAGCAAATAGCAAAAAAAAAAAAAAATTCCATTACTGTAGCGAAAGGTATAGCTTTAAAATTCTTCAGTCAGTGAATACAGTATCGATTCCCGGCTGAGTCACGATTTTAAGACTAATGTTAAGGGAGTAGAACAAAGTAGCTCAAACTCAAACAATGTATTTGTGAAGTAGGTGATCCTTGCTTTTCCGTATTTTCTCCCGTCAAATCTATGCTAATGGTAGTTGAAACTCCATTGTAGTTAATATGTGAAGTCTTTTCTGATGAACTCAGACGTTTTATCTGGCTATCTCTATCTGTAGGTCGTACTCCTGGAGGCTAGTTAAATCCTCAAATAGAACCGCAAAAAGTAATGTGATTATGGGGAAGTCACAAAGGGGATGATGGTGCTATAATGAATTGTAAGTAAAATGAACAGTGAGGTATTTTGCCATTACTGTCTTCAGAGTCCGGCTCCATCGCTAAATGGTTAGTGTGCTGGCCTTTGGTCACAGGGGTCCCGGGTTCGATTCCTGGTAGGGTCGGGAATTTTAACCATCATTGGTTAATTTCACTGGCACTGGGGCTGGGTGTATGTGTCGTCTTCATCATCATTTCATCCTCATCACGACGCGCAGGTCACCTACGGATGTCAAATCGAAAGACCTGCACCTGGCGAGCCGAACATATCCTCGGACACTCCTGGCACTAAAAGCCATATGCCATTTCATTTTACTGTTTTCAGAGAGTCACAAAGTATAACTGAGCCTGTGAGTAAACGTTTCACATAAATCAGACCCATTACTCGTGCTCTGGACGTCGTTACTCAGCACTACCAATACTTCAACAGCTTCCATACAGTCAAAGCCAAACTGATGCTGATACTTAAGGAGAAGCTACATTTTGTATGACCTGTATCTAGAGCAGGGCCTCTCAGGGTGCATGCGCGTGGTGCATGCACTGTGCACGGTGCAAAAGACGACTTGGCTTGGTTGACCAGAGTGCAGACCCCCCACTCATCGATTTGGAGCAATAGCGCTAACTCTCTCTTTCCTTACGCCTCTCTCGCTCGCTCCGCCTGTCTCCCTCTCCCCCACTTGCGCCGTAGCGCTCCAAATCCGGGCTGAGTTGAGCCGAGTATAGCCGAGTAGAGCCGAGCATAGCCGAGTAGCCCAGAGACGAAGCGTTGATCCGAGCCATACCGAGCGGCACCGAGCGACACCGATGCACAGTGCACGGAGCTCTTGCGCCTCGCTCTGCACGCGTGAGATTTTGGGCGTTTGAGAGGCCCTGATCTAGAGATAAAGTGTAAAAATACGACATTCAACAAGAACTAGCAACAGGCGGATGATTTTTGTACTGGTCTATGTATATACTGCAGGGATTTTCAATTTGTGGTATGCGTACGACCGGTGGTATGGGAGAGATGAGAAGAAATGAGTTAGTTTTACGCGAGAAAATTCGTAGAAAGAAAGTTAACCAATTAAATCCCAAATTATCTTTAATATAACTTTAGATGGTAAATCATTATAGACACAAATAATGTAATAATGGCCTGATGCAGGTCTTTCAAGTTGACGTCTGATGAGTGACCTACGCGTCTGTGAGGATGTGGTCCTACCAATGATGAATTCTAATGCTAAAGAATAATCGGAATTAACTAACGAAGATTAAAACCCCCGAAACAAACCAAGGGTCCTGGGAAGAAGGGCCAACACGCTAACCTTGAATCATATAGTCGGACATGGTTAAAAAAACAAAAATATAAACATTCTATGCATTTATTATACAATCTTCCTGCAAGAGCTGCAGGTTGGCCAAGGACAGAGTACCTTAACGAAATAATGGATGCAGGTAGATACATGAGATAGTACGAGGTTACGTGTAGGCAAATGAGTGACGCACGTCAAAGATTTATCTAAGGTGAGCAAGCGTGGTTCTTGAAGGTCATGATGGAGTAATGGCGATGTTATACAGGGTCTTTCACTCAAAGTGGGGCCGGCGCAGCGCAGCAGGTAGATGGACGAGCACATGGCAACTCGCTGAGCTTGGGGTCGGGAGAGCGCCCGTATGAATCGCATGTAAATAACAAGCCCATATAATAACGCTTAATCAAAGTAAAATAATTTCTCACTTTGCCATAGAAGATGTCGAAAATACCCTCCACCTGCATCTACAAATTTCTGGCTTCATCTAAGGAAATTTTCATTCATACGCATTTGTTCATCTACTGAGACAGCCTCAATTTCTCTCGCGATATTTTGAGTTCATCTAGAGTGCAAGGGTTTGTTGCATAAAACTTATTTTTCAATTTTCCCTATAAATAAAAATTACAAACTGTAAAACTTCACAAGACCAATTGTGAGTAGCAGTGCAATATACAGTATGTGGCTCCAGATCCCTCCAGGACGATTCCAACACCTTGTAGCGTCGATGTCTCGCTGTATTGCTGCCGTTTTGAGGGTTCGCGGAGGATCAACTCGTTATTAACATCACACTCAGTGTCTTCCGATGACTTTCGGCCACTCAGTGCATATTAAATTACTTCTAGGGTTGTCGGGATGGAAACTGTTACCAACCGCTCTACTCAAATGCGTAAGCCTGCAGCTCGCTTCAGTCCCTCAAACTTACCTTAATTCACACTCGAGTTCGTATTCTAACCTAACCAAGTGGGTGTGATGAGAATTTTATGAGGAAGTGCAACGAGAAAACTTTTTCTAGCACGTCTTAGAAGAGGGAAAGGAAATGAGCTATTTGAATAATGAAGATTTCAATAAAATAAAGGAAAGGGATACGCCGGGAGAATTCTTAGGCCTCGTGAACTTAATACCCTCGGAGTCGACCCAAGGGAGTTCATATATACAAAAAGAAATAATGTCAAACTCAGCTGGAGACCCCGTGATCACCAACCGGTGGTGCTAAAGTGAGAGCCGTTGGGGAGTCACCCCTTTCAGTCACGTCTTACGACAGGTCGGGAATATTGTGGGACTACTCTGTCACCCACCCACAGAGTAACCTGGCAGAGAGTTACTAGGCTAACCTTCGGCCCACGACGGCGGACTGATACCTAACACATAATGATGGTGGTGTTAAAAGCCGAGTGGCACGGTCATCAGCTTCTCACCTAGGCGGCCTTCCTGTTGTTTTGGTTCAACTAAAACAAGGGCATGATGACTTCAACAACAGTTATACAAAACTATAACCTAAGCTTTTACGTAGACGATGGCCGCGTCCTTCCTAATAATAACGCCAATAAATTACACACACTCTAGTACCGTCACCACGGTTGCACAGATTATGAGGCAGATTTTGACAACAGGGGATTTTTTGAATGAAGATAACTCGTATGCATGAAAAAAATAATAGCACTTTTCAACATGTGTTCATGACTAAATTTAGCTTCAGTGAGTTCGTCTGCTTGGCTGAATGGTCAGTGCCGAAACCTTCGGTAGAGGTGGTCCCGGGTTCGATTACCCGCTGGGTCGGGGATATTAATCACATCTGGGTTAATTCGTCTGGCTCAGAGACTGGGTGTTTGTACTTGACCCAGAGAAACACACAGTTAGTATTGAACACACCACTTTACATTGGGTTGGCGTCAGGAATGGCATCCGGCCGTAAAACAAGGCTCGTCCACATATGCGGCAGAGTTCGCACCCGTGACTGTACGAAGCGTAGGTTAAGTGGCGGAAGGAGAGATTTTGTCTGCTATTCATAATCGTTCAATTTCGAATCTTAATATAATTACAGTACATATTGAAGAATTTAAAACCATACGAATTATTTAATAGCAAATGCTCTCCTATATGCCATAATACTGGAATATTTTCTAATAAGTGTAATTAATGCGGTTTTAGGTAGAATAATTTAAAACAATATGGAATTGTTTCGTATATATAATTAGTTACTGATATTTTAATAATTCCTTAATAGCCTCTCCGAGGTATTTATAATTACATGACAGAAAGCTGATGATTATCTTTCAGCTTAAGGAGCATAGACTGGAGTGTTAATAAGCCAACCTGTTCCAGGGGTACGAGAGAACACTAATTTACCTCAGCCTGTAGCAACAATGCCCACAGTTATATGATAATGTAGTTTGCTTTGTGTGACGTTTGATTAGGGGAAGCGTATACAGGCGAATGTGATAACTCGCTTACGTCACTGTAAATTTCACTCATGATTGTCTTTGTGTTTCCTGTTAGAAGTAATGCTCTGCTACTCTGCTTTGGATATTCCGTAACTTCCTTTGTGAATCTCAAATGAAATTAAGCAAGTAAACGATAACTTCCTAATGAGATTGGGCTTAGAGACAAGGAATACCTGTCTCAGAGACAGAGACAGAGAGAGAGAGAGAGAGAGAGACTACGGCAGCAATGGACACGCTGCCTTCAAGACCAAGTTGATAGATTGAATTCTAATAAGACGAAGAGTCACTACTTCCAGACGTAATCATAAAAATAATGTATAAGGTATATATGAATGTGTCAGAACGCTACTAATGTCGGTCCATATCTAGAAGCCTCTATGGTGAATTATATAAATGTGACTTTAATACGACCACTTTGTTATGCTTTCTAGTGGTCCGACCAACCTGATCTGTAATAGTGTCTTCTGGTTCAGTGAAGAAAACAATGACGAACCACCTCACCCGTCGTTTTTTTAATGCGCTGTTTAAGGGACCGCTGGGCTTTCTATGAATGCTGATGGTACAGCTGTTAGGGATCCATCTAACCTTCGGGCTGGTTACTTTATGTACATAGGGTGTTTCTGTAAAAGTGTGCAACAATTTAATCAAGAAATGGGAGGAGCTCTACTAAACGTTTTGAGAGAGGAAACCGAGGGTATAGGAAGCTAGCTTACGGAGATATGGGCTTTAATATGTCTATCACTATTGTTTTTGTCCACCTCCGTAATTTAACTGTCGATTCTATTAGCTCCCGTCTTCGTGGACCCGGGTATGGTTTCCGGTGCTGCCAGAAAGTTTAGATTGGGAGGAGAGGTGGTATGTGTTTAAAACGGTACATACAGCTCACCTTCTACCTAGAAAGAGCAGCATCACCTCGGAACGAAGACACAAAATATATTCACTTTGACTGTTTACAACTATTTTTTCATGATATTTCCGTGCTGCTTTTATATTACTTGTAATTACTACTATACAAAACCATATCATTGACAAACTTGAATTCATTGTACCTTTTTTCTTTTACCTTACAACAGTTTATAATACCAATATAAATGGTCCGTTATTGGACATTATAAATTTTCCAGCTAACTCATTCTTGGTTGCCAGCGTTTCGCCCTCGTGTGCTAGGGTGGGCTCATCAGTTGGTACCTAGCACACCTACCAATACGCCGGCTAGTGCATACCGTGGAGGCCACTGCGTAGGCTAACTGGAGCCACCGGCAGTGCCAATGCACTAAGAGACTTTGTCTCATTATCAAAAATTGATGCCTGCTTGGCCATCAGATGACATAGATGTTGATTCCCACAGGGAATCTGAAATATTTGTCCTGAATGAGTATGCACTAGCCGGCGTATTGGTAGGTGTGCTAGGTACCAACTGATGAGCCCACCCTAGCACACGAGGGCGAAGAATGAGTTAGCTGGAAAATTTATAATGTCCAATAACGGACCATTTATATTGGTATTACAAATTTACTCATTCAGGACAAATATTTCAGATTCCCTGTGGGAATCAACATCTATGTTACAACAGTTTCTCAAACTGACAACCATGAACCTTAATGAAAGCATGGCGGGCCGATGACCTTATATGTTAGGCCCCTTTAAACAACAAGCATAATCAAGAAAGCATGGCATTGGAGATTCTAGCTGTAAATGAAATAGGTAGCCAAGGGCTTGAAATGAAGAACTAAAACATACGGGAACATCTCCTACGTGGACATCACGATATCCACAGAAATATGTCCGTTGTGAAGCTATCTGCTTATGCGAAACGTCTCAAGTGTCGTCTTAGAATGTGACCTAAATGTACTACCTATATTCATATATATTAAGGACTTTTTTTCCTATTTCCTTTACGTCACACCAACACAGACAGGTCTTATAGCGACGATGGTATAGGGCAGCGTTTACATTAGGAAAGAAACAACCGTGGTCGTACTATCGCTCCTGTATTTGCCTGGTGTGAAAGTGGGGAACCACTGAAAACCATCTTTATTGCTGCGAGCAGTATGGTTTGAACCCATTATCGATAAAATGCAAGCTAACATCTATACAATCCAAACCGCGCAGTCAATTCGCTGGGTCAAGAACTAGGCCTAAGAATTGTTTTTTAAAAATTTGTTGGTTGGAAGAATACTAGCATAGGCTTCCTGTATAGCCAAAAGTATTGTCCAGGGGTGCAGAAGAAATATTCAGTTAAGAGGGGAATTGTACTGAATTACCTGTGCACTGTAATTTGTTCCTATGGAGACTGTTAACTGCACTCAAAGAAAGAAAGAAAGAATTTTTTAGCAGAGTGGCATAATCACTAACTTCTTATAAAGGTGGCCGTGATTCGAATCGCGACCAATGGGCATGGGAAGTTTTTGAAATGAAATGTAACATCCGGTTGGTTCAGATTCCATGTAAATCGTGAGATCACATGGTTACACACAATATCAAGAGTCACGTAAAACTACAAGCTTACTTTGCTCGAAGAACTGATTAGTCCGTGCAGGATTGAAAGTACAGTATTTTAGGTTACAAAACTGAAGGAACCATCGCTCGAAGAATGAGGTGGGGGTAGGAAGGAATCATAAAAATAGACTTGTTGTTAAAACCTAGGCCACAAAGACCATAATATCGCTGAGCTGGAAGGAAACAAAGGCGATGGCTTACAATGTCTTAAGCCCTTAAAACATATCCGTTATATTATAGCATAGTAAAAAGTAAATTCATGTTCTCATCCCGAGGTGGTCCAGCTCTTTTCAGGCCAATGAAGGTAAGTTAAACGCACTATATATCAGCCCTCCTGCTAGTCTTAAATTTCTAGCAACACCGCGAATCGAACCGAGGCCTCGGAAGACAACAATTAATAGCACTAACCGTCACGGTACACAGTTGAATAAATATTAGACCATTACACTGACTAGCTATAGTTTGTGCTTGCACCCATCTCTGCTTATTGCTGCAATGACAAACACTAACCCATCAAGGAGGGTCACACAGCAGCTAGTCTGTTCGCAGGCTCATGCTACGGTGGGCACGACACACATCTTTGATCAGATACAGTAAACTAGTTACTGCGTCGTTTTAATTGAACGGCCACTGCGCCTTGAGGCATAGGTCTGACAATGCTATTAGCAAGTCGGATACGCTTCAGTGGGTTAGAGCACACAAAGGCTGGAGGACAGGACGCGGGGCTTGTTTTGAGCAGTCTTCCATTGTTCCCGCTACTCGTTTACAACGGACCTCTCCCCTCGCAATGATAAATGAGCTCCCGTGTACCCTCTTGGGTCTAGGTCTAGGTCCTTCTCCACTTCCGAGGACACTCCCTTACAAGCTCCTTACTTGTGAAAAAACACGCCCAAATTTATGTGCGCTAGGGATTACGTGTCACTTCCTAGTTTGACCTTTTTCAAGTTTGTGGTATTGTACGATGCAAATGATGCTTATGGGGGTGATATAAATCACCGAATACAACTCACAGTGAATCGGAAGTAACTAAAAGTCTTCTTATTTAAAGCTTCTCCATGTGTCTAAAGAACAGCGACTACGTCACGTAGCCTACACTTGGCAGCTTAAATAGTATGTCTTCTGTAAGACTTGGAATGTAAAATCTTCTGGACTCAAGAGAATCAGGTTCGAGCCCAAGTAACCATTTTCTGAAACAATATCAAAACTGATAAACGTGCCACGGCTCGCTACGTGACATAATTACCTGGTAATAACGGCTTGGATCAAAGAAGATTTGTACAAAATGAACTTGGTTAAATAAGTAGTCACAACTTTCAACATTTTTCGGCTATCTACATCGAGGTGTCTGGTAGTCATCATTTCACTGGTCCTTTCCACCTGAGAGACCGGAACATCTTTTCTTCCTCTAACCGGAGGCCGACGAATACCGTCCGCCTTCTGGCGTCGAGAAGGTCCGAACTTCTGATCGAGTACCAGTTGGGGTCCTCAAGGGGACACTGCGCAACCCAGGAACCCGGCAGCTATCCTTCATCGCGGTGGTATTCGTCTTCAGTGGTAGCTCCGAGGAGTTACCTTCTCCCTAACATCTCCCTGACAGCACTGTTGTATCTGGCATTGTATTAGAAGTAATAACGTTTTAAAGAGCAACAAATACTAGCAGCATTAATACGCCTGATAAATGAGTAAGAAGTTCAGCTCTCAGAGCGGATGAACAAGCAATTCAATATAGAAGAGTCTCAGTCAATACGGCGGTCAAGATATTGAAAACCACCTTCAGTGGAAATCCAAATGAATTACAGCTATTTATTGATAACGTCCAAAATGCCTATAGTGTTCTAAATTCTAGGGACCACTCAGCTTTCTTAAAATGTGTGTTAGCCCATACCACTGGAGATGCAAAATATTCTGCTAAGTTTATTCACAATTCCAGAGGAATTTCGAACTTCGGAAACTATTAAAGATAAATTAAAATTAAATTATTCGGTTCAAATAACTCTTGATTTTTACGCAAATAAACTATTTACGAGTAAACAACAACAACAAGGTTACCGGTACTCAGTGTACTCAGTGGGAAAATAGAATGGTGAAAATGACTACAGAATTAAATAAACCTCTTACTAGGCAAATGATAACTTAGACTAATGAAATGCAAAATAGAACCAAACAAACAAAATCTTTATTGAGGGAATTAGTGACGAGTCCACAAAGACCATTACGAAAATCAAATTGGAAGACAAACAATTGAGAAAATTAGTTGAAATAGCAGTTAAAGAGGAGAGCGCTAAGAAATCTAGAGATCATTTCAGGGCATATAATGGAAACTATAAGAAAACTAGCTTTTCGGGGAGCGGCGTAAGTACTCCAATGCAGAATCTACGAAATGGAGGTGGTACTAGTACCTCTTCTGCGCAGGTGAGACGTGAATCAGGAGTTAATGTGACGGCAACGATTACTTGCTATCGTTGTCAGAAAACTGGTCATGTTGCAAAAGCATGGCGCGGCATACCTTTGTGTATGGAATGTAAAAGGAGTGGACATGTAGATGGACATGTAGCCAAAGATTGCCTTAGTACTAGCAATCAGGGAAACTAGCAGCTGCACTGCCTGAGCGACCCAGCTACAGTCCAACTTGTTACCCCCCTTAGTAAGTGGGATCACATAACATTTTCACATTTCAAACAAAGCAATAATGTAATAATCCAAAATAACAAACCTGAAGGAACATGCGTCAGCCGATAACACAGCATGAAAAACATTTCAAATTTCAACAACATACACATGGGTAGAAATTAAGATACGCAGGATTACCAACACGATAACTAGAGAAAGGATATAGGAAGCAGTTCGGGAAACCCTACAGAGGACGTGATCTTACGTGACGTTGTAGGGAAAAAGACGTGAGAGCTTTTACCTTTCATTCAATTTTAATAATTAAGAAAATCTACCAAAATATTACAGCAGTTAAAAGGATAACATTAACCAAGAAACAAGATGAAACGAAACACGAGATCTCTGCCCTTGGTTCTTCTCAGAAGCAAAATTGCGATAAAATGTTTTGACAACTCTTAGGGAAAGTGAGCATAGCTTTGACAATTAAATTCACAAAGGACCTTTAACAGGAAATATGAACATGATTACAACCCTCTTACAAGGCGAATAGAAAAAGAGTTTACAAATTATTACTAATAGTTTACAAAGAAAAGAAAAAAAAACGGAATTTGAAATTTAACGCAGAGGCCTTTAGGGTTGCTATCCTCTCCTCATACACATCAGTGAGGGACGCATAGCTCAAAAGGCGTCCACTAAATTGACGCTGCATTACGGGAGGCAACCCGGATGGAAAATTTAAATTTTACATTACACCAAGGTTAATAAAAAGGAATTGCCTCCAAAACAAATGATATGCCTATCTGACGAGCTGAGGCATTACAAAACAAAACGGCGGAAACCTGGGTCTAAGGTAAACTCCAAAACAGGTTAATTTACATATTATTTTAACATTCCAGGAAAGAAAACACGCTTACTCTGAGGTGACCGGAGCCGCTGAACGGGCCACCAAGTAGGTGCGTCCGACCGTGTAGACCAGGGCCATCCAGCCATTGCGCTCCGAGAGCGCGCCCGCGCTCGGGGAGCACTGGGCAGTCAGACTAGCGCTCCTTCCCCTACCACCACTACAGAGTGGCAGCGAGGAGACCTGAGACAGACGATGTTCGGACCGCGCTGACCAGATACGTACGTACAGTCTTGCGTCCGACGGCTTTTGTGGGTTTGTTGACATCATATTGATAGGGCTATTTTGCCGTAAAAATATACCGCGTCTACAAATCGAAAGGTACTCCGATGTATGGAATATGCAGGAAACGAAATCAAGTGCTACGTAAAGAATACAGTAATGTGATTTATTCAAAACTGAAATTTGAACATATCTGAGAGGAAAATTCAACAACGTTTTACCGATATGAACAAATAGTACAGACATTGAGTGACTTTTGGTGAGTCGTTTTCACGAGCTTTTACTTCTGGAGCAAACAATCATCTCCAAATTGTGTAGGCCTACAATATATCTGGACACAGCAAACAATTGCGCAAGTTTCTATCGCTTATCTTTGCACGATATTTACTTTTGGTAAACTTAAGAACCGAAAGGAACACTCAAAAATGCACGTTGAGCCGAACATTGACAGAACTCTAGATGCATGTTTATACAAAAGGGGGTATTCTTCTTGCGGAAAGCCGCTGCAAAATTCTTCTAAACTTCGTGACATTACAAAGCGGTCTTTAAGACGAACATTGCACTGCAGTTTAAGCAACTCTAATTGAAATAGCTGTGGAGCACTGTCTGCACTAAGAGAAAATGGTCGAACAAATACATCTAACACCGCTTGGAGTTCTGTATTCTTATAATCTCTTTTCAAACTCTTTTTGTAATTGGCGAATTACCTGCAAATACTCATCAAAGTCGACACCGTATTTCACTATTTCAAGCAATGGAAAATGTCCTGTGTTCCTTGCACGCTACTGATTTTCCCACAAAATCAATTTTCTTTCGAACGCTTGAATTTTTTCCACCAAATCGGAGATAATGTGCTTGTCGCCCTAAAGCGAAGTGTTGAAAGTATTCAGATGGGCAGTAAAGTCACTTAAAAGGGCCAAGTCCGCCATCCACTTAGGATCACGCAAAAGAACTTCGGGCCACCCTTTCATGTCATAAAAGGTATCTATTGCATTCCGCAAGCAAAAAGCTCGATGAAGTACTTCGCGTGGCTCAGCCATCATACTTCTTCATGGTACGGGATATCCGGATACTCCGCTTCGATGTCGTCCAAGAACTCTGATTTTTTTTCTCTTGTTACTTGCTTTACGTTGCACCGACACAGGTCTTATGGCGACGACGGGACAAGAAAGGCCCAGAAATGGGATGGAAGCGGCCGTGGCCATAATTAAAGTATAATTAAGGTACAACCCCAGCATTTGCCTGGTGTGAAAACGGGAAACCACGGAAAACCATCTTCAGGGCTGCCGACAGTGGGATTCGAACCAACTATCTCCCGGACGCAAAAATGTATATGATTTGTCAGTGCACCATTAAAACATCTGCTATGTACTTGTAACTATGCGTTGGGGGACTTTACCTAACATCTTTAATAAATCTATCTACTTTGAAATTTGCACTCCTCGACTTCGTTTTTAAAGCTTCTCTATGTGTATGAAGAACTGCGACTACCTTAGGTAGCCTACACTCGGCAGCTTAAATAATCTCTTCTGTAAGACTTCGAATTTAAGATCATCTTTGGACTCGAGTTGAGGCTCAGGTCCGAACCCAAGTAACCATTTTTAGAAACAGTATCAAACTTGATAAAAGTGTCACGGCTCGCTACACGACACATATTTAATTTATGTATTTATTTGTATTTTATTTATCTATTTTATCAGCTGGTAAACGATTGGATTAAAGTACATGAAACAACCTGTTTTACAACTGAATGTTAAATAACGAACAATGAAGTAGAAAAAGAAGTACATAATATATCTTCACTATAGACTGTATGCCGTTCAGCGTTCAGTATGCAAGCCACTGTGAATCAACTATGAGTTTCTACAATTTTCTGTTTCCTACCACGTCTCTGGCCTCGTTTAGCTCAACGCCTTTTACCATTATAAACTGCGTCTAGCCTTCGATGCCTTGGTCTTTTTCTACTCTTTCCACCCTCTATGGTTGAATCCATTATTCTCCATTGTAATCTATCCTCCTTCATTAGCCTCACATAACATGCCAACAAAGCCGGTTTATACCTACAGCTTCATCCATCGAATTCATTCCTAACTTGGCCTTTATCTTCTCATTCCGAAAACCGTTCTGCCATTGTTCCCACGTCTTTGTACTTGTAATTATTCTCACTGCGTTTACTTCTTTACTTCCTCCTTATGAACAAGATATCCTGTGGCCACTCATATTTCACTCCTATGCAGTAAATACGGTCTGAAACCAGATCGATGTTGAGGTAGTTTCATCCGTCAGATGAAAAGAATGATAATATAAAAATTAAAGACACTAAAACATAACTGAAATAATGTTTTTTTTTTTTTTTTTTTTTTTTTTACAATTTGTTTTACGTCGCACCGACGCTGATAGTTCTAATGGTGACGATAGGAGAGGAAAAGGCTCGAAGTGAGAATAAAGCGACCGTGGCCTTAATTAAGATACTGTTCCGGCATTTGGCTGATGTGAAAATGAGAAACCACGGAAAACCATCTTCAGGGCTGCCGACAGTGGGGCTCGAGCCCACTATCTCCCGAATGCAAGCTGATAGTCACATGACCCAAACCGCGAAGCCACTTGCTTGGAACTAAAATAATTATAAACTATACTGTTAATAAAAATGACATGGTGTCTGTTTGTTCCGGATAAGATCGAAAACTACTGGACAGATTGAGTTGAAATTTGGTAAGGAAATCTCCCAGTCATCAGAATTAACCAACAAAAGTTTAAATCCCCGACCCGGCCTGGAATCGAAAGGGGGCTCCCTGGACCAGAGGCCGACACGCCAACCATTCAGCCATGGAGCTAGAGCATGTTATAAGACATAGACCTACATATATTTGCGGGCTACCATAATGTTTATTCCGTACTCATCCTTACTCATAAATCCGTACAAAGAACGGATATTTTAGCTAATACAAAATACAATTAATACTCCCAATAACACTTTTTTCGGTTTTCGGGGACGCCAAGGTGCCCGAATTTAGTCCCGCAGAAGTTCTTCTACATGCCTGTAAATCTACCGACACGAGACTAACGTATTTGAGCACCAAATACCACAGGACTGAGCCAGCATTGAACCTGCCAAGTCCACGAACCTACTACGCTAGCGTAGCAGGGGGAGAGCTGATACTGCCACGTGGCGCGTCCCAGGTGGCGGATAGGGGTGTCCTAACCGGCTTACCGGCGGACTTGAGGGAAATAAAATACCTCTCGCGGACCAAACACACAATCCCCTGTGGGTGGGGGAGGCAG
Source organism: Anabrus simplex (assembly GCF_040414725.1). NCBI lineage: Eukaryota > Metazoa > Arthropoda > Insecta > Orthoptera > Tettigoniidae > Anabrus > Anabrus simplex. Next base: position 305,838,079 of record NC_090265.1, on the reverse strand, counting down.
ACGAAGAATTCACCCACTGTATCGCCTGCCTGTTGTAGGAGGCGACTAAAAGGGGCGACCAAGGGATGATCAAATTAGAACCATGAGACTACTTGTAATTAGTACCATCACGCAGGGAACACCATGGGTCGCATTTACTTGCGCGTAGTACCACTATGTTAGGTACATAATAGGTTTGTAATTAGCAGCGACAGTGTGTGAATCAGGATGAGCGTCTTACAGTACCTGTGATTCGTACCCCTATATGATCGAACCCATGGGATGAGCGACACCATGGTTCTGCCTTGCCTATTCTTAGTTCGCACTATGTGAGGAATACTACGGGATAGTGCGAGTCCCTGTGGTTAGTCCACTTATGTGAGGAACGTCATAAGTTTGCGTTGCCTTTTTAGGTTTGCGTTGCCTATAAATAGCGACACAATGTGCGAAACGCCATAGGTCTGTGTTACATGTGCGCATTACATTACCTGTGAGTAGTACCATAAAGTGTGGAATACCGCGAGTGTACGCTACTTTTGATTAGTACCGCAACATGACAAATACCATAGTTCTTCTTTCCTAGCGATAAGTACCATTATGAGGGTCCGATGACCTGGATTTTAGACCCGTTTCGACTACAAGCATAATCGATTCAGTATCGTGCTATAGATGTAGTCCCTTGGTCAGTAATACTATTGTTTTGTGCCAGCTTCTGTGCATGTGAGGCACTGTGGGTCGGTTCCACTGATCGTTTTAAATTCACATCCATCCACCCATTCATTCTTCGTCCTCACGCTTTGAATTCTGGTCAGTGGAGGATTTTGGACTTTTAATTTGTCACAACATTTCGTCTCATTTCGTACCATTAGGGGCCGATAATCTCGATGTTAGGCTCCTTTAAACAACACGCATCAATCAATCAATCAATCAATCAATCAATCAATCAATCAATCAATCAATCAATCAATCAATCAATCAATCAATCAATCAATCAATCAATCAATCAATCAACGAACCTATCAAGTTGAGATGAGAAGGCCAACGCCTCAACCGTCTGAGCCACTCAGCCCGGCAATAATGCCATACTAAACACGTAATAATGGCATGACGAAGGATACCGGTACCAGAAACGTAACTAAACGATGATTATACATTTACACGGAGAATTATCAGTAAGGATCGATAGACACCATATTATGTACAAATTTACCGGAACAGTGTTTGAGCGTACTCAACGAGATTAGTGATTGAAACTTTAACGGTTTAACAAACTGATTATTGTAGGGATGTGTATGTTTAGTCCTCAGCCCGAAGGCTGGTTGGATCCACAACAGCTCCACCATCAGCTGTCATAGATGGCCTAGGCATCACTGAAGAGGCGTACTAGGGAATTGAGGAGTGAGGTAGTTTCCCGTTGCTTTCCTAACCGAGCCAGAAGTTGCTATTACATATCAGTCTGCCATGCCCACTGAAATGCATGCACCAACCGACCCTATGAGCAATATTTTCACACCATTCATAGCAGTGACTAGCTGCAGAAGGAATGGCATTACCAGCATCACTCATACCTCAGTCACTTAGCATACAAAATTTATTTCAGTATGCAGTGAAACTCGTACGGGGACACTTTGTATTGATGTGGTTCACAGTTTGTTTGGCAGCTCCATAGTCACACTCTGGGGAGTCTGAACTTCTCCAGTTATTCAATTTACTTTTACTTTAAACCAGTCGTTAATGGATTAAGCTGGTGAGGCATGACACGTGCATCAATAAACTGCTACGACTGGAGACGACCACAGGAACTTTCTCTTACGGCATTCAGAACTGTTGGCATAATCGTTCTATGAGCGGTGTGTTCTTACTAATCCCAATAAATAATATAAATCGGAGATTTATTTAAAACAATTCGCAGATATATATTGGATATTAACCTGACACGTGGTTTTTATATCGAATGGGAAAGTAATGGCTAAAAAGGTTTCAGATTAATTCTCCCGTTTCTTTGTCCGTCAGTGTATTCCTCATGGGAAAACAGCTAGGTGTAATTTCATAAAGCTCGGTATTTAATGGTAACAACAATTGAGATTTAAGTTACACATTTTGCAATTCGTGTTAATGTTTGAGGGGTCTCTGTGAGGGTAAACCGAAAAAAGTCCGTAAATCTCCTTCACCGAGATCGATAGCTGCAGTCGCTTAAGTGCGGCCAGTATCCAGTATTCGGGAGATAGTAGGTTCGAACCCCACTATCGGCAGCCCTGAAGATGGTTTTCCGTGGTTTCCCATTTTCACACCAGGCAAATGCTGGGGCTGTACCTTGATTAAGGCCACGGCCGTTTTCTTCCCACTCCTAGCCATTCCCTGTCCGATCGTTGCCGTAAGACCTATCTGTGTCGGTGCGACGTAAAGCAACTAGCCAAAAAACAAAAAATTCTCCTTCAATTTCATCAGAATAATTTGTATTACTACGGATATAACATTCATTATTTCCCATCAGCTATGCCCTGCACACATTTTCATATTGCAAAAATAATTGTCTTAGCACTGGACAAGACTTACTAGGAGGGAAATGGACGAGTGAGATTAGGAAGACGTATCACTGTCACCCCAACTCCCTGTCTCAGCCATTCTGATATTCAAGTTCGTCTGAGCAAGTCTGTTGATGATTTTAGTTTTGTTTCAGTAAAAGTTACTGATTATGAAATCGACCCAGAGTATTCGAAAAATCAATTCAGATATCTCCAAGTGTAAAATTGTAAAATATCCAATAAGTCTAGAAAGGTTTTATTGTACAGAGACAGAGTGATTTATCCGTCAACGATGGTTTCAAGAGTTAGTTATCTAATAAATTCATAAACTCTACATCAGCTTTCACCATCCAAATAACAATGAAATAATTAAAAAGTTGATATATCCACCATTGCACCTGAGGACATTGTAATTTCATAAATACGAATCAATTAGATGAGGGATAAATTTGTAACAATTTACACCTATGGAGAACGTCCTGCGATAGGACAATTTAGCGGCGTTGCAACAAAAATAAAGGAACTCGCTATTCTAGCTTTTTGATTATATAATAATGGCAAATATAAGGAAAATCACAATTTCTGCTTTTCCAAAAACAAAACATTAACATTCTTTTGACAACAGCTGAACTTCACTGACAGATGTATTCAGATATCTCCATGCTCATGGAAACAACAATATCCGCAACGTATATCTGTACCTTATTGCAGAAAGTTGGTTGTAAATGACGGGGTGAAGGCTGGTGGTGAAATATTGGTCATGTAACGAGACGTGGTTCGTCAATTTTCAGTCGTACAAGATCAACAGTCCGTTTGGGAGAGATTTCCTACTCTTTAGAAAATAAACATCCGGATGTTGGCGGTATTTGGTTCTCTTTGATAGCAGTACATTTTACTACTGAGTGAGTTGGCCGAGCTGTTAGGGGCTTGTATTCGGGAGATAGTGGATTCAAACCCCACTGTTGGGAGCCCTGAAGATGGTTTCCAATGATTTCCCATTTTCACACCAGGAAAATGCTGGGGCTGTGTCGGAATGAAGGCACGGATGCTTCCTTTCCACTCCTAGCCCTGTCCTATCCCATCGTCACCTTTAGAACTATCTGAGTCAGTGCGACTTAAAGCCAATATTTTGTTTTACTTACTGGCATTGTATAAACATTCGGCTATCAGACTATATTCATTGTGTCCTGACCAGCAATCACAAAGCCTCAGACATCTCTCAACCAACTGTTCATCGAGGATTGATTGTAAACGATTTTTCACAAACTCGTGCATTTTTCCAATTTTATTTGCGTCATCAAGAATGTTTCTTGGATGCATTGCTCTTATTTTCACTCACTGAAAGTGCCCTATGTTTCTTGAAAACCAGATGTAAAGCTGGTTTGCTGATCTACCATCCACGGATAAAATGACATCTATTGTGTAAGTGGAGCTATGAAAAGACTGCAACACACCGACTGTTGATATTTCCCTCTCTGTGTGATAATGTTGAAGAAGACAATAGTTCATATTAAATTGGCTTTGCTCAATATTCCATTCACGTTCATTAATAATATTCCCTCCTTTAATGAACATGTTCACGTCTTCCACAGATTATTTTTGTTCCCTCTGTAGAATAATACGACCACCTTGAAACTCTCTGTGAGCCATGAAAGTACTGATAAGCCTGGACGAAATATTATATTTGTCGTCATTGTCTGCTTTATAATTCTCCGAACCAGCTGCTCTAGCAGCTTCCAGAGCCACGCATAAATGTACCAGTAGCAAACAATTTCATCCACAGACCCCTGCTCCGTCAAACTGTGCTATTAGAGACTCTTTTACAGCCTCGTGTTTTGATATTTTTTCCCCCTGAAAGTGGCCCGTTTTTTTTTTTTTTTTTTTTTTTGCGGGTCCTATAATCTAAAATTAACTTGCTGTTCGATTTCGAACGAATGCAGCTATAGATGTAAGAATATTGTAACTGTGATTATAATAATCCTAAATGAAAAAAAAACCTACAACTTGTTTTCCAGTCATTGACCGGGTCAGGGATGTAATGAATGAATCATATATAGGCTGTTAGTACGATGGGGTCGCCACTCCCAAAGTGATTTATTGATGACTGATAGATGCTATGAAATGATAATGGAGAGTGTTGCTGGAATGAAAGATGACAGGGAAAACCGGAGTACCCGGAGAAAAACCTGTCCAATGGAAATTATAAAAATTAAAATTCATTAAATAAAATACACACTTGTCGGACCTTGTACTCACACTTACTTGTTACCTGCTTACTTACACATACGTTATTTGAAGGGCGCCAGCTGCCACTCAGTGCAGCAATAATAGAATGAGACTCTTGACTATCTCTAGGGTGTGGGGTAATAAGCTTACTTTTGACAACATACCATATAAGTTCTGGGAAAAGGCGTTTGGCGTTCGGTTTCCCCATTAATTTTGAGGTTAAGATATTTTACTGTCATTGAAATAAAACTATGAATTCGTTTGATAGAACAAAATATATTCTTTAAATAATATAAAAAATAGTGAGTCTTGTTGCGATAAAACAGATGAGAATATGAAATTATGACATTGCAACTGAAAGAAACTAGGCATGAATTTGAATTCTTCTTGACCGGACATTTAACAATTTATACGAAATATTTCCCTCACTGATTCACTTGACTGTACCTTCAACACTTTGAGTGTAATAACGACGTAATCCATTGATCTGGTGTTTACTGTAGATGTGTCACGCCTAACTTGGTGATACATCCTTGTGACTGCTTCTTCTCCATATCATCTGACTTCTTTGTAAGTCAATATGGTATTACCTCGTAGCAGGTGCTATCCCTCTCTGACTCCATGGTAAGCCCTTGCGTCCGTGTCTTCCACTAAGTGACGGACTAACTAACTTTTGGCCTCACTCTCTCAATGACCAATGATTAATAGCTCACTGAGTCTTCTCCATCTCTCGTTCACACTCGTTGACTGACCAACTAAGGCCTCTTGATCTAGTAGACTTCTTCACTGTACTGCATCCGTATAACTAATGACTGACGCTACAATATGCACCCACCTTTTATAGACGTTGGTTGACACAGCTACGTAATCTCCAGAAATAACAATGACATACTCCCACCTACGCGACAGATATTACATACAGTGGTGAAATAGCCCGGGGCGGCTGACTCTCTGAGTGCATATTCTAAATAAATACGATGACGTAGCCATGACTTGGCAATGACTTGGCAGAATCGCCAACAATATTGCACAATGCACCAACGTTACATCCAATCTCTGATATATACAACAATTCTCACTGTACAGGTATTGAGTGTTATTCTACACATGCGTATATATGCATACATCTAAGTACAATCTTGCAAGCAACAGGCATTGCAAAATAGAATTGAATAAGACTGATAATTACAATAATAGTAATAATATCACAGATAAAATAATAATAATACTGATAATAATAATAATAATAATAATAATAATAATAATAATAATAATACAGATAAAATTATAAAAATACAGATATCATCTTGTAACGGGATTTGAACCGTTACAATTCGCCTCCCTCATAAATAAATCGAAGAACAAAGAATCGATTGATTTATGAACAACATAATATAAATATAACACTGACACATATAAACACTTTAAATGAGTATACAACAATAATTTTCTTTTTCAACATCCATACATTTTATAAAATATCAAAGGTATGCCTAACTTGGTGATACATCCTTGTGACTGCTTCTTCTCCATATCATCTGACTTCTTTGTAAGTCAATATGGTATTACCTCTTGGCAGGTCCAGGGTTGCCCTCTCTGACTCCATGGTAAGCCCTTGCGTCCGTGTCTTCCACTAAGTGACGGACCAACTAACTTTTGGCCTCACTCTCTCAATGACCAATGATTAATAGCTCACTGAGTCTTCTCCATCTCTCGTTCACACTCGTTGACTGACCAACTGAGGCCTCTTGATCTAGTAGACTTCTTCACTGTACTGCATCCGTATAACTAATGACTGACGCTACAATATGCACCCACCTTTTATAGACGTTGGTTGACACAGCTACGTAGTCTCCAGAAATAACAATGACATACTCCCACCTACGCGACAGATATTACATACAGTGGTGAAATAGCCCGGGGCGGCTGACTCTCTGAGTGCATATTCTAAATAAATACGATGACGTAGCCATGGCTTGGCAATGACTTGGCAGAATCGCCAACAATATTGCACAATGCACCAACGTTACATCCAATCTCTGATATATACAACAATTCTCACTGTACAGGTATTGAGTGTTATTCTACACATGCGTATATATGCATACATCTAAGTACAATCTTGCAAGCAACAGGCATTGCAAAATAGAATTGAATAAGACTGATAATTACAATAATAGTAATAATATCACAGAAAAAATAATAATAATACTGACATAATAATAATAATAATAATAATAATAATAATAATACAGATAAAATTATAAAAATACAGATATCATCTTGTAACGGGATTTGAACCGTTACAATTCGCCTCCCTCATAAATAAATCGAAGAACAAAGAATCGATTGATTTATGAACAACATAATATAAATATAACACTGACACATATAAACACTTTAAATGAGTATACAACAATAATTTTCTTTTTCAACAGCCATACATTTTATAAAATATCAGAGGTATGCCTAACTTGGTGATACATCCTTGTGACTGCTTCTTCTCCATATCATCTGACTTCTTTGTAAGTCAATATGGTATTACCTCTTGGCAGGTCCAGGGTTGCCCTCTCTGACTCCATGGTAAGCCCTTGCGTCCGTGTCTTCCACTAAATGACGGACTAACTAACTTTTGGCCTCACTCTCTCAATGACCAATGATTAATAGCTCACTGAGTCTTCTCCATCTCTCGTTCACACTCGTTGACTGACCAACTGAGGCCTCTTGATCTAGTAGACTTCTTCACTGTACTGCATCCGTATAACTAATGACTGACGCTACAATATGCACCCACCTTTTATAGACGTTGGTTGACACAGCTACGTAGTCTCCAGAAATAACAATGACATACTCCCACCTACGCGACAGATATTACATACAGTGGTGAAATAGCCCGGGGCGGCTGACTCTCTGAGTGCATATTCTAAATAAATACGATGACGTAGCCATGGCTTGGCAATGACTTGGCAGAATCGCCAACAATATTGCACAATGCACCAACGTTACATCCAATCTCTGATATATACAACAATTCTCACTGTACAGGTATTGAGTGTTATTCTACACATGCGTATATATGCATACATCTAAGTACAATCTTGCAAGCAACAGGCATTGCAAAATAGAATTGAATAAGACTGACAATTACAATAATAGTAATAATATCACAGAAAAAATAATAATAATACTGACATAATAATAATAATAATAATAATAATAATAATAATACAGATAAAATTATAAAAATACAGATATCATCTTGTAACGGGATTTGAACCGTTACAATTCGCCTCCCTCATAAATAAATCGAAGAACAAAGAATCGATTGATTTATGAACAACAAAATATAAATATAACACTGACACATATAAACACTTTAAATGAGTATACAACAATAATTTTCTTTTTCAACATCCATACATTTTATAAAATATCAAAGGTATGCCTAACTTGGTGATACATCCTTGTGACTGCTTCTTCTCCATATCATCTGACTTCTTTGTAAGTCAATATGGTATTACCTCTTGGCAGGTCCAGGGTTGCCCTCTCTGACTCCATGGTAAGCCCTTGCGTCCGTGTCTTCCACTAAATGACGGACTAACTAACTTTTGGCCTCACTCTCTCAATGACCAATGATTAATAGCTCACTGAGTCTTCTCCATCTCTCGTTCACACTCGTTGACTGACCAACTAAGGCCTCTTGATCTAGTAGACTTCTTCACTGTACTGCATCCGTATAACTAATGACTGACGCTACAATATGCACCCACCTTTTATAGACGTTGGTTGACACAGCTACGTAATCTCCAGAAATAACAATGACATACTCCCACCTACGCGACAGATATTACATACAGTGGTGAAATAGCCCGGGGCGGCTGACTCCCTGAGTGCATATTCTAAATAAATACGATGACGTAGCCATGGCTTGGCAATGACTTGGCAGAATCGCCAACAATATTGCACAATGCACCAACGTCACATCCAATCTCTGGTATATACAACAATTCTCACTGTACAGGTATTGAGTGTTATTCTACACATACGTGTATATGCATACATCTAAGTACAATCTTGCAAGCAACAGGCATTGCAAAATAGAATTGAATAAGACTGATAATTACAATAATAGTAATAATATCACAGATAAAATAATAATAATACTGACATAATAATAATAATAATAATAATAATAATACAGATAAAATTATAAAAATACAGATATCATCTTGTAACGGGATTTGAACCATTACAGTACGATGGGGTCGCCACTCCCAAAGTGATTTATTAATGACTGATAGATGCTATGAAATGATAATGGAGAGTGTTGCTGGAATGAAAGATGACAGGGAAAACCGGAGTACCCGGAGAAAAACCTGTCCCGCCTCCGCGCTGTCCAGCACAAATCTCACATGAAGTGACCGGGATTTGAACCACGGTATCCAGCGGTGAGAGGCCGACGCGCTGCCGTCTGAGCCACGGAGGCTTAATAATCCTAAATATTTTCCTATTTTACAACATCTGTACCATATGACCCTGGGACTTTCGGTATGATGCTTCGTATTCTCTTTGACTTGTGAGTACATTTCTGAAGGATGAGTTTCACTGTGAGAACTGTTGGAACTGCCATACACAAGTGCAGTTCCTTCTCCATCTTCACAATCACTACTTCTGCCCAATGTGTTCGGCTCTGTGGCTAAATGGTTAGCGTGCTGACCTTTGGTCACAGGGGCCCCGGGTTCGATTCCAGGCAGAGTCAGGAATTTTAACCGTCATTGGTTAATTCCGCTGGTACGGGGGCTGGGTGTATGTGTTGTCTTCATCATCACTTCATACTCATCACGACGCGCAGGTCGCCTACGGAAGTCAAGTCAAGAACCTGCACCTGGCAAGCCGAGCATGTCCTCGTACACTCCCGGTACTAAAAGCCATATGCCACTTCGTTTTATTTCTGCCCAATGTGTCGGTAAGCCTTTCCGTGATGTCCGCACAGTACTTTTTTCGCTATGATGTAGCTAATTGACTGAATTTTCAGCTTAAATGCCTTCGGATCGAAGAGCCTGGAATCGATTCCCAGACGGGCTAGGGTCTTTTATTGCGTGTGATTAATTCCTTTTGCTCTGGGACTGGGTGTTTGTATTCGTCTTAATACACATTCTTCATGTGCACACCACGTTACCAACCACCACAGAAACACGCAATAAATGAATACTTCTCTATACATATGGTTGGCGTCAAGAAGGGCATCCTGCAGTAAAACTGAACCACATCCACACCATGTGCTGACTCCAGCTGGAGAGAAAAGCCAGGAAGGAGAGTCACGCAACATGCATACAAACGACTCATCCTCCTCTCCAATTATATTTCATATTTAGTTGTATAAATTCGATGTAGTTATTTCTAAGCTGCTGGAGAATGTTCGCAGGATTAACTGCAGTGGCGTCTTGTGAACGAAATAGCTGGGTTCTCACACTAGGTGAAATTAGACAGAGAGGTAAACAACAGAGGAACTTACATATGTTAGAAAAGCTCATCGGTGCACAATCCACCGAGCGATTCGCTGCGCGGTTTGGGATACGTGGTTGTCAGGTTACATTGGAGACAGTGGGTTCGAAATCCACTGTCGGCAGCCCGAAAGATTTTTTTCCGCGGTTTCACTTTTTCACACCATGCAAATGCTGAGTCTGTACTTTAATTAAGGCCACGGCCGCGTCCTTCCATATCCTACCGATTTCCTATCCCAGTGTCACCATAAGACATATTGTATTGTCGGTGCGACGTAATGCAAATTGAAAAAAAGAGACAGAAACAGAAAGGTACACAATCTTCTAAATCACTAAAATAATTATGGTCTTTTACCAAGTCAAGCACTCTCGTGACAAAATTAGAATAAGACTATAATAATCTTCTTTTTTACACGATTATAATGCATCTTTCAAACCAGTAACACAGGCTGGCATATGTGAACTCCAATAGTAAACACAAGCGGTGTGGCACTACATAAGAAATATCTGGAGAAAATTAATTCTAATATGTGCCTCTAACTCTATAATATGATTGTGATTACTGAGTGATGGTGCATAACTGTGTATCAATAACTTCGAGTAGTAAGGGTATTGTGACCTGTGTACTAGGTAGTAGTGTTCGCTTGATTCAGCAGCAGAATACGTTAAGCCCCAGTTCCACAGCAATGGCGTGCTCCAGCTGGTGCCCTTCTTGTAGGCTCTCAGCCGCTCATAAATATGCTAAGCAGTCCGAACACCGTCGGATTAGTGGTGTCGTCTATAAAGTCGTGAACGTGTTCGGTATCAACAACATGATATCGATGGGATAATTTGAACAGGTCACAAATGAAGCATTCCACATGAAAGTTCACAAGATTACATCAAAATACAAATGTGGATAGATGACAATCACTGTTTGCCAAGATCAGTTTTGTCACTGCCGGGCTGAGTGGCTCAGACGGTTGAGGCGCTGGCCTTCTGTCCCCAACTTGGCAGGTTCGATCCTAGCTCAGTCCGATGGTATATGAAAGTTCTCAAATACGTCAGCCTGGTTTAACGTCGCAGGTAAGGATGGGCAAAGTAAGCAAGTTGGCTACGCGGTATGATCACGTAGCTTTGACCTTCAGTCCGCAGCTCTGAAGGTGGTTTTCCGTGGTTTTAAATGCTATTTGTTCGGGGCGTCGACCTATAGAGATTTTAAAATTAAATGCAGGGTTCTCTGCTTCCTCAAACCACCTTTCTGCTTGAACTTTACTTTTCAGTTCATGTTTTTGTCAGTGGTTTAACGTCGCAGGTAAGGATGGGCAAAGTGAGCAAGTTGGCTACGCGGTATGATCTCGTAGCTTTGACCTTCAGTCCGCAGCGCTGAAGGTGGTTTTCCGTGGTTCCTCATTTTCACACCTTAATAAGGACACGACCGCTACCTTCCCTTTCCCATATGAAATTCATTTCTGATATTTTGTTTCGCGTCGCACCGATAGAGATAAATCTTATGATGACGTGACGATGGGAAGGTAGTGACCGTTTACTTAATTAAAAGGAAAACCATTTTTAGCACTACTATGGTGGGATTCGAACCCATCATCTCCCGAATGCAAACTTACAGTTACGCAACCCGAACGATGTGACCAATTCGCTTGGTGTTTTTATTATTATTATTATTATTATTATTATTATTATTATTATTATTATTATTATTATTATTCGTGTTTCGTTAGGCCCAACTAAGGACCACGTCATTTCAACTGTTTCCCTTGAGCTTTAATGTTGGTCCAGTATTCCGTCATTCGTAGACGGTGTTGCTCCATTCGCTCTTTCGTCCATGTCTTTCCAGTTTCAGCTTCGGCTTTGGTTGGAAACTCTGATGTCCTTGGCGATTTTTTTAATTGGGTCACGCTCCTGGATATCTTCAAATGAGATCCCAATCTCCTGCAGATCTTTCTGTGCCTCACTGAAACATGCCCCTTAGCCATTTTCTCTTGGAGGGAAGTGAAAATGCGGTTGGTTAATCGTGTTGACTTCATTCGGGCCATGTGTCCATAAAAAATAATCCTCCTTTTCCGCTTCACGTCGGTATATTTTCTCCACATGCGTGTACAACTCCTGGTTGTGCCGTCTCCTAAACTCTCCATTGTCTTTGACTGGACCTAAGATTTTCCTCAAAATCTTCCTTTCATTAGCCTCCAATTTCTCCATCATGCCGTTTTTGATCATGGCGAGACATTCCGCTACATATAAAGCCTCTAGCCGGATGACAGTACAATAGTGTTTGATTTTTGCATTCAGAGATATATATCTTTTGTTTTATACAATTTTAGTCAATTGGTAAGCCATTTCAACTTTATTTATGCGTGATGTACAGGCTTCTTCTTCGGACATATTAGGTTCTATTTATTCACCAAGATACTTAAATTTTTCAACCCGCTTGTCCGTGAGTTCCCTCTAGCTCACTTGGCACCAGTTTGATGTTTGTAATGAATTTCGTTTTCTCTAAGGAGGTCTGCCTTTGCAGCTGTGTTTGAAGCTGGTTGATCTGCTTCATGGCCACATAGAAGGAAACAGCGAAAACTGCAAGATCGTCTGCAAATGCTTGGCAGTCAATTGAAAGGTTCTTGTTATTGTAACTTAGTCTGACTCCGCTTTCGACTCCTTCACAAATTTATCAGCGCCATTCATGGATTAGTTTCTCAAGGACGCATTTGAACAACAGAGGTGAGAGACAATCTCCCTGCCTAACTCCTGTCCCTATTTCAGAGGAATCTGAAGTCTATCCTCTGAACTTCACTTTTGAGATGTTGTTGGTGAGAGTCTGTAGGATGACGGCTCTTGTTTTAACGTCCAAGCCAAATTCCTTTAAGAACCGAATTAAGGTAATTCTGTCAGTTGAATCATAGGCCTTCTTAAAGTCGAGGAACGTTACTACGAAAGGCTTACCACTTAGTTTAAGATATGAAAGGACATATTTCAGATTCATAATCTGCTCCACACATAATCGCCCTTTCCTGAAGCCTCCTTGGTAATCACTCAGCTCTGAATCTAGCAGTTTTTCTGCCCTTATTTGAAAAGCTCGAGAGAATTTTGTAGGTTATGAGTAGGAGGGAGATGCCGCCATAGTTCTTAACATCCGACTTGTCGCCTTTCTTATGAAGTGGGTGGATTAGGGCACATGCCCTGTCACTTGGAAGTCTTTCGGCATTCCAGATTTCATGTATGATGTCCGTTAATTTCTCTACTGCATTGTCACTAGCAAACTTCCACTATTCAGCTATTATCGAATTTTCACCCGGCGCTTTATTGTTCTTCAAAGATTGGATAATCTGTCTGATTTCCTCTTTCGAGGTTGGTGCTGAATCTGGGTGGACTTGTGTTTTATCTTCAAATGTGAATCTGGATATAGGGGCCTCGCAGTTAAGAAGGGATTCAAAGTTCATTGCAATGACCCGGCAGTTTTCTTCGTCGTTATGGACTAGTTTTCCATTGGAATCTCTGAACTGTAGGCTCGGTGAGTCGTATTTCCTCAAGTTGCTTTTGAAGCATTTATAAAAGTCGCGTGTATTGTTCTACTTGGAATCCTGCTCAATTTGAGCCAGCTGGTGTTTATCAAAAGCATGTTTAACGCTGCGGATGATTTTTGCTGCACACTTCCAGTTGACTTGGTTCTTTAGCGAGTTTCATTTCTGCCAGACCAACTTTCTTTGCCTTATCGCTGCATCACATTCACTGTTCCACCAAGTATGCTTCCTGGGCTAAGTAAGCTGAACCGTCTCTTTAGCTGTTTCGAAAAGGACCTCCCGCAGGTGTTCCCAGTTTTCTGCATCAACGGATTGTAGTTTCTGCGTGAACTCATGGTTAGATCCTAGTTTTTCTCTATCAAATCTTTCAATGTCTTTGGATCGAACTCTCCTTGTATTTCTCGGGAGCAGTTTGATTTTTATCTTGGATACATAGTGATCTGAGTCCAGTTTTGAATTCCTTATAACCTTCACATTCTGAATTTTTCTTTGAGCCTTCCGTGCGATCGCGATATGATCAATCTGGAATTCACCAAGGTGGAGATTTGAGGTGTTTGAAAGCAGTAGACTTCATTACGAGTTTACATGCCTCACACAGCTTTATTAGTCTTTCTCCATTACGATTTGTTCTCTGGTGAGCAGGATAGTTTCCAACAATGTTTCGGAACTTTCTCTCTTTGCCTACCTGGGCAGTGAAATCTCCGAGAAAGATGATTGTATGTTTGTCTGGAATCTTGGATAAAATATCCTCAAGTTTTTCCCAGACTCTATCAGTTTCTTCCGGGTCTTTCTTGTTCGCTTGGTTGATCGGCGCTTGAACGTTCACAATAGTATACATTTCTTTTGTGCTTCGAAAGGACAGAGTCGGGACTGTGCCATTCACAGAGGTGAAATTTGTGATTGTGTCTAGAATCCTTTTCTTGGCTACAAATCCTGTGCTGAGGTGGGGAACAGTTTTTATGACACGTTTACCAGGTTTACCCTTGAAGATCTTGTAACCTTTAGATTCAATGGCCTGCTCATCTGTAAATTTAGTTTCCTGAATTGCTGCAATGAAGATTTGCTGTTCAGATAGAATATCTGTGAGTTGTTTCAGTTTTCCAACCTCTGGAGAGAATTGGCGTTAAAGGTAGCAAAGAGTCTCATTGAGTCTCCGATACCTCCGAGCATATCGGTGCAAGCTCCCCCGAATCCGAAGGCCCGCTAGCATCGTACAAGACTGGTTACCACCTGAGGTAGCTGTAGCTGAAATTTCCTCCATGCTTTTCACAGTTGAAAAACTGTAGACTGGAGTCGGTGATATTTCGTACCGACCAAGGTACTACCAAGGTTGTGAACCTTGGAGCCCCCAGCACTGATCGGCTCACCGACCCAGTTTCCCGCTGGGATTGGTTACCCAACCTTCCACTGGGTTGCTCGGCCTAACAGGGGCATCTTTTGTAGGTTACGTGCTGGAGTTGGAGTGAAAGAGGCTAGTTGGATTCTCTTGCTGAATCCAATAGTTTATGTTGCAGATAATCGCAACGACGCATTTCACTCCCATTTACCAGGGCCGTAAAGACCCCTCCTACTGTAAGTTGACTCTTAGGAACCATTATTATTATTATTATTATTATTATTATTATTATTATTATTATTATTATTATTCGTCCCCATCATACAGAATACGTGTTAAAGGGCAATACATCAACAAATGAGTGCATAATGGACTCACAAATAGAACGAAACCTCCGAAAAATAACTGGATTTATAAAGAAAATTCAATATGTTCATATCATTGGCATCGAAAGACAGCTTTCATCTCGTGTAAATTGGTTGACAATGCTTGAACGCAGAACTTACAGGCTAGGTGTACCATGTGTTACGTGATTGTCAGTTAAGCCTTCAGGCTGTACTAGGGAAATGGGGAATGTTGTATTTTCACGTTACTTTCTTCCCTCAGCTAGAAGTTGTCATTATATATCTGTCTGCCAAGCCCACTGACAAGGGAGTTTATAGTATGGTTCCAGTGTATGGGACCCATCCAGCACTACTTCATACGAGAATTGGAAAAGATTCGAACGAAGGCAGCATGATTTGTTCTCAGTGATTTCCGACAAAGAAGTACCGTTAAAAAATGTTGTAAACTTTGTGCTAGGAAGACTTGGCAGTAAGGAGTCGAGATGCTCGACTAGTGGTATGTTCCGAGCTGTCAGTGTAGAGATGGCGTAGAATGTCATTAGTAGGCGAATAAGCTTGAACGGAGTTCAGTGTTTTAAAAGTAGGAAAAATCATAATCTACATATTTTGAACGTAAGGAGTTTTCTTTTGCAATCCCCCAGCAAATCCCTAGTTGATCGACGTATATGAAATGCGATTTACATGAAAGGCACTTACATATATATGTGCCAGCACTATTATTTTCTTTTTTTTCAACTTTCTTTTGTTGAGGGCGAGTACCTGAGAGTCCCAAGTCAAAAATTTTGCCCATTTACTCATCTGTTTCGCACAAATACCGATGAGTCTATGGAGTCTTGGTTGTAGGCGGCTCCACATCGTTCATAAATAAACCAACCCTCATGGATAATAAGATTTATTTACACCACACACAGTTTTAGTACACCTTTGCATGTGAGATAGGTTACACTGATTACACCAACAAGACACAAACAGGCGTGATGCTCATGCTCACTCCACGCAGCCGAATGACGCTAGTTTTGCAAGCTATACCCTGATGCAATGTTGCATCGTGCACAAGGGTGCGTTCTGTATGTGGGGCGAGTTCATTCTTCCTGATGCCGCCACAAGTCGGTAAAATCTCTGGTTTTGCACTGGCGGGGGAAAACGATCCGGCTGAGAGGAGATATTCGCCTCCCGTCAGAGATGAAACACCCCCTTAACTGAGGCAATTCAGTTTAATTTCGAGTTGGAGAGCTATTGGAGGAGTAGGGGGAGAAACCTCCCTTCTTAACAAACGGCCCCTTTCAGGGGTTAAATTTTGAGTTTAATTTAGAGAGCGAATGATATTAAATTTGCAAAAGGCCGAAAACAATTTCGTTTTCGTATTAAAACATGTCGTAAATGAGCCAAGGGCCGCGATGTTTGTAACGTGTGTTCGGCTTCTTGGTTCTTACGACCCGTTTTAAGAGTATGATACCAGGGTCGGTGGAATGGCTTAAGAAGATTCTAGCCTTCATCACCTTGACTATTTTGTTAACCTGAATTCTAACAGCCGGAATACGAAGTTCAGTTCGTATCTTCCTATTAGATTTCCGTACTGGTTCTTTGGTCATCATTCTAGATGTCTTACTACTACTAAAATGTGTTCATTCCTCCCCTGAAGCGGGAGGCGGGCCTCTTAGACGGTAACCTCTCTCTCAGGCTGGGAGATTTGCGATAGTGAAGGAGACGCTCGGAGAAGATGAGGAGATTGGCGGCCATGGCCTATGCTGGGAACTGTCCCGGCATTCGCCTTAGTGCAGGAGAATGGAAAACCACGGAAAACCATTCTCAGGACAGCCGACGGTTGGGTCCAGCTGTGAGGTCCAGCCTTGTCTCGGCTCCCGAATGCAGAAGCGTAGAGCCACCGTAGAGCCGTGGTCAACCCTCCTCTGTTCGGTTGACCAGACAGAGTGCAAGGCTGTTGGACCATGGGCCAGTTGTGGCCACTTGTTGGCCGACACCCTGCATCTACCGACTCAAGTGGCTTATTTTATTTTGCGAAATTAATATGCGCATAATGCTATTCACTCGTATACAAGTATGCTTTCTGTCTACAATCCGTCAACGAGTTCTACTGGGCCGAATTTCAAGTTGTTTGCTTTAAATTAAAGATACAAATCTCTACATTCCGCATCACTGTGAGTTTTCGTTGATAGTTATTACTTTAACATGAATTTTTCAATATTCGGTCGTCGCCATAATACCTAGCTGTGACGGTGCGACGTAAAGCAACTAGCAAAAAACAAACAAAAAAAAGTCAATATTCGGACGCAGCTACCTCTCGGCTTCGAAAAGCAGTTTCAATCAATTCCAATAACTGACAAGAGATGGCAATATCGTATTTCATTCTAAAATCAACAGATGGCACTACCACAGTTACAGTACATTCTAGCAAGGTCTGTTATCAACGAGCTATCCTACTTCGAACATACAAATAGACGGAGAGGGCGCTGCCAGCAGAACACGGCGCCAAGATACAAGTCAGCTGATATTGGGCACCTATCGTAATTTGCGCGGGCCATCGCCGTAAACGGGGAGATTTCAAGGATTCACTGTCGACAAACCAACCCTTTTCCATACAAATTTTAACATACTACAAACATAAAAAACACGTATTTTCGTTGCTGTGTACACCAGTCTGAAGGAATACTGGAATAGCAAAAATGGTCATATCTTGTTCTGCTTACAATTGCAGTCAGAGATTTGAAAAGGGGAGTAAAATATCCTTTCACAGGTAAGAATTAAAATCTGTAACTGAAAAGGCACTGTTTTAATTTCATACAATATCTAGACTGCCAGGGAAAACGAGTATAAGTCACAAAATGACTTGTACTCTTCTCCCATAGATAGATATTAACATGTTTACTGGTACTGTTGGGACCAAATGAAATATTAGGCGTACATAGAGTTTAGTTCTGACTTATACTACATCTTGGACT
The DNA here is from genome assembly GCF_040414725.1 of Anabrus simplex. Classification (NCBI taxonomy): domain Eukaryota; kingdom Metazoa; phylum Arthropoda; class Insecta; order Orthoptera; family Tettigoniidae; genus Anabrus; species Anabrus simplex. The sequence goes on along the minus strand of NC_090265.1, from coordinate 305,819,693 downwards.
TATCTTATTTTGAGCATTTTGACATACTCGTTTTTCCTGGTAGTCTAAATTTATTTCTGGACTTCACAGCGCAGCCGTAAGTCGCGCACCATGACTGCGGCTGAGCCGGATGTTCGGAGATAGAAAGTTTGAATCCCGGTGCTGACAGTAGCCATCCTTAGAGTAGTGGTTTTCCCCAGCTTTTTCCACACTTCCAACAGGAAAATGCCGGGATGGTACCTTGTTTGAGGCCCGCCCCCATTCCTACCGGAATACTAGACCTTAAAATCTAGTTACACACACTAGGTTATCAGACAAATTCAACAAACATCTAAGTATACGGGGATGATGGCTAGTATGTTCCAAGCCACTCAAATGAATTAACGTCATGTACTTAATGTAAGATATAAATGTTGGGAGAGGGGGAATAACAATAGGTTATTTTGGGTTGCATGGCTGCTTACAACCCTCTAAGCATAACTGATTATGTTATTCACTTATTTCAGTTTCCCTTCAGACCCCGAATTGCTTAAGACATTGGTCACGAATATGAAGAGAGAGGGTTTTAAGCCATCAAAATTTAGTAAACTTTGTTCAAGGCATTTTGAATCTAGCTGCTTCGACTAAGACAAGGATTCGATTGATTTTGAATTTCCGGAACACCTGAACAAAAAATCCTGGCATCGTAAGCCACCGAAAATGCGAAACACCCCTTGCACCCCTTGCACTTAACATTCACTTCCAGTAACTAAAAGTAATGGTAATTCAAATGAGCAGCAGACTCCATCCACCAAAAACATTCCCAACATTAGCTCTAACGTTCCAGGCAAGTCTAAAAAAAGAAAGCATTACATTGGTGATTTTGAAGAAAGTGACATGAATTCATCCAAAAATTCAAAGAGATGTCTCTTCAGTGCATGCAGACTGAAAAACCTACTGAAACAAAATACAGTAATTAAATAATCCATTAAATTCATTGGTGGCTCATTTACAGAAGGAACTAATGATAAATGAAAATGATGCAGCAATGTTAAACGTCAGTAAAACTCTTTTTTATATTCACTACATATGTTGGTTCAAGAGAAATTTGTGATCTTAAAAAGCTTACTTGATTATTGTCCTATACCCAATGAAGGTTCTTTTTATATTAGGAACATTTTTTAGCCATGCATAAGTTATTTATTCCTATTTACAATCTTTTTTACCTTCACAGGCTTTCTTCTGAAGTCCTTCTGAAGAACTGTTTTAGAAATTGTTGGGGAATAAACAGCAACAGTATTCTGAAGAGTTGCGATGCTTTGTCCTTACATTGTACTTCTATTCCACTAAGGCTTACGACTATGTAAGAAAGGTTTCAATGCTTGCCTCGTCCACACACTTTTAGCAAATGGTACCAACATGTTGATGGCTGTTGTGGCTTCCAAAAGAAGCTCTAACTGCTCTAAAGCTTAAAGTGGAAGAGGGTAATGCCACAGGTAAACCTGTCTTTGTAGCCTCATCATTGATGAAATGTCCATCAGGAACAGGATAGAATGGGATGGAAAGGCCACATGTGGTTATGTGGACAAGGGGACTGATGATGATGATTCACTCCCAGAAACAAAGGAGTCCCTTGTGTTTCTGGTAAATGCCATCAATGACCATTGGAAGGTTCCTATGGCATATCGTCGCTTCACCGGTAAAACGTTGTATCCCACAATACTCTTCCTATCAATTATTCTCCTTAAGACTGGTCACGCCACCCAGCCACATATGGATACGCAGTCCAACAGAACAATGTCCGTTGTGTTCGTTTTCCTATGTCGACGATTAAACGAAAATGAACCTTACATGCACTGTACACTAGGAGTGCGTAAATACGTAATGCAAACGTACATTCCTACATTACGGTACTGTAAGGTTCATTTTCCTTTACACATGGGTATAGGAAAATGAACACAACAAAATTTGTTCTGATGGACTGCATATCCATACTGTGCCCGACATAGTCAGTCTACGAACACGAGACACCCCAGGGGTGCTCAGTTCGGTGGCTGTAGGCTTATAAAATAAATGAATGTGGCAGGATTGACATAGGGTTCATCGAATAAGCACGTTCCAGGTATAGAACAAATATGACACTTTTATTTAATGAAATGAAATATTGGCCATCCTGAAATCTGTGATTATGACTATGATCGCTACGTTATGGAATTTAATATGGCTCTTGATGTAACAAACCTAGGTGCAAACAAATGGGATGGTACACGGCAGTTGTTTTCCCTAACATTCTAACAGAGTATTTTTACATGGTGAAATTTTTTTTATCGTCTTTAAAGTTATTAAATCATTTATTTAAAGTTGAATCAAAAATTTTCATTCGGAAAAATGAGGTCTGGGCCAAGCCTTCATCGACAATCTGGAAAAAATGCAGTAATTGTAAGAACGAGTATAATAAAGAAATATCCAAGATTCAATAAGTTAACAATTATAGCAAAGATAAAATTTACAGTCGTTATCTTAACAATTTTGTAATTATAAAATGAAAAGTTGAATTTGCCTTGGTTTTCTCTAAGTTAATCCGAGACGTCGGATATACCTGTTCACGTCATCTCACATCTCGTTTCGTGAGAATTAATACTGAACTTTAAGCATCTAATCAATAGTTAAACAAAACAAAACGCCTTCTGGGCTTGCAAACGTAAGTAAATGGGGAGAATATCATCCATGTGGAAATCCCGTCCACTATCAATCGATAATGTCAAAGTGTCACATATTTTCAGAACAGAACACATAGAAAATAATTTTCTAACTACTAACAAATTACTACTTCTACAGCTAACTACGGAAATTGTCAAGAAGACTGCGATTACCAAGAAGAAAATATCTACATTATGTACATGTCGACGAGTGTCGATCAACCATATTACTCTCCTGTTAACAGATTTATTGAGTTACAGCAAGATTGAGTTACCTCATGAGAGCGAAAAATTGCACCAACGAATGAGCTTGCATAGTCACGAATCAAATATTATTTAGATATTTCGTCGAGGACCTATTCTTCAGACCTAAGGCCTTCTCGAACGTTCACCTGTACCTTCAACTTGAAATTATTGAATTACTTGAGAAAAGTTGGGATATTCCCACGAATTAAGAAGTACATCGATTAACATGGACTTTCATTTTCTTCATCGGAAGACACTAATATTAGACTACACTGCATTCATCGCGAATAATCCATTAACATGTGAAAAGCTCAGTTTCACGAAGATTCATGTCATGCACAATTATTCCATATACTCCACACGTACAGTGTACTACCATGACGACTCTAATTTGTCGCATCCTAATCTCAAATATGTGTAGCCATGAAATATCAGGACCTACCATCGTCCTACAAATACCTAATATCCACTTAAATGTGTCTCGATGATTAATTACTCTAACTAATTATCACATGCCCCCAATGCACATATTCACATTAAATTCGTACCTAGAATTCAGACTCAATATCCCGATGACACGTTATCTCAAACACGAGGTACAAGTAGAAGTTCCATTACAAGAAAAATATGGAAAATATGGACGAAATATCCTACCATTAAATCCATCGGACATAAATTAATTCATATTCGTGACGAAATTCACTCAATAAGCAAAGATGGTGTCGATAACACATGGATAACTCTATCAGAACCCTCACTGTCAAATTCATGGCCACATGGTCATCAAGCAATCGCATGTGTCAGTTTTTACGACATATTCGAGCAAATATACAACCATAAAATGTGTCAAAATAGCTTGCTAAGAAGAAAGAAAGAATAGAACAAAACTACATAGAACAGATATAAATGAGACGTAATCGACTTAAGGAGAAATCTTCACGTCTGGAAGTCTGGGTTCTCAATCAGCCATGCTAGGATGAAAGAATCTGCATCCCGACGCTGCCGACGGTGGTCGATAGTTTAGAACTTCATGGTGAAGCACTGGTAATCCATAATGCGAAGTTCCGTCCTCTTCTGGAAATGATCACGTCCACGTCTTCCGCGTCCACTCGTGAGAAAGCTGAAACTTACACAAAGTGCTTTAGCATAAACTCCAAACACACACGTAACTGTATTTTGGAAATGACACGTACGTAAGGGATTAATATCTGCACATTCGACGTCTGATCACAGCACTGTTCTAAATTGTATAACATTATCGGAAGTGTAGAGCACAGGAGTGAAGCCACTATTCTTGACGAGAGTATTCACGACGTTCCACGCTGAGCGACTGCAGATGATAGTCCAGGAACACGTCAGTGAGTGTGAGAGTGAGTACTTGTATCACATGACTTAAATATCGTGTCTGGTGCACATGCACGGAAGTAAAGTCAATTTAGATACTAAATTCTTCTACTGTACGAATCTACAACTTCATTACCATTTTAGCCACAAGGTCGTGTAAATTATTTCAAAATTTCAGTTTTTAATTTATATCCTCTAAATGTGCTATTTTTTATCCAGTTTATTTTAATTTAATCCTTGAACCTTCCGTAAATATGCATGTCACGCCACCAAAGATATTATAAATATTTCATTCATATCGTTCCTCGCAATTACAGGTGACACGCGCTGGTATCTCTCTTTCTCTCGCCAACCTTCATTTTTTTTTTATTCTGTTAGCCGACCGGCCGCCCTCTTCTCGTAAAAAACTCGTTCTCGTCCTCGCCCAAGGTCACGCACACCCCATCTCGCCGACAAGCGAACACAAGCCATACCAACACCTGTCTATTCAGCTGTGGCCTCACGGTCACAATACGTGGCTGGGAGGCGTGACCAGTCTTAAGGAGAATAATTGATAGGAAGAGATTTGTGGAATACAACCTTTTATCGGTCGAGCGACGATATTCTTAATCGATAGTTTGTCAAGAGAAGAGAAGAGAAGGAAAATTTAGTAACCACTGCTCTGACCATGTTGCATGACATTGGTATTCATGTAGTCAGTTTAACGTTTGATGGAGAAGCCAGCAACTTGTCAATGGTAACATTTCTGGGCCTGGATATTCACGAAGCCAATGAGAAAACATTTGAACACCCAGTGACAAAAGAGCCAGCGTTTATTTTTCCAGATGTGTTCCACACAGTGAAGGTAATGCCATAAAATGGGCATTACCGAGCTCGATAGCTGCAGTCGCTTAAGTGCGGCCAGTATCCGGTATTCGGGAGATAGTGGGTTCGAATCCCACTGTCGGCAGCTCTGAAGATGGTTTTTCGTGGTTTCCCATTTTCACACCAGGCAAATGCTGAGGCTGTACCTTAATTAAGACCACGGCCGCTTCCTTCCCAGTCCCATAATCGCCGTAAGACCTATCTGTGTCGGTGCGACGTAAAGCCAACAGCAAAAAAATGGGCATTGTACGTAGAAAAATTAGTGGAAATACAACCAGAAGAGGGATTAACGCTTGCTAATAAGATTTGTAAGCGCCATATTAATTGGAAATCGGAAAATATGAAAGTCAAATTAGCAGCCTAAATTTTGAGTAACAAGAGTGGCTTATGCACTCAGGTATTTGAAAAATTCAGGATATGAAGACTGTGAAGCTACGGCTGAATTTGTAGATACTGTATTTTTAATAACATATTTGTCATTTTGAACTGCAGGAATATATTACAAAAGGGATTTAAGTGTGCATTCTCTCCCAAATCATGCATCATGTGGCTGTCAGCATCAAGTTCATCAGACTCTTCTGGTATTCACTCAAGAAAAAAGACAGGATTTCTTGGATTTTGACTGTGCATAAGAAGTTGCCTTGATCTCTATAAGTATTTAATCCTCAATGAGCAGCCTAAACTGAAATACTTGTTACTGTACAAATTCAGTCAGGATCACTTGGAGGTGTTGTTCTCTGGCATTACAAGGAGAGGTGGTGATAACAATAACTCTACTGCTGCTCAGTTTAAAGCTGTGTATAAAAGATTGCTGGTTCGCCATGAGTTAAAAGGAGCAGATCTAAGCAACTGCATTGCCTTGGATCAAATTAATATATTAATTGTATCTAGCTCCTAGCCCAGATAAGATTTACAGTGTCATGCAATTCTCGCAGTACCGTAGGATACGGTTGCAGATATCCCACTCATTCCAGATTTTGATCATGACTACTGTACTCATCCAGCATTTTAACAGTTGTCCCCATATGTGAGTGGTATTGTGACATATATTGCTGTATTTGGGGTGAGGAAGGTGGAATGCCGTATCAAATGTTCAGTATGCTTGATTGCTCTGTGAACTGCCAGAGAAAACTACACAGACTATGTTTTGATTAAGGAGAAGATGTACTCTGGAGCTGAAGGATTAATCGTGCCCTCCAAAGATGTGGTAGTATTGTGTAAGTTGACTGAAAGTGCACTCACAAATATAAATGTATTAAGGAGCAAAGAAGTTCATCAGAAGGTCCTCTGTAGTGTGTTGAGGTCAGTGAATGGAACCTTGTTTTATGGTATAAAGGACCATTTACTTGATCAAGAATTTGTACAGAGCCATGAAATGGACTTGGTTAAGTTATGTCAATTCAATTCCAGAATGTGACATGAATGTGCTAAGGAAGAGGAGAAAAGAGACAGAAAGAAAGTGAGAAGTGTATTGAACAAGTATATATTGTTCAATCATCAGTGATTGAAGACAGTATTGTGAAGAAATGCAATTCACAGTTTTCAAAACATTCCTGATCTTCAGCCTGGAGAAGAATGGTGTATAACTTACATGTAAATATTTGTTTCCTGGATTCTATCATACATTTGTGTATTGATTGGCTGCAGCTGTTTTGGTGCGTTATAGCCTACATGGCTTCCTGTCTTTCATCATATTGTAAATTATGTTATTGTACATCTTTAAGGATAGTTTTGTGAAGGTTTCATCTTACTAGGCTTAACTCAGTTATAGTTTTGTGTTCTATCATATATTTATGTATTAACTGGCTGCAGCTCTTTCGGTGAGTTTTAGCGTACATGGCTTCCTGTCTTTCATCATATTGTACATTTTAAGGATACTTTTGTGAATGTTACTTCTCATTAGGCTTAACTAACTCAGTTATAGCTTGATTTAGCCTCAGCATTTAGAACAGTTGAACAACTGTGTGTGTGTGTGTGTGTGTGTGTGTGTGTGTGTGTGTGTTTATTCCTATCTGATAGTGGCTGATAACCTAGATGTTAGGTTTTCTATGTGCATTCATGCATGATAGTGGCTGATAATCTAGATGTTAGGCCTTGTAAAACAATAATTATCATCATGCATAACTGTACATCTATAAACTAAATGTGAAGGTCTGTGAATACGTGTGATGATAGTGATGCTGATAGCTATTTTTTTTTCTTAACGACAGAACCTTGAGGTTATCAGCTGCATTAAGTATTGGTGATTTCGAAGTTTCTTTGATGACAATTATTATAGGTGCAATGGGGACGAATTGCTTTATTATCGGTCACGTTTCTTGATTTTTAAGGCTTAACCACCATAAAATCGGCATTATTAGAAATGCAGTTTATTGGTATGTTTTGTTGAGTTTATTATTTGCAGCACTGTGAAAATATTTTTAAAATTACTACTTCGGACGAATATTACGGAGAAAACTTAAACTTGTGAAATTAGAAGACAAGTAACTAAAATAGGTTAACAACGTGAGGCCTATAAACGTCACCGTACCAGTTAACTGATACATAAACACATCAGAATGGCACACATATATAATGATACTTAACATTTTTCATACAAGAAGGAATGAAAATATTCCTAGGGAATTGCATTTATCACCATCTTCAGTAGTTCAATTTAATCATAAGGAGCACGCTTAAATCGAGATTTAAAAACACTCCGCAATGCTCTTCGTATGGAAGACCGCCTTGTTTTGCCCTACATCACCTGATCGCTCAGAACATGGTGTTGGTGGCACGCTTGGCCGATAGAAACATAAGGAGGAGCTGGTGGTGATTATTGTTTTAAGAGGAAGTGCAAGTAGGCAACCATCCTCTATATGCCACTAATCAGAGGGAAAAACGGAAGGGGTCCGACACTTCGAATAATGAAGATATCGGCCAAAGGAAGACAAGGGCTACGAAGGGCGTGGAAATGAAAGACTCCCTAAGCCACCATAAGTAATACCGTTAGGGTAGGAAAAGAATAATACTTGACGAAGAGAGGTCGGAGAGGATAGGAGCCTGGCACAAGTAAGAGGGAGCAATGCCAGGTCTCAGCTAAGGGCCCCGTGGTCGCCAACCCACTCTCCAAAGTTCAGAGCCCTATCTATCTATTTGTATACTGGAAGCTACCGTAGAATAACATAAGAGAGACGAAAGCGCTGCCTGGCTGAAGCTAAGGGAAAGCACATCTGCCATGTTTTCAGTGGTCACATAAGCAAGAAGGCAAGGCACTTGAATGCTATTTTTTTTTTTTTTTTGCTAGGGGCTTTACGTCGCACCGACACAGATATGTCTTATGGCGACGATGGGATGGGAAAGGCCTAGGAGTTGGAAGGAAGCGGCCGTGGCCTTAATTAAGGTACAGCCCCAGCATTTGCCTGGTGTGAAAATGGGAAACCACGGAAAACCATCTTCAGGGCTGCCGATAGTGGGATTCGAACCTACTATCTCCCGGATGCAAGCTCACAGCCGCGCGCCTCTACACGCACGGCCAACTCGCCCGGTGGCACTTGAATGAAGAACATTTTGAAAATACGCATCATAGAGAATGTAGAATTAAAGACAGGTAGCCAAAAGAGCATTAATAATCACAGAGTGCGAATAGCGCCACTTCATCCATGTTGCGGTGCGAGGCCATCACGATCAGCTGATTGTAGGGTAGTTGGATAGAGGGAATCGTCATACAGTGACATATGAACAGGCCACGAAATCGGAACCCTGCTTGACTGTTGTGGTTAAGCGTAAATTACAATTAAAACATGGACATCAATGGGCATTAATGACGGTAATCCTTAAAGCGAAAGGGACCTACGATAGGTTACAACTTCATTCTGTTCATATTTTAAACTTATTCCTTCCCCAGTAGTACCGCTATAATTGCTTGATGTAATTATGTATGCATGGCGTACGATTGACTGAAAAAGGCCTGCATCGAACCAAAGAACAAATACAAGATACAGTTGGTCTATACACAAAGGCCTGGTCACGCTCTCAGAATTCTTTGTTTCAGCGGCCATTTTGAGACTATAGAGCTCTACTTTCTGGCGTCTGCATGTTATCTAGTGCAATGAGATTGAACTTATAACGATTACTGTGTCACTCTAAATTGTAAAGTCACTCATCTAAAGGGACTAATTTTAAATTTCGAGAGACAAGAATAGAAGGGCAAAATGGGTGCAGAATTGCCGATGTGAGATGTGGTAGCCAACAGAACATTCACAACTATGGGATCTTTGCTTGATAAAAAAGAAATAATAATTACCCAAATGTCCATCTGCGTAGCGTAACGGTTAATTTTATTAGCTGCTTTCCATTGGGGGTCTTCCTGAAAAGAACTGCACCATCTCGGGACGAGAACACGAGTTTTGTCCGGCTCCATGGCTAAATGGTTAGCGTACTGCCTTCCATTGGGGTCTTCCTGAAAAGAGCTGCACCACCTCGGGACGAGGACACGAGTTTTCTACAGTTCTATGGCTAAATGTTTAGCGTACTGGCCTTTGGTCCACGAGCTCCGCGTTCGATTCCCGGCAAGATTAGGGATTTTTAAGGGCCATTGGTTAATTCCGATACCTTGGGGGCCGGGTGTGTGTGCCGACCTCATCATTAGAATTAATCGTAGGTAGGGCTCCATGTTTACAGACACCCTTATACTTATACTTCTTCTTCTTCTTCTTCACCTTCTTCTATTGCTACCGCTTTTCCCACATCATTAGGCTCGTAGGTGCGAACCGTGTCGACATGTGGACTTGGCCCTGTTTTACAGCCGGATGTTCTTCCTGACGTCAAACCTATATGGAGGGATGTAATCTCTATTGCGTGCTTCTGCGGTGGTTGGTGGTGTGGGGTGTTGCATGAAGAGAAGAGTGTTGGGATGAACACAAACAGCCAGCCTCCGAGCCAGTAGAATTAATCAAACGAGATTAACACTCCGAACCGGCCGGGAATCGAACCCGGAACCCTCTGAACCAAAGGCCTCAACACACGTAGGTCGCCTATAAGGCGTCAAATCGAAAGACCTGCACCAGGTCTCTCCAGAGGCTACATTCCATTATGTGTATGCCCTGATGTGCGTTAGCAGACTTTTGGGAAAACATCATCGATAATTCCATCTCTTTTGAAGGGAAAGATATTGTTCTAGGCACCGATCTCGATAACTGCTGTCGCTTAAATGCAGCCAGTATGCAGTATTTGGGAGATATTGGCTTCAAACCCCATTGTCGGTAGCCTTGAAGATGGTTTTCCGTGGTTGCCCATTTTCACACCAGGCAAATGCTGGGCCACGGCCATTTTCTTCCTATTCCTAGGCCTTTCCTGTCCCATCGTCGCCGTGAGACCTATCTGTGTCGGTGCAACGTAAAGCAACTAGCAAAAAAAATAGCTTCCTTCCCACTCTTAGCCCCTTCCTCTTCCATCGTCGCCATAAGACCTATCTGTGTCGGTGCGACGTAAACAGAACTGTAAAAAATATATATTGTTCTACGTGGAGATTTTAGACAGGCTTTGCCTATTATTCCGCATGCTTCCAAACAAGCTGTTATTCAGAACTGTATTAAATATTTTCCTCTTTGGTAAGAATTTAAAATATTTCATCTGTTAAAAAATATGCAAGCAAGACCGGAAGAATTAGACTTTGCTGACTTTTTGCTCAAAAAGGTAATGGAAACTATCCTTCAGTGAATCATGAATATCCAGAGCAATTTGTTAATGATTGACCACCCTATATCAACGCGACGCAAGACATCGTATCTGAAATTTGTAAATTTGAGTCACCAGAAGATGCTCTAAGGTTTCTTTTTTTCTTTTCAAAATTGCCTTTCTTGCCCCTGTAAACGAACACTGATCAAATCAATTTGTAAGTTATAGTTCTTCTACCTGGAACGGCAGAACGTACATCTGTTTAAATAAGATGACAATGAAACTCTCCAATTTCCCATAGAGTTTCTGAACAGCTTATAATTAAGTAGCTTGCCTTCTCATATCCTTAAATTAAAACCTGAAACAATATTGTAATGCTGTTAAGAAACTTAAATGCTTCACAGTGGCTTCTAAACGGAGTAAGATTAATTGTACGAAAAATGCAGGACAGTTGTTTGGATCTCGAAATCATTATGGGGTTAAGTATTGGACAGAGAGTTTTGATTCCTAGAATTGATTAAACACCATCGACGCTACTCTTCCATCCAGTATTCGGGAGATAGTAGGTTCGAACCCCACTGTCGGCAGCCGTGAAGATGGTTTTCCCTGGTATCCCATTTTCACACCAGGCAAATGCTGGGGCTGTACCTTAATTAAGGCCACGGCCGCTTCCTTTCCACTCCTAGCCCTTCCCTGTCCCATCGTCGCCATAAGACCTATCTGTGTCGATGCGACGTAAAGCAACTAGCAAAAAAAAAAAAAAAAAAAATAGCTACTCTTCCATTTAATTTGCCACGCGTTCAGTATGACGATTAACAAAGCTCAAGGACAGACTTTAGTCCGTGTTGGTGTATATTTAACCCAGTCTGTATTTAGCAATGTCCAGCTGTACGTAGCAATGTCTCAAGTTCGATCACTCGACAGTTTGGAAGTACAAACAGTGCAAGGGAGCCAAAGGACAATAAATGTAGTATTTAAGGAGGTGCTCTAATAGCACTACATTTCGGAGTGTCGTCCTGAATGCCAACAGTCCAGATTGCGAGCAAGTGGGTACCTGAAGGGGATGATTTGGGGTTGACACGCACTAATGAGTCCAGATTGCGAACAAGCTGGTACCTGAAGGGGATGATTTGGGTTTGACACACATTAATGAGTCGAGATTGCGGCCAGGCATAAAGTAGAGGCGCTCAAGTGAGAATATAATGAGCAAGAATATATCATTTTACATAAGTCACGGTGCATATCTAGGTGGATCGTGGCAGCAGTATGCATCACTAGAGGCACCTACCGTCTTCTGAAGTTCTTTAGAAAGCCGCTTTAACTATTTCCAGGGAGATTTGAATTTATTCACAAAAAAATTAAAAACATGTAAGTAAAATCCCACTTGTTTAAAAATAAACTGACTAGTTCCATTCTGACGTATTATTTTGAATAAAAATAATATTCTAAATGCCAATGCCTAGTGGATGAAACCACTCACTTCTTTCATTGGCATCATAAGACCGGGTGAGTTGGCCGTGCGGTTAGAGGCGCGCGGCTGCGAGATTGCATCCGGGAGATAGTAGGTTCGAACCCCACTGTCGGCAGCCGTGAAGATGGTTTTCCCTGGTATCACATTTTCACACCAGGCAAATGCTGGGGCTGTACCTTAATGAAGGCCACGGCCGCTTCCTTCCAACTCCTAGGCCTTTCCTGTCCCATCGTCGCCATAAGACCTAGCTGTGTCGGTGCGACGTAAAGCCGTTAGCAATAAATAAATAAATAAATAATAGTAATAATAATCTATTAATAATACAACTCTCACTAATCCACCATAAACAATTACCCATCTAGTTATGTTATACAATAAAAACGATAATCTTCAAAATGGTAAGATTGCCTCAAACTAAATTATTAAACATTTTCAAGAAGAAATATATTTTTAAAAGTATGGTTAGGTTATCTAAAACATCTCAATGTACCAGTTAATGTTAATACTACTAGAACAAATATTACATATAATACTCGAAAATTGTATCTGTTTTATGTATCTCACGTCAACACTAATCTCTTGTTCGCAATCTGGACAGGGTATATTTAGTTATTCGTAATCTGGACGGTTTTCACCTTGTTCGCAATCTGGACTGTTCGCAATCAAGGCACAACCCATTTCAGAGCCATTGGACCTAAATTTCTCGACATATATCTACTACCCACTTCAGTCTGGTGTCTGTATTTAGCCACTGCAAACTACATGAAGCAAATACTATCACATAACAGCTTTTAATTGCCATATAAATATACTTTACTGAAGCAGGGACTTAGTACTTCCTTTACTTTCAACGGGTTCAGCCTAGTATGAAGATAACATTGGAATTCAAGAGGACAAATTGGGGCAAATATTCATCTATAGGACGAGGAGTAAGGAAGAATGTATCGAGAGAAATGTTCGATTTTCCATGTTCATTGAAAATATTTAATGAAAATGCTAGATAAGCAATTGATAGGGAATCTACCACCTGTGCGACAGCCCTAAATGCTGCTAATTGATTGATTGATTGATTGATTGATTGATTGATTGATTGATTGATTGATTGATTGATTGATTGATTGATTGTCACGGCAGTTCTTTCGGAGAGTAAAACAAAACTATTTTCATTTTGTTAGTCATCGGAAATACAAACTCCTCGACCGATTTAGCTGCTTTGGTGCAACGGAGTGGACAGGGGTGGGAGGAATAGGTGGGGTGATATAGGTTCCCCCTATCTACCTTGAAGCAGTGCAGTGGTAACGACTCACAAGACAGGTTTGTGTTGTCCGCTAGAATAGATCACATTAACTGTATGGTGTGTAAGTGTGTTTACATAATAAGTTTGTACAGTACGATCACCCTTGAAAATGAGAAAGCGGTCATTGTGTAAGTGTTAGTGGATTACTATGGTATGTATTTTCAACGATACACCTGTCCGACTCGTTGGCTGAATGGTCAGCGTACTGGCCTACGGTTCAGACAGTCCCGGGTTCGATTCACGGCCGGGTCGGGGATTTTAACCTTCATTGGTTAATTCTAATGGCTCGGGGGCTGGGTGTTTGTGCTGTACCCAACATTCCTGCAACTCATACACCACATATAACACTATCCTCCACCATAGTAACACGCAGTTACCTACAAATGGCAGATGCCGCCCACCCTCATCGGAGGGTCTGCCTTACAAGGGCTGCACCCGGCTAGAAATAGCCACACGAAATTAAAACGATACACCTGCAGATGAAGAGCGTATTATTTGTGAACAAATAAAATCAATTGAATCGTTCGTTGTTCAAAGGCACTAAGTCCACATTTTTGACAAATTCGTTTTACAGCGATTTTGCATTCTAAGAAGCGAGATGCATATTTTGGTGTTGAAAGGAACCATTTCCTGGCAGCGCTTGTGCCATTACCACAGCTGTCAGGTTAGTTATTCCGTGTTGAAAGGAACTTAGTCCTGCAGTTAGTGCGTTTCAACACGGAATGTCTACCAGCGCCAACCGACCTATGCAGAGAGCGCTGCTGTGTCTCGGATGTCAAGATTGGCGCGCTTGTTTCATTTGTTTACAAATATGTTGAATGTTGTCATTGACAATATATTCTACGTGGTTGTTGTGGTCTGCATATGTTGAATCTTCTTCTTGTTGTGTTCTTAAAGATATTTTCATCATGGACGACGAATTTATGGCAGGAAAGAAAAGTAAACGCAACTAAGAAAATTATGCCAGGAGTAAAGTAAAGCGATATGCATTCATTAGTTTACACGGAGTAACTCAGAAGCGTTTATTCAGGACTAGCGAATGTACCCGTGCTTCGCTACGGTATTCTACATTGTATTCGGTTATCGAAGTAAATAGTGTACATGCAGTAAATAAGATTGTTTTAAAATTGCATGTCTCTTAGCGTTATCCGAGAAAGAGCATGGGGGAGTTCCCCGTACGTTGTTTCCAATGTAAAGTGTTTGTTACGGATTTGTGATATAACGGCAGGCTCACTTGCCTACTGACATTCACAATCGAGTTGGGATGATTACGTTATAATTGCAGGCCCCATTGCCTACTACGCGGACAGAATCGATTTGGGGAGTTTTCGTTAATATGGCAGCCCCCTTTCCTACTTCCAGACAGATTACAGTTGAGGAGTTTCTATTATAATGGTAGGCAATTACCCTACTATCACTCGAAATTGAGTTGTGCAGTTATCATTATAATGCCAGGCCCATTTTCCTACTGCCAGCCAGCTTACTGCCAGTCACACCAAGTTGGTGAGTTTCCATCAAAATAGCAGGCCACTATGCCTAATGCCAGTCACATTTTAGATGAGGACATTTCTTTATAATGATAGGCACCCTTGCCTACTGCCAAACACAATCGGGTAGGGGAGTTTTAAACAAAACTGCATGCTCACTTGCCTTCTGCAAGTCAAATCGAGAAGGGAACTATTCATTACAATTGTAGGCTTTCCTTACTAATGACAGTTACACAGGAGTTGGAGAAGGAACCCTTTCCTACTGCCAGTCAAGGTCGGTGTGGGTAGTACTAATTACAATAGCAGACCCACCCTTTCTCGATCGCTAAAAATCGACATCAGTGAATATATATAGATCGACATACGAAAGTATATGCGTGTTTACAATATTGAAGACCTACATTTACAGATTAACTGCTACTAAACGTACGTCATATAGACAAAGGATTATACCATAAGACACGCCGGATTTAGTGGCCTAAATGGCTGGTCCTATGATATGTCATCTATTCTTGGGTCAGATTGAGTTAGAAACGTGGAACAGGGTAAAGATTTTGTAAGATTATCTCACATTACATTACTTTTCGGATACATACATAGCATTTGGCTCACATATGGCTACTGGATGGGCCAATTTTCGTGAAGAGTTTAATGATTCTGTATTTCATATAAGTAATTGAAAGTATGAATTATGCATGTGAAAATTCCAAATTGACTTAACATCGATTAAAGAGAAAAATCAAACGTAAAAGGGATACAGATACGGCAAAAAGTCATAAGACCACGGTTGTAGATCATTCCAAATTGAACGGAGATTGTGCAATCCGTTATGTGATAGGAATTTCCGAAGGTCTGCACCATCATTAAAATTGCCTGCATATTTCGATATTCTTCGGGGATAAAAAGTGAAAAATTTAATGATCTAGGATGTTTTCCGTTCGTTACAGGCTAAAACGTATAATTTTGTCTAATTTCAATTATCTTCTTTTTCTTCTGGCAGATTATGGCGCAATTTGTATTTTGGGCGAGGCGGGTAAAAATTAGTACTTTCAGGAAACTAAACCAAAAATTATGGAGATGGTCATTATTACCCCTTAAACGGAAAGCTGTACGAAAATTTCGCCAAAATTGTCAGTGTAGAGGCACACAGTCGTTACGATTTGATTTATATAGATAAGGAATCTGCTCCATGTAAAACACCTTTTGGGCTATGTCCGCTGGACTTAACCTGCAAAAGTGACCATTCATGATATCTCCCTTAGTAATCCTCCTAACGAAAGAATGCACATGAAAAAAAGGTTTAGAGGTGGAATTCCATCACGTTTGGTCGATTTCCAGTCAGGTTGGTCTTGTTCTGTATATGTTGTGGAAGAGTAAAGTCACCATTTCGGTTCCCTATAAACCGCCAGTCCATTCCGGAACATGAAATGTTATTTACGTTTAAAACCTACCTTTGGACAGGTGGATGCTAAATATAAATTTTGGTTCGAATGTCTTCAGTAGTTTTCAAATTGTAAGGAGTGCGCTTTACACGCACCCGCTCGGGAGTTAAGTCCGATGGGACTTGTACAGAAAAACGGTCCGTTAATGATATCTCCCTTATTAATCCTCGTATCGAAATGATGCACATGAGAAAAAAAGGTTTAGAAATTATTATCTACCAAGGTAGGTAGATTTCCATTAAGTTTGGTTGTGTATATTTTGTGAAAGTGCAAAATCACTGTTTCGGTTTCGTATAAACCCCCAGTCAATTCAGGGATTTAGAAACAATATTTGCCCTAAAACCTATCAAGGACAGGTGTATTCTAAATATGAGTCTTGGTGGAAATACATCCAGTAGTTTGTAGCCCTCGCGTACATACGGCGTAATTAAGGAAGAAATAATACAGTTAAGAAAGTTGAAATTAATAGAAAATGGATTATAACTGAGGACAGCCGGATAACGACAAATATGTAAATGCCAAGTGAATGTATTGGAAAATCAAATGCCCCTCAATAAATTATGCTAGTGTGAGTAATGGATATAATAAAGCGGTAACAGAGGAGAAATTTAGGTCAGTGATTCTTAGGTAAACAAATAATAAGAAGATGACTAATGGTGTTATTACTTAATCTATTCGAGGGCGGTTATAATATCCAACGATATTCCGCCAATATCCCGCAGATAGGCCGATTGACGCCTCTCTTGCCTTCTACCCGAGGAACAACCACGAATTTAAAAGCATGATGAGAAAAATGGCAATACGTTACTTCCCTGCTGGCATGCAGTCAGAGACGTTGCCATGGTAACCTGTAGGTTCGTTGTCGGTCTGTCGGTCACTCAATGCAGAGCATGATACCAGCGGAAAATTGTAAATTTCTCCGTCATGTGAAGAGTAAGGTAAATTATGAACATAACAAAAGTTGTTTATAATGAAGACACGCTTCACGTACGGTAAACGAAGTTTACAGAAAATCAATAGTATAAGAGAAAATGGAGGAAAACCATTCTGGTTTTCCAATAAACCACCCGTTTATTCAAAGATTTTAAAATAATATGCATATAGAAACCTTCCCCGAGATGAGTATACTCTAAATATGAAGTTTGGTTGAGATCTATCCAGCCGTTTCGAAGTGATGGTGGAAAGACCATTCAGGTTTTCCTATAAACCCCCCGTCTATTCAAAGATTTTAAAATGATATGCATATGAAAGCCTTCCCCGGGATGAGTATACTCTAAATGTGATGTTTGGTTGAGATCTATCCAGCCGTTTCGAAGTGATGGTGGAAAAACCATTCTGGTTTTCCTATAAACCCCCGGTCTATTCAAAGATTTTAAAATAATATGCATATCGAAACCTTCCCCGAGATGATTATACTCTAGATATGATGTTTAGTTGAGATCTACCCAGCCGTTTCAACGTGATGGTGGAAAAACCATTCTGGTTTTCCTATAAACCCCCCGAGTATTGAAAGATTTTAAAATGATATGCATATCGAAACCATCCCCGGGATGAGTTTACTCTAAATATGAAGTTTGGTTGAGATCTATCCAGCCGTTTCGACGTGATGGTGGAACAGACAAACAAACAAACAGACAGACAGACAAACAGACAAACAGACAAACAGACAAACAAACAGACACGAAACGTAAAAACCACCGATTCGGTCTTGAGTTGACCTAAAACGGATAAATATCTGAAAAATTGGCAAAACAAAAGAAATTACAGACAGCGGACCCCCTACAACTTTATTTATATAGATTGCTAAGCTGTTTGCCAAAGGCGAAACCCCAGTGGACAAGAGAGGATTCAATAAGAAGACGCATGCTATATCACGTGAAATCTGCACAGAAATTCGGGACCACATTCTCAAGTTTCCAGTCAAATCTTCTCATTATGAGGGTAACGAAGTAAACTATTTGGATGCAAGACTGAACCTTAAAAAAATGCATGATTTATTTTGTGAGGAACATCCTAATCTTGAAGTAAAATATACATTTTGTGTTGATTATATCAATAAGAACTTTGTCTACAGATTCGGAAGACCCCAAATAGATGTGTGCAGTATCTGCGAAGAACTTCAAGTCAAAATGAAGTCTCCGCACTTATCACAAAATGTTAAATTAGCAGCAGCAAGTGAGCTAAATATTCACAAGCGCAGAAGTCAGAAATTTCACTCTTCTATGAAATCATGCTCAGAATCCTGCCAGTCTGATGATACAATCTGTGTTGCCTTTGACTACATGCAAAATTTACCTGTACCTCATATACCTGTCAGGAAATATTCTACCTAAGGCAGCTATGGGTACATGTGTTTACAATACACAACCTCCAAGACAGTAGTTCCAAAGTATACATGTATCATGAGGGGCAGGCCAAGAACGGGGCCAATGAAATGTGCACATTCAGACTGGACTATCTCACCAACAAGATTAAACCAGGCACGAAGCAACTTCACTTGTATACGGATGCGTGTCCAGGCCAAAATAGGAATCATTCATTTATTCGTTTCTGTATGGGCTTGGTCGAAGATAAACGATTCGAGGAAATTATTCACCACTTCCCTATTAGAGGCCATTCCTTCCTGCCTTGCGATAGGGATTTTGGTGTTTTCAAGAAACAAATTAAGCGCTGCGACAGAATCTACACTCCAAAAGAATACTTTACAATCATTCCTAACTCAAAAAAGAGAATGTTACAATAAAAATGGTCGAAGGAACTGAGATCATTGATGTGGATGCGTGGTGGCCAAGCATTGTAGGAAAACAACTCTAAGTGATGAATCAACAGGGAAGGACGTTCCTAGAAGTGCGAAGGTGGTGTTTGCTCCTGCATCGTTTCTCGAGTTCCAATATTCTGCAGATCATCCTGGCAGAGTGATTGCTCGTCCCTTCATTGGGACATTCCATTTGTCTCAGCCTGGGCCAAGAAATGGTCCTCTTATGAATCAGTTGATGAAGGCCTATGAGAAAGGACGAGTACCAATCAAATCAACGAAAAAGGATGATGTCAAGAATGTTCATCGTTATGTCACGACCTCTGTGGCGAGTAAAGCATTCTTTGATAAATTACTAGAATGGCCGTGTCAGTGAAAAAAGGTTTATCTGTCTTTTATAACAGCATTACTTGTTTTACTAAAATGCTTTTGTTCCTCAATAACTGTGACTACAGTGCAGCAGTTTTATTAATAATGGGTTTATATGAACATACCGCATAACAAAATAACAAACAATTCCATGTGTTTGAAGAAAATAAACAGTTATTCAATTTAAGTTACCTTTCATTTTCATGCTTGCATATACATGTATTCGTTTAGAAATAAAGGAAATAAACCAAGAACGTAAATATTATTGCTCGCTTACAGGTTCTGCTCGTTCCATGTTGAAATGAACTAAGTCCAGTTACGTATATTGTCAGTAAAAGTGTTAGTAGCATACGGAACAATACAATTTTTACTTTATTATAACGGTGTGTGTGTGTGTGTGTGTGTGTGTGTGTGTGTGTGTGTGTGTGTGTGTGCACTTTACATTGTACAAACAATTATGTCTCATATTACAATACAAGAGCGGAAAAATAGGTTATTGTGTTTATCTCAAAACTTTAACAATTGGACATAGTGCCTTTCAACAACGAGCTATTCAATTGTAAGGAGAAGAAGAAACAGCTGTAATAGCAGAGGTGAGTACCCCTGTAATGGACGAGGAGGCATCAGATGAAGAGAGTGAAAATGCCGTGACGGTGAGTGCTGGAACAATGTCACCAGAGACGGATGCCAGGAAAGCAGCTGTTAATCTTAACAATAGAGGGCGGATTTTGGCATATTTGCATGTCTTGTTTGTTTCAATATATAATATGCCCATATGAAATAAAGGCGATTCACAGCATGTGTAGTCGATTGGTTTTCATAGTGCATATAAATACATATATGCCTATACTGAATATGCACATATTCTTGACATGCGAACTCATAAATGCGTATTTATTATTATTATTATTATTATTATTATTATTATTATTATTATTATTATTATTATTATTATTATTATTATTATTATTATTATGTATAAAACAGCGTACAATATTGATATTAAAATCGGTAAAACAATGCAAAGAAATGAATATGTAAAAAATCCGTCCTCCGCCGGAAGCTGTACAATGCGTTGTATTGACAGTCGACAGTATTTACAAGAGCTTGACAATGTGCATTTTTTTTTTCGATGGCGTTTTGGTATTCGGTTCGGATGTTGGAATCAGAAAAATAATGGATTACGAGACCTGAAGTAGCAGAGAGGGGAAATTCTTCCTCGATGCTTGGCAGGGACCAACTTGCTCGCCCCCAAATGTATTCTTACTTATATAGAAGAATTAAAACTGAAACAGCCAGAAAGTACATAATGCCACCATTTTTCTTTTTCCCTATGGTCTTGTCACTTACAGACCAAACCAGTTGTCTTGTGCATTGCCTGCTCGCCGGAGCCGCCGCTATTCTGGATCTATAATCTATAATTTCATTTCATTTTATGAAATCCAGTAACCACCAGAAACTATGCCAAAAGAAAAAGCAGCTAAAAATATTCTACTTCAGCAGTTGATATTTGAAGAACCAAACTTTAATATAGAGGAAAACCAAGTTGTTTTTTTAGAGTATGCTACAGAGCATACATGAGTTCATATTTTGCCGTTTATAGTGCATGTGAATCTGCTCTGTACTTATCAGCTATCACCTCCAAGGAAAACAAATATAAAGTATCCAGAAGGATATCTGGCTGAAGCATACAAGATACGGACAAAACATCCAAGGGGAAAAGACGAAAATTTTGATCCTACCTTTCTGTGTCGTCCTGGATTAACGTTACAACCTCCCACCTTATTTTAAGTTCTGTCAACCAATTTAGACGAAATGAAAGATGTATTTCGTTTTCAATGATATTAATTATATTGTTACCGGGCGAGTTGGCAGCGGTTAGGGATGCGTGGCTGTAAGCTTGCATCCGGGAGATGGTGGATTCGAATCCCACTGTGGGCAGCCCTGAAGATGGTTTTCCGTGGTTTCCCATTTGCACACCAGGCAAAGGCTGGGGCTGTGACTTAATTAAGGCCACGGCTGCTTCCTTCTCACTCCTAGGCCTTTCGTATCCCATTGTCGATATAAGACCTATCTGTGTCGGTGCGATGTAAAGCCACTAGCAATATATATAGTTACGAATAAAACACCATATTTTAAACACCATATGTTTTATGACTCTAATTTATTTCAGAGCTAGCTGGAATACCCGTCGTGGGCGGGACAATCGTATAGAATATACAAAGTCACCTAACTCCTCAGCTACTTTCCGCCAGTACTTAGGCATGGTGTTTCGCTCGGGACGTAGCAATAATCCCATCTGTCGGAGATGACTGGAAGCAGAAGAAACAAATCGCATCACAACAATGGTCCATGTAATATTATTGTTGATCAGTTTTATAAGCTTTAGAAATTGCAGGCTTTCACATTAAGTTTTCTTCCCACTCTGGGATATTAGGGCATCTAATGTACAGGGAACTCCTCCTTCTTTCATGATTCCCTATTGTCATATTCTTCAAGTAATCGTTCCTTCACGATTTTTTCTTATTTTTATAATCATCTTCTCTGTTTTACACCTGAAAATAATCATGACACAAACCATCAGCATAAAACCATAAGCAACAAAAGTATATATTCATTAATGTTATTATCATAGTCGGTACGGTAAAAGTGTATGAGACATAAATGAATGGAAATTATATTACCTATAGCTTTTTTTGTGTAATACTTCCCGATAGGACCAATAACATAGGTATTTAACAAATTAAAGTTTAGGCACCTTCCGCTAAACTATCATTTCATCATGCGTGAATAAAAATTATTTATAACCTAGATTGTAGCACCTAATTCCCAGACTTAACATACCGATTTTCATTGAATTCTGTTCTTGCGGTTTGGCGTTGATATGGACTTAGTAACACTATATAACTTTAGTTATGTAGTATTTATCGATAGGACCATTAATAACATATTGAGAATTAAATTTGGGCCCTCCGCTTAGTTACCATTTCACTCAGCGTGAATCAAATTATTTATGTTCCCCAACTTTGCATGCCGATTTTCATTAAATTCTCTTCAGGCACTTTCTCGTGATGTGCGTACATACAGACAGACAGACAGACAGACAGACAGACATGACGGAAAATTAAAAAAGTGCATATTCTTGTTACTGTGGACACGACCGATTCAGAAATACCACTCTTCTTAAATTCTGAGCAGTGTACAAACAAATCTCTTATTTATATATATATAGATGGCCCAGTAAATGCACACACTCACACGACATTTAGAGGCTCTGTTTTCAGCGCGTGGAGGCTGAACAAAACATGTGTAACAATTTACAATACTATAAAAATTGCTAGTTGCTTAACGTCGCACCGACACAGATAGGTCTTATGGCGACGATGGGACAGGAAAGGGCTAGGAATGGGAAGGAAGCGACCGTGGCCTTAATTAAGGTACAGCCCCAGCATTTGCCTGGTGTGAAAATGGGAAACCGCGGAAAAACATTTTCAGGGCTGCCGACAGTGGGGTTCGAACCTACTATCTCCCGAATACTGGATACTGGCCGCACTTAAGCGACTGCAGCTATCGAGCTCGGTACAATACTATAAATAGCAAAATACAAACTCCAGCAGGGCCTAATTATTCCGCAAGCTCAGTATTGTACACACTGATATTTAGAAGTGAAAGTACTGTTTTCCGTGTAGCATAACAGACAGTTAAGAACTTTCATAGTTAAGTCCACCTTGCAGTAATGTTGCTGAAGGCAGGTTTGTTCGGAGAGTATATTTTGGTACTTGAAGAAGAGCTCCATTCTCTATCTTACTGCATCTGATAAATGCAAATGTAGTTTCCAAACTGTATTAACTGTGCCAGTGTTCTACCCGCAAGGACGTGCAACTTTGCATTCCGGCTATTGGAAACTCATTATGACATACAGGCGGCGCGAGATTAGTTCCCAAACGCTGATACAAACAATAACCCATATGCCTGTTAATTGAAACATGTCTACAGTTCAATGGGACTTGCAGGGTTGTTAGAAATGTTCCAGCCACCTTCTAACGGAATAATCTATAATTTACGACGTAACTAGTTGGAACGTTGAGATTCTTGTTATAGTTCTAACTTATTTTGCTATACTGGAAGACATTCTTTTCTTTTCAGTTTTGTCTTAGCTAATCTATATCTGTGAGTTGTTCGACTCGTTGGCTGAATGGTCAGAGTATTGGCCTTCGGTTCAGAGGATCCCGGGTTGGATTCCCGGCAGGGTCGGGGATTTTAATCACTTCTGATTAATTCTCCTGGCTCGTGGACTGCGTGTTTGTTTCCGTCCCAACACTCTCCTCTTCATATTCACACAACACAACACACTACACAACCACCATAGAAACACGCAATAGCGATTACATCCCTCCATATAGGGTTGGCGTCAGGAAGGGCATCCGGCCGTAAAAGAGGGCCAAATCCAAATGCGCAACGCAGTTCGTACCCGCAACCCTACAGGTGTGGGAACAGCGAAGGGAAAAGAAGAATAAGAAGAATCTATATGTGTGAGTCTGTCAAAACTAATGCATGATTTGAATTATAAAATACTTAGAAAGGAAAACATTAACACATTATACCTGAATATTTTCCAAGACAAGGATGACACTGAGGCATGTGAATAAAAATAAGAACTTCTCTTCTAGCCTATAACAGACGACATAGTAGCCTACACTCTATTAATTTTACCTCAGGAGCTGTGTCTGGACTTAATAATATTAATAATAACTCTACAGTCAAGTTATGACATAACGTAATTGTCGCATACCTCCGGGCCGATGATACAAGAATGTTCATGAAATGTTTCTGGAATGAATTTGACAGGGAAGCTGGAGATTTTGAGAAACGCCTCCGCCTTGTCTAGCAAAATTGAGTCGTCGAGATTTGAACCGGGAACGTAGTGGTGAAATATTAACGTCTAAACACCTGAACAGTGGAAGGGTTGTACATATTTCAGTCCTAGAACTAAATAATTTCTCTTACATTTGTCTTCTATCTCATGCCTCTCTGTAACTTACGTTGTCATCTCATTTACACACTCACGAGTTCATTAGGATGAAAGTCGGTGATTTACTCAAGCCTGTAACAGGAATCAACGACACTAACACCGTTAGTTAGCTGATGATAGAACTGCAAAGTAAAACACAGAATATGTCGAATACATGAAAATTCTAGTAATGACTGCAGTTAGCTCTGCCTGGTAGAAATTTCAGCAGTTAAAGGGCAGTGACTCCAAGTGACGATGTTCTGTCAACATTTTCAATAGTCCCACCTAACCATATAAAAGAATCCTCATCTTTCTCAGTTTATAAAAAATCAAGTTTGTTAACTACTTAAAAATGTAAATGCCCCTACATTTCTGTTAATATTCAATTATTCACAATCAGCACTCGTAACTATAATACCCAGATACTGTCCTTTTATAGAATTAAATATAATAATATTTAACAATACAATACAATCTCCATAATCAGTAGTCCAGCACGAGCAGTAATCCGGTCTTCTGTTAACCTGACGTACTACGTTGAAACATCTGGAATTGAATTGCAACTCCTTGTAGTACAGCATTTAAAACTATCCACTATCCTCTCCTTGCCATTCAATTCGATTTTTATAAAGACGCTGTAGTGTAGCTGTTGTTCTTTGTTCCTTGAGTATTTGAGTATTTTCCTATTTGTGGTAAGTATCAACTGTAGTTTGAACAATGCCTAATACAAGCACAAAACAACATTATCGTTAAGAGAAAGTATGATATATCTAAGGAACAGGGTCAAGGTGAGAAACAGAGAATGATTTTGCGGACCAATATAGTGCCGAACACGCAACAATCAACAACATAAAAAAGAACCGGACGAAAACTGTGACTTTTGTAAAACCTGCTGAACGTAGAATTGATCAAAGACAGACTATGAATATTAAAAGAAGTGTGCATAAATTAACCTATTTGAATACGTACAGTATTTTGTTCAGTAAAACTCACAGTTATAGCCAATGACTCCGCACAATTCAGATTTTTCTGTAATGTAGGGCCTTGATTATTGGGATTTTACTGTAGGCTACTATTCCTTCGGTACTACACCATTTCGTGCTTTGGTTATGGTGCTTCTCTTGATCTATTTTTCTGAGTAAGGCATACGAGTCATATCCAGCTACTTTCTTTCTCATTGTTCTATCGGTTACTTCCTTGCTTGCTAGTGATGTATTCTTAGTATTGTAGAAGAAGAAGAAGCAATCAGGGAGGACAACAAAAACGATTGACTGATGCTCCGATGTCTAATATGAAGAAAGCCAAATTGGTATCGGTAACTGGTGCGATGTACAGTGTGATCGACCGATGTGTACTGCTGATGAGGACCCACAACATTTTGAACAACGGTGACGAAGACACGAGTTCGTGTGGAGGGCGAGAAAACCAGAAAGGAAATAATAATAATTTAGTTTTGCAGACTGTCAGACGAGGGTGGCCTGAGTCTATCTTGTATTAGAAACTGTGTGTTAGTGTGGTGGAGGTTAGTCTTGTGTAAGGTACAGGAATGCTGGGGACTGCACAAATAACCAGTCTCATAGGAAACTGAATTAAATGTTTAAGAATGAAATCCCTCCACCCGGCAAGGTATAGAACTCGGGGCCCCAAAGACTGAAGGCCAAGACGCTGCCACTCAATCATAGTGCCGGGTAGAAATAATTGACCACCTGGTTCTGCATCATTAAGGCGCTTGGACAGATTTGTTAAACAAACATTGTAGCAGAGCTTGTGTTTCTAGAATTTGTTTTTTCAACGAAGAACCCATTATTATTATTATTATTATTATTATTATTATTATTATTATTATTATTATTTCGCGTTAGAGTGTTGATAGAATATAATACAAATGTGTATGTATAAACACAAATATACATAAACATACACGTTACAATTATACAAAATACAGATATCAATCATTATTCACTACTGATCTGCATTTAGGGCAGTCGTCCAGGTGGCAGATTCCTTATCCGTTGCTTTCCTAGCCTTTTCTTGAATGTTTTTCAAAGAAATTGGAACTTTATTGAATACCTCCCTTGGTAAGTTATTCCAATCCCTAACTCCCCTTCCTATAAACGAATATTTGCCCCAATTTGTCCTCTGGAATTCCAACTTTATCTTCATATTGTGATCTTTCCTACTTTTAAAGACACCACTCAGACTTATTCTTCTACTGATGTCATTCCACGCCATCTCTCCACTGACAGCTCGGAACATACCACTTAGTCGAGCAGCTCGTCTTCTTTCTCCCAAATCTTCCCAGCCCAAACTTTGCAACATTTTTGTGTCGCTATTCTTTTGTGGGAAATCACCCAGAACAAATCGAGCTCCTTTTCCTTTGGATTTTTTCCATTTCTTGAATCAAATCACTTAGTCCATCCAGTAATCAGCGACATCAATTCCCTTGTTGGTCACTTTAACGAGGTGTACACTGAACAGGGCAGGGCATATTTGACAGTTATACATGTGTGGGGTACTTGTATTTCCCCAAAATCACAAAGTTCTGTATGTTTACCTAAATAACCTCACTACTTGAGGCTGTCCCTAGATCTTTCAACACCACTCCTCAAATGATTAAGCGGCCTCCAAGTAGCCCAGCTGAGTTGATGTCCAGGAGGTGGAGATTCATGAGGGACCATCCACTCCGAAAGGTGCTGTGCCCTACTTCGCCACATGTCTCGGCGCACTGTAGCTGGTAATTTGTTTAAAGTGAGAGAGACGTTGAGGAAGTTCTTTCTCGATTTTAATCTTTTAGGAGGCTGTCAAAGATCAAATAGAAGGTGATTCCCATTGTTCTCCACCTTTGTCCTCTCATATGTTGTCGCCACTTCCCTCCGAATATCAGGGGGAACGATCCCAGCCCAGCAGTAAATTTTATAGGTAAGGGCTGCTTTCAGACATCCATAATGTTCCACCTTGATAACCTCCTAAGACGTCATTGTACCACACTTGCCAGCCTGTGATTATGATTATGATGATGATGATGATGATGATGATGATGATGATGATGATCTACGCATAAGCCTACATATTGTACTCGAAGTACAGAGAACGCAGTCGTAACATCCCAGGCGAAGGTGACTCAACTCCGTTCCTTGCACATTTGTAATAAAGATTCTGTTGCAAGGAATTTTCTTTTAAGTATAAGACGGAAAAAAAGAAGTATAAAACGAATACGGAAATAAGGTCGCGGTGACAAATGGGGAAGTCTCTGTCTGGGGAAGGGCACAGGAATATTGAAATGAAATAAAATAAATGGAGGAATTCAGTAGTAAGGGTTAAAGGATAAAGATACGAATGAAAAATTACAAGAAGAGAGAGATATAGATGTTAAAAGAAGTGAGGAGAAAATGATGTTACATACAGCGACATAAAAACTGGTAGAAATTTAGTGGATAGGCTCCATAAAAAATGATCGGCCGTGAAAAATCTATGAAATATATGAACAGAGAAAGATGTTACATATGATCCCAGGAAGTAATACTTTACCATAATAGTGATGGAGCAATGGATTAAAATTTAAGTGTGTCTCTTGATCAATAAGCTGTAATAAATATTGGACATACAGAGTAGCATTCAAAGTTGTGACACACAGGGATAATATTAAGTGGGCTCTTTGGACAGCAGTGTACTGTCTGTTCGAATATCTCCACATTTCTTCTCTACCGAGCACTTACATCCGTTGCTTCGTACAAAGATCCGAGGATGCAATCTCGATACTGACATTTGCTCACAACTTTTCCACACTACTTCTTCTTCGAGGCCTTCTTCCAACTATCAGGAGTTGTTGTTTTTTGGGTCGTAAATTCATAGATTGGCTTGATGCAGCTGTCCATACTACCCTATCCATTCTCAATATTTGCATTACCGAGATCGGTAGCTGTATTCGCTTAAGTGCGGTCAGTATCTAGTATTCGGGAGATACTGGGTTCGAGCCCCACTGCCGGCAGTCCTGAAGATGGTTTTCCGTGGTTTCCCATTTTCACACCAGGCAAATGCTGCCTGGGGCTGTTCCTTAATTAAGGCCACGGCCGCTTCCTTCCGACTCCTAGCCCTTTTCTATCCCATCGTCACCATAAGACCTATCTGTGTCGGTACAACGTAAAGCAACTTGTAAAAAAAAATATATTTCTATGTAACTACTACATTCTACACCTCCTCTAGTCTCTTTGTCATATGCATGCCTTGATCCACCTTTACGGTTCTTACCGAGTTCACTTCCCTCAAAAACTGAACGAATCCTGGGTCTCTTAAAATGTGTCCTATCATTCAGTCTCTATCTCAGGTCAAATTTCGCCAAATCGTTTTCATCTTACGACTTGGATTAGTATTTCTTTATTTTGGATTCGATCTACCCATCTCACCTTCAACATTCTTCTGAAAAACCACATTTCAAAAGCTTCTATTCTCTTTCTTTCTGATTTAGTTATTGTCAGTGTTTCACTTTCATGCAGTGCGATGCTCCAGACGAACGTCTTCAGAAACATCTTCCTAATTCCTATGTTACTGTTCGAAGTGAGCAAATTAATGTTTGTAAGAAAGGCCTCCCTTGCTTGTACGAGTCTGCATTTTATCTCCTCCTTCTGCCATACTTAGATATTCTATTACCCAATTAGTAATATTCATCTACTTCCAGGACTTCATTTTCTTATCTAATTTTACCTGCGTCACCTGACCCCGTTCGACTGCACTCCATTAGTCTTTCGTGGCTCAGACGGCATCGCGCCGGCCTCTCACCGCTGGGTTCCGTGGTTCAAATCCCGGTCACTCCATGTGTGATTTGTGCTGGACAAAGCGGAGGTGGGACAGGTTTTTCTCCGGGTACTCCGGTTCCTCCTGTCCTCTTTCATTCCAGCAACACTCTCCAGTATCATTTCATTTCATCTGTCATTCATTAATCATTGCCCCAGAGGAGTGCGACAGGCTTCGGCAGCCGGAACAATTCCTATCATCGCCGCTAGATTGGGGCTTCATTCATTCCATTCTTAACCCGGTCGAATGACTGGAAACAGGCTGTGGGTTTTCATTTTCACTCCAAGAATGCGTCCATATCATTCTGCAATTTTTCCAGATTGTTTGCATACTCAGACACAATAACAATACCACCGGCATATCTCAGAGTTTTGATTTCCTATTCTTGAATAGTAATTCGCTAATCTGCATTTAGGGATGTCACCCATGTGGGAGATTCCCTATTAGTTGTTCTCCCAGTCTTTCTTTTTTGAATGATTTCATTCTATTTTTGTGAAGTTTACAGTCTGTCTATACTAATGCAGAATTAATAAAAGCCGAAAATTCAGAAACTTTTAAAAATAGATTATATCGGAAAATATCATCTTATTAAAACCAGGGTAACATGTTTCACTTTTGAGAGAACATCATCAGATTCCATCAAATCACACCTTTAATTATATTATTTATTTACTTTTTTAAGATCTGATGAGTATTATGAGCAAGTGTAAACATATATATGTTAAATTCTGTGTATACCTTGCTAATAATTGTTGAATAATCATAACGATGTACTCCTATTGGGCTTCCTCTCTCTCTTGAAACAGTCCAGGTACAATCTGTTATAAAATGTTTTCTTAAGTTTATTAATCCTTCATTAGTTTATTCAGATTGCAAAACTTCACATTAGATTAAGTCGAAACTTAAGAGAAATGGCTTCCACTATAACAAATAATTTCAAAGAATTTGGAAATTTATCGAGCATCACCTTTGGTAAATTATTCCAAATCCAAATTCCTCTTCCTATAAACGAATATAAACGAAGTAAACTCGCAACACTACTACTAGTTGCTGTCTACAACAATTTGACGTCGATGTTACGAGTCTTGGAAGCTTTAACCTTACATTCTTCCACAAGTCTTCTTGTGATACACACAGATGAATTTGTTTGGCATCTGTGCAGCGTAACCTACAGTTGGTTGGTCCATTGTGTAGCATATTCCATTAGAAAGAGTCATAAGCGTGATGAGATCCAATAAATGATTTATCGAGACCAAAGTAATTCGCCATTCTGTCCAAGAGCCTACATCCTAAGGTTTTAAGTTTTAGATTACTTTATATAA
This sequence comes from Anabrus simplex, assembly GCF_040414725.1. Taxonomy (NCBI): domain Eukaryota; kingdom Metazoa; phylum Arthropoda; class Insecta; order Orthoptera; family Tettigoniidae; genus Anabrus; species Anabrus simplex. The sequence goes on along the minus strand of NC_090265.1, from coordinate 305,788,979 downwards.
AAGTGGTCGTTTTAACTAAAGCTAGTTTCTTGAGAAGAAATTCATAATTGCAATATTCATGAAATAACAATATTGTTCTTGTTGACCTCTCCATTATCGCCATCTGTCGTCCAAGGCGAGCAAGTCGTTAAGTGTGGTCCGAGGTTGTGCCCTTGTGGGGATCAGCGCCCCCGAGAACTTTACGAGAGTGGTTTTGCGCTAGCAGGCCTGCGGTTTGTTCCGGCCCGTTAGCCTCGCAGTAGCACTAGTGGTCTCCCTGTTGAGTCGTAATAAAGTTGAAGATCCGCCGTAAATGGAAGCCACTTGTATAGCATGCATGGTTGCCACTAGTGTGACACATGCAGCCACGACCACAAGCTGTTCAACATTTCACCACAATTGCAAAATTACGTCGTATTATATACACTGTGGATTGTGAAACTCTATTTCGTGTTTTAAAACAGTTTTCAGAAAGTCTTCGATAATTAACATAATATTTTTATATACTAATATCTAGATTGTAAAACACTGATATCGGCGATGGCGTTATGATCTCACTCTGGATTTTCCACTGCTAAGTAACGAAGCCTTATTTCCCAGTAGCTCATCGAGAGCTGTCACTTTCGATAGCTGGCAACTTCTTATGCTTCAGATCTGTTGTCAGTTGCTACTCTATTTTTTCCGCGTTACGTCTGGATCCGGATCGCTGACCTGTCGAATGGGCTGTATGATAACAACCACCGGAAGGGCATGTTACCCTAATATAATTCGGTGACTTTCTGCCCTGTAGTAGTTCGACTTATCTTGAAAATGTCCTTGATAGTGCCAGGTCGAGGTAGCGGGATGGACTCCCAGGGCAAATTAATTGATCATGACGAGTTCTAGGATACTTTTCATTAGGCCTATTATTTTTCTTTTCAAAATGTAATTCGGGATTTGCCCTTGCGTTATGCGATATCCGATGAACCTAACGTAGATTTATATCTAATTCGTCAACTCAGTTTGAGATAAGCCCTTGTTAATGTGGCTTCTGATGGGAGCACACAGATCAGTACTGTATAGTAATTAATTTTCTCTCACCGAGTGACTTCACTACGCAGTTCGGGTCGCTTAGTGGGGAGCTTGCATTCAGGATATGGTACTGTAGGCTCGAATTCCACCGTTGGCAGACTTGAAGATAGCTACCCGTGGTTTCCCATTTTGACATCAGGCAAGAGTGCTGGAGATGTACGTTCAGCAAAGCTACAGTCCCTACATTCCTAATTCAAGTCCTTTCCCATTTTTGCTTCGCCAAAAACCTTGCGTGTATTAGAGCGACGTGAAACTACTAGCAAGAAAGAAAAACATTCTCATTAATTTTTCAGTTTGCCATTGTAGGATTTGTGTAATAGGGCATCGGGATCTGGTGAGCTCCATAAAGTTTGACCCTGTACTTGGTTATTATTAATGTTTCCATCATTGTGAATTATTAGAGCTAAGTGTCATCCTTTGGAGAGTAGGTTGTGATTAGCCCCTGTGTAAAATGGGTACCGAAGAAATACTGGTTTCTGAGCTTTTCACCCTATTAATCATTCATTAGTGGTTAGTTTTGGTATATCAAAATTTTATTTCGTAACCACCGTGATCCTAGGCAAATCCGGCAGTTTCTTTCCTCTTCCCTTCGGCATGATAGCAGAGTAACATCATCGATGGGTTCTTTCCAAGGTGGCCGCAGTTGGAATTCCGGCCAATGCACGTAGGACGTTTTAAGAGGAAATTAACATTCCTGTGGTTTGGAATCCACATTAAACTGGAGGTTCTGTGGCTGTGATCACGATATCAACAGCCACGTAGAAGTATAACCTTAATTTTCCCCTTTCCTTGTTAACCTGCACATCATGGTTACAACAATAATAATTTTTACGTACAAGGGCAGGAAAGGAGAAGAAGCTGCACTGCCTAGGAATCTGGACAAAATAACCTACAAAAGCTTTAAGTTTTGAATGTATTTCCTGAATGTGTTTTTGTTTTTTCCAATTATTTTCTCAAAACAACACCAATAATGATTGACAATGGAAATACACATTCGAAAGGGATGTAACAAAAGTTTAACAATTTAAGCTTTAAAGTTTCATCACCTGCCACCTGGGCGACTGCCCTAAATGCAGATCAGTATTGACTGATAGTAGAAAGAGCTCCCATTTCGTGGGAGCAATTAGTCTTCACAAATCTGTGGCATTTACCTTAAGAAGCATGAGCTTCCAAGAACAAGTTTTATAGTCCAAAGGGAGATCAAACTCCCAAACTTCAAGGCCATCAGGGCCAAATATACACATCAAGGCGCCTCTTAGAACACTTACAAACGATCAGCCTTTACACCATTTGACGCTCGTTGATTCAGAGGGAAGCAACAGCACAATATAAGAGTCCTTTTCTGTTTGTTTGGCGTACACTTTTGATGGTTGGAGTGTGATGTCCTTACTGTACTTTGAAGGGATAAAATAAAATACAAAATGGTGCAACCTGGTCTTTTAATTCGGGAACAGTTACACTCGTTCGTGTGTGATTCATGGTGCTGACCCACACTCTCGCTTCTTCTTTCCATATCCCAGTAACCAACTACAAACTATTTACAACTGATCCATTTCAGTTTGAGGACCGTGCACTAGCGCCGCGTATGAATCCATCTTAGATGCCTTTGACTGGCAAGGAACATGAACGAATTAAACAAATGACAAAAGAACAGAAACACCACCGCCGCCTCGATCCTCCTATACTGCCTGCTCTATGCGAGGTTTTTTGCGACTACGCTGCGATAAAATTTCTCCGCTAGGTGGCAGGCATAGATGCACAATGTTCCAAACCTATTCTAATGACGACAGCCTACAAAACACTATGCAGTATGGTCATATGTTCACTGAAGGTACATCAGTACTATTAAATATCGGTAATATTACCTGAATGATGTCGCAGTTGGCCTCTTCATGCACAATTTTAAGATTTTCCTGGACGAAGGCTTGGAGTGGTACCGTACCGGTACCGTACTTTTTGTGTTCTTGCCAACGCAAAATCAAATAATAAATGTCCTACGAACTTGGTTAGGATAATATCACTAACAGTTTGCTGATGGTCTTTGACCTCACACTGTAGCAAAACACATTCTGAAAGGGAAAACGTCGTAAGTCCTCGTATTACGCTCGTACGTTTGAAGGACTTCGACAATAGGGCACAGTAGCTTAAACGAACTCCTACAGATGCTTCACCAGAGCAACAAAACAAGGTTTTGGGTATCGAACTCCTCCTCTGTCCTGATGCATAATCAGTTCCATTTAACGGTGTCGAAGCTCTAGGCAGTGAGACGTTACTGACACAAATGCCACACTCCATCCTCTCTTCAACACCACGAACCTAGACCCGCAAATTAGGATTTGATTTCCTGTTTCTAGTTTGATTGGAATATTATCGTCTGGATATCTGAGGTTGTCCAAAATGACTAAAGATGAAGACGTTTGTTTTGTTGTTGTCCATCACAGTTCTTATCACAAGGAATCCACTATCCTCCACGGCTTTAACCAACTTCTGAAGAAAAAATCCGCAGCCTGTTTCCAGTCATTCGACCGGGTAAGGAATGTAATGAATGAAGCCCCATCTAGCAGCGAGGATAGGATATGTGCCGGCTGCCGAATCCTGTCGCACTCATCCGGGGCAATGATTAATGGATGACATATGAAATGAAATGATATTCGAGATTGTTGCTGGAATTGAAATATGACAGGAAAAACCGGAGTATCCGGAGAAAACCTGCCCCGCCTCTGCGTTGTCCAGCACAAATCTCACATGCAGTGACCGGGATTTGAACTACGGAACCCAGCGATGAGAGGCCGGCGCGCTGCCGCCTGAGCCGCGGAGGCTCCACCACCTTCTGAAATAAGGTGTAAAGACACAGATGCGAGAGTAATCTGAGGATATCCAATTATTTCCTGTATTAGGTCCTTGCCTAGATAAAGCCGACAGCCGCTTTTCTCTTAATTCCCTTCTAGACGGTATTTTCTGGCTGCGAACCACCTTGCCGAGATTGGAAAAATTGTACACAACAGTTGAATATTTCGGGGAAAGAATCTGCAGTTTTAGATCTACGAGAAATATACCATGCACAACGGAAAGAAACAAGTACCTATACCTTAAAATTACTTTTGAAATATCTATAAGTATAACATGATTAATTCATTTCACAGTTCTATACAAAATATCTCTTGTACGAACGGAAGTGACCAGACACGTTTAATCATTGTACGAAATAACTCAGGTTTTCACACACATTCATGCACCAAATAACACAGTGCTTCATCCACACTGACAGCGAAGATTGTGCGTCTACTGCTGCACTCTTACGGCGACTTGGAGAAACATTGGTAGTCGCGCCTTCCTGTGTTAAACTAGTGGCATAGAGCAGGCAGCATAGGAAGATCGAGACGGCGGTGAGAAACACACTCGGTCAGCTATCACGTCATGGAGATTCACTGCAAGATACTGCACTACTATAATATAACAGAGATCGTTTTACCTCTTGCTTAGTCAAAGCCTTCCTGCAGTTGTTATGACAAATTTTAGGGATATAACTTGGAAACATACTGCTCTTTAGGGAACAGTTTTACACGATATCTATGTGTAGGCCAAATATCACATATGTATCTCAATATTAATACATAAATTTTCCTTTGAATTTCTACTTACGCAGATACGTATTAAAAGCCCGCTCTTTCGCGTTAATATTGCTGTCATATTGATTTTCTGTCCACAGGCTGATCCTTTAGGACCTTGGGAAAACCACTAAGACAGTCTTTCCGAGGATATCAAAAAGGCATCTGGAGAGTGAGTGTCCACCATTATAATGAAAACTCCTCAACTCGATTGTGGCAGGCATTAGGGAAGGGGGCTTGCCATTACAATGAAAATTCCCTACCCGGTCGTCACATGAGAAACGGCGTATGGCGACCTCCCAGTTGAGTTTCTCGGGTAACGCTATGAGCCATAGAATTTTATAAAATCTTATTCACAACGTATACACTACTTCACCTAGAATTTTGTATACAGTGCAGAATTTCGCAGCTAGTTAAATATAATTGTAACTCGAGTCAGGAAGAGATACATTAGTTTTTCTTCGAATGGCTCACTGTCATTGAGGACGATCTTTAAGAGTGATTACGCATTTAGTCGTGGTGAATGGTTTACCACACCGAATAGCGAGCCTTTGAAATTATTGCAGTAACTATTTATTCATTCGTTGCTCATGGTGGAAGTTAAAAATCTTCTTACATCATTATGGACTCTGACCGTGACCACTTCGTGAAATATTGCTCTTCTCAAGTATACACCAACTTTCCATTCTGGAGAAAATTATTTTCTTGCCACTTAAAGGTGAACTTTCTATCATTCTCCTCTGTACAAGGTTTTTCATTAGCTGGTAATACTGCGCATGCGAACTAGACACTGAGTGGCGCTTTCCACGACATCATCTTTTTTTAGAAGCTTTTTTTACGTTGCACCGACACAGATGGGTCTTATGGCGACGACGGGATAGGAACGGCCTAGGAGTGGGAAGGAAGCGGCCGTGGCCTTAGTTTAGGTACAGTCCCAGCATTTGCCTGGTGTGAAATTAGGAAACCGCAGAAAACTATCTTCAGGGCTGCCGACAGGGGGGTTCGAACTCACTATCTCCCGGATGCAAGCTCACATCTGAGCACCACTAACCGCACGGACAGCTCGCCCGGTACGACATCATCTACATTGTGTTCTCTTGAGCTCGTACGAGGAACTATCCTAATATTTTCAAGTATTAAAAGAATATTCTCAATTCTCACATGAGCGTGATAAAGAGAGAGAACATGGCCACTAAAGTAAAGTAGTGTTTTTACCCTACGCATTTTTTGTCGCCATTTATTGGTGCAACGTTTTTATCTTTGTCATTTAGGTATGGGTTGAAATTCGTTCCCTCATTTCCTTCTCTGTTGATATTCTTCAGTTCTGAGTAATTAAAACGGTCTGTGTCAACGTGTGTGATGTATTATTCCATTAGCTTAGCCTGCAGCTTTTTCATGGTTTTGTCTCTGTAAATGAAGCATTTTCTCTACATTTAATTGAAGTCCCACGCACATGTGGGGTCCTAACGTAGAGTTGACATTTGGGAAGGTCAACCAACAGATACCATGTTACCAAACAACCAGCTCAACATGCGGCGACCCGAGCCACTGCAACCTCTAATATCATTAGGCCTACACAAATTTAATAAGTAGGGATCCATTAACATAGATTCATCATTCTCTACCTGCCGTTTCAAAGCTTTATTAACAACTCAATTTGTGTTCAGTGATCATGAACTAACACTGAATTTAAGACGTGTAATCTTTTATACGCATAGTGAACAAAGCATAGCCTACGTATTTATGATAAACTGCCATTTGTCAGCGTTCAGTCTGCAGGCCTCCGTGAATAAACTAAGCGCATTTACAGTCGTCTATTTCCATCCTGTACCATGGTCTCGTCTTATTTATACACCACTTACCTTGAAATTACAATTCTTAATAATAATAATAATAATAATAATAATAATAATAATAATAATAATAATAATGTGCCTGACCGTTATCGTCGAGATCTGTCTCTACTTATCTTCCATGGACAAGGGCATTGTTATTCACCTCATATGACACAATCAACGAAGATGTGCACAGCATCATTCTATGACTTCATTTCTAGCTTAGTCTTTATCTCTTAATTGGGAATGCTCTCCTGACATTATGTTCTCCTGTTTGTACCAGCAGTCGTTATCGCTACTGTAATATCTGTTACCACAACTTAATATATTCTTCAGCCCTGTGGGGTGGGGGTGGTAGACTAGTACCCACGGTATCCCCTGCCTGTCGTAAGATGCGACTAAAAAGGGTCTCTGGAGCTCTCAACATGGGAGCGTGGTTTGGCGATCACGGGCCCCTTAGCTGAGTCCTGGCATTGCTTCCATTTACTTGAGCCAGGCTCCTCACTTTCATCTACCCTATCCGACCTCCCTTGCTCAACTCTTGTTCTTTTACGACCCCGACGGTAGACATGTTAATTTCGCGAACCATGATATTGTCACAGCAAGATGTATCATTTACTGATCATGAGGCACGGATCCTACGATCTGACAGGGGAAGTAACGAGGCTTCCCAAGTCGTCATTAAGCGACATCCTCGCAATATCGAGTCAATGAAAATAGGAAAGTGGGATGTGAGAAAGCTTCTGGAAGCAGGAAAAATGGAAGGAGCTAAATTTGTCATGAATGAAAGAAAACTAGATATTCTGGGTCTATGTAAAATAAGAGGCATTGATTACTGTAGAATGATCTATAGTGGTAGTTACAAGCGGAGGCAGTAATGGAGCTGGACTGCTAATTAGACGTAACTGGCCAAGAAATGTGATGAACATGTATCACGTTAATGAGAGGATTCTAGTTACAACAATCAAAACAAATTCTGGGAATGTGGTTATTATTCAAGTGTACTTTCCAACATCAAACAGCTCGGATGAAGAAATAGAAGAAATGTATAAAAACATTGATGAGAATATGGAATCTGACAAAAGAATTGAATAATGTAATAATCATGGGAGATCTCAATGCTATTGTTGGAATGCAGACCGAGAAGGAACTGGGAAGTTTGGTCTAGGTGTCAGGAACAGGGAGTGGTTACTAAACTTCTGTGATAAGTAACTTACAATATGATTGTAACAAACGTGTTATTTGATATTCCATTACGCAGGAGATACACCTGTAAAGCCCCGCGTGACATAGCCCGTTATCAAAAAATCTACAGTGGATAAAACAAGTATTCATACACTGCATGTGCGTCTAGTCACATATCTAATAAAAACGAAAAAAATTAAAGTCCAAGTACATAAATTATATTTCTTAATGAAGTGTGAAGAACCACCTACGGATAGAAATTATGCTGTCTTTACAACAAAACAAAAGGAATATGATTTTCTGTTATCAAAATTAATGTTCATACATGTTTAAACAATATCCTCAACCCCACATAGTTTAACAATCAGTACTTGGTATACATTTTCTGGGCATTTATAACTGCTTGAAGCATTCGTGACATGGAGCTTACAAGGTTTGAAGTGGTTTCGGCATCACTTTTCGACCATTCATTCTTCAGGTGATTAATGAAGTCTTCTTTTGAATAATATGCCCGTTTCTTTACTCCCCGTTCCAACAATGCCCACCGATTTTCTATGGAATTGAGGTCTGGGGACTGTGGAAGCGTTGAAAGTTGCTCGCGAACATTATACAACAGCCATTCCCTTGTAATACGAGCAGTATCCTCAGATCGTTAGCTTGTTGAAAAACAAACGAGTCCTCAAGATTTAATTTCGCAACACCAGCTAGCAATTTATCACGGAGTATATTCGCATACGCTTTGGCAGTCATATTCTCAACAGAAACCAGTTCTCCCACCCCGGCGTAGCTCATGCATCCGCACACTATGCTTGACAGTTTGGTACAATGTCCTTATGGTCAAATTCTTGATTTGGATTTCGCCACAGACATCTTAGCATATTAGATTAAAAAAAGGTTGAACTTGCTCTTATCCGAGAATATAACCTTCTTCCAGTGTCCGGCTCCATGACTAAATGGTTAGCGTGCTGGCCTCTGGTCACAGGGTACCCGGGTTCGATTCCCGGCAGGGTCAGGAATTTTAACCATCATTGGTTAATTTCGCTGGCACAGGGGCTGGGTCCGCACTCCTAGTAATACTGTGAGTGTGGTGTACGCTGTTGCTGAAATAACATATAGATTTTCCTAGGTAATTTAATGTAGATTATTATTTTGTACAATCATTTATTATAATGTACAATAGTTAGTTTTTAAGTATTTGTGTGCAGGCAGGAGTCGTTTAAAAATAATATATTTTTTTGTAAAACATTTTGTTACTTGTTGTTGGATAACCCCCGTAAGTTAAACATTTTTGATTTCGTAAAAATAAAAATATTTGTGTCGTCTTCATCATCATTTCATCCTCATCATGACGCGCAGGTCGCCTACGGCCATCAAATCAAAAGACCTGCACCTGGAGAGTCGAACATGTCCTCGGACACTGCCGGCACTAAAAGCCATACGTCATTTCATACCTTCTTCCAGTATTCCATGTGTTTGTTGCGATATGCGCGAGAAAACTCCAGTCTTTTTACCCTGTTGCGCTGGTTAATGAACGGTTCTTTTCTTGCCAGCTTCGTGAATGTATTTTCTTATGGTCTAAGGTGCTACTTCTTTGCCTGTTGTTGCGACGTCTTCAGCAAGCATTCGGGTGCTCACGCTTGAGTTTTTGCGCTGTTGTTGTGCTACATATCATGATTCTCGGCCCGTTAGAATTCTACGACGTCCAGACTTTCGCACGTTCGCCGTAGAGTTTGTTCGTTTTTACTCGTATTTATTCACAGGGTACGGGACAGCATCATGCGAGACGTTCAGTATTGTTTAGCACTGTAACGAAGTCCCTCTTGCCATAAGGAAACTATATTTTTCCTTCACAACAATCTTCAGCTCACCCGATCGACGTCTCATTCCTCTACACTAATAGTTTCAGGGACTAATACTCACTGTTAAACTAGATACACGATGAATGATTCTTTTTCAGCCGTCAGTCGGCGACGTTTGTGTACCATACATGACTAAAATAAAACTGTATGAAAACGTTTTTGTGCGCCGTTTAACAATACTTTGTCATAAACCAGGGAATATAGTGCGTACACCCAATGTACGTCGTAATTAATTATGTGAGCAGTAGTGCATCTATGGTGTTAGTATAAATCGCTTACTGATAATTCTCGTTTGTGTATCGTTTGAAACATGTATGAATATTTATTTCACCTCGTCAAGAGAAGATATCGCAATCAAGTAAAAAAAAAGTCACAGCTATTATGGGGCAGAGATTGGCAGCGACCATTGCCTAATCATAGCCAAATGCAGTATCCAACTGAAAGGAATCGATTATCGAAAAGCATAACCTGTAGATTTAACCAACTTAGGAGACTATCAAACTATGGATTTTTATGTACACAAAACAAATGAATTAACCAAATTAAATGAAGAATTGAAATGGGATACTATAACAGAATGTTTGCTAGGCGTACTCATGAAACACTGGGAACAAGAAGACTGGAACCAAAGAAACCGTGGATTACCAGAGAAATATTGGATCTGATAGTGAAGAGAAATCAATACATGAGAGGGAACACGACAGAAAGCCAAGAACAATACAGAAAAGTCAAAAAACCAAATTACAACACTGTGTAGAAGAGCGAAAGAAGCGTGGATGATTGAGGTAACTGAGAGTATCAGAAAATATGTTGTTGAAGAAAAGACGGACGGAGCAGATAGGAGCATTAAAATATTAAACCTGAAACCCAAAGCGAAAAGCTCCGTAGTAAGAGGTAAAAATGGGAAAATATTTGTAATGATGAAATCAGTGCACGATGGAAGGAATACCTTAAACAACTGTATGAAGAGGGAAATGTGCTGAATGATATAAGATGTATTGAACCAGAACATGTAGAGGAAGATCATAAAGGTCCTACAACCACAAGGAGGGAGTATGAATCAGCACTTCAGCGGTTACATGAAAATAGAGTTACCGGTCCAGATAACATACCTGAAGAAATTATAAAGATATGGGAGAGAAATTGATAGAACTATATGCCATGATATGCAGATGCTATGATGAAGTTGAAATTCCAGATTATTTCATCAAAACCAAACGGTTATGGAATATATATATAATTTAATAGCACACAATTTGTGTATATAAAGCGATTACATGTCATTTAAACATAAGTCAATTATAGGCCTATTTCTCTTAGAGCATTCCACGACATGGTAACGAGAACAAGTCAAATTACACAGTGTACACACACAACTCTCGTCCGGTTCATGAAAGATCCTGGTTTTGCAGAGTTTGTAGTGGTATCCATGAATTGCCATAGAACGGTTATGATAATAAAGAAGGGAGTAGTGTAGAATAACTCTGCTCTCCCATACATTCAAAATACTAATATCAGTTATTAAAAAACAAGACAGTTAACAAATTAAATTTACTAATTGATCAGGTCCAATTCGGCTTTAGGGCAGGGAAGGGAACAAGAGAAGCGATCTTAGCTCTACGAACAATATTAGAAAGAATGGTTAGAGATGAATAGGAACACCTTTCTAGGCTTTCGATAACATGAGTTGGGACTAACTGTTTAAAATTCTTAAATATACAGATTTATACTGGAAAGACAAGAGGCTTATACTGCGACTCTATGAAGGACAGACTACGATGGTAGATATGGGAGAAGGTATCCAGAAGGGTAAAATCAGGAAAGGTGTAAGGCATGGCTGTTCTCTCTCACCGTACCTATTTAATGAATTCATTGAAGAAGCCATAAATAAGTTTAAGGAAAATACCAAAGGAGTACAAATAAATGGGCACTATATCAAATACATTCAATTTGCAGATGACATAGCAATTGTAGCAAACTCAGAGAAAAGGTTGTCCAAGATGCTGAATGTATTGTCATGAGCATTGTCACATTCACGCTTAAACATTGATGTTATTGTCGCCATAAGACCTATCTGTGTCGGGGCGACGTAAAGCGCCTAGCAAAAAAAAAAAAAAAAAAAAAAAAAAAAAAAAAAAAAAAAAAAAACCATTGATGTTAAGAAGACCAAGGTATTAGTTGTGAGTAAACATCCTGAGCGAATTCACACCAACATCAAGCTTACCGAAAAGATAATGGAACAAGTCACCAGTTTCCCTTATCTAGGAAACCCGATCACCAATGACAACAAATGCAGCAAAAAGATCGAAAGGCGAATAGCACTTGCCAAACAGGCGCTTAGTAATATGATAAATCTTTTAATCAGACTATATTTAGATTTTGGAATTAGGAAGAAATTTGTGATCACTTTTGTATGGAGTGTGCTAATATATGGCTGTGAATCTTGGACAATCAGAGATCAGGATTGGAAACGACTGGAAGCGTTTGAGATGTGGGTCTGGAGACGAATAGTAAGGATCAAATGGATTTAAAAGAGAACAAAAAAAAAAGGTTCTGTAAAAAATTCATGGAAAGGAAAAAACTTATGTTAATGATACAGAGAAGAAAAACTAAATTCACTGGCCACATCTTGCGACGCAACACCTTTCTTACCAATCTGCTGGAAGGGAAAATCACGGGGAAGAAAGGCCGAGGACGACCGAGCAAAAACTTCTTTCAATACTTGGCACAGAATCCTAATTAGGGTTCTTATTATGAAATGAAACGAGGACCTGAGGAAAAAATGGTTCCATAGACAAGGCATTGCCTTTGGACACTGATGATGATTCTGAGTCCATCTAAATGTTACTCTCGTACAGGTAAGTCGACTGAGGGACACGCGGAATGCTCCATACCCACAATGTTAAATTACGCAACACATAAAAAACATATTCACAGAACCTAATGAAGTTAGACGTTTAAAATATTTACATATCTTGCATATCTTGATTTGAAATGAATTGACCGGTCATTGAAATCTTTAACTTTTTCTGGTTTCGAATTTTTAATATGAAATGAAATGGCGTATGGCTTTTTAGTACCGGGAGATCCCAGGACGGGTTCCGCTCGCCAGGTGTAGGTGTTTTGATTAGAGGCCAGTAGGCGACCTGCGCGTCATGATGATGATGAAGACAACACAACAACACCTGTAATCTTCTTGGGTTTATCTTCCTCCTAAGATATTCCTAATGATCTTCTTCAAGTTCTTGGTTTCTGTTGACTGCCAGTGTTTCACTTGCGTAAAGGACTGTTGGTTTTATGACTGTATTGTTAAGTCGAATTTTTGTATGTCTTGAGATGGAATTTTTGTTGTAGATGTTTTGGACTAACCGTAATGGTCTTTTAATTTCTTAGAGACGAGTTTGTTTTGAGATCTTTTCAAGACCTGTCGGTTCGATAAATTCTCCGAGGTATTTAAAGTAAGGTACTCTGACAATTGAAGCATAATTTTTCTCAGGCTCTTGATCTTTCTTTGAACAAAATAAATCAGTTTTCTCGAATTATATCTGTAGTCCCAACTTTTCTGCATTTTCTTTAAGTATCTCGAGTTGTTTAACGGCAGTCTCTTCATCTTCTGTTAGTATCGTCAGATCATCTGCAAAAGCGAGGTATCGTATGCAGAGGTTATCTTTGGTAAAGCCCAGTTGGATTGGCTTCCAATGCTCACATTTCTTGAGTTCTTTCTCCCTTCTTCCATAGCCTTGTCTAAGAGACGTTGAACAGAATAGGAGAAAGTCAATCACCTGGTCTCACACCTGTTTGAATGTCGAAGGGTTCTGAGATTTCCCCCTTAAATTTCACTTTAGATTTTGTGCCAGTCAGTGTTTGTTTTATAAGTTCTCGAGTTTTGGAATCTATTCCCCTCTCTTCTAGAATTTGGGACAGTGAAGTCCTCTGTATTGAATCTTAAGCATTTTCGAACTCTACAAATGTTCATACGAGAGGTTTTTGTCCGAGAACTCGCATTTTGAGCATGGTTTTGAGGTTAAAAATTTGTTCTGGCCATGACCTATTTGGTCTGAATCCTGCTTTGATTATTATTATTATTATTATTATTATTATTATTATTATTATTATTATTATTATTATTATTATTCCTTTGCTGGTAGGACCTAGTGCTTACAGTGCACTATGTCTTCTGGTATAGGCTAGAGCAATTTTGTTACTTTCATTGATCTGTCTCTGTCTTATCCTTGGCTTTGACAATATGAAAGTGACTGAGGTATGAGCGATGCTAGTGATGCCATTCCTTTTGCAACCAGTCCCTGCTATGAATGGTGTAAAAATATCGCTCATAGGGTCGGCTGGGGAATGCATTTCAGTGGGCTTGGCAGACTGATATGTAATAGCAACTTCTGGCTCGGTGAGGAAAGCAACGGGAAACTACCTCACTCCTCATTTCCCTAGTACGCCTCTTCAGTGATGCCTAGGCCATCTATGACAGCTGATGGCAGAGCTGTTGAGGATCCAACCAGCCTTAAGGCTGAAGACTGAACATACATTATTATTATTATTATTATTATTATTATTATTATTATTATTACATTTATTATTATTATTTCTCATAATATAGTTTCAACCATACGCTATTAATGGTACTCAGTGTTCCCGTGGGACAAAGGAAATTGTTCAAAATATATGTGAGAGCCAAATCCTTCCATTTACAAAAGAAAAATAAGATTATGGACTTCTTTCTTCATTCTTTTTCGTTTCGTTCACACTCTAGATGTAACCATAATAATTACTTGTTGCTTGGTTCGTGTTGCACTGCATGGGAGAAATATTATATTACGCGTATAAGTAAACGCGAATCATGTTAGTATTTCTGAAAGCAGTTCTGGGATTTATATTCCCATGAAGGCGTATGTAGACACCGTACATACTGTATTTTAATGTTATATGATTACAGTATTTACTCATCAGTGAACGCATACTGAAAAGATTTTGTGAAAGTGGGACCGTGCTTCACAGTTTCCATACATACAATTTCCTACCAAGCAAGTGACTATGCGGTTTGAGTCACGTACCTATGAGCTTGTATTCGGGATATAGTTGTTTCGAACCCCACTGTCGCTAGATCTGAAGATGGTTTCCCGTAGTTTCACATTTTCACACGGCCACGGACGCTTCCTTCCCAAACCTATTCCATCGTCTCCATTAAACCATCTGTGTCGGTGCGATGTAAAGCAGATATTAAAAAATATCTATTATTACAGAATGAGCAGAATAATTTTAGGTAATAAACTTACCTTACCGTCGGTAAGAAGTGCTATTCCGAGGAATAATTCTCAAGTGCCAAACAGAAATAAATAAAACAGATCGATAACAGATTATTTAGCAGTGAGATTCGCCTTTGTTGACGAGACCGAGCTTATATTGCACTAGGCTACTATTTGGTATGGGCTAGAGCAAAGTACGTCTGTCTCCCTACATACTCTCAAAAGATATGACTCTTCGATTATTTCTTCACATAACATACAACGATCATCATGTTTTACTTTTTGACACTTAACCACCACTCCATTCCTCTTAATTCCCTATTCCCATGTCTTTCTTTCTTTCCTTCGTTTTCTGTCTTTCTGTCTTTGTTGACAAAGTTTTGCTCATTTCACAGAATTCCAGTAGGCCCTAATGTTCTTTTGCTCCAACATTCTGATGTGATAATCTGCTTCCCAGTATCCTTCTCTCTAACAGTTACTCTCTTTCTCAGTTTCTTTTCGTTCCGAATCTCTTGATCCCAGCAGTCTCCCACTCCTATCCAGTCTGACTTCCTTTTATCCAACAATCATCGTGCAGAGATTTCATCCGATGTTTATATGCTAAATTCAATTTTTCCCTTTCGTTTCAGAGCAGTTCTCACTACGGATATATATGTAGACTTCAGCGCTCAGATACACGTTGGGTCTACAATTTGTTGAAGAAACTGAGACCACCTTTAATACTGATAAGCAGATAAATAACGTGTGAAGTTCGCAGTTTAAGCTACTGGTATGGCTTTCTTTGACTTCAGAAATCCGAATGCGGTTGTTAGGGATACGTCTTTGTACTTTGCCCTTGCTGAAAAAAAAAGCCTTCTCAGAGGTTATTCTGTAGGCCTACATCAATACACATTCATTTCCACGTCCCCGACTAATCCTGACTGAATAGTTGTGGATTCAGTGAAAGGGTAGCAGAATATATTTACAGCTGATAAGGTAAATCCAATTGGAGAGAAAGGGAAGTTAATGGAAGGAGGGGTTCTTCTTTCCTAAAACAAGACAACGTGAAAGTATTCGAACTCAGAGCCGGCAGCGTGGAGCATTCCTGTAGGCACCCAAAGCCAGGACAGATATTATAAAGGAACTAATATTTAAAACCAGATAGTTTCACTTACATAAAACAAAATATACGGTTCAATATGTAAAAAATACTGGATTCGAAAAATAATTAAACGGTGTGACTGGTTCTTAGTACAAATGCTCTCCTTGTAAAAGAATACCATGGCGATAGAATGCATTCATTAATATTTTATTCGCATACGAACCTAAGGTGACAGTGTGACGTTATATAGCCTACAACTCTTTATCATTGTGATAATAATTAGGAACCTAAAGTGAAATCTCTAACAATTCCAATAACAATTACGTGGTCTCCAAGTAGTAGTGGGTATTGTAACCTTATGAAGCATACCTTAAGCTTTGCACAATGTTATTTTAACAGCAGTATGTGGATAATCCCCGACAGTGCCGGTATGATGAAGCCTGCAAATGTTCTGTTTAAACTATACAAAAATGAATGTGATTGTTTCAAATGACACATTTAATTAACCAGCCAGAATCCTCTACAAAGTGTTCTACTTCAAACATGTTATGCTTTTGCATCAGTTCCTATTAGAAGGGAGTGAATGTGGTAAACGCCGATGTTCTTACACGATTTTGTATTTGTTGCAGGTACGCATGGCTGTGTTGCTGGTATTATCTCTACTTCTTGATACAGGTATGATTATGACAATTTTCCTTCCTAGAGCACAACATTATTGTCGGCTATTTTTGTTAGAATTTAACATTATTAATAATTCTAAAACTAATTAAGTAACGCTGCAAAATTAATAAGGTCTTCAGTAGGAAGGAACCAAGTGCATCATATTCATTTTTATATTCATATTATGTCAATATGTAAGTGTTTACGTTTGTAGGTAATGTAAACAACTTCAAAAATTTCTGGTAATATTCCGGGTTTCCACAGGAAAACTACGATAAATGATGCTTTTCAACAGAAATTAAGAGAATAGTTCTATAGATCTTATCGTATTAGGATCTGTCACACAGCACGAAACCAATGATTTAAATTTATAATAACTAGGCTTTTATCAATTATCATTTCTATTGCATTTTGAGGCTTGTAACGTGTCATCATCTGTTTACTAAGTGTATGAATTGTCTGATTACTTATAATGGATTTGTCGTGTCCATTCCGGTATGTATATTGGTATTTATTGAAGGTAGAACTGAACAGTAAGTGACTTTGGACTTGAAAAAGATCAATCGCAACCTTTGACTGGAACAAATACTAAGTAACTACAGAAAACATTTTTTGTTTGTTTGCAAGTTGCTTTACGTCGCACCGACACAGGCAGGCCTTATGGCGACGATGGGACAGGAAGGAGCTAGGAGTGGGAAGGAATCGGCCGTGGCCTTAATTAAGGTACAGCCACAGCGTTTTCCTAGTGTGAAAATGGGAAACCACGGACTGCCGACAGTGGGGTTCCAACCCACTATCTCCCCAAAACTGGATACTGGCCGCAATTAAGCGACTGCAGCTATCGAGCTCGGTAGAAAACAATTTAAGTAATGGTGAACGGGTTATTCAAATCCATATATTTCGGCAGTCTTACTTCGGACTTGAACGCATTGAGGTACGCACATGGATCATCCAATACGCCCTGAAAGATGTGCGTGACAATTACATGGTCTCAAGTGAGTCAGATATTATTTCTAGATACTTGTGACCGACTACTCCTTCGCCTTTATAGTCCGACCAACCTGGTGAATGCTTATTTTCCGTCTGGGAGTGTAAGATCTGTGTGGTGTACTCCCGATTTCTTACTAAGACGGCTGTGTTTGAAATCTATGGCTATGGATTTGGAATTTTCAAGTGAAACGTCACATCCCTTAAGTCGCGTAAAATTACAGGCTCATTTACAACTCTTTCCGTTCTCGATCCTATTTGGTTTTCAAGACATGAAGAGTCTTACCATTCTCTCTCTCGCGTGGACTATACTTCTCTTTACACGATACCCTCTTTCTTGGATGAGTCGAATGTTTCCTACTTCACTCACAAGGGACTTTTAAATCCACTGTACTGTCTATTAAAGTACGGTCGGCCGAAATATTTGGCCACGCGATATGGGTCATGTAATGGTAACCTTACGTTTAGGAAAGGCCTAGAAGTAAATGGCATTTAATGCCGGGAGTGTATTAGGACATGTTCGGCTCGCCAGGTGCAGGTCTTTTGATATGACACGCGTAGGCGACCTGCGCGTCATGATGAGGATGAAATGATGATGAAGACGACACATACACCCAGCCCCCGTGCCAGAGAAATTAACCAATGGCGGTTAAATTTAACGACCCTGCCGGGAATGGAACCCGGGACCCCTGCGATCAAAGGCTAGCCGAAAGCCCTGAAAATGGTTTTCCTGGTTTCCTCATTTTCACACCAAGTTAATGCTAGAATTAAAGTCACAGCAGCTAGCTTCCCATTCCTATACCTTTTTCCAATTGTCACGTTGACAAAGAACTCCTAATGTCAGTACGACGTAAAATACATGTTTAGCTAAAAGTTGCAAAGGACCAAGGAACGTTACGTATCGCAGAGGCTAGGCCCACAGAAGGCTTTAAAAGGGTTCCGAAGACCACCAAAAGATGACCACCTAGCTCGATAGCTGCAGTCGCTTAAGTGCGGCCATTATCCAGTATTCGGGAGATAGTGGGTTCGAACTCTACTGTCGGCAGCCCTGAAGATGGTTTTCCGTGGTTTCCTATTTTCACACCAGGCAAATTCCAGGACTGTACCTTAGTTAAGGCCACAGTCGCTTCCTTCAAATTCCTAGGCCTTTCCTCTCCCATCGTCTCCGTAAGACCAATCTGTGTCGCTGCGACGTAAAGCAACTTTCAAAAAGAAAAAGAAGATGACCGTATGCTAAGACCTAGAGGTCTTTCGAAAGAACGTTGCAATGTGCCATTCATTTATTTTGAGTTAGTTTACA
This sequence comes from Anabrus simplex, assembly GCF_040414725.1. NCBI lineage: Eukaryota > Metazoa > Arthropoda > Insecta > Orthoptera > Tettigoniidae > Anabrus > Anabrus simplex. The sequence goes on along the minus strand of NC_090265.1, from coordinate 305,770,156 downwards.
TAGTTCCCTTCCTTGCGATTATTATTTTGCTTTTATAGGGAAAAGGAAGGCCGTCACAAAGGCATTTTCGTTCCCAGTGCCCTGAAAAAAAATCGTGGGGAGAAGAGGGTAGTAAAACCATTCAAAGTAGTTCCTATAGATGATGCGTTTTTCTTCGATATCCAAACTTTGGCCGATGGAATAATAAATCAACCAAAAAATATTTTTTTCAAAGTTGTCAGCATCACGTACGATAATTGGATTTAGCATGTGTCCACCTGAAATAATTCTCTATTGAGATTTAATTTGGGCTTAAGGTGAACGTACTGAATACAGGGAAACACACAAAAGATATAAAATCAGCAATATTAGAAGTTATCTGCTCTACGCGTACTGCGTCACGAAAATAAAGAATATTTTACCAGATCTGTGAAGACTGAATGCAATATAGCACGATTGAAATGTTTACAGGACGTTGGACCTTTCAAAACTTGTGATTTTTGTTTATTTCTCGGGGTATTCAACTTAATGTTACCATCAATCCATTGTCCAAGATTGATTTACATTTTAATTTATGCCTTTGTTTTAATGCTCAGCAGTAAATCCCTTAAATCGTTCCTTACAGATAGGTGTTCATTGATGACTTACTGTCAATAAATTTGATGCTTTGCATCTTTCTACCGGGCGAGTTGGCCGTGCGGTTAGGAGCGCGCAGCTGTGAGCTTGCATCGGGGATATAGCGGGTTCGAATCCTACTGTCGGCAGTCCTGAAGATGGTTTTCCGTGTTTTCCCATTTTCACACCAGGCAAATGCTGGTGCTCTACCTTAATTAAGGCCACGGCCGCCTCCTTCCGATTCCTAGGCCCTTCCTATCCCATCGTCGCCATAAGACGGTGCGACGTATAGCAAAATAGCAAAAATGAAAAGCATCTTTCTACTGATAAGTATTCAAATATTAATCGCCGTTGACACCATGATCTGAGCTATCAGGTTTAGGACCCTCTGATGTTCAGATTGCGCTACCCTCTGCAAAGTGGAACATTACTAGACGGTTCGTAAGGCTGAGGTGATATTGTTTGGTGGACGCAGAATGCGAAACAATGTTCTGTAACGTGCCGACAATTGAAGAGCCAGCAGTAAAAGGGAAGGAGTTACAGTTTTATAATTATTGACAAACTGGAAACAAATATTCAAAATGATTATTCAACAAGATTTAGCTCAGTTATTATCCATATTATTAGCTGCAACAGTCTGTTTTCAATACAGGAAAATGAATTAAGAATGAAGCTGTGTCGTTTTTTGCATCAAGTAATGTGGAAAGTTTCGCTTCACGGGTGAATACATTTGTAAACCTAAAATACAGTGCTTTCGTACTTATACTACAGGTAGATTTTTCTTAGGCTATCCCATTTACGTTCTTACTACTCTCATTTAAGGCATAGACTGTTCATAGAAATAGACTACATTGTAACGTCGATTTTAGTACACTCAGATCGTAACATACTAGTTAATTTATTTTAGCCTCATATTTGAATAAGTTTTTCTTTAAGCTAGTTGTAGATATATTCTTTAGGTTATAAGTTGATGTATTTTTTTAAGTTATTATCCAGTCTCTATTTATCCTATAATTTTTCATCAGTAGTAACCTTAATCAATTGTATTATTGTAATTCCTTATCTGACTTACATATCTCAATAACAGTAATTTATTACAATGATACTTTAGATTAATACTGTAAAAATTAAAAAAAAAAAATTGTATGTGGTTAAGTGTAAGAGAGGGCCAAAAGCCCTAACTTCGCCACTTAATAAAGACACAAATAAATAAATAAATAAATAAATAAATAAATAAATAAATAAATAAATAAATAAATAAATAAATAAATAAATAAATAAATAAATAAATAAAAATTCAATATAGTCATGCCCTTAAAATGAAACGTTTTCCATTTCACCCATTAAATTCCCCTTCAGAATACTCTGCTGGATGAAGTAATTGGATATAAACACTTTTTTAATCTTGTAATGACAAAATACTTTGCTTTCTATTACCTTCATTTATCATGTATAGTCTTCTCAAAAGAAAAAGGATTAAAATTCTCAACAAATTTAAAAAATCTTTGATTTACTTCAACAATTGAAAACTTCCAGTTTGTTCTCTGAACTAGGCAGAAATAATGCCCGCTTTGGGGTAAAAAGTAGTCATCTCCAACTTGTTGGGAAACAAGAAAACTAACGCTCTAAGGTGCTACCCGTTTGCACCAAACGAAGGAGCATATATATTAAAATCTACAAAAAGGTAAATGAGCTTCCTCTCCTTTTTTTTTTTTTTTTTGCTGCATGCCCTTTAAATGTCACTCGGAATGCCCAGATGTTTATGTCTTTCAAATATCGGTTACCTCTGTCTAGATCCAGCTTCTCGATTTGGGATCATAGCTCTGATCCGCCGAGATTAATACGGCTTAATAGATAATTCGACGAATTTATTCCATACAGTGTATGAGATACTTAAATCCTTACAAAATTTGTTTAATCGGATACCTCCAGTAATGAAAGCTTTAAAAATTCTGGAGAGTGGTCGAGGAGTGTATGAACTTGTTCCAAGGAGAGCTGGTCTCTGTGCTTGCATACATGGTATTTGTTCTCTACATGTTGGGGCGTCTTTTCATCTCCTCTTTTGTACCCCTCCTACTTTCGTTCCTTTTCTTGTCGGCGTCTAATCTTCCTTTGTAGTCTCTCTCATCTCACCACTCCCTCCGGCACGAATGACTTATACTTTCATTTCGACGTACGGAGCTGCGCTGATCGCCCACCATCACATCCCTGTTTGCCGGAACTACCCCTTTTCGCTCGCATAGGACTCCACTGTGTGTAGCAGATATATCCACTCTGTAAGGATGAACAGGAAGATGACACTTTTTAAACTTCCTTCGTGTCACAAAATGATTCTTGCGCGAACAGATCTCAGAGTTGCCACATTTCCTTCATGGTTGGTTTATTCAGCAGTGTAGCGATAAGCTATTTTTGAAATATAACCCGATTTTCGGTGAGGATAAACTGCATACAATATTATAAAACCCCACACTTCTTTAAGATGGTCCCCCTATTACGCAACAGAGAAGGAACATTGTTCTTCTACTTAGTATCCTTCTGTAGAAAGTAAAATCCACGGTATACGTGATGATAATATTCGAAAATTATCTTCAATTTATCTCCTATAATGTGATATCATCATGTGTGAATTGGCATGTGTTAATAGTGTTAAAGTAGTTCAGTAGAGATCTTATGTTGTCCCCTCAGCTCTTAATATAATTTTTCAGAACAAAAGAGGATTAGAAGGTACAAGGAATATCACATATAGGAAGTTCGAACGAGCGTGCTGAAACTATCTATATGAAAATGAGATGGGTTCGTAAAATGACAATAAATCGTCTATTTTTCTTCTTTTCCATCTTCTACTTTTCATTATATTATTATTATTATTATTATTATTATTATTATTATTATTATTATTATTATTATTTAAATACCAATAATACTTTTACGGTTTTCGGTGCCTCTGAGTGCTTGAACTTTATCCTATAGGAGTTATTTTACGTGCCAGTACATGTACTGGCAAGGTACTGGCGTACTTGAGCATCTCAAATACGTCTGAACTGAGCCGAGATCGAACCCGTGACGCTGGGTTTAGAAAACCAGGGCTTCTTTCGTTTTAGCTATTTAGTATGGCTATCTATCTATCTATCTATCTATCTATCTATCTATCTATCTATCTATTTATCTATCTATCTATCTATCTATTTACCTATCTGTCTATCTATCTATATCTATATCTATCTACAAAGTAATAAAATGGTTAGTGACAGATACTAGCTTTTAAAAGCCAGATTAATTATGACATTTAGAGTTGTATTTGTTTATGTTAAACAAATATTTATGAGACTGTAAGCGTCCGGTGATCTTATTGTAGGGCAGCTATCCCTTACAACCCCCCTTTCCCTTCCTACCAACTATTATACCTTCCTCTTCTTCTACTTCTTCCAAGTATTATCATTAGCAGACGAAAGCACGAAGTCAGATTTAAATGTAGAACATTTTGTTTCTGTGTTATCCTGTGTTGTCTTCTCTGATTTGTAACCCTCCCTGGCTTTCTCAGCCCAAGTTGTATTCAATCCCTACTCCAGGGCCTCTCAAACGCCCGAAATCTCACGCGTGCAGAGCGAGGCGCAAGAGCTCCGTGCACTGTGCATCGGTGTCGCTCGGTGCCGCTCGGTATGGCTCGGATCAACGCTTCGTCTCTTGGCTACTCGGCTATGCTCGGCTCTACTCGGCTATACTCGGCTCAACTCAGCCCGGATTTGGAGCACTACGGCGCAAGTGGGGGAGAAGGAGACAGGCGGAGCGAGCGAGAGAGCCGTAAGGAAAGAGAGAGTTAGCGCTATTGCTCCAAATCGATGAGTGGGGGGTCTGCACTCTGGTCAACCAAGCCAAGTCGTCTTTTGCACCGTGCACAGTGCATGCACCACGCGCACGCACCCTGAGAGGCCCTGCCCTACTCAGTTAGGTGATATTTGACGGTGTTCACGTACGCCTACCTCGTGCAGGTAAATATACCGGCAAGTGAAAACTCCTAAGGGGAAAAATTCCGGTAATTTGGCGTCTCTGAATACTGTAAAATTAGTTAATGGAACATGCTATCGACGGCAATATTATTTTAACACTGTCTCGAACAAGTTCTCTCGTTCCTCCTTGAATCTCTTGAGCACGTTGAGCACAGTTAGACACGTTTTACAAGGGTATATGTGCAGGGTCATTGGCCGTGATTCCCCAACCCACAGAATCAAGCAATAACAAGCAAGTGCGTAGATTCCTGAGACCAATTGTTTCTCCATATAAAGAGGCTTTGGGCATCGTAGTCAGCAGTTCCTTGAACTTGACGTGTGGAAGGTCTACCTAATATACTGTACGCGTATAAACTCTTTTTTCTCCTCTGTTACAATAATGAAACATTCAAAGATTCCAGAAGAAACTATTTTTCAGCAATTTTCCAATAATCAAACCAAACCAAACCAAAGCAAACCAAACCAAACCCCATGGCACTACAGACCTTGAAGGGTCTTGGCCTACCAAGCGACCGCTGCTCATCCCGAAGGCCTGCAGATCACGAGGTGACGTGTGGTCAACACGACGAATCCTATCGGCCGTTATTCTTGGCTTTCTAGACCGGGGGTGCTATCTCACCGTCAGATACCTCCTCAGTTTTAATCACGTAGGCTGAGTGGACCTCGAACGAGCCCTCAGGTCCAGGTAAAAATCCCTGACCTGGCCGGGAATCGAACCCGGGCCTCCGGGTAAGAGGCAGGCTCGCTACATCTACAGCACGGGGCCTTTCCAATAATCGACTACGTATTATTTACCCACAATTACTCGTCACTTTCCATTCTTCCAGGGGCCTCCGTGGCCTCGCTTTTATGGAGATTGCTTTAATCACTCATTCACGTTTCACGTGTTTTCTTGTGTGCCAAGGAGACCGATGACAAAATAAATGTTTAAAGTATATCATTTGAGCACCAATGGTCTAACAGCCTTAGAGCTAAGAAGGTATTAAGCATGACCTATAGGCTATGCCGGGCTGAATGGCTAAGACGACAGTAGCGCAGGCCTTTTGAGCACAAGTTAGCAGGTTTGATCCCGGGTCAGTGTGGTGGTATTTGGAGGTGCTGAAATACATCAACCTCGTCTCGGTACATTCAGCGGCTCGTAAAGCAACTGCCGCGGGACAACATTCCGGCAGTTCCCGAAAACTATAAAAATGTTTGGGGAGTAAAACCAAAAACATTAGTCTGTAAATTCAAAAATTAATTTCGCCAACTGCGAACATTATATCAACACGAATTTAAAGTCTTCAAGCTCCTTAGGCTTTTGCAATCGTGATTCTTGTTGAGGGATTTTAATCCACTTATCCGCTCAATCACTTAACTGAGACTGATTATTGCCCGTTTCACTCTCAAATACTGGTCGTTTATTCCTTATTAAATTAAATTCGTAGCTGAGCTGAGAATCGAACATGGATCATCAGGAAGGAAGCTACTGTTCTAATCCTTAAGGCGGCAGAGCCTGATGAATGTGCTGGTAAAATTTCCGGAGCTTCCAATCTTACAAAACACTAGCTGATGTACCCGTGCTTCGCTACGGAATTCTACATTGTATACAGAATTCTAGGGTAGGTAGTGTACATGTTGTGTATAAGATTGTGTTAAATTGCATAGCTCTTAACGTTACCCTAGAAACGCGACGGGGAAGTCACCAAACGTCTTTTCTTATGTGAAGATTGGGTTAGGGAATTTTAATTATAATGGTAGGCCCTTTTGCCCACCATCAGTCAAAATGAAGTTGAGGAGTTACTTAATGACAGACACTTAACTCTCCACCTGAGAAAGACTGTCTTTGTGGTTTTCCCAATTGAAGTCAACATAGGTCATTACAACGACGCCAGTAGCTTTGTCGCGATTAAAAGCAATGCTACCATATGAAATACTCGATCAAATGAAAACCACACATTTTCTCACTTTTAACGAATAGTACTACGCTGCCGATCTAACAGTCAAAAGTTCCAGAGCTAGAATAACCAGGCCGCAGACAACCGTGAGCCTTCAGCACTCTTTACTTTCGGGGTGGGGGGAGGTGTCCGGCGAAATGTGTAGCGCCCCAGGGCAAACTCTATGCCCTTTTACTGATCTGTTTAATAGGAGTACACGATGAGTCGAAAAATCTCAATTCACTACACTGGCGGGGGCGGTGGTGGTGGTGGTCGTGGTGGGAATCTATCCGACGTGAATGCAAATTTGTCCTCCAAGCCAGAGGAGAAACACCCCTCTTCCCTGCTTATTTTTAATAAAATGAATGTAGAATTTAATAAAAGTGAAGAGGAAGAAGATTTCCTTATGAAACGGCTCATTTCAGAGATGAATTTTTAGTTATTTAATGAATTGTGGTGCTATAATTTGGAATAGGCCCAAATTGTAATTCTAGACCAGGTCGTAGGTGAGTTTCTGCCATTATATCTTTAAGTGTGCACACTGATCATTCCAATCGGCGCGTCAGAGTAGGGATCGAATAGCTGGAATACTATGATGAACCAGTGTGTCACGTACCGGCAGTACCAGAAAATGTAAAAACCAGAGGAATGGCATGCTAAAATTGAAAATTATCTAACTCCCCAGCTATTTCCTGCCAGTATTCAGCCAGGCTGTTACACTCGGTACGCAGCAGTAATCCATCTATCGGAGATGAGTGGAAGCATAAGAGACAGAGAATATCACAACAAACAATGGTCAATGTAATGCTATTGTTGAGCAATTTTATGAGCTTTCGATATTGTAGGCCTTCACATTTAGTTTTCTTCCGACTCTAAAATACCACTCTTATCATAGTCGGTATGGTCGGAAATTGTATTCTCTATAACTTTTATTATGCAGTACTTTTCGATAGGAGCAATAACATGGGTATTTAAAAATTACATTTTGGGCGCCTTCCCCTAAACTAGCATTTCATGCACGGTAAATAAAATTGTTTATAGCTTGGACTGTAGTTTCTTATTCCCCGACTCTATATACCTATTTTCATTAAATTCTGTTTACCCATTTTCTTGTGGCTCGGAGTTGATATGGACTTAGCACCAAAAATATAAATTCATGCATATTTCTGTTTTAGCCGGTGCGGTAGACAGGTATAAAACATAAATGATAAGAAATTTAATTCTATACAACTTTAGTTATGTAGTATTTATCGATATGACCACTAATAACATAAATCTTTGAGAATTACATTTTAGGCCTTCCTCTACACTACCATTTGACTCAGCTCGAATAAAATTATTTATTGTCTAGATTGTAGTGGCTGATTTCTCAACTTAACATACCGATTTTCATTAAATTCTCTTCAGCCGTTTTCTCGTAATGCGCGTACATACATACATACTGATAGACAGACAGAAATTACGGAAAATTAAAAAGTGCATTTCGTTGTTATCATGGACATGACCGATATATAAATATGATTCTTTTAAAATTCTCGGCAATTTAAAGACAAAACTCTTATTTTACATAGATGGTTGTACACCTTTCCTTTAAGACCATTCACAGAAATGTTCTGGAACTTCGTGGTCAAATCTTCATTTAATTGTCTCCAAAACTTCTCCACTTTCCGACGACAGTCCAATGCAAAGTCAGCCAAGATCTTTCAACACTTCTTCCTCTCGGACGAATAAATGAGAATCGTGCCCTGAGGTTGACTCGTGTATGAGACAATGAAACACGTTTCTAAGTCCCCTCTCCCCATCCTGACGATTGCCTGTCGTTCCAAGTGGATCGACATGACTTTGGAAAGGGGATGAGGGGGACGGCGAGGGAAAGGGTGAAGAGGGAGGGAAAGGTCTTTGGCCTTAATGGAAGACACCATCAACCCTCAAGTTGTCGTAGAATGGATGGCTGTGAGGAAAGTATGTAGGCATTTAGGGGCAGCCAGGGGCAAGTTCTCCTTGCAGCTCAAGTTAGCTGACGAAGTACAGTCCACGACAAAAGGGTTCCTTACATTAATTTTGCTCAGTTTGAAGGAGGTTAACGATAATGTCACCAGCCTCTTAATAGTAATTGGCGAAGAAGTAATTTAATTTTACGGGACTGGAGAATTTTTATGTACACGTTGACAGTTTTATTATATTATTATTATTATTATTATTATTATTATTATTATTATTATTATTATTATTATTATTATTTTACTATACATGAACTGTAAACAGCAAGGCTCTGCTATAGGGCTGCGATGCGTCCCCGGTTTTCCGGGAGAGTGCCAGATTACACCCATCTGTCCCGATGTACCGACACGTATACATCTCCCGGATTGGATCAAAATTGAAAATAAGCGCCGGTTTTTGCTTCATGCAGCGTAACGTTAACAAAATACACTACGAGTTCATGCACACGCATTTAGTATTTATGACTAGTGTGTCTCGGAACAGTGAAAAATTCCGAAACATTTAATTAACGAGGCCATTCTCGAGCTATATGTAGAATGTTGTCAAAGAGTGGGAAGTAATAATTAGGTGGGGGGGGGGGGGGTTGAACTGGAGTGGAGGGCACAACCCGAAACGAAACAAAACGTCCCTATGAACATACGCCGTATGATCGGTTGCTTACAAGTTAAAGAGTTTCCTACTTCGTACGAGAAGTGAAAATAAAAACCTACAGCCTGTTTTCCAGTCAATGACCGGGTCAGAGATGTAATGAATGAAGTCCCATACTTGCGGTGAGAGTAGGAATTGTGCCGGCTGCCGAAGCTTGTCGCACTCCTCCGGGGCAATGATTAATGACTGATGGATGAAATAAAATTATTTTGGAGAGTGTTGCTGGAATAATAGATGACAGGGAAAACGGGAGTACCCGGAGAAAAACCTGTCCCGCCTCCGCTTTGTCCAGCACAAATCTCGGGATTCGAACCACGGAACCCAGCGGTGAGAGACCGACGCGCTGCCGTCTGAGCCACGAACGCTACCTCGGACGAGAAGTATTGGTACAATAATAGTAGTCTTCCCTTGCACATCTCATTCCGAGGAGCTGTCGCCAGCTCAGTGCACAAGCAGTGCATTCTAATGGGAGAAATGCTCAAAAAGTCCACTGTCCGCCTAAATACACGCCTGAACTCGTCATCTCATTGATTATCGGACTCATTTCAACACTCCAGGCATTGCACGCATTCGATGGCAACTTGGTCCACGCGCTGGCAGAGTACTACAATGTCCGTAACGGTATGTCCGACTCCATAATCGTATTATGAAGTCTTCTCCCATTCCAGCTAATGAGCAAATCAGGCGTAGATCGTAAACGATCAACCCTACAGCATATTGTCGTTGAAGAAACAAATCCTCGTGTCTCACAATGCTCCTCCTATCCACTATTTTCCTTCTGGTCAGGTTTCTCAGCTACAAATGGATATGCAGTCCATCAGAACAAATTTTATCGTGTTCATTTTCCTGTGCATGCGTGTAAAAGAAAATGAACCTTACCGTACCTACTGTGACGTATTTACGCACTCCTAAAGTATACTGTATTTAAGGTTCATTTCCTTTTACACCTTCGCATAGGAAAATGAGCACAACGAACATTGTTCTTATGGACTGCATATATGTGGTTGGGAAGCGTAATAAATCTTAAGGAAAATAAGGGATAGGAAGAGCATTGTGACTTACCATGCTTTTTATCTTAACCGACGATATGTTCATCGGGACTTCTTGTGTTGTTTTGGGGTGTAATCGTAAAATCTGATTGGCTCATTGTTTACGAATGAAGTGTTATTTCAGTTTTACTTCATTCGAACATTCTAACAAACGGCAACAGTTAACAGTTGTTTTTGCGATTGTTATTGTATGTTACGACGTTCTGTTTTGTGGTCTAGTAAAATAAAATGAGGGTGATTTGATTATTTATCTATTTTGACTTTCGTAATCGTACCTAAACGAAGGTACAAATTCAGTGATAAACTACAAAATGAATTTCTGCGCTTAGAGGCCTAATTCGGTGTTTTTTCTGGTTCATGGCGTACGGTCAGATATCCCAGAGCACTTGAAATCTCAAAACATGAATTAAATTTCCAATTTGTTTTCACTTCCGAAATACAAACCTTTTTGTAACTTACGCGTTAAACATGACAGCGAATGTTACGAACTAGCAGTGATTTCCAGCAAGTACTGTTATTATAGAAACCAAAGTAAAAGCAAAGTCACCTCCGTACAGGCCATGAAGGCCCTTGGAGGAGTGGAAGGTAAAGGCTTCCACCATTGTTAACCTCGGCACGTGATGGGGTAGAGTGGTTAGCTCTACGCCCGGCCGCCTTTGCCCCCAGGAATTAACCTGGTACTCATTTTTGGTGTAGGCTGAGTGAACCTCAGGGCCGTATGCACCTCCGGAAGTGGAAATCTCGTTTCTTAAATTTTACGACTTCCTGACGGGGATTCGAACCCACGTCCTTCCAGGCGAACCGAGCACGCCTTTACCGCCTCGGCCAGGCAGCCCCTATAGAAACCAAAGTGGAGAATATAATTCCGGCATTTCTTTACTTTATTTAAAAAACATGGGTATTTTCATACGATGTAGTAGTGAATTAATAATAATAATAATAATAATAATAATAATAATAATAATAATAATAATAAAGTAATAATAATCATCATCATCATCATATGTAAAACTGTATCGCTCAGTAAAATTGTTTAGTTTATATTTTTTAAAGTTTTAAATCATCTGTAGGATAAAGAATGCCGATCGGTTTCATTTCCCCACGTCTTTAACTCTTTCTTTGAATATTTTACTGTAACAACCCCATTTGTCAATGAACAAAGAATAGTCAAACATCCTCAATTTAAAATTGGCACGATGTAATCTCGTTTGATTTTTTTCTATAATTAAAAACGAGTCTATTCTGTCAGCCAGGTCTCCCAATGTTCCTTACCATCGACGGCTGTGTCTATTATTCTCACGCATGGTCTACTCTCCTCCATTCACCTCATGTATATCTACCAATGAAGTCGTATTGTACGCACTTTTTCATCCAACATCGACGAATGCATGTGGGATTTTTGAACCAAGAAGTCAAACCCCTGTGTTTTGGTCTTCTATCCAGATCTTATCCATGTGGAAAGCCGTATTGTGCATTTACCTAAACAAAAATATACTCAAGAACTAATTTATAATCAGTTCAGAATTCTAAATACAGGCCTTCCCATTCATTTTATTTTATCCACTTCATATTATCATACTATGTATTTGTCTGGATCTGCTACTAAATTACAGGTACCCTTTACAAATGTCAATCTCCTTTTGCATTTTATATCTCAAATATCCCACTGGGCCGATGGGTATGAAGACTTGTTCTAGTGTGGAGGGCAATGGCTTGGTCTCTTTGACAGTACCAACCCGTTCGTCGAACTGGTCATAGCAACTTACCTGCTTGTCATATTTTCAACTAAACGTACCACGCGACAACATGTACCTCTCAGGTCCCTATGAATGCAAGAATACGACCTTTTTAAGATATTCGAGTTTGATTTATACTGCGCTCGATATAAACAGACATAGTTTTAGTTTCCTACATTTACCCTTTCAAAGACAACTAACGCGTAAAAATATTTGTGTTACAATTTATAATGATACGAAGTTTAAGAGTGTAAACTACGATTCCTTGAGTAGGAATGACAGAATTACCGCTAAGGAAAGTACAATTCCCGTCATTCATTCAGCAAAACGTAATATAAGTTAGGATAATTTAAGGTAAGATAATATCCGTCTCTCATAATCTCGGTAACCACAGATTGTCATCTTTTCTTATTTTTTGATACATGCAGTTTACAAAAACGTGATATTTTCTAGCACATTTGAAAACAAACCGTAGAAGCACAAATAAAGAATAGTGCGTTCGGAAAACATGAATAACCGCTTATAAGTGATTTAGAAATTGATCAATAATGTAATATATTTACGTAATTCAACAAGTTCAATGCTTGATTTTGCCCAGTGTTGTAGTGTCATGTGACTTGCCCGTTCACCGAGTTTCTGAAAATAGTATTTAAAACTTACCAGGCACCCAATGATAATAGCTGTCCTCTAACGAGAAAGTGAGTTTCATTACGAGTGAAGACACACATGTTTACTATCCAAGATTAAAGTACAACAACGATGTAAATGCATCAATCAAATAGATACAGAGTATTTCTTCAAATAAATAACCTAATTGATGTTATTCCCAGTAAGCATGTTTGTATTGTTGGTGAGTTTATCAGATAATAATTTAAATTCATGCTACCACAACCCACAGATTATCCATGTTAACTCCATACTGTAATGAACAGAAATAGAGTAACATATTTCTTACAACATAAGTTATTTTGAAAATAACTTGGATGTCTGTCGATTGGAAACAAAGAAAAATCAGCACTTCAAAAATCTACAATTAAATGAACGTTTACTGTCCTTCACTTACTCTGCACTCCCTGTCACCTCCCCTATCTCTTATTTTAGTAACCAAATCTCACCCTTTCAATTCAAAGTATAATGCATCTTGTATTTCTCCGCGGTATGATGCTGAATATCAGGAATAATATTTTTAGAAAGTAACCGAATGAAAAAGTTTAAGTGATTGTCTGACAAGAGTGGCTTGTGTCTAATTTTATATATTTTCATGGAGAGAAAATCTGTGCGCATAAATTCGTCGAACCAAAGATGCTCATCATCCTAAACGCTCGCTAATGTAAACGTGGAAATCGATAGAGTGGATAGAGTGCTACTCCCCATTTTTCTAGGAGAAGGCTGTCACGCTGAAGGTCGATAAACTCAAATTGAATGTTAAAGGGTGGTGAGTTAATATAAATTAAAATTGGCAAAGCAAACATCTGGAAAAACATTGTAATCCAGCTGATCTCTACCCTGCAAAGATGTATTAAGAGCATCCATATAACTGGTGATATATGTAAGAAAGGCTAATTCCACGATCAAGGTCGGGTCAGAATGTTCAGGGACGGGTTCTTCCTTCATATCCATGAGCATCATATTATTCAATTAGCTGAATGAATCGCTTAAGAGTCTTACCAATACTTAGCCACGTAAAGTCACAAAAATAAGGAATATCCTGATATTCTGTTTCCAGTGAGTTCATAAGTTCACGAAACTGCCTACAAGCGAGACCAACGTGCCTTATAACATTCACCACGACATTCATAATAGGGTCAAATTTGAGTGCTTTGGCACATAGTGCCCCTTGGTGAGTAGCACAGTATACGGTCAGAAGTTCATATCCTGAAGGTAATTTTGACCTTAAATGTGCCAAGAATCCAGTTTTATTGCCTATAATTTCAGGAGCGCCGTCAGTGGATACTGACACCCAAGTATTCCACGATAATTCCACCTTTCATAGAGGTTCCTTAACTCTGGAAAAATGTCCTCCCCGGTAGTAGTACCCTTCATGGACATTAGATTCAGTAGCTCTTCCGTAGCTTGAAGATATTTGTCCACCCCTCGAATAAATATTGTAAGATATGCTGTGTCAACAATGTCAATAATTTCGTCGGGACATATCGAATAAGCCGTACATTCCTTAGCTCTTAATGCCAGTTGTCGTTCGATATATTCTCCAAGTTCTTTTATGCGACGAGAAATAGTTACTCGAGACATTGATTTTACTGATTTAACTTCTTTCAGTGGAGCATGCACATTCTACCGCTATTTTGATGCATTCTTTCATGAATGGTCCGATAGTGAAAGATTTCAACTCTTGTGTAATAAAATATGCGATTCTGTAGCTGACCCTCAAGATTTCTCTACTAAAAGACATGTATTCTCCATCCTGTACATAGGAAGAAAGTGAATAATTCGTTTTTACTACCCCATTGTGAAAACACGATTCACATTATTTCCGTAACTTATAATACTTACATCGTTCAAAGGTTTCCTCATATCTTCAACAGTTTAATTCGATCATCCCCTTCAACAGACTCATGCGAATGAACATGTTTCTTTTAGTAATGGCGCTCTATGTTATACTTCTTTGATGTAATAAACTTGCCACATACCTGTAGTAAGAATTTTGCACTGTTTCCTGATTGCACAAAAAACAAAAAACAAAACAAACAAGAAGGAGTTCCTCCCACTGGCTTTCTACACTCAGATTCGGCGAGGCAGTCTTCCCTTCTATTTTCTGCCTCCATTGCAAACTCGGATATGGTCGCACTGATCGAGAGTGACTCGCATACCTTCGCCCGACATTGACTTTCATGGCTTGTGACGTAACCACAACGTCACTGTGGCTGAATAGCATACGTTCACAGCCTGCCTGCCCGCCCGCTTACAACTGTGTGAGCCCGCGGGACGAAATGCCCAGTGTGAGCTTTAAAACAATAATTGTATGAACGTAAAGAAAAGAAATATTATTTCTTTGTTTGTATATATAACAGACTGGCTTTCGGCGATGGTTTACTGGGGTACGGTTGAAGGCCATACAAAAAGATGGCGACCATGCGGTAATACAAGATGCAGCCCAGGCAATCCCAGCTTTCAATAGCGTTAGTGTATATACTTCATTCTGTACTGTTCGTTACTAGTCAGTTGGCATAAAACAACCCCTACTCCCAATATCACGTTACATGTCTCTCCCTTCATACGGGAATTCCAATATTTGAATTAAAATATATCATCTGTTTGTGTAGTTTTGGAAGCGAATGGATCCAGTCATACAATATTAACAACACAATATAAAGTAAACAATGTACAATTCCTGTGTAGTCGGTTTCACTGGAAACAAGCATTGACTAACTGAGGATTGGCTGCAATTACCTGTCCTGTTACACGCTTCATTGATTGACAGATACCTACTAGAGAATCCTGGTTTGCCCATCACATGCATTCCGATTTCAAATCCGTTAAAGAACTATCACATTAACTAGAACAGATTTTGTAATCACGGTTACATTTATCAACCGATTTACGCGTGTTAAATCCTGTCATCAGGACCTGTCCAGCATAGCGTTTTAACTGTTATAAACAAGTAATCAAGGCAAACACATTTACTATTAAAACATTCAAGGGATTATATTTGTTACTCCTAAGCTCATTATGATATCAACTCCACGCTTCTTCCACAGTTATTAATTCTCCATTATATTTATTTTTCACTCTCATATATTTTATTCCATGTTAAACTACCCAAGAATTAAAATATCCTATACCGTACCAAAATTTCCTTCGAAGAGTGGTGGGTGCTGGAGTTCCATCTTCGATGCAATGTGGGGTATTGTATGAGATGATATTGCTGCTTCATGAAAGGGAGCTCGGTCATTTTGTCTACTGACCCATATATTTAGCGTGTGAAGTCTGTCAGCTTGCATCCCGAAAAGCGGTGTCCACTCTCTTGTTAAGTCTTCACCATTGATCTAGTTTTGGAAATATCCAGCTTTGTACATCCCACCCGTCTTTCAAGATGTTAAAACATCCATCACTGCGGAGATCTTACTGGTGGCCGCCGTTCTACTGGGTCTAATCGTAGGGCTGCTTTTATTACAGAAGTATAACTACTCCATGACATGACCATACCACTGAATTTGAAGCTCGTTTTCTCTACGAATGAGGGCACACCAAGCTTACTTCGCACATCCTTACTTCTTACACGGTCTAAACGAGTAAATCCTAGTATCCTTCACAGCTTTCTCATCTACATAATATGGAGGTCCTTGCATCCTTCACAGGACAAAACTCTGCTGCATAGAAAGTTAAAGGTTGTATCATTATCTTACAAAATTTCGCCTTCCGATACTCAGACACCCTTTTGTTGTAGATAATACCCTTTTGTTGTAGGGAACACCCTTTTGTTTTCGTCAGCGTCATTGATATGATAAGACCTCAATATACTTCTGCTATCGGTTTCGAAACCATATTGTAAATGTTCACTCTTTCGGATATTTATGTTTTTCTATTTAATTGAACTCTAGGAAACAGAAGGAAGCTGTCAGCGTCTATTTGCAATGCTCCACCCTGACATTAACCTTGACGTGAAGTGAGAAATATTGGAAATCAATAAGCACTTGTTTTGACACTTATTTCTAGGTATTTGTACACTCCATCGTCTTGCTTTTCGAACCATTTATATCACTGATTTTATTATGTTATAATAGCGTAACGGTGCAAGCTAAAAACCTGAAACTTGCGACATTGTGATCCTCTCCCCAAGGTCTATTACTTGTAGTAATTTGATGCATCAGTTACCTTTCATCGTGTATACCACACTTGTGATGTAGGGGTAGCGTGACTGCCTCTACCCTAGTTCAATTCCTAGTTAGTGCAAGGATTTTAATTCAGGGCTGGAGGTTTAAAACGGGTTTTAGTCAGTTTTGTGAGATAAACGAAAGGGCGTTCTGATATGACAGACAACGTACACAGTCACAGAAGCTAAGCATTACGATTCAGAACACCGTTACGCTGACCACGTGCCTCACCAAAATGTGTAGGCCATCGGGCTGAGCAGCAGTAGTCTTGACAAGCTAGGATATCTAATTGGCTGTAGTGTGCGCCACACCAGGGCTTCATCCCCTCAAAATTCAGTTTGATCTTTTAAAGGGACACTGTTTAAAAATGGAATATCCCGTAAAAGAATTGTTACAAAAATAAAATAAATAAAAATTGACCTTCTGTTGGTGTTCCATCTGTTTTGGGTATTCATTTACCTTGGTGAGATATGCTTCTCACTTCACCCACCAGGACACCGTTAAAGAAGTATAAACTTTTATGATATTTGACCAAAAGAGAATTGTTCTGGGCCTTAGGAGGTTAAACCGTATTCTGCACGAAGAATAAAAGAACTCTAAACCTTAGCCAATTCTTGCAACTTATTCAGCACCATATTATCAAAGACCTGTAATTAGCGCAATTTCACAGCTCTTTAACTGCATTGTTTCCATAATAATCATTAAGGTTCGCAATTGAATGTTTCTCTGCAATGCAGGCGCTTAGTTCTTCTCTACCTTGCCAGAACATGACTAGCAAAAAATACCAAGTAAACTGCATTTAAAAGCGTCTTACTTGCAGACACCGTTGTCTATTACGCTTAAAAGTTCCCGAGTGCACAAATTGCATTTACTTTCTTTCTCCCAGTGAAAGAGAGAGAGATTGAGAGAGAGAGCGAGAAGGAGGAGGGGAATCATTGCCAGGAGGAAAGTGAACCTAATTTTTTTACTGGAACATTCTCTAGACTAGAGAAACATAGAAGATCGTAATATATTTCGTTAGTTACTAAGGAGCTAATATTTGTACAGTGAGGTGCTTCAATACGCGATCTTCCAGAATGGTTGCACATCTGATTGTTCTGAGTGGTTTACCACACCAAAGAAGTTTGGCTCATTTAAGTTGGAGTGAACAGTGCAATGATTTGTTCTTCATTTGCTGCGCATGGTTAAGGCCGGACAAACCATTAGGCAGAATAGGCACTTGCCTAGAGGGCTTTTCTCACAAGTTTATTTATTTAAAATTGCTTAAACCTTAACTGTCACCGGGCGAGTTGGCCGTACGGTTAGAGGCGCACGGCGGGGATCTGGCATTCGGGAGATAGTAGATTTGAATCCCACTGTAGGCAACCCTGAAGATATTTTTCCGTGGTTTCCCATTTTCACACCAGGCAAATGCTGGGGCTGTACCTATTTTAAGGCCACGTCCGCTTCCTTCAAACTCATAGGCCTTTCCTATCCTATCGTCGCCGTAAGACCTATCTGTGTCGGTGCGACGTAAAGCCACTAGCCTTAACTGTCATGTTGTTATTGTTGTTTGAGTCATCAGTCCATAGACTGGTTTGATGCAGCTTCCATGCCACCCTATCCTGTGCTAACCTTTTCATTTCTACGTAACTATTGCATCTTACATCTGCTCTAATCTGCTTGTCATAATCATACCTTGGTCTACCCCTACCGTTCTTACCGCCTACACTTCCGTCAATTTTTTTCCTTCAAAAAACCAACTGAACAAGTCCTGGGTGTCTTAAGATGTGTCCTATCATTCTATCTCTTCTTCTCGTCAAATTTAGCCAAATCGATCTCCTCTCACCAATTCGATTCACTATCTCTTCATTTGTGATTCGATCTATCCATCTCATATTCAGCATTCTTCTGTAACACGACATTTAAAAAGCTTCTATTCTCTTTCGTTCTGTGCTAGTTATCATCCATGTTTCACTTCCATACAATGCCACGATCCAGATGAAAGTCTCCGGAAACATCTTTCTAATTCCTATATCAATGTTTGAAGTGAGCAAATTTCTTTTCTTAAGAAATCTCTTTCTTGCTTGTGCTAGTCCGCATTTTATGTCCTCCTTACTTCTGCCGTCGTTAGTTATTTTACTACCCAAGTAACAATATTCGTCTACTTCCTTTAAGACTTCATTTCCTAATCTAATATTTCCTGCATCACCTGCCTTCGTTCGACAGCACTCCATTACTTTTGTTTTGGACTAATTTATTTTCATCTTGTACTCCTTACATAAGACTTCGTCCATACCATTCATTTTTTAATTTATTACGATCTAACAACAGTAAGTCCACAGCACTTCTAACCTAGACTCGGTAGGGAGAACGCCATTGTGCGGATAACGGGTGACGATGACTGATGAGTGATGACTGACTCAATACGGTCATTCCACTTGCATCTCTTCTCTTCTATCACCTCCCCTCCTTCCTCACTTCCGCAGCATGTGCGAAGACCTAAATGTAGATCTGGCATTGGAGAGAAGAAAGAAGCGCCTGCATTGCAGATAAACATTCAAATGCGCAGGTACCTTAATGATTATTATCGAAACAATGCAGTTAAATAGCTGTGAAATGCCGCTAATTACAGGTCATTGAGAATATTGTACTGAAGGACTTCCAAAAAGCAGCGGAGATTTACCGTTCTATTTATTCTTCGTGCATTCGAACGCGCTGCAGATGGTATGGATGTTGCTGGTCTTCCCATAATGTTCGTAGGATGGTCCAATTGGACATCTTAACACTGCTGCAAATTGGCGAGTACTCCTGCTGGGTTTCCTCTGCAGTAAGTTCTAGTATGCGGTCCTTTGCACCAAGATCGCTTGCGCTCAGTTTTTTTTTTTTTTTTTTTTTTTTTAACAGATCGTTTTATTCCTGTTCGGACAATCACTTTGACGGCGTCAGTTGTTCTGTAGCTCGTCTCATCTAGCAGATCGCGTTACTCCTCTGTGGCTTTGGAAATTAAATATAACGACTTCCATGAGTGATAGCAATAACAGTGCTAGAACTAAATCGATAATGTTATTGGCTTTTACGTCCCACTAACTATTTTCACGGTTTTCGGAGACGCCGTGGTGCTGAAATTTAGTCCCGCGGAAGTTCTTTTACGTGCCAGTAAATTTACCGACACGAGTTTTCGTTGTATCCCCCTTTGAAACGCATGGAATAATCTTATACTACTTTCACGAAATTTATTGCCCTGTAAAAGGTCGTTATTTAATCATACAAACTTTTAATAGACGGTGCAGCTGCCACTTACGAAGTTGTGAGCTCATTTAACGTTCGCGATTAAGGGTTAAACCGTTCACATCCACAGTTCGTTGAAGTACAGATGCGTGATTCGCCACATGGTTGAGGTCATCAATATAAAACTAAGTTGAATTGTTTCACCAGTGTTGTAAACGCCATTGTCTTATATATTATTGCTATTACAGTAAATTTACAACCGTTTTGGTCTAGTGGTTATGTTCGAAGTTTTTCTCGTAATGGAGGAAATAATCAAAACTCGAGGGGATTTTGTTAAGTTAAAAACTTCCGTCCGGTATTAGACGTTCCCAAATATAGCGTTATCACGCGATCAGCCCATTCCAAGTGATACAATCAAGTTTTCTAACACCACTCACTGTACACACGAAATCAAAGTCATATAGCTTAGCTCTCCAGCACACTTCTAAACAAATAATAGTACTAAATATTTCATATCTGAATCATCAATGCACTCTTCCTGTAGCAGAAATGATCAAAATAACCCCTCCTTATTGAATCACAGGATAATATCATGGCCAATTTATGTTGTAGGCGACTTCTGAGAAGGAAACAGAACAAGTTGTTACTATTCTTCTTCTTCTATTATTATTATTATTATTATTATTATTATTATTATTATTATTTTGATTCATTGTGCCCAACTGTGCAGCGCGTTTGAACTTATTTTGCACAATGTTTCTTCTTCTTTTCTTCCCAATATCTCTTCATTTTTTCACTGTGTTCCTTTCTGCGTGTTTCTGTCCAGCCTGTATTTTTTCTTGTTGGTTTCTCTGCAAATTTATGTTTGTTTACTAAGCTTCTAAATTTCATTCTATCTTGAATGGTTTCGTCCTCAATACCCATTTCTTGTAGATCTTCACGAATTTCTGCTAACCGAATGTTGCGGATTTTCAGGGTTAGAGCTAGATTTAGAATTTTCTTTGTCAGCCTGTTGTTATCCATTCTGTGTAGGTGTCCGTAGGATTTTAGTCGTCTCTTTCTGATGGTATCTGTGATTTATCTGTGAATTGAAAAAATTCGTGTGGTATCTTTCTCATCCAAATTTCATTTTCGAACTTTGGTCCTACGACTTTTCTGAGAATTTTCCTCTCTTATTATTATTATTATTATTATTATTATTATTATTATTATTATTATTATTATTATTATTATATATTCGATTGAAACGGAATGAATTGCGTGTTAAAATCAATTTTATGATTGCCTCTGTGGATCAGTGGTAGTGTGTCGGCCTCCGGATCCCGGGTTCAAATCGGGCAGATGTAGTCGGATTTTTGAAGGGTGGACGAAAGTCCATTCGACCCTCCAGGTCGTACGATAATGAAATGAAATAGCGTGTGGCCTACGGAGAGCCCTGGTGCAGGTCTTTTTATTTGACTCCCGTAGGTGACCTACGAGTCGTGACAAGGATGAAATGATGATGAAGACGGCAAATACAACAAGTCTTCGTGCCAGGGGAATCAACCAATTATGGTTGCAATTCCCGACCCTACCGGGAATCGAAACCGGGACCGCTGGGACCAAAGGCCAGCACGGTAACCATTTAGCCATGGAGCCGGATATGTCGTACGATGTCGGTGCACATTGGTGTTTACCCGACAAAATTAATTAAATTCAGTCACAGACGCCCAAGAGATTTTCCGTTTACACTATCTGCCATCTAGTAGGCCTAGAGTAAAACGGAACGTCGAAATTAACGAGCAGATAGCCAGATCGCATTAAATTAAAATGTCTGAACACGATAGCTGAGGCCATGCGACTATTAGCCTATTATTATTGTCAATTTTATGTCCAATATATATAAAACTTGTTCGTCTGCTGGCTTTGACATCCTGCCAGTTCTCTTAAATCCATCGATGAGTGCCTTCTTTCTCTCACCTGTCAGAGGCCCCATCCATGTTCTGGTCACTGGTTCCTCTTTAAGGGCCAAATAGCTTTTGACCATACCAAGAGAGTTAGCTACGTGGTCCGTGTCACGTGGCTGCGAGCTTGTAGATGGTGAGTTCCAACCTCTCCATGGGCAATTCTGAGGATGGTTTTTCCGTTGTTTCCTATTTTCGTCAAGGAAACGTACTTCACTTAAGGCCGCGGGCACTTCCTTTCCGGACGTAGCCCTTTTCTATCCCATCATCGCCAAATGTCAATGCGACATCAAAACACTAGGGAGAGAGCAAAAGAAAAAGAAAACAGCTAATTTTTTGACAATCCGTCTAAATTCCTCCCCGTTATTGATCTTACATTCTGGAATACTGATGAAACAATCACAACGTTCCCCTTTTGTGCAACAACATTCCTGATCATCTTTAGTCGGTCCGTCATCAGTCGCAGGGAAGATGTGCCCGTAGAACAATAATATTTTCTTTGTAACTGACGAAGCCACTGGTCCGATCTTGCTGTGCAATTCCACGTTAGATGTCAATTGTACCTGATCGTCAACCTATCTGCTGCCTAAACTCATTCGTTATATCCTGCGTTCTCTTTCTGTAGTAGATGGCCGACTTGTCCCTGGCTATTCATGGCCTAAGTAATGTCTACTTTTGTTTCTAAATTTAGCGATGTCGTATTATTATTCCACACGTCTATTATTGCATACATACATACATACATACATACATACATACATACATACTGACAGTTATGCCTTTCAGCGTTCAATCTGTGAGCCTCTGTGAATACACTAAACGCCGCCACAATCCTCTGTTTGTAACTAGTTCGTTTAGTTTTATAACGCTCATCTTTAAATCGTTAGAAACTGAGTCTAACCATTGTGATCTTGGTCTCCCTCTACTTCTCTTACCCTCCGTAGCAGAGTCCATTACTCTCCTAGGTAACGTATCCCCCTCCATTTCCCTCACCTGACCCAGCCAGCGAAGCCGGTTTGTGCGTACAGCTTCATCCATCGAGTTCATTCCTTAGCTTTTGTCTGTTCACTCCGAGTACCTTCCTGCCAGCAATCAATCTCGCTACGTTCATGTCTGTTACTTCTAACTTATAAACAAGATATCCTGAGTCCACCCAGCTTTCACTCGCGTAAAGCAAAGTTGGTCTGAAAACAGACCGATATAAAGATAGTTTCATCCGCGAGCTGATGATCAACTGTTGATCGCAACTCCGAGCTCACTGCATTAGCTTTACTGCACCTTGATTCAATCTCACTTACTATATTACCATCCTGGGAGAACACACATTCCATATAATTGAAATTATCTACCTGTTCCAGCTTTGTATCACTAATCTGGCATTCAGTTCTCTTGGATTTCTTATTGACATCAGGTTAGACTTGGAAAGGCTAATTTTCATACCGTACTCATTGAAGCTATTTTCAAGTTCTAAGAAATTAGACTGCAGGCTTTCAGAACAATCTTCCAATAAGACGATGTCGTCAGCATAAGCTAGACTACTTGCTACATTTCCACCTTACTGAATCACTCCCTGCCACTTAATATCTTTCAGCAGATGATCCATGTCAACTATGAACAACAAAGATGGAAGATTACAGCATGGTGTAACCCCTGTAAGTACCACGAACCATCTATTCCTGCTGCTGGACCTAGCCATTCCAGGATATTACCAAAATCTTCCCACGATTTCTTCGTGAATTCAACAACTATTAGTTTCGCTCGGTTTCTTTCATCTACCTACAATTCCCTGCCTGCATGAGTCCTTGTTTAGAGCTATTTCTGATACGCCTTTGCTTTCACGTTTACAAGCTGCTCTTACTTCTTCATTCCATCAAGTTGTTCACTTTTTTCATCTTTACTCAAAGTTGTTCCTAGGCATTCCTTTGCTGTTTCTACTACAGCATCCTTCTGTGCCACCCATTCTCCTTCTATATCTTGAAACTGCTTACTGTATATTGTTTGGAAATTCTCAGTAATCATATCCATGTACTTCTGTCAGATTCCCTCGTCCTGGGGATGTTAAACCCTTATTCGTCTGCAGACAGATTTCAGATATAACCTGTTCACGAAGTTCTGAAAGTTACAGTGAAGAGCGACGGTAGCTAATATAGCTAGCACGATAGAGTTCTAGGAGACAAATGTAACGACACCCCTTTAAACATTTTAGCACCACGGAGTGACGAGTTATACTAATTTTACTGCGTCGCGACAATCTCCATTTCAACACAAAATGGCTGACGACCGTCACCACTTGCAGTGACGTCACCGATTATTGAATCTAATTTCAAATAATATTTTCGTCCTTCGCATTTTTAATTTTTTTTTTTTTTTTTTGTTATTTGCTTTACGTCGCACCGACACAGATAGGTCTTATGGCGACGATGGGAAAGGAAGGGGCTAGGAGTGGGAAGGAAGCGGCCGTAGCCTTAATTAAGGTACAGCCCCAGCATTTGCCTGGTGTGAAAATGGGAAACCACGGAAAACCATCTTCAGGGCTGCCGACAGTGGGGTTCGAACCCACGATCTCCCGAATACTGCATACTGGCCGCACTTAAGCGACTGCAGCTATCGAGCTCGGTCACATTTTTAATCGCATATTAATCATTTAGATAACTTAGTTGCGGAATTATGAATCCGAACTTATTATTCATTCCCGTGTGACGCTCGAAATTCTACAATACATGAAAAAATGAAAGACAACCTATGTAAAATGTGGATTACTTTGGAAAGGAGCCCTTTAATGGGCTATTCAACACTAAGAGATCAGAACGATGACTTTTAAAATACAAGTTGTCCAACAAAATTCATACTCATTAACCGCAGGGATGTTGATAACTGCATTCTAATATCCATTAATAAAACAGGACGATGAGTGATAAAAGGGCTAGTTTTCCCCCAGGTTTTCTTCTGATGACGTACTCATAACTTAGTTGATATTGGTTAAATGAATAATGTTTCACTTTACTGTAATCAAGTTCGACCGAGCTCGATAGCTGTAGTCGCTTAAGTGCGGCCAGTATCCAGTATTCGGGAGATAGTAGGTTTGAACCCCACTGTCGGCAGCCCTGAAAATGGTTTTCCGTGGTTTCCCATTTTCACACAAGGCAAATGCTGGGGCTGTACCTTAATTAAGGCCACGGCCGCTTCCTTCCCACTCCTAGTCCTTCCCTGTCCCATCGTCGCCATAATACCTATCTGTGTTGGTGCGACGTAAAGCAACTAGAAAACAAGTTCGATGTAATTCACACTAGCTTTTGCAGTGCATCTTGGAGCAAACTCGTATATTAGACAAGAAATACTGAAATGTTGCCTTCTGACATGTTCTATCTCTTGCACTAAATATTTGTTGCATGTAGTCGAAGTGTCGATGATTAATGAATAAGTAGTTTGCATAAATATTCTGTCATATGCAATCAGAGAGCAAAAGCTGTGATTATTGGAGGTGGAGGTCAGTTTTAATTAAATTCCACTGATTGGGGTAGACGAGCCACATGCGGGCGGTCAAGCTTCAGCTCGCAACGTGACATAACATGTATGTATTTTAGGCGTTAACCAAAGCTAACTTTCTAACGCAATTTATTTGTGCCTGCCTTAAGGCCAATCACAGCAAGGCTCGATTATCATTTTAATTTAAAATGGACTTTATATAGTTAATATTATCACAAGTAAAGTTCATTAGAACAGTTGTTGCAGGCTAAACGAAATAGGATACGTAAGTTCGGGAACTGTCCGTACTCGTTAAACCACGAGCATGACAGTAAGAGCACTTTTTGTCCATTCCTTTTGTTTTTATTATTATAAAATTTGCTTTTAAACGTGAATAGAAAGAGTTCGTCAGTTTCTATTTGGATTTATTCGCACAGTACATTTTTGAGACTTAATGGAATGTCATACGTCTGACAGTCTGTTGTTTTCAGTAGGGTACCCCTTGAGGTGTAAGTGTACAGACGTGCACATTAATGGTGTCCCGACATAAACAATCAACACTGCCCCACTCCAGTACTGAAAAGAAGGGGTGAGAGTGAAGGGGTAGTGTTGAAGGCCAATCCAGTACAAACATGGGGGAAGGGAGCGAAGGGGTAGTGTCGAAGACACAATGACTCACCTTCTCGCTTAACGCATTGCTGCATGGACTGCATGCAGACAGCCCGCTACAAGACTTCGTTGTGATCGAAATGGGCACAGTGGCGGATGTATTGAAGTACAGCATTAGGTTACCTACTCGTCCAGCCCCGCGGTGTACGGGGCAACGCGTCCGGCCGCCCCGGGTTCGATTCTCGGCCGGGTCAGGGTGTTTTAATTCTAAATGATTAATATCCCTGGCCTGGGGACTGGGTATTTGTGTCATCCTTAACGTTCCTCACATTCAACACTCAACACTTCCGCAATTCCAATTACATGCAGGTTCAATATTGTGCAAGTAGGGGCAAAATAACTCTATAGGTCGATGCCCCGAACAGATAGCATTTTAACATTAAAAAAAAATAAAAAAGTAACCTACTCTGATAATTACAGTATTAAGAGGAAAAGGAGGTTTTTAACCGAAAGGTATTTTATACTAGTTAGGAATATATTGTAACTGCGTTATATCGGGTATACCAATCTTTCTTCACCTCGTTCTTAATATCTCCAAACTGTCTTAAGACTGCATGGTATTGCTTGTGCTATTGCTTGGGGGACCATGTGAGCCTCCCACATGCCAATAATACGGCCTCGATTCACCTGTGATAGGATAGGAGCCATCTTATTACAATGTTACAGTATAACGCCGGAATACACACACTGTGTATTCAGCACTACCTGTTCACTCCCTTCCCCTCCTTTTCAATAGTGGAGTGACCTTCAACACTATCCCTTTACTCTCTCCCCTCCTTTTCAGTACTGGAGTGGGGCAGTGTTGATTGTTTATGTCGGGACACCATTAATGTGCGTGCGTGTACAGTCTTTCAAGAAGATAACTACGTAGATGGTTGTTGATTGCGCGTTCCCAGTTTGAAGCATTAACAGTATACGCCAGGTCTCCGGACATTCGGATCTTAACTCGTATTATTCCTCCACACAGTTAAGTTGTTGCTCTTGCTGCTGCTGTTGTTGTTGTTGTTGTGGTGGTGGTGGTGGTCGTGGTGATGGTGGTGTTGGGGCTCTACATTGTTTTAAAAAACAGACCTAAGAGATCTGAACCCGATGTCATAACAACTGAAAAGGAAGTAAATTTCAGCCCTTTGGTGAATTAACTGATCGAGTAAACAAATGGAAGAACAGTGAAACTTGAAAGGTGGAAAATAAAAAGGCTTTCTAGACCTTGAGAATGTATTAACATCTGAATCGAATAAAAATAAGATGTCATCAAAGAAGATTGAAAAAGGATTAATAATATAATTGGTTTTACATCTACTAACTAGTTTTCAGAGACGCCGAGGTGTTGAAATTTTGCCGCACACGAATTCTTTTACATTCCATTAATTCTATTGACACAAAACTGACTGACCTATCTGAGCAGCTCGCAGACCTAGCCGTGATCGAAGTTGCCAACTTAGTTTCAGAAAATCTGGGTCCCTCCGTCTGAACCATTCATCCCGTGAAGAAGGTTAAAGGTGGAGTCAGGCGTAAGTAACTGGAACGTATGTTCCTTATATGCCTCACAGTTACGCTATTTACAGATGAGAGATCCTGGTCTTGCCGAGAAGACTATATCAGTGACCTACAGTGTAACCATACTTGCCAGAGGAAATCTGTAAAGAATGGGTTACCTAGACACACCCCTACTGTGCTACATTATGAGTTCTTCAATGTAAGAAAATCGTGAGATAGTAGATCGTCTCTGTGTTAAAACATTGAAATTAATGAAATAATGATACACCAGCGTATCTCAAAACCGAAAGCTATTCAAAAGGCGTTGCAATATTATTATTATTATTATTATTATTATTATTATTATTATTATTATTATTATTATTATTATTATTATTATTATTATTATTATTAGTAGTAGTAGTAGTAGTAGTAGTAGTAGTAAGAGATACGAAGTAGATAACGTGTTATCTCTTGGATTAGCTGGAGAAAATATGACAGTTCAAGTATCTGAGTGTTGAAAGCGCTGAAGGAAAAAACAATAATAATAATAATAAGAAGAAGAAGAAGAAGAAGAAATATGTTATTAGCTGAATGTCTTATTAACTACCTTTATGATTATCGGGGAGAGGTGCCGGAATTTCGTCCCGCGGGAGTTCTTTCTCTTGCCAGTAAATTTACCAATAAGGCTGGCAATTAAAACATAAATAAAATATAAATAATTAATACCGCTATGTGAATCAAATAGTTACAGGACGACACCGATAATGTACTCAGTGAATAATAATATATGATTTTTAGCGCATAGATGTATAATAATATATTGGTTTAAGTCTGCTTTTAGGTCTCTGTGTAATAATGAAAGATAGCTATTAGTGTTATAATTAGGAACGTTGAGAAACAAGTTAGATGGTGTTAGCTTACAAATAGAATTCTGGGAAAGTCTTGCGACATTCTGCTGAATGCCGGAAGGTAGCCCGAATAAGTATCTGTGATATTTATACTAATCTACGGAAACAGTAGACTGTGATGATCCGAATATTGTTTCAAACTTTTGTTTGACCAATTAGAGGCAAGAAGTATTTGCACATTTACATGAGCGAGTAATGAATGGACTAAGTCTGGAAAATAGATTGGGAGCACTTGGTACCTTTGGACTTCCTCTAAGCTCACGTGGTGTGTAAGGCCACTATTTAATAGAATACATCCCTGTTCATATTGAGATATTCGGATGATCATTCTTCTCAATTGTCTGATATGACTATCATCCTGCTGTAAGTCACGCATCGTCTCTTCGGTTGAGAACAGGTATAAGTGCAATATTAGTACAGTGTAAGTAAGCACAATGTTAATTTAACATTTTGTTATTCCTGATAAAACTTTCCATCTATTATATATTGATGTATAGCCCGTCATCATACGCTCCCGCGGCAGTTTGCCGCGTATGAACAATAATGCTAATATCTTCCTTTGTTGTCTCCAAGAATGAGCGGGCAGTCAGGTATTCGTCCCCCCACATCTATGTGTAATGACCGTAGCCTAATTCAGTTTCTCACTGCTTCCTCTCTACGTCAGTTCACATTTGTGTTGGTGGTGTCACGTTGTGTGAGCAGATTGCTAACGGGCGAGTTCTCGCGTATGTTTAATATGATTCAGTTGTAATATTTCTGTTTTATTGTTTGCGCCATTACCTGGAAATGGATCCGTACGACGTACGACAAGCTACAGTGAGAGATTTAGTGGGCAGTGTTCCAGAATGTCATTCAAGTGAATTAGGTGAAGACACTTCTGATTATAGTGACGTTGATCAATCAGATATTTTAGAGCATGTTAATAGTGACTTAGAGAAGAGTGTTTCAGAAGAAACAATGCAACCGTGTGAGGTTGGTAACGAACAACACACCCCACCGTCCAACGAAGAGGCACTGAACCTTTAAGTAGGCGCTCAGCAAGAACCTGAACGTCGTGAGCCTGTTCTTATCAATCCAACCTACATTGGTAGGGACATACCAAATCCAACCATATGGTCAAACACGCCACAGAGGAAACAGTCGAGAACCAGAAGGCATAACCTCGTCACACAATTTCCGGGTCCAGTAAGAGAGGCGAAAGAGGCAAAGCCTGAATCAGAGTGTTGGAGCTTATTTTTTCCTGACTACATAATGATGATGATGATGATGATGATGCTTGTTGTTTAAAGGGGCCTAACATCGAAGGTCATCGGCCCGACTACATAATGGAGAAACTAGTTAAGTATACCAATATAAAAATAAGACAAATTCAAAATAGGTACAGTCGCACTATGGATGCTAGGGAAACTGATGTTACTGAAATGAAAGCACTGGTTGGATTGCTTTATATAGCTGGTGTTTGTCAATCATCAAAACAAAACACCCTAGATATATATATATATATATATATATATATATATATATTAGATATATGATATATTTGGAGTGTACAGATCGGGAAAGGGTAGCACTGATGCGGATTCGGAATTATTTGATAGGATAGTCAGCTATGTGGGAAACGACATGGAAAGAAATGTGATTGTAGCGGGAGATCTGAATTTGCCAGATGTAAATTGGGAAGGAAATGCGAACAACAGGAAGCATGACCAACAAATGGCAAATAAGTTAATATGGGAAGGACAGCTGATTCAGAAAGTGATGGAACCAACCAGAGGGAAAAATATCCTGGATGTCGTGCTGATAAAACCAGATGAGCTCTATAGGGAAACTGAAGTAATAGATGGTATTAGTGATCATGAAGCTGTTTTTGTGGTAGTTAAAAATAAATGTGATAGAAAGGAAGGTCTTAAAAGTAGGACTGTTAGGCAGTACCATACGGCTGCTAAAGCAGGCATGAAGCAGTTTCTAAAAAGTAACTATGATCGGTGGAAAACGGTAAATAAAAATGTAAACAGACTCTGGGATGGGTTTAAAGAAATTGTTGTGGAATGCGAAAACAGGTTTGTACCTTTAAGGGTGGTAAGGAATGGTAAAGACCCACCTTATTATAACAGAAAAATAAAGAGACTAAGAAGAAGGTGCAGACTGGAAAGAAATAGAGTTAGAAATGGCTGTGGAAGTAAGGAGATATTGAAGGAACTTACTAGAAAATTGAATCTAGCAAAGAAGGCAGCTAAGGATAACATGATGGCAAGCATAATTGGCAGTCATACAGATTTTAGTGAAAAATGGAAGGGTATGTATAGGTATTTTAAGGCAGAAACAGGTTCCAAGAAGGACATTCCAGGAATAATTAATGAACAAGGGGAGTGTGTATGTGAGGATCTTCAAAAGGCAGAAGTATTGTCAGCAGTATGTAAAGATTGTTGGTTACAAGGATAATGTCGAGATAGAGGAGGAGACTAAGGCCAAAGAAGTAATAAAATGTACATATGATAACAATGACATTTACAATAAGATACAAAAGTTGAAAACTAGAAAACCGGCTGGAATTGATCAGATTTCTGGGGATATACTAAAGACAATGGGTTGGGATATAGTACCATATCTGAAGTATTTATTTGATTATTGTCTGGTCGAAGGAGCTATACCAGATGAATGGAGAGTTGCTATAGTAGCCCCTGTGTATAAAGGAAAGGGTGATAGACATAAAGCTGAAAATTACAGGCCAGTAAGTTTGACATGCATTGTATGTAAGCTTTGGGAAGGCATTCTTTCTGATTATATTAGACATGTTTGTGAAATTAATAACTGGTTCGATAGAAGGCAATTCGGTTTTAGGAAAGGTTATTCCACTGAAGCTCAACTTGTAGGATTCCAGCAAGATACAGCAGATATCTTGGATTCTGGAGGTCAAATGGGCTGTATCGCGATTGACCTGTCTAAAGCATTTGATAGGGTGGATCATGGGAGACTACTGGCAAAAATGAGTGCAATTGGACTAGACAAAAGAGTGACTGAATGGGTTGCTATATTTCTAGAAAATAGATCTCAGAGAGTTAGAGTAGATGAAGCTTTGTCTGACCCTGTAATAGTTGAGAGGGGAGTTCCTCAGGGCAGTGTTATCGGACCTTTATGTTTTCTTATATATATAAATGATATGAGTAAAGGAGTGGAATCGGAGGTAAGGCTTTTTGCGGATGATGTTATTCTCTATAGAGTGATAAATAAGTTACAAAATTGTGAGCAACTGCAACATGACCTCGAAAATGGTGTGAGATGGACAGCAGGAAATGGTATGTTGATAAACGGGGCTAAAAGTCAGGTTGTGAGTTTCACAAATAGGAAATGTCCTCTCAGTTTTAATTACTGCGTTGATGGGGTGAAAGTTCCTTTTGGGGATCATTGTAAGTATCTAGGTGTTAATATAAGGAAAGATCTTCACTGGGGTTATCACATAAATGGGATTGTAAATAAAGGGTACCGATCTCTGCACATGGTTATGAGGGTGTTTAGGGGTTGTAGTAAGGATGTAAAGGAGAGTGCATATAGGTCTCTGGTAAGACCCCAACTAGAGTATGGTTCCAGTGTATGGGACCCTCACCAGGATTACCTGATTCAAGAACTGGAAAAAATCCAAACAAAAGCAGCTCAATTTGTTCTGGGTGATTTCCGAAAAAAAGAGTAGCGTTACAAAAATGTTGCAAAGTTTGGGCTGGGAAGAATTGGGAGAAAGAAGACGAGCTGCTCGTCTAAGTGGTATGTTCCGAGCTGTCAGCGGAGAGATGGCGTGGAATGACATCAGTAGACGAATAAGTTTGAATGGCGTTTCTAAAAGTAGGAAAGATCACAATATGAAGATAAAGTTGGAATTCAAGAGGACAAACTGGGGCAAATATTCATTTATAGGAAGGGGAGTTAGGGATTGGAATAACTTACCAAGGGAGATGTTCAATAAATTTCCAATTTCTTTGAAATCATTTCTGCAAAGGCTAGGAAAGCAACAGATAGGGAATCTGCCACCTGGGCGACTGCCCTAAATGCAGATCAGTATTGATTGATTGATTGATTGATAGATTTATGGAGAGCAGATGGATTAGGGGTAGTAATTTGCAGGCTCAGTATGGGAGTGAATAGATTCAAGTTTCTATTACAGAACCTTCGTTTCGACGATGTCATTAGTGAAGATAGGCTACAACGACGATCACAAGATAGGTTCTACTGCCTACGGGAATTTTTCGAGGATTTTTGTCGACATTGCCAGGGAAACTACAGTCACTCTACTTATGTGACAATTGATGAAATGCTTCAAAACTATCGTGGAAGGTGCATTTTTAGGGTTTATATGCCCAAAAAACCTGGAAAGTTTGGTATTAAGGTACTGGCGGTAACAGACTCATAAACATTTTACACGTCCAAACTGGAAGTGTGTATACGAAAGCATCCAGGACCTCACTATTTAGACAACTCAGCCCGTGCGTTGGTGAACAGACTAGTCTCAGGGATACAAAGTACTGGACGAAACGTAATCTGTGACAATTTCTTTACCTCAATACCTGTCGCCCGTGATCTCTTAGAAGAACGACTTACTCTTGTTGGGACCATTAGGAAAAATAAAAGGGAAATACCTGTGGAACTCCTCACTGAAAACAAAGACAATCGAAGACCAGTAAAGAGTTCGATATTTGCCTTTAATCAGACAGAAACTTTAGTTTCCTACAAATCAAAGCCTAACAAGCTGGTGCTCTTGCTTTCCACTCTGCATGACAGTGATGACATCGAGGAAGGAAGTGGCGAAGAATACAAACCTTCAATAATCACTTTTTATAATGGACACAAATGGGGGGTTGATGTGTGTGACGGTGTGCAAACAGAGTACAGTGTGGCTAGGATCTCAAACCGGTGGCCACTCACAATGTTTTATTTTGAACTGAATGTTGGAGGAATAAATGCATCTGTTATTTGGAAAGCAAACAATCAAAACAATGACGGACCTGCTACAAATGCAAGAAAGGACTTCCTATTCAATCTTGCTCGTCAACTTCTTGTTGATAATGCAGAACGAAGAACTGCAACAGAATTTCCTATCCCGAGGCCAATGAAAGACAGACTTATGGAAATTTTTAAAGTGAGACAGCAACAACCACATGAGAGGCCCCCGCAACCAGGTCAATATGCTATCTGTGGTATCTGCCCTAGAAGAAAAAACAGAAGAACAAAGGCTATTTGTTGCGCACGTAACATTCCCATCTGCCGAGAACATACAGTGCCAACGTGTTCGATATGCTCAACCTAACAGGAGGATCCAGCTGAAAATGACTAGACTGGCTGCTGTTGAACAGAAGTAATATGCTTACGACGTTTCTTAAATCAATCATATCTGTTTATATTTCATATTTTACTAATTAAAATAGACTTGTGCTAATGCAACTTATTTGAAAGTGCCTAAAATATAGTATGCGGCAATTTGCTAACGGGGCGTGCTTTGATGTAAGGGCACAGCCTTGGAATTGCGGCAGTTTGCTAACATAGCGTGTTCTCGTGTTGTACAATATTGTAAATTACTAACAATGATTTACAATATCTAAATATAATGTTTGGTAAGTAAATTATATTTCTTACAATGTTGTTAACGTTTTATGATTGTTTTCTTCATTTTAAAATCAGATTAACAATATATAACATGCGTGAGCAAATTGCCGTGGGGCGTGCTGTCATGTAAAAATAAGGGGACGTGTGACGATGTGTTAGTGCAACAAGTGTTAGGTGTGAGTTCTACAATGAACACTCCTGTATTCAAATAAATACCAGATGATTATATGCGTCTACATTACGGACATGTCCGGCTCCATGGCTAAATGGTCAGCGTGCTGGCCTTTGGTCCGCGGGGTTCGGCGTTCGATTACCGGCTGGGTCGGGGATTTCAATCTTCATTGGTTAATTCCGGTGGCTCGGTGTGCGGGTGTGTGTGTGTCGTCTTCGTCCTTCATCATAGGTAATCCCTCGTCCTTAGAGACCTGTAGGTCTGATATATTTACTAATCTACGGAAACAGTAGACTGCGATGATCCGTATATTTTTTCAACCTTTTGCTTGACCAATTAGAGCCAACTCGAAATACATGCACTAGACCTCTTCGGTGGCCATACGCCATTCTTATCATTACGGATTTAATAGTAATTTCATAATTGTATTGTTTTTCTGACGCACTACTTTTTTACGGTTTTTGGAGACACGAGGTGCCGGAATTTTGTCCCGAAAGATTTCTTTCACGTATCATTAAATCTACTGACGTATTTGAGCGCATTCAATTACCACTGGGCTGAATTATGGACGTACTGCACGAATGGTAAAGAACGTATGATAGCAGAGATACTCAGTTACGTGAGCCGCTATCATGGGATGACAATAAATTATACAACAATAGTTAGAAGTTTCGTATTCCTGTATTCAAATACAATAGTGTGTAAATAATGTTTATAAGTTCTGTGGATTTAAAATATGTGTAAATGCTTGGAGCGAGACACCGACCGGCGACCATCGGATGCAGAACTGGACCTGGAGCAAGAGATCGACTGTATCTAATGATAACGTTATGAGAGGAGAGTATCTAAGCAAAATGAATACATCTCGTAATATTAGGAGGGTCGTCGAATCTAACTAATAAGACATCACGATAGTTTGGATATTAATGTGTACAAGGAAGTTGTGTGGATTAGAAGATGTACAGCAAAAGATTATGCAACATAATGTATTATAGTTATATATGTATGAGTTTATTTAATATTATACGAGTATGCGATTCAAGATAGCCTAATTTGTAGTTTTAACAGGATTAACTTGGTATGATATTCCCGCCTTATTTCAGGCTATATATTTCATCACGTGCTAAGGTAATATTATAGGTTTGGATATCGTCAGCCCATGATACACCCCTAAGAGATTAACAGAGCTCATGCTCAATAATATTTGTATTTATTATGTAGTCGGAACCACTGTGTAGGGGTAGCGTGCCTGTATCTTACCCGGAGGCCCCGGGTTCGATTACCGGCCAGGTCAGCCATTTTCCCTGGATCTGATGGCTGGTTCGAGGTCCACTTCTGCATACGCGATTACAGTTGAGGAGCTATCTGGTGGTGAGATGGTAGTCCCGGTCAAGGGAGCCAAGAATAACGGCCGAGAGGATTCGTCGTGCTGACCAAACGACACTTCATAATCTGCAGGCTTTCGAGATGAGCAGCGGTCGCTTGGTAGGCCATGGCCCTCTGGGGTTGTTGTGTCAAGCGTTTTTTAATTCACTATGTATCATGGTTACCTTGGCGCCCACAAGATTTGTTTTGATTGTGATTTCATTCTAATGATCCTCATCTCTATGGTAGATTTTTTTTTTTTTTTTTTTTTTTTGCAAATCAATTTTATTCGAAGTAATGTGTAAAAGTGTTGGGGGATCAACGTAAGCCAGTATAATGTTATTTATTCACTTCAGGAAATTAAGGTCAAATTGCATACTAGTGCGATTAATTTCAATTTTAATAATAATAACTCGAGGTCTACAACAATACTTTTTCACAATGTTGCTTCACGTCGCACCGGCACAGATAGGTCTCATGGCGACGGAAAGACAGAAACGGACTAAGGAAGCGACCATGTTCTTAATTAAGATACAGCCCCAGCATTTTCCTGGTGCGAAAATGGGAAACCATGGATAACCATCTTCAGGACTGCCGACAGTGGGGTTCGAACCCACTATCTCCCGAATGTAAGCTCACAGCTGTGCGAACCTAACCGCATGGGTAGCCTACTCATTCGGTCACTTAGGAACCGTCATATGATATACTAAATTTTCAGTCCACTGGCGTGTGAAATTTTTGGTATTGGAAGTTAGAATAAGAACCTTCGCCATTATACTCGTAGCGTCCAAAAACCAGGGCTTAATTAGAGTGTTGTTGGCATATAATAGAACAAATCAATATTTAAAATGTCTGAACTTTTAGAGGCACGATTTGTGAAACACGTTTATTTTCGTTAGATAGTTTACACGTGCCTAGAAAACAAACACAGCTTTCTTAAATGAGGCCTTGGTCACTCTACGAGCAAAGTCAAAGTAACTAATGCGACAAAACACACCGCCTATGTCAAATCTCATAACACGTAACAATAAGCAAATAAGGTGGCTGTACCTAGGGTGATGATATTCGTTCGGCAAGGAAGAATTTGTCTAGTTCATTATTACTAATACTACTAGTACTACTACTACTACTGCTAATAATAATAATAATAATAATAATAATAATAATAATAATAATAATAATAATAATAATAATAATAATAATAAGCCGGGCTGAGTGGCTTAGACGGTTGAGGCGCTGGCCTTCTGACCCCAACTTGGCAGGTTCGATCCTGGCTCAGTCCGGTGGTATTTGAAGGTGCACAAATACGTCAGCCTCGTGTCGGTAGATTTACTGGCACGTAAAAGAACTCCTGCGGGACTAAATTCCGGCACCTCGGCGTCTCCGAAAACCGTAAAAGTAGTTAGTGAGACGTAAAGGAAATAACATTAATTAATAATAATAATAATAAAAATAATAATAAATGCTCCATCCATTTCTTTCACTAAACAATAATTGTTTTACGTCTTAAGGAAAACTCATCAGAATGTTGGCACCCATCCATTTGAGAGAGATCTACAGTAAATCTAAAATAATGCCTATCATTGCCGTAACTAGTTAAAAGTCTGGCACTATGGCTAAATGTTTAGCGTCCTTGTATTCAGTCCAAGGGGTCCCCAATTCGATTCTCGGCTGGGTCGGTGATATTAAACTTAATTGGTTAATTCCCCGGAGGTCACATGACCTTATTTAACTTAGTTACAAGATGAGAAGTGTGATCTCGTGCAAAGCCAAGCTTATTCGACATTCTCTGACTTACACGCGAATTTCCCAACATATCCTTTTATTCAGAGAGAAGTTTGTTACTTACAATCCTTGAATAATTACAAATAAACATGACGATATTCATCCAATATCCTCCTGTAGATTATTTGAAAATAGTGATAGTGATAATATTCCTCTAATACAGAAGTTCCCTTAAATTTCGTACACCGAGCGAGTTGGCGTGCGGTTAGCGGCGCGCAGCTGTGAGCTTGCATTAGAGAGATAGTGGATTCCAGCCCCACCGTCGGCAGCCCTGAAGATGGTTTTCCGTTGTTTCCCGTTTCCATACCAGGCAAGCTGGGGCTGTACCTTAATTTAGGCTATGGCCGCTTCCTTCCCATTCCTAGGCTTTGCTGTCCAATCCTCCCCATAAGACCTATGTGTGTCGGTGCGTCGTAAATCAAAATTTTTTTAAAATCTTTCCGTAACGAAATTCGAATTCTTTCTCGTATATGTAAGAATATGGAATGCGAATTACACTACACGTTCATGGTATTATAGGCTTACACCTCAAACATTCTCTTCAATTATGAATTAAATTATTTTAAACATGAAATAGAATGTTCAAAGTATCCGCTATGAAAGGAAGCTCGTGCAAGTTAATCACAACGTATTTTAGCTTAAATGCAATTGGAAACAAAGTCAAGTGAAACCACTTAAGTCATCCATTGTAATTGTAGGTAATGCATGTGAATATGATGTTTCTGTTGAATTTTTGAAATATATAATTAGTTAATCGCTTATTAATCAAGAAAATTACTTGCAAGTGTAAGAAATTCGTGCCTGGTTTTTGACCGAAATCGCTATTATTCACATGCATTACTTGGTTTGCTGCACTAGTCTAAGTTTAGCCGTTCGGAGTAATCAGCTGGTCTGTTGATCTTCCGGCTGAGAGCCTGTTAGCACTCAGTGGATCCCGCCAGTAATGAGGGTATCAATCAATATCCTACACAAACATCGCCTCCTCTTACGCACTTGCCAGTTGCCGGCTTCCTGTTGTACACCAGATATATTTGAGAACCTTTGACATAAAGACAAAGAAGAAACAGCAAAACATTCTAAAAACTTTCATCAAGAGATACGATAGCGCGATACGGCTTAAGTGCACTCATGTACATAAAAACGAGAACACCTTGAAAGACTAGAGGTAGGAAGTTCATATTTACAGGACATTTGCATTAGTATTAGTGTCGTGCATTGTTCGAACTTGAGACGGGTAACCAAGACAGAACATCATGTGCCTTGCTCTATATGCAACCAGTATCACGCATGAGTGGAGCGTGTAAGCTAAAATGCCCGAATTTGCTCCAATTCGTTCGACAGGGCATGTTCGAAGCGAAGCTTGCTGACTAGGGAGGATGCCCTTGCTTGTTTTACTAACGTTGCAAGCAATGTAGTTTTTCCAGATAGAGGGAATCCCTTGTTTACATAGAGCAAAGCCCGGGAATTCGCAGGTATAAGAGGGCGAAGGAATGGTTGAGTTACCCGTTAGTTTGAAGCTGAAGTTCACTGTGCCACTTGAATCGACGGACAGCGTTATGGCTAAAATTCAAAGCAGTGAATATAAACTAATCAAGAGAGATGAGCTCAGTTCTGATGTTTGGAAGAAGTTCCTGCTTGTGGTCACTGCAGATAGTCAGGAGACAGAGTATGTTTCCTGTGAAATGTGCATTTCTCCGACAGGAGCGTTATTTACTCCACTATTTTCCAGCATTGCTTACCTATATATACAAGGCCACCCGAGTTCAGTATATTGTAAAATCACAGTCTAAAAATACGAGTTTAAGTATTGACAGTTACATGCCTAGTCATAAGTCCACTATTGAGGTAAAAGCGAATGTTTCTATAGATAAAGGCGCGGGAGACAAACAGCAGAATACAGCTAAACAAGAACGAGGGGAAGAGAGCACTTCTACCTGTGCCTGAGACAGCGCGTGAAGGAGCGAGTATGAAGGGGCAAGTTCGAACGAAAATGGCTCGCCTCGCCTGTGAGAAGTGAGGCTCGGTCATGGCCATACTCGCCAAATACGAACCGAGCATAGAGCGTGTTTTGCACGACACTAATTAGTATGTTCTGAAGAAATGATTAGCATACAAATATGAACCATGTCGGCCCTCAGGTTCAAGGTCCACGTTGATATCTCGGTGCACGACCACCGACTGGTGAAATGTGCCTGCAGCTCTCGTTGTCCGTATAAATCGAAAGTAATGGATCAGTTTGACTTGAGCAGACGTGCAGGATGCCTAGTAGACGTATGCGAGAACCGTACCGTCAAATGAGTGAGTTTGAAAGAGGGCGCATTATTGGCATGATAGAACATGATGCACCCATCCGGGAAATCGTTGCTCGTGTGTGACGAAGTGTGTGGGCAGTGCAACGGTGTGTAGAGAATGGTTCACAGAAGGCCGTACAACACGGCGAGATGGATGTAGTCGCAACACCCAGAACCCCCTCCCCCACTAAAGAAGATTGAAACCTGATCCGAATGGCATTGCAGGACAGATCGGCGTTCTCCTTGGCTCTGGCACAACAGTGGAACAGTGTAACACATCGTACACTATCAGGAGAGATAGTCCATTGACGTTTATTATGGTGTGGGTTACCGGCGCGTTGCCCATTTCTCAGCCTACCTTTGACTAATGTGCATAAACAAGCTAGACTGCAATGGTGTATGGAACGAGGTCACTGGGGACAGGAATGGCGGCAGATAGTGTTTCCGGACGAATCCTGGTTCTGTTTCTAGAGATCCAAGAATAACAGCCGTGAGGTTTCGTCGTGCTGACCAAGTGACACCTCGTAATCTGCAGGTCTTCGGGCTGTACAGCGGTCGCTTGGTACGCCAAGGCCCTTCGGCGCTGTTTCGCAATGGGGTTTGGCTTTTTTAAATCTGAAAAAGAAATCAATTGAGATGAAACATCCCAACCCCCGCTAGGAGTGAGGAATGGGAGGGGGGAGGTGTTGACATGAAAAGTAGTGAAAAATAACCTATATCAACATCTAATCCATTGTTTATGTGTCGCTGAGGTTAATTGCGACGTTTTGGATACAGTTTAAGTCCACGTTCAGCTTCAGTTGAGACGGGGGACTGAGATTGGCTTAAAAGTAAATAATCTAAAATAATGGAGATTAGTGTTGAATCCACTGCTTTTGAAGTCGCAAGGCTGATTGGTGACAGTCTCAATGACAGTTGAAATCGTGTTCATCGTTTCTATAGCGCGACGGATGTAGGTATGACGTATTACTTTTTTGACAGGAACAAATACTTCCAAGTCAATTCGAGCTTCCATAAGGTCAAAGTTTTACTCGAAAATTAAATAATCTAAAACTATAAATCAAACACATCTAAATGACTCTAAAAACCACGTAACAGATTGTAAAATATCAATCAACATGTTAAAAAAGAATTATTCAAAGAAAATTCATTTCACAAATAACTAACTGGTAATACAAATCTTAAGGTAAACATTAAAATAAACTATCCGGGCAACGCCGAGTACTGCAGCTAGTAGTATGATAAAAAATTAACTTTTATAATATTCAACAAAATACACATATAGAACGACAGAAAGTACAAGGAGAGATGACTGAAAATATAATGAACTGTGAATTTGGTTGACGATGAAAGCGATGCATGGAAGGAGTGTGGAAAGGTACTCCCCGCTATAGTCTCGGTTATTAACATCTCATTTTTGTTTCAAAATTAATAAATTAATAAATACAGTATTATGTAATTAAGATCCGATTCACAGCCTGACGAGCTTCTCGTCTGTCACGTTCTAGATGATTATCTGCAGTAAGAAGCTTAGCTC
Source organism: Anabrus simplex (assembly GCF_040414725.1). Lineage (NCBI taxonomy): Eukaryota > Metazoa > Arthropoda > Insecta > Orthoptera > Tettigoniidae > Anabrus > Anabrus simplex. The sequence goes on along the minus strand of NC_090265.1, from coordinate 305,728,957 downwards.
TGATAATATAATCGATGCTACTCTGAGTCGACCTGAGCACGTTTTTCGCCAAGAGATGGTGTACTAAATTACCCCCCTCATTGAGCGGAGTGACTGGAATGGTGAAAAATGGTGACTAACCGATGCATAAGTTTGCAGATAAATGGACGCATTTTGTTATAGGAGAACGATGGGAAGTTAACGCAAAGCCACGAAGCTTAGCGAGTTATCGTCCAAGTCACGCAGGTACATTTGAATATTACGCAGACACGACTAACACGAGCATTCTAGGCGAAGGAATTTCTTAAAAAGTCACATCTGACCTTCAGATTTATCTAAAATTATCATGGAATTTCAATTGAGCAACTAAGGTGAAAAAGATCATAGTATACTTCCTGGCATTAAGACTGAGCAGACTGTTGTACGGAAAAATCAGTGTCAATCTTTTTCGCTCCATCCGTGGATTAGTGGTAGAGTATCGGCTTCCGTATACCAAGATCTTGGGTTAAAAGCAACCGGATGTAGTCGGATTATTGAAGCATGGAAGAAAAGTCTATTCGTCACTCCATGACATACGATGTCGACATGTATGAGATCTCTGAAAACATCTGAAAAAAAAATTGAAACTCAGCCATAGATATCCCAACAGAGAACAGGTTTACTCTGCTGTTTGGTAGAGTTAATTGGAACATCAGAACTGACTTTTTCACTTTTTACTCTTCAAATAGATGTCAATGAAGTTTCAGGATATTTTCCGTATAAAACATCGTAGTACGACTATACCTACCTGTTCACCGTCAGAGACAGTTTCAGTTGGGAGCGAAATATACCGTCAAAAGGGATCTGCACGTACGTTGAAAAAAGTCGGCGTAGTTTCCTGTTGGAATATTCTTTGCAGTCATAAAAGCCTCTATCAGGAAGTTCAAATTCCTAAAAAGAATCATATATGGAGCAACAAAAAATCTGTATTTGTGACCAAAGCTCCTTCAATTACCAACCGTGATTGAATCCTCCGGCTTGAGCTCAGAAGGTCAGCACTGAGTTACTCAGTCTGACACAACAGAACTGAATTTCCTTTCTTTGCATTAAAAACTCAAGGGGGATATTTCCAACATCATCATCTATAATTGCCGGTTTAGGAAAAGCATGGACTATTATTTATTGTTTGAAGGTTATCGTAGCAAATTACCTGCTGTTCAACACGCAATTTCAGTATTGTATAAGGCCCGTCTTCGCTTAACTGAAATGGCGTATGGCTTTTGGTGCCGGGAGTGTCCAAGGACATGTTCGGCTCGCCAGGTGCAGGTCTTTTGAATTGACTCCCGTAGGTAACCTGTGCGTCATGATGAGGATGAAATGACGATGAAGACGACACATACACCCAGCCCCCATGCCAGCGAAATTAACCAATCATGGTTAAAATTACCGACCCTGCCGGGAATCGAACCCGGGGCCCTTGTGGCCATAGGTTAACACGCTAACCATTTAGCAATGGAGCCGGACTTCACTTAAATAATAATATAGGAGTGGAGTACTATTGAATATACTTCCCGTCATTGATTTTGGAGGCACTGGATAAAATTCAAAGAGCTTGCAGAATGAACGCCGAGGTATTCTTAACTATCCTGACACATTATCGCGAAGTAGTCCGGCTCCATGGCTAAATGGTTAGCGTGCTGGCCTTTGGTCATAGGAGTCCCGGGTTCGATTCCTGGTAGGGTCGGGAATTTTAAAAATCACTGGTTAATTTCGCTGGCACCGGGGCTGGGTGTATGTGTCGTCTTCATCATTTCATCCTCATCATGACACGCAGGTCGCCTACGGGAGTCAAATCAAAAGACCTGCACCCGGCGAGCTGAACATGTCCTCGAACGCTCCCGGCACTAAAAGCCATACGGCATTTCATTTTTTTTCATCGTAAAGTAAGCTTTAAGCCGCAATGTCTTTGATAGTCCACAATAGAAATATAGTTCCACTTTCTACGAGTTATCTTCGTGTTGCTGAGAGCATGAAATGGATCACATAATCGTGACCGTTACCTTCTTTACGTAATCTCTACTTAATAGTGACAAATAGCATATTAAAATTCGGAAGTGGTTATGGGACATAAATTGATTTACCATTTTCCAAAGTATTAGAGAAGCTCCTTCCGAAGCGATCGAGAAGAGGGCTAAAGCCCAACATGGAAGCGGGCCAACACTGAGATAGCATCATGCCCAGTGAGTTATGCACTGCAGTAGCTGGATTGGAAAAAAAGAAACGACCAAAAATGTACCATTACTCCAACAAATTTTCACATTTGTATATTTAAATCCATTGTGTTTGAACACAAGCGCGAGCTTATGGGACAAAGTTATTGTTTTTTTAACTCATAAATTAAGTGTTAGAGTAGAGCAATTCCCTGTCAAAATACAAATTACAACTAGCTACATTAATGGTTCGACAATTTTAACCACTCTGCTGTGAAAATTGTTCAGCGATGAATCCCACATCACACACTCAGATTTTATTACGTTTGATAGTGGTTCATAGTGCGAAATCACTCTACGGTGCTGCATGGACAGCAAACGAAGGTGATAAAAGTCATCTCACAGCTAATGGACAAATAAAAGTGGTAAAGTGTACATTAAATTTGTGATTCAGAGAGTAACTTAACTTCTCTTACCTGCTTAGTAACTGTGTCAACATCCCTACAAATGATAAAATAGTGAAAAAGCTCTTGAATTGTTGAATAGCTCTTCTGTAATAATACTCTTATGAAGTTGGTAGATTATTGGATAAATAATTCTGATCCTTTCTATATACACTCTTTTTATTTTTTATTTACATTCTCATATTATGTTTACATTATTTTATTTTAAGTCCTGAGCACCATACTAGATGGAATGAGGGTGGCCGGTGGGGAGGGACACTTTCTGGCCGTGGTGGAATAGGCCTGCTCGCTTCACCTGGAAGGACATAAGTTCCCCACAGGGGGAATTTCGATGTACCGCCAGGGAATCGAAACAGTTAGAAATTAGACTTCCATTTTAGGAGAGGCACATATCTCTGCAGTTCACTCAGTATATAAAAAAATTAATAATTCCTGTGGTCAAAGATAGTCGTGTAAAGATGAAACCACTCTACGATATTTAAAACCGAGGTTACCAACCGTAGAAGCCTTTACTTCCCACACTTTAAAAGGCAGTCATAATTTGTACGAAGGTGACCTTGATTTTTAGTATAATCAAATTGTACGCTAGTACTGTATATTCACTTTCCACAGGGACTGCATCCTCTGAAGTAGTTACACGCTTTGTCTTCAGATGCTAATAGTCCCAGTGCCCCTTCACTTGCATGAACGGATCTAAAATGGACAGTTCTGAAATAACAGGCTGAAGGATTAATATATTGAAACAATTAATGATATTGATTTTCAGTCCCACTAACTGCTTTTCGTAGAAGGCAAGTTGCCGAAATGTTGTCCCACCGGTGTTCTTTACGCGCCTGTAAATCTATATATATAAAATAAGAGTTTTGTCTGTACATTGCTCAGAATTTGAAAAGAATGCAATTTATGTATCGGTCATGTCCACAGTAACAAGAAAATGCATTTCTTTACTATTCCGTAATTTCTGTCTATCTGTCTGTCTGTATGTATGTACACGCATCACTAGAAAACGGCTAAAGAGAATTTAATGAAAATCGGAATGTAAAGTCGGGTGATGAACCGCTACAATCTGAGTGAAATGGTAGTTTAGGGGAAGGCCTGAAATTTAATTCTCAAATATTTATGTTATTAGTGGTCGTGTCTTAATGAAAATCGCTAGACAAAGATGGGAAATAAGTCGCTACAATACAGGCTATACACGCTGAGGAAAATGGTAGTTTAGGCGAAGGCCTAAAATTTAATTTTCAAATATTTATTGTATTAGTGGTCGCATCATCACGAAAATTGGTATGCAAAGTCGGGAAGTAGGTCGCTATAATATAGGCTATCAATAATGTTATTCGCACTGAGTGAAATGGTAGTTTAGGGGAAGGCCTGAAATGTAATCTATATATAAAATAAGTGTTTTGCCTGTGCATTGCTCAGCATTTGAAATGAATGATATTTCTGTATCTGTCATGTCCACAGTAACAAAGAAATGCATTTTTTACTTTTCCGTAATTTCTGTCTATCTGTCTGTCTGTCTGTCTGTCTGTCTGTCTGTCTGTCTGTCTGTCTGTCTGTCTGTCTGTCTGTCTGTCTGTCTGTCTGTCTGTCTGTCTGTCTGTCTGTCTGTCTGTATATATGTATGCATGTATGTATGTATGTATGTATGTATGTATGTATGTATGTATGTATGTATGTATGTACACGCATCAATAGAAAACGGCTGAAGAGAATTTAATGAAAATCGGAATGTAATGTCGGTTGATGAACCACTACAATCTAGGCTACAAATTATTTTATTCACGTTGAGTGAAATGGTAGTTTAGGGGAAGGCCTGAAATGTAATTCTCAAATAAGATGTTTATGTTATTAGTGGTCGTATCGATAAATACTACATAATAGTTATGTCGTAAGTTAATAGTAGATATGTAAGAAGTTATTAAATTTCCGATCACTTATGTCTTATACATTGTTACCGTACCGCATATAATCAGATATATTCATGAATTCGGATTTTACTAAGTCCATATCAGCGCCGAGACACGAGAAAATTGGTAAACAGAATTTGGTGAAAATCGGTATGTAAAGTCTCAGAATAAGGAACTACAGTCTACGATATAAATAATTTTGTAAGACACCCTAATATCACAGAGTCGAAAGAAAACTAATGTGAAGGCCTGCAATATAGAAAGCTCATAAACTTTATCAACAATAACATTACATTGACCATTGTTTGTTGTGATGTGCTCTTTGTCTTCTGTTTCCTCTCATCCCCGATAGATAGGATTACTGCAGCGTACCGAGGTTTTTTAATTTGCTTGACGTCGCACCGACACAGGTAGGTCTTATGGCGACTATGGGATATGAAATGAATAGAGGTGTAAAGGAAGCGGCCTTGGCTTTACGGTACAGCCTCGTATGACTGGTGTGAAAATGGGAAACCACGGAATACCATCTTCAGGTTTGCCGACAGTGGGGTTCGAATCCACTATCTCCCGGATGCAAGCTCACAGCTGCGCGCCCCTAACCACACGGGCAAAACGCCTGGTCGTACCGACTGTAACAGCCTTCCTGTATATTGGCGGGAAGTAGCTGGGGAGTAAAATAACTTCCTTCTTTAGCATGCCATTCCTCTGCTTCATACATTTTCTGATATATCTGTTACGTAACACACTGGTTCATCATAGTATTTGAGCTATTCAATTCCTACCCTGAGGCACTGATTGGAATGAGTAGTGTGCATATTTAACCTGAATAATGACAGAGGAGTGTTCACGGCAGTCTGCGATCTGGTGATTCCAGCTCTGGAACTTTGGACTGTTAGATCGGCACGGTAGTAGGCCCTACTGTTCGTTGAAAGTGAGAAAGTGTGCGGTTTTTCATTTGATCGAGTATTTTATATGATAACATTGCTTTCAATCGCTACATTCCTACTGACGTTTTTGTAATGACCTCTGTTGATTTCAGTTAGGAAAACCACCCAGTCAGTCTTTCTGAGAATCCCGTAGCGAAGCACGGGTACATCTGCTAGTCTGCTTATAAAAGCCTGGCGTAGTTCAGCCTCTCCAAAAACCATCAGACTGCGCTGGGATCGAACTTGTCAATTTGGGGTCAGAATATATACTACAGAAACTACATTCATGGACAGTTAACTGCTCGAGAGAGATTGTGGTGGTCTTCGGTGATCGGCAGTGAATATGAGTTCGTACTGCGTCCCAGCAACATAATAGTATGAGTGTTATGCATCTCCAATTGTAAATGATCTCGACCATTAACCATTACTTACAATACAGGCAGTGACATCCTTTTCTCCGAATCCAATTTTCAGACAAGTTTTTTTACAAATACTGTATATTCTTTTTCCGAAACCTATTTATCCGAAACATTTTTCCATAAGTAGCCTGTTTTTTCCGAAAACAGTTACTTATATCCGCAGCATTTTTCCCGAATGTGTTCTTTTTCCGATACCCTCTTTGACGAACCTTTCTAAATCACTTACAGAATACATATAACAAATAATTTCAACAACCGATTACATGGTTGCCGTGACACATGTGGTTCCAAATTCGTGTCGATTTTCCGAAAATTATTCAAGATTACTTTTGCATCAATCACCTCAGAGCAGAAAACGAGCAGTACCTCCTCACTATCCATCGTACTTACGGACAAATATCAGGAGAGAGTTTACAATAAGCGCAGGACCAACAAGGCAAGAGGATTCCATAATAGGTTTCAACTAGTGATGGGGAGGCATCATACACACTTCTACTGTGCTGTGTCAGAATAATAGAAAATAACGGGACAATTCTGAAGCTATCGTAAATGAATTCAGAATGGGATGGAGAGTCAGAATAATGCCAAGAAAACAATGGAGTATTCTTCAGAAAATTGTATAATAAATGTTTTGAAGTATACAGCGTACAAAGAAGAAAGAAGCTGGCGGGATTTCCTTCGTCACGTTATAATTTATTTCATCCGTTGTAATTCGGGCATTTGTTACTTCAGCAAAAGTAAAATTAACTTTTAATTAGTCGCTCACGGAGATTTCCTCCGGGCCGATTACATTTTGCACGCTATTGAACTTCCTAGTTGAACTGTGGGTCTCTCCATCACTATACCTTTCTCCTTGTTCATTTGTACTCGTCCTGTCAGCATTTCGGCACGATCCTGTATCCTATGTGCGAGTGTGGGTTCATTGTTTGACGAGTGAAATTGCCTGGACGTTTCCTCCGTGTGCGATTAAATTACCTCATATTTTAGTGCATAATTTTTTATTGTGGAGGTCGATGACCTTGTGGTTTTGTTCTTCTAAACTTATTTTAGAAAAATATTATTTCATATTTCATATGATGTGATCGTCGTAGATAATTGCGAGTCTCACGAATTTAATAAGGTCATTCGAAAGAGTTAAGGTCTACAGTATTCTGCTTTTTGATGAAACAAACTGTAAAAATTACCTACAAGTACGTAAAATGGGTTTCTTTTAATTATAACGAAGAATACTGCAAACGAACATGCCAAAACAACATCTCAAAAGACGAAAATGACGCGCATTTTTAACCCCGGAGGTTATCTCCGAGCGCGACTAGTAACGTAATAATTTTTGCGCGACTAGACAAGGGTTAAATTAAATGGTTTTCAAATAAAATAGGATTTAGTGAGTACGAAAGGAAATAACTCTCGGAAAAGTTGTATTTGGTGAACTGGACGTAGGAAATCCTGGACGTAGGAAATCTTGACTTTGAAAAATGACAATATTGAAAAATTAAGAGGGTTCCTCCTATTCAATACTAAGATATTTATTAATGTGAAAGTATCACATATCGTTCAAATGAGGTACTAGTTTCGGCACCAGATATGTGCCATCATCAGCCACAAAGTCAAATCGGGCAAACACAATAAAACCCTAAAACAACTTTATACACACTATAACATCTGCATGGATGAATATGAAATATGACTTTAAAACAACTTTAAAAACACACTATAACATTTGCACAGATGAATATAAAATAAAATATGGTAGAACACACATAGTGTCAACTTCATATGACAATAAACCTCACAGCATAATTTAACAGATTTAGAAAACTAAAGTTATATATAAGCTGGACAAACCGCCATGGGTATACAACAACGGAGTTATCATTTTAACGGATTTTAAAATGGAATGCAACTTCATCTACAACGATTCTAAAATTACAACTCGGTTTCAAATATAAGTGTTAAGTATTTATTATGCCGCATCTGTGGTGTAGTGGTTAGTGTGATTAACTGCCACACTCAGATGCTCGGGTTCGATTCCTGGCTCTGCCACGAAATTTGAAAAAGTTCTGCGAGGGCTGGAACGGGGTCCATTCAGACTCGGGAGGTCAACTGAGTAGACGGAGGTTTGATTCCTTCCTCAGCCATCCTCGAAGTGGTTTTCAGTGGTTTCCCACTTCTCCAGCCGAATGCCGGAATGGTACCTAACTTAAGGCCACGGCCGCTTCCTTCCCTCTTCCTTGCCTATCCTTTCCAAACTTTCCAATCCCCTTACAAGGCTCCTGTTCAGCATAGCAGGTGAGACTGCCTGGGCGAAGTACTGGTCCTCCTTCCAAGTTTTATCCGCCGACCCGAAGTCTCACGCTCCAGGTCACTGCCCTTGAGGCGGTAGAGGTGAGATCCCTCGCTGAGTCGGAGGGAAAAACCAACCGTGGAGGGTAAACGGATTTAGAAACGGTATTTTTCAGGGATTACAATGTTTTGTAATTTAATTATTAGATTATTAACGCTTTAGGGAGACACGAATGATGATACCGGTCGCTAAAACATTCGAAATATAGAAATCTCGCATACCACGAGCATCGTGTGAGTGCAGTTTTGCCACAGTTACATTTCTGGGTGGGAATGTCACTCGGGAAAGAAACGTCCTTAACATTACTGAAGATTTCACGTGTTGGCAATCAGTTTGCGACAATCCGCGCATAATGGATATTTTTTTCTAAAAACTGGCGCTTGCAAATGGTTACGAATCAGTGCGTATATTTTTATTGCATCGCGTCTAGTCGTGCAATTGCTGTGCAATGAGTGTAGAACAATTGATGTTTTAAAATTCCTTTATCAGACAGAACATTATTAGACGGAAAAGTACAACGATATTTTAAAATACTTTGAACAAAACCATTCGTGCAGTAATCGTCAATGGACAAAAGTAAATACATGAAACAAAAATCATCGAGACTTGAACACGGGACGCAAAACCGTGAGGCCGCGCCGAAAGCCACTGCGCCACCACGTCGGTTGAAATTGCCATGCACTAATAGGAATATAAAGCACGTCGGAAAATTCGACCGTAATTTTGTCGGAAACGGTCGAGTGTCTACGAATAACCCGAAACATGTGTTCGCTTATTTAAACCCTTCTTTAACTGAGCGAAGTGTCCGCCTCCATGGCTAAGTGGTTAGCGTGCTGACCGTTGGTCACAAGGGTTCCGGGTTCGATTCCCGCCAAGGTCGGGAATTTTAATCATAATTGGTTGTTACACTTGGCGGGTCCCCCTCGTTGGTGAACTTCTTGACGCATTTCATTTGTCTCAATCCATACATGCTGAAGACTCGTCACTTGTGACATACCATAAGTTAGAGAAAGTCGGAGGTCCATAGTTCGGAACAAGAAGCCTGTCACTTAAGAATGATCAAGCCAAGGTAATGTGAACACATACGCCTACCGGACATTGCTGCTTAGCTTAGTTTCCACGCGCACAAGAAGGAAGCAACGAAGTATGTTTTATTTACCGTACACGTCGGTAATCTTGAACCATAGTGAAAGTGATGGTACATTGCTTTGTGACTGGGATAGGTCTCGCGATCAATGATCCAATAAATGATAGATTTATAGTGGGTTAGTGAAGGATGGGTAGAAATTCACTTCACTGCGACCGACGTGAAAGCGGATTTAGTAAATCCATATAGTTACTGATTCACCGGAACACATGCGCATCAGGTCTATGTATCAGCGAATAACAGCTACATAGATTCGCATACGAACCACTAAAAGAACATTTTAATGTTACACTGATATAATGCACCTGATATATTGTTTTTAATTGCCAGGCTGTGTGTCTTACACGTTTGAGGCAGCCTTCTGAACCCAACTTGGCAGGTTTAATCCTGGCTTAATCTGGTGGCATTGGAAGGTGCTAAAATATGTCCGCCTCGCGTCAGTAGATTTACAGGCACGTAAAAATTACTCCTGCGGGGTTAAATTCTGGCACCTCGGCGTCTCCGAAAACCGAAAAAGTAGTTAGCCTAGTGGGACGTAAAACTAATAACTTCTTTACCTGTTTACCCTCCAGGGTTGTTTTTCTCCCTCGGACTCAGCGAGGGATCCCACCTCTACCGCCGCAAGGGCAGTGTCCTGGAGCTTCAGACTCTGGGTCAGGAGATACAACTGGGGAGGATGACCAGTACCTCGCCCAGGTGGTCTCACCTGTTATGCTGAAAGGGGCCTTGCGGGGAATGGGACGAATGGAAGGGATGGACAAGGAAGTGGAAAGAAAGCGGCTGTGGCCTTAAGTTACGTACCATCCCGGAATTTGCCTGGAGGAGAAGTGGGAAACCACGGAAAACCACTCCCAGGATGGCTGAGGTGGGAATCGAACCCTCCTCTACTAAGTTGACGTCCCGAGGCTGTGTGAACCCCGTTCCAGCCCTCGTACCACTTTTCAAATTTCGTGGCAGAACCGGGAATCGAGCCCGGCCCTCCGGGGGTGGCAGCTAATCACGCTAACCACTAGACCACAGAGGCGGACATTAATAACAAAAACATTATTATGTTTTTAAATTGTGGGAGTGGGGGAGGGGTGAATGGCTGATGAATAGCTTCCCTCTGCTGCTACTATTCAATCTGCCAGCCAGCTAACTCTACGTTGATAAGACAAAGTCGGTTATTTAACTAGCTGAAGTAAGATATATAAAGTACTCTATTGGTTGAACCACTGACTATTGCTTCACGTCGCGATAGATATTAACGTGCTTGGAGCAGTATATACATGTTGTTCGTTAAATAGTAGAGAAAGCAAACTCAAGAGATTGGTTAGTGTGAAAGGATGCTGACAGCGATATTCTAGACTGTTCGACATTGAGTGTAGTATGAGTAAAAATTGAACTTCGCAACATATACCGTACCTACACATTACCGAATAGTAAAGAGTCCTGGGAAAGCAAACCCACGCACGTAGTGTGCGAGTCATCCGCGGCTTTCCTATGCTATGCACCGCAATCAAGGGAGATAAGCGGCCAAGCGGAGCCACTGCTTGACCGAACAAGCATTGCCAACTCCTCAAATTCAAGGAGGAGTGCCTTCGAAACTACAACTCATATGATAGTGAAACTGGTGGAGTCCCATTTAAAAAAAAGTTTCTTGATAATTACGTACGTTATGGAGACGAATTGGACAGTGTTTTATGAGCCCCTTAATACAGTCAAAGTTTTTTTTAAAACAGAATGTCTATATCATTAAAGGATAATAAAATATTTCAACGGACAACTTAGCAGGAAAACCCTGTATATGAAGGACGTGATCGCCGAATGGTACTGTCACTGGCTTCTTACCTAAGTTTTGAATGCAACGTAGAAATGGAGGTCCAGTATCGTTGATCATGATATCAACAGTCACGCAAAACTTGTGCTCAGGTAGTCAGCGCTTCTATTGTCTGAGCCATTCAGCCTGGCAACAACCATTAGAAACCAGTAGTTTATGCAATAACAATACACATGGGTGCACCGCCGTAGTCTAAGGTCTAGCATAGAAGCTTCTACTGGACTGATCCTCGTTCGAATCTCGGCTCTGATATGAACTTGGGACTGGCGTTTGGATCTCTAATGAGTTGCACTCAGCCTCGAACAATAGTGGATTAAATTAACTCTTGGACCGTACTAAAACTATATTTTCACCGTTTTCTCACTTAATTTACAGGGGAAGGCAATGGTGTTCACAATCCTGTAGTCCAATCAATTATTTTACTCCATCGTAAGCTCCATAAACACGCTAGTGTAGGTATATCATACGGTCTAAATTATAGATAGTACATGTTATAAAATAACAGATTATCCACTCTTAAGTGCCCAATACTTTGATCAAAACGTCGCAAACGTTTTACATGAAGAAGCAACGACAAGATAGAACACTTCAGATAGACAGAAGCAGCACGATTACCGACTGAAATCCTCTAGACGATGGATTCCGTGAAAGGATACCGTCTTGCTTATTGATCCGTACTCCTTTCTTATTTCAGTATTGACACTTCACGGTCGAGTTACACTATTTGATCCATTCCCTTTGTCTGCTGCTCTCTCGATGTCACGTTGGAAAATGACAACTATGCTGAGTGAGTTCCGAGCGAAGTGTTATCTGAACACCTTTTAGAGCCCACGCTGCAATAACTTGCTTGACACTTCATATACTGCAGACGTAACTGTCAGATTTCCACCTCGCATATTGTAAAATAGTGCTTGTATAATGAATATTCGTGAAATTTATCTTACTCTTCTGAAGATAATTTAAAACACCGCTACATGAATTAATATGAGGTTGCATATAGCAACACAGCCGGCCCCGTGGTGTAAGGCTAGCGTGCCTGCCTCTTACCCGGAGGCCCCGGGTTCGATTCCCGGCCAGGTCAGGGACTGTTACCTGGACCTGAGGGCTGGTTCGAGGTCCACTCAGCCTACGTGATTAGAGTTGAGGAGCTATCTGACGGTGAGATAGCGGCCCCGGTCTAGAAAGCCAAGAATAACGGCCGAGAGGATTCGTCGTGCTGACCACACGACACCTCGTAACCTGCAGGCCTTCGGGCTGAGCAGCGGTCGCTTAGTAGGCCAAGGCCCTTCGAGGGCTGTAGTGCCATGGGGTTTGGTTTTTTTATATAGCAACACAGCTTTATGAAACAAACGTCAGGCCCACACAAATATTTCTTTTTTCTTGAGTACAGATATATATGAGAATAAGACAAAAAGTAACTTTCCCTACTACAGAATTTCTGATGGCTGCGTAGTCGATCTGCCAAAATTAGATCGCAAGCCGTCTAAATGGCATCACTTCAGAAGTTCTGCAGACCATTGATTTAAGAGTCAGTTCCTGAAGATCCCTGTTTAAAAAGCCTATCGAAGTAATTCACTTATAATTCAGTCATTCAAAATGTAAAATTCTTCTTCTTAATCTGTTTGCCCTCCAGGGTCACATTTCCCTCGGGATCAGGGAGGGATCCCACTTCTACCGCCAGGGCAGTGTCCTGGAGCTTCAGACTCTGGGTCGGGGGATACAACTGGGGAGGATGACCAGCATCTCGCCCAGGCGGCCTCACCTGCTATGCTGAACAGGGGTCTTGGGGTGTGAATGGGAATATTTTAAGGCATAGACAAGGAATAGGGAAGGAAGCGGTCGTGGCCTTAACTTAGGTCATTTGCCTGGAGGAGAAGTGGGAAACCATGGAAAACCATTTCCAGGATGGATGAGGTGGGAATCGAACCCACCTATACTCATTTGCCCTCCCAAGGCTGAGTGGACCCCATTCCAGCCCTCGGACCACTTTTCAAATTTAGTGGCAGAGCCGGGAATCGAACCCGGGCCTCCGGGGTGGCAGCTAATCACACTAACCACTACACAACAGGGGCGGACCAAAATGTAAAATTAGCAAATTTAAATGTTAATTCAATTTAATTCAAAATTTAATTTCAAATATCTTAATCGGCGTAAAATTAAAAATATTCTAACGTTGAGTTAAACTACTCCTTGGTATTTTTGCAAACAGTGAATATCGATTTTTGTTCAGGAGAGGTCCTATTTTTATCTGCCGATAGGACGCAATTCTATCAACGAATCGATATAAAAGTACGAATTTTTGTGTAATTGGCTGACAGAGGAAGGCCATTAAATAAAAAATACTGCGAACAAAATAATACCAAAACCTTTTTAACGAAACAGTTGAGGTTTTCTTGTAAATACTCGTATAATTTATTTCAGTCATCGATGTGTAAGTAACAACAATATTGTTGTTAAAACATGTTCTTTCTATTTTATAGATTTAAAATAATTACAAGTTGCAAATGAAATTAGGTGGAGCAGCAAACATGCTTAGTACAAAGTATCTAAACAAATATTGATGATGACTATTTCTTTCCTTTCCGTTTTTGTTTGAAATAGTCTGAGTATGTTATAATCTGAAGATATGAGGTGTGGAACTGAACGAGACCACAGGGCTAGTTACAAATAGAGAGCAGTGCAGGCGCGTAGTTAATTCACAAAGCCTTCAAAACTGGATGCTGAAAGGCATAACAGACTGTAACGATCTGTGTATGTACAATGTGAATATGTGCATCAGGCCAATATTCTCTAATATTATTTCCTGAATATTTTTCTTCAATAAAACCGTGCACTCGACGTCCTGCTCGTATTCCGAAAAATGAGTCATTATTATTTTCATCATCGTCATTGTCGTCGTCGTCGTCATCATCATCCTCATCATCATCCTCATCATCATCCTCATCATCATCATCATCATCATCATCATCATCATAGTCTCGTTAAAGGAATTATCAGTAGATGACTAATTCTTGAGTGTTATTCTGGGACTTGTGTTTTTCATACCGTGTTTCTTTGTATTCTAACAACGCGAGAGAGTTCGCAGCATCGTCTGTGGGCGATTTTACGTCAATTTTTAATAGATATATACCAGCTATAGGATATATCCAAAGTGATACGCTCATTGAATAGTACATTTCCTCCTGCCTAACGTGGCACCACAGGATGAGGAAAAAACATGATCACATACCATTACACTGTCCCTAAACGTACGTGATATTTGATCAAATTTAGTTTTAATTTTGTATCTATCACCATTAATAAATATGTTAACAAAGTACGGTAAACTATTCATATTGTATCCAACTCAGTATAAAATTGCGAAATTGTCTCATCATTAACCAGCTCTTAGCGAAATTAAGTACAGGTGTAGAATTTGGTGCAGTTACCAAACTTTAGAAGTAAGTGTAACCACTAGTTTAAATGACAAGCAACAAAAGTAAACAAACTTGTAGTTTTGCCTGATTATTGATATCGTTAACCCAGCCACGAGACCACCAGTTTTACGCAAAATTTATAAAATCGCAGGGAAGTTCGAAGAATTATTTCCAAAATCAGACATAATTCGCAGTACTGTACGATGACAACCATACAACGTAGGCACAAACACATTTGTAAATACAAATCAGTAAACTGTGTACTGTAGCTTCATTCTTTTTCAGAGAATTACCTGCTACCCTTCTTGGTCACTGTTTGCTGCCAGCGGCAACGTTGGGAGACCATATACTTGAAACTGCTACTCTACGGTCACATGGGGTTTGTGACCGGGAGCTGTTATATAACGCCCTACCCTGAAGCCAGTTTTCGCAGTTTAGAATTAATAGTCACGTTCCATATGAGCTTAAAACGTACATCGTCCTGTGTATAATGTATTGAGAAGTAAATGTTAAAATATTAATATTTATTGGGAGGGCTCGTGACCCTGTGACCTTATGCGCAAGCCGCCGCTGGTAGCTGGATACAAATCAAGATTTAAAATCAATCAGTCTATGATCAGATGATGCAGTCTGAGCTTGTCACATAGCTTAACAAGATCCACTAATCAGGTCCTGTATCAACAGGGAAATGCCAAGATGAGCTAGAAAAATGTTCAATTTTGTTTTGAAAATTGATCAGATGGCAAATTTTAATGCATTATGACTATTGTTTTCTATAAGGGAAAGTCAGGGGCCGAGAACGCGTGGGACACACTGTACTTACTGTATTTATTGGGATATATTCCCCTGTATATATTAAAATGCTAGGTTAATTGACGACAAATGAGTAGGCCCAGTACAACTTGCGACGCATCAAGAGCATTTGAAGATTATTCCATCAAGATAAATAGGCAGTTAAACAAACGTGTCGGGAGTCCTACGTAGGATTCTCAGACAGGAACCGAAGAAGTGACCTCCCGTCTTCTCAGTATCTCATATTCTCCCCCTCAGGATAACATTTTTTTACCTTGTTATGGCAGAATAATCAAGTATGAATCAGTAGGAGAGTAATACATTTTTGAATATGTTGAAAAGGTCCGAAAGTTAGCATAAAGTTTTGTGAATACAGTATTTGCTCTCTGTTGTCGGAGATACAATTATTTTGAGCTACAATACATGCTATAAGACTGCACCATTTCAGTATGTGTTACGTTCACACCAAACGTTCAAAGGACGTATTATAAACGCCAGTGTTGTCACGCATGATGTATCCATAACCGGGGTCAATAATGTAATGCAATTAATGCCGGATACCGTGCTGGCCAATGAAGCGGACTACAACGGCCAATCTCTGATCCAGGAAATGCATGGCTCCTATGTGGTGGAGTTCCATGATGCTGATAAAGCCGATCTTGCTGACACGCTCGATTAGTCATCGACACTCTGTTTCCAAAACAGCAGGTTCGATCATTCCGGATTATTATTATTCTTATTATTATTATTATTATTATTATTATTATTATTATTATTATTATTATTATTATTGTTTCTAACTCGTTGGCTGTATGGTCAGCGTATTTTCTTTCGGTTCGGAGGGTTGCGGGTTCGATTTTCGCCAGTGTCGGGGATTTTAATCGTTTCTGATTAATTCTTCTGGTCCAGGGACTGGATGTTTGTGTTTGTCACAACACTCTCCACTTTGTATTCACACAACACATTACACTACCAACCACCATGGAAACACACAGTAGTGATTATATCCTCCATGTTTAGTTGGCGCCAGGAAGGGTATCCGGTTGTAAAACAGGGGCAACTCCACATGTGCGACGCATTTCGCACCCATGACCCCACATGTGTGAGAAAAGCGGTAGAAGAAGTAGGAGATCATCATCATCATCATCATCATCATCATCATCCTTCTTTATCTCTTTAGTGCGAGAGACCTACTGTCATTGTCCCCTTCTGCTTGTACCAGCAATTTTCGTATCTATTACCCCCAGGTAATGTGTAAAATATCCTGAGTCGACTCAGATTACACTCGCGCGCAGCAAAATCGACCAGGAGATATTATCATAGGATTACTATTACTAACAAAGTACTCGAAGTTAGCAAATATAGGCTAAATAGATAAGGAAATCGACGAACGAAGCTGTGCGTATAATCCGTCTTCGGTGGTGTGGCCATGTGAGACGAGTGGAGGACGATACTTGTCCAACAGAATAATGAAGTCAACCATGAAGGGTAAAAGAAAGAGAAATAAAGTCGACGATAGTTAGACTCGATTTTAATGAATTAAAGATAAGAAGTTAGGAACTAAACGAGGTCATAGATCTAGCTGCAAGTAGACGATTGCTTAGGCGCTTGTTTATTTCACAGAGGCTTACAGATTGAATGCAAAAGCAAGCAAGCTTCTAGTTTCTACGTGACTATTGATGTCGTGATCATAGTCACAGGACCTTCAGTTTTAAACTGAATTCCAACGACATTGACGTGACTTCTCATTTCAAACATGCCAGATACATTGGCCGGGATTCGATCCGTAATGGGTTTGGTAAGAAGCCAGATACTTAGCCACTCGGCCATCACGCCCCCAAGACTGAACGCTGGAAGGCATACGTCTATAATGAAGGTGTATGTATATACTGAATATACCTATGCATGTATGTATGTGTGTATGTATGTATGTACTACTAGAAGGATCAGTATCAATGTACAGTATCAGGTTCGACAAACAAATACAGATTACATACATACATACTCTTCATACCCTACGTGGGGTTGGAATCAGCAGACGTACTCAAATTCAGGGACAAGGTTTCTGCTTCAATGAATGGCTCATGCAGAAGGGCATTTCATGTCAAGTCACTTCATACTTAACAAGACACAATGTGTATATTCAGTCTTCAGGCTTAAGGCTGGTTGGATCCTTAACAGCTCCACCATCAGCTGGCATAGACGGCCTAAGCATGACTGAAAAGGCGTACTAGAGAAATGAGGAGTGAGGTAGTTTCCGGTTGCTTTCCTCGCCGAGCCAGAAGTTGCTATTGCATATCAGTCTGCCAATCCCACTGAAATGCATACACCAACCGACTATGTGTGCAACATTTTCACACCATTCATAGCAGGGACTGGCTGCAGAAGGAATGGCATTGCTAGCATCACTCATACCTCAGTCACTTTCATATTGTCAAAGCCAAGGATAAGACAGAGACAGATCAATGAAAGTAACAAAATTGCTCTAGCTCATACCAGAATATATAGTGCACTGTAAACACTAGGTCCTGCCAGCAAAGGCATAACAATATCGTTCCGGAAATACATACTATCTTCTTTCCTGCTTTGGAGCCAATAGCTTTATCTGTAACTTGTCAACAACGCCCCTTTAAACACGCACGAAAGTTTAGTGGCGATGGTAATCAGAGTTCTGAGAGGAACTTGTTGCCGTAGGTGTCGCCGGAAAGTTTCATGAGCAGCGCATATTTGCTTAGCGTCTATCAAGATCAGTGTTGAAACAAAGCACCCGTTCGTGCTCTTTGGCAGTCCTGGCAAAAAAGAGAACACACAAAGCCCGTTCTGTCACTTCCAGATAAAACTTCAGCTAAAAATTATTTTCCTTGAACTTTTTTTTTTATCACGCTGCAAATCTCTTTCCTCTTGGTATTAATACCCTCCATTTTTATGCCGAGACTGATTTCCATATTGTTACGCATTTAGGGCTGTTACACTATCCACGATAAGACGGTGGACTTCTTGCTCTCTTGTGTCGAGACAAGGAAAGAGAATTACTGATAAAATTCTCCAACAGAACTCTGTAGATAATGAATAAAAATGTACACAGTCCCCCCCGGTTCAATTGATGCGAACTTTCTTTTACGTTTTAGTGTCACGATTTTTTGTCTTATTCAGCGCCACTTACTTCTGTATGACGACGACAGGCTTAATTTTGAATTTGGCCGAGGGTTTAATGCTGTATGCACTTCTGCCACCCGCTGGTCTTATTAAAATTCCATCTGAAGGCGACGGTATTCGAACCCATGGCATTTCGGTTGAAGTTCGAGTTATAAAATGATATTGCTGTTCAGTCATCCTTAATATGAGTGAGACATTAGCACTGTAAGTAATTCTTCGATTGATCCAGAATCGCCCCTTATCATGAACTATATAGATTTGTGTCATATACAGATAATGGTAATACGTATATTTAATATATATGAAGTTCTATGGAGAGCAACATAATGTCACATTTTCCTTTCTTTTTTTCAGGAGAGTGAAAAGAGATGTTGAAACCTTGGCAAATCCTTCTTAGCGCAGTGCCCAAGTTTAAGTAGTTTTCTGATTAAAATAACGTTTTCTTTTACATATTACCTTAGATGCAAACGCCATGATTGTCTATAATTTATATTATTAAGGAATTATTCATCAAAGTACATAATGTACAGGGAAGATCGTGATAGGTCCCGAACTTCACCTTGATTTTGGTATTTAATGCAGTGAGTTTCTCTTATCGGTTGACCGGCGGGCGCGCCCAGCTTATCTGCCTCCCGTTGACTCATCGCTACCCGCTCCTGGGCGTAGCAACAAGGACAACACTTCACTCGCTTTATCCGTTCATGACAGGAGATAACAATTAAAATTAAGAAAGTAAGAATAAAGACACTAAGAATTAAGAATTAAAAATTAAGAAAATAAGCTCGTATCTTAAGACAGGAGGTGTTAGAAATGTTCTCCACCCACATCCACACATTTCTGGCATCGTCTTAGGAAACTTCGATTCACTCACATCAGTTGGTATTCCATAATTGAGGCTATTTCTCTCCGGATATGTTCTTTCAGTTCGTCCAACATGTGAGGTACAATTAATTTTTTTAAGCTCCCCTATAAATAAAAGTCACAAACAGTTAAATCTGGGTACCATGACGGCCATAAGTCGGTACTAATAACTCGGTCTTCAAACATTTCCTCAATTAAGTTTAATGTGGCATTAGGTGTTTTCAAGGCGGTTAGAGTCTTGCTGAAAAAAAAAAATAAACACATTTCGACAGTCAGTGTCAGTCAGTTCGTCAAAAAATGGTTTGAATATATTATCTCTGTATCTTTGTGCATTAATTTGTGCCCTGAAAAGGGATAGGTCCTATAATTCTGTATCCATTCACCGCGCACCATACTCCGATCCGTTCGTCATGTAGAAGAATTTCGTATATGCAATTGGGGTTTCTCTGTACTCCAATATCTGTTATTCTCCGTCGAAACATATCCGTCAGAGAAAAATATTAAGTGTGCTTAATTTATTTCATCATGAACGTTTCGTAACATCCAATAAATAACAAAAACGTACCCGCTTGTCCTGATCACGTGGATGCAGTTCGTGTATTACAGTTACTTTGTAGTTTCAATTTTAACATTTTCATAGCCCGCCATGCTGAACTCTTCGAAACCCCTACTTCTTGTGCAAATCGTCTTAGGGAAATGTTCTAATCTTTCTGCGTTTTCATTTACTTTTTCCTCATTAAGTACACGTTTTTTAACACTTCGCTTCTTATCGAGTCAAGAACCAGTTCCTTCTAAATTGTTTATGAGTTTCCGCACGGTCTCTCTCTATGTGGAGGGGGTACACCTGGAAACCGTGTTACAAATCGCCTAACGACTTCCCTGCAAGTGTCTGTTTTCACACAATTATCGTACATAAATACCCTTTCCTCTACTGTGTACACATGTGGAGGCTTTATGAGAATTATACCCCGAAGTAACACTTCATAACTCGAGAACAGTTGGGGCGACAGATCAACACTTCATACACGTTCTAGGCACGGATCTGAACTGCGAAGTGCGGGCATCCTCTTGCTGTCGCTGTGCTGTGTAACGGGAAGTGATGAGTCAACGGGAGGCGGACAAGCTGGGCGCGCCTGCCGGCCAACCGATGAGGGTATCGCACTCTTTCTTCTTATTTTATTCCGGCGCTTTCCCAAACCCTGATGAGGTCGAGGGTGCAAACTATCCTGCGACCATATGCTTTTCATGTCACCATTTATGTGGTGGTTTGTAGTGTTTTGCGGTGTGTTGTGTATATATGGGGGTAAAGAAGAACACCCAGTTGCCAAGTTCGAGGAATTAACCATCAAGTACTATAATCCTCGACCTGGCCTGATCGAACCTGGGAACCTCTGAATGAAAGGCCTCAAAGTTCGCCATCCAGGCAAACAGCTGAACTATTGTATGTCTTAACTATATTGTCTATAAATCATTATTTATTTGTTAAACGCAAGATAGGACTCCTAATCTCCTCTGCTCATTATGATTTACCTAATGTGTTTAAAGAGAATCCTTTTCCCATCCTTTGCCATCTAATGCAACAACAGATTATAGTGTATATGCCGAACAACATTTTAATTTTAAAACTACAGATAATAAGTAAAATCAATACGTGTAAAGTCCATTAGAAAGCATCAATAATACGCACTGCTTTCCCTCTTTTTATAATAATATTGTGATCCTGTTAACTCACTTCCTTCTCTCTCTCCGGAAGAACGTTCTCATCCATTGCTTGGGGTTATTTCACCGACATAAACAGCGAATTGCATAGTATCATGACATAAATGCAATAAAGCTTCAATATTTCACAGAACCTACATAACCTCAATCACCTCAAGTAACAGAACAAAGAGAATTATACATTAATTAGACTTTTATAGAGGTGAGGCGACACGAGAATTAATTTATGGATTTGTCAGGTCACTTTCAAGATTAATCTAGATTAGTTAGTTTCTTCCATTTTACGTCGCTTTAAAGAAGCAGTTGTCTTGTAACGTAATAGCATATTTCCCCAGCCACTAGATCACATCAAAATCTCAAAATTATAAATTTCTTACCTAACCACGATTTCCCCCTGAGTCTTTATACGCGTACAGGATTGAGAAAAAATATAACACAATATTTGAAAATGGATTCCTATATGTAGAGGAGAAAAAATAATCATCATGCAGTATGAACTGATTTCGTGTCCTTATTTGTGGCTTTAATAGTGTGTATGTGATGCGCCTGGATATTGATCTATTTCTCAAAATTAGTATGAAATACGTTGATTCTGCTGTTCTTCGTGGGGCCGATGACCTTAGATGTCATACTTCTAATGTAATAAATAGTTTAGCTCATAAACTTCTATTCTGTCTTTCGTTTATATTGCGCTACAACACGTTTAATCAGATTAAACAATAACTGGAATGAATTAGTATCTGTTGGAACGAAAATGCCACTATTCTAGAAAATGTGGAATTCTCATGCTAACATTGAACTCTCAGCGGATCTGATTTTACAATGCTTAGTTAGGCTTTCATTAAAACAAGTTATTACGTTGTGGGCTAAGACTTGTATTCCTTGTCAACGCGCCAAAATACGGAGATACACGATACAGTAGCTACATCAAGAGGATTACCACTTCTCTCACATCAAACTGGATATCGTTGGATTCTTCTCAAAGCTTCACGAATTCTTTAACAGTGATGGACAGGTATTCTCACTGGCCAGGAACATCGTCACTTTAGAAAATTACTGCCGAAGCTAACATAAGGAAGCAATCTTGTACTGAACGTTTTATTATGACAAATTGTCATCCAGCTGCTCAGTATTTCAAGCCGAGCTATGAGCCATCAAGTCCGCTGTGCAGGGTGTGAACACAACATTAGTACGGAGTTATCCGTGGAAGGCAGAGGTGAAAGAAGGTGCGGGCTGGAATGGGTCTAACTACAAGTCCGAAAGATGAATTAAAATTTTGATAAAGGTTATATTTTTAACAGATAACAACGGTTAACAATTCTCGCTACATACATACATACATACATACATACATACATACATACATTATCATCATAGACTGTTATGCCTTTCAGCGTTCAGTCTGCAAGCCTCTGAGAATTTACTAAACGTCGCCACAATCCTCGATTTGCAACTAGTGTTGTGGCCTCATTTAGTTCTATACCTCTTATCTTTAAATCGTTAGAAACAGAGTCTAACCATCGTCGTCTTGGTCTCCCTCTACTTCTCTTACCCTCCATAACAGAGTTCATTATACTCCTAGGTAACCTATCCTCCTCCATTCGCCTCACATGACCCCAACACCAAAGCCGGTTTATGCGTACAGCTTCATCCATCGAGTTCATTCGTAAATTAGCCTTTATCTCCTCATTCCGAGTGCCCTTCTGCCACTGTTCCCACCTGTTTGTACCAGCAATCATTCTTGCTACTTTCATGTCTGTTACTTCTAACTTATGAATAAGATATCCTGAGTCCACCCAGCTTTCGCTCCCGTAAAACAAAGTTGGTCTGAAAACAGACCGATGTAAAGATAGTTTCGTCTGGGAGCTGACTTCCTTCTTACAGAATACTGCTGATCGCAACTGCGAGCTCACTGCATTAGCTTTACGACACCTTGATTCAATCTCGCTTACTATATTACCATCCTGGGAAAAAACACAACCTAACTACTTGAAATTATCGACCTGTTCTAGCTTTGTATCACCAATCTGAGATTCAATTCTGTTGAATTTCTTACCTACTGACATCAATTTAGACTTCGAGAGGCTAATTTTCATACCATACTCATTGCACCTATTTTCAAGTTCCAAGATGTTAGACTGCAGGCTTTCGGCACAGTCTGCCATTAAGACCAAGTCGTCAGCATAGGCCAGGCTGCTTACTACATTTCCACCTAACTGAATCCCTCCCTGCCATTTTATACCTTTCAGCATATGATCCATGTAAACTACAAACAGCAAAGGTGAAAGATTACAGCTTTGTCTAACTCCTGTAAGTACCCTGAACCAAGAACTCATTCTACCATTCATTCTCACTGAAGCCCAATTGTCAACATAAATGCCTTTGATTGATTTTAATAATCTACCTTTAATTCCATAGTCCCCCAGTATAGCGAACATCTTTTCCCTCGGTACCCTGTCATATGCTTTCTCTAGATCTACGAAACATAATCACAACTGCCTATTCCTCTCGTAGCATTTATCAATTACCTGGCGCATACTGAAAATCTGATTCTGACAGCCTCTCTGTGGTCTGAAACCACACTGGTTTTCATCCAACTTCCTCTCAACGACTGATAGCACCCTCCCTTCCAAGATGCCAGTGAATACTTTGCCTGGTATACTAATCAATGAAATACCTCGATAGTTATTGCAATCCTTCCTGTTCCCTTGCTTATAGATAGGTGCAATTACTGCTTTTGTCCAATCTGAAGGTACCTTACCAACACTCCACGCTAATTTTACTACTCTATGAAGCCATTTCATCCCTGCCTTCCCACTATACTTCACCATTTCAGGTCTAATTTCATCTATTCCTGCTGCCTTATGACAATGGAGTTTATTTACTATCCTTTCCACTTCCTCAAGCATAATTTCACCAACATCATTTTCCTCCTCCCCATGAGCTTGGCTGTTTGCAACACCACCATGATGATTTCCTTTTACATTGAGAAGATGTTCAAAATATTCCCTCCACCTCTCCAGTGATTCCCTGGGATCTGTTATGAGTTCACCTGAATTACTCAAAACACTGTTCATTTCCTTTTTCCCTCCCTTCCTAAGATTCTTTATTACTGTCCAGAAAGGTTTCCCTGCTGCTTGACCTAGCCTTTCCAGGTTATTACCAAAATCTTCCCATGACTTCTGTTTGGATTCAACAACTATTTGTTTCGCTCTGTTTCTTTCATCTACGTACAAATCCCTGTCTGCCTCGGCCCTTGTTTGGAGCCATTTCTGATAAGCCTTCTTCTTACGTTTACAGGCTGCTCTCACTTTATCATTCTACCAAGATGTTCGCCTTTTCCCATCTTTACACACAGTTGTTCCTGGGCATTCCCTTGCTGTTTCTACTACAGCATCCCTGTATGCCACCCATTCACTTTCTATATCCTGAACCTGCTTACTGTCTACTGTTCGAAACTTCTCACTAATCATATCCATGTACTTCTGTCTAATTTCCTCGTCCTGGAGATTTTCTACCCTTATTCGTCTGCAGACAGATTTCACTTTCTCTACCCTAGGCCTAGAGATACTTAGTTCACTACAGATCAGATAGTGGTCTGTATCATAGAAAAATTCCCGAAAAACTCGTACATTCCTAAAAGATTTCCTGAATTCAAAGTCTGTTAAGATATAGTCTATTATGGGTCTGGTACCCCTAGCCTCCCATGTGTAGCGGTGAATAGCCTTATGCTTGAAGAATGTATTCGTAACAGCTAAACCCATACTAGCACAGAAGTTCAGCAAACGCTTCCCGTTCCCATTAGCTTCCATATCTTCCCCACATTTACCAATCACCCTTTCGTATCCTTCAGTTCTATTCCCAACTCTCGCATTGAAATCGCCCATTAGCACTATTCTATCCTTACTGTTGACCCTGACCACAATGTCACTCAATGCTTCATAAAACTTGTCAACTTCATCCTCATCTGCACCCTCACATGGTGAATACACAGACACAATTCTTGTCCTAATTCCTCCCACTGACAAATCTACCCACATCATTCGCTCATTTACGTGCCTAACCGAAACTATGTTGCGTGCAATGGTATTCCTGATAAAGAGCCCTATCCCAAACTCTGCCCTTCCCTTTCTAACACCCGTCAAGTACACTTCATAATCTCCTATCTCTTCCTCCTTATCTCCCCTTACCCGAATATCACTTACTCCTAGCACATCCAGATGCATCCTCTTTGCTGACTCAGCCAGTTCTACCTTCTTTCTTCCATAAGCCCCATTAATATTGATAGCTCCCCATCGAATTCCATTTCGTTCGCCAAGTTGTTTCCAAGGAGTCCCTCGCCTGTCAAATGGGAGTGGGACTCCATTACTCCCATAGGTCCGAGGCTTGCTTAAAGTGTTCTGAGCTCGGTAAATTCATGAAGCAGGATGCTGCCCTACTTGCACATAGTCCAAGTGAGGATCTCTCCTCTAACGGGTTATGGACCACCGGTGAATTGTATAGTTCTAGCCGCCTGAGCACAAGGAGGGCCACTACTCATAATATGTCCGAGATGCCCACTCCCATTCCATAGCAACTGGTATCCCGACTCTCAGGACCACTTACTAGGCCACTCAGCCGTTGCCCATGGTTCACGAACTAGGACGTGACTACAGTAACAGGTGAAATAAAAAACAACAATCAGGTACAATGCAACTTTACAAATTCTGGGCTACGAGCCCCAACGTCTGAGCTCTCAGCTCACAACTACAAATTACCAAAGGGCAGAAAATCCCTTCATTACATGGAGCTCTTGCTCCCCCTTAGTAATGTCAAGCCTCCTAGAGGCACCTTCCAAAATACCAGTAAGAGCTGACCTGCTCTCAATTTTACAAGCCTGTCTCTCTTTCCAGGATCCGAGGACATACCGGTTATCCTGGAAATGAAAAGGCAGACATCCTCGCAAAAGCAGCCTCTCCATCCAATATATAAATCACCTACAACAAATCACCCCTGTGCTATGCAAAAGCCCAAATCAAAACAAATCTAATAAGACAGTGGAACAATCTCTGGACATTAAGTACAAAGGGGTCTGTCAGAAGATAATTATTTTTTCCCGACATACTGTATATAGCCAACTCCATTGCAAAATATTAGTGCCCGAATTCATTCTCACTTAGTTTCTCTCCGGCCATGGAAAGTTTAACTGCTACGTTGAACACTTCAAAATTAACATTGCAGGTGATTACTTGTGATTTTGTGGATCTTCACGAACAGTGGACCGTCCGAACTTGAGTGTCACTTAAACAATTGTAATGTGGAACTTTCAAAGCCATTATGCCTCCTGTTCAGGGAATCCTGCTGCTACAAACAGCTCCTTAAGTTCATTCACCACATCTTCAATAACTTAATTTCCTAATTTTGAGCCAAGGACCAATAATTTTAAAAACTGATCAAAACTGTAACCCTAATATACACATGTAAAATCTGGTTCAAACTGTCAGGATATTTAAAAAATATGCCGAGAGTAATCACTACTGACAGAGGACGACGGATTGAATGCCAGATGTCCACTTATTTCAGCAAAACTTTGGGTTTACATCACACCAGAACTATTGCTTCCCACCTGATATTTAATGGGAAGACTGAGTGTCGACGTCAAATCTGCAGGTGGTTGGATAAATGACCTGCTTTCTGATTTATGATTTTTCGTTCTTATGCGACAGCATATAGAACAACAGTAGTACAGTAATGAGTTCGGGTATTCGACTGCCAGTAGTTTTACTGGACCTTATACCATTGGAATGTGAAATGGTACACGAGTCTCCTCGAAATGAAGCAGCGTATGACTTCCCATAGGACCAGTGAATATTAAGCATCATATGGAAAATATAGCTTCATGTAGAGCCTGCTCAGAACTCATGTACTTATGACTGCGTCACATGTCTCCATGTGGCAACATGCTCCTAGGAAGCCTCATCAACCAGTCTACAATGGAACATACCTAGTTCATGCTCGTTTGAGATGAATTTAACGACTGAAATTCTAAACGGCTGACAGACCTTCTGCATCGAAGTTGCCAAGCCGCAAGAAATTTGGATAATAGCATTGCTTGGTCACCTGAGTCTGTACCATCCATTCCTCATGACAACTCTTCATCGCGGTGTATTCGGTCAGTGCCATGGACCTGATGTTGTCTGTACAGTTTCGCAGTAGATTCCTAGATCTCATTTTGGGGGGGAACATGTGGCCGTGGCCAACACCCCAACATCAAAGTACTCTCAAGTTAGGAAAGAATGTTGATTTTCTTTGATTTGTTTCAGGTGTTAAATACCTGTGCCCTCTAGCTCACATAACAACTTTCTGTAATTGTACGTTCAGTAGCGCAGCGGTTTTCAGCCTTTGGGAAGACGCGGCTCTGTACATTTCTTTTCTGTGAGACGAGGGCCCGCTCCCAAGAAATTTACGCATAAAAGAGTTTCCACTGTTTTAAGTTCATACATTTAACTAACATAAATATTAAAAAATAAGTTGGCGTAATTTTGTGTGTGCCAGTGGCTTTCTCTTCCTTCTGCTTATCCTGGACATCACTCTGTACACTTGAGTTGCATGTATCTCTAGTTTCTGACTCTAAAACGTCTTCAGTACGACATTTATTACCAAAATTAAGCAAAGTACTTTGTCCTTTATTCATATTAACATTTAAATCTGTATGCCTAAAATTTTTCAAGAATAACGGCAATCGGGTTTTGAAATAGGCATTTCCACACACCATTGCGAAGGGACATAATTCACTATGATTATCTACTACGGAGAATCAGATACATACTGCCTTAATTTCCTCTGCAGTCTGGTAAAAACAATGTTCAAACTTCCCAGGTAAACTGGACACATACCAATAACGTAGATGCTCTTTTGTTCACTTTTGAGAACAGAAAATTCGCCGCGTATTGTAATGCTTGTTGCACATTTCAGGGCCGGTCATAAGCAGCGGTATTTTCCTTCTCGAAGGTTGAAAGATTTATTTGTCTGAACATTCCCAGTCATTCAAGAATAAGTGGCTTGTGCAATGACATTTTCTACAAATATGTTATTTAGTTAGATTTTAAGAGTCGGCCTAAGTCTGCGCTTTTCGACACAATCACGAAAAGTATGACCCTAAAATATTTCCACAAACAAACATTTATTCGTGAAAAATGTTTAGAAAAGCAAAATGACAAATTGCAGGGAATATCTCACGGCTCAGCACCGGGCCACAACGCGGTGGTTAACAACTTAGCGATTAAAATTCCAAACGTAGTGTATTAAATGCCGCTTTACTGTGGGTTATTCCCAGAAAATGGCGTACAACAGAGGAAGATAACGGCTGAAGTGGATACACGCACAAACTTGCGTTCGGGAGATGGTGGACACGAACCCTACCATCGGAAATCTTGAAGATGGCTCTTCATTTTCACACTAGACAAATACCAGATTATACATAACCAAGGCACGCATGCTTCTCTGCTAGTCCTAGACACTTTTCGTAACGTAGCTTCACTGAAAACTTATTTGTGCTGTCTGTAAAGTAATCAGTGTGTAGACTGGTTGGATCCTCACATAACTGTGTAACCTTCGTTGATGCTATGCGGAAAACACAAACACCGATGGTGGTAATATTACGAAACGTACTAGACACGACGCCGTTGCTTTCCTCACTGGACCAGAAAGTGCTACTGCTGCACAACTGACCCTACGAGTAGTACCTTTCACGGCACCCACACACATGCTAGTAGTGTTATGTATGCCATGTTTAAGCACCATCCGTGTATGGGACCTTCACCAGGACTACATGGTACGAGAACTGGAAACAATTCAAAGGCAATCAGTACAATTGATTCTGTGTTATTTCGTACAAAGGAATAGTGTTATGAAAATGTTACAAACGTTGGGCTGGGAAGACTTGGAGGTAAGGAGACGAGATGCTCGACTATATGGTACGTTTCGAGCTCTCAGTGGAGAGTTGGCGAGGAATGACATCAGTTGTTGAAGAATAAGCTTGAATCATAATATGACGATAACGTTGGAATTCAAGAGGACAGATTGGGACAAATTTTCATTTTGTTGTAAATGGTACATTATAGACTTAAGAAATTAGTATAAAACGTTTCTTTATAGTAATTCTCAGAAATTTACCTTTCGTTTTAAACTATTATTTAAATTTAATTTCTTACTATATATATTTATATATATAAAATAACATGTCCTGTTTGACTAATTAATCAACGCCGGGCCAGAACTACCAGACATAAAGAAATGAAATTTTGAGGATGCATTTATATTACAATGTAAGCCCTCACTAAGGGAGGATGTTTGGATAGTCCGTCGCTAAGGAGGTGGAAAGGGGGTGGATTTAAAAAATGGGTGTATCTGTATCTCAAAAACTTAACAGTTTAAAGACGTGAAACTTGGTATTTGAAATCTTCTTTAAGGAGACACGTATTTTTTTGTTTTCGGAAAATCCTCTTACGGGGCGGGGGTGAAAAAAAGTGAAGAAGGATTGAATATCTTTTATGAGGATCCTTAAATGTCAAAAACTGAAGATGTTACAGTCATGAGAATTGGCATTTAGATTCTCCTTAAAAAAAAAGAAGCACGTATCTTTTTGTTTTTGGAAAATCTACGTATTTTGTGTTACTACCTACAAAGGAGTAGTGTTATGAAAATGTTACAAACGATGACAAACTGCCTCATCCCTTATCTTGCCTTGTATGCTCCATTATAAAATTTCTGCTATTGGCTTAACGTCGCACCGACACAGATATGTCTTATGGCGATGATGGTACAGGAAAGGGGTAGGACTAAGAAGGAAGCGGCCATGGCCTTAATTAAGGTACATTTGCCTGGTGTGAAAATGGGAAACCACGGAAAACCATCTTCAGCGCTGCCGACAGTGGGGTGAATTTATAAAAATGAGTACATCTACAATATATCTAAAAAACGTAACATATTACAGACGTGAAAAGAGGTATTTTTAATCTCTTTTAAAAATAAAGCAACACGTATTTCTTGTTTCGGAGAAAAAACACTTAAGCGGTGGGGGTTGTATAAAGGACAGGAAAAGGGGTTGAATTATTTTTACGAGAATACTTATACCTCAAAAACTGAGGATGTTATATAGATGAAAATTTGTATTTGTAATATCCTTTAAAAATAAACACGCATTCTTTTCGGGAAATCCAATTAAGTGGAGGGTGATAAATAAATTGAAACACGAATTGAATTCTTTGTTTGATGATACATATATTTCGAAAACTAAAGATGTTACGGACGAGAAAATTGGTATTTAGAATCTCCTTCAAGAATAAAGACACACGTATTTTTGCGGCAGGGGTGGGAGGGGTGGGGTGGAATCAACTTAAAGTGATGTAAAAGGAGTTGAATTATTTTTATGAGGATACAAATTAGAAGTGGACTTAAAAAAATGACCCCTAAGGGGGTTTTGACTAGTGGGTGGGTGAGGGGGGTGAGGAATGATGAAAAATATGCCTTTATATGAAACCGTTTGAATTATGAAGTTAAAATTTTAAATGATATCCTAAGTGTTAAAAAACAGAAGGTTTGAAACAAATGTGACCGCTCAGAGAGTTAAATGGGGGCTAAGATTCGAAAACAAATATACTTATTCCCTCCTCCGAAAACGGTTTAACGTATGAAGACAAAATTCCAAATAACGGTATATATTTTAATCCTACGTGTGAAATAGGGAAAATAAATTACATTCCGCCCGTAAAGTGTTAAATGAGGTCAGCTCCATAAACAAAATTATTCACGCCTCTAAAACTGTTTGACGAACAAAGTTGTAATTTTATGAGAAGGGTCTTCTTTTATGTCCTCGGTGTAAAATATCGTATACTTAAAAAAAAAATATTTCTCCCCTAAAGGGTTTAGAAGATGTTTGACACTCAAAAGCACAATATCCATTCTTCCGAAAATGTTTCAGGCAAGGAATTATTATTTTTAATGAAGGGTGTTCATTTATGGTAATCAATATTTAAAAACATTCACCCGTTGATAAAGTATTCATTCCTCCATTACTGTTCGACGTACAAAATCAAAATTTGACAGGTTGATCGCTTTTACATCCTAGAAGTTAAATATGAAAGGACTTTAAACATTCAAATTCTTCCGTATGGGGTTCAAATGAGTGTTATATTAGAAAATAAATAATCATTCACCCAAAACCGTTTTACGTACGAAATGAGGGCGTATTTTACAGGATCAACTGGCAGTGAAAATCCACAGCCTGTTTCCAGTCATTTGACCGTGTCAGGAATGGGATGAATGAAGCCCCCATCTAGCGGTGAGGATAGGAATTGTGCCGGCTGCCGAGGCCTGTCGCACTCCTCTGGGGCAATGAGTAATGACTGACAGATGAAATGAAATGATATTGGAGAGTGTTGCTGGTATGAAAGATGACATGGAGAACCGGAGAACCCGGAGAAAAACCTGTCTCGCCTCCACTTTGTCCAGCACTAATCTCACATGGAGTGACCTGGATTTCAACCACGGTACCCTCAGCTGACAGTGGACTCTCCAAAATGAAACTTTGAATAATGACTTTCAGTATAATGACTTTCAGTGCCGGGATGTGTCCGAGGACTTCGGCTTGATTTGACACCCGTAGGCGACCTGCGGGTCGTGATGAGAATGAGATGATGATGGAGACGCCACATACATCCAGTCCCCGTGCTAGGGGAATTAACCAATTATGGTTAAAATTCTCGACCCAGCCGGGAATCGAACCCGGGGACCCTGTGACGAAAGGCCAGCACGCTAACCATTTAGCCATGGAGTCGGATATGACTTTCAGTTTAAAACTGTAGCGAAGCACGGATATCTTGCTAGTTTATTATATGTAATTACTAATTAGGAACCTTAAGACTCTGTACAATGGAGCACATATAAGATTGTTTAGTATAACAGCATGCTTCATAGCCTGAGCCACGCAATATGAAACAATTCAATAAAGTTATATGATAAGGCCGGTCTGGAAAGCCAAGAATAACGGCCGAGAGGATTCGTCGTGCTGACCACACGACACCGCGTAATCTGCAGGCCTTCGGGCTGCGTAGCGGTCGCTTGGTAGGCCATTGCCCTAATCTGCAGGCCTTCGGGCTGCGTAGCGGTCGCTTGGCAGGCCATGGCCCTAATCTACAGGCCTTCGGGCTGCGTAGCGGTCGCTTGGCAGGCCATGGCCCTTCAAGGGCTGTAGTGCCATGGGGGTTATAGGATAAGGAGTAAGGGATTGGAATAAATTATCAAGGAAAATGTTCGATAAATTTCCAAGTTAATTGAACATATTTCAGAAAAGGCTAAGTAAACAATTGATAAGGAATCTGCCACCTGGGTGACATCCCTAAAAGGAGATAATTGATGAATTATTTGATTGATTGAACACCTATGCTTTAGGATTTTCTATAATAACAATCATGAATGAGGCTGAGACTTCAGTAAAAGGTGCATTTTACTCTGGGCTGTTCAAGACACACGTGCAAAAGTACTGCATCCTCCAAGATATAGCGGTAGGTGGTACATGCGCTAGTGCGGCGTTGGAAAATAAACTTTTTCCTTAGTTTGTCTATTTCGACACTAAGCAAATGATGGGACTGTGCTTCATGGAGGCCGACCTGTAACTTTCCAGTCCTAACCTTTCTCCACGCTTTCGTCACCAAAATTATATGTCTTGTAACTTTAAACCACTGGCGAAGGAACGAAATGGAGCTGCTATGGTTTGAGTGGTTTGAGTAATGACACTCAGGCTACGCCAATGGCTGCAGTTCTAAATAATGGTGCTCATAAGGGCAATAATGATGTAACAGTACTCTCTGGCTCACTGAAGAAAGTGATAACAAACTGCCTCATCCCTTATCTTGCCTTGTATGCTCCATTATAAAATTTCTGCTGTTTCCCTACACCTGATAATGCTTAGAGGAGTAGTTTTATTAGAGTAACAAACGTCCACTCCGATTGCTAAACAAATTTACTACTCTAGTCGACATGGTACAAAAGAGACATCGTCACTGGATTTTCATCAACGTGATCACAATTTGAATACAGTTCAGTTCACGTGGGAGAGAGAAGTCACATTCTTCTGGTTCTGATACTATATAAAGCTGGATATCTCATGGCTCGGATCACGATATGAACCGTCATAGAAAATCAAATTGTCCTTTCTTGCTTTTCGTCTTTACCTTCATCTTCGTCATATTATTATTATTATTATTATTATTATTATTATTATTATTATTATTATTATTATTATTATTATTATAGAAATTTAGTGTCACTTAAAAGATTATCAGGTGTATATTATCGTTGTTTTCAAGTTCATTCCAGCTCAATGATCAACGGTCTGCTCACCTCTAATGGATGAAAGTTCTGTTTCCTTTTAGCTAAATTATACCTGCCTTATGTTTTCACTTAATTACATTAAATTAGTTAAAATTGTATGTTCCTTTGCTTCTCGTACTTCAGCTGGAAAACTACTTACGTATTCTCTTTCAAACAACAGGAGCTTCTACTCTTGTACGGGTTTTAGATGATGGTGTGGTAGCAGCCACGTTATTAAAGGCGAGGAAAAAGAGAGGCGTTCCTCACATATATCTCTGCATACACCTACACATATATTTCACTTGTGACTGGTAAAAAAACCAAAATAGCAGGATATTCTAAAGTATCGAGCTTTATTATTTTAAGATAGCATTGCGCACTGGAATGGAGCCTTCTGCGTAAAACTACTATTTAAACCGTTTTAAGACTGAAAGAAGGAAACTAAAGTTTAAAGACATTACAGTGTGGGTTTTTTTTTTCGTGTGGCTATTTCTAGCCGGGTGCAGCCCTTGTAAGGCAGACCCTCCGATGAGGGTGGGCGGCATCTGCCAGGTGTAGGTAACTACGTGTTATTGTGATGGAGGATAGTGTTATGTGTGGTGTGTGAGTTGCAGGGATGTTGGGACAGCACAAACACCCAGCCCCCGGGCCATTGGAATTAACCAATGAAGGTTAAAATCCCCGACCCGGCCGGGAATCGAACCCGGGACCCTCTGAACCGAAGGCCAGTACGCTGACCATTCAGCCAACGAGTCGGACATTACAGTGTGACTACTGGGCATTATCCAAACATGAAAACTAATAAAATTAAGGATTTGCAAAGGCCATTTCAAAGTCTAAAAAAGTACTTTCCTGACATTCAGAAGGGATACTATTTAAATAATCGAAATGCGTATCCTTGTTTTAAAATCATTCCTTGATCAACTATTGCACATTCTATAGTGCTTTATTGCAGCTGTGTTCATTTCATTAAAAATTTGACTTATAGTGTTAAAGTATTGAAAACTGTAAAAATCTACCCAATGAAAATCACAAAAAACCAATGGGCTTTATTCTAAACCTCCATGGGGACATTTTCCAATATAATCTTAGTGAGCTGGTTTGGGTTTGATTCTTGATTCTATCACGAATGTAAGACTGAATTCGTTGTGCTGAAGGTGTTCACTCAGTTTTAGGAACACAATATTGGAAAGGGAAATTGCTTAAAGCGACACTGAGGATCATCCTGTAACTGTATTTCCATTGTTTTCTTCTTCAGTTACTGCTGAATGATGGACTTGAGACCAAAATAAAGTTAACAACCACTTCAATGCGGTTCACATATGTTACCAATACAGCAATACAATATAGGTTACCACATTTCATACACAGGAAGTGGATGGAACTAATCACCACCGATTTGCTAGTCACTTATGTGAAGAAGCGGCAACAGCAAAATAACGTTCCTAAAATAGCTTTATTTTTAAATGGACATATTAGGCTAGGACTCCTCTCGACCATTATTCTTGGTTTTCTAGACCAACGCCACCATCTCACCATCAGATGGCTCCTCAGTTGTTAACACATAGGCTGAGTGAACTTTGAACCGGCCCTCAGGTCCAGGTAAAAATTTCTGACCTGGCTGGGAATCGAACCCGCGTCCTCCAGGTGAAATGCCGGCACGCTACCCTTAGACCACGGTAATTTATAAATTATCTGAATTATTACTTGGCAAATTTTATCCAGAAGCATTCTTAATCTACACAAACATGCCTTATGGGGAACATTTATTAAAATGTATGGTAATTGAAGGTACGTTAAAGAGTAACATTATTTCGTAGTAACAACGCGTGGTTTTCAACGACGATTACATGATCAGTGAAAGAGATTTATTTTATAGTTAAGAATGGCAAATGTTATTTGGGTGCGAGATCATACCGGACTATCTTGTAACGAGTGGAGAGAGGTTATAAAGATGACTGTTAATGTTTCAGCGGCGCGCTCGGTGCCAGGCAGATCCCTGGACAACAAATTATGTCGGCATTGCTACAGACAGAAAGAGACTCTTGGTCATGTCCTGGGATTCTGCACACGTGGGGAGCTCCTAAGAAACACACCAGATCAGATGCTTCATTGCCGAAGAACTGAGAAAGAAGGGACTCAATGTACATGAGGAGGTACACGGACTGGCCATAAACAGTAATTCACACAGAAGTGGCATCATAGCCTTTAAATACAACAGTTCTTAAGGATTCATCTTAGATTCGACTGTCAGGTTCGAGCACCACAGCGGCAGCCCTAGGAGGTTAATCTAGAAAAGACTAAAAAATACAAACTACAAATCTAAATACCACCTTCAGGAAATTGAAATAATAAGGATAATAGTCGGAGCTCCCGGTACCGTACCTCGTCACTTTGTCGCCACGTGGAAGCGCTTCCAACTTCCAATGAAGCTCATCCCCGAAATTGCGATTCTTGTCCTCCGAGGGTCCATCAAGATCCTGAGACACCAACTCTACAGCTACAGTTCTGAAATGGCGCACTAATTACACTGTTGCTTTACAATTTAGAGTTTTCTTCAATTAATAGAACTGTACAGAAAATTTGATATGTTTTACCTTGTACTTAGTGACTGCCTCTAAATACAGGTGGTTGTTCCTAAATAAATGAATATTGTATATGCTGTATAAACATGAGTTGTATGAGAACGCTTTTTATTTACTATAAGCGACAGCGCTACCTCAAACGTTATTCGAGACCGGTTAACTCTGAATGGAAGGAAGTCTCTCGGAAATCTTGCTTTCTTAATAATGAAGTGAAGATATGGATGATTGAAATAGATCAGATTTTTCTTTTATTGCACAAATGTTTCCGGTTTAATTCTCCAGCATATATTGCTCAATTCAGTGAGATAGGTGTCATCAACATACAGTGGCCAGATGGATTATATTTAACAGCATTTTGCTCCCATAGTGATTTGCTTGTTGTGAATTATTCTCCATTTGCCGAAACCTTATGTTACACTCATTCCCTGTACATTAGTGGTGGAATGTTTGTAGTTGAAACCGAGGCGTGTGATTAAAGTGAAATATAAGTAATCTACGAACTGTTATGGGTAACAGTAAGAAATTAGTATCTTAGATTGCTGGAGGTAGCAAGTTCTCCCAATAACTGAGCACCCAATGTTATAAAATGCTTGCATGTACATACCATTTTTAATTACACAGAAAAAGTTAAGCAGGTACGTTTGACAAAACTCAGTATTCCCATTGACTTAACACATTATTTTGTCTCTTCAATATGTTGTTGGTCAAGAGAATTCTGGTTATCTTACTGTATCAAACACAATTTAAATTACAGACGGAATTGTAAAAATTTCAATCTTCACTTTAGATACCGAAAACTTTTTACGGCAATGGACTTGCTTTGTGTCTTCAAAGTATCAGTATAGTTAGAAAACATTTCTTCACTTTCTAATACAAACTGAAACGTGCCTATATTTGAATGAGGCAGACTGTAACTTGCTGTTGCAGGATCGTTCGTTGAATCAATTGTTGAGCTGAAACTTATATATGTTAAGGCCCTTTAAACAACAAGCATCATCATCATCATCATCATCATCATCTTCATCAAAACTTAGATCATTATCTTCCATACCTGTCACAGTAATGTCTGGTAGATAGACCTTAGTGAAATCTCCTCTTTTCCAGCATGTTTCTTCTTTTCATTTCTGCATGGTTTACAAATGATGGCAGGCTTTCTTATTTTCTGAGGCTCTCGGCGAGAATTATTATTCCATCTCCTCGTACTTTTCCCAGATGTGCGGATCAATGTGTGCTTAGTGAAATAAAATAACATGCCGGTCTTTCCAGCAAACTATATTGTGGGTAGCGTACTTAGAGTACTAAAAAAACATGAAGTATCATGTACTTATTTGACGTAAACACGGTGCGTCAGTAGGAGACCTCACTTCTCTTTCAACCATAGCAGCCCATTGCTTTCTTCGAATTGTGCCCCGGGGAAATACCTTCATGATGAATCCTTTCTCCGGCCTGTTGGTACAGCCGAATGCACAATCACCTAGCATTTTCACCAACTCTGCGAACTACGACCATTAAAACAACGTGTACCGAGCTCGATAGCTGCAGTCGCTTCAGTGAGGCCAGTATCCAGTATTCGGGAGATAGTAGGTTCGAACCCCACTGTCGGCAGCCCTGAAAATGGTTTTCCGTGGTTTCCCATTTTCACACCAGGCGAATGCTGGGGCTGTACCTTAATTAAGGCCACGGCTGCTTCCTTCCCACTCCTAGCCCTTTCCTGTCCCATTCGTCGCCGTAAGACCTATCTGTGTCGGTGCGACGTAAAAAACTAGCAAAAAAAAAAAAACAAAAAAAACAACGTGTTTGTAATACAGTGCTAGGGAGGAATATGGCGGATCCAGCGCAACTTCAGGCGCTGCCAATCAGAAATCGAACAGACTTGGCCGCACTTTATCACTATAGTCACTGTAGTGAGAAGCAGACAAGTTCAGTGCGACATAGAGTTTACAACTAGTTCAAATGGGCTTTCAGAAAGCAAATCCATCCCCGTATAGGGTATGAGGGCACCTGGGGGCTTCCACTATTCTTTTTTTTTAAGTTGCACCAACACAGATTTTTTTTTTTTTTACAAGTTGCTTTACGTCGCTCTGATACAGATAGTTCTTATGGCGACGATGGGAAAGAGCTAGGAGTGGGAAGGAAGCAGCCGTGGTCTTAATTAAGGCCGGGTGTGAATATCGGAAGTCACAGGAAACCTTCTTCAAGGCTGCCGACAGTGGGGTTCGAACGTACTATCTTCTGAATGCAAGTTCACAGTTGCGCGACATTATTATTATTATTATTATTATTATTATTATTATTATTATTATTATTATTATTATTATTATTATTATTCTACTGTGTACGGCCACCTTTGCTTCCAGAATAAAGCTGGTACTTTTATTTTTT
This sequence comes from Anabrus simplex, assembly GCF_040414725.1. Taxonomy (NCBI): domain Eukaryota; kingdom Metazoa; phylum Arthropoda; class Insecta; order Orthoptera; family Tettigoniidae; genus Anabrus; species Anabrus simplex. The sequence continues at coordinate 305,690,498 of NC_090265.1, read as the reverse complement.
GGCGTAGGCTGCCTGAACCTCAGGATCCTCGGGCTGTCCATAATTACGTATCTCCTTTCTAAATTTTTCGACGTCCTGCCAGGGTATCGAACTAATTTCCTTCCAGGTGAACCAAGCACGCCCCCTACCGCCTTAACTAGGCATCCCCCTTTTTGGAGGCTTTCACTACCCCCCGACAGAAGGCACTACAACTTCTACTACTGTATGTATCGCAATTTCAGACTTTGAAATATTTGTAATGAACGAAGACAAGTAACAAATTCCAACCCATAGGAAGGAAGTGATAATAATCTTAGTGTCCTGTTTCAAAGAAGAGTAATTTAAGTCCTTCAAGGAACAAAGGTGTAAAATATGCTTCTCTTATCTGAAGAAAAGATGTTTCAAGGTAAACACATTGGCGAGAATGAATGACGGTTGTTGTGGTTGGCTCATTGGAGCATCTGTCACTGCTATCTTGTTGAGTAAAGCGCCTGCTCAGCTAAGGCTCGTTAACGTGGAGTGAAGACAAATTGCAGTCAGACCAACCAGGCTGTACCCATGCCGAACTCTTCTTGCTTCCCGCGACTTCTCTCCACCAACCCTCAACTAACGATTCGCTTCATTTCTTGCTCCAGTACTAACGTTTTCTCCCCCCGCCTTCTCGTTTTTCTTAGCCCCACTATTTCATGACTTGTATGTGAGAAACAGTCAGGGGTAATGTGTCGGAAGCTCAGCTTCCCTCGCCTTATGAACATAACCCTCAGAGCACAATTATATATCACTTCAACTTGGACAGTTTCTGGATATTTCGGATTTACGCCCTAAGCCCACAAACTGAATAACAAACTCGCCTATTGTTATAATATATCTTTCAAACAGATACAATGACTTAGGAAATATAGTAGAAGTCGAGTGAATATTTCAAACTCCTCTGAACCCCACAAGTTTTCTCCTAAGTACAACTTCTTAAGACATTCTGAAATAGACATATATTATGGATACAATGGAAATTACTGCCATGGAATGTGGTACTTTAATGGTGTGTTTCTGTCTTCTTCATGATACCCAATTTTCTGTAAATCTAATGGAAGAAGTGAATATGGACTTACTGTCATGTGCTGTGTACAAGTTAAAGAGGATACCTACTGTTGTGAGGGATGAGTAATAGCCTACTTATAAATAATTATAAAGAATCAATTTTAGTGTTGGAGTTCCTAAGCTCGTTCCTTAGCGTTAAATTCAAAATGATCCACAGTATTAAACCAATTCAATTTGACTGTGACATGATACGGTTCAACCGTAATATCAAACTTGTTTTACTCGATGATAAACAGCAATGTTTTATTATTATTTTTATTATTACTATTAAATGCATCACAATTAGGAAATATCCAGTGGTGTGATAATGAAGTAATCTTAAAACATAATTACCAAACAACGACAATAAGAGTACAACAAGCAATTCCATGGAAAGAAAATATGACAAGAAATACTACTAGTTTAACATTCTAAATCCAGCATCATCATGTACAAATTCACACACAACTTAAGTATTCCCGGTGCTTAACACTACGGCTTACAATACTATAGGTTGAGATTACTACTAGCTTAACATTACTTGTGATTGTAAAGTAAAGTTAAAAAACCAACGACAACAACTACAACAAGAAGACTACAACAATCAGTTCTATGGAAAGAAAATATGACAAGAAATACTGCTATTTTAAAATTCTAAATCCAGCATCATCGTATACTAATTCAAACACAATTTTAAGTATATCAGGTGTTGAACACTACGGCTTACAATACTATAGGTTGAGATTACTACTAGCTTATCATTACTTGTGATTATAAAGTAAAGTTAAAGCATAACTACCGAATGACAACAACTAAAACAACGAGAGTACAAAAAGCAATTCCATGGAAAGAAGTTATCTCCATACAGGCCATGAAAGCGCTTGGGTTCTAGGAGGGGTGGAGGTAATGTTTCCACTGTCCGCAACCTCGGCACTAGGAGGGGCAGAATGGTTATCTCTACGCCCGGACGCTTTGGTACATCATACTCTCAGTTTGTTACACTCATCAGACCACTACCCAGCGCCCAGGGGAGTGGCCGGGCTTGTTAGCTATGGAGCTAAACTCAGCATTTGGGTTTGAAACCCATCGTCCACTGTCTTGAAAATGGTTTTCTGTGGTTTCCAATTTTCACTTCGAAGCAAATGCTGGATCAGTTCGTATTCATTGGCCACAGCCGATTCCTTCGACCTTCTGACACAATTTCACTCACCGTCATTCATTTCATCTTTATTAGCTCCTCAAGTGTGGTTGACGTCATGAAGGGCATCCAGCTGTAAAGAAAAGCCATATAAATTCAACTCCCTATCCCCGACCCCATTTGAGGTAAATGGGACTAAGGGGTAGACACACATACTTACATTAGACCACTCTCTGTCAACGAGCGAAAATATCCTTCATACACTAGCATTATGGCTGGGAGTGCAGAAATAAAACTCACCTGATTACACTAGTTCTGAAAACTGCTCAGGTACTTTGAATGATTGAAAGAATGCCACCTGATTTTCATCATCTTGCTTATTATTGTAACGGTTAAATGCCTCTCCATCTAATTCTGCACATAATGACTGATCGGGTAATAAGAAATCGTCAATTTTCTGTACTTAAATACATATACTGTACATTTGACAGATGGAAAGAAAGAGAAATATATTTGATTCAAAAAATCTCGAACAATATTTCTATAACTTACTCTAAAACAAGTGAAATCATCTTTTCCATCCGATATCATGCTTTTGTTTTTTGGTAGAGATTAATGGTAAATTGGTGCTTGGTGCTTATCTCGACTATCCCCAGTAATTTCTAAAATCGGGAATTCTATAATTTCTTTTAGAGTTCTGACAGAACGTTTTCTTGGCGTACAAAATCACGTCAGACTCGATTTTTCTTGACGTACGGCAACCCTACTTGTAGATAATTGAATAAGAAGAAATCGTGACATTATCACCTTCAGAGTTTCAGAGAGCGAAGAATTTGAACATAATGTCTAGTGCTGGATTGTCCTAACATGCAGATGTTCAGATACTCCCATTCCAAATCTTTTGCGATTTCCGGGATATCTAACTTCAAGTTATCATTTAGAGTGATATTAAAATCCTCATACAGAAATCTACGGTGCATTTGTATTATTTTTATATGTCGATCTTGGACATTCATGATAGTTATTAATAAATTACAATATAAATTATGAACTTGTAAATGTAAATTTATTCAATTCGGAACAATTGTAAAATTAATAATTCAATTACTAAATGCTGGAAAGAATACCAGATTGATATATATAGTCTATGTGTGTATGTGTATACCATATGCCTATGTTTGTAGCCTATTTATGAATGTATGTATGTATGTATGTATGTATGTATGTATGTATGTATGTATGTATGTATTGCACACTTGGAATATGCCAGTATGTATGTATTTATGTAATTCATTTACCAACAATGATTTAAAACCGTAGAAATTCAATAATAATATTTCATTAATGATATTTTAGAAATATAATCAGTTTGTGTGTAACATTTCGTCATCGTGAGGTGTTCAGTTTTCTGAATTTTTTGTCACTTCATGGCTTCGCAGTCATATGTTCCCAAGGAATGTTTTCATGAATGTATGTCTTGATCTTCCTCGGGTACGCTTGCCCGGCAATTTACCTTCAATCAGTTCATTCCTAACCTTACATAGCAGACTCCTCCCCTATATAACATTTATACAAGGCGTGAGATTTTTCGAATGAAAATTCACGTCCCTGCGGTTCGGATTTTACATAAACTGGGGATTCTGTAGTTATAATTACGATATCAACAGTCAAGTAGCAACTATAGTTTGGCTTTGGGCTCTTCTGGATCTCTGGCTAATGCCATGTGCGTAGGTGCTGCTGCTGTGTATGCCTTATATCTGCACGATAACACTAGGCCCCATGCAATCAAATGCTCGTGGACGTTACTGCGGCGTTTCCATTGAGAGGTACTAAACTAACCTTTTCTGATCAGTCACCGAATAATATCCATCTGGCCTATTGAAAAATTAGGAACTTCCATACACACTTGACTTTTATTAGGCCTATTTGACCCTGATATCTCATGTTTAGACATAATTGTCTTGTGGACCTTTAAGGTCCTATATGTTAAAATTTAAACCTAATAATTACATATTGCACATAATACGGGTGTGTGTGTCTTGTAACTGAATTTATTGAATTACCTTCGTAGGAGCCGCCTCTGTGGTGTAGTGGTTAGCGTGATTAGCTGCCATCCCCGGAGGTCCGGGTTCGATTCCCGGCTCTGCCACGAAATTTGAAAAGTGGTACGAGGGCTGGAACGGGGTCCACTCAGCCTCGGGAGGTCAACTGAGTAGAGGTGGGTTCGATTCCCACCTCAGCCATCCTCGAAGTGGTTTTCCGTGGTTTCCCACTTCACCTCCAGGCGAATGCCGGGATGGTACCTAACTTAAGGCCACGGCCGCTTCCTTCCCTCACCCTTGCCTATCCCTTCCAATCTTCCCATCCTCCTACGAGGCCCCTGTTCACCATAGCAGGTGAGGCCGCCTGGGCGAGGTACTGGTCATACTCCCCAGTTGTATCCCCCGACCAAGAGTCTGAAGCTCCAGGACACTGCCCTTGAGGCGGTAGAGGTGGGATCCCTCGCTGAGTCCGAGGGAAAAGCCGAACCTGGAGGGTAAACAGATGATGATGATGATGATGATGACCTTCGTAGGATACATACCGTACGTAAGCGTAGTAATAATAATTTCATGTGGCTATTTCTAGCCGAATACAGCCCTTGTAAGGCAGGCCCTCGAATTAGGGTGGGCGGCATCTGCCATGTGTAGGTAACTGCGTGTTATTGTGGTGGAGGATAGTGTAATGTGTGGTGTGTGAGTTGCAGGGATGTTGGGGACAGCAAAAACACTCACTGGCCATTGGAATTAACAAATGAAGGTTAAAATCCCTGACCCGGCCGGGAATCGAACCCGGGACCCTCGGAACCGAAGGCCAGTACGCTGACCATTCAGCCAACGAGTCAGACAGCGTAGTGAACCTTGCTGACACAATATCGCTTGTGACCCAGAAACCGGATTCATTTTCATCAACTTCTTACATATCCCAACATATATAGTAGGTGTAAACAAGATATCTCGCATGATTTTCAGCAATATTTTTATGGAAATCTAAAAAAAAGTAGCTTTTTGTATGATACTGGCGGGGGGGGGGGGGTATATATATATTTTTTTTATCACATTATACTCCAGGAAAGACTTTCGAAACTCTTCTTTCTTTTTAATGTCACGTCTAACTTTAATGATGTGGTACATTGGAGCCACGTGTTGAGAAAACTGGTTGGCGAAATTCAGATAAACTTAGTTATAACTCGCTGCCCTTCCACCTCAAAACACAATTTCGAGAGTGAATGACAACGTTTTCCACTTTTTTCTCTCGCTTTATTCTCCATGTCCTGCACTTTTTATCGGGTTGGGTAGATGGTTTCCACGCAGATAAAGTCCATTTTTAAATTGGCTTCTGAAAATGTGATTTACACATTAATGAACACGCGAAGTGAGGTAGCACATTAAAATATAAATCGAGCGGACAACGGGATGCTTCATTGCGCACCACGCTCACTCAAGTCGAGGTGGAAATTTCCCCATGGGAAATTTCTACGAAAGTTTAGCTTGGTGACAGTATTGACAATGTGCTCTTCGTGCTGGTTATTTTAAAAATCTGATGAATACGTAGATATTTCTTAACTATGAACATGAAAATAAATTCTCCTGAAGGAAATAGTTACCAGCTATTTAAAATGTTTTACATTTGTGTCAAATAAACCCGTTCTGTAACAGTGCCGGATCCTATCCAGAACATTTCCTTTTTTTTTTTTTTTTTTTTTCAATTTGCTTTTACGTCGCAGCGACACAAATAGGCCTTATGGGAACGATGGGATAGGAAAGGGCTAGGAGTGGAAAGGAATCGACCGTGGTCATAATTAAGGTACAGCCACAGCATTTGCCTGGAGTGAAAATGGGAGACCGTGGAAAATCTTCCTCATGGTTGGGACAGTGTAGTTCGAACCCACTATCACCCTAATACAAGCTGGTAGCTACGTGACCCAAGCCTTTCCAGAACACGTAAGGCAGAAATAATTTGTAAAATATACCTTCTCGGACCTATCCCCCCTAAGAAAATGATGTCGCAGTAGTATTCCTAGATATTTCGAAGGCATTCTATAATATAGGTCACAGACATCTCATAACATCATAATGACTCTAGCTGTTGAAACTGTTCTATCTAAACTGACCGACTTAATAATGATTGTACAGGCAGACAACACTACTCATGTAAAGACGTTAAAAGATCAAACCAAGCCCCATGATGCAACAGCCCCAAACAGCCATGGCCTACCAAGCGACCGCTGATCAGCCCGAAGGCCTGCAGATTAAGAGGTGTCGTGTGATCAGCACGACGAATCCTCTCGGCCGTTATTCTTGGCTTACTATACCGGAGAGACATTGAAAGGGAAAACGAAACCGATCTCACTACGAAGAGCAGTCTTGCAAGGTTCTCCATTGTCATTAGTTTTGTACAATCTATTCACAGACCATACTTTCTATAACCTTTCGAAAGAAAGCGTATGTTTGCAGTATGGTAAATAACTCTCACAATATTTACTACTTCCCACAGTTTATATGCTTTGCTGACGACACTCTAATTATAGGAAGGAATAAAGAGGCAGCACTTGAATTGTCTAGGATGGCAATACAAGTATTTCAGAAAATTAGTCTATGTATAAACCTCAGGAAGTCTAATAGCATATGTATTGAAAAAGGGAAAGTTAACGAGAACGATTTGATGATCGAAGAAGATACCGTAAAACAAGGAGAAGAAGTCAGATATCTTGGCGTACCTTTCAGCACATAAAGGCCTGCAACACACTCATTAGTACTGAAACTAGGGACCCCGTGGTGGAGACTGTGGATTGCCTGAATACACTCGGCAACCTAAATCCTACTCCCATGTTATATCATAAAGCCAATCTTCCTGATAGAACTAAAATACGCAGTGAACTCCGTGAAGGAGAATTTGTTATGTGGTGTAAATTACTTCTGAAGTGACTAGGAGGAGAGATGTATAAGGAATATACTCCTGCCAGCACCTGGGCGAAGTACCGTCAATGTCTCACATGCAGTGAATGGCACGTAGCAATGAAAATGACAATGTTTAACTGAGTATCCCCGAGGGATCTGAAGACGGTAGTCTCTGTCGCAGATGTGGCAGAGAGAATGAAACATTGGGCAAATCTTGGGAAAGTGCCCTTATGGTGATACATTAAGAAACGCCCTCATCATAAAATAAAATAATTCATTGCCGAAGAACTTCATGGAAAGCATTATACCTTTCACGAAGAGGTTCACGGCGTGTTAACAAACGGGAACACCAAATGATAGCCTTTAAACATGACAGCAAGAAAGATTATATAACCGATCCCATAGTCAGACTGGTGCATCACACCGGTCAGCTTTAGGAGGTTAACGCTGATGAGAGGAACATCTACACACCTACAATCGAATTTTGCAGGGGAAAGTACCATTTAGAAGAGGTGGAAGTTTTTTTGTTTGTTTTGCTAGTGGCTTTACGTCGCACCGACAGAGATATGTCTTATGGTGACGATGGGGTAGGAAAGGCCTGGGAATGGGAAGGAAGTGGTCATGGCCTTAATTAAGGTACAGTCCCAACATTTGCCTGGTGTGAAAATGGGGAACCATTGAAAATCATCTTCAGGGCTGCCGATAGTGGGATTCGAACCCACTATCTCCGGGATGCAAGCACACAGCCGCGCGCCGCTAACCGCATGGTCCACTCGCCCGGTAGGTGGAAGTATTAGACCAGAATCAATCTTTCTTAATCACCACTTTACAAGGATATTTATCGACTTTAGTATCGCATCTGTATTCACAGTAGTTCCCCTTAATGTCGTAATAATCAACATATAGTTCCTTTTTTGTTGTTTAATGCTATAGGTTGTATATTGTGTTGTTAATTATTCATACTCAATTATATTATTTTTTGATATAGTTAAACTTCGTTCTTTTAGCAATCCAGAATATCAGGCAAGACGGTGAGTTTCTCAATACACATATAAAGGCATTACATATTGTTTTCAGGTATCACAGGACTATAATGTTTATTACATCGTTGAATAAACTCTTGGATGATTTACATTGGCCTTGAAAGTTCTGCAAAAATGTTATTTGTTTACTCTGACCCTAAGGTATATTTGCATAATACTTACAGGCATCGCGGTAGCACCATTCCATTGAGTAGCAAATACAGAGTTGTGATGGGAATTAAATGCTAAAAATTTAGTTCTGTACGTGGAGGAAAATTATTTGGCAAAACAGAAGCAAGAATTCATCTTCTTACAGGGAGGTTGAAATAACAGATGTATTTATTTTCAGTGTCAAAAAGATAGTGAAAACATAATTCCAAAGTACCTAGCTAGTAAGTAGGTAGGCTATTAGGTTATTCTATTTGTTAGTTTAATGAATCAGTATTTTTATTACTTAGTTCACATTCGACAGTAAATTGATCTCAGCTCTCCAGCCAACCCTACGACTACGAGTCATGCTCATGATCACTCGAAATTGTCTCTTTCATATTGGGAATAACCGCCTAATATTCTCTCAGTTCGTATGTCGCATCATTGCATAATACTTCAATAATCCATTCACGAGATCACTGGAGTACGTGGACAGTGAATAAATGAGTTGACGGATGCAAAAGCTTAAATAAACATAAGTTGAATAAGAAAACCAGTAGGCTACTGTACATCTCGGGTAACCTGTACAAAATACGATTAAAAACTCTTCTGATGATAGAAAAAGACATATTTTCAAAGATGACCGAGCGAGTTGGCCGTGCGGTTAGGGTCACGTAGCTATGAGTTTGCATTCACGGGATGATCGGTTCAAATCCTACCGTCGGCGCAGTTTTGTTTTCCGTGGTTTCCCATTTTCAAACCATTTTCACACCAGGTAAATGCTGTTGATGTACCTTAATTAAGGCCATGGCCGCTTCCTTCCCACTCCTTGCCCTTTCCTATATCATCGGCGCCATAAGACCTATCTCTGTCAGCGGGACGTTTAGCAACTTATTTTATTTACATTTAATATAACAATCAAATAAATGCTTAGCCACCTAATCGATAACTTTATTTGCCTTTGGAAATTTTATAAAATCATTAAATGTACATATGTTTCTATTAATATTTTAGTTAAGAATAAAATTTAATTATACTTTAATAACATCTCAAGTATTTCGTTGGTAAAAAGTTAATCAGTGTTTTTTCAAATACGCTTCCAAACAGAAGCTAAAAAAGAGATTTAAAAGACGTTTTTTTCGTATAATTGGAAGAAGAGAATTTTTTAGCAATATTTTAGTTAAGTACAAGTTATTAATAATTTTTAAGCATTCATCCGCACCCACCCAACCCCCTCCCCTCACTACCATCATCCCTTCCCCAATATATTTTTTTTAAAGTTTCCCATGAGGCGTTATCCAGGCTAATACGGGAACATATTATATTGTGCATACTGTAACCTTTCCAAGGCATCAGTACATGAACCAGTTACCATTGTTCATAAATATGACGTTAGAATGGAGCACCATCGGTGAGCTTCGAACTCAGCCCGGTTTGTCGAAGCCTCACCCTCCCCTACTGGAATAGTTCGCCAGCTGAGTCGGTATCGCATTTTCGGGTCTGTGGACTGTCCGATGGGGCGGTAAGTCCTTTAGTAATAGTCTCTATAGTAGGGGGAAAAGTTAATTATGAGAGGAATACCATTTCATTACTAATGAGAAGAGAGACAATATCTTGTATAACAAATTTTTACTTATACTAGTGAAACACATTATTTACATGGGTATGCCATACAAACACCTTACATATAGTAACTTGGGTGATCTTGACGTTTAAATGTTCGGTAGTCCTTTTCTACACTTCATTATACGTTTAAATATTCAAACTTAAGAAGGCGTTCCCTCTAGAACTATTACACTACCTCAGACTTAGAGAGGCGTTTCCTCTCTAATTATTTCACTCTACACTTATATTACATCACACACATATTTAATCATTATGGACACACCCCGCTGTAAATCTGTTTACCTGCCAAGAATTAATATATTCAATTTGCATCAAATTATGATATAAGCTTGCTAGTATCGTATGAACTGAAATAGGCAATTTACACTCCCAATCCTTTGAAAGTCGCGTTACAACACTACCTTAAGTTAAACGTTGCCAAATATGCAGTATGATAAACACGCTCATTTCATTAGGATTTTTATCAACACATATATCAGGACATTATTTACACAACGATGTTACCTATGGACAAGCATTTAGCGACTTCAATACCAAACATCATAGACAAAGTATTATAGCACTACCTGCAACAAATGGACAAGAATATATACATTTCACACACACACAATGAGCCCCAGATGGTACAAGCCACCCGCTGTTGGTAACAGTGAACATAGACTTTCACTGTCTCCTGGAACGAACTCAAGATCTTCTGAGACGGGGTATATCTAATCTGGAATTCCCTGTACGCTATAAGTAATTAAGAAAAGAAATTGGAGGGATCCTTCCTTTAATGCTCATCTGGAATCTCTGCGACGTTGGCTCTATTTAAATTAACACGCGTAATCTCTGCGCCGAAAGGACAAAAACTCGCCACTTGTATCTGTTCTATTTCACAGAAGAAAACGCCTTCACTCCCCCGTTTAAAGGGGCTCATAAAACTCCAGCTGTGAGCTGCCCGTGACACTCTTCCAAAGAGCGGTCCACTAAGCCTTCTCGGGCAATGGCTTCACGGCAAATAATCTATTCACTTCTTTCAATACTGGCCACCATGGCATCACACAAATCACGGCCCTATATCCGGCCGTAATCAACATATTCACATCGCGATATGCGCCTCGCGTGTCTTAATGACAGATTCCAAGGGAACTTCACATTTAATTTCACAATATATATTATGGCTACAGCCTGTTCAGCCATTTCATTTCCTCTCGGTACATCGACCACGATGCAAATTCAGTGATGATCTCCTGCCACCAGGGTCCAAATTAACTTGCGCATTCGCGAACTAATTAGCGATGTAAGATATATACCCCAATCTCATGCTCCATTCGTTGTTCCAGCAGTTTTAATTTCTAGTAAGGAGGATTTCCTAAGAGCTTGTGAAGTACAAAAAAATATCAGTTACTGAGATATCTTTGAGGACTCCTATTGGCTGTAGAAAGATGATAACTGGAGTCGTTTACGTAGAATATTTAAGCCCTTTTACTTGACAGTACTTCACACTTAATTAATCTGAGGTCTTTAAATTTACGTCATGCATTATCAAACCCTTGTAAAAAAAATGGAAGTAAAATATGGTCGTTCCCAAACCATGAAGAAAGTATTCTATAAAAGACCCAAATAAAAATGAAATTATAATTATTATCCCTCTGAAATGGCGTGCTTGCAGTCTACGTTATATCTAAGTGAAAAATCTACATATTTACAATGGGACACGACCTTCAAAGATATAAATACTTGGAAATGTACTCAGCCTTCTAGATACCACGTTCACAGCTTTACAGGAGGGCACTCCATGGACTTAAGCTGCTTGCATCACGTTATCGGCGATGTGAAGACCCATGATGACTTCCTGGCAGGTCATACACATGACAGCGACGTTCCAGACGTTCTCGGCTACCAGACGAAATTCCGGCAAACAGCTAGATGACTCGTTCACTCCGGTACACAGGCAAAATTCTGGCATTCAACTGGACGTCGGCGTTCACTCCGGCGTTCTCGTAGACATGTAAATGAGGGGAAATTATCTCAAGTGAATGCGTTAGTTTATTACACACCACAATTTGAACATATGGTTGGATTTGCTCAATAGCACGAGCATTCCAACCCAATGTCGGTAATGTCCCAGAAGCCCGACATTAATCCCTTCTCATTTATCTATTCTTGTAGGCAGCGATTAAAGTCCCAGAAATTTCACTAGTTTCCCTAGAAACGACAGTGGTTAGGCCACTAATGTATTAGCATTCTCGTATTCATGATACTAGTTCAGGCCTGTTCTAATGCACTTAGCCGTGAGTCGAGCTCTCAACTGCACTACGGATTACTTTAACGTGGCGCTGTCCTCAATTAGGTCTACACTGAGCCGTTCACTGACTTTCTTGGTAATTCATATTGATATCAAGCACGTTCGCTCCACCCACTTCGCTAAGTACGTCCCTATATATGTTAACTGACCGTATTAACTTAGACACATAGGAGGCTCGATGCACGACCTTTTCTACACACGGACATCGGTTATTACGGTTTCGTACCGTTCCTATTTATTAATTTGCGGCACACTGTACACGCTAACATCTCACTCAGGGGGTGATTATTTCCACATATTCACAGACTTTAATGAATCACTGTATTACACTGCTCAAATTACAAGATTATTTCTTCACAAACGACTCACACACAAACCACGACGAAATACTACCGTACTGGCGCTACACTGCCAATGCACTGGGTAGTGTCTCCCCCTCAGCTCATGAATATATAGGCGAGCTACGCTAGAGACCCGAATGCTGAGGGTGGGGGAAAAATGCAATCCTTTCTCACACGTTGGTCCGTTAATACGCAACGTACAGTGACGAACAGGGTATCAAAATGTAGCTCCTGTATTCCCATCTCCACTGAGTGACTGTTATTAAAATAACTTAGTAGGTTTTGAAGCAATCTTAAAAGCGTCCTTTAGTCTCTGGTGGAGAATGATGACGAGCGCAGGGGATTCCTTGTGTTCGCTCTCACGGTTAGGGTCCAACATCTGTTAGTCATTAAGACGCGCCCTTGTTTACAGCGTAGTTACCGCTCTGTCAGTTAAGTAGAGCACTTCTCGGTCTCATAATTATGCGTAAAATTCCCTGATTCAAATGAATGTTCGCGCTTAATTATCCATTGGGTATTTTGCGATTTATAAATATTAACAGAAATAAAACAGTTGAATGCGTTAAGTTGGTAGTGGTGAATAAGCGAGGAAAACAGGGTATAATGTTAGTTTTCACGTTGGATGTACTCTCTGGGCTCAGCTAGTGACCTAGATTCTTTGTCACGTGATAACGCGTATCGTTTCATCTCGCTCACGGTGGGAGTGAGAAAACTTCGAGTACAAGCGCTCTTGCACCGCCTTGCTGCTAATTACCAGCAACTAGAGCTGGGTCGCGCGACTCTGGATATTGCAAATCGAGTCCTCGAGCGGGCAGAAAAATTCTAACTTGGGCAGTTTTTATCGTAGAATGACGCGGAAAACGGCATATTTCATCTCCTGGATATCATGACATACCATAGGTGACGTTGTGAACGGTCACAATACTTTTACCTTATTAACGCCTAAGCGTAGGTGAATATGGCTGATGATGACTGCAAAGCAGTCGAGACATGTACTATTAACGATTTTATAAAATTGCCAAAGGCAAAAAAAGGTGTCGATTAGGTGGCTAAGTATGTCTTTGATTGTTAGATTGCCATATCGATACGGACTTGAAGTGGGTAGTTTGTAATTACATTTAATATGTAGGCAACTTATTGTGAACACAGGCGTTTTTACATATAAGCGGTTGGAATTGATAAGATATCTGGGGATATACTAAAGACAATGGGGTGGGATAGAGAACCATATCCTAAGTATTTATTTGTTTATTGTTTGGTTGAAAGAGCTATACCAAATGAATGGAGAGTTGCTATAGTAGCCCCTGTGTGTAAAGGAAAGGGTGATAGACATAATGTTGAAAATTACAGGACAGTAAGTTTGACATGCATTGCATGTGAGCTTTGGGAAGACATTCTTTCTGATTATATTAGACATGTTTGAGAAAAAAGCTGGTTCTATAGAAGGCAGTTCGGTTTTAGGAAAGGTTATTCCACTGAAACTCAAGCAAGATATGGCAGATATCTTGGATTCAGGAGGTCAAATGGACTGTATCGCGACTGACCTGTCTAAAGCATTTGATAGGGTGGATCATGCGAGACTACTGGCAAAAATGTGTGCAATTGGACTCGACAAAAGAGTGACTGAATGGGTTGCTATATTTCTAGAAAATAGATCTCAGAGAATTGGAGTAGGCGAAGCTTTATCGGATCCTGTAATAATTAAAAGCGGAATTCCTCAAGTACTCTTGCACCTTTATGTTTTCTTGTATATATAAATGATATGAGTAAAATAGCTGAATCAGAGATAAGGCTTTTTGCCTATGATGTTGTTCTGTGTGAAGTAATAACTTAGAAGATTGTGAGCAACTGCAAAATGACCTCGATAATGTCGTGAGAAGGACAGCAGGCAATGGTATGATGATAAACGGGGTTAAAAGTCAGGTTGTCAGTTTCACAAATAGGAAAAGTCCTCTCAGTTTTAATTACTGTCTTGATGGGGTGAAAGTTCCTTTTGGGGATCATTGTAAGTACCTAGGTGTTAATATAAGAAAAGACCTTCATTGGGCTAATCACATAAATATGATTGTTAATAAAGGTTACAGATCTCTGCACATGGTTGTGAGGGTATTTAGGGGTTGTAGCAAGGATGTAAAGGAAAGGGCATATAAGTCTCTGTTAAGACCGCAACTAGAGTATGGTTCCAGTGTATGGGACCCTCACCAGTATTACTTGATTCAAGAACTGGAAAAAAATCCTAAGAAAAGCAGCTCGAAATGTTCTGGTTGATTTCCGACAAAAGAGTAGCGTTACAAAAATGTTGCAAAGTTTGGGCTGGGAAGAACTGGGAGAAAGAAGATGAGCCGCTTGACTAAGTGGTATGTTCCGAGCTGTCAGCGGAGAAATGGAGTGGGATGACATCAGTAGAGGAATAAGTTTGAGTGGCATCTTTAAAGGTAGGAAAGACAACAATATGAAGGTAATGTTGGAATTCAAGAGAACAAAGTGGGGCAAATATTAATTTATAGGAAGGGGAGTTAGGGATTGGAATAACATACCAAGTGAGATGTTCAATAAATTTCCGATGTCATTGAGATCATTTAAGAAAAGGCTAGGAAAACAACAGATAGGTAATCTGCCACCTGGGCGACTGCCCTAAATGCAGATCAGTATTAATTGATTGATTGATTGATTGATTGATTGATTGATTGATTGATTGATAATTCTGTGTACATAATAGAGTTGTGACTTTCAGAGAACTGTCCACGAACCTGCTACGCAGGCGTAGCAGGGAGAGAGGTGATACTCCCACGTGGCGCGTCCCAGGTGGCGGATAGGGGGGTCCTAACCGGCTTGCCGGCGGACTTGAGGGAAATAAAATACCTCTCGCGGACCAAACACACTACCCCCTGCGGCTGGGGGACGCACATGTAAAATTTACCCGCGGTATCCCCTGCCTGTCGTAAGAGGCGACTACAAGGGGCGACCAAGGGATGATTGAATTAGAATTTGAGTCTGATCCACTGTTTTTTTCTTTCTTTTTTGTAGGGTTCATGTCCATCCATTCATTCTTCATGGCATTTTTTATTTTATTTTAGTTTGAATTTGAATTTTTTGTTATTTCATTTCGTACCATCATGCGGGTTACACCATGGGTTGCATGTACTTGCGAGTAGTATCACTAAATTGGTACGAAATAGGTTTGTGATTAGTTGCAGTAAAAAGCCTGGCCTGGTGGATTCCAGTACCCGTGCGTTGTACCCATGTGAGCAACACCGCGGGTCTGGGCGTAGCCTGTGAGTTGTACCGCTATATGAGCGGCACCGTGGGTCAGCGTTGCCTGTGATTGATACCCACTATGTGAGGAACACCACGGGAATACCGGCGCCCGTGACTAGTACACTAGGTGAGGAACGTTACCGGTTTGCGTTGGCTATGAGTGTGTGCCATTGTGTGAGAAACACCATAGGTCTGCGTTCCCTGTACGAATTGCAATACTTGTGAGTAGTACCATCTTGTGTGGACCACCGTGAGTCTTCGCTACTTTTGGTCAGTACCCCAAAATGACAAATACCATGGTTCTACTTTACTCGCGACATGTACCATTCTGTGGGGCCTTAGACGTGAATTTAGCACCCCTTCAGACATCAAGCATCATTGTGCTTTATAAATGGTCCCTTGGTCAGTAATGCTCTAATTAACTAGGTACCTTCTTTTTGAGTCTGATCCACTGTTTTTTTTTTGTAGGGTTCATGTCCATCCATTCATTCTTCATGGCATTTTTTATTTTATTTTAGTCAGTGGATGAATTTGAATTTGAATTTTTTGTTATTTCATTCCGTACCATTAGGGGCCGTTGACCTCGATGTTCGGCCCCTTTAAATAACAAGCATCATCATCATCAGAGAACTGTGGAAAACTTTAAGTTAGTGTATACAATTTGAGTTATGTCAGTTATTATTATTATTATTATTATTATTATTATTATTATTATTATTATTATTATTATTATTATTATTATTATTATTATTACTATTATTCGGTACGTAATTTTTATACTGTAACTAAATTAGGAAGTACTGGTGAACCGGAGATGCAATAGGAACTGTGGCTCTAATGTACCGTGAAGCGGATTACTGTATCGATTCAGTAACGTGAACAGAATCACATGAATCGATTCAGTAAATGAATGGATTATCCCATCATTATTCTCCAGAGGTGGAAGACCCGTTCATAGTCATCCAAAGCAATTAAACTCACGTTCTTCCTAGCATGCATATACAGCGAACTATGTGGATATTTCTAAGTTATGAATATGGAAATAAATTATCTTCCGATCCATCTAAATATATAAATGCGGATTTACTATGATTTTCCATCTGTCTACAACTCCTACTACCACGCTGTATGTCGATCATAATAATAATAATAATAAGAAGAAGAAGAAGAAGAAGAAGAAGAAGAAGAAGAATAACACATACGTAATTGTATTTGTTTTACGTCCAACTATGTGCTATTGACGGGTTTTGGAGATGCCATGGTCCCGGAATTTAATTCTTCAGAGCTGATAAACGGATCAGTGTGCAATACATTACTCGCGAATTTAATACTGGTTAACAACCAAGTGTGAGCAGTGATACCCTACAGGGATTAAATAAAGTAACCACCGTTCCAGTTCGGAACCACTGCTCACCGCATGTCATAAGGTACAGAGAATGACACTGTCACAGTAACACCACCATTGAACTCTCAAAGCACCGAGCTCGATAGCTGAAGTAGCTTAATTGCGGCCAGTATCCAGTATTCGGGGGATAGTGGGTTCGAACCCTAGTGTCGGCAGCCCTGAAGATGGTTTTCCGTTGTTTCCTATTTTTACACCTGTACCTTGATTAAGGCCACGGACGCTTCGTTCCCACTACTAGCTCTTTCCTATCCCATCGTCGCCATAAGACCTTTCTGTGTCGGTGCGACGTAAAGCAGCTTGCAAAAAAAAAAAAAAAAAAAAAAAAAACACCACCTAAGGCATAGAGAAAGATCGCCTGGAAAATTGAGTCGTGGTGCCAGTTTGTACACGCCTATGGTAGGCTACAAGTGCGTCACCGAACACTCGAGGCAATGGTTTCTCTTTATTAGCAGGGTACATTTAAGGCTGGAAACAACAGTATCATCATTTGGGGTCTGTTCACGTGCGACTAAATGGAATGCATCTGACAACGTCTCTCACCGGCGACGATACAGGGACCTGCTGTCAGATCATGCTCACTCATTTGTTCACCTCAGGCACACTGCAGGAGACCTGTAGGCACGGTAAGACAATGCACCGGCCAGTCGTTCCCGAATTGTTGTTAATTAGTTCAATGAACATTCCATGAAATTGAAGATGCTGCCTGGACCTCAATGCTACTGAGTACGTCTAGGATGCTGTCGAGAGAGATGTGCGCGCCGTTGACCCTGCTCCGAACAATCTCTGTGCATTAAGTGTGGCTGTGCAGTGGTCATGACCTCCCAGGCTTCCGGTATCGTTTAAAGTCCCTCTCACGCCACATTTCCATCGTCATCGAGGTGAAAGCCGGTGCTACACGCAACTAGCTAGGCATCTCTAATTCAATTGATCATCAGTGTACTGCACATCTAATGAGTTCCGAGATATGAATACACTAGGAGATCTTGGTGTAGAAACTTATCGGCCATACGTTACCAGTCTGGAGACTGGTTGGATCCCCGAATGGCACCACCGGTTATAGGAAGTTAGAAAGGAGGTTATAGGAAGGCCTGCACCAAAAGAAAGATGCAAAAAGTACTTCATCTATGAATAAATAGCTGCAAGCATGATATGAGGGCAAAGGGTTCATACTGTATTGGGTGAGAAAATTATTAGTTTGAGGCGAGTATTAGTCTACCTATACTTAATGGCTAACACCTTGTATTTGAAACTTACATGAAAAAATTCGTCCATCTCTTTACCGTGAAGGTTCTCGTTTAGTCATATTTATACGCACAACGTAAGTCTCGTCAGTCCCAAACCAGGCCCAAACTACAACCATCTGCGAGCGCTCAGTTTCACGTAGTTATATACTCGGTTGCTTTCATTCATATGGTGCAACGTGTGTGTCGTATAAAAGTTCCTCGTCTTTTACACCTCTTTCTCTCAAATGGTAAGAGAAAATGTTACAGATGCACTAAAGAATGATTCTCATGGCTGAAGGGCTTCATTTGCTAACATTAAAATGATCGCCGGGTTGAGTGGCTCAGACAGTTGAGGCACTGGCCTTGTGAACCAACCCAACTTGGCAGGTTCGATCCTGGTTCAGTCCGGAGGTATTTGAAAGTGCTCAAATACGTCAGACTCGTACAGTTGATATACTGGCACGTAAGAGAACTCCTGGGAGACAGAATTCGGGCACCATGACGTGTCCGAAAACCATGAAAATATAGTTAGTGAGGCGTAGAAAATTATTATTATTAATATTACTACTATTATTCCTTTCGATAGGAAACACCCCAACACTGTCACCCACACGCCACCTAATTTCATTATGGGCACTGCAGAGGTTGGCATAATATATCTCTCGCTGTACCAAAATGCCTCCCATCTGATTGCGTGATTCATCACTCCAAATTACGCTACTCCAATCGTTCACTGAACAGTGGCCGTGCTCTTTACACAACCATACGCAACACTTAGAGTTTATAGGAAAAATTTGCGGTCTATGGATTGGTGTCTGAGCCGTGAAAACCAGTCCTCGTATATCTTGCGGCTCAACCGCATTGCTAACTGCACAATTAGTGGCACCGTGGAGTTCAAGGGTGATGGCATCGCACGATGTCATGTGACTTTCCCGGTATTACCATCTTCAGTAGTCCACGGTCCATATCGGTCAACACACGTGGCTTATCTGGTCGTGGTTTTGTTATGGTTATGTCTTCCCGTTTCCACTTCACAATCACGTCGTCAACATTTGACTTGGGCAACTCGAAATGGGAGGAAATTGCCCTGACTGATCACTTACTGTTGTTGTAACTACTGCAATATCGCGTTGAGTTTCGAAGTCACTAAGTTCCCCTGCTCCACCCTTTCTGCAGGCACATGGAAACACTGAAAAATATTGAACACTTAATCGCTTTTTGTAGAAGCAATGGTGGTCACAGTGACATCTAGAAACTAGTCTACGTGTACAGTGAGAAGTCCGGATACTTTTGATTAGATAGTTCGGCTGAAACAAGGAATCGTGACCCGGAACTTTTAATAAACGATAGTCAAATAAACTTGATGGATTCTGGATTCTAGCGAGGGTGGTCACAAGTCACGGTGTTCCGTATACAATTCGACGTACAAGTTCCCATACCCTACAAGAGGCGCATAGGTCGATATTTCCCCATTTAGAATATTTACCTGATGACACAGCGATGCTTTAAGAATGCCAGTTGTTTATCAAGGAGAGTATAAACTGCTTTATGACTCCAACATAGCTATCGATTGAAGTACCGTGGGCTGCGATAAAAGATAGGCTGTCAACTGGGAGAACACTTTTGACGTAGCCGTAAATTTTTTAGTGTTCGTCTACTCGCCTTGCGGATGAGTAAAAATTAATTTTAAAACTCTCACTTCCCGACAAACGAAGTAGCTCATCAAATGGTTTTACTTTATGTGACATTAAACTTAACAGCAAGTTCCGAAATTGCCCTGCGATTCAGTAAATGCACAATGAAAATAAGACACCTTCAAAAGATGTAATTTTTCACACACCAGAAAACAATAAACAATACTGACTAGATTTTTTCCTGAATATGCCTAATTTAAAATTGCATCAAACACATTACAAAGCACAGTTCCTACAAATAGGTAAGATATTCGCGAAATAATGCTTTCTATAGTTCCAAATTAAAGTTTTTCTTGAAATATCAGTATACTGTATATGACTTCTTGCTACGATTTTAAAATTGTTATTGCCTTTCTAACATTGGTTTATTTAATTTCATGTACTCTTAGTTGACCAATGCGGGTAGGTTCGGAGGTTTCGCTTTTTGAGATTTCTCTTCTATTAGAGTTACACATAAAGCTTGTTCCACATGCTTTCGCCACAGTACTTTAAACATGCTGTAAAACAGTTATGACAAGCTCAAGTACCGCCAGAAGATATATAGGGCAAGTGCAAAAGCTTAGAGCAGAGTCACAACAATAGGTTCACCGAGTAGACAAAGTATAGTATTGCAGCAGGTGCGCTTTTGTTGATGAACACGTGGCTATATCCGAATTTAATCTTTTACTCCCTTCCAAATGTTTGTAATCAATAAATGCAATCATAGGATAACGAGATATAGGACAACAAATATTACGAGATATAATTATTTAAGTATATGATGAATTTAAATACCTAATTATAATAAACGTAAACGACATCATCTGTCGTGCGTTAAAACGAAGCACTAAAATAAATACTGATCACTTCTATGTTACAATTGTAATTATTATTATAACAATGCACATTTTATTTAGTGCGTGAAACTGACGTTGAAAGCACAGTGTTGGCCTTCACACACTATCATCTCACAGCTGTTGTGGCGAGAGGAATGACCGTCGAGATCTGAGGACAGAGGCTCGATGCAGAACGAGAGCGGAATGCATCATATACCAATGAGCTCCAACAGAGCGAGCGGAAAATATCGTACTACCTCCACGAATAAAGTGAACGAGTGGTGTTTAGTATTTTCTGGTTTAAGTGAATTCATGTACTGTTTCAAGTTGAACACAAAAGTTGGGATATCTTATTTTGGGCTGGAAGAGTCGATGAAGTCCACTGCTAATCATAGGGGAGTGCCATAGCAGGTGTTGGTTTGTACTCGGGAATTACGTAAGAACGGGATCCCAATAGAATAGTAGGCAATTCTTCAACCCAGTTGTATGAAAGTCGAGCTCGTAATCTTGTCCTTAGACTCCTGTGCCACCGCTCTATTTTACCGTTAGCTGCAGGGTGGTAAGCAGTCGTCTTCATATGCTGCATGCTTAGTAACATGGTGAGATGCGTGTAAAGTTGGCAGCCGAAATTTCTTCCTCGATCAGTTGTAGGCCTAATACACTTAGGGATACTAAAACGAGCAATCCATAATGATAACAGTGTCTTGGCATTAGTTTCTGCGTCAATGTCGAGAGGCGTAGTTTTTTTTACAAGTTTCTTTACTGGGAGGTTTTATGGCGACGATGGGTTAGGAAAGGGTTAGGAGTAGGAATGAAGCGTCCATGGCCTTCATTAAGGTAGGGCGCCAGCTTTTGCCTGCTGTGAAAATGAGAAACAACGGAAAGCCATATTCAGGGCTGCTGATAGTGATTTTCGAACCCACTATCTCCCGAGTGCAAGCTCACAGCTGCGCGCCCCTAACCAACTCGCCAACTCGCTCGGTGAGGCGTAGTTCTGCCAATGTACTGGGCCGAGGGAAGTCGACAATACTGTCTTTACTCACTCAGTCACCTAGAAGTGATACTTCCTTTCCACCAAGAATGCATTTCGACGAATTAATGGCGATATTGTGTTGTATCAGACAAACGAACAGTTTCTGGAGGTGTTCAGAATGTTCATCTTATGATTCGGAGGCTGCAGGAATATCATCCGTGTAAAAGTACACAAAGGGCAGATCACTGAAAATACTGTGCTTGTAACGCTGGAAAGTTTGTGCTGCGTTGCGTAGTACGAATGGCATATTTACAAATTCAAAAATACCCAATGGGGTGATGACTGCTGTCTTCGGAATATCTTCAGGTGCAAGAGGAATATGGTGGTAGGCACGGATGAGATCCACCTTGGAGAATACCTTCTTCCCATTAAGTTGACAGTTAAAATCTTATAGATGAGGAAGGGGATAGTGGTCCGGTACTACAATAGCAATTAATGCCCGATAGTCACCGCAAGGTCGCCACGATTCATCCTTCTTCGGAGCTTAGTGAAGAGTGCTAGACCAACAACTTTTGGAAGATCTACACATTCTTAGGTTGATCATTTCTTAAAACTCAAGTTGTGCTTGTGGCAGTTTATCATGTGATAATCTTCAAGTTCGCACGTACAGTGGTGGTGCTGTTGTGTTTATGGTGTGATGCAGGTTGGTTAAAATTGTACTTTATACTGAATAGATTGGGGTGTTTTCTTAAGAAGTCCTCGAATTTGTTATGTGGGTTTTTGGTGGGTACTGAAAGTTGATCCTGATAGGTTAAGACACCCCTGACGGAGATAAGAGTTTCTCTGTGGAACAGCCGTTTGGATTGATCGTCTACAGAAGCCCGAAATACTCGAAGAAATCAGCGCCAATAATGGGATTATTAACATCTTCTCGGATATAAAGCTAAGTAAATCTCTTTCTTAAACCTAAATTAAACTGTATTTTGGTGCCATTAACCGCGAAAAGTTGTCTCTTATTAATATTCTTTCGTTCTGACTGTGTTGGAGATATGACTGGAACGTCTCCTCCAGAATTGACTAGAAAATATTTAGTACTGCTGTCAATTACGAACAGTTAGATGGCGTGATATCCGGGCCGTTACATCTCGTGTCGCGTTGAGTGATAGGCCTCCAGGTTTTCCGATGTTGTGTCACTAGGGATCCGTGCAGAGACCTGTCGTCTAAATAATTCCGAGTCTCAAAATGTCCCAGTTTCAAAATATCCGAATTCCAGAAGATAGTTTAACAAGCCAGTTTGCCACCTGCACGACGAGTCTCAAATTATACGAATTTACATTGGTGACACTGTTTCAAAACAACCTGCATGTATACAGTATTATAAAAAATAAGCATTAAGTAGTGCAAAAAGGTTCACTGTTATCAAAAGCTGGGAATGCGTTCCCTCTTCTAAAAATGGTACCTTAATATTGAGGCATGCCTGCCGTACAGCCTCGCACAAACATATGCTAAATTTCTTTACAATACACAATGACTGTTGTGTTGTGTGTGGCATTGGCATATGTGGCATTGGCATATGTTCTTGTACGTTAATATTTTTTAATTAACTTGCAATCCTGTAAATTAAATTATAGTTATAGGTTCAATGAGACTGTTATATGTTGTAGGTTTTGTGAGTTATTGTATTTCACATATTTATCTATAGAACAGACATGCATGCACGGATTATCATTACACTGAGGCAGGAACTAGCACTGTGTATTAAACTTAACGTTACTACGACGAATATAAATAGTGCATGTTTATGTGCTAAGTATCATTAGCATTATAAATAACGTGCTTACATCATATGTATTTCTAATCATTGGATTTGTATATGTCAGAAAAACAATTACTATATTATCCATTTTATTATTATTATATGGAAATTCCGTGGCTCACAGAGCTGTAAGGAGTTGGCGGTGTGAATGGGAGGACAAAGAAATGACCAGAGATAAGTTAAGGCAAAATGTTTTGAAATTTTTTTCTGTCCTCTTTCATTTTTGCTAGATAGAAAATTTGAATAAACAACATAATAATGAGCTCATCAGCTTCCACAGCAACAATGACTTAAAGTCCAAAATCAGATACAAAATTAGAGAGAATTTTCAACGTGATAATATACAAGTGGTTGAGAATTATAGCCCCAAATAGATACACTATTTATAAGAGCATGTTTGCTCCACTCACAGTTGTAATCGAGCTAGCGAAGCGAGAGGTTGTATTGTGCAGTGAGTGCTGAGTGAGAAGTATGAATATTGCTTTAGAGCAATATCGCGCGGCCATAGGTCGATGGCACGGGCGAGTGAAGTGTGTGTGTACGCCAAGTGATAAGGTGCATTTAAGAAAATCTGGGCTTGAGGGAACTATGATGGTAGCAGCAGTGGTGGCAATTCTTCTGATAATAGGAGGCATAGAAATGAACCCTGGACCAACGGGTTCATTGAGCTGGGAGGACATAGATAAGATTAGGGAAATAGTCAGAGATGCTTGCCAGTTTGAGCAAACGAGGGAGTTAATTCGCGAGCTGAGAAATGACATGACAGAAATGAAAGACTGCATAAAAGAAGAGAGAAGAATTATGACAGAAAAGGTGGTGGAAAACTCTAGGGAAATAGAATTATTGAAGTCGAATATGAAGGAGATTGAAGGAGAAACTGATAAATTAAAGTGGCAACTGAAAATGACTATCCAGGACGCAAAGAGGAAAAATATTTTCATATACGGCATTCCAGAGAAGGAAAAGGAGGATTCGAATGATCTAACGAATAAAGTGTTGGATATTATAAATAACCATATCAAGATGAATTGTAAAGAAGAAGATATTGATGAAATATATAGGCTGGGGAGAGTCAAAGGGAAAAGACCTATTAACGTTAAGTTGATTTCTGCTTTGAAGGCGAACAAAATTATCCTCAATGGGAAGAACTTGAAAGGAGAAAGGATTTGGGTAAGAAGAGATATGGATAAAGAGACAATCATGGAACAGAGAGTCTTGCGATTTCACCTAGTAAAAGCTAGGAACTATGGACTAAAAGCATACATAAGAGGCAAACGTCTTATAGTAGGTGACGGTAACTGGTCGCGTATCTGGTCAATTGCACAGCTACGAGAAATGGATATAAGAGCATGTTTGCTCCACTAATTTACATAACCTAGGAGTGTGAGCTCCAAAAGTTAATATAGTCCAACCTCTCAGAGGCACACGTTTCTTACAAGATTATGCCTGACAAACTTCAAATAATATATTTACAGTCACTTATGCTCAACAGTTTGTTATACATTGATTTTTAAACAATTACAAAGTAAACAGGGGCAATGTGTGCCCATTATAAATGGCTTTAATGTATAAAGGAAAGGTTTAACATGATCGCCTATGAACAAAAGGCTAGGAGGCGAAACACGCGCACTACTTCTAGAAAAAACTCTTAAAACCCTAAGTGGGCTTATGGCCCGAAGTTGCAGAGGCTAGGCCTATTCTACAGAGGGGTGACTAAACGAGAAATATTAAATGCCAAAAGTGTGTTAAGATTTTAAAGGTTTGGAAAATATTAATCAACAGAGGAAGATCACTCTTTGTTTCCTTAGTTCACATGTTTCCCAGCAGGTTTTTAAACAGAGTGCTCAGACCTGCCGAAATCTACATTTAAACCGTGAAATTAGAACTTAACATAAAATAAAATAGGTTTGAAACCTTCCCGTCAAGTTATCTGCCGGAGCTATCACCCGTTTAGAAAATCTGCCAATATTTTTTATGGGCCTTCCTAATGCTGACCTACGTCCCCTGACCCCGAATAACACGCCGCACTCACTAAACTGAAGTGGCGAAGATGACGACACAGCCCAAAAGTGCCCAGCTTTTATAGCATTTCGAGGGGAAGTTTTCAGAACTCTTTAGATAGACTGGATACCTGTACACACCCCCAATTTTAAATTGCTAGAGAAAATATTACCACAATTTTTATTGGTTGGTAACTAAGGAAGAAGGAAGCAGTAGGAGTGCTAACAACTTCGATACATGAACAAAACAATCTTCAGAAACTAACGTTAGCCAACTTTGAAAATTTACTTTCCCTTTAGAATTGTCCTTAGTCTTGCCAGAGTTTTCATTGGGAAGTGTAGTTCTTTGAAGGAATGCCAGCTTTATAATCTCTTTCCTTGATTTATAATCATCTACCAGACCTATTGGGGAGAGCTCACTGGGTATGACCCCATCAGCGCAACTCAACCCATCGCGCAGCAGACCTGAGAGAACCAGCCTTGGGATTCCTTTTTTAAATCTTGTTATGCTCGACTCGTGTCTCCTAAGACTGAAAAACTTCACGTTTTAAGGGGACTTAACATCTCGGGGGAGAATGTTTTGGAGGGGGAGAAATGGCACTCTGTCACCCTAAGATTATTTGGGGGGGGGGGGGTAGAGCAGAAAAGGTAAAGGCTTCCACTATCCGCATCCTCGGCACTTAATGGGGTACAGTGGTTAGCTGTACGCCCGGGCGCCTTTGCCCCCAGGAATTAACCTGGTACTCGATTTTGGTGTAAGCTGAGTGAACCTCAGGGCCATGTGCACCTCCGGAAGTGGAAATCTCGTTTCTTAAATTTTACAGCTTCATCACGGGGATTCGAGCCCACGTCCTTCCGGGCGAACCGCCTTTACTGTCTCGGCCAGGCAGCCCCTCAATCACTTGTTGAATACCATCATTTAAACTTTATAAGGAATATTTCCGGTTCATATCCGACCCATGTTCAAAGGCACTCACCTTACGAGATACCTCGCCGCCGAAACCAGTCATACTCTAATGGACTTCCAGCACTATGCATCATTACCCGATGTTGAAGTTTCCTTGAAACAAACTGCGATAGAGCTGAAGCATGGCTTCCTTGCAAGTTTTCCGTAGTGCAGACCATTCCAAATCAGCGTTTGAAGGCTATCGAGCCCTGAGGTAGCCGCGTGTCTGCCCTGGGTGGACTTTCATGACTCTCTGTCACTGTGGCCTTGAGAAAGGAGAGCGGAGATTATTGTTTTAAGAGGAAGCATTCTCTGTGGGTAGCCTCCGTGGCTCAGGCGGCAGCGCACCGGCCTCTCACTGCTGGGTTCCGTGGTTCAAATCCTGGTCACCCCATGCGAGATTTGTGCTGGACAAAGCGGAGGCGAGACAGGTTTTTCTCCAGATACTCCGGTTTTCCCTGTCATCTTTTATTCCAGCAACACTCTCCCATACCATTTCATTTCATCTGTCATTCGTTAATAATTGCCCCAGTGGAATGCGACAGGCTCCGGCAGCCGGCACAATTCCTATCCTCGTCGCTAGATGGGGGCTTCATTCATTCCATTCCTGATCTGGTCGAATGACAGGAAACAGACTGTGGATTTTCATTTTCATCCTCTGTGTCTTTGAGAACGAGAACGCTGGGTTTCTGAGCTTGCCCCATTAGCCTATATTACACACCATTTCAGTGCTTTAAATACTTCTTAACAGGGCAAAAATATGTTGATTGTTACCAATCACGGATATGATGAGAGAAGGGCGACTAAGACATCACGAACACATTCTTTGAGTCGCATGGAAAATTTCAACGATGGAAGTAGAAGGAAAATGCTCTGCAAGATGTCCGAGGCAGCGCTAGCTGGAAATATCTGCACGAAGATCCGAACCTTGCTCGTTTACACCCTGAGGAAGCGTACGATTGCATCCGAGTCACGAGAGAAAGCCAAGCCAAACAACAATAACTACTACTAGTACCGCTACTATTGCTACTATACCGGGCGAGTTGGCCGTGCGGTTAGGGGTGCGCAGCTGTGAACTTGCAACCGGGAGATAGTGGGTTCGAACCTCAATGTCGGCAGCCCTGAAGATGGTTTTCCGTGGTTTCCTATTTTCACTCAGGCAAATGCTGGGGCTGTACCGTAATTAAGGCCACGGCCGATGCCTTCCCACTCCACGCCCTTTCCTATCCTATAGTCACCATAAGACTCTCTGTGTTGGTGCGACGTAAAACAAATTCTAAAAATATAATAAACTACTACTACGTTGTTTTCATTCGGTCCATGAAGGCTCCGTCTCCCGAATGCAGAGGTGTAGAGCCACGGTGGAGCCGTGGCCACTCATCCTCTGCTCGGTTGGTCGGTCGGAGTGCAGAGCTGTTGGACCACGGACCAGCCGTAGCCACTTGCAGGCCGAAACCTACACTGCAACCACAGATCAAAATCCTGACTACTACTACTGCTAAAATGTTTTCATTCCTCCCCTGAAGGAGGGGGGGCGGGCTCTTAGACGGTGACGCCGTCTCTCAGGCCGGGAGATTTGTTACGGTGAAGACGGAGAAGGAGATGGTCAGAGAAGGTGAGGGGGTTAGCGGCCGTAGCCTATACTAGGAACTGTCCCGGCATTCGCCTTAATGCAGGAGAATGGAAAACCACGGAAAACAAATATCAGGATAGCCGGCGATGCGGACCGGCCGTGAGGTCCAGTCATTTCGCGTCTCCCGAATACAGAAACGTAGAGCTACGGTAGAACCGTGGCCAATCCTCTTCTGCTCGGTTGGCCAGTCAGAGTGCAGAGCTGTTGGACCACGGACCATCCGTAGTCACTAGTGGGCCGAGACCCACTCTGCATCTACCTACCATGAGCCTTAAAGCCAGATCTCGCCACATCGTGGATCAAACGCTGATGAAGTTGTGTAGTAATAGTAGTAGTCTGGTGGTGGTGGTAGTAGGTTCAAGATCCAAAGGAAAGCTGTTCGATTTGTTCTGGGCTATTTCAAACAAACGAGAAGCGTTACGAAAATGATGCAAACTTTGGTCAAGGAAGACTTGGAAGTAAGGAGACGAAGAGTTCGACTAAGTGGACTGTTCCTAGCTGTCAATGGAGATGGCTTGGAATGACATTGGTAGACCAATAAGCTTGAGTGGAGTTTTTAAAAGTAGGAGAGATTATAATCTGAAGATAAAATTGGAATTCAAGAGGACAAATTGCAGAAAATACTCGTTGATGGGAAGAGGTGTTAGGCATTGAAATAATTTATCAAGGGAGATGTTTGTTAAATTTTCGACTTCTTTGATGTCATTTAAGAATAACTAGGTTAACAAATGCTGGGGAATCTGTCACGTAGGCGGCAATCCTAAATGCAGATCATTGAGTGATTGATTATTATTATTAGTAGTAGACTCATAGACGGTTCGTTCTTATAATTACAACCTTTCCGAGGAAAATGATTGTATCTAATATTAGTCATTATTCTCCCGTGCAGTTTTAATTATTTCTATTCTTCATGTACGTTAGTAGGCTAAGAATTCGATTTCAGAAAGAGTGACTGATTTATTTCGAGAATTTCAGCAATCCAATATTGCTTGTATTTTCCATCTAGATATGCGTTTTGTGCTATCTATAATGAGATTAAATGAAACACCGCTGACGTGATGAGTTTAAAGAACCTTATTGAGCGGTCCGCCTCTGTGGTGTAGTGGTTAGCGTGATTAGCTGCCACCCCCGGAGGTCCGGGTTCGATTACCGGCTCTGCCACGAAATTTTAGAAGTGGTACGAGGGCATGAACGGGGTCTACTCAGCCTCGGGAGGTCAGCTGAGTAGAGGTGGGTTCGATTCCCACCTCAGCCATCCTGGAAGTGGTTTTCTGTGGTTTCCCACTTCTCCTCCAGGCAAATGCCGGGATGGTACCTAACGTAAGGCCACGGCCGCTTCCTTCCCTCTTCCTTGCCTTTCCCATCCAATCTTCCCATTCCTCCACAAAGCCCCTGTTCAGCATAGCAGGTGAGGCCGCCTGGGCGAGGTACTGGTCATTCTCCTCAGTTGTATCCCCCGACCCAGAGTCTGAATCTCCAAACCACTGCCCTTGAGTCGGTAGAGGTGGGATCCCTTGCTGAGTCCGAGGGAAAAACCGATTAGGAAGAAGAAGATCTTATTGAGCGGAGGTCAGTTTAATGAAAAGAAACTTCGCACATCTCGGACAGGAACGATTCAAGTTCAAGTCTAAGGTGCATCCACCTTCTCCACTCGTATAATGAAATGGAACCTCCCACACCTCGTACCGGAAGGATTCAATTTCAAGTGTAACTACCTGCTCTACTCGTAATACTTCATGAATCACCTACAGTTTACTGTTTCTTTTGATCACTTTATAATTATTATTTTATTCCCATGCATCCAGTACATTATCCGGTTGCAAGAGAATATCACTCCACTTTGATCGATTCTTATTTGTACCGGGCGAGTTGGCCGTGCGGTTAGGGGCGGGTGGCTGTGAGCTTGCATCCGGGAGATAGTGGGTTCGAATCCCGCTATTCGGCAGCCCTGAAGATGGATTTCCGTGGTTTCACATTTTCACACCAGGCAAATGGTGGGTCTGTACCTTAATTAAGGCCACGGCCGCTTACTTCCAACTCCTAGGCCTTTCCTATACCATCGTCGCCATAAGACCTATCTGTATCGGTGCGGCGTAAAGCCAATGACAAAAAATATCTTATACGTATATTAATAATATTTTGTACGATAAATTCTATATTTGATCGAGACCCGACGCACTCTAGTTTGGCATTATCTGACATGTTATTCTGTCCTAAATGTGTTAATCCATCCTCATTTATTGATGAGGTTATATATTTGATGACATGTATGTAAGAATATTATTTGGTGTGATTTTAAAATGTTATTTCTGATACGTTTGTTTCCAAATTACATGGAATAGATGTGACTGCTAACGGCATTCTCTTTGATGTTACCTTTGTCACATAAAACCACTCGCAGTAATGACCACATTGTACATCTATATGACAACATTTACTGTGCGATATATGTCAAGATAGAAACATTTGAACCGACGCTAGGGCTTTATGAAAATAGCCTGCAGTATTATTTTCAATATCCTATTCTTCTGTATTTTTATACTATTGATAATTTCTCGGATAGCATTAAAGGATATGTCATTCCATTTGATAATTCATTTCCCTCAGATATATATGATATCAGCAATACGCTGCTTTGCATATTCCAAACCTTGTACACTGTACAAATAATAGGACAAGAAATGCTATCCAGAAAATTGTTCATGTGATTCATTCAGTGCCCATTATACGGAATAGCAGTTGATTCTCCAAGTGGCAATCGTAAATTATTTGTTGACATTGTGTGTCGAATTCACTGGTGCTGTCGGTTAGATGATGCGGTTCTGTTCTTAAGCGGGGAGACCAAGCTTTAACACAGGTAAAATAGGCCAATATTCATTCGATTATTATATATGCTACAAACATAGTTGACAAATGCTGCACATAACCCAGTATTGGCATGCTTCAGAGCAATCAGAAGCAACTTCAATAATGTCAAAATTCTAATTACAACATTTCAAAATAAAATGTTCAAAATTTCCCGCCTTTTTAACGGTTTCCTTCATAACTCCCCTACTGTTTCACGGATAATTATGAATTTTTCAGAGTTTCCTCCCATAGTGTTGTACTACAATCTGCACCTCATTCCGATCAATGGGATTGAAATTCGATTTTATATAACACATTTATTTTAAAAAATATTAATATTTTCTGGTGCTCGGAATAAAAACCCAACAAAAAATCCGAATTACAGTCTATGTTAATGATTGAGGTTCATTTTGTAGCTGGAGGTTTGATACGCACTTTAAAAAAGGAAAAGTACGAAAATTCTTATAATCTTGGAACTTATAAGGGAAACAGTGATATATTGTTAAAAAGGCGGCAAATTTTGAACATTTTATTTAAAAATATTAAAATTATTAAAATTCTGACATTATTGAAGTTGCTTCCGGTTGCCAGGAAGCATGCCAAAACTGGTATATGTGCAGGAATTGTCAACAACAATTGTAGCATATTTAACAATCGAATGAACATTAACCTTCTTTTTTCTTTTGTTAAGCTGGGTCTCCCCCCTTAAGAAAACGGGCTTGATTCCACGTGAGGTCGACGGCATTCCAGGGTATTTAATTACAACTCCACCTCGTTGGTTTAGGACACGGTAATAAACCATTGTAGGACAAAATTTCTACACCTGGCGTATCATGAAATCTAAAACAATTTAACCATTCTTCTTCTTCTTCTTCCTATTATTGACAGCTAATGGTGGAACTGTTAGGAATCCAACTACTTTTCCGGCTGAGGACTCAGCAGTCTCATTGACACAATCACACACACCTTTTAAAAGTTTGACTTGCTTAGATGTGAGGTCCATTGCTGTACCTACCATTTCTCTGGGTTATAATTGTCGTGGAAGAGTGAAAGGAGCACCGACAACCTTGCGAAGCACAGGCAACCGAGCCAACGTGTATCTGAACTGGCGCAAGGCTGTCTTGGTTATCGACTACTATTCGTTGCACATGATTTGTCCCTACAAGTGCAAACGGGTTTCCATGTCATGATTATCCGAACATATTAGTCACAGCGTACTCTAGGAACTTGGTTCCTGGCCATAAGCGAAGCTTGTATATCACTGTGACGTACATGATTTGCCTGTGCTTAAAGCGAGAGCGATTGTCTTCCAAGAAATCAAATCGGATAGAAATAATTCTCAAGGGAACGTATAGCTAAACTCGTAATACGCTTAGAGACCTGTTTGTCATTCTGAACGTAGCCTATAATATTTTATTCAAATATTGGTCCTGACGACGAAAATAGCTGAGATTATAATGACATTTCTTACAAAATATCTCTTCGTGACGGAATGAATAGCCTATGATTACCTCATTCACCCTCATTGATTACATTTATATTTCTTCTGCTTGCAAGGTTGAACATTTACGACGCTGAAGGTTTGATGAAAGTTTGCCAGTTCGTGTTTTTGTATTTTTCCTGAGATCCTTTCACAAGGACTACTACTATATTCTTCTTAATCCGTTTACCAACAGGCTTGGTTTTTTCCCTTAGAAGGATCACATTTCTACCGCCTCAACGGCAGTGTCCTAGAGCGTGAGATTTTGGGTCGGGGAGATAAAACTGGAGAGGAGGACCAGTGCCTCGCCCAGGCGGCCTTACCCACTATGCTGAACAGGGGCTTTGTGGAGATATGGGAAGATTGGAAGGGATAGACAACAAAGAGGGAAGGAAGCGGCCGTGGCCTTAAGTTACGTACCATCGCGGTATTTGCCTAAAGGAGAAGTGAGAAACCACGGAAAACCACTTCGAAGGATGGCTGAGGTGGGAATCTCCCCTCCCCCTCCGCCGCCCACATCTACTCAGTTGACCTCCCGAGAATGAGTGGACCCCGTTCTAGCCCTCGTACCACTTTTAAAATTTCGTGGCAGAGCCGGGAATCGAACCCGGGCCTCCGGGATTGGCAGCTAATCACACTAATCACGACACCACAGAGGTGGATACTACTATATTCACGTCTCGAGAATTTCTTTTAGAGATGCAGGGACATTGATATGATGATACTTGTTATTTTAAGGTGCCAAGCATTCATCAACTCTGATATAGCATCACTTTTTCTCATACCTCAATTAAACACATCGCACTTCAGGTACAATTTACATGATAAAAGTGAAGATTGAAATTAGAAATATTTCTTACTCCATATATAAAATATTATCTCAAATGAAAACATTCGTTGTAGGCTTTCAAGAATCCCCGAATGAACAAATAAGTAGTATGTAAACATTAAACTGAATTATAAAATTGCCCTAAACTTAAAACAGGAAGTTTGGAAATCCAGTAAGAAACTGGATGCTAGCAAACTTATTTTCACATAAATCATAGGCTATATAAGTGATTCTAAATACTAAAGTTTCCAAATCTCCATGAATACTCATGAATTCAAGCTAAAATGAAACTTTTTTTGATATTTGTTTTACGTCACACCGACACAGATAAGATAGGTCTTATGGCGACTATAGGACAGGAATGGCCTAGGAATGGAAAGGAAGCGGCCGTGGCCTTAATTAAGGTA
Source organism: Anabrus simplex (assembly GCF_040414725.1). Taxonomy (NCBI): domain Eukaryota; kingdom Metazoa; phylum Arthropoda; class Insecta; order Orthoptera; family Tettigoniidae; genus Anabrus; species Anabrus simplex. The sequence continues at coordinate 305,656,609 of NC_090265.1, read as the reverse complement.
CAGCCCCAGCATTTACCTGGTGTGAAAATGGAGAAACTACGGAAAACCCTCTTCAGGGGTGCCGACAGTAGGGTTCGAACCCACTATCTCCCGGATTCGAGCTCACAGCTGCGCGCTCCTAACCGCACGGCCAGCTCGCTCGGTAAAATGAAACATTTCACTACGAGGAATTGACATGGCAATTCTCTACATCAGCCCTGACGAAAGTGTAATCGTACGCCTAGACACTGTGTACCTAGGAATGCCACGTCCATAGCATCTGTTTAGGGATGAGGGATACCGAGGAGGAAATTAAGCTACAGTCTGATCACTATCAACATGTGAGACACAAAAGGAAACGAGTTCGACTGCCCGCCAAAACAGAAGTGTGGTTGGAAGGATTAGGAAGTATGAAAAAACATGGCGCAACAGCCCCGAAGGGCCTTGGACTACCAAGCGGCCGCCGCTCAGCCCGAACGTCTTCAGATTACGAGTTGTTGTGTTATCAGCATGTCGGGTCCTCTTGGCCGTTATTCTTGGCTTTCTAGACCGGAACCGCTATCTCACCGTCAGATAGCTCCTCAGTTGTAATAATGTAGGCTGAGTGGACCTCAAACCAACCCTCAGAATCAGGTAAAAAAAAAACCTGTTCTTGCCGGGAATCGAACCTCCGGGTTAGAGGCAGGCACCCTGCCCCACACCGCGGAGCCGGGGATTAGGAAATATAGCGAGTCAACATGTAATCGGGGGTCACATTTTTGCCATGTGTCCTCTACGTAATAGACAATTGAGTTACTGTTATAGTGTAGTTCGAAAATCTAGTGACACTGTAAAATGTGATGGTGAAGAATCAAGAAAGCTTTCAGTTTAAGTGACTGTTGGTATCATGAAAATAGTCTAGTTTATACTGAATTCGAATCACAATGACGTGACTTCTCATTTCAAAAATCTCACCTACGTCGACGAAATTCGATACACGGCCACCTTCGTGAGGTACCAGAGACGGCGTAACTTAGCTATTTTGCCAATCATTTCTGATAGTGTTTGCCTCTTCTGTTAATATGTTTTATAAGAAGAAGCACGGTGGTAAAGAAATCATCGTATTCCAAGCTTTTGGGTATTTTAAATCATAACCCGCAAGCTTGGATGGCAATGTAAAGTCGTGTTTTTAAATAAAAAGACGGGTTGGTTGAAATAAATAAATTGAAATTCTAAAGTAAGCACCAAAAAGAGAAGGGAAGGTTACTTAAATATGCTACCAACAACATATGACCCTAACCAACATTCTTATATCTTCTGTCATCGAATTCTAATACGAGACTGTGCACATATCAGTTTCATATAAATAGTGTTATAAGAATGCTTAACCTTGCAGCGATATGCGAGACATTTTATCGACGTTCTCGAACGGTTCCCATCTCCGAGAAAACTTTTAAATTCCAGTAATTATTCTCTTGAGCTCTTTAATTTTCTCTAATTGCCACTTTAAACGAACCACCCCTCCTTCTCGTATATTAATTGCTGTCGAAGTAATTGCACTTTAATTAACACAGCTTTCATACTGCTTTTATTGCATCGCAGTATTTACCTGCAAACTCCCTGAAGTAATATCTACAGTAAGAAGCTCATGCTGAAGTTTATTGGACTCTAACCCTCTCAGGGGTGTGACTCAAAGATTCTGTGCACTTTGTACGGTATTTATTCTGTTTTCTTGTACTTGCAAAAATGTACCATTTGACTTTTTAAGTGTCCACCTCTGTGGTGTGATTAGCTGCCATACCCGGAGGCTCGGGTTCAATTCCCGGCTCTGCCACGAAATTTGAAAGTAGTACGAGGGTTGGAACGGGGTCCACTCAGCATCGGGAAGTCAACTGAGTAAAGGGGGTTTCGATTCCCGCCTCAGTCATACTCGAAGTGCCTGGGCGAGATATTGGTCATCCTCCCCTATTGTATCCCCCGACCCGCTCAAGCTCCAGGACACTGCCCTTGAGGCAGTAGAGGTGGGATCCCTCGCTGAGTCCGAGGGAAAACCGACCCTGGAGGGTAAACAGATAAAAAAGGAGAAGAAGAAAAAGAAGGAGGAAGAGAAGAGAAGAAGAATAAGAAGTAGAATGAGTTGGTCGTGCGGTTAGGCGCGCGAAACTATTAGCTTGCATTCGAACCCCACTATCGGCAGTCCTGAAAATGGTTTTCTGTGGATTTCTATTTTCACACCAGGCAAATGCTCTGGATGTACCTTAACACGCTGGGCCACAACATTTAAAGAAAAAAATTCCTCTGTGGGCCGAAACTTTACGTATACTCTCTGCAAGTGGACACTCTTGTCCCCCGTGGCCTAATATGAAATCCAAAAATAGTCACCGCTGTCCACTGTGGCGCTCAATGTGTTAAAACCACGGCCGCGTCCTTCCCACTCCTATCTCGTAGTCACCATATGACATATCTGTGTCGGTGCGACGTAAAGCAACTTGTAACTGAATGGCTGAGGCGGTAGACCACTGGTCTTCTGAGGCCAGGTTGGCTGATTCCATTCCGGCTCTTTCCGATGATATTTGAAGGTGCTCAAATATGCTAGCTTCGTTTCACAATATTTACTGGAACGTAAACGATCGTCTGCAGTATGAAATTATAGCTACTCTTCGTCTCTAAATCTCGTAAAACTAGTTTCTGGACGTACAGCCAATTACAATATTTGTTTTATTGTCACTTTAACGTCTCTCGGTGGAAGAAATATTCATTGTAAATTACATCATATAAAAATCAAATTAAATGACGTGGGTGTCCAAATAAATTTTGAAAATGTGTGCCTATTTTAGTGAAAATCCACAGCCTGTTTCCAGTCATTCGATCGGTTCAAGAATGGAATGAATGAATGAATGAATGAATGAATGAATGAATGAATGAATGAATGAATGAATGAAGCCCCCATCTAGCGGCGAGGATAGAAATTGTACCACCGGGCGAGTTGGCCGTGCGCGTAGAGGCGCACGGCTGTGAGCTTGCAACCGGGAGATCGTGGGTTCGAGCCCCACTGTCGGCAGCCCTGAAGATGGTTTTCCGTGGTTTCCCATTTTCACACCAGGCAAATGCTGGGGCTGTACCTACCTTAATTAAGGCCACGGCCGCTTCCTTCCAAATCCTAGGCCTTTCCTATCCCATCGTCGCCATAAGACCTATCTGTGTCGGTGCGACGTAAAGCAACTAGAAAAAAGAAATTTTACCGGCTGCTGAAGCATGTCGCACGCCTTTGGGGCAATGATTAATGGATGACTGATGAAATGAAATTATATTGGAGAGTGTTGCTGGAATGAAATATGACTGGGAAAACCAGAGTACCCAGAGAAAAACCTGTCCCGCCTCCGATTTGTCCAGCACAAATCTCACATGGAGTGACCGGGATTTGAATCACTGATCCCAGCGGTAAAATGCCGGCGCGCTGCCGCTCAAGACACGGAGGCTATGCCTATTTTAATATCTTCGTGAAATGAACCGCAAACTACTGCTCACCTGTAGTAGTTTTACTCTTTTTTCTCTATTTTCTGCTCATTCGTCTAATTTCAGTCCGGCTCCATGGCTAAATGGTTAGCGTGCTGGCCTTTGGTCCAGGGGGTCCCAGGTTCAACTCCGGCCGGGTCGGGGATTTTAACCTTAATTGGTTAATTCCAGCGGCTTGGTAGCTCGTTGTGTGTGTGGCGTATTCAGCATTAGAAATCATCCTAGGTAGGGCCCTCATCTCCACAGACATGCAGGTCGCCTAATAGGCGGTCTACGAGGAAAAGACCTGCACCAGGCCTCTCCGGAGGCCATACGCCATTTATTTATTTATCTAATTTCAGAGCTGTAATAAGGAGTAACTTATGTATAATTTTCCTAACTTCTTTCACACAACTACTACTACTTAAATGTTTTCATTCTTCCCGTGAAAGGAGGGACGGGGGGTGCTCTTACACGGTGACGCCGTCTGTCAAGCCGAGAGATTTGTTACGGTGAAGGAGATGCTCGGAGAAGTTAAGAGGGGTTGGCGGCCGTGGCCTATACTAGGGACTGTCCCGGCATGCGCCTTAGTGCAGGTAAATGGAAGACAACCGAAAACTATTCTCAGGACAGCCGACGGTTGGGGCCAGTCGTGAGGTTCAACCCTGTCCCGTCTCCCAAATACAGACGCGTAGAGGCACGGTAGAGCAGTGGCTACCTCTCCTCTGCTCGCTTGGCCGGTCAGAGTGCAGAGCTGTTGGACCACGGACCAGCCATGGCCACTTATGGGGCGAGACCCACTCTACATCTGCCGACCTTTCACACAGTCATCATCATCATTACAAGCTTTCACCTAGTAGGTTCCGCCTACTCTCTGGCCAGGGATTTCACACAAACAGATGTTCAAATATGTTTAATTCCCCGTCGTAACTGATATGCGAGTATATACTGCATATTCTAAGAAAATATCTCTTCATCAATTGTCTTGCGTAAATTATGGAAACTCTATAAAATATATGAAAGGTACTTATCGTTTGTAAGCTTTCTTTCACTATATAGGATTTTTTTTTAAAAGTATAAAACATTGTTTATTAAGATCTGCTCAACTGCAGAGAGTTTAGATTTCCTACTCAAATCTGTTCTATCCTGCATTAAACATCAAAAGTATATAAATAAATAAATAAATAAATAAATAAATAAATAAATAAATAAATAAATAAATAAATAAATGAGCAACGGAAGACAGGCTTGAAGGTATGTCACCCTCAAACAATGCGCATGATACGGTAGATTTACAAGAGCGAAAGGAAGTGGAGAAGTTGTGGAAGAGAGTGGGCTGATGCTTTAAGGAGGAGTAATATGAGGGCCATGGGCTCTGTTCAGGGGCTGAGTTGAGGGTGGTTATCGTTGAGAATTTGGTATAAGTCACTGCAGGTAATACAGCAGAGGGAAGGTAAGGAGAAGGGAAGTGTTACAGAGGAAGGAAGGATAAGAGGAAAGGGGTACGTAGAGGAGAGGAAGGGGAAGGTGGAACAGGGTCCTGAAAGGGAGAAACGAGAGGACGAAGTGGGTTTTGCAGCCGACGGGGAAGCTAAGGGAGACCAAGAGGGCAGGGTATCTAATGAGGTGGGTGCGATTCAGGTTCTCATCATTGGATGACTCCCTTCTTAGGCACGTGGTAAAAGTGTGTGTGTGTGTGTGCACTCTACAAGCAACCTAATTCTTGGATATGTATGAATGCGAACTACATATTATGCAGGAATTAGCCTGACTGTTGAGCGCCATTTTTCTGAGCCCCCAATTTGGCGAGTTCGATCCCTGTTCATCCACGTAGTATTTGAAAGTGCTCAGATACGCTGTGGTGGGATGTCAGCCGTGGAGGAATGTTTTTTTTTTTTTTTTTTTTTTTTTTTTTTGTACAAGTTGCTTTACATCGCATCCTCAGAGACAGGTCTTATGGTGACGATGGGGCCACAGCATTTGCCTGGTGTGAAAATGGTAAACCACGGAAATCTTCAGGGCTGCCGACCGTGGGGTTCGAACCCTCTATCTCCCAAATGTAAGTTTACAGCTGCGCGCCCTTAACTGCAAGGCCAACTCGCTCGGTGAGGAATGTATGTACTATTGCGTGTTTTTGCAGTGGTTGCTAGTGTGGTGTGTTGTTTGTACTGTACTGTATTGGGACAAACACAAATATCCAGTCACCGAATCGGAGGAATTGACCATACGCGCTTAAAAATCCCCAACATGGTCGGCAATCGAAACCGAGTTCCTTTAAACCGAGGGGTTCAACACTGAACATTCAACCAAGAAACAGGACAATATTATAATAATAATAATAATAATAATAATAATAATAATAATAATAATAATAATAATAATAATAATAATAATAATAATAATAATTATATTAATAATAATTATTAATAATAATAATAATAATAATAATAATAATTATTATTATTATTATTATTATTATTATTATTATTATTATTATTATTATTATTATTTCTCTAGCGCTTTTCTCACAACTGTGGGGTGTAGAACATGTGGATTTGTCCCTGTTTTACGGCCGGATGCCCTTCCTGACGTCAACCCCATATGGAGGGATGTAATCATGTAATCACTATTGCGTATTTCTGTGGTGGTAGGAAGTGTAGTGTGTTGTGTGAGTATGAAGAGGAAAGTGTTCCAGAATAATTAATCAAAGGTGATTAAAATCCCCGACCCGCAAGGAATCGAACCCGGGACGCTCTGAACCGAAGGCCTCAACGCTGACCATTCAGCCAAGGAGTCGGTTATTATTATTATTATTATTATTATTATTATTATTATTATTATTATTATTATTGCTGTTGTTGTTGTTCCGAGGTATCTATGGAACAGCAGAGGTAAAAGAAGGTGCGGGCTGGAATGGGTCTAACTACAAGTCCGAAAGATGAATTAAAAATTTAAATAAAGGTTATATTTTCAATAGACAACAAGATTTAACAAATTTTCACTAGGTGAAATAACAATGAAGAAAATCAGGTACAATTATCACTTTAGAAACGAAAGCACAAGTTAAGGGGTCCTTACAAATCCTGGGCTTCGAGCCCCAATTTCACAATCCTTGAGCTCTCGGCTCATAACCACAAAATACCAAAGGGGAGAAAACCCCTAATTCCATGGAGCACTTGCTCCCACCTAGTAATGTCAAGCCTCCTAGAGGCACCTTTCAAAATACCAGAAAGAGCTGACCCGCTCTCAATCTTTCGAGTCTATAAAAGGCAATACCAGACTTTACAATTAACTGCCATCAAGGCAGAACTTACAAATATAAACAGGGGTATCTCGTACCCAATCTACTGGGCCTTCACAGGAAGGAAAACAAAACGGGTTAAGTTAAAGGCCAAAAATACAAAGCTGAATGGAGGCGAGTACTTGCACTCGTACATGATAGCTTGTTAAAAACCTAAGTGGCGCCAGGCCGATTCAACAGGGGCTATTCCCACACTAGGGAGGTGACTCGTATAAGAAAATTTTAATACATTAGAAAAAAGAAGAAAATCGGTTATGAAAACGTAGTCACCTCAGATCAAAATGTAGGGGAGCTCGAGAGGGTAAGGCACTCTCTATCCCCAATTTACAGTTAAAGTAACATGAAACGTTTACATCGAAATGGAATAGGTTACATCAAAAACGGTTTCGGACCTTCCCCGAGGATTAAACTGCTGAGCTAGCAAGAAATTAAAGATGTTAAACGGCCATGCTGACTGATGAAAGAGGCGCTTCCCGCCTCCTGCTATTCTTCCATACACTAAGCTAGATGTAGTACGAGTTGCCGAGAGACCAGAAAATCAGCAGCTTTTATACCCTCGCTGAAGATTGGAGACCTTTCATGAATAATTAAGACACACCCACATGCGTTTATTGGGTAGCTTGCAGTTACACATCGACATTGGTAAAGAAAGACGCCATTGGCTGAAAATTAATGACAAAAATTTATGATTGGCTAATTTCAAAACTGGCGGAAAGAAAGATTAATATTGCCAACCCACAAATTTAAGAACAACATTTAGTAAAGAACAAACTTATGGATACAAAATATCTTCAAGAAAAGTTCCTTCACTTCGCACCAGGGTGCATGATCATAGTTTTTGGTAGAGATATCTGTGAGAGAATGTCCGCACTTCTTGATAATTAGTAAACAAAAACAATTCAAAATTAACACAGTGACATCTTCAGATAAACGGTTGAATTAATTCAGTTTTAAAGTTCAGAGTTTCAGCAGTAGAGGAGTACTTTCAAATGTGCGGCGTATAGGTGTACCAACCGGTACAATTATTATTATTATTATTATTATTATTATTATTATTATTATTATTATTATTATTATACTTAGAGTTGTATGTAGGCATATGCATGTACATATGAAAGTTCTAATTAACGTTAGAAACAATGAAGTAGAGTGTTTATAATTTTTGAATCTGAAAGAAAGATGAAAGGAACGTCGCAACTTCCACTCTGTGACACAGTGGGTGCTCCGCTCTTAGAACAACAAGCACACTACAAAGGCGTTCTGCAACATTGTTAATAATCTGTTGGTAACCTGAAACTTTGTTGATAATCTTCTTGAAGTTCGCAGTCGGCAAGTTAATAAAGTAGACACGAACTTATTGCAGCTCTTAGTAACTTCGTTCAACATCGTATATATTGTTATTGTAACAGTACGTATTAAAATCTTACGGAGTCGACAGAATTCGCACAACATGTTACAACTGAAGCTTAAGGTCTAAAATATACCCTACTAATACGTTGTTGGAAGCTCTATCACGCGTGTCAGAAACATGTAGTCACCATTCTAATGTGTGCATATCAAGTTCTCCCTCCACCTACACAAGAAGGCCTTTAACAGGTTTTCTGGTTTCCTCAGTCATAGCAGCATGTATCAACCTATATTGTTTTAGTGGATGTAAATAATCTAGAATGATATTAACTGTGAACTTTTATCCTTAACTGAGCGAGCGAGTAGGGTAAGCGGTTGCGTTACGTAGCTGAGAGATTGCTTTCGGGAGATTGTGGGTTTTAGCTCCACAGCCGGCAGCTCTGAAGATGGTTATCCGTCGCTTCCATTTTGCATACTAGGCTACGGTCGCTTCCTTCGAAGTCCTAACCCTATCGTTTCCCTAACCTGCTTGCGCTTGTGTGACGTAAAACAAGTAATTAAATTAATCATCTTTAACCACTGATATGGCCTATGAAGTACCTATACGGCAATTTTCTTTCTCTCCAACAGACTAAACACGATATGACGTACTATATTACCTTCAAACAGATCATGTCTGTCCTTGCTTTCGTTAAAAATTCTTTAAAAAGAAGCAGTATTATTTAAAACAACAGTTCTGGTAGAATTTGTTTCCTATGGAATATATTTGTATGAAAATTTTCATCTTAATACGTTAAACTCTTCAAACTTATCAGCGATATGGTTTCGAAAAGCAAATACTCTAGAGAGCGAGGAGTAAACTTATTGACATCCCACTGAACTTCCAAAACTTACTTACTCATTCTACATCATAACACCTAGTGTGCTGTAAATATCAAATAAATCGTTCCACTGATTTTAAATTATTTTAATGTACGGTAAAAGAGTGAAAATTGTTTTCGCTCAAAAATCAGAGGTAAGATTATTCTACCAAAAGTTCAAAAGATTTTCTTTGAAGTCACGTACTTCATTTGGAATCCGTGGTGTAGTATTTAAATGCTTTTTATTTATTGTGTTCCTCACACAGGTGTACTGTTCGTAACACCTTTTTATTACTGTATTAACCTTTACGATAAACATGTATAATGTACACAAAAAACTGAAGACATATACTCTCTGAAGTTCATTGTTTTAGTTCCTTAATGCTAAACAAAATTATGTCAAACACTGATCACATTTTAACTTTGGTTGTTTTTGTCTGTTCCTCAAGTAGTCCGTGGCACATTAACACCTTATACTGATCTAAGAATTAAAAAATTCAAACACTGTTACGCCATGAATTAAAACTTACATAATAATGAACCAAAACCTGTTGACATCTTCTGATTGCACTTATATGTCCATCTTTCCATCCGTATGTATTTCTGAAACGATCGTAAGTTCAGTTGTCTTGGTTCCCGTCGGTGGTTTTAATGCTCCACCGATATTGCGATGCTCAGTCCTTGGTTTCTCGCGTTGAAAACATGTTTTGTTAAATACTATACACTGAGCGGTCAATGAATTATAACCACTTCTGCGACATTGATTACATGATACCTCGATCTCACAAATGGAAGCACCGGTCATTTGATATGAGGTAAGGGCTGGCGGAAGAGTGGGGAAAATAAGCCGTCGACAAAACACGGAGAGGGTAGTATAACACTGATGATTCCGGTAGTGCGGACCAACAAATGTAGCACTATACATTCAACAATTCAATTGTAACTTTGGAGTTGACTAGATTCTTCATACAGTATCATGATGTTGCACTTCTTCCTCAAGGGTGATTATGTCTCGGAAGACGATCGTGTGTCATTATAAGTCATAAACCATATATAGAACTGAATAATAATAATAATAATAATAATAATAATAATAATAATAATAATAATAATAATAATAATAATAATAATGACTTTACTTCCCACGAACTGCTTTTATGATATTTCAGAAACGTCGGAGATGCCGGATTTTTGTCTCACAACAGTTACTTCACGTGCTGGTAAATCCACCGAAATGGGGCCGGTGTATCTGAATACCTTCTTCAAATGCCAGTAGCCGGAGTTGGGATAATCCACCTTGGGCTCAGGGAGCCACCGCTCTATCGTGTGAGCTACTGACCCTGTCTGGAGGAACGACTTACGAAGAACATAATTCTGAATTCAAGCAGATTGACTGTACCATGACCTCATGGGAAATCAACTTTATAATTACTTTCATTACGGGCATTTGTACTTCACACTATCAGATAGTTTCCTCCTCTACGGGAAAGTTGAAAGTTCTCAGATTTGGGTGTGGAACCAGCCTGTTAATACCCGCTGAACACTATCGTCTGAAAAGAAGTGATCACTTTTCTTGGATAATAATGAGTCGATAATTATTTAACTACACACGTTTTGAGTCCGTAACCCTGAAGGGATTGTGTACTACTACTACTAAAGCGTTTTCACCCTGTCCTTGAAGGTGACGGCGGGCCTCCTAGACGGTAACGCCGTCCCTCAGGCCAGGGAGATGTGATACGATGAAAGAGGTGTTCGGAGAAGGTGAGAGGGTTGGCGGCCGTGACATATACTAGGAACTGTCCCGGCATTTGCCTTAGTGCAGGAGAATGGAAAACCACCGAAACCCATTCTAAGGACAGCCGACGGTGAGGATCAGCTCTTTTCCGTCTCCCGAATACAGAGGTGTAGAGCCACGGCAGAGCCGCAGCCACCCCTCCTCTGCTCGGTGGGAGTGCAGAGCTGTCGGACTACGGACGAGCTGTGGCTACTTGTAGGCCAAAACCTTCTCTGCAACCACCGACCGGGGTTGTGTATTGATCACTGAGTGGCAGATACATGTTAGAAGTTCATTTCAAAAGGTCCCAAATCCAAAAATATTCAAAATTGAGATGATAAAGGAAAACATATGTGTGTAGGAAGCTCCATAACGTGAAAGAAAATATCGTCAAAATGGCCCAAATCTATGTCAAACAGGGCGTTGAAGATAATGTTTCATACCAATAGATGAGTATCACATCCCACAGGTGAATTGACCAAAACATAACGTGCCCATGCAGCCTATGAGGAGCCGTTTAGTTCAGATCGTTGTGTTCGATGATTTCATTTAATATTGTTTAATTAATCTGTGCCTTCACTACAAATAATTTTGATTATTTTATATTTGAATAGAGTCAGTTTTCTGATGACTGCAGTGAAATTTACGGCTTTCAGAGTGAAGTATTTAGAGTTTTAGGGACAAAAAGTACCATAGCCATCCTTTTTAACAGAAATACTTCGTATAGTAATGCATTTGTTCTGTCTGAACATATTAAAATTGTTAACATGAATTTTCAGTTTAAAATTTTTGCTTTGAGTGTTTTTCTACTCTCCATGATTTTTTTCGTTTTCGACTTGCTACCAATTGGAAATTAGCTTCTCATATGTAGGCAGAGTGACGAAATAGCGCCATCATAACAAAGCAGGCCGGGCTGAGTGGCTCAGACCGTTGAGGAGCTCGCCTGCTGACCCCAACTTGGCAGGTTCGATCCTGATTCAGTTCGGTGGTATTTGAAGGTGCTCACATAAGTCAGCCTCGTGTCGGTAGTTTACTGGCACGTAAAATAACTCCTGTGGGACTAAATTTCGGCACCTCGGCGTCTCTGAAAACCGTAAAAGTAGTTATTGGGGCGTAAAGCAAATAACATTATTATAACAAAGCAAGTCGCATGTGACTCTTACCTTATGGCATTATCAGCGATAACAAATACGCCCTCGTCAAGTGAGGCCACCATGGTTAGGAACTTAACTAGTTGTCCCTGCCGCACGAATGCCATCACCCATCAAGGCACGCACGACAGTCGACCGAGTGCGACTTACAGACGGACCTCGTTGATCTGTTGCTCTCCACTCACTCCCACACATACCATGAGAAGCGGCCACTTGTAAATGGACCATGTGATTGATTCCTTCACTTACGAAATTCAGCGGCGTCCGGCAACACGAGATATAGCGTACGATGACTATTCAAACATGCGAAAGAATGCCGCATTAGAAGAGTCGGTTAATTGATGAAGATATTAAAATTGATGAAGATTTTAAAATATTTGGCACTACATGGGCACATCGCATAAGATAAACTTGATTCGGTTTTCTCTTTTAAGCAAGGATGTACCCAGAATCACTGGTTTCTCATTATCTTCCTGTACAGTTACACGAGTGCTGTTATGTCTTCGGTGTTTTTGCTTCAACTTGACCGTCTTCCAATCTAGGATCGAGCCAGACGAGTCGCAGGGTCAGGTAGCAACGTAAGTCAGTGGCGCGACTCAGTTGGCGGCTGTGGAGTAGCCGCGTCTGACACCAGCCTCAGACGACCGAAGATTGTTATGTGTCCGTGCAGCACTGGGCAGCCAATTTATAAGAAATGGTCCTCGCCATCCGAAGAAAATTAACATTTACTCCTCCTGCGCTAGGAAGTGAAAAGTGATGCTGAGCTCTTCCCACACGCAAATGAATATTGGTACGTTGAGCGTGTGGAGAAAACTTTCTCGCTCACGTTGGCTGTAATGCGTAATTACTACACTGCAATTTTCACGTCCATAAACAACTTTTCGCAAGGTGGTAGTTCTGGCAATTCTCACTTACAATCATAAAAATAATTCACATACTTTCGTGACCACTTTATGATTTTTGGTATCATTATATGGTTACAACTTTACAAGTAGCCGCATTAATTGCAGTATTGACAAATGAAGCTTTTTAGTAGGAACCTTCCGTTATACCAGTTGCTGAGATCACTATAAAGTGTTGTAATTTCAAAATAAAATATGTTTAATAATATTTCTCTATGTAATTTTAATTTCAAAATATTTATATGCCTGATGGATACAAACTAATCCGTACAAACTAATCCGTTTACAACTCAGGGCATGTTTTTCCCTCGGACGCAGTGAGGGATCCCACCACTACCGCCTCAAGGGCAGTGTCCTGGAGCGTGGCACTTTAGATTGAGGGATAAAACTGGGGAGGAGGACCAGTACCTCGCCCAGGCAGCCTCATCTGCTATGCTGAACACGGGCCTTGTAGGGAGATGGGTTAGATAAGGAAGACGGAAGGAAGCGACCGTGGCCTTAAGTTAGGTATCATCCCGAAATTTGCCTGGAGGAGAAGTGGGAAATCACGGAATACCACTTCGAGGGTGGCTGAGGTAGGAATCGAACCAAGTTCAAACCTGGCAGACGTAGTCAGATTTTTGAAGGGCAGAAAACAATCCATTCGACACTCCATGTTTGTACGATGTCGGCAATTGAAAGTTAATAGCGCGTTTGGTGTTTTACTGACAAAATGAACTACAACTCAGCAATAGATGCCCAAGAGAGATTCGGTTTATTCTGCTATCTAGTAGGCCTAATATTTTGTGTATCACCTGTTAACTGCACTCAATTACATTTATTTTGGACTTCTTTATTTTCATCTTGTACTCCTTCCCTAAGTCTCTGCCTAAACTATTCAGCAATTTCTCCGGATCTTCTACAGACTCTGATAAAATAACATCATCCGCAAATGTCAGAGTTTGGATTTCCTCTCCTTGGATTGTGATTCCCTTTCCAAATGCCTCGTTGATTTGCGTTACCCCCTATTCTATACAAATTAATAACTGAAAGAAATAACCAAGAATTAACGAAGTGAAAGAAAAGTTATTATAAATTTTATTCAAACCAAATGAATCACTCAATTCGTGTACAACGAACGCACAAGATGACGAAAATTGGTCTCCTTCATCTTGTCTTTTCCGTAAGTACTTGAGTTTGACTCTACGCTTAGTTTTATGACCGGATTCCTATTCTGAAATCAACCCTATGTTGCATATGTCTGTAGTAGTTTATAGTGTGATGCGTTCTATGTAAATGAAGATGTGTATTAAAATGAACAAAAATATTCAGCCATGAGGTAGAGGAATTTACCAGATGCGGCCAAAATTCCAGGCCCAGTCGGGAATCAAACTCCGAGTTCTTAGAACCGAAGATTACTTTACTAGGCATTAAACAGTGGAAGCGGACCATTAAATACTGTTAAAGTTCTATCTGTCCAAGTTTCAAAGTGCAAGAACATACATTTGGCAATATTAACATCGACTAGGCACAACACTCCCCTTGTACGAGTAGGGCCTACGTCTGTAGCACTTCTCAAGTGGATCAAGTGGGTATTAGGCCTATTATAACACCCAAAGGAAGTCTGATATTTATATAATAATGCAGCGTGAATTCTAACATATGCATGTTTTATAAATACTTCTCTATTACTACTACCGTATTATTTTCATTGTTAGTATCACCGATGATTTGTCAATGTACCTCTGACACGCGATTCATTAATCACAGCTTTGTCATAACAGTCATGAAATATAATTCTCCCTTTGTTATAACATTGTTATTGTTACTGCTAATATTTTGTTATTTGTAACAAAAATATCACGCATTTGGATCACAAAGAGACGCGTATCCCTATTAATCTGCAGGTTATTGTGACATTGTAACACACTAAGTGGTGTCGGTTCGTTCATTGCGTCAGCCTACCGGTTAGGCAAGTTGGTTTACGTCGCACCGACACAGGTAGGTCTTATAGCGACGATGGGACAGGAAAGGTCTAGGAGTGGGAAGGGATCGGCCCTGGCTTTAATTAAGGTACAGACCCAGCATTTGCCTGGTGTGAAAATATGAAACCACGGAAAGCCATCTTCAGGGCTGCCGACAGTAGGTTTCGAACCCACTATCTCCCGAATACTGTATACTGGCCGCTCTTAACCAACTGCAGCTATCGAGCTCGGTCTACCTGTTAGAAAGATCAAGTCTAGTTTACTTGATTTCAAAGTGATTGCTGAAGAATTGTAAATGGGATATCCACTTAACTCATCACTGACTACATTAGAGATTGAGTAGAGACCGCATGGCTCGTAGAGTACAAAATATTGTGAAGACAAACTGTGAAAGAACCCCGGAATATTGAATATTTTCTCATTATTTGAATGAGGTCTTCTGAATTTTTCGCACAGATGGAATAGCAAAGTTTACACAAAATAAAACGGATAGGTGCAGAACAATCGATCATACTGTAGACCTACATAGATACAATATGCATGAAAATTTAGATCGGAACTGGAATTAAGTATGATGTTTAATTGAAATAATCCACTTTCTGGAAACAGGACACTCACCAGCTACAAAGTACAAAGAAGAAACAAATGGAAGGGAAATAATAATCTGGAATCCAACGAATCTATTTTAATATCCGTGCCACCGAAGTGTAAGGAACCTATATGACAGTGATAGCGATTTTATTGCTGATGAATATGTAATATTTGCAGTGCCAGGCTTGCAAATGAAGTGACGGGAATATTAAAACTAGAGGAGAAAAACCCCAGTGGATGGCTTATTAAATCAATCCGTTATTTCCTCCCTTTTTTATCGCGACCTATATCAACACTATTCAGCAAATTGCTGCGGCCATCGATTTCAAACTCAACAAGTTTAAATTGTACACAATGCTGACAAAGCAACATAAAGTGATAATTATTTGTGAATAAAATAGTCGGTCAGATATGTTTAATTGTTCTGTGCTTCGAAATATTATTTTTATTTATTTAATATTGAGTACGTCTTTATCACAGTTATTCATTTCCCCGTTAGTTGATTATTTGAAAGAACCGCTTGTTGATACTGAACAACTAGTATGTTTCGAGTTACAGAGAAATGAACGTTTTATTTTATACTAATTCTATACTAATTTTTATACATATTCAGGACAAAGAAAACGTTCTAATTGTTCTATTTTTTCCTGAGGCAAATAGTGTAATAATAATAATAATAATAATAATAATAATAATAATAATAATAATAATAATAATAATAATAATAATAATAATAATGTAGTAGAGGCGCGCGGCTGTGAGCTTGCATCCGGGAGATAGTAGGTTCGAATCCCACTATCGGCAGCTCTGAAGATGGTTTTCCGTGGTTTCCCATTTTCACACCAGGCAAATGCTGGGGCTGTACCTTAATTAAGGCCACGGCCGGTTCCTTCCAACTCCTAAGCCTTTCCTATCCCATCGTCGCCATAAGACCTATCTGTGTCGGTGCGACGTAAAGCCCCTAGCAAAAAAATAATAATAATAATAATGTGAGTGTGCACCTCTGTAAATAACAGTATCTCCGTAACAATTATTATTATTATTATTATTATTATTATTATTATTATTATTATTATTATTATTATTATTATTATTATTAATAGAATTTGCTTTACATCGCACTGACACAGATAGGTCTTACGGCGACGATGGGATAGTAAAGGCCTAGGAGCGGGAAGGAAGCGACTGTGGCCTTAATTATGGTACAGCCCCAGCATTTGCCTGGTGTGAAAATGGGAAAACACGGAATACCATCTTCAGAGCTGCCGACGTTGAGATTCGAACTCACTATCTCCCGGATGCAAGCTCACAGCTGAGCGACTCTAACCGCACGGTCAACTCGCCCGGTAAGATGAAAATGAGCCTGGTTTAATTAAGTAGAAGAAATGACAGACCAACCAACACCTCCATGCTAAGAGCCGTTTGAAGTTCACCCGTGTTTGTCACCTGTTAAGACAGGCAGGGGATACCGTGAATGTAGTCTACCATCCCCAAAATATGGTGTTAGTGATGGGGACGATTATTATTTGAGAAGTATTCTACACTTAACTCCCCATCATTCAGGCTAAGGAATGCACGAAAAATAACAAAAGCACGGATGTCAAATTTAATGACAACATATTAGGGTATATCCAGGAAGAGTTCACTTAAAAAGCTTTTAAAAATCTTTTATTTCTTGAAGGTCCACCACTGCTGTCACTGCTTCCTACAAATTCCTCCAGATTGCGTTTCTTAATACCACGAATTATTTGTAATCCTACTGCATCATACGCCGACTTCTTAGCAGCCGACTCTACCTTCCCGAAATATTCTTTAAATTTCGATGTTTGTTTAAGACTTAAAACAGTTATTCTACTTTTTCAGCCTTCATGAAAGCCTTACAGATTGGTAACAACAGAAAACTGTGACTGCAGTTTTCACAGGGACGCAAGGCTGATGACGGATGACAATAGATATGGTTCAGTGATGTCACATGGTGCAGGGTCTGTTGCTTCATTCGAAGCTATGTATATTTCTTTAACAACTCACCTTACAGAAAACCTAGTTAAAACTTACACTTTTTATTAATTTTATATTTTTAAAATTGTGTTTGAGGTTGCACGTATAACCTGTATACCGGTAACCCACATACGAATAATGGGGAGTTCACTGTGACACAGAAGATTGTCGGTAAACACCTAATGTGCCGCCAGAAATCTTTTATATTTCTAGCTCGTGCGATATGGAGTGCCGAATGCATTTCTTTCTTGCCTTAAAATCCTTCTCGGTCTAAATTTGCTATCTTAGAATTTAGAGACCGATATTCGACCACTGATCCACGAAGTAAGCTATCTTGTTTTCTCAATCCAGATATTTGAACTCTAGCGTTGACGGAGGATATTTTAGTTTCTCCGAATTCATCCAGTTTAATTCCAGGATTAGGGGAATGGTTTGGATCATGTAGTTGTCGGCTTGCATTCGAGATAGTGTGGGTTGGAACCCACCTGTTGGCAGCCCTGAGGATGGTTTTCTGTTGTTTCCCATTTTCTCACGAGGCAAATGCTGGGCCTGTACCTTAATCAAGTCCACGGTCGCTTCCTTTCCACTCCCAACCCTTTCCTACTGTCACTGTAAGACCTATCTGTATCGGTGCGACGTAAAGCACAGTTGTGGATAATTCTGGAAGAGAAGTCCAGCTCCATGGCTAAATGTTTGGCGTGCTGGCCTTTGGTCACAGGGGTCCTGGGTTCGATTCCCAGCAGGGTCGGGAATTTTAGCCATTATTGGCTAATTTCGCTGGCAGGGGGACTGGGTGTATGTGTCGCCTTCATCATCATTGCATCCTCATCACGACGCGCAAGTCGCCTACGGGCGTAAAGACCTGCACCTGGCGAGCCGAACATGTCCTCGGACACTCCCGCCACTAAAAGCCATACGCCGTTTCATTTTTTTTTTCATTTCTGGAAGAGAAACGAATTTAAAGCCACGGAACATCAATCCTCGTCCTACTTTCAGTAGAAATATCAATGGCAAGTGGCTTTTGGAGTTACCCTCGTGAAGGTCTTAAGCCCATGGATGACCTGCGCGGCTATGTTGGTAGGACCCTGCCTAAGATGAAATCTAAAGATAAAAACGGCACAAAGAACCAGTACCCGAGTCAGAAGAAATAACTAATGAAGATTAAAATCTCTGGTCCGATCGGGAATCACACCCAGGACTGCTTGCCAGGGAGCCGGACCTTTTCAGTGTTAACACGTAGTGTACTCCAGGCTCTCCGTTCAGCTGGAATGACCAGGTTGCATTCAAGACTTAGAAACTATGAGATGAAGTGATCGTCACGTAACGCGAGGAGTGCCTGTCTGAATTTCGTCGTGAGTTCTAATATCAACAATACAAATATTTCGTTAAATATTTTCCGGATGCTTTATGTGTCTTGTTACGAAACGATAGTGCCAGAGATTGATTGTGCCACAACTCAATTTTACTGTACGTTCCGACGTTGAGACAGAACGACCATGTCGGATATCGGAAAGTAAGCGACGTAACCGGGGAAAACTTAATCAGCTCAATATGGCCTGTAACTTAATTAAAGAAAAAAATAATATCCGTATGGGCCGTAGAAACTCTAGGAGAAATGGAAGATGAAGGCTTCCACATTCGTAACCTTGGTACAAAGTGGGATACAGTGGATAGCTCCGAGGAATAATCCTGGTACTAATTTTTGGTATAGGCTGAGTGAATCTCTGGAGGATGTGCCTCTTCAGAAGCGGAAATTCCTTCTTTATAGCATGTTCGACTTCCAGATAGGGAAGACGTCCTCTGGAGTGAACCGAGAACGTCTTTGTTGTCTTGGGTAAGCAGCCCCTTCAACAGGCTTACCTCTTTCAAATTCTGTAATTATAAACAATTCTCGAGTATAACGTAGTAGTGAACTTCTCAGTTATTCAGAAGGAAAGCCTAAGTTCACATACGTTGCTCTCAGAAGTATTTTCGAACTTGTATAGGTCATAACAATATATTTTTCGTTGATAAGGCTGCGTTTCATGCCATATATTCTAAAAGGGATAATAAGAAATATAATTTCGAATGTATCCATTCAACGTGAATTGTATATGAATATCTAGTCTTAATCCAAAATTAAAACACGTAGGCAAACGTCTGCGAAGTTTCATTTCGTTTTTATTAAGTTTAATTCCTTCACAAAAGAGGTGCTTTAATCTTACGATGTTTCGCTTATACTACACCCTTAGGAAGTGAAATATGCCAGATAAAACTTGTCTACACCATTTTTACGAGAGCAGAACCTCCATCTCTTTCCTCTTGTTATTTTCTGGAGAACATAACACTTCTCGTCGCTGTGAAAAGAGTCTTCAGAAGAGAGGAGACGTTTAATGCGGGCAGACGTTGAGTGGGCATGTCTTGCGTTGTAGCAGTCTTGTGTAATTAAGGAGGCAAGACTAGCGACACTGAAGTATAATCAAATTCACCACGCACTGTATGTGTGGATACGTATCATAAAGAACCACAGCACTCGTAAACTAACAATTAGCCGGTCTTAACGTCTTCATTCGTTTACTTTCTTCACTTAGTTCTCGTGTTATGTTTCTCCGTCAACAGAGAATGTGTTTGCCGTCCTTATACTGCAGTAATTCCTCACATTGCGTTCAACTAATACCACATTTTTATATATGGAACTTAATGAACTTAGTCACGAATACCTTCCTGTTTTGTGAAGTCATCCAACAAGATATTAATTCGATCACAGTGAAAATATGAACTAGTTTCTAGTCCTCCTAGTGAAACACTTTTCTTTTCATTTCAACCCCTTACACCGTGGAGGGATGCACGTGTCTGCCATGGAGGGATGTACTTTTCCCTTTTTCACAACTTTTTTTTTACAATGTGCTTTACGTCGCACCGACACAGATAGGTCTTTCGGCGAATGTGTGACAGGAAAAGCCTAGGAGTGGGAAGGAAGGGGCCGTTGCCTTAATTAAAATACAGCCCCACCATTTGCCTGGTATGAAACCATATTCAGAGCTGCCGAGAGTGGGGTTCGAACCTACTGTTTCCCGGATGCAAGCTCACGGCTGCGAAGCCCCAAACGCAAGGCCAGCTTGCCCGGATTTTCTTTTAAAACTTATTTTACTGTATGTCGCACCGGCACAGGCAGGTCTTAAGGCGACGGTAATATAGGAAAGTGCTACGAGTAGGAAGGAACTGGCCGTGGCTTTAATTAAGGTACAGTGTGAAAATGGGAAATCACGACAGTGGGGATCGAATTCACTATCTCCCGAATGCAAGCTCACAGCTGCGAGACCATGACCGCACGGCAAACTCACTCGGATTGGACTTTTGTTGCTTAACCCATGTCAACGCCAAGCGTCGATAACAAAGAAATATTGTTCAATCGTGTTAACTGGCAATGATGGTGGTTTTGTCGTGATTGTGTTTAGGTGATGACCGCATGGTTACCATCCCATATCGGCAAGGAAAGAAATGTGATGATATCTGTCAAAATTATAAATATCGTGAATGAACATCATGAAAGGATCTTTTATATTGGATATCCTAATATCACAGAGTCGGGAAAGAAAAGTGAAAGCGTACAATATCGAAAGTTCATAAAATTGATCAACAATAAACCTCTTGTGGATGGGGGCAATAGAATAACACACAAGGTGTCCCCTGCATGTCGTAAGAGGCGACTAAAAGGGGCCCCAGGGGTTCTGAACTTTGGAGCGTACGTTGGCGACTACGGGGCCCTTAGCTGAGTCCTGGCTTTGCTTCCACTTACTTGTGCCAGGCTCCTCACTTTCATTTATTCTATCCGACACCTCCTAGTCAACTCTTGTTCTTTCCCGGCCCCGACGCTATTAGGTTTGCGACGGCTAGGGAGTCTTTCAATTTCACGCCTTCGTTGCCCTTGTCTTCCTTTGGCCGATACTTCATTTTACGAAGTGTCGGATCCCTTCCATTTTTTCTCTCTGATTAGTGTTATATAGAGGATGATTGCCTAGTTTTACTTCCTCTTAAAACAATAACCACCACCACCACCCCTTGATCAACAATAATATTACATTGACTGTTATTTATTGTGATGTGCTTTGTCTCCTCTGCTCCCACTCATCTCTGATAAATGGCATTACTGCTGCGTGCCCAGTAGAACACCCTGCTTCAATATTGGCTGGAAGTAGCTAGGGATAACTTTATTTTTACCATGCCATTTCCCTGTTTCTTACCAGTTCTTCTACCGGGCAAATTGACCGTGCGGTTAGAGGCGCGCCACTGTGAACTTGCATCCGGGAGACAGTGGGTTCGAATCCCACTGTCAGTAGCCGTAAAGATGGTTTTCCGTGGTTTCCCATTTTCACACCAGGCAAGTGTTGGGGCTGTAGCTTAATTGAGGCCACGGCCGCTTCCTTCCAACTCCTAGGCCTTTCCTAGCCCATCGTCGCCATAAGACCTATCTGTGTCGGTGCGACGTATAGCCACTAGCAAAAAAAACATACATGTTCTGATAAATACTGGTACGTGACACACTGGTATAACATAATATTGCAGCTATTCGATTCCTGCTGTGAGGCGTTGATACGAATGGGCAGGGTGCGCACATAACGGGAAATGTCAGAGCAGTGTTTACCGCTGTGTGTTGGTGGGGTCATTCCAGCTCTGGCACTTTCCACCGTTAGAATGCCAGCGTAGTACTGTGCGTGAAAAGGGAGAAAATGTGCCGTTTTTTCATTTGATCGAGCATTTCACATCAATGCTTTTAAACGCGACGTTCCAGTCGGTTAATACTGGCGGGAAATACCGACGTGATTGTTATGACCGATGTCGAATTTTAACATTTGTCTGTGTGACTTACAGCATCACGTGAAAAACTTAGTATTCGGTTTAGAATAATGTTGAGTATGATTTTAGCTAAAAGTTGTTAAGCAAATTTCAGCAGGAAGGGGTGCTTCAAAAGGGGCCCTAAAGTACAAAACTCGATGTATCTCTCTTTTTGCTTTTACGATGATATTGGTTCATATTGTTTTATATTTGTTACGGGGTTACCCGTGGAATGCAGAGGTGAAAGAAGGTGCGGGCTGGAATGGGTCTATCCACAATATGAAACCAAAACTTAAAATTTAACCGAAGATTATATTCAATAGACAACAAGATTTAACAAATTTTCACTAGGTGAAATAACAGATATCAGGTACAAGATATACTTTTTACAAACGAAAGCACAAGTTCAGGGATCTTAACCAGTTCTGGGCTTCGAACCCCAATTTACAATCCTTGAGCTACTAGCCCAACTTTACCCAGGCATACATTTGTTCAAAGGGCAGAAAACACCTTCATTCAAGCAGCACTTGCTTCCAACTTTTAACCTCAAGCCTCCCAGAGGTACTTTTCAAACACAAGAAAGGGCTGACCCGCTCTCGATTTTTCAAGCCTATTAAAGGCAATACCAGACATTACTATCAACTGCCCTCAAGGCACACTTACAAAGAAACAGGGGTATCTTGTACCCAACCTACTGGGCCTTCGTTGAAAAAGAACAGGTTAAGTAAATGGCCAAAAATGCAAAATAGAATGGAGGCGTGTACTTGCACTCCTAAATGAAACCTTTTTACAACCTCAGAGGCACTAGGCCGATGAAACAGCGGCTATTCCCAAACTGTGGAGGTGACTCGTATGAATAAACTTTAAGACATTACAGAAGGGAAGAAACAGTTACAAAACTTAGTCACCTCAAACCAAAATGTAGGGGAGCTCAAGAGGGTAAAGCAATCTCTATCCCCGTTTTACAGTTAAAGATATGTGAAGTTTTACAAAAGCGACGACAAATTACATGTTTCAAGATAGGTTACATAGTAAAGGTTTCGGACCTTCCCCGCGGTTTAGACTGGTGAGCTAGCGAGAAATAAAGATGTTAAGTGGCCATTACCTTGCTGATGAGCTGCTGCCGGATGAAAGAGGTGCTTCCCGCCTCCTGCTACACTTCAATACACTAGGCTAGATGTTGTTCGAGTGGCCGAGAGACAGGAAAATCAGCAGTTTTTATACTCTCGGGGAAGATTCGAGACCTTTCATGAATAAAACATCCACACTCACAGTCTTTTATTGGCTAGCTAAAAGTTACACATCAAAATTGAAGAAGAAAGACACTATTGGTCAAAAATTAATTACAGAAAAATTTGATTGGCTAACTTCAAAACTGGCGGAGAGAAAATCTTAATATTGCCAACCCACAAATGAAAGAGCGAAATTTAGTTATAGGAAAACTTATGAGTACAAAATATCTGCAAGGAAAGTTCCTTCACTTCGCACCAGGGTGCATGATCATAGTTTATTAGTAGAGACATCTATAAGAGAATGTCCACACTTCTTGATCAATGGAAAACAAAACAAGTTGAAATCCACACAGTATTGACAACTTCGTAATCACAAAATTTACGGTAGTGACATCTTCTGAGAAAACGTATGAGTTGATACAGTTGTTAAAGTTCAGAGTTTCTCCTGTAGAGGAGTACTTAAAGGCGGAAAATTCAAATGTGCGGCGTATAGGTGTACCAGCCGGTACAATATTCATTACCATATTATGCGTTCTCTTCCATTTGAGACTGAAACAATTTCGGAGGGACACAAACCAATAGTCATGTGTTTGTGTACAGCAGACATGTCACTTTCCAGTTTCCAAACATACTTCTTGGTCTTCTTCTTCTTATTATTATTATTTTCTCATACCCTGGTACTAACGGTGTAACACATGAATAAATGACTCTTTTTTTATGGAAGGATACCTTTCCTGATGCCAACCACCAACCACATGTTCTACTGTTGCGTGATATTTTTTGGCCGGTGTGCCGTGTACAGTATATATTATGAGGAGTGTGTAGGGACAATCACAAACAGCCTACACCCGAGCCAAAATAATTTATTCATTTGGGTTAAAATCCCCGACCCGGCATGGAAACGAGCCCTGGACCCTCAGAACCATAGGCTTCTTCGTTGAATATTCAGCCAAGGGGATGGACTTCCTAAACATATGACGGCATTTAAATAGTTCATTAGGAACTTGGTTTTATATATTATAGGCCTCCTTACTCCACCCCCACCTCGAATACCGATCACTGCATCACGAGATAGGGGCAGTTGCGAAGCGTAATAGCCTAGATATACTGGAGCCGTTATTGTTTTATGTTGAAAGTTTCGTCAAATTTTTGCAAAGTCCGCAACACTTCCTTGTAGCATTTTAATATGACACGCAGCGAACCCGATCATGAAACCAAACAATATGGGTTAGCAGATCGGTATACTGACTCCATGACACTCCAAGTCACCTGGTTGAACAGCAGTCGTCTTGGCAGACCAAGACATTTAATGGGCTCTATAAGCTGCAGGGTTTGTTTGCTCGTTTGTGTGAGTGTGCCTGCACCAAAACTAAACAATGTTTGTAAATATTAGTAGCACAGTTTCTGAGGTTAGTAACGTCCAGTCCAAAGTCATTCGAAAATTGGTATTGGCAGCAATAACAACATATAAAAGTAAAACTATCGTAGTGTTTATATCTTACAGAGTTTAAAA
This sequence comes from Anabrus simplex, assembly GCF_040414725.1. Lineage (NCBI taxonomy): Eukaryota > Metazoa > Arthropoda > Insecta > Orthoptera > Tettigoniidae > Anabrus > Anabrus simplex. The sequence goes on along the minus strand of NC_090265.1, from coordinate 305,631,708 downwards.
TAAAATGAGTCGTTTAAGTATTACGCTATGCTTTCAATTCAAATGAGACTAGTGTAAAGGTCCGATTACTATATGCCATTCTTTCATTACTAAAAAGAGATTAGTAGCACTATAAGCTTGAATATCGTTTTTATGGCACCATCATCTTCGAATGCGATTGTAATACAGTAGTTGTTCGCATATACATTGATATTATGGTGTTAGTTAACCATTTGTGCCATAGTGGTACTGCATTTTGAAGTACTTCTTTATATGGTCTCGTTCATGAATATGACACTAGAGAACAGCACTGACTTCTCATGTGCTACTCAAACATGCATTTGCTCACCAGACATTTAGCAATAAGTTATATTTTATTTTGGCTGAAAATAGTCACAGAATCATAATTGTCTTTGTTACTGATAGGTGAAACAGTGAACTTTTACATTAATATTTAACCCACTGCTAGGTTGTGCCTACATTCTTTTATTCATTTACATATAACTCATACTGCTGATTACCTACAGAATTGTAAGTTTTCCATGCTTTACGTTCTCTTTGAAATTTCGATTTTTTCCATTAGCTGTGACTATCACCACTGCCTTCGTGATGTACAGGCCATACTGTAGCTCCGATGACGTCACGAAAAGAGGCGAACTCTTTCCTCCGTCTGACCCGCCTAATGTAAACACATGATACGACTGTGCTTTGTGGTTAAGAAATATTCCTGAATGTTGTATTAATAAAACAGCTGAGATCATTAAAACCTGTAATCGTTTGATATCTCGTAAGTTAAGTCTGTGTAATGTGATCAAGGTGGTCAATGCACAACGATTGATTTACTCGCCCGTGTACCTAGAAATTCATTATTATTGTGCGACGACGACGTACAAAATTGAAACACTTTGTCACCGTATCTCCAGATGACCATAAATACAGTGCAATTTCGTGGGTTTCTTGTCCTGGAACTTCTTGCACTATCCTTCAAGGAATTAAGTTGCATTGCGCGGTGCACCTAAATATTGTCTACTAGAAATAATTTAATTAAATTTTTAAAATGTATATACTGTATATTAATGCCAAGGTCATTTAATAGAAGGTTTGGTTTTATAAACTGCATTTGCAGTAGTTCTACATTTTAGACTGGTTTTTGCTTTTACTTCGCACGTTCTTCAGTTTTAGTCCACGTTTCTATGAAGTAACACGAATGTAGGTTCCCTTGTTTACTGAACATCTGGGTTACATTTTAAATGGTTCTGTATCAACAATAAAACCCAATATAAATCAACATGAGAAGAAAAACGTCAAACACAGAACTCGCCATCAGCTCGGGAAAGTGAGTAAAACTCGTAGTAGTTATATTTTCAGTTAGGATTTTCGTCTTCCATAAATATTTCCTGCTATAGTTCGAAGGAAACAACAATATAGGTGTAAATGAAATGGCTTTTAGTGCCTGGAGTGTCGGAGGACATGTTCGGCTCGCCAAATGCAGGTCTTTTGATTTGACGCATGTAGGCAACCTGTGCGTCGTGATGAGGATGACATGTTGATGAAGACGACACGAAGTCGTTCCTCCAAACATCCCAAAGGTGTTTTAGGCTCAGTGGCAAATGTAAGCACAGACTAGCTCACTCCGCAAGTTAAGAAGTATGGCACATTATGGCGCTGCCACCGGACTTCACGGTTTCTCTGATGGTGGTGTTATTATGATTTAGCGTATGGCTTATACAGATAATATCAGTAATATGTACATATAAACAAGAAACAAAGTCATTTTTGCTTCACAGTTGAATACCTAGTTCTTCAATCCAGCGTACAGCAACTGGAGTTACCAGCAGGAAGTCAGCCTCATCACCGCGATGGGCTCGAATCTTGCATTCCCTGACGATATGACGAACATTCTCGTGTGGATCTTCGTAGTGACAGTCTGAATTAGGTAGCTTTTTCCACTTATGGAGAGCGGCTCTGCACCCGCCATGTCCTGTTGGGATTCTATTCAGGGCAGTCCAGGTCTTGCGTGGTAGGTGGGATCCGCATGGAAGTCTGGGACCTGAGATGAAGATATGCAGGCGCACATGTGTTGATGCTTCCCATCGACCTTTCCACTCATCAAGAGATTTAAAATCGTTAGCATGCATGTCAGCAGCATCACGCAGAGTTCGATGCCGTGATTTTAGTCTACTAAGATTCAGAAGTGGCATGTCACTATGCACGGGTAGGCAAGGATTTCTGGATATCTTATGGAATTCCTCCTTAAGGGCGTTAGATCGGCGTATATCAGGTGGCATTATATCAGTTAGCAGTGGAAGCCAATGAATTGGAGTAGATGTGAATGCGCCAGATATGATGAGCATTGTGGTATTAAGCTGGGTGTTTGTTCAACCAACAGGTGCACATTACTCAGCACTTGAATACACCAAACCCAAGGCTGACGATCGCAAGGTGGTTGATGAAGGTCCCCAGGTAGTTCCACACAGTTTATTGAGGATGTTGTTTCGAGACTTCAACTTTTGTGCTAAGTTCAGGAAGTGTTGTTTGAAGGATAGTGTACGGTCCATGATGACGCCAAGGTATTTTGCGTTACAATTATGACGAAGAATTCTGCCTCTAAAACTAACATTCAGTTTCACGTTCGCCAAACGATTGTTTAAATGTAAGCAAGACACTTCTTTTTTACACATACTAGTTTGAAGTCTCCAGATTTTGAAATAGATTTCCAGTAAAGGCAGGTCTTTAGTCAGAATCTCTTCAGTCGGCTCGATTACCAGATCTTGTACGGCTAGAGCCAAATCGTCGGCATAGCAGAATTTTCTGGATGAAGTGTCAGGAAGGTCAGAGAGATATAAGTTGAACAATAATGGTGAGAGAACTGATCCTTGGGGCAATCAGTTGTTTAGCTTCCTCTCCTTGCTTATCTTGCTTCCTGTGATTAACTGGAACTTCCGATCACTTAAAATGTTGTTAACCATTTGAGCCATCGTTCTCCGTGGTATGATACGCAGAAATTTGTAGAAATTTGAAGAAATTTGTAGATAAGGCCTTCCCTACCTACAGTGTCAAAGATAGCAGTAGGATCAACAAATGCTACAGATGTTTTCATCTTTATTTGATATGCTGCCTCTATGAAAGATGTAAGAGACAATACTTGGTCGCAGCAACTACGCCCTGGTCTGAAGCCTGGCTGTTCAACTGAAATATTTTCTAGGATTGCGCTACTTAAACAGTTATATATCAGCCTTTCAAAACGTTTGTTGCAGCAGCTAAGAAGGGCGATGAGTCGATAGCTTTCTACCTTGTTGCTGGGTTTGCAAGGTTTCAAAATAGAAATTCTTCGGCTTCTTGAACTCCAATGGAATTTGATCAGTCAGCAGCAGGATGTCAGGAATAACACTGCCAACAATTTCTTAGCATATCCTCCCAAATGAATCAGGAATTCTGGATGGATGTCATTGAAACCAGGTCACTTGAAAGGTTGGAGGTCCTTCAGTACCATTTCAATGACTAAAACTGTGAAGGGGCGTGCATATTCAGATGAGGGAGGTGTGGTAGAGTTGCTCACGTCCGTAGTTTCTACCTCTAATTGCCCTACACGTGCCTCCTGGGTGGTGCTAACTGAGTAACATAAAAAACAGGCAGCCAGACTATCCACACAATCACCTGGCATTGACATTTCGACGAAATAATAGAAACAGTTCTTCTTAGAACTCATTAACGAGAAACATTGGTCCATCTATCAGACTCCTACAACTGAATGCTGATGGTGTTCTTTTCAGTAATCAATCAACCTACGGGCTGATGAATTGACTGATTGATAAAACATACATACGGGATAGGAAAAATGGTCATGAATATCAAATAAGTGAGAAATGTGGTCTCGCAAGCCTTTCGGTTAAGTACTGTTCTAAGGGAAGTTCCGAACTGCTGTCGGTTAGTTCACAGTAGACCCCATTACATTTTCCACAATGAGCTGAAGTAAAACGTTCGTTAATCCTTGGCATCATGTAGAGTTTATGCCATTTAAAGTCTTGCTGCTGGTCTTGCCGTCTTCTTTCTACTTTCTACTCCCACGCAATTTCTCTCTCCCTCTCTTTCAAAAACACACACACACACATACACACACGCACACGCGGATAAATTGTAAACCAAATCAAAACAAACCAAACCTCAGGACACTACATCTCTAATGGGTGTAAGCGTACCGAGCCAAGGTTGCTAATTTCGAAGGCCGAAGGTGACGAGGTGCGTGTGGGCAACGTGACGAATCCTCTAGGCCATTATTTTTTATTTTCTAGATCAAGACCGCTATCTCACCGTCAGACAGCTTCCCAGTTGTTCACGTAATTCTTAGCGGTCCTTGACCTAGCAGGGAATTGAACCTGGGACCTCCGGGTAAGAGGCAGCCTCGCTACTCCTAGATGTGGGACCGATGGCGAGTTATCAGCTCACAAAATTGATTAACTGTTATGAAGAACAGAAAATTACTCATAAATTTAAACGAACTTTCTGTTCATCTCATGAATGTCCGACTCGTTGGCTGAATGGTCAGTGTACTGGCCTTCGGTTCAGAGGGTTCCGGGTTCGATTCCCGGCCGCGTCGGGGATTTTAATCGCTTCTGATTAATTCTTCTGGCTCGGGGACTGGGGGTGTATGTCCGTCTCAACACTCTCCTCATCATATTCAGACAATATACCACTCTACCAACCACCACAGAAACACGCAATAGTGATTACATCCCTCCATATAAGGTTTGCGTCAGGAAGGGCATCCGGTAGCAAAAACAGGACCAAATCCGTATTTGCGACGCAGTTCGCACCAGCGACCCCATAGGTGTGTGGAAAAGCTGTAGCTAAAGAAGAGGAAGGAAAATACTGTTCAGCTCATGAATATTGGCATTAACTGAAATAGACTGACTAGTCTGTCAGTACAAAGTATGTATATTTTCTAATTTACTATTCCTACTTTTTATAATGTTTCCATGTAACCTCAATTCGAAGGGAGGTTCGTTTAAGTGTCTCACATGATTATTAGTAGCAGATACCCATGTTATTGAGCCAATACCATTCTGTTTTATTCACTTGCGAGATAGTGCGCTCCGACAAGTTTCTGAATGGCTGTCATTAAGTTTCAAATTGAGGAACAGGAAATGAACTTCGCCTGTTTTATTCCATTTTCCTTCTTTTATTATCTTACTTTACTGCTGCCGTTCCAGTACACATTGGTTACGTTACATGCGTTTTATTTTTGTTCCGACGTTTATATCCACTGTGACTCTCCTTGTTCCTTTTGTATCTCCATGTCGTTTAGACATTTTTACAATCCCTGTCAAGTTCTTCCTTTACTATTGGTGTAAATTACTAGATCGGTATTGCCTACGCCCGTCAGAGCTCTGGAATTATCATTTAACCACAGGTTAATAGCAAAAACGTGAATTATTGAGAAAGCCACATTCGAGTTTCGCGTAATATCAGTGAGGCATGATAGGTACAGTTCAGTGTATATTTATGACTAGGGCCCGGATGATTATGCAGTAATAGCTTAGAATGTAAACTTACTGATGCGAGTAACAAGTAGAGTCTACCTGCACGACGGTAATGCTAGAAGGTTTGCATAATCATTAGGGGTTCGGCCCATTCTAACCTATTACTGCATAAACATCCGGGCCCTATTCATGACACTGTACGAGGAAATTGGACACATTTCTCGTATATTATTCCCACTCTCTTAGAGATTAACCAAAAAACTTGATAGAAGGTGGTTCAATTACTTGCAACTATTGTAATCAGGATATCGGTGAAGATGGTTGGTAAAGTACCGTACGGCACTGAATTTTCGCAGATCTGATAATTTAAGGGTTAATTTTTGATATTACTGTATTATTATCTAAATTCACAACTAATAAATAATAATAAATAATAATACAATAGAGAACATAGAAGCCAAGGAAAGGAAGATCCAAAGGAAAGTCTGTGGTCGTGAATGAAAACTGTGGTTTCAGACGAAAACATAACAGCGAGCAGTATTCACACCTTGAAGAGAAAATGGACACCACTCGTAAAATGGAGAATCTCTCTCTATGGTCACCTGACATGAATGAGGTCACACCGACTGTCCAATCAAACCTTTGCCTACATTCTGGACAAGAACACCAAAGGATCTTGGTAGACAGGGGTGAAACAGGACTTGCTTCAAGTGGATATCACACGTTATTGACATCCTGTAACGTGATGCTCTTTGAAAGGAAGTTGGACGACGCCGGAGTTTCCGTGAAAAACTCAAGCTGAAAACAAGCAAGAAGTGGACTGTAGAGAGAAAGGAAGCTCATCGGAGACGACGGGGGGAAAATGGACAAAGGTTAAAGACCATGAAAGTGAAATTCAAGTGACGCGCCCAGAACCGGCCAAAACATAACTTACTACTATCACTACTACTACTACTACTACTACTACTACTACTACTACTACTGTAATAGTGTAATTGTCTGATATTGCATATACAGTAGGTCATTAACATGTATCATAATTATGTATATAATATTCAGAATGGAATAGAATGGAATCATTAATACGCAGTCCGGCTCCATGGATAAAAGGTTAGCGTGCTGGCCTTTGGCCACGGGGAACCCGGGTTCGATTCCCGGCAAGGTCGGGAATTTTAACTATAATTTGTTAATTTCGCTGGCACGGGGGCTGGGTGTATGTGTCGCCTTTATTATCATTTCATCCTCATCACGACGCGCAGGTCGCCTACGGGTGTCCAATCAAAATACCTGCTTCTGGCGAGCCGAAATTGTCCTCGGACACTCGCGGCACTAAAAGCCATACGCCATTTCATTAATACGCATAACGTTTGTAGCACTTGTAGGTTGAACCTTCAGCCCAGAGGTTGCTTGGATTTTCAACAATTACGTCATCGGCTGATAAGGGTATAGGGTAATGGAACTCAAGTAGGAATGACATAACAATGTTAGTGCTCAACTGTAGAAATATTGTAAAGAAAGGAATTGAATTAATTTAATAGATGTATATTTACCAGATAGTGTAATAGGAGTTGAATCATGGCTGGGAAATGATATATTGGGTGCAGAAATATTCAAGCTACGAATAAGTTAAAGATGACAAACATGAAATTCTAGCTGTAAGGCTCATCTCTAAAGATAATAGGCAACTTGATGTCTTTGGAGTGTACAGAATGAGAAAGGGTAGCACTGACACTGATTCACAATTATTTTATAAGATAATCAGCTATGTTGGAAACGATATGGAAAGGAAATTGATAGTAGCAGGTGATCTCAATTTACCAAATATCAATTGGGAAGGCAATGCGAACGTCAGGAAGCATGACCAACAAAAGGCAAATAAGTTAATATGGGAAGGGCAGCTGATTCAGAAAGTGATGGACCAAAAGAATATCCTGGATGTTGTGCTGGTAAAACCAGATGAGCTCTATAGAGAAACCGAAGTAATAGATGGTAATAGTGATTACGAAGCTGTTTTGTTGTAGTTAAAATAAATGTGAAAGAAAGGTATTAAAATTAGGACTATTAAGCAGCACCATATGGCTGATAAAAAGGCATGAGGGAGTTTTTAAAACCTAACTATGATCGGTGAAAAACGGTAAATAAAAATGCAAACAGACTCTGGGATAGGTTAAAAGCAATTGTTGAGGAATGTGAAAATAGGTTTGTACCTTTAAAGGTGGTAAGGAATGGTAAAGATCCGCTGTATTATAACAGAGAAGTAAAGAGACTAAGAAGGAGGTGCAGGTTGGAAAGAAATATAGTTAAAATGGCTGTGGAAGTAAGGAGAAATTGAAGGAACTTACTAGAAAACTGAATCTAGCAAAGAAGTCAGCTAAGGATAACATGATGGCAAGCATACTGGGCGGTCATACACATTTTATTGAAAAATGGAAGAGTATCTATAGGTACTTTAAGTCGGAAACAGGTTCCAAGTAGGACATTCCAGGAATGATTAATGAACAAGGGGAGTGTGTGTGTGAGGATCTTCAGAAGCAGAAGTATTCAATCAGCAGTATATATTGTTAGTTACAAGGATAATATCCAGATGGAGGAGGTGACCAATACTAAAGAAGTACTAAAATTTACCTATGATAACAACGGCATTTACAGTAAGATACAAAAGATGAAAAGTAGAAAAGCTGCTAGAATTGATAAGATTTTTGGGGATATACTAAAGCCAAAGGGTTGAGATATAGTACCATATCTGAAGTATTTATCTGATTATTGTTTGCATGAAGGAGCAATGATTAGAGAGTTGCTAAAGTAGCCCCTGTGTATAAAGGAACGGGTGATAGATAAACAGCTAAAAATTACAGGCCAGACAGTTTGATATGCATTGCACGTAAGCTTTGGGAGAACATTATTTCTGATTATATTAGACAGATTTGAGAAATTAATAACTGGTTTGATAGAAAGCAGTTTGGGTTTAGGAAATGTTATTCCACTGAAGCTCAACTTGTAGGATTCCAGCAAGATATACCAGATCTCTGGATTCAGGAGGTCAAATGTACTGTATCGCGATTGACCTATCTAAGGCATTTGATAGGGTAGATAATGGGAGACTGCCAGCAAAAATGAGTGCAAATGGACTAGACAAAAGAGTGATTGAATGGGTGGCTACATGTCTAGAAAATAGAACTCCGAGAATTAGAATTGTCGAAGCTTTAATTGTCCCTGTCATAGTTTTTTTTTTTTTGCTAGGGGCTTTACGTCGCACCGACACAGATAGGTCTTATGGCGACGGTGAGATAGGAAAGGCCTAGGAGTTGGAAGGAAGCGGCCGTGGCCTTAATTAAGGTACAGCCCCAGCATTTGCCTGGTGTGAAAATGGGAAACCACGGAAAACCATTTTCAGGGCTGCCGATAGTGGGATTCGAACCTACTATCTCCCAGATGCCCCGTAATAGTTAAGAGGGGAATTCCTCAAGGCAGTATTATTGGACCTTTATGTTCTCTTATATATATCAACGATGTTTGTAAAGAAGTGGAATCAGAGATAAGGCTTTTTGCAGATGATGTTATTCTATAGAAGAGTAATAAATAAGTTACAAGATAGTGAGTAACTGAAAAATGACTTCGATAATGTTTTGAGATGGACAGTAGGCAATGGTGTGATGATGAACGGGGTTAAAAGTCAGGTTGTGAGTTTCACAAATAGGAAAAGTCCTCTCAGTTTGAATTACTGAGTTGATGGGGTGAAAGTTCCTTTTGGGGATCATTGTAAGTAGCTATGTGTTAATATATGTAATCTTCATTTGGGTAATCACATAAATATGATAGTAAATGAAGGGTACGTGATTATGAGGGTATTGATGGGTTATGGTAAGGGTGTAAAGGAGATGGCATATAAGTCTCTTGTAAGACCCCAACTAGAGTATGATCCCAGCGTATGGGACCCTCACCAGGATTACTTGTTTCAAGAACTGGAAAAAAAATCCAAAGAAAAGCAGTTCGATTTGTTCTGGGAGATTTCCGACAAAAGAGTAGCGTTAGAAAAATGTTGCAAAGTTTGGGCTGGGGAGACTTGGGAGAAAGGTGACGAGCTGCTCGACTAAGTGGTATGTTCCGAGCTGTCAGAGGAGTGATAGCGTGGAATGACATCAGTAGACGAATAAGTTTGAGTGCTGTCTTTAAAATATGAAAGATCACAGTATGAAGATAAAGCTAGAATTCAAGAGGGCAAATTAGGGCAAATATTCATTTTTAGAAAGGGGAGTTAGGGATTGGAATAACTTACCGAGGAAGATGTTCAGTAACTGTCCAATTTCTTTGCAATCATTTAAGAAACGGCTAGGAAAAAACAGACAGGGAATGGGCCACCTGGGCGACTGTCCTAAATGCAGATCAGTAGTGATTGATTAATTGATCATAAACAGACTAGGCGTCACTGAATATGCGTACTAGAGAAATGAAAAGTAAAATAATTTCCTCTCGCTTTTCTCACTGAGTAAGGATGTACCAAGCCCACTGAAATGCACACACTGACCGACCTATGAGCGACACCTCCACACCACCCACAACAGGCACTGCACTGGCTGCGTAAGGAATAACATTATACTAACATTGCTCATACCTCAGTCACTTTCATATTGTTAGAGCCAATGATTGAGACTGAAAGTAACAAAACCGAGCTCGATAGCTGCAGTCGCTTAAGTGCGGCCAGTATCCGGTATTCGGAGATAGTGCTTTCGAACCCCACTGTCGACACCCTTGACGAAGGTTTTCCATGGTTTCGCATATTCACACCAGGCAAATGCTGAGGCTGTACCTCGTTAAGGCCACGGCCGCTTTTTCCAACTCCTAGCCCTTTCCTGTACAATCGTCGCCATAAGACCTATCTGTGTCGATGCGACGTAAAGCAACTTGTTAAAAAAAAGAAGTAACACATGTGTTCTAGCCGATACCAGAACCCACTGTCCACTGTGACTCACCAGAAGTGGATGTGCGCTCATATAGCCTTTATATACAGTGAATTTCTGACAAGATAGCGATGCTAATTAGCCTAGTAGGTCTACGTAGCACAGAACTAGGACAGGGAGTTTGAGCAGGACTAATCCCTTTTGTTAATAGCCTATTAGTGTCTAAAATATGGAGTGAAAGGAAAATGGACTGTGCACATATACCATCTTTTCCTTCTTTATCCTTTTTCTTTTTCGCTATTTTGCTTAACGTCGCACTGACACAGATATGTCTTATGGCGACGATGGGATAGGAAAGGCCTAGGAAGTGGAAGGAAGCGGCCGTGGCCTTAATAAAGGTACAGCCTCGGCATTTGCCTGGTGTGAAAATGGGGAAACCACGGAAAACCATATTCAGGGCTGCCGACAGTGGGGCTCGAACACACTATTTCCCGATTACTGGATTCTGGCCGCACTTAAGCAACTGCAGCTATCGAGCTCGGTTTCTTCTTTTAAAATTGGCTTTACGTTGCACCGACGGATTGCGACGATGGGATAGGAAAGGACTAGGAGGAGTGAGAAGAAGCGGCCGTAGACTTCAGGTACAGCCCCGGCATTTTCCTGGTGTGCAAATGGGAAACCTCAGGAAACCTCGTTCAGGGCTGCCAACAGTGAGGTTCGAACCCACTATCTCCCAAATACAAACTAACAGCTGCGTGCTCCTGACCGCACGGCCAACTCGCTGGGTTATCCCTTCTTCGGAGGTAATGGACTATAATGAGATTTCATGGAATTGTTTGTGTGACTTGAACCAGCGTGGCGTCCCCTATAGACAGATGACTTTGGAGTGGTCACTTTGAGCAATATGTAGAAGGGATAATTATTGATCCATGATGTAGGACTAACTGTCGTGTCTATGCGCGTCCCCAACCACATTATTGTTCTGTGAGGATCCTTAATGGCCCATCTGTAAAGAAGAGAACTTGTAGGACCAAGTAATTAAGTTGGCTACGCGATTTGGGTCTCGTAGCTGTGAGCTTGCGTTTGAAAGTTAGTAGGTTCGAACCTTACTGTCGGCAACCAGGAGTGCTGCTGGAGTGCAGTTCTGTTACCTAATTTATTTCCTTATTTAGAAAGACCTAAATCAGTGCGTCACCTAGATATTTTTGCTAGTGGTTCGTCGCTCTAACACATTGAAGGTTTTCGGTGACGCAAGGATGGGAAAGTGACTTAATTAAGATACAGGATCAGCATTTGACTGGTGTCAAAATCGGAAACCACGGAGAAATACCTTCAGGGCTGGCAACTGATGGATTCAAATCCATAATCTCCCGAATGCAAGCTAACAGCTATGTGACACATATCGCACGGACAAATCGTTTGAAGAGCCATAGTTTATCACAGTGGCTAATTAGGTATCTACATCTGGTGAGTAGTGTGTTTTGACGCGACAATGTCTCACTCCACGGGCCTGCATGAACGGGAAGTTGGCATTACAAAATATCAGCCTGTTTATCACTGGCTATTTCTATTAAAGTTTAAGTGATGCATTCGATATTCTGATGTTGCTAGGTAATTCAAGACCTTCAGTGAATTTCACAACAGTCACGTAAAACTACAAGCTTGCTTGCTTTTAATATAGATGCTGGGTAGCGATGAAAGGCCTACTCCCACACAGGTTGTTAATGCGAAAATTGGAGACCGTAACATATTCCTAATGGATCTCTTTTCTCATTTATCGTTGATTTTAGAGTGGGCCATGTTGTATGACCTTTTGTTAGAGGGTGTTCTTAACCACATAATTCCTCAAAATCCCAAGATCCTACTTCGACGGCCACTGTAAGTAACGTAAAATGTCAGTTCCATAATCACTAGCTGTAAACCTGGCACTGACTTTTTATTTTTCGTATGCGATTGGTCCGAATAACCATTTTACCTATAGTCATTCAAAATAAAAAAAATAAAGAGAACGAGCGCATGCTAGGGTGTAACTTCCTCGCAGGTACACTTTTCTTGGTAACAGTTGAACATATAGAAATAATTATTGTATCCACAGCGTTTGCATGGCAAGTGAATTTTATTTTGATTATAAGTAATATGCACATCAAAGGAGCACAAAACCATGCGTTCATTCATTATTTGAACAACTCTACCAGTAAAAGACACAATAGAACTACAGGCTCCATGATTTTTTTTTTTTTGCTAGGGGCTTTACGTCGCACCGACACAGATAGGTCTTATGGCGACGATGGGATAGGAAAGGCCTAGGAGTTGGAAGGAAGCGGCCGTGGCCTTAATTAAGGTACAGCCCCAGCATTTGCCTGGTGTGAAAATGGGAAACCACGGAAAACCATCTTCAGGGCTGCCGATAGTGGGATTCGAACCTACTATCTCCCGGATGCAAGCTCACAGCCACGCGCCTCTACGCGCACGGCCAACCCGCCCGGTGGCTCCATGATTATACCACACTGAATGTAGCTGCGGAAAGTGCTATAATGGTGAAACAAAACGTCTTATCCCCACCCGCCTAAAGAACATATCCGTCACACCAAGAATCAAAACACAGATATTTCAGTGGTAGCCAAGCATTCCTACGAAACAAGACACGGAATATCATTTGAGAGGACTAATATCCTAGCAGGTATCCCTTGGAATCTGGAAAGGAAAATCCGCGAGGCTATCGAAATCAAGAAACATCCGAACAATATGAATTAGAAGGATATAAAATCAGTAATTCTTGGATGGCTAACATACATATATTAAGACATACAGACCACAACATAAACACGCAGGTCGAACGTCCTATTACATAACGGCGCGGGCAAACCTCACTAGCCGGCTATGACACATACCTTCCAGAATTCTCACGAGACAGCCAGGAGGCTTACGTCAGTCAGAAAGGCTAGACTATATAGATCAAGGCCAGGAACCACACTTTGTAGGGTGATTGCTGCCTGGGAGACTGATTACCTCGGATCGAGTTTGGAGTATTTCAGTCGCCTTGACAAAGAATACTGCAATGTATTCGAAACGTCAGCAAACTGTACGTTATGTACAGAAAACAACAACACGGTTCAACCCGGAAAATAAACTAAATAACTCTACACTTCCTGACACAAGAACTCAGCTGTCTCTTGTACTGAGAATTCAGCATCAGACATTGTATACACAATCCTGTGCTGTAGTCATACGTAACACCATATTTGTTCCCTCAATAACACACGTTAGCAATAAATTTGCGAGTTTTAGGGAAATTATAATTGTTTTTGGACAGTTTGTAACGAATCTAATAATTTAAACTCGTGTTTAGATTATATCGAATCACTTTAGAACATGGGTATTCAGTAATAATTGAAGTACACGAAGTCCATTAAGGTGGTGATAGAACATTTTCAAAAACTTTTGCTCCTAACTTAATTAATGTTGGAGAAATTAAATCACAAAACTTCGGTCCATGTTTTTGAGAAGTTGGATTTTCTTCCACGACACAGCTGACTTCTCAAAGTCGCCTTCCCCTCCAAGGGGCTGTACTATCTAGGTCAGAGTTTGGAGGTCAGTGCTCTCTTCTCCTCACTAAGTCAAACATTATTGTTACTACCAGTCTGTCTGTTCAGGATACCAAGAGCCAACATAAATAAATGTTTGGTCTATAGCACAGAAGTTCGAATATTAAATTAATAAAGATGTGATAAATAAATGAAAGGAAACCATTATGACCAAACTTTTGTGTAGCGACAGCACATAATAATAATAATAATATTAATAATAATAATAATAATAATAATAATAATAATAATAATAATAATAATAATTGTTGCAATTTGCATTACGTCGCACCGACACAGATAGATCATACGACGGCAATGGCACAGGAAAGGGATAGGAGTGGGAATGAAGAGTCCATTACCTTAATTAAGGTAGAGCACAATGTGAAAATGGGAAACCACAAAAAACCATTTTACGGCTGCCGACAGCGGGGTTCGTACCCACATCCTCCCGAATATAAGCTGACAGCTACGTGACCGAAATCGTGCAGCCAATTGATCGGTAGGACAGTGCTTGCCAGATAACGTGTTAACGTATGTTTTCAAACATACTTCCACACCGGGGCTGATTATCGAAATGAATTTGTCCTTTAAAATCAATCAATCAATCAATCAATCAATCAATCAATCAATCAATCAATCAATCAATCAATCAATCAATCAATCAATCAATCAATCAATCAATCAATCAATCAATCAATCAATCAATCAATCAATCAATCAATCAATCAATCAATCAATCAATCAATCAATCAATCAATCAATCGATCAATCAATCAATCAATCAATCTATCTATCAATCTATCAATCAATCAATCAATCAATCAATCAATCAATGACTTCGACACTTACTTAGATAGACTACACAGTACTGCCGGTCCAACTATCCCAATCCTTTATGTGAGGTTGCAATAACAATAACAGTTTCTTTACGTAGGGATTTTCCAAGTCGACAGCGCTATTTTCCTATCAGTCGACGACTTCTCTTCTTCGCGACTGCCAACAGGCAAAGCCGTGTTTCGTGTACTCAACAACTTCCCCTCACTGACTGTACCTCGCACCAGTTCACTCTAGCTACTACAAATGTAGAGTAGTTTGCTACTGCTGTTTAAAAGTCTACTGAAAAATGTAACAACATTGACTTTTATAACTTAATTTTAAGTTAGGACATAATTTACTTACAATAGCTTAATCTACCATTCATTTATTTCAATTACACTTTGCTTATGTATTATAATGTTTTCGTTGCGGAAATTTGTCAATAATTGTGAATGGGTGATATTATGAACAAGCATGGCAATCTATATGAACACTAAAAGGCCTTTCCTGACACCTTAATAGATTTTAAGATATCTTGTGAACTTGTCTTATTACAGCTCTGGTTCTGCACGTATGTTGTTTCCAGCCTCTGTGCTGGACTACGTTGCTCGCGATATGATCGAACAAATCTGATGTGCTTCTTATTATCAGCCTGCGTAAACTAGGCGGCTTAGGAATTTTAAGCCGAAGATATTTTATAAGTACAGGTTAACATGTTCCAGGACATCGGAATACCTGTTGTTGATTCGTGGTAGTTAGCTTCCCCACGCAGCTAAATCATATATTTTCCTTTCTTATTTTTTCCCGCCTTTTTTCTCTAATTACTGGGGTTTGGTGAGAGAATGTATTCACTGTTGCGTGTTTCTATCATAGATGGCGGTGTGGTGTATTGGTTACACATGGATAAGGATCACAAACACGTAATCCCTGAACAAGAGTAATTCATCAGACGCGAGTAAAATCCCCAACCCGACCACGAATCATACCCGAGCCCATCTGAACTGCAAGCCACCTCACTGACCATTCATCCAAGGAGCCGGATGCAGCTACCACCTACCAAATGAAAATAATATTCACCCAATTAATTCCTAAAAGCTATGCTTTGTTACTGGGAACTCAGCATAACTTTCTCCGCTTTTCTCCCCCCTTTATTGTCTGATTTGTTTCAGAAACTGGCTACGCTTTACATGTGTCTTATAAATTTAATTATCCTCCTTTCCGTGATGACCAGTAATATTCTCTCCTCAACAGCCTGATGTTGTCCAGCTTGTTCGTGTTGTCCTAGCCTAATCCGCATCTCTGCAGTTTCTAGTTTCTTTTCTTTTTTTACCAATTAATATTCACAACTCTCATGTCTTTTTAATAGCGTACTCCAAATGACGTAGAAAAATTCCTGCCTTTTTTCTTAATGTCTGCATACCAACATTAGTGTTGTTGAGAGGTCTTTAGGCTGTTATTATCCTTCTCCTGATACTATTGGTAAATCTATTACATTCGGTAATCATGTTTCCCAAACAACACATTTCTCTTGATTATTGCATTTTAGAGGTTCCTATCATTATTTTAGCATTGTCTTTATCTATAAGTTCAACTTTGGGTTCATAACATATATTTTCAATTTTTTCTTGTCGCAATTCAGTTGTTGAAGTTTCTGATGTTCGACTCGAAAAAAAAGATTGGTGTTGATAAATGAGATTTTGCCCCAAATACGCTGACTACGATGGAAATCTATTAGGCCTCCCAACTAATCTGGCTTAAAATAATAACTACTTCCCATCGAATAGATATTTCAGTTTCTATGAAAAGGAGTTGTTGTTGTTGAGTCATCAGTCCATAGACTGGTTTGATGCAGCTCTCCATGCCACCTTATCCTGTGCTAACCTTTTCATTTCTACGTAACTAATGCATCCTACATCTGCTCTTATCTGCTTGTCATATTCATACCTTGGTCTACCCCTACCGTTCTTACCACCTACACTTCCTTCAAAAACCAACTGAACAAGTCCTGGGTGTCTTAAGATGTGTCCTATCATTCTATTTCTTCTTCTCGTCAAATTTAGCCAAATCGATCTCCTCTCACCAATTCGATTCAGTATCTCTTCATTCGTGATTCGATATATCCATCTCACCTTCAGCATTCTTCTGTAGCACCACATTTCAAAAGCTTCTATTATCTTTCTTTCTGAGCTAGTTATCGTCCATGTTTCACTTCCATACAATGCCACGCTCCACACAAAAGTCTTCAAAAACATCTTTCTAATTCCGATATCAGTGTTTGAAGTGAGAACATTTCTTTTCTTAAGAAATCTCTTCCTTGCTTGTGCAAGTCTGCATTTTATGTCCTCCTTACTTCTGCCATCGTATTGCTAAGAATTCGAAACATCAGAAATCTGACCATAATGAACATAAAACTAAGTGACGACCCAACAGGTGCGACTAATTTAATATGTGTCTAAACCGACCCAGTACCGAGCTCGATAGCTGCAGACGCTTAAGTGCGGTCAGTATCCAGTATTCGGGAGGTAGTGGGTTCGAATCCCTCTTCCGACAGCACTGAAGATGGTTTTCCGTGGCCTCCCATTTTCATACCTGGCCAATGCTGGGGCTGTACCTTAATTAAGGCAATGGCTGCTTCCTTACCACTCCTAGCCCCTTCCTATTCCATAATACCTATCGGTGCGACGTACAACAATTTGTAAAAAAAAAAAAAAAAAAAAAAAAACCGCCCCAGTTGCTTTGTTCTTTACCAAATCCCATATCGTACTTGGTAAACCGCATTTCTTCCCGTCATGTAGCATGTCAAATATCCACAGTCAATGACCTTGTATGCAATCTAGAGTTAATTCAACATGCAATTGTAGTATACCTCATGCCGATACTAATAACTAGATTTTGTGACAATTTAGAGAACTCTCAATATGTGTGTTTGCTTTCCATAAAAACAGGAGCGCTCTACACTGAATGCGACAGATAATTAATATCGAGAAAGAATTATTACCTGACAGCACCAGAACTGGCTCTCTCTGTTAAACTGAAGATGGCTAGGCTCACCATATTATTACGTTTCCAAACCGAAGTACTGTAAATATACAGTATATACCGACCTTGTCAAAAGCAGAGAGTTCATTTTTGTGTACTCTCAGATCGTCGTGGTGGTTATGATGAATATTGTTTTGGAGAGGAGTAGGCTTATAATACTTTCTTCAGCTTATCGCAGATATTTCTCTGGTGACTGGAACCACCCAGGCTCCTTTTGTTTTTCTGGCCGTCAGCTGAAGGCTGAATCCGCGTGATTTCTGAGGTGAAAATCTCAATCCAGTATTTAACTGGGATTCAAACCTTAGCCTTCCCCTTAAGGAGGAATACTATACAATAATTCCTTCTTAACTCATATAGTACAAACCCGTCTATCCGGATACCCTGAATATAGATACACGTTTGTCTAGACTGATTATGTAGGTAATATTTCTACATTAAACTAATCTTGTTTTTAAATATTTTTTACCGGGTGACTTGGCCGTGCGGTTAAGGGTGCGCAGCTGTGAGACTGCATCCGAGAGATAGTGGATTCGAACCCGACTGTCGGCAGCCTGAAGATTGTTTTCTGTGGATTCCCATTTTCACACCAAGCAAATGCCGTGGCTGTACCTTACTTAAGGAAACGGCCGCTTCCTTCCTACTCCTAGGCCTTTCCTATCCCATCGTCGCCATAAGACCTATGCGTGTCGGTGCGACGTAAACCAAATCGTAAAGCAAATTATAAAAGAAATTAAATGCAAGAGAGTTTCTTTTTATACGTTTAAGAAGATTTCATTGACGAATCGAAAATGCCCTAATTCTAAATAGCATTACTTTCAATTGACAGACGAAGGCTAATTAATAATAATAATAATAATAATAATAATAATAATAATAATAATAATAATAATAATAATAATAATGGATTTACGTCCCACTAACTACTTTTATGGTTTTCGGAGCCGCCGAGGTGCCATACTTGAGTCCCGCAGGAGTTCTTTTACGTGCCGGTAAATCTACCGACACGAGGCTGACGTATTTGAGCACCTTCAGGTACCGCCAGATTGAGCCATTATCAAACCTGCTAAGTTGAAGTCAGAAGGCCAGCGCCTCAATCGTCTGAGCCACTCACCCCGATATCGTTAAAAGAAATCGGTCAACACCAGCCATTCGTAATATTTTAGTAAACATTTATATGTTTATTCAATGAATCGAATACTTATTCAACTTCTGCACGGTAGTAAATACTTTTTTCATTACTGAAAATTGTTCGAGGTATTGATGTACGTCAGTGTTCCGGGGTTGTTCTGAATTAATGGTGAAAATGTTGTATTCAAAACTTACTGGGCTTAAGGGCAGGAGGAGGGAAGCAGCTAACCTACTACGAATGAGGAACCATGTATCTGTGAAGATTTACTGTCTTTTGGTACATATGCGCATATACACTGACTGACAGAGCAAATGCAACACCAAGAAGGAGTGGTCAGAACTTTATGCCAATTGCAGGGTAGACTGACGTCACTGAGGTATGCTCATGATGTGAAATGCGCCGCTGTGCTGCGCACGTAGCGAACGATAAATGGGACACGGCGTTGGCGAATGGCCCACTTCGTACCGTGATTTCTTAGCCGACAGTCATTGTAGAACGTGTTGTCGTGTGCCACAGGACACGTGTATAGCTAAGAATGCCAGGCCGCCGTCAACGGAGGCATTTCCAGCAGACAGACGACTTTACGAGGGGTATGGTGATCGGGCTGAGAAGGGCAGGTTGGTCGCTTCGTCAAATCGCAGCCGATACCCATAGGGATGTGTCCACGGTGCAGCGCCTGTGGCGAAGATGGTTGGCGCAGGGACATGTGGCACGTGCGAGGGGTCCAGGCGCAGCCCGAGTGACGTCAGCACGCGAGGATCGGCGCATCCGCCGCCAAGCGGTGGCAGCCCCGCACGCCACGTCAACCGCCATTCTTCAGCATGTGTAAGACACCCTGGCTGTTCCAATATCGACCAGAACAATTTTCTGTCGATTGGTTGAAGGAGGCCTGCACTCCCGGCGTCCGCTCAGAAGACTACCATTGACTCCACAGCATAGACGTGCACGCCTGGCATGGTGCCGGGCTAGAGCGACTTGGATGAGGGAATGGCGGAACGTCGTGTTCTCCGATGAGTCACGCTTCTGTTCTGTCAGTGATAGTCACCGCAGACGAGTGTGGCGTCGGCGGGGAGAAAGGTCAAATCCGGCAGTAACTGTGGAGCGCCCTACCGCTAGACAACGCGGCATCATGGTTTGGGGCGCTATTGCGTATGATTCCACGTCACCTCTAGTGCGTATTCAAGGCACGTTAAATGCCCACCGCTACGTGCAGCATGTGCTGCGGCCGGTGGCACTCCCGTACCTTCAGGGGCTGCCCAATGCTCTGTTTCAGCAGGATAATGCCCGCCCACACACTGCTCGCATCTCCCAACAGGCTCTACGAGGTGTACAGATGCTTCAGTGGCCAGCGTACTCTCCGGATCTCTCACCAATCGAACACGTGTGGGATCTCATTGGACGCCGTTTGCTAACTCTGCCCCAGCCTCGTACGGACGACCAACTGTGGCAAATGGTTGACAGAGAATGGAGAACCATCCCTCAGGACACCATCCGCACTCTTATTGACTCTGTACCTCAACGTGTTTCTGCGTGCATCGCCGCTCGCGGTGGTCCTACATCCTACTGAGTCGATGCCGTGCGCATTGTGTAACCTGCATATCGGTTTGAAATAAACAACAATTATTCGTCCGTGCCGTCTCTGTCTTTTCCCCAACTTTCATCCCTTTCGAACCACTCCTCCTTGGTGTTGCATTTTCACTGTCAGTCAGTGTATATAAACCAAAATGAATACAGTAATATACACTACAGTGACTCT
Source organism: Anabrus simplex (assembly GCF_040414725.1). Taxonomy (NCBI): domain Eukaryota; kingdom Metazoa; phylum Arthropoda; class Insecta; order Orthoptera; family Tettigoniidae; genus Anabrus; species Anabrus simplex. The sequence goes on along the minus strand of NC_090265.1, from coordinate 305,611,024 downwards.
ATATGTACAGTGTGGCCAACGAGTGCTTCATTCTGATTGGCTCCACCATGTTTTAGCCAAATGTCCCGTCAGCTGATTTAAACGTATGTATACCGCACAGGGTATGATCACTCTTTATGCAATAACAGCGAAGTACAGACTACCTGTTTTAACTTTAATAATACCGAAAATTTGTTTTTATTAAACATGCGGGATTATTTAGTATTATTAGTTTCGAAATGTGTGTAGTTTTACGTATTTCTGAGGTCTGAGTTTTGAAGAAAATTATGCAAGGCTGTTGTGCTTATAGATGGAAAAACAAATCCGGAAAGGGTTTTAAAATGAAATTGGACAATTGCTTTCTTTTAGATCTGAAGGTAGCAAGTTTTAAGAAGCTCCCAGCAACGAGTAGAGTTGTCTAATGCTTTATAATGTTAACATTAATAACAAAATGTGTTAATAATTTTATGGAGGCCAAGGCAGTAAATGTAAGATTTCTCCGTTAATATTCGCCGTATCGAAAACCTGCACACAATTAAAGTTGTTTAGAATATAATTTCCTATCTTTTACATTTCGTGCGATTTTACCGTGAAAGTAGAAATAACAGAGATTATTTTATTTTTCACAAATTTCCCAATATCCCCGAAAATATGTTTCATCTAAAACCTTTACATAACAAAAGTTACAGAAGAGGTCACTCCCGAACATTTATGCCTCATTCATTTTCGCCGTATATCATCATTTTTATTTTTATTTTATTTTTATTTTTATGACTATTTCTATTTGAAAGGACATGGTTATAAATGCCGCCTAGCCTCAAGTTGAGTTTCCCTATACATTATAAACTGTAATAGTCTGACTCCGTGTCTGAATGGTCAGCGTACTGCCTTTCGGTTCAGAGGGTGCTGGGTTTGGGACCAGGGTGGGTTATTTTAATAGCTCGGGCTTGGGGACTGGGTGCTTGTACTTGTCCTAACACTCTCCTCTTCATATTCAGACAGCACACCACACTACAAACTCCCACACAAACACGCAATAGTGATGACATCACGCCATACAGGACTGGCGTCACAAAGGGCATCCGGCCGCTAAACAGGGCCAAACCCACATGTGTGAAGGAGTTCACTCCCACAAACCCACAGTTTTGGGAAGTGCGGTAGAAAAAGAAGAAGTAATATCAACGAATTAGCAAAACCTATAGTAGCAAATAGAATGTTTAAAATACAGCGGATATCTACCAGTACTCACCGAACCGAGGCACAGAATTATTCGCACACCACGGGTATCAACCACGAGTGGAAGGTAACCGAGTCCTGAATACAAGTACTCCGGGACCAGGATAGCTGCTTGTTTTCACCGAGCAACAAGTAGTATTTTCTCAAACTATATTGTATAGTGTTACCAATATTTAATTGTTGTTTGCGAGATCAAACCGTAGCCGTCATTAACAGAGCACTATACATAACTACCCATGGACCATGGCAGTTGCTTGTTTTCACCACTAAAGTGCAGCAGGCTGTCGTTTATATTAGTGCCACGAGTAGAATGGTACAATATATTATGTTAAGAATCTCAGTGGTTCAGGCGGCAGTTCACCGGCCTCTCACCACTGGGTTCAGTGGTTCAAATCCCGGTCACTCCATGTGAGATTTGTGCTGCACAAAGCGGAGGCAGGACAGGTTTTTCTCCGGGTACTCCGGTTTTCCCTGTCATATTTAATTCCAGCAACACTCTCCAATATAATTTCATTTTACCTATCAGTCAATAATCATTGCCTCAGAGGAGTGCGACAGGCTTCGGCAGCCGGCACGATTCCTATCCTCGTCGCTAGATAGGGGCTTCGTTCATTCCATTCCTGACCCTGTCGAAAGATTGTGGATTTTCATTCATTTTACATTATGTTAACATAAATATGGAGCTAGTTAATACAAGTTTTTCTACCCATCGGTTAACTAATCATAATATTTCCTATCTTCCGGATGTGTTAAGATTGTGTACGTACCGATAAGTCACACTTAAGAAGTACACTTCTATGTGTATAATGATACTGCGTTGTATATTCTGATATGTAAAACCATGTAACCTGGAATATGGTTATGTTACTTTTAAAAATTTTGCTATAGGTTATATTTGCAATCATTACATAATGATATTATTCAAGACAATGACCATATTATTTTAAGCCACATGTATTATAACATAAATGTTATTACGTGCCTAGCTACCAACACAGAAATTTTAACATCTTAAATAATTGTGCCTTGTATACCACGTATAAACCTAAACTTTGAAGTCTTTCGTCAGGTAGACACGCTCTGAATATAACAAATACAGTATAATCAAAATAAAATAACATCTTAAAACATTGAACTACAGCTCATTCCATATTAAGAAAACAATATTGATCTTTTGGTCCAACAAGGAGTGAGCACATCCCCTCTAGGGCACCCATAATTCCTCGTGATTGAGGAATGTTATAATGTACTTTATATTGTATTATGAAAGAAATAAAATGGATCGGGCATGTTTTTGCACGTGTGTTATTGGAATAACTACTGAAGCTTTTTTATTTCATAAATACATTCGCAGGGAGGATGCACAGCGGCTGCAACAGCCATCACTTTGTAGCTCTCCTTCATTTTCCTTCTGAGTTGCAACCTGCAGCTTATCTTTGTCGAAGAGAAGTCATCTATTTCTTTGTGTATATGTGTTCTAACATTCTTGTACTGTACAGCAGTTGTTACTGAAGATTTTTATGCTGTGGTGTGCAGCGGTACATCACGGCATGACTTGTACTGGTCCAGAAATTTGCTATTATTTTTACCTGTGCTTGGTTTTGAGAGACTGTCGATTTCTTAAGAAAGGCCAGACGAAGCGCGATTTGTCCTGATTTATTGCTTTATTAGTGGAACCTTCCTCTATCAGGGCTAAGTTTTGACTGAACAAATTTGTCGGTTTGTACACTTCTTAAGTGAATATTGTCCTGTTGATACCTATCGGAAACAGACCTGCCTCGAAGGTGAGGTCCAGGGCGTTGGTGTCTCTGTTATGGTCTGGGGTGCATTTTCCTGATATGCAATGGGCCCCTAGTTGTTCTGAAAGAGACTTTGAATGGTACGCGGTATGTTGAGCTGCTCGAAGATCATCTCCATCCATTTTTGGCCTTCCAGCGCCCAGACGGTTCTGCGGTGTTTCAAGATGAGAACGCGTAGCCACTTCGTTCCCACGTTGCCCGGGAATGGTTCCAGGAACATGCAGCGGAGGTCCAACGACTGCCATGGCCATCCAGGAGCCCCGATATGAACCCTATCGAGCATATCTAGGATATCCTGGAACGCAGGTTCCGTGCCATGGATCCTGTACCCACAAACAGACCAGCATTGGCGGCCGCTCTGCAAACGATTTGGTGTCAGCTGCGTCCAGAGGACTACCAGGGACTTGTCGACTCACTTCCACGGCGTCTCACTGCAGTTCACAGGGCCAGAGGAGGCCCCACACGCTATTAGGTGACTATCCCATGACATTTGCTAAGTCAGTGTATATTACGCACAATTTAAATTCCAGCATGAGTTTTATATACTTTGCCTATTTTCCGCTTCTTTGTACAGCTGAAAATGACGCAAAATGCGTCGAACCTGGTTCTGTATAATTAGGGTGTTGTAATTACATCTATATAACAATATTATTGTATTGGATAGGTGGATATTAAAAAGTTATTTATTGTAATTCTCATTACGGACAAAAAATGAAATTTCTTACGTTAACATAAAATCATCGCAACACCCTAGGTCGGGACACGAACCCAGAATACATAAGAAAGACCATAGTACAGAACCTGCGTTATTAATGAACACAACAATCGCCTGTACAACAAGACAAAATATTAACATGGAGGTGAATGTGGGTAGCCACGGTCAGTGCGGCCGGCGAGGTTCGAATAGGCAGCCTCTCGCTGCTGAGGACGGCATCCTGTAAACACTACTGGTTTATCATAAGTAGAGGGGTTACATACCGCCTGATCTTTTATCCTATGCATACTTAGGTTATACTGAAAAATAATAACCTCCTATACTGAATCATGTTGCAGATAGACTCTGCGATGTGCCGCCTGGCTTCAAATCATCCCCTACTCTGACAGGCTGCGTTAATTGCCTCGGTGCGACTTTGGACGTCTACCAATAAACATTAGCTCAACTCCCTTCATGCGATCAATGACCAACAATATCTCCACAACACAATAAAAACTAATGGTCTTTATTTTACACAATTCAATACCCTTTACTTCATTACACATCGGCTAGCATTGACGGAGCAGTCATATTTCACATTTAAATCAATAATTTATTCAATGAGACAATACATATCAAATCATACGCTTCACGGCGCCCACCAAGATTACCACACTAGGATCCTGGCTTCAAAATTTTCTATATCACGGAACAAATTCTCTTACTTTACAGTAAGTTATTCTTTCTTTACGGATGATATTTATGACACAAGTAGGATAAAACAAACATTGTTCGCCCTTGCGTGGACACTTAGCTTTTAAAGGGTGCTCATATGTTCGAATTTCGGTCACAGGTTTACTTCACACCATTTAATACACAAGCAGGTACTCTACTATTTAAAAAAACCGCATGCACGTTCATTAAGACCATGAGTGCTGCTATTGTTCCCATATTCTCTTAGAAACACTCCCTAAGGTGTTTTCGGGATGACAACGAGTAACATGATACTATAATCATACACCTCCCGGCATAAACATTACAGTGATGACTATATTAGCACAGATAAATAAATACTACCAAACTATAAGCACTCACAATCACAAAATTGTAAATATACCTGGTAAAGCCATCCCGCCAAGTCTAGTTACCAATCCTAGGAGAACCTACCTAGAAATATATGAAATAAAATACATAAAAATAAGCTCGCATGAAAAATAAGCGCATATTTACACCCATTCAGATTGCTATTTAAATTACATTCGTACCCCATGTTGTAGACACATGTAACATCATCTCTATCATCTAATATTTACAGTTTATGAAAGATTTCCGTCACGCTACGTGATCATACAGTAAACTATGGTAAGTACTCAGCCTTCATCCCTATGCGTATCTCCACTTTAGTCCTGAGAGGTCGATATTGAGAGTCTCAGCCGGTTTGATCTCTATGTCGTGTAGTGCAGGCTGCAGATCTCTTTCATAACACAAAGTCTATCGTCGTGATTACCCCGGCCTCCACCCCTAGTGTCTGCTGCAAAAAACACACTAGTTATTTTCCGCTCTAACCATCTCCATCTAACACGCACTTTAGGCAATTGGGATTCTTCCGACACAATGTTCCGAACTTGGATCCAAACCAAACCAAACCCCATGGCACCACAGCCCTTGAAGGGCCTTGGCCTACCAAGCGACCGCTGCTCAGCCCGAAGACCTGCAGAGTACGAGGTGTCGTGTGGTGAGCACGACGAATCCTCTCGGCCGTTATTCTTGGCTTTCTAGACCGGGGCCGCTATCTCACCGTCAGATAGCTCCTCAATTATAATCACGTAGGCTGAGTGGACCCCGAACCAGCCCTCAGGTCTAGGTAAAAATCCCTGACCTGGCCGGGAATCGAACCCGGGGCCTCCGGGTGAGAGGCAGGCACGCTACCCCTACACTACGGGGCCGGCTCCGAACTTGGATACTCAGACTAAGAATCCTGCTCGTTCATTATCGCATTATTTAACTGAAATTTGTAATAATGTTACCGATGATCTAGCTCTTATACATGGTCATCCTTTATATTACGCACAGAGTGATCTCTTTTACGGAGAACTCCCACAGTTTTAGATATTCTCTTAGATATTCACTGAGTTACGTGTCCTGACATCTGCTCCTATGTTCTCCTGTTGTGTATTGATCAAATTTCAAACCTCCGTCAGCCTACCACAATCTCCATCACGAACGATTATTATTATTATTGTTACTAATAGTAGTAGTAACAGCAGCAGCAGCAGCAGCAGCAGCAGTAGTATCAGTAGTGGTGGTAGTAGTAGTAGTAGTAGTAGTAGTAGTAGTAGAAAATGACCTCAAACGGAGTCTTTCTTTTATTTAGGCTATGATGTAAATTTCTGACGCGACAATGAAACCACACCCTGGTGAGGATGTTCATGCGATATTCACACACACACACACACACACACACACACACACACACACACACACACACACACACACACACACACACACACACACACACACACACACACACACACACGTATACAGGGTGTATCATAATTAATAGCGCAATCTGAAACAGCTGTAAGTTTACGATACTAGTAACAAAAACAGTAAACATGTGTCTGCAAACGAGTCATTTGCGAGATAATTTAGAATTGCTTTCTAGCAACAACCACTGACTTATTGTGTGCACACGTCATCCGAGCTAGGAAAAGGTACCAATACGACATTAAGAAAAGTTTTCAGATTCTGACAGAATGCAGTTGAACACTTCCCTTAACTACGAGTAACTTAAGTTCACTGTACAGTCATTGTAACATGATTCCTAAGGTACATTAAAATATTCATTTCAAACTTCAAATTCCACTTTTCATACTAATTTTGCCTGTCCAAGAAAGGCTTACATACTATTTATTTTTAATTTCAAATTTTCCTCTCGCCTCAGTGTGTACTATGTTTCAATCGATACTGCCACAACTCGACATCAGTCTTCGTGTCCTCAGCTTTGTAACAGCCGGCGCACATGACACAATTTCAAACACGTAACAGACGTCCGCGTTGAAATATATTCTTAATATAAGCTCAGACGATTGATAACAATATTGTGCGTGGCGAAGATAAACGTTTTCATTTTTCTTATCTCCGTACTGTCATCCACCGTTTTAATATCGCAACTTCGATCTTCCTTTATGTTCATCATTTCTCTTTCAGATTCACATGTTACAGAGAGATCTAAATCCTTCCGCAATGTGAACAACTTCAGAATCTATGAGGCCAATATCTGGCTAAGGAATCATTGATAAATTATCAGGTTTTACACGGAATATGCCATGAACACAAACCATATGAAAGGAAATAAAAGAAAACAGAAGCGGTAGAGGCATTTTAGCTAAACGGCAAAGCCATTGGATTGTCAATAGGAGAGTCACGGTTCGAATCCTGGTCAAGGAATGTGGAATTTTAAAAATGAAATATCACGTCCCTGTGGTTTGCACACAACATCAAACTGGAGGTCCCGTAGATATGGTCATGATATCACATCCCGTAAAAAATAGAGGAGTGCTACAAGTGTACAGTGTATCAACCACACGTTTCTATATTTATATCTATGAAATGGTTGAGCAGTTATACACCTGGCCTAAGAGTTTCACAATGAAAGGATATGACTTCCACTTTTTCTCCACATGTCCATCAAAATTTTAAATATAACCCAGTATGACAGTTCTGGGTGTTAGATGAAGAGATCCTCCTATATCGAAAAATTATATTTTAAAAAATAGTGTATTGGGAAAAGTCCTTATTTTAATTAGGCTATGATGTAAATTACTGTCGCGACAATGAAACCTCACCCTGATGAGAGTGTGGACGTGATATCCACACACACACACATACACACACACACACACACACACACACGCCCGCGCGCATGTATACAGAGTGTATCATAATTAATGGCCCAAATTGAAACAGCTGTAAGTACACGATACTAGAAGCAAAAAAGGCTTAGTAAACATGGGTCTGCAAACGAGTCGTTTGCGAGATATTTTAGAATTTGTTGTTAGCAGCCACCACAGACGTGATTGTGTGCAAACGTCAACCTCGCTAGGAAAAGGCACCAACACAACATTAAGAAACGTTATCAGATTCTTTGGTACAAGTGCAGTTGAACACTTCCTTTAACTACGAGTTAAGTACACTGTACATTCATTGTAACATGCAACTGTAACATACTACGTAAAACTGTTTTCTTGTTCATTAAGAACAACTGCACTTCTACCAAAGTATCTAATAACTTTTCTTAATGTTGTATTGGTACCTTTCCCTAACTAGGATGACGTTTACCCATAATCAAGTCAGGGGTGGCTGTTAACTATAAATTCTAAATTATGTCGCTAACGGCTCGTTTTCGGACCCGTTTGCTAAGAACATTTTTGCTTCTAGTATCATGTAGTTACAGCTGTTTCAGACTGCGCTATTAGTTGTGATATACTCTGTACAAGTGTTTTATGGCCGGATGACCATCTTGGAAGTGTATTCAGTTATTACTTGCTTTTGTGGTGGCTGGCTGTAAAGGAAAAGGCGTGTATCAAAACGAAACATATATGAACACCAAGTAAATGAATTAACAAACACGGGTAAAACACCCGACGTGGCCAGGATTGAAACCTTGGAGTTTCTTGACGGATGACAACTATGCTCTTTATTCAGCAAAGAATCCGGGCATAAGGATGGAGAAAACACTAGATTGAACTTTTATAAAACCGAGGCAGTTCCCGTTCTGATGTATGGGAGTTAATCCTGGATAATATGTAAAAATGACTACAGTCGCCGTCAAGCTTCAGAGAAAGCTATTTTGTACAAGATGAGGCCATCTGGGAAACGAGGGCATCAGGAAGAAATTAAATATATCTTCTTTAAGCAGGAAAATTCAGCAGTACAGGAAAGGTTGGCTAGAATATCTAAGCAGAATGGAAATAAGGGGAATACGCCTATTAATCTAGAACACCCGACCACTAGTTAACGAGACGTATGAAGACGTATGATGAGGATGAATTACTAACTGTAAAGTAGTAGGTCTGATTCCTGATTGAATATATATTATGATAATATAATAAATATAATAAACGTTATGAATAATAAATAGGTGAGAAAACTCGCCTTGATATGCCTGCCGCAGTCATATTGTTTTGCATGTCCTTTTCAATGGTTTAATAAACATTTAATAAAAAGTGAGTTATTGTATGCCGAAGTTCGTAGCAAGTTTTCATCCATTCTGAAGTAATTACGCCGTCTGTTTGGAAAAATTATATCCATATATTCGCTTTTGCATCCTGCAGTTCTTGACGTTAAGCTTGGCAGTGTGTCGTAGAAGGCAATAGTAAAAATCACAGTTCTTCTATATAGAACAGTTGTTTTGTGAGCTCGTAGGTTAGTTTCGAAGGTGCGCTTTTTTTGCCAGCCGGAGAACAATTTTAAGATTCATGGCCTTCAGTCTTTCTTCTAGTGTAGGTAGGTTAACCTTCCATACATGCTCCCAGAGAATGTCTAAGGCGTCTAAGGGTCTGTTTGTACTTAGACATTTTCCTCTTAGCAGCATGCAAGTTATTAGGAACGTTATACCGAGCTCGATAGCTGCAGTCGCTTAAGTGCGGCCAGTATCCAGTATTTGGGAGATAGTAGGTTTGAACTCCACTGTCGGCAGCCCTGAAAATTGTTTTCTATGGTTTCCCATTTTCACACCAGGCAAATGCCGGGTCTGTACCTTAATTAAGGCCACGGCCGCTTCCTTCCCCCTTCTAGCCCTTTCCCGTTCCATCGTCGCCATAAGACCTCGCTGTGTCGGTGCGACGTAAAGCAACTAGCAAAACAAAACAAGAAAAAAAGGCGCGTTATGCCATTTGTTGAATATATTTGGAAGGTAAGAGAATCAAAGAATATTTAGCAGGGAATAGTATTCTTCCGTGATCATAGGAAGTGTATTCTCTCTGGCTTGACAGGTAGTAATCAAACATGGCTGCTTGCAATAACATTACAAAGGATGAAAATTACATATATCGGAATATTAATGAAAGTGTTAGTCACTTAGAAACCGTCAAAGTACAGAATGTATTGCGAATTAGGGTGAGCCTACACTTTCAATTATCGGAGTGAACATTTAAAGACTTGGTTTCATGATTATTCAAAGCTGGCTTAATTTTAGAGATGTATCAATGTCTCATAATTCGCCGTCAGGTAATTCCGGAGAGAATAAAATAAAAATGAAGCAAATCGATCCAGAAAAACGGACGGACGGATTTTCAAAAGTGGTGGTGGTGGTGATTATTGTTTTAAGAGGAAGTATAACTAGGCAACCATCCTCTATATAACACTAATCAGAGGGGAAAAAGGAAAGGGTCCGACACTTCGAAAAATGAAGGGATCGGCCAAAGGAAGACAAGGGCCACGAAGGGCGTGAAAATGAAAGAATCCCTAGCACTCGCAAACCTAATAGCGTCGGGGTCGGAAAAGAACAAGAGTTGACCAAGAGAGGTCGGATAGGATAGATGAAAGTGAGGAGCCTGGCACAAGTAAGTGGAAGCAATGCCAGGACTCAGCTGAGGGCCCCGTGGTCGCCAACCCACGCTCCAAAATTCAGAGCCCCTGAGGCCCCTTTTAGTCGCCTCTTACGACAGACAGTAGATACCGTGCGTGTTATTCTACCGCCCCCACCCACAGGGGGATGGATTTTCAAAAGCTGTTTATAGTAAACTCTATTAATATATAGATTTTTATTATTAATACTTAATTATAATTAATTATTAATCATCAATTTTAATTATAATTAATGAATAATAATAATAATAATAATAATAATAATAATCAGCGTATGACGATATACATCACTCTGCCTTATTTTATTACTATTACGGGGTAAATGAAAAGAGAACGATTTTAATAGTAACAAAAAACTGTACAGCTAATTTATTCAATATCGCCTCTGGTCTAATGAGCAAGAAAACTCTGAAGTTTACATCATAGGAGCTCGGAGGGTACTGTTCAACAATATGCTGGATTGACTGCTTTAGGAAGCTCTCTCCACTTCTGAAGTAGGTCAGCATATCTGCCGTGATTTGTGCGGATTCTGCTGTGCCTTGACCTCGTCCTTTGGGGATGATCTAGTTTCCATGATCTTTTACTGACACGGATAAAACTTTGGTGGTGTGGCAATGCATCCATGGCTGATTAATGTTGAAGTTTTGTTCTACCAAGGTGCTACCGGTTTGGGTCCATGATTCCGGGAGCGGAGCCTACTGTATTTGTTTCATTGTCACTATGTCCTCGTAGATTGGTAGTTGATGATTGTTGATAAACTCATTGTATTCCCTCAAAAGAGCCTTTCCTATTTCTCACATGAGGTGGAGGAATGTGATTCAGGTCTGGTAACCAAAATGTTGGCGTGGACTTGATCCTACTAGTTATCGATTGCATTGTCTGTTTTAGCTGAGCGTTTACGAGCGTGGCGTGACATTTGTTCATCGAGACAGGGCTGCAATATTCTGCTGCACAGAGCATAGGACCAAGGGCTGATGTATACAAAGTAGATGATGTGGATCTCACGTTGTGCCATAAAGCTTCCGAAGGATGTTTCATCTTAATCTGAACTTAGCTGTAGTCTCCATCAAGTGTCCTGTCAAGGTACATTGCATTGCATGTTTGTGGAAGACTAGGCGTTTTCTTTCAAAGAAAATATCAATTTTGGGGTTGGCCAGCATATTGCTTAGATGTAAACATGTATCTTCACTTTTGTTAGGGTTTGGTCGTAGTCCCCATTTACGAAAACCTTTCCCACTATGGCTAGATCCTATGTTCGCACTTATTTAGTGGTCTCAATGCAGTTGTGTTGCTATCACACAGTCCTCTATGGATTGTGTATCCGTCATATCGGCTACGTACATGTTTGGGAGATAGAACTGAACAGACTTCGAGGGAAACCGTCATAAAGGGCCTTCTGATTACTTGTCTATGGTTACCTGGGATGGTGTGTCAGTCAACATGTATTTAAGTTGTGCGTTTGTTCTACGGGTTTTCCTTCTTCAGACAATATTATGTGCTGCAGAGAGATCATTGGATACTATACATAAGTTGTTTCTGAGAATAGATTACGAAAAATAATAATAATAAGAAGTAGTCGAAGAAGAAGAAGAAGAATAAGAAGAAGGGTAAGTCATGCCTGACTGTCGTAAGATAATATTTATTGTAGATGCACTATCAAGTAAGAAACAATGTTAAATTTATAACAGTCGTTATTGTTCTAATTGCTTATCCTGAAATTATTTAATCGTCAAAAGTTTTGCGTGATACGTATTAAATTCAGAATGTTGTAATGATGAGGACAAAGATTCTGATGTAAATGACAGTCATAGAGATTTCGATTAGCAGTGACTAGCTACCCGAGATAAGCGAAAATAGTCATCCACAATATCCTTGTTTCTAAAGTATTTTCGTTTGCAGACAATTCATAACGCAATAAAGAATTATATTCGTAGTGTGGTGGTTCTTCACCTTTAAGTTTAATGGAGTTAACATTATATAATGTTTTTGAATCTTGCATTTTTGGAATACCATAGTGGAGATCTAAATGAAGAACATTATTTCAGCTGATTAACACACGAAGTTGAACATTCCAATTATCCCGTGAAGATAAATTCCTTAAAGTTGCACCAACACAAGTAGGTTTTCGGCGACTCTATGTAGAAAGATATTACCGAAGGAGTAGTTCTTTTACAGCTCAGAGTAATAGTATATTAAGCTGTAATAGCTCAAGAAACCGACAAAGTTTAGAGTTGGTGTAATGAGAAGAAGGTCTGGAGAGTCAAGATTGATTCATATTGGACCCTTTAAGGTCCAAAGGTCATGGGGTCAATATATATATATATATATATATATATATATATATATATATATATAATGAAAGAGAGAATGATGAACTAATTCGTCGTGAATTGAGTATAAGGAAAATATTGTTATGATGTAGATAGTCCAGGCCAAGGCATGTGGGATTCAAGAAGTGTATAGCCGCTTTGCTGTAGTTCGAATTCCACGTAAAGTGATCGCTACGAGCATGAGATCATCAGCAATCATGTAACACTATAAGCTTGCTTAGGTAAATAAATATTACGTGTACTTTAAAGATTAGAGGAAAATGTATTAACATACTAATGAAATGAGAAGCAAGAACGTCGACATGACTGTTAATATAGTCATCATATGTACGAGATCTCCCGATTTAATTGCTGCCAAAAGCACATGGGCACAAATCTTTCACTTTGAGAATTCAGCATGTATTGGCTGGGTATCAGACCGTGGGTATCTACATGGTGCTACATTACTATCCAACATTTCGAAAAGAGACAGCAGAACTGCAGGCCTACGTACGTACATTGAGTCTTCCAAAGGCTGGTTGGGTCCCCAACAATTTCTTCAGCTGTCATTGCCCAGTGGTCACTTAAGAAGCGTACTAGTAAAATGAAGAGTGAGGTAACTTCCCGTTGCTTTCCTTAGTGAGCCAGAGGGTGCCATTACATCAGTTGCTCAGAAATTATTCAAAGGGGATTGGTTATTCAAATACAGTTTACCTTTATTTTAATTATGTTTACTACTACTACTGGGAAAGGCAACAAACATTTACCGACACTTAAGTCGGTGCTTCTACGCATTTGGTCAGCGAAGTGCTCGTTTCGTTCCCGAGTGTGGGGGATAGAGTGCACGATCGGGCAGTGGACTATAATCCACAGTACTGTTTAAATATTAACAACCACGCTCAGCACTATTGGAATACGACTGTAACATTCAATGATATTGCGCAAGTATTCCGCACAATGCCAGCTTATTGCCTCTCTCGCCTACTATCACCTACCTATCGCCCACAACCACGAGTTTACGCGAAGGATGATGAACATGGCATTACGTAACTTCTTTGCCGGCAAGCAGACTGAGACGTTAACGTAGCAACCTGTTGGGCTCACTAACGAGCTGCCAAGGTGTCCGTCACTCGCTGAAGAATATGAACTCCGTATAAAACAGTAATTTTCTCCTTCATTTGAAGAGTAAACGAAAAGTGTGTAGAACAAAAATCATTCAGGAAATGTGCAAAATGAAATATACAAATATAACATAAAATACGCCATAAATACTCTATAGTGCCACTATTAATTGCCATACTCAATAGTGTGTTCAAGAAAAGTTCAATTTGTAGACAAAGATTCATTTTTATTCACATTCAGAAAGGTTTTCTCAAAGGAATATTTTGCTGTCGGGTTTTAGCGGAATGCGGTTTCTGATTATGCCTCCCTTACTTTTTTCAGAAATTCCGCACGGGTTTGTATACTTTTCTTTACAGCAGCAGGTTTCAGAAAGTTGAGTTCAAGATAGTCATTTGATTCATAGTCTCTTTTATAGTGCAGAATGTGATCACCTCTCGTTGCATGAATATGCACCATTTTAGAAAGAAGAACTTTATCAGGAATGCTACGTTTCTATTTCCGCTTAGGAACCGATGATATCTATGCAGACTGTACAGTACTGATAAAATAATTGAAGACGCTTCAACGGAAATCCAACTTGGTGGTGAAAACTCTCACACGTCATGGGTGTATTTCTAGGTTCGAAATAGTTCACTTCAACTGATTTCGCATTCAGGAAAGTGAGAAATGCCCAATTATTATTTTGAGCAAAATTGTCTGACGAAAGTATGAAATGCTATGAATCCCTGTGAAACAAGATTAACTGCATGAAATACTATTATTATTATTATTATTATTATTATTATTATTATTATTATTATTATTAATATTATTATTAGAGGCCCTTGAAGGGCTGTAGTGCCATGGGGTTTGGGGTTTGGGTTAGGTTTATTATTATTATTATTATTATTATTATTATTATTATTATTATTATTATTATTATTATTATTATTATTATTATTATTATTGTTATTATTATTATTATTTGATATATTCTTACAGCATATGTAGGCTGCCACAAGGGCGAAGAGTACCACAACCAATAGATATTTCACAAGCATTGTTTCAGCTAAATGAAAAGAGGGTAGTTGCGAGGTAGTTGTTAAGATCTATAGGTGTGGTTTCTGAAGATGGTTAACGACTCCTTTAATTCGGCTGTCACAGTTGAGTGGAGAAGCTCGGTACTTTTCAAGAAATCCACGAGTAGCCGGAGAACGGTCCCTTGGATACCGATTTTGAGGCCATTGATGCTTATAGACTCAAGCCTGTATTTGTATTACAGTTCTCTGCTTTCATACATTAGGTTTTTTTTTTTCATAGTCATCTTCTTCAGGTTGGTATTCGTTTGTCTCGAGCCGTAAAATCGGATCGATTGCGCAGCCTTCTGATGTGTGAGGATCGATGGCGGTGATGTCTGTTCGTCTGTTGCTCCCGTTAGAGGAGAGACCATGCACCTCCTCATAGGTCGAGTAGCCTTTCAGTCTTAGACCGTCGGCAACCAGGGACCTGATGGTATGATGGCGAGTATTGTATAGTAGTTTACCATGTGGACAGGATCCCAGGACATGAGCAAGTGTTTCTGTCTCTCTGTGACAGCGTCGGCACAGGCTATTGTCCTGAGATCTGCCTGGTACAGGGCGTTCGGCTGACACAACTGCAGTCATCTTGATTGCTTCCCTTCATTAACCACATGCCATTCCCCCTTACTTTAATCCCTTCATGGCACAAGGCAACAAAAGGAAATAGCTTCCTCTGATTGTCCTACGGGTGCAAAAGTTTCATTATAAGTAACAAGCCTTCAAGTCGAGAGGGCTTTTTAAATACGTCATTACGAGGTAATATTATAAACTTTTCCAAACCAGAAACACATAGATTTCCAGATTCAAAGCTCTTGTTTGCATG
Source organism: Anabrus simplex (assembly GCF_040414725.1). Classification (NCBI taxonomy): domain Eukaryota; kingdom Metazoa; phylum Arthropoda; class Insecta; order Orthoptera; family Tettigoniidae; genus Anabrus; species Anabrus simplex. The sequence continues at coordinate 305,595,413 of NC_090265.1, read as the reverse complement.
GCTCCTGTAAACTGAACGAGTAGTGTAAGCGTTTTTAATGTGCTGATCACAATGAATACAGATATCACATTCAGGATCTGGATTGTCGTCGATGTGACCAGCATTAGGTAAATTAATAGTCTTAAATATTTCGCGTTGTTCATGTTCTAGATTTGTAAAATGTATGTTTTCTTCTGGTTGTACGCCTCGTAGGAACATTACTTCTTAATAAAATCTTCGTGGAAAATGCTGGCTGTAACCTTCCTCGTCCTAGCCGTTTTTCTATTCCAACTATTCCGAAAACCTGTGCTAGTATGATATTAAGCCACTAGAAAAAATATAATTTCATTGACTGGTAAAAAGTGTAGTTCATAATTTACATTTGCATGTTTCAAAGTCGTAGTTACGCTTCTTACCTGTTCAGTATCGAAACTGAAATATAACTACCTAATTATCTAAGGCTCATGCACTTTAATAGGAAACAATCTCAAACAGATTCTTACACAAGCGCAGGTTGTTTCAAGGAAAATGATTTGCATCAATATGTCACATACATTGGTTAAATCAGATTTACTAGTTACAGTAAAATGCACTGATATAATACTTCCACTTTAAAGCTACAGTCGTTGTCATAAAGAAAGTCTAACATGAATTACCTGATATGCATGTCTGGTCATAAAAGCTCGGTTTTGCGCACGACCCTCGGAATACAACACAAATGAAGTAGGTTATAAATATGGAAGGTTGTCACCACGAGATTGATAGAAGTAGAAATAAAAGTAGTATATTATGTGCAAGGAACTTGGTTCCTGTGATAAATTCATGTCTTTGTTATTTACCTTTGTTATACCTTCATGAATGTTGGCGTACCGTAATATTTCCATAGATTTACGTGTAAACTTCCGTGATTATATGATGCTCTATTCCCAAAATCCAACTACTCAGACAGTTCTTATTTTAAATATTATGATCAAGCATTCTCTTTTCATGTTGCTTGTTCTGTCCTTTCAACGTCCGGCTCCATGGCTAAATGGTTAGCGTGCTGCCCTTTGGTCACAGAGGTCCCGGGTTCGATTCCCGGCAGAGTCGCGAATTTTAATCATAAATGGTTAATTCCGCCGGAACGGGGCATGGGTGTATGTGTCGTCCTCATAATCATTCCATCCTCATCACGATGCACAGGTTGCCTACGGGAGTCAAATAAAAAGACATTCATCTGGCGAGTCGAACTTGTCCTCGGACACTCCCGGCACTAAAAGCCATATGCCATTTCATTTTCATGTTTGTCCTTCCAAAATTCCTTAGCCACAACAAATAAATATTACAGAGTTCTTTGAAGCCACTCACAGTCAGATTAGTCCATGGCGCATATAAATGACGTACTTAGTCCATTTCCACCCTGCTGTAGAAATTTCAGACGTCTGTACGATACATTAATAACATTTGAACTTTATCAGTTCTGTCAGGGGACTGTAAATTCCCAGCGGTAACACTGTTAACAATCGATAGTTTACGCCGGCTACATTAAGTACAATGTTAAATAAGAAAATTATGTTAGGAAGTACCAGTACCATATTTCTTATCCAAATAAAGAACTCATAAGCAACAAAATATTCAAACTATAAATGACATACATGAAGTTTTGGCAGTATTCTGTGTACAATGTGACCATGCATCTTTCTGAAACACCATTAGTAATAAGTTTAGGTCAAATCACCCGTGATTCTTCCGCGGAAAATTAATATGAAATGAATTAATATTTAAAGTGGCTCATAATTTGCATTAAAAGTGAAGTTATTCTGGTGGTGTACAAGTAGCGTCTCTGCCTGTTACCTGGATGTTCCGCGTTCAATTGTAGGCTTGACGAAGAATAACTAACCTGATCTGAGGGCTGAGAAGGGGCTTACTCAGCATTTTCAAGTTAACTTTTTTTTTTTTTTGTGCTAGGGGCTTTACGTCGCACCGACACAGATAGGTCTTATGGCGACGATTCAAGTTAACTGACGACTTAATCTTTTGAGAGACAGTGAAATAGTAAATTTAATTGATGACGAGGTCGTTACATCGACCACTTTTTCAACAACGCGTGCTGTCAAAGTAACTCCGCCAGTGCATGTGTGAATTTTAAGCGGTGAAGTAATGCTCTTGTGGTTCGGTTTCCACGTAAAACTGGAGGTGTTGTGACTATAATTATGGTATCAAGAGAGATTTAAATCTCGAGCTTTATTGCTTTTTCTTAAAAATATCCAGTAACCATGATAGGCTAAATATATTAAGAGGTATATAAGGGTAGAGATTTAGGTTTCGGTCCCCTTTAAAGGCATTTCTAGTCTATAATAATAAAAGGAAGTGTTTGTCTGTGTACGTTTTTCAGTATGCCGTTTCAGTTTATACGTACGCAATACCCCGTTCTTTTGAGTTTCACATGTACATCTACAAAGCACAAGGACAATTACTTAAAGTTATAGGACTCGGTCTTTGGAAATCGTCCTTCTCCCATGATCAACTGTAGATGGATTTTTCAGGAGTTGGAAAGGCAAACAATCTATAGGCCTACATCTTAGCTCCAAATGAAAGGACGCTTAAAATTGTTTATCCAGAAAATCTATAAGGAAAAATTAGTTTGTTCTTATAAAATATAGTCTTTAATATTGTTTTAATAGTAGACTATTTCTTTCATCCACCAACCCTGTATCCTAAGCATTAAAAGTAACAATATTTATATATAAAATTCAGCATGCGTATGTTTGTGATCGCAAAACTCTAAAAGCATTCAGTCGATTGACTTTAAATTTTTACATAATGTTGCATTCGAATACGAGCATGCTTAGGAATTGGTTTGAACAAAATCGGATAGGTAGTTTTTAATGAGTAATTTTATGGAATTAATTTAACTACAAAGCCGCACCAAGATTGAATCAACCTTGATGGACAGATTGTCGCTGGGCGGTGATTATTGGTGATTATTGCTTTACGAGGGAGTAGAACTAGACAATCATCCACTAAATATAGTCCGGTAAGAATTACTTTATATAGGAGGATGGGAACATGCCGCCATGCTTTATGAAGGATCTTTCTTGCTAGGGGGTTCATGTAATTAGGCAACTCATTGCCTGTTATTTGAACATAGGAATCCAAAATGCCGTGTTCGAAATGTACTTTCATGTAACTAGGCAACTCAGTGCCTGTTACTGTAAATGTGTCCTGTGCTCGCAAAACTCTAAAAGTAGTTGATAGTCGTCTATGTTTTCGCTACCTATAGTAGGGGTTTTATGAGTTGAATCGAGAAGAAGAAAGCACAATAGCTTCAACAACGCCGGGAACAAATAAATCAACAGCTAAGACGTATGCAGTTGCAATATCTGAATGATCGAGGTTCATATCACGTAATTACTTTTTTATAATATGAACCTGATATTCTATACTCATGTAAATTCGTTCAAGTCGGAAAAACGGACAAAGTTTGTCCGCACTGCACAGCAATGAATTTTAAAGGAGAAACCCAGAGAATGTGCTGGCGAGTGAAAAAGTGAAGCTACCTGAACATGAACAGCCAAAAGAATCACTGAAAAGTGTGTTTAATGGAGTAAATGATGATTTAAAACGTTTCCTCAAACACATAAGAAATTACAATTTCTGTTTTCAGATGACTTCATTCGTTGCTAACATTATAGTAGAGCATTTAATGCCTACATTTAAAGTTTAGGGATAAATTTGCCACAGATCATCAGTCTTTTCTTCCTTTTTCAAGCAATAATCATGAATTTCTCCAAATCTATTTCATCGGAGATGAAATTGACCAATTGAATGCATGCTGCCAAAACTCTACTGCAATCAGAAAGCATATTGTTGAGTCGTTGCAGAAAATGTTACATGACAACAATAATTTAATTCAAAAGTGTGATTGGTCTCATGTTCGCTAGAATACATTTATTTACATACCCATTCATTTCATATCAAATTAAGCCACAGCGAATCATGGCCGGGTTTGGCTAGTATAATTTAAAATAGTAATGATATTCCTTCAATTTTTCTGGAAACGATGTGTGTTAATAAATATAATGTTTTTTTAATTTTGATTTAAAATAAATGGTTTTAAAACATTTAATGGTTGAATTGATAAACGTGGGCACCTTCTAGTTGATTCGGGATTCAGGTTATTCAGTATGTGAATAATTTACGTTTAGTCTTCACTAAAGCACACTATGTAAGTTACCACCCTACGGATGTTACCGATTTCTTAATGACTTAGGTAAGCATATGATTTGAAACTTGCTAACTCGTTATTAACATCACATTAAGAAGTTCACAACTCGATGCTGCATCTGTATAAATACATCACTTTTATTCCTTTTCCAGATGTGATTTTTAGTTTTAGGTACCTGTAGAGCTCATCGTTGAGGGATTAAATTTTATACAATTTATATTTTTTATATTTTTATTTTTATTTTATATATATTTTATATTTATATTTTTATTTATATTTATACAATTTTATACAATTGCACAATTGCAGCGGAAATTCCATCTAATGGATATGAGTGGCATGTCATTTAACAACTGTCAGTGTAATGCTATTTTTTATCAATTATATGGGCTTAGGACATTGCAGTCCACCGGATCTAGTTTTCTGCCGGCTTCGCGATATTGAGGCATCCGATCTGAAAGAAGTCTTTTATTTTTACCTCCCTTCATGACTCCCATTCCTCGGATTATTTTTCTGCACGTTTACCTCCTTATGTCAATGGTTATATTAATTATCTCTGTGATAATGTAGACTGATGATCACGTGGGTTTATACACCATAAAATCAATCACATCAACATCCATCATCGCCATTTAACTTGGTACCGTGATGTCAGTGATGTTCGGTGTGATGAACGTTGCACTGAAATCTAAATTAATCTAAATCTAAATTAACTTATCATGGCCCGTACTTTAAAAATGTTTAAGACTTAAATAATTAGAAATTGTAGTTCCCATAACATGTATTATGTACATTATAAGTAGTACAAATATTTCCGGAGAAACTTAGAAGTTCGTGGAAAATATGATAATTGTTAATATCTCGGTTATTATTATTATTATTATTATTATTATTATTATTATTATTATTATTATTGGTAAGGTAAAGTGCACAAAAACATAATAGATCGAAAATTATACACAACTTTTGTCTTGTACACATTCCCGATAAGATGATATTTGCTATTTGCTAGGCCTATATCCTACTGCACTCTCTGAATATTCCTGAATTTAAATACCAAGTTTCAAGAAATACTGCAAAGACCTTTCTCCCGTAATGTTGACAAACATCAGACAGACAAACAAACATTGGCGGTCAGGGTCGCGTAGGTGTGAGCTTGTATTTGGGAGATGGTGGATTCGAAGGCCACCGTCGTCTGCCCTGAAGATAGTTCTCCGTGGTTTACCATTTTCACACCAGACAAGAGCTGTGGCTGTAGCCTAATTAAGGTCATGGCCACTACCTTCCCAACCCTGCCCTTTATCATCGTTTGCGTTAGTTTGACTGTAAACCACTTTAAAATAAAGAATACCCTACTCTTTGCTGACGACTGCAAGATATTTAGGGAGATCAGGAATCCACCAGATGCAGCTCTGCTACAGTCCTCACTTAATGCCCTCTCGAACTGGTGCCGTACTTGGAAACTTATCCCCAATCCACAAAAATGCACCCACATGACCATAACACTACGTAAATCTCCTCTACCGACATCATATTACCTACTCGACAAGCCCATCACCGTAGTTACGCAACAGCGTGAACTAGGTGTAATATTCGATACAAAATTACAATTTAAGACCCACATAGAAACATATCCAAGGCCGTGAAATTACTAGGTATTCTCTATCGCTTCACAGAAATTTCTGACCCTATTGCTCTTCGTCACTTCTTCCTCACGATCATTCAACCTCTCTTAAACTACTGCTCTCCGATTTGGACAAAAGCCTCCCACTCCAATACTAAGCAGTTAGACAGAGCAGTGTCCTTCTTTGCTGCAATTGTAAGGAACAGAAACCCCAAGCTCAGAAATCTGTCTACGCAGCAGGTATTAATGGCAATTAATACGTCACCGCTGCACATCAGGCGACTGATCTGAGTTTCCTCCACGGGATCTTAAATGGGAATTACCGCTCGGAACATCTTGTCTCACTCTTCTCTCTCCATGTTTTTCCCACTCCACCAGAACCAAAGACCTTCTCCACATTCGCCACACTCAGCACTCAATACTTAAACGATCTTTCATAATCCGCCTCCCAACACTCTTTAACAATATTAATAGGAGACAAGAGCTTGACATAGCATCAAATAAAAGCATATTCGAGAGGGGTGTAAATAGTCTCTTCAAGATAAGTTGATGTGAAGGGATTATACCGTCATCTTGACCCACGACGACTTGACTATGAACATGGGCTTTTTTAGGTTTTCGATTTGGACAGTTGTTAATAGTAGGCTTTGTACCTGATCTTGTTATATTTTGTTATATTTTATTATGAAAGTTTACGTTTGTTAAATAGTCTGTTGACAGTGTAATTGAAATTTTTTCAGTGTAGCTGTATCTTGTGCTTCGTGAATAAATAAATAAATAAATAAATAAATAAATAAATAAATAAATAAATAAATAAATAAATAAATAAATAAATAATAAATAAATAAATAAAATCATTGAAATGAACCGACTTTCGAACTTTTTGCACCTATTTCGAGAGATAAAAGGAAGTATGAGGCAACTATACAGACAAAATTGTAAATATATTTACATAAAATATGATTCGATGAATCTGAGGATGTTCATTGCATTGGAACGAAGTATACCCTTCTGCACTAAAAAAGAGACTCCTCTTTCACCTCTTATGTCTTAACATTTTGTTTACATAAAAAATTCTGTTCAACTGAATAGAAACTCAAGCTAACTAAGTTCAAGGTCGTACAATAGAATCGAGGCAGTGGTTGGCAGATGTTAACTCTGATCTCACTTGGGATGTGAAGTCTCGTGGGGAAATGTCGTGCTGAGCTCATTAGAAGCGTCATTTAACCAGTAGAACATTATCTTATGGAAGGTATTATTCAGATCTCACTAAGAATGTAAAATCATACTGGGACCCGGGCTGAGTAGCTCAGAAGGTACAACACTGATCTTCTGATCTTAGGTTGGTGATTCAATAGCGGCTCAGTCCGGTAGTACTTGAAGGTACTCAAATACGTCACCACGCGTCTATAGATTTACTGAAACATGAAAGAACTTCCATGAAACAAAATTCCCACACATCGGCGTCTTCGTAAACCGAACAAGTAATTAGTGGTACGTAAAAAAATAATGGTAATTGGGAACATGCATCATTTTCAAAAATATTTTTTTTGAAAAGTACACCAATGAAATAGTACGTAAACGTATTACATTGTGGTATGTTGCCTTGTTTTCTACCATTAAAAAAATATTTAATAGTGCCTTTCCGCAAGGCGAGTGATACGGCCTCTGACGTAAGCGGCGCGCTGTGACGTCACGATCCAGTACCGCATGGAGCTCTACCAGCCGTTGTGCATCAGCCGTTGCTAAAAGCCGATTGTTTATTATTCATGATCGCGAATAACTTCGAAATGACAGAAGAAACGTTCAAAACAGCACAGTCAGACAATCTACCATGTGTAGATGTCATCATTCTTGAAAAATGTGACTTTTGTGGCCGCAGAAATTCGCGGATAACAAGCAAGTTTGTAAGTGGCGTCTTTTATATACGTGCAATGTACTGTAACCCATAGTATTAGGATAACAACGAACCTGGATAGAAATCACATCACTTTCAACATTTCCTTCTAGACTGATTCCCCTATTAAAGAATAACATTACATTTTCGGGCTTTCAGCATTAGTAAAGTAAGAAATCGGATTTCAGCACTAACATAAACATATAGGTAGCATTATAGTACTAGTCCGCTTCTGTGGTGTAGTGGTTAATGTGTGCCACTCCCGGAGGCCCGGTTTCGATTCCCGGCTCTGCCATGAAAGTTGAAAACAAATAGTACGAGGGCTGGAACGGGCTCTACTCAGCCTCGGGAGGTCAACTGAGTAGAACGGTTTCGAATCCCACCTCAGCCATCCTCGAAGTGGTTTTTCGTATTTTCCTACTTCTCCTCCGGGCACCTAAGGCCACGGCCGTTTCCTTCCCTCTTCCTTGTCTATCCCTTCCGATCCTCCCATCCTCCAACAAGGCCCCTGTTGAGCATAACAGGTGAGGCCGCCTGGGCGAGGTAATGGCCCTCCTCATCAGTTGCATCACCATACTCAAAGTCTCACGTTCCAGGACACTGCCCTTGAAGTGGTAGAGGTGAAATCCCTCGCTGAGTCCGAGAGAAAACCAACCCTGAAGGATAAACTGATTAAGAAAGAAAGAAAGAAGGAAAGAAAGAAAGATCATAGTACTATAGGGCTATAATCTATCATTCCCCCCCAAAAAATATTTATGGTTGGGACAACTGGCCTACCCACTTCCGGGGCCCATGAAAGAGAATTAAATATCTTTGTGGAGGGAAAAATTAAACATGATAAAGATAAATATGACTTCATCTAATTTTCACAAGTCGGGCTGAGTGGTTCAGACGGTTGAGGTGCTGGCCTTCTGACCCCAACTTGGCAGGTTCGATCCTGGTTCAGTCCGGTGGTAGTTGAAGGTGCTCAAATACGTCAGCCTCGTGTCGGTAGATTTACTGGCACGTAAAAGAACTCCTGCAGGACTAAATTCCTGCACATCGGCGTCTCCCAAAAATCGTAGAAGTAGTTAGCGGGGGGTGAAGACAATAACATTAATTACATTTGGCTTTTAACAAGCTGAGCATATCGGGAAAGAAAAGTGTCCTGGTGACATTTTAGTCGCTCAATACAGGAATGTCTTTGGGTGCTGTGACTTTTACATTTTTTTTTTTTTTTTTTTTTGCTGTTTGCTTTACGTCACACCGTCACATATAGGTCTTATGGCGACGATGGGACAGGAAAGGCCTAGGAATGGGAACAAAGCGGCCGTGGCCTTAGGTACAGCCTCAGCATTTGCCTGGTGTGAAAATGGGAAACCACGCAAAACCATCTTCAGGGCTGCCGGCAGTGGGGTTCAAAACCCACTATCTCCCGGATGCGAACTCACAGCTGCGCGCTCCTAACCGCACGGCCAACTGGCGCGGTATTTTTACCCTTCGGTTTATTGACTTGGCTTGTATAACCTAAAACTTTGGCTAAGTAGGATAATATTTTAAACACCTACATCACTATTTTCACCTGTGTGCAATTATGTTATTTATTTCATTAATATTATGATAATTATTATAATTGAGCATTGTTAACTTATAAGACCCCAACAGACAAGCATTGGTTTTGTGTAGAGTTATACATTTGTTAAATTCACGTTGTTTCCTTTCATGATGTACACGCCTATTCTTTGTTACATTATAGAGTATTTAGATATAGCCTAAATTTCTTTACCAATTAAGCTCTTCAATAAAGACATACATAACTGTCCCATGCCAAGGTATATTGGTAGAATTAGAGCTGTCAAAATGGTTCATAACCCCTTTGATTTATTATCTTGACATGGATCACCCAAAACATAGGTTAGGTTTGGAGAATACTTTAATAATCAGCATTATGTAATGCACTGTTTATTACTTTCATATTCCAAGATGTAATTGAAGCATTTAAATAAAGCATCATACATTAAAATTTGAAGTTTTACCACTAGAACAGCTGACATGGAAAAGTGATTTGAAAATTCAAACAAATTCATCTTCGTTAAAATCTTCAAGAAAATAAACTGTAGACTTTTCCGATATATCATTGCATTTCTCCGGCTCGCCAAAATCCATTTCTCCCTAGTTTTAGCGTCTTTGGAACATTTATAAACAATTTGTTTGGTATGGTATGCGATGTGCTATTGCACATCGGAACTCTACACCATTTATAAGTTTTCTGCCTCACTGTCTGCGCAGGATTCATTTTAAGTCTAAAATATACCACTCAGATTATTATCCAATGTATAGACCTCGAATTTAACCATACCAGACACTAACATAAAGTAGAAATACGCGAAGTGTATCCTGCTTCTCACAGCACACTATGTGTTATTTCGTCTGCTAATTCAGTCAACCTGTACGATGACGTCAGACCAGTGAGATCGCGTACTTGCGTGACGTGACATTTTCGTAGATTTTTATCATGTTTGGAGTTATTATTTGTACATTCTGATCACAGTTTTGAATTCTGCATGAAATTTTGAATCAGATTAGCATATTTTTAATTAAACCCCGGATCATGCATGTTCCCTATTATTGTTCACATTGGGAAGTTTTAATACTGATCTAAATTTCAGGGTGAATTAACAAGTATAGCATCATTTCAAAGGAGGTACTGTTCTGATCACACTTCAAACCTTAGGTTACATGAAGAAGTTTAATACTTAGCTCGTAATCGGTATACTGTAAATTAGCTAGTGGAGATGGGGGCGTGATAGCCAAGTGATATAATCACGGGCTTCTCATTAAGGTGGCCACATTTCGAATACGAGAAAAATCATTTAGGATTTTAAAAATAAAATTTCGTCTCCATGCACTGTAGTCCGGATTCCACGTAAATTAGGACTTCCCGTGGCTGCGATCATGATATCCACAATCTCATAAAAATACAAGCCTATTTGCTTGCTTAAATTCACTAGCGCAAGTACAACATGATCTCGGAGAAGGTATCTTTTTGTTCTCACTGGGAAGGTGAATTTATGTGGGGAAGTGTAATAGTGTATTCATCTAATATATTCCACTCTTGAAAATATCAATGCACTCTTACTTACAGATTCAATTCTGTACCTAGCACACCACTGCATTCATTGTCATTAACCTAACATAGAAAATTGACTGGTAGAGTAGGACCTCGCTAGAAGTTATTACTCTGCCCTTATAAGTACAATAAATTTACATATGGACGTCTGGCGAGGTCTCGTGTTTGTTAGTAACAGAGTAAATTTACCTACAGTGTTTATGAGAGATCTCTTGCTTTTATCTGAGTATTTTGTGCCATGAAGGACAACTCCACTCTCATTAGTATAATATAATTATGTAGGGAGGATTCAGTGAACTAAAGGAAGGTCAGGTAGGCAGGTTACCATAAAATCCATGACTCTCACAGTCGTACAGTTGCGTTCAAGCTCCGCGGAGGGATAGTGATATCCGGGTAATAAGGAGTAAGTACCCGTATTACCCGTATTACCCGGGTTCCCGTTTACTCACATGCTTATTTTCGTATTATCTGGCTACTCGTCCATTCTAATTTTGCAGTCGTTTGATTAGGAGAAGGATTAATAAAGACCACATATTTTGAAATGATTATATTAAGTCAGAAAGTTTTAAAATAAAGTGCACCATCTGTAATAGTTTTGACATAAATGACATGTGAATACCGATGCAATATTTGCTTATATTTTTCATCCGGATATCCGCCAGTTTGCTAGGGATGGTTTTATTTGTGGGGATAAGGTGTGTGCCCGATCCCACTGAATTATGGCCGAGTGCATCAACCTTGATTACTGTAATCAGTGTTTAAAATAGCCTTTAATCACTGTTTAAGGTCGCTTGTAGTGCATCAATCCCGATTATGGCCTTAATCACTGATTTAAAGTTAATCGGTGAAATTCGGGCGTTTAAGAATGCTAATCATTGATTAGCAACGAAACTTCAAAATGGCGGCAAGGTTTGTAGACGGTTTTGAAGACGAGTTGCTGTATCTTCAATATCTCGAATATAATGATAATCAGGGCGACGATATGGTGATAGTTGAGAGGGGTAACCCTTTTGAAGAACTCGGTGAGAAAAAATTCATGGAAAGGTTCCGTCTTTCGAAACGAACTGTGTTATTTTTAATACAACAAATTCGTGATCAGCTGGATTTTCCAACGCGAAGAAATAATCCTGTTTCTCCAGTAAATAGGCTACTGACTGCTTTGAGATATTATGCTACGGGTGCTTTTAATTTAGCTGACTACACAATCACATGACACTTCAAATATGTTTAGGCTGGTTTACCATTAAAAGGAAAACAACACAGAATTTGCTATATTTTTCACAAGACTTCCTACTTCCATGATAATCAGGAGAAATGGATCACTTCCGTGTCTTAAAATGTTTCGTTTTACGATCATTTCCAGTCTTTATAACCTCCAAATGTACTTTTACTTCTACATTTAAAATATCGTGGAGATCATCAATGTTATTTTCCATTCTTTCACTGCGTGCTTCTCTATTGGGTAAGTTGGATATTTTACCGCAATTATATTACTGCAGACTATAAATACCACCAAAATAATATACTAATCACTCGTTCCTACAGTACGCTTATACAGGGGTCCTGTGTTCTGTTTAAGCAATCAGTGAATAACTATAACAGATGTACACACAGATATACGTTTTATTAGTAACAAATTGCACATAAACGGTGTATAAAAGTTATACACTTTTTATTAATAAGACAAATAAATATGCTCACCGGGAATTGCATTGAATTCATTTTCAATTATTTTCCAGGTCTCCAGCTTCTTCTTTACAGTAACTCCGTCCGTCTTCTTGTTTTCAACAACATCCTTATATTTGACAACTAATTCAGTCAAGATGTCGGTCTCAAAATCGGTATAATTTGCACATCTCTTCCTTTTATTTTCTTCCATTTGGAACCATTTGCTTATATGTGTACTTTTGATGCGCGTGTATTCGTTTTTCCCAACAAGACAACTGCCGAACGAAATACCCGTGAGCGCGTTCAGTGTCGTGTTTTCGTATGATCACTGATTAAATCTCACGCTAACTAAACAGTACTAAGTAATCAATGATTACGGTTGGTGCACCGCAATCTTCTTAAACGGAGGTTAAAATGTAAACAGACATTAAGTAATCTATGATTAGCAACTCGTTAATCGAGATTGATGCACTCGGCCATTAGTTTCAGTAATTGTATTTTAATCATAGGTTATTATTTAGTCCTCTGGATAAGTTATTTTATTTAGACCTGGCCTTAACTTGACGGCAACACATTGGATTTCCTTATGAACAAAAATAAGTCACAACAGGCAGATAATTATACATATCAACCAGTGGACGAAAGTGCCGAAAAGTTGGGTTGACTATTTCTGAGCAGACTGAACACACACCAAATTATTTTTACAATAAAGAGAGAGAAGAAAACGACTCTGAAAACGAACTCCGCCTATGCATAAAAATATACAAAGTAAATTCATGTTCTCTGGGGACAGAGACCTGTGAGTAGCGAGAGAAAGGTGGTAGATCAATCTCACTGGGGGAAAGGGAACCCGTGTCCAGTCATTAGGTCAAATTTCTAGTCTCCATCCTGACTTGGCAAATGTCCGCCCTGAGTGAGGAACGTACAGTTAGCCGGGACTGAGGTCTTAAAGGAAATTCATATGTTTAACTTTCTTTTTTCTGATATCCTATAGTTTTGACAAAGATCTAGGCTACCTCACATAAAACGATTAATTAAATAAATCAAAACGCACTTGGCAATAAAATTAGAAGATTATATTTGTTTTCTAGTTCTGAACCGGACTTCATAAGAAGTACAATTTTAATTCGATATTACGTGTTAATTCATCAGTCAATAAAAATAAAATCTAATCGTCTGTATGAAATGCATATTTTAACCTTATCGTAAGAATATTTTTTTGCGTTTATTAATAAGATAAATACTCGTGTCTGTTTCATTTCTATTAATCAACAAAAAACTAATGATAATGACGAACTACTCAACCATCTGAGCCACTCAGCCCGGCTCGAAAAGAAACACTGTGAAGTAAAGGCATATGGCAAATATAATCAGTGTTTCCACAATGCCATCCTCCCCATTCTACTGCCAATGTCTAGCAGGGGGAGTGCCTATGATTGATTTTGTTGAAGTCATGGTTGTTAAAGTCACATTTACAGGGTAAGGAAAATTGAAATATTATCTTTGTGCTCGAGGGTACCTACATTATAATTTTAGGACGTTGTAGTAATCATTTCTCAGCGTGAAATTTGATGGTAGACTTGGATCGGTGTTATACTGAGTTTATATTACGGAGATGGGCTAAATATGCAAGGATCTAATTATTACCCATTACTCCCCATTGATCTGCTATTTGAATGGAGCAGTCAGAAACTATGTGACAGGAAGTTAGGGACGGAAGGTGCCGAAGGAGGAGGGGTTTGAGAGGGGTTGTGAGCAAGTATTGAGCGTCACAGCTCAGCCTTGCGGTCACAGAGCTGATCCTGACAGCTCCCCACCAGCCAACGAGCCCTCAAATATAAAACATAACAACAACAAACCTGACAACTTAACCCCAGCTAGGTTCAGTGTTGTTACAAGTTATAATACAGTAGTATGTAGTTGAGTTGTCAACATATTCTTCCGTCCTCGTTTTTTTTTCCCCTGTACATTCCCCTGGATTCTGTGACCGTACTGCTGGTGCTGAGTCTCGTTCCTCCCCCCACCCCACTCTCTCTCTCTCTCTCTCTCGATAGACACATCGATATACCACTTGAGTGCAGAGAGTGTCATATTTTGTTGCCTGGATTTGACAAGAATTGCACCCTCTCAATTCTGCTGTGCTGGCTCGTGAGAGAACCAAACTGACCTGAACAACCAAAGGGGTTATGCTATTTCAATAGGAGCTGCAAGTTGAGTGCAAAAACAAAAAAACAAAAAAAAATAACACATCAGTTAAATATAGAGTGAGTACAGGAATATGGTTGGAAAGAAACTGTACATGGAATAACAGGCAATTATTGAAATAAGCTATGTAAGCAAGCAAAAATGGTAATTTATAGTGTGAACGAAACAGCAGTTGCAATCAATAATATAACTTTCCAATCGTCCGACTCCTTGGTTGAATGGCCTGCATAACGGCGTTCATTTCAGAGGGTATCAGGACAAGCTGGGAATTTTAACCGCGTCTAGTCTGGCTCAGGCACGGTGTTATATTCGTATATTCGTCTTAAAACACATTGCACCATTTACACAATACAGCACACTAGAAACCACCACAGAATTACGCAAACTGGGCAAGTTGGCCGTGCGGTTAGGCGCGTGCAGCTGAGAGCTCGCATCCGGGAGATAGGGGTTCGAATCCCACTGTCGGCAGCCCAGAAGATGGTTTTCCGTGGTCTCACATTTTCACACCAGGCTGTATCTTAATTAAGGCCACGGCCGCTTCCTTCCCCTTCCTAGGCCGTCCCTATCCCATCGTCGCAATAAGACCTATCTATGTCGGTGTGACGTAAAACAAATAGAAAAAAACAAAAAAAAAACCGCAATAGTGAATACATCCCTTCACATAGTGTTGGGGTCAGGAAGGGCATCTGTCCTTAAATATTGGCCCAAATTTACATATAGTTCGACAAAAAATTTGAGAAAAAGCCAGGAAAAAATATTATTATTACATTAATTGTAGAGAGAAAAAAATGGTACTGGAAAGGATGTGTCGATGGCCTTAATTAAAGCACAGTCCCAGCATTTGCGTGGTGTGAAAATAGGAAAGCACGGAAAATGTTGGAGATAATTAGTCATTCTCACCATGTTATATAACTGAAGATGTCCGACTCGTTGGCTGAACGGTCAGCGTACTGGCCTTCGGTTCAGAGGGTCCCGGGTTCGATTCCCGGCCGGGTCGGTGATTTTAACCTTAACTGGTTAATTCCAATGGCACGGGGGCTGGGTGTATGTGTTGTCTTCATCATCATTTCATCCTCATCACGACGCGCAGGTCGCCTACGGGAGTCAAATAGAAAGACCTGTACCTGGCGAGCCGAAACCATCCTGGGATATCCCGGCACTAAAAGCCATACGACATTTCATTTCATAAATGAAGATCAACGGGGAGCAAATAATAAATGCCATCTGCTATGCCGACGACATCATGGTATTTGCTGACAATTTGCTTCTGAACAGCATCACTGAAGTAAGCAAGAAGTTGAGCCTAAAAATAAACATTCAGAATAATGAATTCATGTTGATCAGTTAGCGTAAAATACCAACGCTGTCATCACGTTGGAGGGGCAATTCTTATTAAAAAGGGTGTCAGTTGGAGGAAGGTTCTTACATGATCTACGTTTTGCTACTCTATTGGCAAGCAGTGAAGATGAACTTGCTGAATTGTTGGGTGGATAGTCTTCAGCTCGGATTGGAAGTGAACCTGAGCAAAACCAAGGTGATTGCTGTTCACAGAGGAAAGAGGCTCCAATTTAGTAGGCATAGATATTGAATTTGTTTATATGAGATCCTTGCTGAGCAACAGTGACAGCTGCGAGAAAGGGATCACAAGAAACGTTTATCTTCGGAAAATTGCTATGGATTAGCTCCGAACGATCTGGCGTGACCGAGCAGCCAGTAAAAACACATAAAAACGTCTGGTTTGTGTTTAGTTTTTTCAGTCTTCTTCTTTGGCTGTGAATCGTGGACACTGAAGGCCAAGAACGGAAAGGGTATTGATGCATTTTCAATGTGGTGCTGGTGGAGACTGCGACGAACATCCTAGGCCACACAACACCTCGTAATCTGCAGGCCTTCGGGCCGAGCAGCGGTTGCTTGGCATTATTGCTGAGTCCATAGTAAAACAGCCTGCCTGAATATTGGCGGAAAATAGCTGGTGAGTTAGATAACTTTGCACATGCTATATGGTTATCCCAACAACTACAACAACAACTACAGCTAGTTTTATTAATAAAGGAAACCTTAACAATATCCGTGTATATCCTATGAACAGAGAACGACAGAAATGACTACTTTTACCTCGTTCTGCAGATGAAGCACTGCTACAATTACATGAGTTAGATATTTCAACTAATAGAGAAGAGAGGGTTTGTTACGTAGATTTTAACCGCATAATCAGCTCCCTCAGTGTATTCGATATCCTGTGTTATTATTACGGCTTTTGTGTGTAAATGTTATTCGTTAGACACCGCCCTGGAATTAGTACCCCAGTCTCATTATAGGATAGTTTACATCTTGGTATTTTCTTTGAGCGAATGTGTTAAAACAGGCGTGAATATCGCATTCAGTATCGCCACTGTTAGTACCGGAAATTAAATCTCCTGTCTTCGAATGATTATTCCTCCTGATCCTGTCTTGAGGTATGATTTAAAGCACTTGCCTACATAAGTTGGTGAGGTATTGTCACTTTACTGCCCAGTGTATCAAATCCTTATAATGTTCCAAAGATCTTCTTCAACCAATGCGAGTGGAAAGCTCATCTTTAATGTCTGCGGTTTATTCCATCACTCTTCACTTTGTCGTGAGACCGCTGCCAAAATTGAGAGTGACAGCAGATGGACAGGTGTGTTTTTACGAACTGACTGTCGCAACGTACATCTGAAATACCTTAAAAACTGTCATCTTCTATCTGCAGAAGACATATATAAAACAGGTTTAATATTTTCAGATGACTCTATTGTGATACACCAACACCACCACCATTTTTATTATTTACATCAACGCTAAATATTCCCGAAGACACTTACGAAAGTTTTGTAAGGTATCCACATGGGCATTGGTTATTATAATACTGAAGTGCACAAATTAATATACAAAAAAACGAAAATAAAAGAGCCCTGTATGGATTATCGTCCACCGTTGTTGTTTTTTTCGAGTTCATAACATGAACCTTCCATCTCTGAGCATTAATTAACCAAATTAGCTAATTATATATTACGTTGAGGATACATCTTTTCCTTTGATCTGATAATATCCCTATAACCTTACTTCCGGATATTTAGGATACTAAGAGTTGAAATGTTCTGAATAAAGAACAGCAAATTATATTATAGTAGAAAAGTAATACATCAGTGCAACGCTACATGTGATAACATTTTATCCAAACACATCAAACAAAGATACAAATTTTACAAATTGCTTATGTAGTGTGTATGAACACAGCTGCCACCACTGAAGTAAAAATCGGGCGAGTTGGCCGTGCGGTTTGGGCCGCACAGCTGTGAGCTTGCATCCGGGAGATAGTGGGTTCGAACCCCACCGTTGGCAACGCTGAAAATGGTCTCCTGTGGTTTCCCATTTTCACACCAGGCAAATGCTGGTTCTGTACCTTAATTAAGGTCACGGCCGCTTCCTTCCCACTCCTTCCCACTCCTAGCCATAAGACGATGGGATAGGAAAGGCCTAGGAATTGGAAGGAAGCGGCCGTGGGCTTAATTATGGTACAGCCCCGGCATTTGTCTGGTGTGAAAATGGGAAACCATGGAAAACCACCTTCAGGGCTGCCGACAGTGGGGCTCGAACCCACTATCTCCCGATTACTGGGTACTGGCCGCACTTAAGCGACAGCAGCTATCGAGCTATCGAAGTAAAACGTGAGTGAGTGTTACTGCAGTGTAACACATAGATAAGGTCATGTTCATGGGCAAGAAATTATACTAATAAATCGAATTCGAAGCGTAGCGAAGCGTTAAGTTAGGTACAGAAGCGAACATATTCATGGATTAATGAGGTACGTCCGGGCACACTAGGAACTAAAATTCGGAACCAGATGACTTGACACCCCCAAGATTTTTAGAAGGAATAAACATTCCCAGAGTTCCGTAGGGGATCGACCTGGGGTTGGGGGTGAAATTTTGGGGCTCAGAAACCACAAAGCAATACACAACGTTAGTACTACTGCCACACAATGGATACTTTAATCTTATCGTGACCTACCTGTCCTGAGAGACGTTCTCGTAGGTTGGTCACCAGGCACTTGGATGTTGAAGTATTACCTGTCCTGCCGAGCGGATTGTAGGGAGGTAATTTGTAGGTATGACTCGTCCCGCAACTCACGAAATAAAAGATGATGTTATTTCCCTGTCCTTTATTACTGAGGACAACTAAAACTACTATGTACAGTATATTTACAAGTCTGAAAGTGATGATCTATAGAGAGAGCGAGCTTGTTCCACGCGCCTACTGTTCTACTACGCGTCTATCTGAATCTTGCCCTACGGCACTTGGGCTATGCCCGAACAGAATATCGTTCTGACAAATACGAACTACTAGCTGGAAGAAGGCCCCGCGCCATCTTGGCCAGGGGTTATATCTCCGCTCCTAAACTCAAAGTTCTATCCCTGCCTCCTACCAAGGGGTTGGGTCTTACGGGCATTGCCAAACTGATCATCTTGTCAGTGGCTCCCTCAAGTGGCTATTCTCAATAGCTGTCACAGTAAGTGCTGCTACCTAGGCACTACTGTCTTCTGTCTCACTTTGTCCTCATCCTTCCTTGTTTTCCTAAAGTGCATCTGTAATGGCCTTGACTGGCCGTGTACTCAGCTTTGTTCCTTTGTCGGGCATCGGGCGGGCCGCCTGGCCCGCTGGCATACTAGCTCTGTTTGTCGATACACAGTAAATATCTTGTTGTGATCAACAAGTCTCCGCTCTTAGTCAACACTTGTGTAAGCGCACTTCGCAAGCTCTCTCCACTACATGTAACTTCTTGAAATAATTCCCTTTTCTTACAGTAACTAAATCTGACTATAATTATTATTCAATTACCTTAATGCTACAAGGTGTCTCCTGTCTTTGATCATCATTCTAACACTAATTAATCTCCTCTGACACCTTGAGCTCAAGACTCGGCTGCGAACCCCGGCTGCCTTCCACCTGGCAATCCGCCGGTTAGAGTCCGTGGGAGGTCGGTACACGACATCTCCCCCCTTAGGGAAGAAATGGATGCAACCATACGTTGTGTCCATTTCTGTCCTACACTATTTATACTCTGATGTTGCCGGTACGTAAGGATCGGCGACCCTGTGGTGAAGGGGAAGGTTGTTCTCTACTCTGATTAACACTTGTATCCATTTCTATTGCTTCTATAGATCTCACAGGCGTACTAGGGCGTCCCCCAGCAGGCCTGTAGTGTAATTCCATGATCTCCTCAGACATCTCCGAGCGTCCCCGGATCCGCCTGGGACGTTGGAATATAGTTAAATCCTCATCTGAAGTCTTAACCTTATCTCCCTTCGTGATTACCGTTTGTTTTATACATATATTGGGGCAATGAGCCCGTGCATCATCAAACCATCTCTTTGCTGGAAACCCTAGTTTCGGACAGCAACAATTACAACAATAACAAATTAAAATTAAACTTGTGATACCAACAACTATCCACACAATATATCTGTACACATTAATATGCTGATAGACCATTTGTCTTTGCAGTTCTTCTTCTTTTTGTCTCACCATATCTTCCACTTCTTGTGTCTTATGGGTAGCCCATTGTAAATCGTTAATGTGATTTAGCAAATTATTTAATGACAACTTATTCATTTCGGGTATCTGTTCTAACTTGATTTCACTACCTATCTGTTCACAACAGTCATAATCAAGTGTGCCTTCTGGTAAAAAGTCTTTACTTTGTGTAGTGTTCACTTCACCTATACCTTGTATTTTACTATGTGGCCCATATACTGTGCAACCTGCACTTAAAACAAGAATACCAGTGCCTGTTAACCTGATATCACTGGTGGTATCCTTACACATACATGTTACTTTAACTTCTTCTGGGGATACGTATATATATCTGTTAGCTCTGATAGGTATACACATGAGCTGTTGAACGGGAAGTACTCTTTTATCACAATTATCTGGAATTTGACTAACTCCAATAATTAACTGGATCGCGCAGCTCTTTAGAGTGTACACTGTATTAATAGGGAATTTAACATGACATAGTCTCCAATTGGGTGTTACTACCTTACATTGATTTACCTGATCTTTGTCTAATTGAATATAAGTTTGTTTCTCCTTGTCCATAAGGATATAGTCCTTGGTCTCTTGAATATAAACAAAATGGTGTGGATTACTCTTCATATATGTGGGGAATGGAATCATGTGATACAATGTATAAGTTACCCTATCTGTAAGGGGTGTCTTGATGACGTACACTAGATAATTTTTGTTAGCGAACACTTCCACTGTGGCTACTTTGTAAATCAAGTAGCCGTAAGCTGATTTTAAATCAAATGGCAAGGACAATCCTTTAGGGAAATCTCCCTGAGCTTTCTTATAACCTTTAATAATATCATCTGGTGAAATTATTTGCACCTGAATGACTCCTACCTGAGCATTCATTATACCTGATAATACAACACTGTAATGCTCATACAGTTGTATGAGAAGGCCTTCAATCTCAATTAAATGCCTATTCACTGAGTTTTCTAATTCTACTTGCTTAAGTGCTTCTGTAATCTGAAGCGTGCTATTGGCAAGATATGATCTAATTTCTGCAACGTTTTGAGTTAATCTCTGCTCATTGGCTGTGACATCGTAAATGGTGCTGTTCATAGATTGCAATGTTGATTTTACTACTATCATCTGGTCTTTTGCAATTTTCATAATTGAAAGCTGTTTCTGCTCTAACTCACTAATTTTTGACTCATATTTATCGGCATCTTCTTGACTTAATGTTCCAAATAACGCCTTTGCGATGGAACCTATTGCGTTAATTAGGCCTCGTTTTCGCCTAGTGTTATCCGTTTCCCCAATTGGTTTAGTAATCCTCGTAATTAATTCCTTCGATTCCTTAATTCTATCTAATTGTGCACTTAGCATTTTAACATCCTGTTGACATGTTAGGTTAGTACTTCTTTCTAACTGTGTACATATTAATTAAATCCAGTGTATGTGTCTCTTGACATTTGAAAATACATCACTTAATTTATTCAGGTTAACATAGGTAACTAGTGTCCATTCCGTATGGTATAACTGTATCTCACCCTGATTGTCGAAGTATGCCCCTGGAGTACTCTCATATGGTGTCACCTTGACATCCAGTACTTCTCCGGCTATTCTGTAGCGATGTGGCGTCTCGACTATCACTGCTACTACGATGGACAACAATCCTAGCATTCGCGCCATACCTGCTGTCTACCTGCAAGGTAAAGACAGGATATGTGTTACACTTCTATCTGTGAATACATTCGCTTCCCAGTTCTTACTTCACTTATCTACAAATACAATTTCAAACTGTTCTTATGTACCTTCACCCTTTTTCCCTTCTTATTCATCTGTAGGGTGCAGTTCACCCCTGAAACATCTACTATTTCGTACGGACCTTCGAATGGTGGGCTTAGCTTTCTGGATTTTCCTCTTCGCAATGCGTCATTGCGTAAGAGAACCTTATCACCTACCTGAAAGGTGACCTCATTTTGCTTTTTGTCGTAGTGTTCTTTCTCTAATTCCTTTCGCTCTATTAAGGTCTTTCTGGCGGCTTCGTGATTTCGCCTAAGCTGTGCCGTCAGTTCCTCCACCACGTTCTGGTGTTCATTGTAATTCATTTCAGGTGGCTTTTGCAGCACACCTGGGATATTTGCCTTCCTTCCAAAAATTAATTCGTAGGGTGTGAACCCTGTACTTGTGCTCTTTGTGGTATTATACACAAAGCTAGCTGTAGGCAAATATTTGTCCCAGTCATTCTGCTCCCCTGAGCAGACATAATGCCTTAGGTACTCCGTGAGCACCTTATGGGATCTTTCTATGCTACCGTTCGATTGTGGCCTGAAGGCCGTAGTGTGTGTTTTCCGAATGCGCAGCGTTTTACACAGCGTCTTAAACACATCACTCATGAAATTACTACCCTGGTCAGTGAGAATCTGCTCTGGTATCCCGTAGATACTTATTACGTTATTGATTAGCGTCCGTGCCACGGTTTCTGCCTCCTGATTAGGCATGGCACTCGCTACTAGGTACTTTGACAGCTGATCTTGGCATGTCAGTATGTACCTGTTTCCTACCTCTGTCAACGGAAGAGGTCCAACTGCGTCTAGGGATATCTTCTCAAAGACTGTGTTCGGGGTATCCGTGATTCTCATGGGAGCCCTGACGTCTGGTCTGGTCCCTTTATTCTTTTGGCAGGAGGGACATGTGCGTACATAGCGCTCAATGTCCCCTTTCATGCCCTTCCACTGAATTCGTTCACGTACCCTGGCGTACGTGCGCGCTATTCCTTGGTGGCCTCCCACCAAAGAATCGTGACATTCTTTCAAAATGGCTAACTTTTCAGCTTCGCCTAATTCGTTCTCTTCCTCGGATAAGCTACCTTCGGGCGAAATCTCCTCTGCGTTAGCGTCCTCGGACACCTCGCTACCGTCCGCTTCAATTCCCTCTGCCGTAGCGTCCTCGGGTTTTGAAGACAGTACCTCCTCTCTATTCTCGTCTGAGGCCTGAGTTTTTACTGTTGTCTCTGAGTGAGACCTGTGCTGAGCCGAGTTAACAACTCGCACTTGGCACTTGGGTTCAGTGGGATTCCTACTCAGGGCATCTGCATTGCAGTTCTGTTTGCCCTGCTTATGTACGACGTCGAAGTCGTATTCCGCCAGCTTCAGCCTGAACTTTAGCAGGCGTGAAGACGGATCTTGCACGTTGAAGACCCACTTCAACGGCTTATGGTCTGTCACAACAGTGAATTTTCTACCAAACAAATATGGTCTGAAATACTTTACTGCCCACACTATTGCCAACAATTCTTTCTCAGTTACGCTGTAATTCATTTTTGCTTTGTTAAGCGTTCTACTTGCATAGGCTATTGGAAGGTCTTTCCAGATAGGTCCTTGTGACAATACTGCCCCAACCGCTTCGTTGCTCGTATCAGTGGTAACAACGAATGGTTTTTCAAAATCCGGATACTGCAATATAGGTTCCTTAATTAGCTTTTGCTTTAGTGTCTGGAACGCTTGTTCCTGATCGTCTCCCCATACAAAGGGAACGTCCTTCTTCACGAACTGATACAGCGGTTTCGCGATTTTGCTGTAGTTAGGTATGAACTTCCTATAGTACCCACTCAGTCCGCAGAACTGCTTGATCTGGCGGCTAGTGGTCCGCCTTGGAAAGTCCTTAACGGCCTGTAATTTACGTGGGTCTGGTAAGACACCTTCGTCAGTGATTACATGCCCTAGGAACGCTACTTCGGTTCTTAGGAATTCACACTTATCTGGCTGGAGTTTCAGCGTGTTCTCTCTCAGCCTTTGAAATACGTCCCTTAGCTTCGCATTGTGCTCCTGGATTGAACTCCCGTACACAATGACGTCATCCAGGTAACACAGACATTTTATACCCGTTAGCCCTGTGAGCACATTGTTCATCAGCCTCGTAAACGTGGCTGGCGCGTCCATCAAACCCATGGGCATTTTCCTGAATTCGTACTTGCGTCCTAGCGCAGAGAATGCTGTCTTTGGCCTGTCTTCAGGCTTCAACAACACCTGGTGATAGCCACTCGCGAGATCTAAAGTTGAAAAGTATCTCGCCTTGCCAAGGGCGTCTAACAGTTCTGAAATTAATGGCAGGGGATAACTGGTTCCTATCGTTATCTCGTTCAATTTCCTAAAGTCGATCACGACCCTCCATTTTTGTTTCCCTGAGGCGTCTAATTTCTTCGGAATTAAAAGTAATGGCGCATTCCAGGCTGATGTGCTAGGTGTGATAATTTCATCATTCAGCATCTTATCTATCTGAGCTTGTATCTCCCCCTTCTGTGCTTCGGGAAGTCTATATGGTCGTACATTAATTGGAGGTTGATCTTGCGGTGTAGGGATCTCATGCTGTAGTACATCAGTGTGAGTTAATTTGTCTCCCTCAAGATGGAAGATATCATTGTACTCAGCACAGATGGCGTATATCCCTTCCTTATCTACCTGCGTGAGGTGATCAACTCGCAAACAGTCTATCACCCGCTGTGATCGGGGCTTCTGGGTGGCCGGTTCTCCGTTTGCCACTCTACTGTTCTGCTCTACCGTTCGCACTTGTGCTAGGCAGGTTTTATCTACCTCCTGTATGTGCACTCGTGGACTGTGTAAAGTCACCGCCTTTTCAGTGGTATTCATCATGCTAACAACTGCTTCGTGGTGCGCTGATTTAGTCAGGCACCCTGCGAGGTACACCCCCGGTATCACCTCTTCCTTCTCAATAATTCCTAAAGGTAGATTTCGATCTACTTCTATAACAACGACCTTCTGGGTCCTTGGTTCGAGACGGATCACCTTCGTCTCTCGCGCCCCCATAGGGTATTGTCGCCGTCTTATGGTGATATGACCTTCCTTATAGTTAATCACGCTATCTGTCAGGATGTCTCACCCAACTATACCATCCTGTGTTAATTGGAAATCACTCCCTACCACATGAAATGTGTGACTTGTGTTTCCAATGGCAAAACGTACGGTACACTGGGTGTAAATTATTCCCTTACTTACACCCGCTAATTCAATTGATTTGCTCCCGTCAATCATGTATTCCTTGGGTACCGATTGCCTATTTACTAGGCTGATATCGGACCCAGTATCTATCAAAAATCTCAACGGTCTTCCTTGGTTTGCGACCTGAATCAGCACCGTACCTTCTACGTCAGAATTCTTGGGACCTTCTGGTCTGCGGGCCTCCGTAACTGTCCCCTTGCTACGGGCCCATTCTAGTTTGCCGCCTGAGCCACGGAGGTTTTCGTGGCGTGCGTACTGCCACCCTTCTTTTTGAACCAACAGTCTTGGGTTCGATGTGACCACCTATCACAATGTTCGCATTGGGCTCGGTATCTTACGGTCTTGCCCCCTATGCGATCACCCTGAGTTTGGCCTTTCATGGCCCTATTGCCCGTGGACTTGCCTTGGGCTTTTCGACAATTTCTCTGAATGTGACCCTGTTGGCCACACGAGTAGCACCTACGGCTATCCGTTCGCATCACCGGAGTGTGTGCACCTTGTGTGCGTGAACCTTGGGTGTGTATACTTTGACGGCCATTCACCTGTATATGCCCTTTCCGACCGCAACGATAACAAGTTCTGTTTTCCCTTGTCACTGTGTTTGGTTGCGTGCGTACTATGCGCACTGTCTCTCGTACTTCTGTTTCCTTATCCCTTTGTTTCTTTCTACAATCACGTTCAATGTGTCCTCTTTTCCCACAATAGCGACATTTTAATTTACTGAAGGTGACCCTTGTAGCTGTATTGGAACTAGCGGTCTGTGTGGTGTGAGCCCTCTGCGTTCCTGTGTTCTTACAGTTCCTTGCTATGTGGCCTTCCTTGCTACAATTGTAGCAGACCACCCTAACACTAGCATGCGTTGGGTTAGTATGCCACTGTAGTGCTGCACTGCGCTCCCTAGCATGCGTTGGATTAGTATGCCACTGCGGCGCTGCGCTGCGCTCCCTAGCATGTGTTGGCTTAGTATGCCACTTTGGTGCTGCACTGCGCTCCTGTTCTGGTCTGCGCTTGCTAAACCCTGAGCTACGTTTGTGTTGTAGGCCCTCTCTTGCCTTCTTTGACAATATTACGGTTTCTTCCTGTTGTGCAAGTGCAACTGCCCTCTCAAAAGTAATGCCCTTTTCTGACTGTACCCTAGCTTGTATTCTAGGGTTGGCTAACCCTTGTATGAAACTAGCTACACATATTTTTCTTGTAATTTTTTGCTGTGCATCGCGATCTTCCTCTAATTCATCCTCAAGTATTGCCTCTCTGAAAGAAGCTGACAATGTTTCTATTTTGTGTGCCCAAAGTGCGACTGATTCTCGCGGGTCCTGCGCTGTTTGGAACATTTGACAAATGTACAGATCTAATGTGCCTTGCTGGCCATAATATTCAGTTAATGCCCGCTTGGCTTTCTCCCAATTATGTATATCACGTCTGTACAACAACTTATCTCGGGCTCTGCCCGTAACCTTAGTTAAAATGTACTTGAAAAACAACTCTTGATCCTCATCCTTAATCATACGAACAGCAGCATCTACGTTAGCTATGAACTCATGCAATCTATCTGGTTGACTGCCATCAAACTCTCGTCCAATGAGACGATGTCCTTCTACTACTGTAACAAAAGGCCCACTCATACTTACTGATTCCACCTCGTCAAGCATCTCAGTGCCTTGGTCTGCTAGTACTGAACTATTCTGTAGTGCCATTTGAAATAATATTCAGCTTACCTTAATCTTCAATGGTGCTTCACTGCTGGGCTGGATGAGTAGTCGGCTGTAGTGCTGCGGCTCCACCGGATGGCGTTGTCTGCTACTGGACTGCTACCTCTCTGCTGGGCTGGCTTAGTAGGCTGCGGTAGTGATGCTCCTCTTCTGCGATGCGCGGCACACGAACGAAACTACGCGGTAGCGCGGTTCGGACAATCTTCTGCGAAGTCGCGATTTTCTCACACGGAAATCTTCTGCGAAGTCGCGGTTCTCTTACGGACAATCTTCTACGAAGTCGCGGTTCTCTTATGTAATTTCGGTGAGTTGACACTGTTAGAGGATCGAACTCGGGACCCTGCACTACCTGACACCAAATTTTTGTACGTGCCTGTCGTGACCTACCTGTCCTGAGAGACGTTCTCGTACGTTGGTCGCCAGGCACTTGGATGTTGAAGTATTACCTGTCCTGCCGAGCGGATTGTAGGGAGGTAATTTGTAGGTATGACTCGTCCCGCAACTCACGAAATAAAAGATGATGTTATTTCCCTGTCCTTTATTATTGAGGACAATTAAAACTACTATGTACAGTATATTTACAAGTCTGAAAGTGATGATCTATAGAGAGAGCGAGCTTGTTCCACGCGCCTACTGTTCTACTACGCGTCTATCTGAATCTTGCCCTACGGCACTTGGGCTATGCCCGAACAGAATATCGTTCTGACAAGTACGAACTACTAGCTGGAAGAAGGCCCCGCGCCATCTTGGCCAGGGGTTATATCTCCGCTCCTATACTCAAAGTTCTATCCCTACCTCCTACCAAGGGGTTGGGTCTTACGGGCAATGCCAAACTGATCATCTTGTCAGTGGCTCCCTCAAGTGGCTATTCTCAATAGCTGTCACAGTAAGTGCTGCTACCTAGGCACTACTGTATTCTGTCTCACTTTGTCCTCATCCTTCCTTGTTTTCCTAAAGTGCATCTGTAATGGCCTTGACTGGCCGTGTACTCAGCTTTGTTCCTTTGTCGGGCATCGGGCGGGCCGCCTGGCCCGCTGGCATACTAGCTCTGTTTGTCGATACACAGTAAATATCTTGTTGTGATCAACAAGTCTCCGCTCTTAGTCAACACTTGTGTAAGCGCACTTCGCAAGCTCTCTCCACTACATGTAACTTCTTGAAATAATTCCCTTTTCTTACAGTAACTAAATCTGACTATAATTATTATTCAATTACCTTAATGCTACAAGGTGTCTCCTGTCTTTGATCATCATTCTAACACTAATTAATCTCCTCTGACACCTTGAGCTCAAGACTCGGCTGCGAACCCCGGCTGCCTTCCACCTGGCAGTCCGCCGGTTCGAGTCCGTAGGAGGTCGGTGCACGACAATCTGAAGCGGTGATGCAGTTTGTTTGGACTTAAAATGTTCAAATTTAATTCTTAACGCCAAACCCACACAAAGAGTTGTGAGTAATTTTAAATGTATTTAAGAGTTAAGGAGACATACTGGAAGTCGCAGGACAGCAATGTATGAAGGAAGACATAAACATGAACATAGACACGAATTAATTAGGTACCCTAGAGAAGACTTGATATTAGAGTACCTGATAACCCCGTGATCCCTAGAAAGATTGATCTTTCGGTAAACTGTGTTTTTGGGGTTCAATACTGAGGATCTGAAAACAGAGTAAATGCAAAAGTTAGATTTTTCACCCAGTGGGTAAGTTCTTTTCCCTAGGTGTGAGGTATAGGCCTATTGTAGTCCAGCTCCATGGCTTAATGGTCCGCGTACTGACCTTGGGTTCATAGGGCCCCGGGTTGGATTCCCGACCTGATTCTAAATGGGTATGGTAAATTCCTCTTGCACGCGAACTGGGTGTTTGTGTCTTCTATTCACCTACGTACAACGCACCACACTACCATACATCATAGAAACACGCAAGAGTGAATATGTTCCTTCACATAAAGTTGGTATCCTAAAATACATCCAGCCGTAAAACTGGGCCAAAACCATATGATGTACCGAACCAATGAAATTGTGAATAAGTCGAGGCAGAGTAAGAATAATAATATGATGAGAATTAATGAGGAACATTGTAACCGTGCGCTTAGGATCCTCATACGCAATTACAGTTTGTACGAGTAATTAAGTGCACGCGTACGCCGAGTTAAGTGGTCGTCACTTGATGTGAATTTGCCTCCGTTGTACGACCGCATGCCGTCCCTGACACGAGCCCTAGACGTAGGGATGCATTCGCTATTTATGTAGTGATTAGTAGTGCGGTGTTCTTTACGTAGACGAAGAGAAGTACAGTACAAACAGTACAAACAGAAACATTCACTTCCCGAGTGAGATAAATTAACTACCCCTACTGTCAGCAGCCCTGAACATGGTTTACCATGGTTTTTCATTTTCACACGAGGGAAATGCTGGGGAAGGTCGCTTCTTTTCCACTCTTCTCCCAAGACCTATCAGTGTTGGGGCGACGTAAGGAAAATTGTAAAATGTCCTCTGAACAGAAAGCTAAAGCACTAACCGTCCAGAAAAGGAATCGGACTATCGTTAGGAAGTATTCTAATACGGCTACGAAAATAATAACAATATATTTTCGTTGAACATAATTATTATTTTCACGCCTCTAAAGTTTGTTTTTTTTTTGCTAGGGGCTTTACGTCGCACCGACACAGAGGTCTTATGGCGACGATGGGATAGGAAAGGCCTTGGAGTTGGAAGGAAGCGGCCGTGGCCTTAATTAAGGTACAGCCCCAGCATTTGCCTGGTGTGAAAATGGGAAACCACGGAAAACCATTTTCAGGGCTGCCGACAGTGGGGTTCGAACCTACTATCTCCCGAATACTGGATACTGGCCGCACTCAAGCGACTGCAGCTATCGAGCTCGGTATATTAGAACAACAATCATCGTCGAAATGAAGAAAGCAATAAACTTGTCTGGAATAAGTGGAACCATTTTTAGACCTACTTTATTCTCTTTTAGTCACTCTTTACGCCTTGAAGTTGGTGCTGAAGGTAGTTAATAAACAAGCGGCTCGAATAACATTCATACAGCGGTCAAGTTGTTTGATTGGTTTCACCTGAAGTCTATGATCCGGCTAAGGCGTATTTTGCTGGAGAACAACTCCTCCCATATGTCGGATTGCCAACCGACTTCTCATGTAGAAAGATACATTTTCTTATTCTTATTAGGCCTTCTTTTACACTAAAATTGCAAACATTTTTATAAACCCATCCATCATGATAGTTCTGTGAATCGGCACAATATGCACTATTGGAGTGCGGAGAATCCGCACTGGGTAAGGGCATTAAATGTCCCTTGTGGAATCTTGGGCGACTACCTAATCGGACCAAATTTCTTCGACAGCCATCTGACGGGAGCACGCTACCTTCATTTTTCAAAATGAACTCCTACAGCTGCTGGAGAACGTGATCACCAAGTGAAAATGGTCCCTAAAAGTAAATAGTTTCCTTTCATTGACGTAACAGCAGACAGAATAAAAATATCTTATTGAATGTAGAAATCCCATTTACAAAATATGTTACCATTCCCATCACTCTAACTATGAATCTCGTCTCACTCCCATAAGATCTATCCTCACACCCTAGACTCCTTCATGTTATTCACATTAATTCTCATTCTCTCATACATCATTATAGCGAAGTAAATAATATCCTGTCTGCAGTAAAGCTGATATTCTTCTCCTCAGTGAATCTTGGTTACGGCCTACACCGACTGATAGCTTGGTGGACCTGCACGTGTACCGACTGTTCAGAACCGACAGGGTTTCACGAATGGATGGGGGTGTAGCAGCTTGCGTTAGAGATGATTTTGGATGCAGAATTATTTTTGCTAGTCTAGGTAACCATACCGACTCTGGTCCTGAATGCAAGTTTGTAGAAATTGAAACCTGCCAGAAGAAATGTTTGGACCGAGCTCGATACCTGCAGTCACTTAAGTGCGGCCAGTATCCAGTATTCGGGAGATAGTGGGTTCGATCTCCACTCTAGCCAGCCCTGAAGGTGGTTTCCGTGGTTTCCCATTTTCACACCAGGCAAATGCTGGGGCTGTACCTTAATTAAGGCCTCGGCCGCTTCCTTCCCGTCCTAGCCCTTTCCTGTCCCATCGTCGCCGTAAGACGTATGTGTCGGTGCGACGTAAAGCCAATAGAAAAAAAAATTAGTTGCTGTAATCTGCCGTCCACCTAAATAATTTTCTTAATGGTCACGCAAGCGAGTACGATCATGTGATTATGATAGGTGATTTCAACTGCAATCTTCTTTCGAATAACAGGTAGAGTCAAGAATTCTGTGACGATTCCGTCATTAAACTTACATAAACTACCCTTGAAAGCTACCCACTTCAGTAGTAGTTCTCAGTCCTTGTCCTCAAAAGTTCTTACTGCATGGGCAGATCTGATTACCAGGTACGTAAAAATTAGACTTAATATGTATGACATATTCTCTACGTTGTCCTAGGTGTAAACCGAAACTACAGTAATTTCGTTTGAAGACCTAAAGAACATCTATATTAAGCACTTAAATTTGAAGCTATAAGTGCTCCGTGGCAACAGATTTATGAATTCAATTCAACTGATGACAAATTCGAGTTATTAAATTATTTAATGCTAGGACTGTATGACCGGCATACGTCAACGAGTTGATTCGTTAAGTTCAGAAACCAAAGACGTAATGGCTCGACGCGATTGTGCTTTCAGGTACTTTAAAAACACAGAACTGACGAGTACTTCGAAGGATTCAGATTTCTAAGAAATAAAGTTAAGCAGTCAATCAGAAATACCAAGATAATTTACGCACGCAATCTACTGGCGAGCATTATCTCTAGACAGTCTGAACACAAGTTCCATTGCTACCCGCATTCAGATAGACCCCGAGACTAAAAGCGCTATTATTCCCAAACTGTGTACACTAAAGCCTGACAGCGAGGAATTCAAAATGTACACAGTTTCTATGAATCAATCCAAATTGGCGTTGTGCATTAGGAAGACAATATTCGAACGAGATAATGGTATTAATTCCGAAATGCTTGATCTAATCTTGGATGAAATTCTTCCCATAATAACGCACATAACTCTTTAACAACTCACACATCTCCATAACAATGGAAGCATGCAACTGTTCATCCCATTTTCAAAGTCACAAATCCAATCACTTTATGGGATTATCGACCCATTAATATCACATCAGTTCCCTCTAAATGTCTTGAACGAATTATCTGTGTTCAGATGTCAGAATTTCTTCTCAATAATAATTTATTTTACCCCCTGCAGTCGGGTTTTATACCCAGTCATAGTACTTTAACAGCCCTTCTTAAAGTCAAAGAAGACATTATAAGTGCTATGGATAAGAGGAAGGTAATGCTAAAGTTTCGAATCGATTTTAGTACAGCATTTGACAGCGTAGATCATGAATACTGATTCCAAAGCTCAGAAACCCTCAAAATAATCAAGACAAAACCGGGCGAGTTGGCCGTGCTGTTAGAGGCGCGCGGCTGTGAGCTTGCATCAGGGAGATAGTGGGTTCGAATCCCACTGTCGGCAGCCCTGAAGATGGTTTTCCGTGGTTTCCCATTTTCACACCAGGCAAATGCTGGGGCTGTACCTTAATGAAGGCCACGGCCGCTTCCTTCCAACTCCTAGCCCTTTCCTATTCCATCGTCGCCATAAGACCTATCTGTGTCGGTGCGAAGTAAAGCCATTAGCAAAAAAAACCTCAAAATTGCCAATGACAAGGTCCAGTGGTTCAGTTCTTACATCAGAAAGAGGTATCAGAGAGTACTTTTGGGCAATAGTTCTTTCTGGAGTGAAGGCACTTGTCGGGTTCCACAAGGTTCTGTGCTTCGCCCATTATTATTTTCTTTATCGATGACAATTCTAAGTTACTAATAACCTCTGGTTACCATATTTAATCCAATGATATGAATGTTTACATACACTCTGATCCATGTAACATCTTGGAAACCGTACTAGAACTCAATTCAGAATTGTCATTGCTTTGTAATTGGAGTATAAAAATGGACTCAGAATCAACCCTGAAAAGACTGGGATCAATATAATAGGCCAGCAAAAAGCCGTAACTTTTATTAGAAGTTGAAACCTACCTGACGTTGAGTTATATCACACCAAAATTTCACTGAGGAAAACAGTAAAAGATCTTGGAGTTACGTTTGATGAAGGCCTTTCGTGGGCAGAGCATGTAAAGTGTACTTATTCAATTATGTATCGATCCCTCCATCAATTGCAAATATACACTGACTGACAGAGCAAATGCAACACCAAGAAGGAGTGGTCAGAACTTTATGCCAATTGCAGGGTAGACTGACGTCACTGAGGTATGCTCATGATGTGAAATGCGCCGCTGTGCTGCGCACGTAGCGAACGATAAATGGGACACGGCGTTGGCGAATGGCCCACTTCGTACCGTGATTTCTTAGCCGACAGTCATTGTAGAACGTGTTGTCGTGTGCCACAGGACACGTGTATAGCTAAGAATGCCAGGCCGCCGTCAACGGAGGCATTTCCAGCAGACAGACGACTTTACGAGGGGTATGGTGATTGGGCTGAGAAGGGCAGGTTGGTCGCTTCGTCAAATCGCAGCCGATACCCATAGGGATGTGTCCACGGTGCAGCGCCTGTGGTGAAGATGGTTGGCGCAGGGACATGTGGCACGTGCGAGGGGTCCAGGCGCAGCCCGAGTGACGTCAGCACGCGAGGATCGGCGCATCCGCCGCCAAGCGGTGGCAGCCCCGCACGCCACGTCAACCGCCATTCTTCAGCATGTGCAAGACACCCTGGCTGTTCCAATATCGACCAGAACAATTTCCCGTCGATTGGTTGAAAGAGGCCTGCACTCCCGGCGTCCGCTCAGAAGACTACCATTGACTCCACAGCATAGACGTGCACGCCTGGCATGGTGCCGGGCTAGAGTGACTTGGATGAGGGAATGGCGGAACGTCGTGTTCTCCGATGAGTCACGCTTCTGTTCTGTCAGTGATAGTCACCGCAGACGAGTGTGGCGTCGGCGTGGAGAAAGGTCAAATCCGGCAGTAACTGTGGAGCGCCCTACCGCTAGACAACGCGGCATCATGGTTTGGGGCGCTATTGTGTATGATTCCACGTCACCTCTAGTGCGTATTCAAGGCACGTTAAATGCCCACCGCTACGTGCAGCATGTGCTGCGGCCGGTGGCACTCCCGTACCTTCAGGGGCTGCCCAATGCTCTGTTTCAGCAGGATAATGCCCGCCCATACACTGCTCGCATCTCCCAACAGGCTCTACGAGGTGTACAGATGCTTCCGTGGCCAGCGTACTCTCCGGATCTCTCACCAATGGAACACGTGTGGGATCTCATTGGAAGCCGTTTGCAAACTCTGCCCCAGCCTCGTACGGACGACCAACTGAGGCAAATGGTTGACAGAGAATGGAGAACCATCCCTCAGGACACCATCCGCACTCTTATTGACTCTGTACCTCGACGTGTTTCTGCGTGCATCGCCGCTCGCGGTGGTCCTACATCCTACTGAGTCGATGCCGTGCGCATTGTGTAACCTGCATATCGGTTTGAAATAAACATCAATTATTCGTCCGTGCCGTCTCTGTTTTTTCCCCAACTTTCATCCCTTTCGAACCACTCCTTCTTGGTGTTGCATTTGCTCTGTCAGTCAGTGTAAAATAAATCTACTCATAGCAACAAAAAATTACCTAGTCAAAACTCTAAAAGTGCCCTTATTTGATTACTGTGATCTTGTATATAGTGACCTTAACTCATAGTTAGCCAATAGACTAGAGAAAGCTCAAAATTCCTGTATTCGAGTCAACTTCAACGTAAAACTGCGTCAACATATCACTTAAACTGTCAGTGCTAAACCTGAAAACAAGAAGACAACTTCATTCCCTGTGTCAACTACACAATATTCTAAGGACGTCTACCCCGTAGTACCTAGCATCCAGATTTACCAAGTTCCCAGATACTCATCAACTCAACACCCACTCCCAGAGTAGGAACATTCTGTCCATCACCGCACACACGACCAAACGGTACTCTCACTCCTTCACAGTAGGTACTACCGCAGTTAGCGATACTGCAAGGAAAATCTCGGGATGCCTAAAACTAAAGCCAGTGCCGAAACCGTACCCGATTGTTGTAATAGCCCCACCCAACATCCGAATAGCCACTGCTGCAGATGCGGAGAGAACAAAGCAGGAGAATGACATCGACATCCACTCCATGATTACCATGCTGCAAGGTATCGCCTTAGATCCCGCAAAAACGTCCTTGCTAGGACTCTGTCGTTGGAGGGAACACCAGAGAAAACTTATCTTAACAGATAGAGGAGCTCACTGTCACATACATATCACCAAAGGAAGAACTAACTCCACGCGCTGACCTACCTTGTCCTGTATTGAAGTCCCTCAACCGTTTAAGAGTGGGCGTCCCACGATACAAGGCCAACTTGACAAAATGGGAGAGCATTCCAGCAAACTCAGACACCTCGTGTGAATGTGATGCTGAGCAAGACCCAAGCCACCTAACTATCTGTCCCCTTCTGGACAACCCATACGCATCACAAGATGTTGTAGAGGAAACAAGAAGTCCATCGCAGCTGCAGTTTTTTCAATATGCTGACCGGACACGGAAATTAATGAATGTCAGTAGGTATTGCATGGATCTGGAACTCCATACCAGGCGAGTAACGGGGCTTGACGTCGGGCTCGTCATTAACAAACCGGTATAAGAAATACTTTCCATTTAAACTGTGAACCTTATTACTGTTAAATTGTGATTACGACTATTAATTTTATTGTTATTACCATCATCTTCGTCATCATATTCGTACCAAAGTTATCTGTAAGTTGTGTGTTAATTCTTACAATAATTTCCTAGTTAGATTAATTGTATCAGTTTGATGTAGTTGTTAATGGTTTAGTGTAAGAGATGGCTTTATAGCCTTAACTACGCCAAAAGAAACAAAATAAATAAATAAATAAATAAATAAATAAATAAATAAATAAATAAATAAATAAATAAATAAATAAATAAATAAATAAATAAATAAATAAATAAATAAATAAATTTATGCTAAAAGTCATTTTTAATAAAAAAAGGAGAAAGGTTGTCTTTAATAGGTATAAAAGTGAACAACAGAGCCTTGCGAAGTTTGGTAAGACAAATGAGCGAAGAAAGTAAGGATACTTGTGGCAAGAACCTGCGAGGTGCTTCAGGCTGCAGACAATACCATATTTAGCGCACGATACAGCTGACACCTCAGGCCATACGTTAGAGGAAAGAATAAGATAATCTACAATGTTACCATTAAAATGTGTAGTGGAGCTAGAGAGAAGGAAATATACACTTAAACATTTTATCTGTAACTTCCGTACGACGACGACAGTAATAATAATAATAATAATGATAATAATAATAATAATAATAATAATAATAATAATAATAATAATAGTAATAATAATAGTAGTAAGAAGAAGCTTTCGAGATGATGTTCTCAAACAGGTTGAATTCTGTTCCTGGAATCTTATTGTAAAAGGTGCATTACCAAACTACATATTATGATATATCTTCTTTAGTCACTTCTACTGCTCCCAGTGTAATTCTCAAGGTCTCACCAAAAGGCCAGATGGGTAGTTCCTTCGCGCTTAGAATGTTGCGTAGTCCATTCCCGTTCTTGACAAAAGCAAAGTTATTTTTGGGGAACGCTATTCTGAAACAGCAATTGGCATACAAAATATATCAAACGTGTATCTCTACGATAGTTTAATCTACTTTAAAATAGGCTACGACAGGTACTGATTCTAATTCGTAGCGTCTATTTACTTGATATTCTACGATAAAGCAGAGACTAAACTGATTTACCAGGAATAGTGGCCTTCAAGTTGATATCCTGGGCTAAGTAGCTCAGACAGTAGAGCGCTGACCTGGTCTCAAGTTGAGCTCGGTCCCGGCTCAGTCCGGCGGTGTTTGAAAGAGATAAAATATATCAGCCTCGTGTCAATAGATTCACTGGCACGTAGAATGTCTGTGGGATAAAATGCTGACATTTCGACCTGTCCGAAAACCGTAAACGTAATTAATGGTGTGTTAAAACCATTCTTATTCTTATTCTTCTTATTTGTGTGACTCAGTAGTGATGATAGAAGTGGATTCAGCCACAATGTTTCAGGCCCTCTGCAGCCGTGCCATCTAGACGGCCGGTTTACCAATTTCATCATTCCGTTTTGCTACCGACGGACAGCTAAGCGAAATTACCACTGGAAGGCTTGTAAAAGTGAGTAAATTTCATCTGGTGGATATGGGGTGCACCACTAGAACTCTTTAACATGTCCTTACTTACGATATAGTGTTCCAAGACTTAAACAAATCGGCTACATCAGCCGAGAACGAACACGCGAACGTACACTCCACTTCTGATCCACTGAGGCAGCTAGTACAGATGATAGGCCTACTCAATAGGGAAGCACGTCCTGTATTTTGGATTTTCAAGTCTATAAGTAGGCCTGTATTTTAATTCTACGCTTGAAGCAGTTATTACTATAGTAGTACTAGTAGTTGTAGTGATAGTAGTAGTATTCGTTGTTTTTTAACTGTTCCTAAAATAGAGCTGATTACCATCTACTGGCACAAAACCTTAGTTGCACAGATAATGAATGTTGTATGCGGACGTGTCTATGTGCTCCAGCGTGAGAGAGAGCGGAGGAGCGTTCACTTCGCCAGTTGCTACCGAAGTGTTCACATCGGCTCCTGCCGTCTATGTTAGTGTGACAAGGTCTAATTTTGTGACCAGTATCACAGGAAATGTTATCGATCCACTACCTTCCTTCCGCTTCTTCCACATCCTGTCTCTTTGGTTCGTTTTGGCCGACTAGGGACCACAGGTCTCGTCTTAAATCTCAGCTATGCTCTTTTGCTTTTTCTTGGCCCAGTACGCTTTCATTTTCTGGCTGTGTGCCTGCTTCTTCTTCTTATTATTATTATTATTTAGAAACAGCCGTTTATCATTCATGTAGAATGTTTGGAACATCCTTGACCACATGTCCTGGGATTATAAGCATGAAGATTTTTGGTAACCGTATTTCTGGCGGTCTTCCTTATTGTGTGTGATACAGTTTAGACCTAGAGGAGGGCGTGTGCCTTGACACATCCAGTAAAATGGTTGTTCTTCTCTCGTTCTAGGAGCTCAGACATTTTTTGTTAACAGCTTTGAGCAGTTATATATATATACTGTATATATATGGCGTATGGCTTTTAGTGCCGGGAGTGTCCGAGGACAGGTTCGGCTCGCCAGGTGCAGGTCTTTTGATTTGACACCCGTAGGCGTCCTACGCGTCGTGATGAGGATGAAATAATGATGAAGACGACACATACACCCAGCTCCCGTGTCAGCGAAATTAACCAATTATGGTTAAAATTCCCGAAACTTCCGGGAATCGAACCCGGGACTCCGGTGGCCAAAGTTCAGCACGTTAACCATGTAGCCAAGGAACCGGACTTTGAGCAGTTAATGCATGTATACTCTTTCTGATAATATGGGTGGTTCCCCTGTATAATCTGATAAACGTCTTTGCAATTGAGAGTAGGCTTGAAGAAGAGGGAGCCTTCGATAGCGTTGAAGGAGGAAATTATGGAAACCCCGCCACACGTAGGTCGGATGATAGTAAACATTGAATCAAAATCTGACGCGGACATTTAAAAAAATTCTTATTGACCTTTTTACTCTCATTAAGTGTCTTACCGTTTTCTTTCTGCAGCAGATCTCTAGTGTCTTTATACCGGCCACTGTAACTGTGCTCGAATTGACTCTGAGAATTGGTTGCGTATGAACAGAGATAATATAGCCTACATGAAGAATCTGAAATAATTTAAGAAACCTCACTGGGCTGTTTGAGCTGCTATTCCTATTAGATGGAATATTAATACTTCATGAAACAATTGGTGTCATTTGAACCTTCTTATTGGAGAAATATATTCACTTGAATGCACTTTTGTTTTTGCTAGTTCAGAGAATTGAAATAGCTACCAATTACAGTACCGTCCAGCTCCATGGCTATATGGTTAGCGTGCTGGCCTTTGGCCACAGGGGTCCCGGGTTCGATTCCCGGCAGGGTATGTAATTTGAACCTTAATTGGTTAATTGGCAAGGGGGCTGGGTGTATGTGTCGTCTTTATCATCATTTCATCCTCATCATGACGCGCAGGTCGCCTACGGGTGTCAAATCAAAAGACCTGCATCTGGGGCGAGCCGAACTTGTACTCGGACACTCCCGGCACTAAAAGCCATACGCCATTTCATTTCATTACAGTACCACACGAATTTCGAGATAAATACGATACATTATCCTTTAGGAACGCAGCGAGTTTTTTTCCTGTAATTACAGCTAAAAGTACGTCCACACCAAGATGTCTTCGTTAACTTTGTTAATAAACACTGTTAATAAACAATGTTCATGATCATTTTTGGATGTTTATGAACAAAATAGCGTGTTCAATAACTTTACAAGAATGTTGATAAACCAAATATCTCTAACTTTTGTGAATGAGACTTTTCTTTAACTTTCCGTGTTTTTGTTAATATTTCGGTTCGCACATGCGCAAGGACGCAATCAGAGCATGCAAACTCGATGATTTCTTTTTTCTTTTAAAAACTGACTATCAAATCGCAAGCGAAATTTGTCATATACAGTACCTTTAATTCTGTATGATACTGTATTCTTTTAGGTGTGTTCTCTTGTACGTAGGTAGTTTCATTTCTAGCTTCGCTCTTCGCTGAATAACCTAACCTCTCATAATAGCTTGAATATCATAAAAATATTACTATTAACTAGGTTAAGTGAAAATTTTCTTTATTTCGCACCTTTATACTTTCCCTGATATTGTTGAATAAAGCTTCAAAAACCTGAGGCACAATGACTGAAATTGTTTGTTTTGATACTCTAGACAAGTAGGTATATAAGTTGTAAATATTTAATACTAACAGGGTGTGGGGTAATAAGCTTACTTTTGACAACATACCATATAAGTTCTGGGAAAAGGAGATTGGCGTTCGGTTTCCCCATTAAATTTGAGGTTGAGTAATTTTACTGTAGAAATGAAACGTTAAATTAATTTGATAGAACAAAATATATTCTTGAAACAATATATAAAATAGTGAGAACTGCTGCGATTAAAACAGATGAGAATCTTAAATTATGACATTGCAACTGAAAGAAACTAGGCATGAATTTGACTTCTTCTTGACCGGACATTTAACAATTTATACGAAATATATCCCTCACTGTTTCACTTGACTGTACCTTCAACACTTTGAGTGCAATTACGAATTATTCCTTAAATCTGGTGTTTACTGTAGATGTGTCACGCCTAATTTGGTGTTGTATCCATGTGACTGCTTCTTCTCCATGTCATATGACTTCTTTGTAAATCTAGATGGTATTACTTCATTGCAAGTGGTATCCTTCTATGACTCCATCAGTTCACCATCCACTTCTTCTCTCTTCACCTTCCGTTTAACTATTGACTCCCGTTGACTGACTGAGGCCTCTCCATCTCGCTCAGTTAATGGCCAACTGTGGCCTCTCCTTCCAGTAGAATAATGACTGACTGACCGACTGAGGTCTCTGCATCTCATTCACACTCCGATCAACTGTCGCCTCTCCTTCCAATTTAATAATGACTGACGCTACAATATGCAGCCACCTTTTATAGACGGTAGTTGACGCACCTACGTAACCTCCAGAAATAACTATTATTTACTCCCACCTCGCAACAATTATTACATGTCATGGTAAAATCCCCTGGGGCTCCCTGAGTATCTGAGCTCATCGCCAAATGAGCACGATGACGTAGCCATGACGTAGCAATGACTTGACAGTAATGCCAGCAGTTAACAGTTAACAGTTAACTACAATCATGCAAGCGACAAGCATTGCAGAATTGAATTGAATAAGAATGATAATTACAATAATAGTAATCTCACAGATAAAATAATAGTAATACGAACATAATAATAATAATAATAATAATAATAATAATAATAATAATAATAATAATAATAATAATAATAATAATAATAATACAGATATCACTTTGTAACGGGATTTGAACCGTTACAAAGTGAAATGTCTGAGTTATGAATTTCAAAATTGCCATAACATTTCCTCTCATTTCGTACCATTAGGGGCCGATGACCTAGATGTTACGCCCCTCTAAACAACAAACATCATCATCATCAGCAGTGTTTATTCTCCCTGCCTTATTGAGTCGATTGAGTTCATGGCTGTAATTCTTTTTCTTTACAGTCCTTGTTACTTACATACAGAACAGATGTTTGACTCTTTGTTATATTCATTGTCTAAGCTACATTCTCTTGGGCAGGATATTGCCACCTAAATTGAGTTCTTACCTCTAATTCTTATCTTTACTAGATCTGATTATGCTCTTAACACGTCCCGAATTGAAGGTTGACACTTTGTAGCATTAATTCTCTTAGCTACATTATCTTCGAAGAGATATGGAGTCATTTTTGCCTGCTGCCACTTCTTGATGGATACAGTACTTTTGTATCCATCTCTTGGCACAGGCCAGAGTAAAGTGTAGCTTTCACCGAAGTCCCAGTCTCATCCATGGCTGTGACAATATGGAAGCTGCTGGGGTATGGGTGGTGCTGAGTAATGGCATTCAGAGCACGACTAGTGCATCTGAGTGTTGTGAAAGGTGTTGCTCATAGGGTCAGTCGTGCTGCAATAGCACTTTCTGACCCAGTGAGGAAAGCAATGGCAAACTACCTCACTCCTCGTCTTGCCTAGTACGCCTCATTTTGATGCTGCCATTGGTTTTTGCGGTTTCCTTATAACCGCATAACCTTTGGTGGTGCTATTTGAGGATCCAACCAGCCTCTGGGCTGATGACCTAACGGACAGACATGGAGTCATTTATTCTAGAAGCGCTTTCTTCTGTCGTAGACAGGCTTGTAGCTACTTACTTAATAAAAGCTCGACTTCTTTCGCTTCATTTCTTAAAACACTTCATATTATCTACATACAACTCCATTAAGCTACGCACGCTTGAAAGAAATGTACTTTTGAACTGATGTCTTAATATTATGAACCTCGGATATAAGTTCGTTCTTGAACATATTTTGCTCAACTGAGGAAATATCACTATAA
This sequence comes from Anabrus simplex, assembly GCF_040414725.1. Classification (NCBI taxonomy): domain Eukaryota; kingdom Metazoa; phylum Arthropoda; class Insecta; order Orthoptera; family Tettigoniidae; genus Anabrus; species Anabrus simplex. Next base: position 305,553,275 of record NC_090265.1, on the reverse strand, counting down.
TTCCAAGGGGAGATCCTTAGTTCATATTCGTCCCGAATATTATTCATGAAGTCTGCAGGTGCGTATACAATATACTATGGAATCAAATCTGACATAATATAAAATTAAAAATTAAACCGAGCGAGTTGGCTGGGTGGGTTGGGTCACGAAGCTACGTTAATCAAACCGCATAGCCAAGTCGTTCGTCGTCATTGGCTTTACGTTCCACTAACTACTCTAAGGGTTTTCGAAGTGTTGAGGTGCTAGAATGTTGTTCCGTGAAAGTTACTTTACGTTCCAGTAAATCTACTGACTGGAGGCTGATGTATTTCAGTATCTTCAAATATCATCGATCCCATCGACAAATAATTAATCCTTTTAGGAATTCCAATAAAGTGTATGTCCACTGGAAAGTTTTATCATTCTCGTTTGAAGTAGCACATCGCCAAAACGATAACTGAGCATTGCAGGCTGTGGTGATGGGCTCAAACAAAGGACGAATCTTTTATTATGGCGTCTCGGTAATCACGTTTTAGCTTTATCCATTCCCTTTCAGTTGCAAGTTTTCCCTTTTCTTTCTAACTACTCTCATTGGGAAGATGTTCTACTTCCCAAGAATAGATTTCATCACCTCTTTTATCTTAATGGAATTCATTAGCTAGACAGTGACACAAAGTAAGCAGTTTTGCGGAATGAAATAACAAAGGGAAAGCTTTCCCTAGTATGAATTTCTCATGTGCAGCACCGTTTGCTTTTAAGTTGGGAGTTGAATGTGACCGGCATATGGAGTGAACCCCTTTAAGGTTCTGGTAATTGGTAAAGGGAATTGTATAAAGCCACTTGTAGCTCTCAACATACTAACCTCTGTGCATTTATATTTCAAGAGAGAAATATGTATCGGATTGGAATTAGGTCAAGTAGTTCTTTGGAACAATATACCGTACGTTTGAACTAGAACATCCTTTTAGAACTGTTGCTTTAAAATAAAATAACGCAACTTCAGATGTAGAAAAATACTCTATGGAGTTTTACCAAATTCAAGCTGTTCAAATAGAGTAACTCTTTGTTTCTTTCTTTCTTAATCCATTTACCCTCTAGAGTTAGATTTTCCCTCGGACTCGGCGAAGCATCCCACCTCTACCGCCTCAAAGGCAGTGTCCTGGAGCGTGAGACATTTGGGTCGGGGATACTACTGGGGAAGAGGACCAGTACCTCACCCAGGTGGCCTCATCTGTTATGATGAACAGGGGCCTTATGATGGATGGAAAGATTGCAAGGGAAAGACAAAGAAGAGGCAAGGAAGCGGCCGTCGCCTTAAATTAGGTATCATCCCGACATTAGCCTGGATGAGAAGTGGGAAACCACGGAAAACTACGTCGAGGAGAGCTGAGGTGAGAGTAGAACCCTCTACTCATTTGACCTCCCTAGGCTGAGTGGACCCCGTTCCAGTCCTTGTACCACGTTACAAATTTCTTTCGTGGCAGAGGTGGGAATCGAACCCGGACCTCCGGGGTTTGCAGCTTATGACACTAACCACTACACCAGAGGCTGACTGTAACTCTTTGTTTATTGTTTATAACTAGCAGCTCCATGGACATTATTTTAAAATTTGACTTCGGTTACGAACTGCCAACATTCAATCACAAAATGAAAAAAAAAACCCAACTACAACCTGTTTTCCAGTCAATGACCAGGTCAGGGATTGGATGAATGAAGCAGATATAGGCTATTAGTACGATGGGGTCGCCACTCACAAAGTGATTTTTATTAATGACTGATAGATGCTATGAAATGAGAATGGAGAGTGTTGCTGGAATGAAAGATGACAGGGAAAACCGGAGTACGCGGAGAAAAACCTGTCCCGCCTCCGCTTTGTCCAGCACAAATCTCACATGAAGTGACCGGGATTTGAACCACGGTATCCAGCGGTGAGAGGCCGACGCGCTGCCGCCTGAGCCACGGAGGCTCGTCAATCACAAAATATGCTATCATAATTTTTCCGCCAGTATTCCCTCACCCTGGTGGGATCGTAGGTGCAAACTAACACGAACATGTGGACTTGGCCCTGTTTTACGGTCCAATGACCTTAATGGCACCAACCCTATGTGGAGGGATGTATTCACAGTTGCGTGCTTCTTTGGTGGTTGTTAGTGTGGTGTGTTGTGTGTATATGAAGGGGGTATGTATTGAAAGAGATACAAATATATATTACATAGTTTCCGAGCCAAAAGAATAACTAGACAAGACAAAAAGCCTCGACCTGGCCGGGAACCGAACCCAGGGCTCTCTGTACTAAAGAGTGCAATGCTGAAAATTCAGGCAAGGAACCAGTCAACAACAAAATATACATGCATACAAAATGGTTTGGAACTATGTAGTGCAGTGTTGTGTGGCTACACATTCTTCCTTTCTTAATCTGATTACACTCCAGGGTTGGTTTTTTCCTCGGACTCAGCGAGGGATCCCACCTTTACCTCCTCAAGGGCAGTGTCCTAGAGCTTCAGACTCTGGGTCAGGGGATACAACTGGGGAGGATGACCAGTATCTCACCCAGGCTGCCTCACCTGCTATGCTGAACTGGGGCCCTGCAGGGGGATGGGAAGATTGGAAGGGGTAGACAAGGAAGAGGAAAGGAAGCGGCCGTGGTCTTAAGTTAGGTACCATTCCGGCATTTGCCTGGAGGAGAAGTGGGAAACCACGGAAAATCATTTCCAGGATGGCTGAAGTGGGAATCGAACCCACCTCTACTCAGTTGATCTCCGGAGGCTGAGTGGACCCCGTTCCAGCCCTCGTACCACTTTTCAAATTTCGTGGTAGAGCCGGGAATCGAACCACAGAGGCGAACGGCTACACATTCGCTAAATATAAATGAAGGAAATGTATCCATCCTACAAGTACACTGAGTTGAATACCCAAATGCACACACTTTCGGGGAGAACACCTGAAATTAAACCGCAGTTAACTTTGTGGGGTAGTGCACAAATGGGCTATTTCCCCTTCTATTTCAGAAATGAAATAATGAAAGAGTGAGGGGAAATACGTAGCCTGCATATGTTACTTATTTTTCATTCTGTTCTGTCACAGTAAATGAAGCTGGTCCCGTGGTATTGGGGTACCGTGCCTGCCTCTTACCCCGAGGGCCCGTGTTCGATTCCCGACCAGGTCAGTGATTTTTACCTGGATCTGTGAGTTGGTTCCCAATCTACTCCTATCTGACGGCGAGATGGTAGCCCCAGTCTAGAAAGCCGAAATTTACGGCCGAGAGGGGCCGTCGTGCTGACCACGCGGTACCTCATAATCTGCAGGCCTTCGGGCTGAACGGTGGTCTCTTGGTAGGCCATTGCCCTTCGAGTCTGTTGCGCCATGGGGTTTGGCATTTTTTGGGCCACAGTAAATTGAACATATAATTTTAAATTATTATTTTCCTAATAAAATAAACTCCGATCAGGCGTCTGCGGGTTATTCCTTCAATCCAAAATATAATTAAAAATTAAAAATGTAAAACTAACTGACTAACTAACTAACTAACTAACTAACTAACTAACTAACTAACTAAAATAAATAAATAAATAAATAAATAAATAAATAAATAAATAAATAAATAAATAAATAAATAAATAAATAAATAAATAAATAAATAAATGCATTTTTGTACGGAACGGTGGTAATGGTGGACCTTTAAAACAAATGTTTTTAGAAAGGTATACATAAGAAGAAAGTGTAGGGGTAGCGTGCCTGCCTCTTACCCGGAAGTCCCGAGTTCGCTTCCCGGCCAGGTCAGGGATTTTTACCTAGACCTGAGGGCTGGTTCGAGGCCCACTCAGCCTACGTGATTGGAATTGAGGAGCCATCTGACGGTGAGAAGGCGACCCCGGTCTAGAAAGCCAAGAATAACGGCCGAGAGGATTCGACGTGTTGACCACACGACACCTCGTAATCTGCAGGCCTTCGGGCTGAGCAGCGGTCGCTTGGTAGGCCAAGGCCCTTCAAGGGCTGTAGTGCCATGGGGTTTGGTTTGGTTTTATACATAAGAAGAGTTAAGATGTGATTACAGAAAATAAAGTAATTGGGCAGTGGTTTGTGAGCCCTTTGGTACAATTAAAGAAACTTAAAACAGAATATCTATATTTTTAATGGATCAGAAGGTGTTTGAGGGAGACATCTTAGCTGAATAACACAACATTTTCAACAATAATTGTTCTGTAGTTTTATCACTTCAATTTATCTCCATTTTATGGAATGAGGACATTACTGGCGTAGTTCAATTAGAAGAAGATAGGATAAGATTCGGAGTTATTTTTCTATATGTTTAACGTCGCTATAACTCATTCATTTTTTCGACAATGGTGGGATGGATACGAGCTAAGACAGGAAATGTATCGTTTGTCACATTAATTAAAGTACTACTCCAGCATTTGCCAGGAGTAAAATGATAAAAGCCGAAGGTGAGGTTCGAACCTACCATCTTCCGAATGCATGTTTGCAGCGTATTCGCTTGGCCAATGTATCTTCTAATTTCGAATATTAATGAACCATTGTCCCTTCATTTATTTAAAGATATTAAATAACCAGTTGGACGGTATACGAGCAAAATACTGAATGAAAATCACACGCTATTGAGCAGTTACTACATTATATAACTCACTTGTTTAGCATTGCTGAGATCTAGATTTCTTTTCCGTTCCGTTCCTTTCCTTTACTTTCTCACCTGTGATACCGGAGCAATGTCATCCCTCTTCACAATATGAAGACCCGTCGAGAACCGGAAGGTAAGGGCTTCTTCTATTATTTGTAATCTAGATAAGTTGTATAGAGAGCTTAGCTCTGAGCACGACCAAATTTGCCCCCGAAATTAACCTGGAATTCATTACTTTGAAGACTGGGTGAACCACGAAGACAACGTGTTCCTCCAGAACTGGAAGTTTTTTTTTTTTTGCTAGTTGTTTTACGTCGCACCGACACAGATAGGTCGTACGGCGACAATGGGACAGGAAAGGGCTAGGAGTGGGAAGGAAGCGGCCGTGGCCTTAATTAAGGTACAGCCCCAGCATTTGCCTGGTGTGAAAATGGGAAACCACGGCAAACCATTTTCAAGGCTGCCGACAGTGGGGTTCGAACCTATTATCTCCCGAATACTGGATACTGGCCGCACTTAACCGACTGCAGCTATCGAGCTCGGTAACTGGAAGTTTAATATCTACTATAAATTTCGTGACTTCGTTGACAGTGGACTAAACCCATATTCTTCTGGATGAATAGAGCAGGTCTTTACTACCTCCACCAGGGAGCCTACTTCCTTGAAAGTAGGTGATACGTATAATGTATACACCTATTAACTAACAAGAAGATAGCAACATGCTGTAGTAATTTCTCCGAAATTAAATACCTCTATGTGGGACTAACTGCGGTCATTATGTTGAAGGATTCAGTAACGTGCTAATGACATTGGTCATTTGCGGTCCACATGTTCCATCCATAAAGTAGCATAGACTCCAAGCTGGGGATAAAGGGCACAAGGTATATTATCATGACACTGGGAAACCCTTCAGTTAAATTCCAAGCTCTTATCTTCCTTAAGCCTCAGGCGGACTCTTTCCCAATCCTACCATTACTTCTTATCAGCCATCCTTCTTCAGGGGCAAGCTTAAGACGTGGACCAAAACCACATCTCCAGGCTTGGCGTGTAATTAATTTGCAAGTTTTGCGAGAGCTGTTCTAGATCCCTCGCGATGAAAGGATAGTATCTACATTCCTAAAGAGGAAAGTGTTCTTAAATTACACGTGGGCTCATACATAGGTTACCACAAGCATCCATCTGACTGTAATCCCTACAATATTATTATTATTATTATTATTATTATTATTATTATTATTATTATCATGGGTAGTATTACGAGGGCCATAGAAATTATCTAGAGAGAATCTGGAGCTCAAGTTGTATTTATTTTAACTATTCAACTATGATAATAATATTGAGCCCGTCTCCTTGACTGAATGGTCAGCGTTCGGTTCAGAGGGTCTCGGGTTCGATTCCCGGCCCGGTTGGGGATTTTAATCGCGTCTGATTAATTCTTCCGGTTCGGGGAATCGGTATTTTTGTTTGTCGCAACACTTTCCTCTTTATATTCAGACAACATACTACACTATCAACCTCTACAGAAACACGCAATAGCGATTACATCGCTCCATATGGGGTTGGTGAAAGGACGGGCATCCGGTCATAAAACAAGGCAAAATCTATATGTGCGACACAGTTCACACCCGCGGCCGCACAGCTGTGGGAAAATCGGAAGAAGAAGAAGAAGAAGGATGATAATAAAAGTGCCTAAATATAAAAGAAATACATAGGTATTACTCATAGCCTATAAAGAGTACAACATTTTCGCACGGAAATATAGTGTTTATATTTTGCATTTAATCCCTTTAGTGGCCGTCTACAAATATGTCGACTGTCGACAGCATCAGAATAACGCACTTACGTAAATGCATTACTGAAAATCACTGATGTACGATATTACAGCAAAGAAGAAGAAATATACAGAGTGAAGCGAAATTCGCGCACTCGGGCGTCGCAGCGCGACTCCTCACATACCAGCAATAAAAATATGTCTCCCACAAAAGTTCGTCCTGCGAGTATATCCGGCAGATAAAGAACGTTAAAGAGTGGCAATCTGGCAACACTGTAACCACATGTAGGGTAACTACCTCTGTCAGCACGTACGCGTCGTGTTGTACTGTGGGTGCAGTGGATGGAGTTTTTGGTTAGCATGCAGGAGGTCGAGGGTTCGATACTGGGTTGAGGCGCACTTTTTTATTTGCTAATTTCCATCGGACATTACATACTGTAATACAGTAAGACACCGTTTCTTAGGTAACATGTATCCTACATTTACAAAATTTAGTGACGTTGAACATGTTGTAACGCATCTAGTAGGTGAAGTGGTGTGAATAAATTCACGCCCACGACGTGGGAAGGGCGTCTTTCAAAGCTGACAAATGAAAACTAATGTTCGTGCATTTCTAGGATCGTAGTATGTAAGTGCAAATGGTTTCTAGAGGACGCGCTGCAATCGCTGTTGATGATTAAGATGCCAGATACCAACCACCTGGACTACATTTACGAATAAAAAACGTACGCCTCAAACCAGGATCGACACCCTCGACCTCCTGCATGCTAACCCAAAACTCTATCCACTGCACCAACTGTACAGCACTGACAGAGATAGTTACCCTACATGCGGTTACAGTGTTGCCAGATTGCCACTCTTCAACGTCTTTTTTATCCCGGATATAATGAATTTTGTGAGATACATTTTTTTATTGCTGGCATACGAGGAGTCGCGCTGCGACGCCCGAGTGCGCGAATTTCGCTTCACCCTGTATAAATATAAAGATGTCTGAGTGAACTATTGTGATGAGTTTGTAAAATAAAATATTAAAAACCAAATGCACGTTTGTGCGGTAGCCCGAAATCGATCATTTTGTCGCGAAATACAGATGTAGATTGGCTGAATTTTCTGATATCCTTTACCGGAGTGATCACTGGAGCCCTGAGCTTGGTAGTAACGGAAATTACGGAAATACATTAATTCAAGTTCAAACCTTGTAGTGTTTATGAATAATAATAACATACACACATGTCCGCCTCTGTGGTGTAGTGGTTAGCGTGATTAGCTGCCATCCCCGGAGGCCCGGGTTCGATTCCCGGCTCTGCCACGAAATTTGAAAAGTGGTACTAGGGCTGGAACGGGGTACACTCAGCCTCGGGAGGTCAACTGAGTAGAGGTGGGTTCGATTCCCACCTCAGCCATCCTGGAAGTGGTTTTCCGTGGTTTCCCACTTCTCATCCAGGCGAATGCCTGGATGGTACCTAACTTAAGTCCACGGCCGCTTCCTTCCCTCTTCCTTGCCTATCCCTTCCAATCTTCCCATCCCTCCACAAGGCCCCTGTTCAGCATAGCAGGTGAGGCCACCTGGGCGAGGTACTGGTCATACTCCCCAGTTGTATCCCCCGACCAAGAGTCTGAAGCTCCAGGACACTGTCCTTGAGGCGGTAGAGGTGGGACCTCGCTAAGTCCGAGGGAAAAACCGAACCTGGAGGGTAAACAGATGATGATGATGATGATGATGATGCCTTTCAGCGTACAGTCAGCAAGCCTCTGTAAACTTACTAAACGTCACCAAAATCCCCTATTTGCAACTAGTGCTGTGGCCTCATTTAGTTCTATACATCTTATTTTCAAATCGTTAGAAACCGAATCTACCCATCGTCGTCTTGGTCTCCCTCTACTTCTATACATCTTATTTTCAAATCGTTAGAAACCGAATCTACCCATCGTCGTCTTGGTCTCCCTCTACTTCTCTTGCCCTTCATAACAGAGTCCATTATTCTTCTAGGTAAGCTATCCTCCTCCATTCGCCTCACACGACTCCAACACCGAACTCGGTTTATGCGTACAGCTTCATCCATCGAGTTCATTCCTGACTTAGCTTTTATCTCCTCATTCCGAGTATCCGCCTGCCATTGTTCCCACCTCTTTGTACCAGCAATTATTCTCGCTATTTTCATGTCTATTATTTCTAACTTATGACTAAGATATCCTGAACCCACCCAGCTTTCGCTCCCATAAAGCAAAGTTGGTCTGTAAACAGACCGATGTAAAAGTAGTTTCGTCCGGGAGCTGACTTCCTTCCGAATACCGTTGATCGCAAGTGCGAGCTCACTGCATTAGCTTTACTACACCTTGATTCGATCTAACTTACTATATTACCAACCTGGGAGAACACACAACCTAAATACTTAAAATTATCCACCTGTTCCAGCGTTGTAACACCAATCTGACATTCAATTCTGTTGCATTTCTTACCTACTGACATCAATTTAGTCTTCGAAAGAATAATTCTCATAGAATACCATACTCATTGCACCTATTTTCAAGTTCCAAGATATTAAACTGCAGGCTTTCGGCACAATCTGCCATTAAGACTAAGTCGTCAGTATAGGCCAGACTGCTTACTACATTTCCAGCGAACTGAAGCCTTCCCTGTAACTTTATACTTTTCAGCAGATGATCCATGCAAACTAAGAACAGCAAGATTACAGCCTTGTCTAACCCCTGTAAGTACCCTGAACCAATAACTCATTTCTACATTACTTCTCACTGAAGACCAATAACATAAATGCTTTTGATTTTAATAAGATACCTTTAATTCCATAGTCGCCCAGTATGGCGAACATCTTTTCTCCTGGTACCCTGCCATACGCACGAAACATAAACACAACTGTCTGTTCCTCTCGTCGCATTTTTCAATTACCTGGCGCATACTGAAAATCTGATCCTGACAGCCCCTCTGTGGTCTGAAACTACACAGGTTTCCATCAAACTTCCTCTTAACCACTGATCATACCCTCCTTTCCAAGATGCAAGTGAATACATTACCTGCTATACTAATCAATGAGATACTATCTTACTATTCTATGAAGCTATTTCATCATTTCCTTTCCAATATATTTCATTATTTTAGGTCTAATTTCATCTATTCCTCCCACTTTATGTCAGTGGAGTTTATTTACTATCTTTTCCACTTCCTCACAGACATAATATACCTTCTCCCCATGAGCTCCGTTGTTCGCGACACCACCAGGAAGATTTCCTTTTACGTTGAGAAGGTTTTCAAGATATTTCCTCTACCTGTCCAGTGTTTCCCTGGGACCTATTATGAGTTCACCTTAATTACCCAAAACACAATTCACTTCCTTTTTTCCTCCCTTCTTAAGATTCTTTATTACTGTCCAGAAAGGTTCCCATTCTGCTTCACCTAGCCTTTCCACGTTATTACCAAAACCTTCCCGGGACTCCTTTTCGGATTCAGCTATTTTTTCGCTCAGTTTCTTTCATCTATGTAAAATTCCCTGTCTACATCAGCCCTTGTTTAGAGCCATTTCCGATAAACCTTCTTTTTACGTTTAAAGTTGCTCTCACTTCATCATTCCATCAAGATGTTCGCTTTTCCCATCTTTACACACAGTTGTTCTTAGGCATTCCCTTGCTGTTTCTGCTACAGCATTCCTATACGCCACCCATTCTTTTCTGTATCCTGAACCTGCTTTCAGTCTACTTTTCGAAACTTCTCGCCAATCATATCCATGTACTTCTGTCTAATTTCCTCGTACTGGAGGTTTTCTACCCTTATTCGTTTGCAGACAGATTTCACTTTCTCCATCCTAGGCCTAGAGACACATAGTCACTACAGATCAGATAGTGGTCTGTATCATCGAAAAATCCTCGAAAATCCCGTACATTCCTAACATGCTTTCTGAATTCTAAGTCGTTTAAGATGTAGTCTATTATGGATCTGGTACCCTAGCCTCCCATATAGCCTTATGCTTGAAGAATGTAATGCTAAACCCATACTAGCACAGAAGTCCAGCAAACGCTTCCCATTCCCATCAGCTTCCATATCTTCCCTGCATTTCTAAATCATCCTTTCGTATCCTTCAGTTCTGTTCCCAACTCTCGAAATGAAATCGCCCGTTAGCACTATCCTAACCTTGCTGTTGACCCTGACTACGATGTCACTCTATGCTTCATAAAACTCGTCGTAATTCCTCCAACTGCCAAATCAACCCACATCGTTCGCATATTTACGCGCCTAACAGGAATTGTATTGCGTGCAATAGTATTCCTGATAAACAGCCCTACTCCACACTCTGCCCTACGGGTGTTAACCCGTCAAGTACACTTTATAACCTCCTATCTCTTCCTCGTTATTTCCCTTACCCGAATATCCCTTAATTCTAGCACATCCAGATGCATCCTTTTTGTTGTCCCAACCAGTTATACTTTCCTTCCTTCATAAGCCCCATTAATACTGATAGTTTCCCATCGAACGCCATTTTTTCGCCAAGATGTTTCCAAAGAAGCCCTCCCCTGACAAATGGGAGTGGGACTCTGTTACCCTCATAGGTCCGAGGGTTGCTTAAAATGTTCTGAGCTCGGTAAATTCATGAAGCAGGATTCTATCCTACTTACACATAGTCCTAGTGAGGATCTCTCCTCTAGCGGGTTAGGGCCACCGGTGGATTGTTTAGTCCTAGCCGCCATGACTCAGAATATGTCCGAGATGCCCACTCCCCTTCCATAACAACTGGTATCCCGACTCTCAGGACCACTTTCTAGGCCAGTCAGCCGGTGCACATAGTTTACGAACTAGGAAGTCACTGCAGTAATCCACGCCAAGAAATAATAATAATAATAATAATAATAATAATAATAATAATAATAATAATAATAATAATAATAATAATAATAATAATAATAATAATAGTAATAATAATAATAATAATAATATATAAATAAAATCGTTAGGACCGTGTGTCTGTACATTGTCTATTTTGGCGAAATTTCCATTGAGTTGTCCGTTTCAGATGTAATAATGACGAACTGCACATTTTTTATATTTGGTGTCTGTTAGTTTATTTGTCTGTTTGTCTGAATTCTTATAACTTGAAAACTACTGGATATATTTCTACCAAACCTCATGTTTATAATCCACCTGTCCTTGGGTAGGTTTTAAAGAAATATTGGTTCTAAATTCTTGAATTGACTGAGGGTTTATACGAAACCGAAACCGCCATTTTGCACTACCACTATATATATACAACCAAACTTAATGAAAATCTACATGCCTTAATGTAAATTAATTTCTTAATCTTTTTCCTCATGTGCATCATTTTGATACGAGGATTAATAAGGGAGATATAATTAACGGACTGTTCTTCAGTACAAGTCCCGCCGGACTTGACACAAGAGTGGGTGCGTGTTAAGCGTGTTTCTTATAACTCGAAAACTACTGAGATATTTCAAACAATCATATTTTGCATCTCTCTGTCCAAAGGTAGCCTATTACATCCGTACCATGTCAAATTTCTGGTATGGACTGGGGGTTTATAGGGAACCGAGACCGTGATTTTACTCTCCCACAAAATATACAAGACCAACCTGACCGAAAATCGACCAACGTTGATGGAAATCAATTTCTGAAATGTTTTACTCATGTGAATTTTTTCGATAGGAGGATTAATAAGTGAAATGTCGTGAACGGTCGGTTTTGCACGCTAAGTTCAGCGGACATAGCCCAAAAGGTGTTGTACGTGGAGCAGACTCCTTATCTAAGACGGACGTACTGTATTGTTTTACACTTAATTTTTTCTACCCAAATGAAGTACATTACACATCAGTTGTTACGTTCACCTTCCCAACATAATCTCCATGTAACTCTATGCACTTTTGCCATCGATGTGTCATTCTCTCCAGACCTTCCTGAAACCATTATTTTGGAGTGCTGCGTACCCATGCCTTGCCAGCTTTGTCCACTTCTGAAAAATCCGCAAAATGGCGACCACGCAGAGGTTTCTTCATGTTCCCGAACATGTGATGGCACTGTTCGACATTTCTTTGGCGGTGGACTGTCCCTATGCTTCCATTGCATCGATTGGAGTTTCGTTGGTGGCTCATGGACATGCGCCACCTATATCAAAATTGAGTTCAGGATTGATCCTTATAGTCTTTTTTAATGCTCTCTCTGAATTAGTGGTCCGTGTCTGTTATAAACGAACATTTGTACTTAATTTTTAACACAGAAATATGCAGTTTCTTTCATAATCGGACACCTCCAAACGTATTTTATTTCAAAAACGGACATGACCGTTTCAGCCAATCATATTGCTACAAGTGACATCAAACTGTCATGGCGAATAGAGAATTTTTATAGACATCTGAAGATAAAAAGAGGAGGACTGTTTTTAATGTCCTATCATTGCCAAAAGAACCTCGTTTTGCCAAAATTAAGTGATCACTCGGCTTATTATTCCAGACAACTCTAGTGATACAATATATATGTTGTAACAAGCACATCTCAAAGCAAACTTCGCCCTCACAATGTGTCAGTTTATACGTGGCTGGAGAATGAGGCAAAGAAATCATCAAATGAAATAGCGTCAGCGGTTTTCAATGAGTTACGATCCAAAGATTTACAAGGATCCACTTCAGTTAAGTTGATTCCTGATGGCTGCGCCGGCCAAAATAAAAACATTAATATGTTGGCGATGTTTGGAAAGTGGCTTACAACGTATGCACCATCCTCTGTTGACAAATTAGAACTGGTATTTCCAGTTACTGGACACTCATATTTGCCCCCAGATAGGATTTTTGGACTCAGTGAGAAAGAACTCAGGACGATGACGTCCATAATAAATCCTGATGAATATCATGAGGTGTTCAAATTGTACGGCACAGTGAAAGTGATTAGACAAACCTTTGAACCACTGAATTGGAAAGAACAAGCACAGATTTATCTGAAATCTGTTAGTCAACTTCATTTCAAGATTTCACAGTGTAAAAGAATTGTACTCAGGAGTACGGAAAGAGGTAATGTTGTAGTTAAAGCTGAGATAGACTACTATTTGGACACAGGTATTGAGCCCAAGATCACAAAGGTAATGAATCCTTTACCTACTGATATTGGCGTGAACGTAAACCCTCTGAAACTTAAAGATGTTGACAAATTACTAGGAAAGCACTTCGGAAAAGATCGGAAATTAAATGCCTCTCTTAAGCGGTATGTCAAATTCATCAATAAGAACATTTTTAGTGAAAATGAACAAGCTGTTAATGATTATGAATGTGATTGTTTTTAAGACCCGTGTGATGAACCAGAGGTTATTTGTCCAGAAATACAGTGAAGCAAGAACTGAAATGAATGTTAAAAATGTTAAGAAAGTATAAGAATAACCTTATTTCCTTCGTCTTTTAATTATATTTCTTTTAAAACGGAAGTTTACTTTCGTGTCATCCTGCAACTTGTTTTCCAAATATTGGGATAGTTTGTTTCAAAAGTGGACAATTACGTGGATGCTTGTATCAAAAATGGACAAAACCCAATCTTAGTTTCAGAAATGGACATTGTCATATCTGAGCGTGTTTTACATTGATTTAGAATGAAATTCTTAAGTGTCGACCATGATTTTCTTGATCATAGGGTTGTCAATATGGCCCACAAAATTTTCACACTCGTAACGGTTGGTTAACATAGAGAAACAAAAATGTGGCTCTACTGAAAAATTAACATAATGGCTTTTGTCCATGTTTGATACTAGGCACCTAATGTCTCATCACCAGTCACAAGCCTAGCCGTGAAGTCGGCTGGATCACGATCATAGCGTTGCTAAAGTCCTCTGCACACGTCCACACGCCTCTACTTTTCGTCTGCAGACAAGAGTCTAGGCACCCACGTGGATGACACCTTTCCCAAATGTAAGTGGCCGTGCACGATCCGCTGCAGGGTGTTTCGGCTAATTCCCGTGGCTGCCTCCATTTCCGTAAATGCGATGCTTTTGTTTCCTTGGATGGCCTGTTCGACCCAGGCAATGTTGGCTGGTGTTGACACTGTCACGTTCCTTCCAGAACTGGTTCCCTTGTGCACCGATGTGCGTCCTGTTTTCGAACCTTCCACCTAGTTGTAAACTGTTTTCCGCGACGGCGCATGTTCTCCACAGACTGCCACTAAGCGCCGATGAATTTCTGCAGTGCTCACGCTTTCTTTCCAAGTCGTATAGCGCTGTCCCTGACGGCTGCTTTTCATGTTGTCTACTCTTACGCTGACAGTGTTATTATGAAATGGCTATGACGAGTGCATTCGTTGGCCCCTGTACGTATGCATCTACCAAACGGTGAAACAAGACACTAGTTACACGTCACCACCTTCAAAAGTGAAATGTTAACCATACTCGGACGTAAAAAAAAGTGTAAAACAATATAGTACGCCCCTCATATATAAACAAAATGGTAATGACCGTATGAGCGAGCGAGTTGGCCGTGCGGTTGGGGCCGTGCAACTGTGAGCTCGTGTCCGGGAGATAGTGGGTTCGAACCACACTGTCGGCAGTCTTGAAGATGGTTTTCCATGGTTTCCCATTTTCACTCCAGGCAAATGCTGGGGCTGTACCTCAATTAAGGGCACGGCCGCTTCCTTCCCAATCCTAGGCCTTTCCTGTTCCATCGTCGCCAAAACACATATCTGTGTCGGTGCGACGTAAAGCAAATAGCAAAGAAAAGACCGTATGTCTGTATATAGACTATTTTGGCGAAATTTTCGTACATTTATACATTTCAGTTGTAAAAATTATCGTCTGCATATTTATTTATCTGGAAAGTCCTCATTTTTAACCCCCTCCGCTCGAAGCAAGATTGCGGAACAATCTGCCGGATGAGCTAGAATGTTGAAATTTCGCAGATTACATGTCTTACCCTGTAACCGACGGAAAGCTTCCAAGATCTTTAAATATTTAAATATCGAAATATTAAGGCAATTTTAATGTCGGTACTGAACTTCATTTCGAGGTATTTCGTGGCTAGGCGGCAAGTCGTACGATAACACGGATGGCATAATCTCCGTTCAATTTGAAGTAATCTACAACTTTGGTCCTGTGACATTTTTTCGTATCTTTATTCCTTATACGTTAGTTTTGACACCGTTTCTCGTTTGTACATACATTTTGCACTTTGTACTCGTATAATTCATAGTTTGATCCCTTGTAAGAAGGATGGAATCATCTCATTCTAGACGAACACTCGCCTACACAGTATCCATACGTGAGCCAAATTATATGATTGTAGCTGTCACATAAGTACATAAGTACATAAGCACATAAACACTGTGAGAAAACCTTACCCAAATTTCACCCAGTTCAATTTTTTTAACTCAATCTTCCCCATAAATAGATGAGATTATCATAAGACCAGAAATTTAGAACTCTACATGAGGTGTCATACGGTACATTCCGTTAATCTGCAAATGCAGGTTTGCAATATTGTAAACATGCATATACTTCGTATTCGATGTATATATATTCATTGAAGTCGATTTTGAGCGAGGTAGAAAGGTTATGTCTGTCATTATAATTAATATTTTACAAATAGATACTGACTCTCGGCAGGAGGGCTCCTGCTATTACAATCAATACTCCCCACATCGACTTTGACTGGCAGTAGGAATTGGGTTCTTCTCAAACTCCTGTGTAACTGGCATTAGTAAGGAGAGACTACCATTGTAATTAATAATTCCCTTCTCGGTTTGACTGGAAGAAGTCAAAGGAGCATTCAGGTTCGTTCAGTACTCACCTAACCGACAGTGTTTGTGAGTAGGCAAGTTTGCCCGCCATTATAAACAAATTCGCCCATCTAAAATGTGACTGGCATTAGGCATAATGGCCTGCTATTATAATGGATACTCACCAACTCGGTGTAAGTGACATTGAAAAAAGGGCCTGTCATTATAATGATAACAGTACAACTCAATTTGACTGGCAGTAGAGAAGGTGCCTGCCATTTTAATAAAAACTCCTCAAATTTATTCTGTCTGGAAGTAGAAAAGGGGGCGTGCCATTGTAACGAAGACTCCCCAAATCGATTGGAACCGCGCAGTAGGTAATGGGGCCTGCCATTATAATGAAAACTTCCCTAACCGATTGTAAATGGCAGTAAGCAAATGAGACTGCCGTTATCATCACAACTCCGCAACTCGCACTTTACATTGGAAACAACGTATGGGAACCTCCCCCTGCTGTTTCTGGATGATGCTAAGATACATGCAATTTAAAGAAATCTTATTCACTGCACGCACAGTAATTTACTTCGATATCACAAATTTCTTAGTAATAATAATAATAACTGTGCATACAGCAAAGCACTTAAACCTAAAATGCTAACCAGTAATTCATTCCATTCCGAGGTATGAAAAGAATATGGTCTTTGGCAGCGTTAATGGCGCTGGACGATATTAGCTGCTAATAGTGACGATGAGGAGCTTGCCTCCGGATGGTGCAAAATGCATCTCCGTCAGAATAGGAAGATGGCTTTATAGGAAGCATTTGCCTGGTGTGAAAATGGGAAACCACGGAAAATCATCTTCATGGCTGCCGAGAGTAGGTTTCGAACCCACTATCTCCCGAATACTGGATACTGGCCACACTTAAGCGATTGCAGCTATCGAGCTCGGTACTTCTGAATTCGTAATGCATGACTGAATCACAAAGAAAATCTAGGAAAATCTAATGAGTTTTAGCAGTTGAAATTAATATATCTATATAAATAAATAAATTTGATCGGTTACGCTGCCTGTAATTTCCTTTATTTGACCAATTTTCTGATATTATCCGTTTAAGGTTAAATTAAGTCCATATCGGTTGTTTTTAGCTTTCGTGTGTGTCTGTTTGTCTGTTACGCCTCCACGGCGGAAAGGCTGGATAGATCTCGACCCAATTTCATATATAGAGTCTACTCATCTAGGAGCATGTTTACATATTCATATGATTTATAAATCACTGAATAGACTGGGGATTTACCGGGTGATCGAACGAGTTATTTTATATTTTCTCATACATTACTGGTTATTTTGTAAAATCTGTAGACTATATGGGAAACGTCCTTCATTTGAAATAATTTTCGTTACGTACGTAATTTCGCTTACTCTTCAATTGGCGGAGAAAAGTATTATCATCCACGGGTTTTATGCTCTGTGTCGAGTGACGGATACCCTCGCATACAGACCACGAAACTAACGGTTACCATGGCAACGTCTCTGGGTACTTATCAGCAGGAAGTAACGTAATTTTATTTTCGTCATCGTTCCTGTAAACTCGTGGTTGTTATTTGGGTAGAAGGGGAGAGAGAGATCACGCTGCCATTCTGTGGGATATTTACGGAATGCTGTTGGAGGTTAAAATCACCGTCGAATTGTGCCAAGCGTGCCTACGCCTACTAATGTTTGAACAGTACTGTACCGCGGAGTGCAGCTCATTATTTCACACCGTAAGTTGTTTTCTGGCATTTGCTATAATTTTTACTGTGTTCTCTTCTACTTCTCTTTTCTGTTTTCATTTCTCGCCTCTGCCTTTCCTTTTTATGTTTAAGTAATAACACCATAAGTGCCCAAATTTCTCCTCCGTTACCACTTTCATCAGAATTTAGTGAGGGAGATTTAATTTTTCCAACCATCCAAATGGTATTTAAATACTTGTCCTACCCGGCTGTCCTCAGTTATTATCCTATCTTCAATTAATGTACACTTTCTTAACTGACTTTTTTCTTAATTGCTCCGTATGTACTCTATGCGAATGCTAATTCCGAAATCACGTCTCTCTTTCCTTCGATTGATACTATGCACTATTTCGTTCGTTCATGTTTTCCTTCGCATAACGAACTGTTAACTGGAAATTATTTAATGTCAATAGTTAGATTGTGACGCTTTTGAAAGACGGTGCTTCTTAGTATGGCAAATATAAAACGAGCTGCCCTTGAAAAATCATCGTTTAAAGCCTAGAATCACCAGTACACGTCTAGGGCGTCTGAGAATGCTTCTGAAAGTGAGGCAGGTTTGAATGCAGAAAAATTTAAGAAGACATTTGGAGAGCGATGCTGATAGCAGGCCAGGATCAGCTCGCAGAAAGAACGTCATTGAAAATCTAGGGCGTCTGAGGCTGCTTTTAATAATATTTCCTTACGTCCGAAGGTTTCTGAACACACCGAAAATCTGGATATGTTATTCCGCAAGAGTTCATTTATGTACAGGTACAGTAGGTCTACCGACACGAGTTTTGCAGACTTCCAGCTACCCACAAGCGACACCTCTTCACATATCATCAAACTGAGACAGGATCAAACCCACTACCTTGGTGACAGCTAGCCAACGGTCTACTATGGTCTCCCTAACCCACTTCGCAAGACAAGACTGCTTCAGAGCGCGAGGCCAGGCTATATGCCGACAGACTTAAGAAGAACACTCCTCGATATACAGCGTGTAACACTGATCGTGTTGCCAACGTTCTGCTCTAAGAATATTAGACGGAACCTTTTAACTGAAACATCTTTAGATGGATCCAATAAAACTGGTAGAAAGGTCCTTTCATTTAGACGAGAAAATCCAACCACTGAGGAATATTTGTAGCCGTTAGTAGAACGACAAATTATCTATACATCATCAAATGAAATATAGATTGCTCCGGAGAAATAGGAAACACAGATCAGAGGCCACTGGTGGAAATCACAAACGCTTAAAAGGAGATAGAGCAATACTTGTAATTGTTACAAAATTAAGGTCAACCTCAAGTGAAGCTAGATATCTTACTGTTCCATGTAGTGAAGGGCAGCGAAGTGTATTAGCAAAGAATCCTCTCATCTGTTACATTCAGCACTTCAAAGTATATCTCAAATGGAAGCACGAATCAGAAAAAATTCCTATTCCTGTGGCAAAATTAATGGGATCCCATGGTTCATTAATCAGAATCTCAAATTTCCCTACCAAAGAGACACATGACAACGTTGAACATATTCTTCAGAATGTGAGATTCTACAATTGGTTATTCCAAATCGCTGGCTGTCCGCATGTAAAGGAGCTCAAGATGACTAGAAGCTAAGCTTGATACACAAGATCGGCATTGAGGCCGCCATAACTAGTCAACAATGGACATGGTAGTCGTGGTGCTGGTGTGGGAGGAATGTGATAAACGAGTCTTTCCAGAGAACTAAAATTCTTCTAAAGAAAATACATCTGCCTATTCTTATCAAATTTATTTCGTCAACTGTCTGATCAGGTCCGGGAAGATATTTTTTGCTGAGGCTGAGAGATACCTTCTCCTTAAAAATATCATAAATCACGACAACAGAGCTTTCTTTCCAAGAAACTTCAGCGAACGACATTGATAGGCTATGTCCGACTCGTTGGCTGAATTGTTAGCGTACTGGCCTTCGGTTCAGAGGGTCCCGGGTTCGATTCCCGGCCGGGTTGGGGATTTTAACCTTCATTGGTTAATTCCATTGGCCCGGGGGCTGGGTGTTTGTGCTGTCCCCAACATCCCTGCAACTCACACACCACACATAACACTATCCTCCACCACAATAACACGCAGTTACCTACACATGGCAGATGCCGCCCACCCTCATCGGAGGGTCTGCCTTACAAGAGCTGCACTCGGCTAGAAATAGCTACACGAAATTATTTATTATTATTTATAGGCTATATACGATTACATGAATGAACTTCATATGTTACATATTTAAATATTCCTGTTTCGACCTTTCCATTACAGGTAGTACAGTGAATCCGAAGTGGGAATAAATTTAATTTAAAACGATCAGTATCCCAATGATTGTCACAACATATATAACGTACATCTCACCTGAAATGGAAAGCACCCATGGACTTACTAAAGTAAGGTGAAATATTTGTAAGAACCCTGTTTTATGTCCTCGGTTAAATATCAAATGCGAGATTTGCCTATACTGTTACGGAGAGAGGTTAGGATACTGACTGCCGACATTGATATGGCCATTCGCGCTGAACCGTCAAAAAAAGCTCTCCAGATTCATAAAATGTGGAATACTCTAGTTCACGGACTATGGGGTCTGAAGCGCCCGCCATATATGAAAGGCGAATGGTATTCAATATTCGTGAGTTTTGATCAACTCAACACATATGGGGGCGATGGACAGTATTCTGACCGGCATTGAGTCATCAACGGAGGGCCTTCAATGAGCCTGATGTTAACCCACTTCTGCTTCTACATGGCATATTCTAAATGTATATCTGTTTCAGCTATGTTGTGAAGAGTTAAGTGTCTTACCACCAATGATACATAGCTCAGCTATTAAAAATCAATACATTTCAGGGGAAACTGATGTGTGATTTAGCGTTCGTGCCCCAATCGGAAGTTGTCCAGCACTTTCAAAACTTCTCCTGAAGATGATTCACAGGAATTCCTTCCAATTGGTGAATATTTTAAAATTACATTCGCACACGAAGAACAATAGGACGCCAACAAGCAATTCCTCCTAAATATCAAGTAGAACGACAGAACCAATACGATTCTGTATTTGAGGGACTTTCGAAGACTAATAACCTTTCCGATGGGTAGAAAAATTTACGGCGCCATCACCTAAGTCTTTATTAGTTAATAACCGAACTGTAAAGGGAATACGCAGACAATGAAAAGCTATTGGACATAATATAGCGTTTCACTGAGTTTGGAAGAAGTGTGTTTGCAAATGTTTTACTTAAGAATTCACATCTGCCTGGGACAGCAGTTTTAGGAACTAAATGTATTAGGAATAATGGATTGGGGAAAGTGTCTGCTGATCAGGGATATCCTGCCGTTGACTATTTTAACGTCGAGAACTAGGACAACTTCCTCAAGAGCCACATTTTGCATTTCACCATCTAAATCCCAAGTAGAACATCTACGTTCAACTCCAGAATATAGTGGCTTCTGAAACCTGCAATATTTTGAGGAAAATGCTGAATACTGATTTGAAGGATCCGTAAAGGTAGAAAATCAGAGGATGCGTAATGTTTAACTCGAATTGGATATTAATCCCGTCTAATGTAACAGAACACCTAAGAAACATGAGGATACCTGGAATGTGATATTAATAGTAATAGTAATAATAAAACCACCGGGCGAGTTAGCCATGCGGTTAGGGGCGCGCAGCTGTGAACTCGCTTCTGGGAGATAGTGGGATCGAACCCCACTGTCGACAGCCCTGGAGATGGTTTTCCGTGGTTTCCCATTTTCATACCAGGCAAATGCTGGGGCTGTACCTTAATTAAGGTCACGGCCGCTTCCTTCTCATTCCTAGGCCTTTCCTGTCCAATTATCGCCATAAGAGCTATCTGTGTCGGTGCGACGTAAAGCAAATAGCAGAAAAATAATAATATCATCATCTACATACATATAATCGTAAGGCTCACGTGTCCCTACATTCATTATATGAGGACAATTTCCTTCTTTTTTTCCATACTTTGTACTAATTATCTAAAGGATATTTCCCAGTCTTTCTAGTTATATACAGTATACTGTATGTCCGTGTTCCTAAAATAGGGAAATTGCTGGACATATTTCAACCATACTAAGTATTTGTAATCTACTCATTCGGGATTGTTTTATCAGGTGCATATGATTCCAAAGTCATCACATGGATCTGCGGTTTATAGGAAGACTTTTCTCAAATATTTTCGTTAACATTAGGTCTATCAGAATACTATACAACAAACGCTTATGAAAATGTTGTTTCCGTTCGTTTATGCCGTATATGTCTATACCGTACGACGGAATAAAGGAGCTGCCCGTTGGGCACTTGGTGCATTTCACTTCAAGGTGGGTTTAACGGGAAGAACTAAAGAGATATTTTACTCTTTTCCATCGAGCAGATAAAAAGGGAGATAATTATCATCAATGGTGTGTTTCATGAGTCTTCAGTGACGGTGTTACGTCAGTGGTCACACAAACAACAATATGTAACTGATAAACAGAAAACATTTCACCCAACTTAGAATTAGGAACAGTACCGTACTGTATATTCTCAAATAGTCCTCAAATATCCCGACTTTGTTCAGCTTTATCGTACTTCACGTTACTTCACGTGCTTTCGGGGAAAAAATTAACATGCCGTATTGAACCTGTGAATAGAGGCATGTAACATGGTATAAATTCCTGAAGGAAACATGTAATCATTTCCAAATTTCCGTGCGAAGAACGGGTACAAAGGCTAGTGGTTGATACGTTTAGTAAGATAGGATGGGATGATTACTTGAGCGTCAAAATATACAGTTTTCGTTAACACTTAAATTCTAAACGAATAAAAAGAATTTATTCACAATTTAAACCAAACAAAGGGCATTTTAATCTTTGTGTGCTATTACAACGTGAAACATATTATTACTGAAAGAGCGGGATGTTTGCAAGAAATTAATTATATTGAAATAATGTTGCTATTTGGTGAATTTGTCCGTAATTCTAAAGGTGACTAACTGTATACCATAGCTGTTTTTGACAAAGGTCTGCTGTAGGAGTTAAAAGTAGGCCTAAACGAATGATGACACTGGACAATGGCTCGTAAAGAAACATTTTACGACGCAATCGTTCTTGAAATTGAGACAGAAATGGGGGTTTTGTGAAGGAAGATAAAGTATTTAATGGATAAGAACTTTGTTTCACAACTGGTATGGGCTTCTACAACAAGTACTTTAAACAGCAGACTAGTGAAATATGGATTTATTGCGTGATAGCGAAGATTGCCAATTCTATACCAGTAGTTTCAAAAATATTCTACTCTTTTCTGTGATAGTAATTCAAGAAAGCTTACATGGTTATGTTATTGTCGAGTATAACATTTGTGAGGTTCTTTATTGTACAATATGTCTTATTTACCATCTCGTGATTCAATTTCATTATTTATTATTATAGTATGTTTTAAATTACCATTTACCGTGGAAGGGTGACCTCTAGGGTTGTAATAACTGAGGGGAATAGCATTGCTCTCATACCGGTAAAAGTTATGTATTTTCCTTTTGCTAGGGGCTTTACGTCGCACCGACACAGATAGGTCTTATGGCGACGATGGGATAGGAAAGGCCTAGGAGTTGGAAGGAAGCGGCCGTGGCCTTAATTAAGGTACAGCCTCAGCATTTGCCTGGTGTAAAAATAGGAAACCACGGAAAACCACCTTCAGGGCTGCCGATATTGGGATTCGAACCTATTATCTCCCGGATGCAAGCTCACAGCCGCGCGCCTCTACGCGCACGGCCAACTCGCCCGGTAAAAGTTATGTATAGGGTTGTACCGAACAGAATGAACAGCGCCACGAACAAGCAGATTTCAGAGAAGGTTGGTCTACTGTGGATTAGAACAACGCACTAAGGCTAAGCACTGAACAATTTGCTGAGTATCAGACACCTTTGTGCATACTTTTCATTGATTTGTAAAAGGCCTCTGGTTCTGTTAACGGAGGAAAATGTGGAGGGCTAAAGAAACATTCAGTTTCACACAAAGGAGATTCTGCCTTTCACAGGCAATGTACGATGGATATACTCGGGAGAGAATGAATATAGAAAGTGTATGAAAAGTGGCAAAAGGCATTACCAGAAGGTTACAGACTTTTATAAATCGTTCCTTGAGGTACATTAGGAGAATATGGTGACCGAAGACCATCTCAAACAAAGACTTTTGGGGGGCCAGAAGTCAAAGTCCCGTAAATCAGCAGATAACGATAATAAAATGGAGGTGGGATCAGGTTCACCCTGCGAAGACCAAAAGAAAGTATCACAAGGCAGGCATTGAACTGGAATCCGCATGGTAGTCGCAGGCGAGGCCGAACGAGGATTACATGGAAGAGTACCACAGAGAGGGAGATAGCTAGAATCAAAAAGGCTTGGAGACAGGAGAAAGCATTGACGTTAGATAGAACAAGCTGGAGAAATTTTGTCGAGGCCCTATGTTCCGCCTAGGAATTAAAGGAACTTATTGTGAGAGATCGTATTGCATTTCTTCTGATTTACAGCTTGTGAGTTCTTGTAAAATCAATTACGCCTATTCAATTAAAGGAGAAAGCTATGTAAGAAATTTTAAGTTTCATAAAGATGTAATAATAATAATAATAATAATAATAATAATAATAATAATAATGTTATTTTCTTTTACGTCCCACTAACTACTTTTAAGGTCTTCGGAGACGCCGAGGTGCCGGAATTTAGTCCCGCAGGAGTTCTTTTACGTGCCAGTAAATCTACCGTCACGAGGCTGTCGTATTTGAGCACCTTCAAATACCACCGAACTGAGCCAGGATCGAACCTGCCAAGTTGGGGCTAGAAGGCCAGCGCCTTAACCGTCTGAGCCACTCAGCCCGGCTCATAAAGATGTACCTAGCACGTAGAGAAAAGTGAGTTTGCTCGATTCCACGAACTAACTGGGAACCAAATGACCGGTTAGTTGTTTGAAACATCTTAATGATTCAGACTTTTTACCGTACGAAGCGATATAGTTAAAAAAAACAAACAATGCGAATATCTAATTACTTGAAGCTCCCGTTTCAAGTGACAGTGCAGTACTAAAAGTATTCCTGGGCTTGCCGTCATATCTTAGCAGTAAGGAGAGTGTCTTTTCTTGTCTTTCTCTTCTGGCTTACACAATGGAAGCAGATTGCTCAAGAAAACTCTCTGTTAGACTTTTGACATTGGAAACTGTACCATTACACGTTTGTTTTGAATGAAAATTTGAAATTTGAAAGTGACGATTTTTAATCAAGGTTTGGATTGTATAAACAACTAGCTGGGGGTAATTTCGAACAAAATCACCCACATTTTCGAAGCGAAAAAGATAAGTATTGAACATTTACTTGGTCTTCATTCCGGTCTAGAAAGCCAGGAATAATAGCCGAGAGGATTCGTCGTGCTGACCACACGACACCTCGTAATCTGCAGGCCTTCGGCTGAGCAGCGGTCGCTTGGTAGGCCAAGGCCCTTCAGGCTTTTAGTGCCATGGGGTTAGTATTTTTGGTCTTCATTCTGAGATACCAAGTAGATTGTATCGAATTCCCTGACATAATGATAACGAAGGGTCGATATTAAATGTTTGATGAGCACAGTTTTCGGTATGTTTGTGGTTATGGTGGTTTTAAAGGACAATACGGTGTGGTGAAAAATTAAAAGATTTTCATTTGTTAAAATTTTGCAAAGGAACTCTAGTTATTAGAAGAAAATTCATGAATGAGAGTCAGTTAGCTGCCTTGAAACAAGGAGGTAATAATCATTAAATAATAGGGTGGTTGGTTAAGGAATGGAAAATCACGACTAATAGAAATAGATTTTTAGATATGGTGAGAAAGACCTGTGTAGAGTGTAAAGGAAAAGTTGATGTAAGAGTTGTGAGTAGATATTAAAAAATGTAGCTTCATTTGTATATAGTGTGTAAGGAAAACTCCAGTTAGTATAAGTCAAGTGTTAAAGTAAGAAAACCCCAAAAAAATGAGTGAATGTCAAGTGTGTTCGGAAAACTCCAGTTACTAGAAGTCAAGTGCTAAAGTGTGTAAGGAACTGTGTAATATTAGAATACACCAGTTACTATGAGTGAGTATCGAGACAATTTGTTAAATGGTAAGACGTAGATTTTAGATGTGGTTTGAAAGGACTGTGTGTGTCATTTAGCTGCCTTAACAGAAAGACAATGTGTTAAATGTAAATGTTTGTCTGCTTTAACTCAGCAAAAGAGAAGAACGGCTCTCCGAGCTGGGGAAGTCAGAGGGTGTGTCTGCATGGGTGATACTAGACAGCTGAGCTTACCTATCCGAAAGATTTTGGAAGAATTGTAGATACAAGGGGTCGAAGGGGAGGTTGGACGTAAAGAGGCTCAGTGGATATTCGTAAGGCTGGAGAGCGCCAGGTCACCTGGGAATGTTGCGGTAAATACAAGTAACCTTAAGAAAGGATATTTTTTGTGATAGCCTCCTTTGCTACTGAATACCGTAGTGTGGGGGGTGGTGGGGGAGAGGGGAGACGAGTGACTGTTGGGCGGGAGATTGGCGGCTTGTAAAAGGGGTCCAACCCCAGGTTGCTGTTTATCCCGGACGGAGGTGGGGGGGGGGGGGGGGGGCAGAGGGGGGTGTAGTTCACCCATGCAGACGCACGTGCCGTGAAACGTAGATGAAATGCAGTGGCGTATATATGGCTTTTAGTGCCGGAAGTGGCCGAGGACAAGTTCGGCTCGCCAGATGCAGATCTTTCGATTTAACGCCCGTAGGTGACCTGCGAATCGTGATGAGGATGAAATGATGATGAAGACGACACATACACCCAGCCCCCATGCCAGCGAAATTAAGTTTAAAATTTCCGACCCTCCCGGGAATCGAACCCGGGACCCTTGTGATCAAAGGCCAGCACGCTAACCATTTAGCCAGGGAGCCGGACAAGACGTATATTAACTCCATATACCTTCTTTGTTTTTGTGTTTTTATTTTATATTTCCTCCAGCAAAATGGTCTAACTGGGAGAATTATATATGGATCTGGAGCAAATAAAGGTACTTGCTTCATGTAGGTTTAAAGATTTGCTGCATATGCAAGTTGTAGTTACTGCTGTAAATTTGTAATTAATAGTAACGACTTAATTGATTGATGTATTTGGCCTCCGAAGAGGTCTGGTGCGTGGCTTTCTAGTTGATGCCTATGGGTGGTCTACGCCTCCGGGTGTGAGAGGATGATGATAATGAGGCAGGGAAACGGTGGAACTCGGTGTCGGCACATAGCCTACTCCTGTCCAATAACATCTAGCGATCTGTTCAAGGTCTAGCGTACCCATCCGCAACAGATTCTAGTGGTTAGAAATCGTATACCTCCACCTCTCCAATTTATTTCCCCAATGGGATGTGACCACGGTGTCGGACCATATGGACTTGACGTCTTAACGATTATGGCCACCAGGCACTATTCCACAAACTAACTGGGAACCAGATGACTGATCAATTGTTTTTTTGTTTTTTGCTAGTTGCTTTACGTCGCATCGACACAGATAGGTCTTAGAGCAACGATGGGATAGGAAAGGCCTAGGAGTGGGAAGGAAGCAGCAGTAACCTTCATTAAGGTACAGCCCCTGCATTTTCCTGGCGTGAAAATGGGAAACCACGGGAAACCATCTTCAGGGCTGCCGACAGTGGGATTCGAACCCATTATCTCCGGATGCAAGTTCACAGCCGCGTGCCCCTAACCGCACGGCCAACTCGCCCGGTATCAATAGTTTGAAACATCTTCATGATTCGTACATTTACCAAAAAAAAACCAAACCCCATGGCACTACAGCCCTTGAAGGGCCTTGGCCTACCAAGCGACCGCTGCTCAGCCCGAAGGCCTGCAGATTCCGAGGTGTCGTATGGTCAGCACGACGATTCCTCTCGGCCGTTATTCTTGGCTTTCTAGACCGGGGCCGCTATCTCACCGTCAGATAGCTCCTCAGTTCTAATCACGTAGGCTTAGTGGACCTCGAACCAGCCCTCAGGCCCAGGTAAAAATCCCTGACCTGGCCGGGAATCGAACCCGGGGCCTCCAGGTAAGAGCCAAGCACGCCACCCCTACAAGACGTTACCATATACAGTAAAAATATATAGACGTAAAGGTTGTCTAGGTGAGTACTCTCAGAGACTGAACAGGGAACAGTGTCATCTGATAATTTTTTTGTTAATCGGAAAGCATGTGTTGGGAATTCCACAAACTCTTTTATCAGAAAAGTATGAAAGCATTTGTTTTGGCTGTATGTATCCGGACATGTATTCTTCGCCATTTGGGTGAAACGGTAGTTCAAAATTATGAAATAATAACGAGTTTGCTCCAAGGATCTCGTTTCTGTGGTGGTGATAGTTTAGATTTTGGAAAGAATGCAGTGAACTTGGCTCAGACCGGTGGTATTTGAAGGCGCTGAAATACGTCAGCGGCATGCAGTAGATATACCCGCACGTAAAAGAACTCCCGAGAGACAAAATTTCGGCACCTCAGCGTCCCCGAAAACAGTAAAATTAGTTAGTGGGATGTAAAGCCAATAGCATCATAATTAAGAAAATCTCTACTGTGAATGTCAGAAACTCTGCACGGCTCTTTCATAGTATACAGATATGTTTGAATAGCAATGTGGATTTCATGTAAGGCATTTCATGAAAGTGAAGCTTTTCGGAGACAATTCATTTATAGATTGTTCATTTAACAAAATAATGTGATTAACAGTAAAGAAGCCGTTCCAACATAAGAATTGAGCTGTTTCAAAGACCTTACATGAGATCAGTAAACATGCTGGTATTTCCCTACCCCAGTCTAAGCACACTGTGTCAAAGGGGAAAGCCTAACCACTATGGCTTTATTATAGTTCTTCTATTTAACTTAAAAACAATATCTCAAACTGTTAATCAGTGATAGTGTCGACCTCTGGATCCCAAAATTGAGGGTTTAGACTTCACAGTGGTATTCGGATGTTTGAAAGGTGGAGAAATGTCCATTTAAAACACTATATCGTAGGATGTTGGCATGGAAATGATTTGTGGTATAATCGGTGTTTACCCGTAAAACATTAATTAAAACTCAGCTCATTAGGGCAGTCCGGTTTGAGCTGTGGCAGAGAGCGGTTTGCTGTACTCTGCCTTCATTGCGTCTAACGTTGGTGCGTTAATATTTTCCAGCAAAATAAAGGGCCAATGGCAACCAATAGCATTAGGAGAAATACCATAAAATGTTGCATTTACCAGCAAATAAACCAGGGCCAGAAGAAATTTATGAGTGGATTCGGCAAACCTTAAAACTTAAAGTTGATCAAACGGAAGCCATTCAACTCGACAATCTGGAAACTGCTGTCTACATCAAACAAACCAATAAACGGAAAACCACAGGTACGAAAATTTAATGGTTCTTTCTCTGATGTTGTTATAACATAACCAATGTTGATAGTAAATTGCTCAGAATAATGAACCTACCAATAGAAATGCCGAACGATAAAATAATGTTATTTTTAGTAAGTATGGGAAATCAGAACTGAAAAAAGTCTTTAACCTACATCTATAACATTTACAGTGGTATCAGAGCTATTCGTCCGCCTCTGTGGTGTAGTGGTTAGCGTGATTAGCTGCCACCCCCGGAGGCCCGGGTTCGATTCCCGGCTCTGCCACGAAATTTGAAAAGTGGTAAGAGGGAATGTCAGAAACTCTTCACGGCTCTTTCATAGTATACAGATATGTTTGAATATCAATGTGGATTTCATGTAAGGCATTTCATGAAAGTGAAGCTTTTCGGAGACAATTCATTTATAGATTGTTCATTTAATTAACAAAATAATGTGATTAAAGAAGCCGTTCCAACATAAGAATTGAGCTGTTTCAAAGACCTTACTCAGCCTCGGGAGGTCAACTGAGTAGAGGTGGGTTCGATTCCTACCTCAGCCATCCTGGAAGTGGTTTTCCGTGGTTTCCCGCTTTTCCTCCAGGCGAATGCCGGGATGGTACCTAACTTAAGGCCCCGTCCGCTTCCTTCCCTATTCCTTGCCTATCCCTTCCAATCTTCCCATCCCTCCACAAGGCCCCTGTTCAGCATAGCAGGTGAGGCCGCCTGGGCGAGGTACTGGTCATACTTCCCAGTTGTATCCCCCGACCAAGAGTCTGAAGCTCCAGGACACTGCCCTTGAGGCGGTAGAGGTGGGATCCCTCGCTAAGTCCGAGGGAAAAACCGAACCTGGAGGGTAAACAGATGATGATGATGATGATGATCAGAGCTATTCGAATAGAACTTAAAACTGCCATACCACCAATCGTCGCCATAGAGGATATAAAGCGCAGGTAATATATGAAGGGCAACCTAAGTCTTGCTTTTACTGAAACGCTACGGATCATTTTAGACTAGATTGCCCCAAGTGTAGAGGTGAGAACGACAACACAACAGGGCCCAAATTAGTGAGGTAGTTGCGAACAGGGAGGTCATACTGATTCACCCACTGTATTAGAGCTGGATACTATACCCACAAGCATACCTCACACAGACAAACCTGTCGCAGTACAAACACAGGCTGGAGAACAACACGAAGTGGATGAGTCACTCACTCCGGTTCTAGGATATTTCGTACCACGGACACTTCGTACCACCGGACATTTCGTACCACTTGACCGGCTGATTACCTGCGAAGTGTCAGTTAATTACTTTAAAATATTTAGGAGAGGACATTCCGTACCACTTGAGAGAGTGAGAAGTATTGCGAAGTTAAAACGATATCCTAATGAATGTCTGTCTGTTAAGTCATCGGCTCAGAGGCTGGTTGGATCCTCAAATAGCACCATCAAGGGTTATGCGGTTATAAGGAAACCCCAAAAACCAATGGTAGCACCAAAATGAGGTGTACTAGGCAAGATGAGGAGTGAGGTAGTTTGCCATTACTTTCCCCACTGGGTCACAAATGCAGCAAGACTGACTCTATGAGCAACACCTTTCATAACACTCAGATGCACTCGTCGTGCTCTGAATGTCAGTACTCAGCACTACCCATACCCCAGCAGCTTCCGTATTGTCACAGCCATGGATGTTGACTGGGACTTCGGTGGAAGCTATTTACTCTGCCTGTGTCAAGAGATGGATGCAAAAGTACTGTATCCATCAAGAAATGACAGCAGGCAGCCTAATAGATGTATTCATTTGTATATCCATTGTCCATTAGTGGCGCAGAAGCCTCTTCACGGAATGACCACTACTGATGTTAACCTTCAGTCGGGCGCAACTGATTTGACTGGCACACGTATTAATTCTTAACGCGTAATCGTCATTCGCGGGGACCTAACTACTTCCACCTTTCAATAATTTCCTGTTTCCACGTGACCTTTAATCCCATATCGGCCACTTCATCAGAATATTCTTTTTGCTTGATACTGAAATAATGCAGTAGTTTATAATTATAACTATTCACGATAATAGTAATATTATCCATCCTTATGCTCGTCAGGCACATTGCACCCGAACACGATGTATATTTCTATTGAACTGCTTTGTTTCAGGATGTACACTTCAAAAAATCGACTTTCTTATGATATTTTCGTAAACGTAAGTGATCAGACAAAGATAAAGACAAAGACACCTCCGTACAGACCATGAAGGCCCTTGGAGGAGTGGCAGGTAAAGGCTTCCACCATTGTTAACCGCGGCACGTGATGGGGTCGAGTGGTTAGCTCTACGCCCGGCCGCCTTTGCCCCCAGGAATTAACCTGGCACTGAGTGAACCTCAGGGCCATATGCACCTCCGGAAGTGGAAATCTCGTTTCTTAAATTTTACGACTTCCTGACGGAGATTCGAACCCACGTCCTTCCGGGCGAACCGAGCACGCCTTTACCCCTGTAAGTGATGAGTATAGTTTAAAATGAAATTATTAAAAAAGTATAGAAGTTTTCTTCAGCAAATGCTGTGAATTATTTTTGTTTCTGATTTCTAAAGTGTGTCTGTAAGGCTCATTTCGCCAGCTGGCGTGGAAATGGGATTCCAATTTAACATCAAGTGGTACGGATTGTCCTGGCGTAAATATTTGGGGATTACGGAAGAAATGTTGGCAGGTAGATAACGGCCTAGGTGGTACGAAATGTCCTCAAAAATCAAGTGGTACGGAATGTCCGTGGTACGAAATGTCCGGACACCACTCACTCCAATGCCTTATCGCCAACACAAGTCAGCCAGACAGCCTCACCGAACGACATATCCACACAGCAACAAATACAGCTATCAAAACAAGACGAACGCGAGCAACAACAAACATCCGATACTAGTCAACACAAGAATTTTTCCTTTTTTGCTGTTTGCTTTACGTCGCACCGACACAGATAGGTCTTATGGCGACGATGGGATCGGAGAGGCCTAAGAGTGGAAAGGAAGCGGCCGTGGCCTTCATTAATGTGCAGCCCCAGCACTTGCCTGGTGTGAAAATGGGAAAACACGGAAAACCATCTTTAGGGCTGCCGACAGTGGGGTTTGAACCCACTACTCCCGGATGCAAGCTCACAGCTGCGCGCTCCTAACCGCACGGCCAACTCGTTCGGTCAACAACACAAGAATGAAGGTCATGAAGGAACAGAACTTTCTCTAATACACAACCACGAACATGAAATTGTAAGAACACCTGTCAACACGGAAGCGGAGAATGTAGTAAATGATAGGACACTAGTGAAACCGGGAGAGAGGGACATAAGTATTCAACCACTGAATAAGAACGTTATTTAAGACACTACTAATAATAGGATGTAATGGGCCGATGAGATCGGAGTGGAAACCTCGAATCTTATGGAAATACAAGAGACGAGTTCGAGGAATCGAGAAAGCTTGAAGGCAAATGGAACATCAACCCAAGAAGTTGCCATTTTGAAAAGCGAAACAAAGGTAAAAACACATCGACTCTCGAGGAAGGAAACACAGAAGCGATAGAGTAGGAGATAGACGATAGAGTGCCTCTCCCCATCTCCGTTGAATTTATTAGGAGAATATTTTCATTAGAATGCTGTTAATATAACACTGATGACAGCAAATATAAACTGTATTCAAACTGCAAGTAAACAGTCGCTTTTTTAAACAGATTTTTTTGTGACCAGAACGTGAATATAGTTATGATGCAAGAAGTGGCAACCTAAAACCTTGCTCCCATTCCTGGATACGATGAAATTATTACTGTTAACGAGTACAAACGCGGTACAGCTGTATGCATTAAGAACAATATACCATACTCGGACACAGAACTCTTGCCAAATTTGCGAGAAATCAGCATACGTATTCGGGATTTACTAATTGTAAACGTCTATGCCCCATCAGGCTCATCAGCAAGGACGCAAAGACGGCTGTTCTATACCACAGAAATTCTTCCACTCATTTACAAACATAGAGACAATATGATGATTTTAACGCAGTATTATCACCCAAAGACCAAACAGGATAGTTCCAGGGATGTCCTGCGCTTTTTAATAAAAGGGCTACGTCTAAAAGACACATTGGAAGTGAAGCAGCGGAGGTCAGCTGGATATACGTATTATTACCAAGGTGGCAATTCTCTACTAGATATTCGTAGAATATATGTCAGCGGGGTACTGAAAGACCAAGTGAGGGAAACAGATGTATGTCTAGTGGAATTTCCAAACCATTGTGCGTTTATCTGTAAGTTCCGACAACCTGAGTGGGGACCAAGACGTGGACGAATAATTTAGAGGTTCAATGAATCTATTTTGAAGAACATGACTTAAAGATTTCTCGCTGAATGGCAAAACTGAAAATCATACATACGCCGACATAGAGATACTCTTGATTGGTGGCTGTTATACGCTAAACCTCGCACGGCTATTGAAGACATACAGTGCCGAGAGGAGAAGGCAGTTAAACCAAACGACAGAATTATATTATAAGTGCTTAAGACAGTTATATAAGGAGGATCCTGCCAACCCTGATACCGACCGAAGGATAAAAAAAACAAGAACGCAGCTACTAACGATACAGCGAAGAGAAATGGAAGGTCTGAAAATACAAGCGCATGATCATCAAAATCTTGCCAACGAGTCTCCTTCCAGTTACCACCTGATAAGGAATTGCAGGAAAGGACGTCAAAAATACATCACATCGCAACAACTAATGGACAACTAAAGAAGAGCCCCGACATAATAAAAGAAATGGTGGAGAGCTTTTTCCAGTCCTTGTATAATGAAGAGTCGTCCAACGTAATAAATCACCAACACCTATTCCTTGATGGTATAAGAGGAAAGAATCAGCATAGGTAACAAGGACGTTTGACCCAAGACATCACCTTAGCAGAAATCCAGCAGGCAATTCTACAAAGCGCACCGACCAAATCTCCTGGTCCCGATGGTCTAGGGAGAGCTCTTTACATGACATATTGGTCCATCATTAGAGGTGAAATTGTTGCAGCAATGAATGCTGCCCGTAATCCTGAAAGGAACATCGACAAGATGAAAGAAGGCCTTGTGGTTCTCTTCCCAAGATTACTAATCCAACCAAATTATCTGACTTTCGACCCATAACGCTCTTAAATTTTGACTATAATCTACACTGACTGACAGAGCAAATGCAACACCAAGAAGGAGTGGTCAGAACTTTATGCCAATTGCAGGGTAGACTGACGTCACTGAGGTATGCTCATGATGTGAAATGCGCCGCTGTGCTGCGCACGTAGCGAACGATAAATGGGACACGGCGTTGGCGAATGGCCCACTTCGTACCGTGATTTCTCAGCCGACAGTCATTGTAGAACGTGTTGTCGTGTGCCACAGGACACGTGTATAGCTAAGAATGCCAGGCCGCCGTCAACGGAGGCATTTCCAGCAGATAGACGACTTTAAGAGGGGTATGGTGATCGGGCTGAGAAGGGCAGGTTGGTCGCTTCGTCAAATCGCAGCCGATACCCATAGGGATGTGTCCACGGTGCAGCGCCTGTGGCGAAGATGGTTGGCGCAGGGACATGTGGCACGTGCGAGGGGTCCAGGCGCAGCCCGAGTGACGTCAGCACGCGAGGATCGGCGCATCCGCCGCCAAGCGGTGGCAGCCCCGCACGCCACGTCAACCGCCATTCTTCAGCATGTGCAAGACACCCTGGCTGTTCCAATATCGACCAGAACAATTTCCCGTCGATTGGTTGAAGGAGGCCTGCACTCCCGGCGTCCGCTCAGAAGACTACCATTGACTCCACAGCATAGACGTGCACGCCTGGCATGGTGCCGGGCTAGAGCGACTTGGATGAGGGAATGGCGGAACGTCGTGTTCTCCGATGAGTCACGCTTCTGTTCTGTCAGTGATAGTCACCGCAGACGAGTGTGGCGTCGGCGTGGAGAAAGGTCAAATCCGGCAGTAACTGTGGAGCGCCCTACCGCTAGACAACGTGGCATCATGGTTTGGGGCGCTATTGCGTATGATTCCACGTCACCTCTAGTGCGTATTCAAGGCACGTTAAATGCCCACCGCTACGTGCAGCATGTGCTGCGGCCGGTGGCACTCCCGTACCTTCAGGGGCTGCCCAATGCTCTGTTTCAGCAGGATAATGCCCGCCCACACACTGCTCGCATCTCCCAACAGGCTCTACGACGTGTACAGATGCTTCCGTGGCCAGCGTACTCTCCGGATCTCTCACCAATCGAACACGTGTGGGATCCCATTGGACGCCGTTTGCAAACTCTGCCCCAGCCTCGTACGGACGACCAACTGTGGCAAATGGTTGACAGAGAATGGAGAACCATCCCTCAGGACACCATCCGCACTCTTATTGACTCTGTACCTCGACGTGTTTCTGCGTGCATCGCCGCTCGCGGTGGTCCTACATCCTACTGAGTCGATGCCGTGCGCATTGTGTAACCTGCATATCGGTTTGAAATAAACATCAATTATTCATCCGTGCCGTCTCTGTTTTTTCCCCAACTTTCATCCCTTTCGAACCACTCCTCCTTGGTGTTGCATTGTCACTGTCAGTCAGTGTATTAACTAAATGTGTGAAAAAGAGATTAACTGCGTTTATGGGGAACGCCACATCCGAACACCAGTCTGGTGCGATACCAGGAAGATGTATAATAAATTCTCTGTGTGCAATTCGGGATATTATAAGTGAGTCATTGGTCAACAATAAAAAGAAACTTCTAATATCACTAGATTTTGACCACGGATTTGACAGGGTAAACCACAAATATATAATTGAAACACTAAACGCCCTTGGCTTTGACACTCGATTCACGACTCTCATGGGTAAAATTCTTAATGGAGGCTCTTCAGATATTAACATAATGTGCTTGTATAAAAAAAGGGCAATCCACATCCACAGAGGAGTACGACAAGCGTGTCCGTTGTCTACCTAGAACCGCTTCTTAGCAACCTACAACAAACTTTCAGTCCTAGTAATCTAGATAATGTCACATTCGCAAATGACGTTACTCTAATATTAGATCAAACCATTGATATCCAGCATTTGTTCAAGGTAATTGAGGATTACGGGAGATATTCCAGGGCTCAGCTGAACCCAAAGAAGACAAAGGCGATGTGGATTGGGAAAATGGGCCGTGTCCAATGGGCACTTCCAGAATGTGTAACGTTAACACAAGAAATTAAAATTCTGGGAATAACATGCTTTAACAGTGTTCACAAGATGATCATCGGGCATCCGAACACATATATCGCACCTGAATGCGTGATCCGCCCTGGATTTAGTTTACAACCACCACAACTGAACAGTGCTGTCGTGTTATTGTTATATTGTTATATTGTTATGTCGACTGTGTGCTGAAATCTTCTGAGCCTTACAGTGAACTCAAAAGGATGTCCGAGATAAGTGACTTATGTTTTCTGTGCACTCAGTGTCCGAAAAGGAAGAGATGGTTGGGGGAATATGTAGTGCAGCTAAATAGTGTTCTGTAAGTGTGAAGTGCTGGAAGTGCCAAGGGTAAATTAAAAATAATCAAGATGGGCTGTATAAAGTGTGTTATACGTTTGTGTGATTGATTCATTCGTTATCTGTTAATTCTTGTCATTTATTATTGTTTATTTATTATTGTCAGGTATTATTGTGATATTCTGAGACTTCAAATAATTCATGAACATTAGGCAATAAGAAGTTGTAAAGACAGTTTCTGTTTGTGTTTTTCTCTATCTATTTGTGTGTTCATTTGTTAAACAGTTGAACTAATTTTATGTATTTACTATTATATGTAAATAAATCAGATGTGAAAAAATATTAGAGTTCAGGTCCCTCTGCCACCTATTAAAATAAAAGAGAAGATAGAAATTTACACGCTTCAGCCTGAATGGTTTTCATTCAAAATGTTTGCTCAAGGTAAATGAAGCTATATTATTATTATTATTATTATTATTATTATTATTATTATTATTATTATTATTATTATTAATTAACCTCAGAAGTTTGGAGAAGGGATTAAAATAGGGACATGGAATACAAGAACAATGCTAAAAACAGGAAGACTAGAAGAACTCAAACGAATTATGGATGAAAACAAAATAGATATCATGGATCATGGGATTATGTGAAACTAGATGGCCTGGCAAAGGTGATTTCCACAGTGCCCCATTCAGAATTGTGTACATTGGAAATGAAAATGGTGGACAATATGGAGTAGCTGTAATATTAGGAAAGAAGTGGGCAAACAACGTGCTAAACACATATCATGTTGATGATAGAATAATGATGGTGAAAATAGCTGCCAAACCAACAGATATGGTAATAATACAGGTATACTTCCCTACTACTGGACATGACGACGATGAAGTTGAGGAAATGTATCATAAAATAGAAGATATAATTAAACTAAACAAAGACAAAGATAACATAATCATAATGGGAGACTTCAATGCTGTGGTTGGCAGCAATATTACTAGAAAAGTTGCTGGCAGATTCGGTCTAGGACGAACAAATGATAGAGGAGAACGTTTGATGGACTTCTGTGAAGAACAGGACATGATCATAATGAACACTGTATTTGACATGCCTAATAGAAGACGTTACACATGGAAGGATTTCGGAGATAATAACAGATACCAAATTGACTACATTATAGTTAAGAGAAGGTATAGAAATCAGGTAACTTCATGCCATAGCTATCCTGGCTTAGACATCGACAGCGACCATGTCCCAGTATTAGCAAAATGTCGAATTAGGCTGAAGAAGTTTAGGAAACCAAGAAGCAAGAAATGGAATCTAGAAAAGTTAAATGATCCATTAACACAAGTAGCATTCGAAGAAAAGACAGATACGATCATGTACAACAACTGCAACGAAACAGATTGGGACGCTGTCAAAGCTTCACTTACAACGGCAGCAGATGAAGTGCTAGGAAAAAAGACGCTTGAACCCAGGAAGAACTGGATGACCGAAGAAATACTAAATCTCATTCAGGAAAGAAACAAAGAGCATCGGAAAAATACCCCAGAAGGAATGATAAACTATAAGAAACTAAAAAACTTAGTTACACAGAAGTGCCGAGAGGCGAAAGAAAGATGGATGAATGACATTTGTAAAAGCATAGAACATGATATGAAAATCGGAAATGTTGACAGAGCATACAATCAAGTAAAAAGAACACAATTCAAGGCTAAAATGAAATCCAGTGTAATAAAAGATACGGAAGGAAGTCTGTTAATAGAAGATGAGGAGGTAATGAAGAGATGGAAAGAGTATTTGGAGGATCTATATAATGGAGAAGAAATTGACAATGTAGATGAGTACATCATAAAACAAGACCAGGTTTCACAAGATGAACTAGGTCCTCCCATAGTGAGAAGTGAATTCGAAACAGCACTGCAACAGCTGAAAAAGAACAAGGCTCCTGGACCAGACAAACTGCCTGCTGAACTGTGGAAAAACTCTGGAAAAAAGCTGAAGGATGAACTCTTCAAAATCATCCCGTACTGCTATGAAAACGGAGATATGCCAGAGGATTTTGTTGAAAGCAAAGCAGTACTTCTGCACAAAAAAGGAGATTCAACAGAATGCTCCAATTACAGAATACTAAGTCTTGTTTCACATGCAGCAAAAATATTCACATGCATATTAAAAAACAGAATCAAAATGAAAATTGAGCAGAATCTAGATGATGATCAGTTTGGGTTCAGGAAAGGAGTAGGAACAAGAGAAGCTATTATAGCACTTAAAACCATCTTGGAGAGAAGACTGGAGCTTAACAGAAATACATATATAGCTTTTGTAGACCTGGAAAAAGCTTTTGACAATGTTCATTGGAAAAGGCTGTTCAAAATTATGAAGGACATTCATTTGGACTGGAAAGACAGAAAAGCAATACTCAACCTCTACATCAATCAAAGAATAAACATCGAAAGTAATGATAAAGTATGCAAGGTGAGAATCAGGAAAGGAGTAAGACAGGGGTGTTCCTTATCACCATTTCTATTTAATCTGTACATTGAAGAGGCCATGAAAATGTTTAAATCCAAAACACCTGGCATTAAAATAAATGGAACAACTGTACACTGTATTAGATTTGCCGACGATATTGCACTTCTGGCTGACAATGAGAAGAACATGCAGATCATGCTCAACAAATTAACATCCATCTTAAAAGATTTCCAACTTAACATTAATGTAAATAAAACTAATGTTATGGTTGTAAGCAAATCTAAAATGAAGCCAGAGGCACAGCTCAGAATTGGAAATATTTTAATAAAACAGGTGCACAAG
Source organism: Anabrus simplex (assembly GCF_040414725.1). Classification (NCBI taxonomy): domain Eukaryota; kingdom Metazoa; phylum Arthropoda; class Insecta; order Orthoptera; family Tettigoniidae; genus Anabrus; species Anabrus simplex. The sequence continues at coordinate 305,513,731 of NC_090265.1, read as the reverse complement.
TTCTGCTACTTAGGATCAGTTATTACCGATGACAACAGATGCACTGTGGAAATAAAAAAAAGGATTTCCCTGTGTAAGAAAGCCTTTGAGGAGAAGAAGCAGCTCTTAACTAATAAATCCTTAAATACTGAACAAAAGAAATTATTTATCAAAACGTTCATTTGGAGTGTGCTGCTATACGGCTGTGAAGGATGGACTCTCTTGAAGGAGGACGTGAAACGACTAGAGGCAGTGGAAATGTGGCTATGGAGGAAGATGACTAGAACTAGCTGGATTGAGAAGAAAACTAATGAAGCAGTGCTTAGAGAAATAAACACCCAGAGGCATTTAATAACAGCGATAAAAAGGAGAAAAGCATCAGTTTTCGGTCACATTCTCCGGCATAATAACTTCATAAAGAACTTGTTCGAAGGCAAGGTGATGGGAAAGAAAGGCAGAGGGAAACCACGGAAGAAGATCATTGAAGAGGTAGTTGAGATGATGGGATGCCAATGTTATGGAGAGATGAAAAGGATCGCAGAGAGAAGAGATCAATGGTTGCAGCGACAAGGCGAAGCCTTTAGATGATTATTATTATTATTATTATTAAAACCAACTTGGAACAGGTTGTCTATAAACTGCAGCTTTCCTGTAGTATTGAATTTTCTTAGGATTCTTATTGTGACTGAATTGTTCTAATTTAACACTGACTCTTTGAGTGCTACCTTGAAGAAATGACTCAAGGTTACAAGGAACACCCTCCGAGTAGAATTTCTTTTAAATAACATGACTTTGGATTGTTTTGTTATTGAATTGGCCTGGCTTCATATACATATATTTATGTTCATAAATATTTGTTATAGAATTGTTCCTCTGTATGTGAGTATAAATATATCTTGTCAGATAGGTTTTCTCAGGAACTTTCTAAGGGAAATATGTAACAGGAGGCAAATAACAAGAAACATTTTCACTGAACATAACCAATTTTCTGGCATGTATTGACCTTATAAACTGGATTTCACTTAAAATGTTGGAAGAAATTGGGAATAATTTTAGTGTGGTTTATAGTTCAATCAAACACTTGTTCTGGTAGAACAGATATTGAATCAACAGTGCTATCATTAAAATGCACGGTTACTATCTGCGGGTACATGCTGATTGTTCTCGTATTATTGCGACATTTATCTTCGAAAGATGAATGTTATGAATTTTATAGAAAAAGTCCAGTGAAACTGCTCTTGTAGCACATGAAAATATTACAACTGAAATATACTGCTATGACACACCAGTATTTATGTTCGACCATTTATCACAGCTTACGATCGTGGAAGTATATCATACTATTAGAGAAACAGTGAAATATACTTTTAGATATTTCCATGTAGTAAAATGATTCAGTGTTTCGAGTATAAACCTTTTGTTCAGCCTCATTCAACAACACTTCATCACTCAGTATTTAACTCTCACAACACCGAGTCCACTCTGGATAATTTCTTTCTGGACTTCATAGGACTTTATTTTTCAGTTATCAATGATCCTTAGATTCTTTAGCAAACAATAACCGAAAGCCTCTGGTTAAAGGTTGCACGTGAGGGCCTTTGTTTGTTAAAATCTCACTTCTTTATGGAATCATCTGATAGGCCTATTTGGGTAACAGTACAGAAATTCAGTGCCAGGTAAATTATCTCTGGAGCAGGTTGTCGGTTCCATGGATGGCATTGCCTTCGGTCCTTGGTGTCCTTCGCTGATTCAGGGAACAAAGCTGAGCTGAGAAGTGTGTAAAATTCGACATCTGGACAATAAGTTACACATAGGACATGTCAGCTTTCTAACCAATAATAGTTCCAGTTAATGACATATATACGCCCCTTCACTATCATCGGACAGACCTACTTCACATGAATAACATGATATTCTTTAATATAGTGTCTCAATTCTCTTATGTAAAACAAGAAACCAATAAATTAAGAATTTTTCGTTCCGTCTATGCTATACCTGATCTAAATAATCCCATTCATTTTAAGTAATTGACTGTTACGATAGATGCACTTTATTGCACTCTAAAGTCCCGTTCCATGGATGAATGGTCAGCATCTTGACCTTCTGCTCACGGCGCTCTGAGTTTGACTCCCGGCTCTCCTGTATTGAGAGATTGTTTTTATCTGGGTATTTGGGCCATCCTAAATATTCCTGCAACTCGCACACAACATACACCACTTTCCTCCACTATAATAACAGGCAGTTTCGCTTACATAGCAGATGCCTCCTATCCTCGTCGGATGGTCTGGCTTACAAGGGTTGCACTAGACTAGCAAAAGCCACACACAACGAATCTAGAGTACAATAAGTTATTGTAGTCCAAAAATAATGTTATTGGTTGTTTTAGACCAATATGTGAATGACTCTCTACACATATCGACCTCCGCTGGGCTGACTAGTTCAGGCGGCAGAGCACTGGCCTCCTGAGATCAAGTTGTCGGGTTCGATCACGGCTCAGTCCGGTAGTATTTGAAGGTATTCAAATACGTCAGCCTCATGTCGATAGATTTACTGGCACATAAATGAACTCCTGTGAGACAAAGTTCTGGCCCTCGGTGTCCCCAAATACTGTCAAAAGTAGGTAGTGGGACGTGAAAACAATAATAATATTAAATTAATAAAATTACTGGTAATTAAAAGAACTCCTGCGAGATAACATTTCGGCATCTTGGCGCCTCCTGCAACCGTAAAAACAGTTAGTGGGACGTAAGCCCAATAACGTTATTATTGTCTTCATCCATGATAGGTCCAGGAACCTTCGCCGTTCACAACCCCGAGATGGTCATTGTGATTGTTGCTACTTCGGGTTATTGCTACGCCAACAACAGAAAAATGCATATTTCAAATTCTGTGGCTGCCTGTGACAACGATTTATGAGGGTTTCGATTATTTTAGAAGGGCGTGGGTTCGACTGACAGATACGAAATTTTAGCGAGATTTTCATTTCTGGACAGGCATATGGCCCTGAGGTTCGTTCAACTCAAAATAAAAATGAGTAGGTATTAACAATAAGTTTAATTTGACGCCAGGTCATACAACTAACCTCCTTGTTTCACTTACTGTAGAGGTTACGAATAATAGAATTATTTACCTCTCACTTCTGCATTGGGTCTTCATGGCGTATGCGGGGATAGTCACCCGACTCGTTGGCTGAATGGTCAGCGTACTGGCCTTCGGTGCAGAGGGTTCCGGGTTTGATTCCCGGCCGGGTCGGGGATTTTAACCTTCATTGATTAATTCCAGTGGCCCGTGGCTGGGTGTTGTGCTGTCCCCAACATCTCTGCAATTCACACACCACACATAACACTATCCTCAACCACAATAACACGCAGTTATTTATCATGGCAGATGCCGCCCACCCTCATCGGAGGAAGGTCTACCTTCAAGGCCTGTACCCGGCTAGAAATCGCCACACGAAGAAAACGGGGATAGTCTTCCATCTTCTTTTATTATTATTATTATTATTATTATTATTATTATTATTATTATTATTATTATTATTAGTATTATTATTACTATCATCCCAGCGTTCAGAAATAATTGTAAATTATTCATTTGATAATACATTTCATGATATTGGAAGGAAACTTGTTCAGGGAATTATAAAGTTATTATAGATTTCTTGTATTTACCTCACTTTATTCTTCTCTAATTCAACTAACAGATTTATTAAGTATTTTTTCTCCTTTCAGGTATGTGTTCTGCATATTTTCCGGCTTTAAGACCTCACCAACTTACAAAAGAAGCACATCAGGTAATGTGCATCATTTAATTACTTCTTCCCTTTGTAAAGGGGGACAGTTCTGGTTCGTAATGCTAAACGTTACTTCTATCAATATTCATCCAGCAACGAGAGAGAAAACCTGCCCAGTTGTCATGACAGTGACTCATCTGATATCAGTTATTTAATATCCGGTGTCAGCGTGGCTCACGTGCTGAAATGTGTATATGGAGAACAACAAGAGGAAATGATAAACCAATTATATTGAAAACTATTGTAAGCCTGTCTTCGACAGTGAAATTGAGTCAAACGTTAATGTTTTTTATGGTACGATAAGGTTACACTTTCCATGCTACATGCACGTTAAATTGTACAGAATCATCACAGGTATTGCGAAATTTCCTTATGAACCATATTGATTGTAGTTGTAGATGGGAGTTGTACTTGAGCGTCAATGGATCTGCGCACTCCTGAAGAAGCTACATATAGTTGTCCGTGGCTAAACACCGGAATGGAAATATTTATCCCATCTGTATGCAAAGGTTATCCCTATGACTTGTTGATTGTCGAAAAGAAGACTGAATTTAAAAAAATCACCTCCCTTTAAGAAAGAAACAAAGAAAGAAAGAAAGAAAGAAAAGAAAGAAAGAGAGAAATAATGATATTTCAGAATTTACAAACCTATTTTTGGATTAATACACGTTCTTCTTGAAGTTTGGTCCATCTGCATAAACAATATATTTTTCTAGCTTTTCCTTAGTCGATATCATTCTGTTCCACAAACTAACATCGGTACTTTGATTGTGATGCATATTACGACGCATCCAATTTTTACGTCTGACTTGTGAGGTAGCATGCCTGAAGAATGAAGACGGTTAAGCCATTACTCAGAATAACGTACTACTTCATAAACATCGTCACATTCTACGGAATATGTTCTAATGTATATATAGAAAGGTTAATATTTTTTATTGTACGATGGGGTTACACTTTCCATGTTACATACACGTTCTAATGTAACTCAAGAAAAAAACAGAATGAGAGCATGGTATTGTATGTTCTTCGAATTTAATATTTTATCAGATTTAATTTACACTTATTTCAAATTATAAATCACCTCTCATGTAGACACCAACAAGAGATATCACATCGATAGATCCAACTCTTTATGATAAAAGTTTAACTACAATAAACTTATACAACGCCATGTGCTCATTCGTATTTTTAGGAACTGTACATTATTTTACCACCATTCAAAATGTTAAGAACCTGTTGGTTAATGACGTGAAATTGTTCTGCTACTTTCGGAAAAAGAATTGAATACTCATTTCCATATGAAGAAAACACAAACTAATATTTTACAATATTTTTTTATTTATAGTTTTTGAAATGTCAAAAATACCATTCTAGTCTAGTTCTCCATTGCTGGGTTTTAGAACCCATCTACTCTAGTTGGAATCTACAGTAAATTACACTTCTTTTAATTTTTTGAAATATGTTTCTCTGTGAAATTTTAAAAATACCATTTTAGCCTAGTTCTCCACTGCTAAGTTTTAGAACCCATTTAGTGTACTTGGAACTTACACAAAATTATACTTCTTTTAAGTTTAATAATCTTTATTTTGGGCTAAAGGGTAGAATATTTTAATACTGCCTGAACAGGGGTCGGGAACAGAGAAGATATAAAATTCTGGTGGCACTGAAATTTGAAGTCATTTGAAGTGGTTCAAAACATCTGTAGCTAATGTGATTTTCGTTTCCAATTTCCTGTCGTTTATAACTGCATTTATGCATTTCTACATTTTCTATTGCAACTCCCTTGAACATCTGAATACTGGACGAGTTGGCCGTGCGGTTAAGGGCGCGCAGCTGTGACCTTGCATGCGGTAAATAGTGGGTTCGAACCCCATTGTCGGCAGTCCTGAAGATGGTTTTTCGTAGTTTCCCATTTTAACACCAGGCAAACGCTGGGGATTTGCCTTAATTAAGGCCACGACCGCTTCCTTCCCACTCCTATCTGTGTCGATGCGACGTAAAGCAAAGTTGTAAAAAATCTTCAACATCTGAATAAACTCAGTTCATAATACGGAATTCTTGGATTTGCTTTAAACGTCGTAAATTGATCAATAACAGAGAGAAACCGACATATAATGTTTCTGCTTTAACAATATGAAGACCTCGGGTGTCCGTTTGCTACAGTTCTGGCTGCACATAGGTGATGTGTTCTATCTTATTCTGTTCTCTTGGCTGGCAATGATAATTTTGCTGATATGATGACGAGCATTCGGTTCTGACGAGCGAATACACTGTAGTATGTGCCGCAATTTCACCTGAATGAAGTCCCACGATCACCAAAGAAAAGACCACTTACCTCCTATGTAAAATCACGCCGGACTTGATGCGTCGCTCTAGATAGCACCTTTACCGGCGTTGGCAATCGCTTATGAAGCCTAGCATAAAGCTGTATTTGCAAAGTTTCTCCATAGTGCCGCTGGGGCGCTGGCTACCCATGATATTGACAGAAAGTTGTGTACCGTAATTCTCTTATTTCCAGTTTTAAAATATTTTGTTGTTTTTAGTGTTGCTAGTGAGCTCATAATAAAATGTTTGAGAGTTGATAGTTATGCGCTAATTCGTTGTTGTTTTTCATTGTGTATTGTTATGATTCTGTTTTTTTATTACGTTTACAAAGCTTCGAATATGTGATATTGCTGTGTGCCTTTTAGTACTTTGAACAGAAAAAAAGGAAAGGGACACTGCAATTTCATGTTCCTGCACACAAGGACAAATACTATGAGCGGCTCAAAGTGATTTCTCACGATAACATTGTCCGAAACAGTAATTCTGCTTCTAGTGTTATCTGTAGGCTTCATTTCAAACAAGATAATTAATAAACTGTAGGCAAAATTAGGAAACTAAAACAAGGCTTTGTAACATCAGTGTTCCCTAACTATACTAGTTATAAGGTGACTACTGCCAAGAGTCTCCGAAGATAAAATGACTAGAAATGCACCACCTTCACCCAAGAAACGCAAAAGACTTGCTAAACTATTGATAAGGAATATGTCATTTATATCATATAAGATTAATTAATTGTGGGTATTTACGGGTTGTAGTATGGATGTAAACGAGATGGCGAATAAGTGGCTGGTAAGGCAATTTATTATAGTTCCAGTGTATGGGACCCTCACCAGGGTTACTTGATTCTAGAACTGTGAAAGATCAAAAGGAAACCAGCGCGATTTGTTCAGGAGGTTTTCAGACAAAAGGTTTAGTTACAAAAAGTGTTGCCATCTTTGGTTTCGGAAGACTTACGAGTAAGGAAATGAACATCTCGACAAAGTGGTATCTTCTGAGATATGGCGTAGAATTATATTAGTAGACGGATAAGCTTGAGCTGCGCTTTTAAAGGTACGAAGGATCGTAATATGATGATAAAGATGGAATTCAAGAGGACTTATTGGCTAAGAGGAATTAAGGATTTGAATCATTTGCCTAGGGAGATTTTCGATAAATTTCCAATTTCTTTGAAATGCAAGAAATGATTAGGTAAACAGCTGATGAGGACTCTGCCATCTGGATGATAGCGCTAAATGCAGATCAATGGTGATTGATTTTAGTTCCACATTTCACTCCCCTAGGTGCCTATCCTGCTCCATTCGTCTCATACGACCCCACTTCTGGAGCCGATTTGTACGCACGACTTCATCTATGGAGTTCATTCGTATCTGAGTCTTTATCCGATCATTTCAAGTACCCTTCTGCCATGGCTCCCTCCTCTTTCTATCAGCAATCATCCTCTCTACTTTCACGACTCTTACTTCAACTGATGAATAAGATTTCCACAGTCCACCCAGCTTTTATCTCACGCCGCAAAGTAGGACTGAAAAGCGTCCGATGGAAAAATAATTTCGTACGAGAGCTCACTTTATTATTATTATTATTATTATTATTATTATTATTATTATTATTATTATTATTATTATTATTATTATTATTGAATAATTAAACATTTAATAATTAATTAATAATAATTATATCAACACAATCTTTCCTCTATTTTCAGAGGGTTGATGGAGTACCCAGACTTCGTTTAGTTGTTAGTTGTGGATTTCGGACCGGATGACCTTCCTGTCATCGCCACATGGTCCTATAAAAATACACTCGAAGTCATCAGGATTCGAGCAGGATGTATCTAGTGGTGATGTTTTGATCAGTGACATCTATAGATTTACCACCAGAACCCATTAAAGAACAGAATGGAAACAGACGTCAAGACACAAGAACAAGAACGAAAATTTTGTATTCTCAATTCTGGCTACTGTAATGTGAATACATGTGGATATCAGGGGTACTGCTGCTTGTTGTTTAGGCATTGCCGAATGTTCTCAAGGGTGCAGGAATGAAACTCAGCCTAATCAATTGACATTTAAGAATTATTTAATGAACTTTTCAAGATGGAATATTGAAACATCTGCGCCTTTTAAGACCTGCACTGATTTAAGTAATGTTACGCATGAATTAGTCGTCGATCTGAAGGCTGGTTCGATCCCCAACAGTTCATCCGTCAGCTGTCATAGTTAAGCATCACTGAAGACGGATACTAAGGATATGGCAAGTAGTTTTCCGTTGCTTTCTTCACCAAGCCAGAAGGTACAATAACATTTCATTCGGTCAAGTCCACTGAAATGTATACACCAACTACTGACCTTACAAACAATTATTTCAGGACCGATCGTCACAGGGACTGGATGTGAGAGGTATGATGTTACTAGCTTTGATCACAAATCAGTCACTTAAATATTGTCAGGGCCAAAGATGAGACTTATAGACAGATTGATGAATACTGATATGGGCAAGCTTTAATGCCGGATACCCTCTCTGTCACCAAGTACTGGTCCTATTTAAAATCTCCCTCGAAGTCACCGTATCATCTGGTATGGGCCAGAAAAGGTACATTGCTTTCATAGGTCAGTCTCAATTTCATTTCCGGCTTTAACAATATGAAAGAGACTGAAGTATGAGAGATGCTAGCAATACCAATTCGTATGCAGTCAGTTCCTGTGATAAATGGTGTAAAAGTGTCGCTCATGAGGCCAGTTGGTGTGGTTGTCGGATACAGCTATCCAGTCTGTTCAATTTCTTATTTTTCTTCTTCTTCTTCCTCGTCTTCAGATCTCAACCACCTTGACCGTGCGCCCTCTTTCTTCTGTGCAATTGTCAGAACTAGGGTCGCTGTCTGTCGCAACTTCAGCACAAACGAAGTGGTCGGGAAATTAAACCTCAGAACTCTTCCTGCTTGAAGGAAGGAAGCCGGCCTAAAGCTAGTATACAAAGCAGCTACTGGTATATATATGTGACCCGAATTAGTTTCCTCCTTCACGTCCCTTAACGTAGTACCAGAATGAAGTCCATATTACCCAGTCTCGCCTTCTTCTTACCCAAAGGTCCATCTCAGTGCGTTTTCCAACAATGTAGGTATACTTATCTCTCTACAGAAATTTATATATTTATCGTTATTATATCCTTCCTTTTGTCATGGCATTTCTCACATAAGTTCATTTTCCTTTCGGTTCTTTCGTAATCTTCCATTCTCTTCTGTTCAAATAAACTGTCTTTTCTTTATGACGTTATTTATGTAAATATGTAAAACATGGTTGTAAATTTTAGTTTGTGTATATTTGCGTCGTCCACCACTGTGGTGTAGTGGTTAGTGTGATTAGCTGCCATCCCCGGCTCTGCCACGAAATTTCAAAAGTGGTACGAAAGCTCGAACGGGGTCCACTCAGCCTCGGAAGGACAACTAATTAGAGAGGGGTTCGATTCCCTCCTCAGCCATCCTGGAAGTGGTTTTCCGTGGTTTCCCACTTCTCCTCCAGGCAAATATCGGGATGGTACGTAACGTAATTCCACAGCTGCTTCCTTCCTTCTTCCTTGTCTATCCCGTCCGAACGTCCCATCCCCTCCCCCCCCGCAAGGCCCTGTTCAGCATAGCAGGTGAGGCCGCCTGGGCGAGGTACTGATCATCCTCCCCGGTTGTATCCCCCGACCCAGAGTCTGAAGCTCCAGAACACTGTCCTTGAGGCGGTAGAGTTGGGATCCCTCACTTTGTCCGAGGGAAAAACCGACCCTGGAGGGTAAACAGAAGGAGAAGAAGAAGAAGTATATTTGCGTCATTTGTAAATACTTGTATGCTTCTAATTGTAGATTAATTACTATTATACATATTACGGATCTTTGTAATTCGGCGCTATGATCCCTAAATAAATAAATAAATAAATAAATATATAAATAAATAAATAAATAAATAAATAAATAAATAAATAAATAAATAAATAAATAAATGTTTCAGTGGACTTCGTAGACGAGTCGGTCCCGTGGTGTAGGGATAGCGTGCCTGCCTCTCGTCCACAGGCCCCGGGTTCGATGGCCGGCCAGGTCAGTGATTTTTCTCTCGACCTGAGGGCTGGTTCGAGGTCCACTCAGCCTACGTGATTAGAATTGAGGAGCTATCTGACGGTAAGATGGCGGCCCCGCTCTCGAAAGCCCAGAATAACGGCCGAGAGGATGCGTTGTGCTGAGCACACGAACCTTCGTAATTTGTAGGTCTTAGCGCTGAGCAGCGGTCGCTGGACAGTCCAAGGCCCTTTCAAGGGCGTTAAGTGCCGTGGGGTTTTGGTTTAGACTTCGCAGACTGTAGGACAAGGCAAGGCCAGGAATCAAACCCAGTACCCTCTGAACCAAAAACCACTACGCTGATCATTCATCCATAAAACCGCACCCAATCGTATTCCATTCTCACTCTATAATAGCAATAGAGATACTGCCATAAAATATTATCTCCTGTCAGCCCCCTCTCTATATCCGTTCGAGTGATCGTGGTCTAGATACTTCTCCATATTATTAACTACCTTAAGCTTCCATAAAACCGTCTGTATATCTCTACATAAAAATATATTCGAGCTACTCCCAGAAAGATATATTTCTTAAGGAAGTGAATAGAATAAAATTCTTGCGCCGTCATAAAAGTGTGGTTAAAGATATCGAACGAGAGTCGGCTCCTTTTGTGCTACGAAAGCTTACTTAAATTATCCGCATTGAACTGGAATGACAAAGTGTAGCAGAGCTAGAGGGAAAAGCCAGCCATTAGTTGTAGGCACCTTCTCAATGTGTTAGCGAATGTTTGATAAGGAGCTGAGGTCTGATAACCTACAGGTTCATCACTAGCCGTCTAGAGCTTAGTGAGGAAAAGACTTTGTAAGACGGCGAAAAGCTATGTGGTTTCCTTGGTCGGTATCGGCTTTGGTCAGGATGCGGCGCCATTCGATGATTGCAGTTATTTTTAAGTCCACCTGGACGATAATTCCTGAGTCCAACCACACCCCTCAGGAAGAAAAATAAGAATCTTTAGGTCCACATAAGCTGCCAAGTATTTGATTGCTTGAGGGAGGTGATTCGACATTCTAGTCTTCCGTTAAACCACATTATAATACACTGACTGACAGAGCAAATGCAACACCAAGAAGGAGTGGTTCGAAAGGGATGAAAGTTGGGGAAAAAACAGAGACGGCACGGACGAATAATTGATGTTTATTTCAAACCGATATGCAGGTTACACAATGCGCACGGCATCGACTCAATAGGATGTAGGACCACCGCGAGCGGCGATGCACGCAGAAACACGTCGAGGTACAGAGTCAATAAGAGTGCGGATGGTGTCCTGAGGGATGGTTCTCCATTCTCTGTCAACCATTTGCCACAGTTGGTCGTCCGTACGAGGCTGGGGCAAAGTTTGCAAACGGCGTCCAATGAGATCCCACACGTGTTCGATTGGTGAGAGATCCGGAGAGTACGCTGGCCACGGAAGCATCTGTACACCTCGTAGAGCCTGTTGGGAGATGCGAGCAGTGTGTGGGCGGGCATTATCCTGCTGAAACAGAGCATTGGGCAGCCCCTGAAGGTACGGGAGTGCCACCGGCCGCAGCACATGCTGCACGTAGCGGTGGGCATTTAACGTGCCTTGAATACGCACTAGAGGTGACGTGGAATCATACGCAATAGCGCCCCAAACCATGATGCCGCGTTGTCTAGCGGTAGGGCGCTCCACAGTTACTGCCGGATTTGACCTTTCTCCACGCCGACGCCACACTCGTCTGCGGTGACTATCACTGACAGAACAGAAGCGTGACTCATCGGAGAACACGACGTTCCGCCATTCCCTCATCCAAGTCGCTCTAGCCCGGCACCATGCCAGGCGTGCACGTCTATGCTGTGGAGTCAATGGTAGTCTTCTGAGCGGACGCCGGGAGTGCAGGCCTCCTTCAACCAATCGACGGGAAATTGTTCTGGTCGATATTGGAACAGCCAGGGTGTCTTGCACATGCTGAAGAATGGCGGTTGACGTGGCGTGCGGGGCTTCCACCGCTTGGCGGCGGATGCGCCGATCCTCGCGTGCTGACGTCACTCGGGCTGCGCCTGGACCCCTCGCACGTGCCACATGTCCCTGCGCCAACCATCTTCGCCACAGGCGCTGCACCGTGGACACATCCCTATGGGTATCGGCTGCGATTTGACGAAGCGACCAACCTGCCCTTCTCAGCCCGATCACCATACCCCTCGTAAAGTCGTCTGTCTGCTGGAAATGCCTCCGTTGACGGCGGCCTGGAATTCTTACCTATACACGTATCCTGTGGCACACGACAACACGTTCTACAATGACTGTCGGCTGAGAAATCACGGTACGAAGTGGGCCATTCGCCAACGCCGTGTCCCATTTATCGTTCGCTACGTGCGCAGCACAGCGGCGCATTTTACATCATGAGCATACCTCAGTGACGTCAGTCTACCCTGCAATTGGCATAAAGTTCTGACCACTCCTTCTTGGTGTTGCATTTGCTCTGTCAGTCAGTGTATAAATATCGTGCAAAAATAACTTTCGAGATATAAGATTTATCCACAGTACAGAGAATTAAGCAGTTCTGCCAAATGTCAACGCGATTTTGGTTTCTTGTGTCCTGAGTACTTTTTTCAAAACATGCGTGTACCCAGTAGAATAAACAACGGGTAGGCAAAGACGTGGAAGGAAAAGGGAATCTCTTATATTAAAAGTTGTCACTCCCTCTGAAAGGCACAATTTGCAAAACGATGGTTTGTCCAGTCATGCTACAATACATGGCTCTGAATGTTGGGCGACATATATATACACACATCGAAATCATACAATAATCAGTCAAGAAGCTAGAAACACGTGGGTTGCGTTTAGGTGATTCGCTATAAACAAATATTTGGTTGGCACTGATAACGTGTACCTACGCTCCCCCCAGAATTCAATTACTGCCCTGTCACATGCGTAGATGAAGAGGGATAATTCACCGCATTGAAGCTAGTTTTAAGATACACACGCCAAAGATTTATAAAAGAAAACTTGGAGAAACTCTTGGAGTGTACTGCAATGCAAATTATGAACAGGGAAAGTAGGGTGTGCAGTGTAAAATGAAAGAGGGATATGTACTTAAGTGTGTTTCTTCAAGTTATTTTACAACCTTACTATTTGATTTACCATCTGTATTAACACACTATATCTTAACTCGAAGACGTGTGCTTATTGTTTTAACCGTGATTAATGATAGATTGATACGTCTCACAAACTATGCACAGATTGTTTCTACTATTGCAACAGCCGCAGCTGTAATTAGTGTGATCTTTTTGTTTTTTATATTTCTTTCTTAATCTCTTTACCGTCCAGGGTTAGTGTTTTTTCCTCGGACTCAGCGAGGGATCCCACCTCTACCGCCTCAAGGGCTGTGTCCTGGAGCGTGAGACACTGGGTCGGGGAATACAACTGGGGAGAATGACCAGTGCCTCGCCCAGGCGGCCTCACCTGCTATGCTGAACAGGGGCCTTGGTGAGGAATGGGAGGATTGGAAGGGATAGACAAGGAAGAGGGAAGGAAGCGGCCGTAGCCTTAAGTAAGGTACCACCCGGCATTTGCCTGGAGAAGTGGGAAACCACGGAAAACCACTTCGAGGATGGCTGAGGTGGGAATCGAACCCACCTCTGCTCATTTGACCTCCCGAGGCTGAGTGGACCCCGTTTCAACACTCGTACCACTTTTCAAATTTCGTGGCAGAGCCGGGAATCGAACCCGGGCCTCCAGGGGTGGCAGGTAATCACACTAACCACTAGACCATAGAGTCGGACTTTGTTTTTCATTCAGTTGTATATTCATTATCATCATTTTATGTATTGTGGGGTGAATCCCGTGAGTCTAGTAAAGGAATGTTAGGCCTACGTCTGCTTTTGATACGAGTGTTTAATAGCATGCAAATAAGCCTAAGCGCATACTAAAATGGATATTTGACCACTTTTCGCAGCATAGTTGAATGCTTATATTAGTGATTTATACAGCATATAAAACCGATGTCTAGGTGTAAATAATAAAAAACAATTTAATTAGAAACTGGAAATTAAAATACTCTTGAATTTTCACTTGCTTCGTACAGTGTATGTTGGCCATTTTGTAGGATTTTTCATTTGCACAGGTATTTACTAAATTGTACTCAGGAGTGGAATTCTTCAGTAAACATACAGTAATCTTGATTCACCATAGCCCATCTTTCAGGCTGACAGACGGTAGTGGTAAGTGGTACAGGGTTGAAGCCGACGAGCCTTAAGAGTGATGCCTGAAAAGGAATTCAAGCAATCTCCCCAACTGTTTCCCTAGTTTTAAGAGGGGGAGAATCAGTGTTTATTGAAGCCGAACAAGGCTATTTCCTCACGCTAGATGCACACCATTACGTACGACGTGTACGAGTCATACGCTGCGGCTTGGTTTAGCTTCTTCCACCCCTCTTCTCTTCTATTCTCTGATCATTTGTCAAGTCACCCCATCACATGCCTGAGAGACACTTCCCTGGCATAGCTTTCTGGGTCATGGAAGTCATTTCACGGCGTTCTTGCCCTTAAAGCGGGAAATCTGCTGGATTATTTATATCATGTTAGCAATATGCAGTTCCAAACAGGATCGCTTAAGAACCCCATACGAGATATCTAGATTTTTTCGAGAAACTGCTGGTAGTACGGTATATTGTATGCACAATAAAAATAGTTGTGTAATGTAAATGTACACACATTTCTACAGTAGAAAAAAATTGTATTCAAAAATCCTACTTACTTTCTGAGGACGAATGTAAAAGAACTGTTCTAGAGGCCACCATAGTATTTCCCTATTCTGCCTTTCGGTTTTACTGTAAGTGGAATGGTAACACACGTCACGTGAGGTTTAAAGTAAAGTGTGCAATGGTTATTTTGAATACACTTTTAAGAGAGGAGCACAGATAAAGGATATACAGCGTGACTCAGCCGCCCCTTCCAATGTAGTTTTATGCAACCCACAATATTCATTCCGTCCTGAAAACATCTACCCTGCCGGTATGCTCAGACAACACAACCGGATATCTTGGTACTTACTCCTTCACCATCATAGAATGCCGTAACTGTATACGCGTATTAAACACTGGAATACATGCGTGTACCTTCTAGATCATATGAACCTGACACGCCGGCGAAACACGAAATTGATATTGTGACCGCAGTAAACCTAATACATGCTACAAGCTGCCCGGTGTGCCGTACGGAACTGTACTGTAGTTGGTAAAGGCGTGGCGGAGCGGGCTTGCATGTCAGGTGGGAGGTTGGAGTCCGGGTCAGAGATTACACATTTTGAAATATTTGTTTACTACATACCGCACGCAATGTAAGTTCAATACCCACATTCATGCAAATTGTATGTGAATGAATGTGTTTGTGGCCCTAAGAAGGGTCGATTAGTTAGCAGGCCGGACACATACAGACCGAAAGTAATAGGAACACAACTGCCCAGACAAAGTTTTATAGCAGCAAATGCTCGATGTGATGACCGTTTCGGTTTATATACATTTGGGCCCGGTGTCCAATAGATCGTCTTGCGATTTGAAGCATTCCAGATGTAATTGCTTGGAAGGTATCCGAGATGAGTTGCTGGAGCTGGTCGGGGTTTTCCGGCCCTTGAGTGTAAACGACGTTCCTCAAATATCCCCACAAGAAGAAGTCTAACGGCGTTAAATCCGGTGACCTGGTGGGCCAAGGAACAGAGCCTACTCGTCGTATCCATTTCCAGGGCAGTTCCTCGTTCAGATGGTTACGAACGGGCAAAGTCGAATGTGGTGGCGCTCCATCCTGTTGCAATCACATCGTCAAACGATCGTGCAAGGGCACATCCTCCAGCAGCAGTGAGAGATCCTGACGGAGAAAGTGCAGGGTAGAGTGGGCCCGTCCAATGGCCCATCAGGCGATCCTCCAAGATTCTACACCAAACATTCACTCCCTATCGTACTTGATGGGCCGCCGCATCCAGCGAGGATTATCCGTACTCCAATAGTACATGTTGTGGCGATTGATGTTCTCATTGTTGTGGAAGTGCGATTCGTCCGAGAACCAGATATGCGATACGAATGCTGCATCACTGTCCAGCTTGTGTAGTAGCCACCGACAGAACTCCATTCGAGCTTCGAAATCCCGCTCATGAAGCGCTTGGTGTAGCTCAAGACGGTATGGGTGAAATGTATGTTCATGCAGTATTCGCCAGACGGACGGCTGGCTGGTGTTCACCTGTCGTGCAGTCGCCCTTGTGCTGATGTGTGGATTATTACGAGCTGTCTTCAGACCGGCCTCTTCTGTTTCACTCGATGTAACGGGCCTATCGCGGACTGGTGGCTGGTTGGAAATGACGCCTGTTGTCCTTAAGTGTCTTTCAACACGGCGGAATGTCGTAGCAGCCGGGTGTCACCTGTCGGGATACCGTTCCTGGTACAGACGTAGTGCCTCGCACGCGTTTGTCTTGCTTCCCCATAAATGAGGAGCATGTCAACGTATTCGTCTGTGGAAAATCTGCTGAATGACAGCAGAGATTACAGTACATTCAGGCCCTAACCAGCGGAGTATGCGTAGGGCACAAGAGAATAACAACGTTATTTCATTGTTTGAATGTGGCAAACGTGGACCTGTGTTTACGTAACCAAACATCCTAACGATGCAAAAATATTTGGACGATCCAGGATTCGAACCGCCGTCGATTGCTAACCTAACGCCTAACCACATCCGCTACGCTACGCTGCTGGAAACATGCTGGTAGTACGATGAGGACAAAGTATATACGCCATCCGGTTCGGTGTTTATGCCATTAATTACTCCACTGTTAGCTAGTTTTATGCATTTATTTCCACTTTTCGTTACACCCGGTCACGAGGCACGACACTTTAACATAGTTACATGGTAAAAGGATGTTGCTGCATGATTTCAAGGCGTCATGTTTTGCGAACGGATAATATAACACTTCATTAGGGTTCAGAATAGTGTGCAAAATGTGCACAATGAACAATAGTACAATACAGTACGCCTGCAGGGTAACAGCACCCCTATAACCATGTGAACGTCAGTTGGGCTGCAGCAAACGTTATTGGAAGGGGCTGCTGAATCACACGGTGTATTAGAGAACACATCTGAGGACTTATTACGCACGAAAGGTTTAATCATTAATACAACATTGCTGGATGTTAAAGAAATTGTATTATTTTTGAGATTAGGCAGAGCTTTTAAATTTATCACAACGTGGAGGGCATGTAGACTTCATGATCAAATGTGAAGTGGTATTTCGCGCTAAGAATTATCTTCAAGCTTGGTGTACATCGTCCCATGCTATGGCCTTTCGTAATAAAATATATATTGTCTTTCTCTCTAGTGTACACTTGCGTGTAAATAATCTGGTCGATTGCCGTAGATCGTGTTTTTCGTTTTGGCGTTTAACTAAGTAACATACGACTTCTCCCAACCCTTACTGCCGTAAATCCGGAGAAACAAACATGAACCAGTGAACAATGTTATGTTCGGCGTGGAACGAAGAGCGGATTAGAAATAAGATTCCGTCAACGAAATTTGTTACGAGTGAATAAAGAAGAAGTGGGTAAGCCCAATGTAATATGGTGAGTATAACCTTCCAGTCGTCTTTTGTTAGGACGTGATCATATTGCTTATACAAGACGCCAAAGAAGTTGAGGTTGGAGAAAGCTAGCCTGTTTCCCAATACAAACTTCCCCCTTGAACGTGTGTAATTATGTTATATTCGGATAGTATAGTAATTTGTAGAGAATTTCACCATTTAAACTCGTTCTAAAAATATAGATACGAGTCGTTTTATTCTCAACGTTTAGATAAATCACAGTGCACTAACCAGGCAATAAATCTAAATTTAACTTAACTTATGGCTACTTCACCGTTACAGCAGCCCGACAATGGAATCTCTTACCAGTGGACGTCAGAAGCATGTCCAGCAGCTTAGCTTTTAAACATGCCTGTGTCGAAATACTAGGTAAACATGCATGAATCATCAAATTATGACCTGAAAACACCTACTCCTACCGTCTCTTCATCATCATTTCCCTCTTCCTTTCACAGATATTCTTCTTCTTCCTCTTCTTCTACTTCTTACTAATCCTTCTCTTCACCTCTCAACTGAAGGCGATATTTCGGTGTACTGTAGAAATGTATATATTTTCTAAACTTTTTCTTAAGTAGTTGTTATAACTTAGTACTCATTATTCATAATGACATTCTTAGTACTCATTATTCATAATTAAATCCTTAGTACTCATTATTCATAGTTATATTCTTAGTACTCATTATTCATAGTTATATTCTTAGTACACATTATTCATAATTATATTCTTAGTACTCATTATTCATAGTTATATTCTTAGTACTCATTATTCATAATTATATTCTTAGTACTCATTATTCATAATTATATTCTGCACTTTACGTACGATTTATATTATGTAGATGATATGATCTTATTTTTTAAAGTGTGGTTACTTTTGTTAATGGTATTAATGTTACTATTGTCCATATTATCATATTATTGTCATCAGTAGTTATTATTAAGTGTTCTAGGTTAAGACTGGTTAAGTGTAAGAAAGGGAGTACATCCCTAACTTTGCCAGGATAAATAAAACATATTACTATTACTTACTATTACTATTACTTTTTATATAAATTCATTAAAATAGAGCTCTGAAATATCTTCAATAATACATTTGACCATAGACTGCATAGCTATGTTATTTTGATGAAGCCGAAAGCCGAAAATCTGGGAGAACGTGGCCCAAGGAGTTTAAATGAAAAGAAAAAAGTGTATTTCCGTGCTGAGAGTTTTTCTCTGTATAGATTACGAACGCTTATGCACTTGATTTCCTATATATTTCTTTCTTTCCTAATCTGTTTACCCTCCAGGGTTGGTTTTTCCCTCAGACTAAGCGATTGATCCCACCTCTACCGCCTCAAGGACAGTGTTCTGGAACGTGAGACATTTTGTCCGGGGGATACAATTTGGGAGGAGGACCAGCAACCCGCCCAGGCGGCCTCACTTGCTATGATGAATAGGGGCCTTGTGGTGGATGGTAAGATTGGAAGAGATGGGAAAGGAGTGGGGAATTAAGCAGCCGTGGCCTTAAGTTAGGTACCATCCCGGCATTTGTCTGGAGGAGAAATGGGAAACCACGGAAAACCACTTCGAGGGTGGCTGAGGGGGAAATTGAACCCTCCTCTACTCAGTTGACCTCACGAGACTGAGTGGACCCAGTTCCAGCCTTCGTACCACTTTTTCAAATTTCGTGACAGAGCCGGGAATCGAACCCGGGCCTCTGGGGGTGGCAGCTAATCACTCTAACTACTGCACCACAGAGGCGGACTTCCTTTATATTTGGGTATTTTTATTATCATTACGTATTCAATTTACCTATTCCCTTAACGTTAAAAATAAATACAACCTGAGCTCCATATTCTCCAGATAAATTCTGGATTTCCCTTATCTTACTGAAGAGAATATGCTCGTTTCTTTCAGTAGTGTTTCATAGACCTACTCAAGAATATGGTAACTTTCGGTGATCGGCTGAAGGAATCCAAATAGTTGTCCGAACGATGCTGTCCTTGAATAAGCGTTATCTACTACCAACGGTACTTCAACATTAATTAAATAATACTCGAATTTTATTGAGATATTCCATATATCCAATATATTGGTGGCTTGGTAACATTTGTAGTTACAGTAGGTACTTGCCTGCAGGATCTCATACTGACACAGTCGGGTGGCAACTAACGGTGTTTAAGTGAGAGATCTAAATTTAATTTAGTATTTAAAACGTACCATTGAAGCTAATAAACTACTGTATATAGCGCCCTCTTTCGATATCATGACGTACGAGTTAAGTGGGAGAGAAACTTTGCACTAAAAGCTAACTGCACAAAAAGGGAAACTGTGTTTAATCAACTCCGGAAAAGTTATATATGGGCGTAGGAATACTATTTTGAGTTCACCGAGAGGATAATAAACTACAGTATGTGAACTATTTACAGTTGATTGCTTTCAAGAATGATTAATGCAATGAAATTAGCTAACTTCTTTGCAATAAAGAACCAAGATGGATGGTGAGGGGTGAGAATGTATCTGTTTCATTTTTCCAACTGCCCCTGAATTTACTTTCATAAAGGAAAGAAACGGCAGCGGTTTCTTTATAAAATTCCTGGGTTGTTAATCACTTCATATTTTAGTGAATGCGGTACTTGCAAAAAATCCTTGCCATAGATAAAAAAAACCGAGAAAGATGACTGCATGGTTCGGGCCACATAGCTGTGAGCTTACGTTCGGGAGATGGTGGCTTCGAACCCCGCCGTCGACAGGCCTGAATATGGTCTTCCGTGTTTTGCTGTTTTCACACCAAGCAAATGCTGGGGCTGTATCTTAGTTAAGGACACGACCACTTCCTCAATACATTCAGTCCGTGGATTTGCAAAGAGCTGTTATATTGCACCGCGAAGCAGGCCTGTAGATGTTTAGAATTTAGAGAGATATATCAGTAAATTGTTGGCATGTCGAACTAAACATTATCCGAGAGAAATTCCTGTTTTCCGGCTACTCTATAAACCCACTATAATTAAAGGGACACAACATATAATTAATAATAATAATAATAATAATAATAATAATAATGCCCGTCTCTGTGGTGTAGTGGTTAGCGTGATTAGCTGCCACCCCCGGAGGTCTGGGTTCGATTCCCGGCTCTGCCACGAAATTTGAAAAGTGGTACGAGGGCTGGAACGGGGTCCACTCAGCCTCGGGAGGTCAACTGAGTAGAGGTGGGTTCGATTCCCACCTCAGCCATCCTGGAAGTGGTTTTCCGTGGTTTCCCACTTCTCCTCCAGGCAAATGCCGGGATGGTACCTAACTTAAGGCCACGGCCGCTTCCTTCCCTCTTCCTTGTCTATCCCTTCCAATCTTCTCCATCCCCCGCAAGGCCCCTGTTCAGCATAGCAGGTGAGGCCGCCTGGGCGAGATACTGGTCATTCTCCCCAGTTGTATTCCCGACCAAGAGTCTGAAGCTCCAGGACACTGCACTTGAGGCGGTAGAGGTGGGATCCCTCGCTGAGTCCGAGGGAGAAGCCGAACCTGGAGGGTAAACAGATGATGATGATGATGATGATGATAATAATAATAATAATAATAATAATAATAATAATAATAATAATAATAATAATAATAATAATAATATTCCTCTAGTCGTTATTATTATAGTAGTAAACCCTTGTTGATATAAGACAAATCATTGTCTGAAACTGCTTTGCCCGATAAAACTACAGCCACCACCTTTTTATAATAACTCATATTGACATATTTCACAAAGAATCGCTTCGAATCAAGCCTCTGAGAATGTGCTATACAATGGAGATGTTTATTCAAGCTGTAAGTTTTATTAGAGCTAATATCTTAAACCACAGGCCTTTTGAAGAATGTCATAAATCTCCTTGCAGTGAACAGTGACATTCCATGTTCTGCTGAGGTACGATGTTACGTTGAGTGAAAGAACAATAAATTTCCTTTTCAAACTCATAAAACCTAGTTGAATTTGAGAATACAGGGTGACCCACCTAAGTTCATCACCTCATTTATATCTTCTCTCTAGCTGAAGATAGCCATTATCGGTTTTCGCCTAGCTGAATAAAGTAAGTCCGCCTCTGTGGTGTAGTGGTTAGCGTGATTAGCTGCCACCCCCGGAGGCCCGGGTTCGATTCCCGGCTCTGCCACGAAATTTGAAAAGTGGTACGAGGGCTGGAACGGGGTCCACTCAGTCTCGGGAGGTCAACTGAGTAGAGGTGGGTTCGATTCCCACCTCAGCCGTCCTCGAAGTGGTTTTCCGTGGTTTCCCACTTCTCCTTCAGGCGAATGCCGGGATGGTACCTAACTTAAGGCCACGGCCGCTTCCTTCTCTCTTCCTTGCCTATCCCTTCCAATCTTCCCATCCCTCCACGAGGCCCCTGTTCAGCATAGCAGGTGAGGCCGCCTGGGCGAGGTACTGGTCATTCTCCCCAGTTTTATCCCCCGACCAAGAGTCTGAAGCTCCAGGACACTGCCCTTGAGGCGGTAGAGGTGGGATCCCTCGCTAAGTCCGAGGGAAAAGCCGAACCTGGAGGGTAAACAGATGACGATGATGATGATGAATAAAGTAAGTGGCACAAGCAGGAACCTAAGATATCGTTAATTCAAAATGTTATTACGTTTTTTTTCATATTTTATAGTAATTCAGTTGTTTAATGACAGAATAAGAATTATAAGAATTATTAATGAGAAATATCTGACTATTAAGTGCCAATCGATAATGGAGATTACTGTCAAAAATCAAGAAAGTACAGAAATTTCTTGAGTTATATATTTACCATCCAGAATAATAGTGGAATAGGCTAATTAGCCAAAGAGTCTCTAGAGTGATCGCCAGTGTCTGGGAAGACCAGATATCACACTTGAAAAAGAAATAAGAAAAAAGAAAAATAAGAATTATGATTGGCGGGAAACTGTAAATAAAAATATAAACAGCTTATAGAATAGATCTAAAGCAATTCATGTAGAGTGTGAAAACAGGTATGCACTTTATTTTGCTAGTTGCTTTACGTCGCACCGATACACATAGGTCTTATGGCGACGATCGGATAGGAAAGGTCTAGGAGTGGAGGGAAGCGGCCGTGGCCTTAAATAAGGCACAGCCCTACATTTGCTTGGTGTGAAAATAGGAAACCACGGAAAACTAATTTAAGGTCTGCCGATAGTGGGGTTCGAACCCACAATCTCGCGGATGAAAAATTACAGTTGCGCGCCCCTAACCACACGGCCAGCACGCCCGTTGGTATGCACATTTAAAGGTGGTAAAGACTCACTATATTATAACACAAATACGGAGGTTAAGAAGGAGGTACAGGTTAGAAAGAAATAGTTAAGAATCCGTAAGGAGAGACTGAAGGAACTTAAATTTAGCAACAACAACAAAAATGTCGACCAACGATATCGTGATAGAAAACATAATTGGCAATCATACGAATTTTTCAAGTTCCGGGAAGGACATTTCAAGGATCAGTAATGTCAGGACCAATCTTGCCAGATGCAGTGAAATTTCCCTACTTGTAGGTACTTTTACACCCAATTTTTACGTAGGAAATGTTCATGGAGAATTCTCCTAATCGTAAGTACTTTTTATGTCATCATCATCATCTGTTTACCCTTCAGGTTCGGTTTTTCCCTCGGACGTAGCGAGGGATCCCACCTCTGCCGCCTCAAGGGCAGTGTCCTGGAGCTTCAGACTCTGGGTCGGGGGATACAACTGGGGAGTATGACCAGTACCTCGCCCAGGCGGCCTCACCTGCTATGCTGAACAGGGGCCTTGTGGAGGGATGGGAAGATTGGAAGGGATAGGCAAGGAAGGGGGAAGGAAGCGGCCGTGGCCTTAAGTTAGGCACCATCCCGGCATTCGCTTGGAGGAGAATTTGGAAACCACGGAAAACCACTTCCAGGATGGATGAGGTGGGAATCGAACCCACCTCTACTCAGTTGACCTCACGAGGCTGAGTGGACCCCGTTCCAGCCCTCGTACCACTTTTCAAATTTCGTGGCAGAGCCGGGAATCGAACCCGGGCCTCCGGGGGTGGCAGCTAATTACGCTAACCACTACACCACAGAGGCGGACAAGTACTTTTTATGTACTAATTAAAATGTATACCGGGTGAGTCAGCAGCGCTTGACGTTTTATGCTGTTAGGCATCCCACCGAACGTCACTGGTGTTATGGTTTATTCTCCTTTGCCGTACGCCAAGCAACAATCGCCTTTAAACACTCACTGCAACATTACTTTTGCAAACAACATGTTCTGTATACGACAGGCATTTACACAATGCATCAAACTGTAATACGGTTATGTAGAAGGTGCATGCCAGTTATGAGCTTTCAGTAGGATCGGAAATGGACCCTAAAAGCGATGGCATACTGATAGAAAACGTATCTGCATTGGTGAAGCGGAACTACTGTAGTAGTCCATCTAGTACGATTTCTGCAAACCCACTAGGTGGAGTCGTCGTGGTGTCATAGGTTAAGTGCGGTGCTGTTAATACAGCTCCGTTTGGTAGTTGGGTTCGAATCCCACTTGAGACCATAATTTTGTTTGCATGTTGTACTTCGAGAATCATCCACAGACCCAATGTATTTGAATGCCCTCACATCGTGGGTCATTTAATTATTTTATTGATTTATTTATTTATTTTGGCACTGTTCTAGGCCACTACCACTGCTTATGTGGATGTTTTATAAGCAGAGCTGGACGAGGATAGAATGGATAGGGTTTTGAATCCACTTGACTGAGCAGCAGCCTCTTAGCGCAGTAAGTGTTCGAATAGATGGACTTCTGCAGTAATGCACGTTTCAGTATGCTGGTGAACTGCCATTCGGGCTCTTTGTAGCATTGTAGGTGTTACGGATGCACAGGCTTCCGGAATGAGGTTTCTAGGGCTTTCAGGATTTTCCGGGTGCTGAGCATAAACTACATCCTTCAAATTGTCCCAAAGGAAGAAGTCCAGTGGCGTCAAATCGGGCGATCTAGCAGGTGACAGGTCCTCCCCTTCCTATCCATCGACTGGGATGTGTAACATTCAGGTAGTTGCGAACATCTGCTGATATGTGAGGGAGGGGGAGCTCCGTCGTGTTGATATCATATGGTTACACACTCATCCAGGGGTACATCCTCTAGCAGCAATGGTAGTTGTTCTTGAAGAAACTGTAGGTACCGGGCTCCTGTCAAATGATCCTCGAAGAAATGTGGTCCAATTAGGTGATCACCCAGTATACCACACCAGATATTTACACCCCATCGTGCCTGAAATGCTGCCTGCATTACCCAGTGGGGATTTTCAACATCCCGGTAGTGCATATTATTACGATTCACAGAGCCATTATTATGAAATCGTGCATCGTCCGAAAATAAAATGTGAGGTACAAACGCTGGATCATTTGCCACTTGCGTCAGTATTCACGCACAGAAATCAGCACGAGTTTCGAAATCTCGTCCGAGGAGATCATGATGTAGTTGCAGCTGATAGGGCGAAAAGAACTGGAATAGAATACCCTTACAACAGACGACTGGCTGATGTTGGCCTCTTGCACTATTGCCCGGGTACTCGTGTGAGGATTTTCCCGGAAAGTGTCCAAAACCATATCAACAGTTTCACCAGACTTAACTGGTGCCTCTCCAACAGAACCTGTTCGGGAAATTGACGATGTTATACGCAAACATCACTCCGACCTCCTAAACGTATTTGCGTTTGGTTGTTGTCTGTGTAGAAATATTTCCTGGTACAGGCGCTGTGGTTCCTATGCGTTCTGTCTTGCTTCACCGTAGATGAAGAGCATATCAACATACTCATCTGTTGAATACATAGCGAAGAAATAAATCGGAATGCTAGGCTACACCAAGTGTCAGGCCACTACACATTCAACAAGCATGCTATTGGCCGATTGGGGCACGAATGGCCCTTTATTTGATCCTCAAAGTTTAAAATGTGAATAGAAATATTTACCGCTCATGTGATTTGAACCCACCTACCAATGCAACATACGTCAACACGTCTGTGGTTTGTCCACTACATCACGGTGACTGTTGCCTCCAGTTATCAGAAAGCTTACTTGGTGTAAAACTACGTCCCGTTTCACAAACTCACACACGTTTTCTATCAGTATGCCATCGCTGTTAGCAATAATTTCATGACCAAGCGGAAGCTTATAATTGGCACGTACATTTTACATAACCGTTTGACAGTTTGATGTGTTGTGTGAATACCTGTCGCATACATGTTTTTGCAAAAGTCGTACAGTGATGACGCAGTATGTGCTTTAAAGGCGACTATAGTTTGGTATACGGCAAAGGAAAATCGACCATCACCCCACTGACGTTCGTTGGGATCCCTAAAAGCAGAAACGTCAGGCGCGGCTTACTGACCCGTACATGTGTTCCTTATTTAACAACTATACTTCTGTTTAATATTGCACGGTTTTATTTTGATCCAAAGCCATTCAATGATTTGAAAGTCAACACGTTAAGAACAGCATGATGTAACGGGTGAACCCCCGGATACTTATTTCATCAGAGCTTTGCATTGCCTTTTCATACTTCAGTTTTACTTTCGATGGTCTCATGAAGCTTCAAAATATCTGACCGATAGCTATCTCTCCTTACGATTAACTTTACCTATGCAACGTACATGGCTAGATAACCCCTCCCTACAGTAATTGACCCGGATGTGGAATTGCAGCTCCATAAATATGAGTATGTTGTAGGAGACGACGCAAACGTATTGCCATATATGGTCATATCTTGCGAAGTCACATGACTTAGTTTATTAGAGCAACAGTAGGTGGAGTATAGGCTACCTTTCGCTCTTAGCAATACCATCGTTAGTCTCATAGTCTCAGTCAAGTTTCTCGGTGGTGCGCTGTGCATTTGCCCCAGTTCGGTATTTATTTAATTTGTGTCATTTGGTTATTAACTCTCTTATTACTGTGTAGCGCAGAATTCTAAACATGTTATCTTAGGATGGGGAACGGGGAACGGGAATTGAGCTACCATCCAACCCAGAAATTAGTGAAAACTGAAAAAGTTGAGCAAACAAACTTTTTCAGAAAAGTACATTCTAGAAACTGAATTTATTGACTGGTTATCTTCTCATGAAAGTGACAAGTATAAAGAGAAATTTAAGTGTTATGATACAGTTTTAAATGCTGGCAGAAGGTGAGGAATGAGGCTATGCTGAAAGTTATGACACAATTGACTAACATTTTTGTATCTGTGAAGTCTGGTGAAATAGCAACATCAGAAATTCGATTGACTCTCTTTACAGTAGAGCACAATTTCAGTTTTAAATAAATGGAACCTATTATGAAATTATCGCAAACGACTTTCTCTGATTCAAAAATTGTTTCAGATATAAAGGTGCAAATAACAAAGATTACAATGTGGTAAAAATGTTGTCAGTAGATGTGTGCAGAATGAAATGAGTAAATGAGAGCACTGATGTGGCAGGTGACAACAATATATGCACTTTGGTTTGATACATCAGTGATTGTGAAATTTTTGTATCGTTGTTTAGCATGATTAAAATAGGTCCAGATATTGCGAATGCTGAGGATCCTTTTAAAAGTCTTGAAAAAAGCTTAAATGAGCAGATCCTTTCAGTAGACAAACTTTTGGATACTGCAGTGACAAGGCAAGGGTGATGATTGGTAGATATCAATCTCTTCCAGCCAATATTTTGAAAAGGATCCCCGAAACCTTAATTTTGTCCTGTATTTGTCATACATCACATTTAATTGCAAGTATTGCTTGTGATGAAATGCCAAAAAATGTGGAGGCTCTTCATTTATTTTGTGCGTACTTTTTAAGGAGTACAAAGAGACAACCAATACTAGAGGAACTGAAGGAAGACATGAAGGTAATTTTAAAAAAAATGCTTTGCCCTAATAGAACAAGATGGCTAACTCTAATTATGTTAACAGAATTTTAAAATATTGGCCTTTTTATGGAACTTGTTTTCAAAAGCAGTGATAGAAGATAGGAACCCAGTTACAGAAAAAAAAAAAGATCATTTATTCACAAAGGCACATTTGCAATTCTTGAAGTTTTGCTGCCATTGTTCAACGCTTTGAATGTTATGTTCCAGTCTGACAGAGTGCTTATAACTGTATTGGGAACAGAGTGTGAAAGGTCTATGTGGCTAATTGGCAGTCACTTTTTGAAGCCTTCTGAAATTCAGAGTGGAAAAATCTTGATGTGTGACCCCAAACTTCCTTCTAATTTGTTGCCCGTAGAAGAAGTAATACTTGGCACAGAAATGGAAAACATTCTTGGAGAAATTCAGACAATATGAAGTACAATACAGCTGACATTTTATATTTAGACGACGTTGTTTAAGATTCCACCAAGTAGCATTTCGGGAAGCTCTCGACCGATTTGCGAATCAAGATCATGGGATAAATCCTGAATTCAGATCCTTTAAACCTTCAATAGCTTTGAACGGTAGCTCAGATGCACCAAGAATTCTTCCGAAAGTTTTATTAATAGATTTAAAAATAGATTCAATGAAATAAATTGCTAGGTGATACGGAAATTTTTATCAATTGCTTGTCAGAGATGGAGCCTCCGAGGCTGAGACGGCAGTGCGCTGAGCTCTCACCGTTCGGTTCTGTGGTTCAAATCCCGATCACTCCAAGTGAAGTATGTACTGGACAAAGCGGAGGTGAGACAGATTTTCCTCCGGGTACTCCGCTTTCCCCTGTCATTTTTAATTCCAGAAATACTCTCCAGTATCTTTTAATTTCATCTGTCAGCCATTGATCATTGCCCGAGAGGAGTGCGGCAGACTACGACAGCCGGCACAATTCCTATCCTCGCTGCTAGATCGGAGCTTCGTTCATTCCATTCCTAACCCGATCACATGACTAGAAACAGGCTGTGGATTTTCATTTTTCAATTTTCAGAGAGAGATGTTAGAAATGTTGAAGTTATCTGGTGTAAAATTTTGGGAGAAAGTGACACAGTGCAAGAATTATAATGACCTCAGTCAGTTTGTAAAGATAAGTATTCTAGCCAGCATTGTACTTTACCACATTCCAACGGTGCAGTTTAAATACTAGTTTCAATGGTGTCAGACGTCAGGGCAAAGAAGCGAAATAGAATTTTCAAAGACACAATGAAGGCGTTAGTTCGGGTTGAAGTGGGCGTGTTCAACATCATCGGAAGCCACAGTGTCTTCATCATACGTGGATATAAGCAGTGATGATGGCGACTAGATACTTTCATATTGGTGAGTTTTTGAAATATTATTGCATCTGTACGTATTCATTGCTTCTTAACAATATATTTTCATATTTATTACACTCTTCACTTATAATTATGCCCCCAAAACCGGAATGTAGGGAGTTTAATTTGGGTTGTAGGGAGATGTAGGGGAAATGTAGGTAGTTTTAAGTTGAATTGTAGGCACTTCCTATCTCTGACATCTGGAAACAATGGTGACTAATACTGGCAAAGTAAAGAAATTCATCTGTGATAATAAAGACACTTACAAAAAGATACAAAAATGGAATGCAAGAAAAGCAGCTTGGATTAATAAGATTTCTTGTGGATATAGTAAAGACAGTGGGTTAGTATACAGCGCCGTATCTGAAATAATTACTTCGTTACTGTTTGCAAGGTCGATCTATACCAAATGAATGGAGATTTACTACATTAGCCCCAGTGTACAAAGTAAAGGGCAATAAATAAAAACTGGATGGTTACTGGTCAGTTAGCTTAATATTTATTGCTTGTATGGGAAAACATTCTTTCTGATTATGATATTATTAGATACGTTTGTGAAATAACTAACTGGTTTGATAGAAGTCAGTTCGGATTACGAAAGGTTATTCCAGTGTAGCTCAGCTAGTAGGATTCTAGCAAGATTTTACTTTCAAGAGGTCAAATTGACTGTATGGCTACTGTCCTTTTGATAGGGTAGTTCATGGGAGACAGAAAATTAGAATTAGGTAAAGCATTTTATGATTGTATAACGATTAAGAGTGGGGTCCCGCAAGGCAGTAGTTTTGGATTTCCATATTTTCCTTGGTATGTAAAAGATATGATTAACGAACTAGAATCACGGATAAAGCGTTTTTCGGATGATGCTCATTCTGCAGAGAGTAGTAAATAAGTGGGCGACTGCAAGATGATCTCGACAAAGTAGTGAGATGAACAATAGACACTGGTATGTTGGTAAACGGGATGGAAAATCAGGTTTTTAAGTTTCACAAAGAGGAAAAGTCCTGTCAATATTAATTGCAATGTTGATGGGGTGGAAGTATCTTACGGAGATCTGTAAGGACTTATGTGTTAACATAAGGAAGGACCTTAGTTGGGATAATCACATTAATGAGGTTGTAAATAAAAGTTACAAAACCATTTATATATTTTAAGGGTATTTAGGGGTTGTAGTAAGGATGTAAAGGAGGCGGTGTATAATTCTGTGATAAGATCCTAGTAAGAGTACGGGTTCCAATGTATCGGATCCATACCAGGATTAATTGATACGAGAACTAGAAAAGATCCAAAGGAAAGCAGCACGATTTCTTGTGGGCGACTTTCAACAAAAGAATAGCGTTTCCGAAGATATTGCACACTTTGTGCTTGGAAGACTTGAGAGCAAGCATACGAGCTGCTCGACGAAGTGGTTGTTTCCTAGCTGTCTGTGAACAAGCTTGAGTGAAGCTTCTGAAGGCAGGAAAGGTCATGATATTAAGATAAAATTAGAAATCAAGTTGAAAAATTGGGCCAAAAATTCATTTATAAGAAGAGGAACTATGGATTGGAATAACGTATCAAGGAATTTCTTCTACACATTTCCAAGCTTTTGAAATCATTTAAGGAAAGGTAACCACCGGGCTACAGCTATAAATGCAGATCAGCGACGATTGATTGAAGGGCGAAGGATATCTCTCTCGCTTGCATTGCTCCGTTGGTCGGATACAATTTCGATCGGATGCAGTCCGGAATTCTGGATGGCCATATCATTCGTTGCTCTTCCAGGAATCTCCAAACGATTTTGGCATCATGCGTTCTTGCATGAATATTGCGTTTTCTTCAAGTTCCCACACTTGAGCGATCACATGTAGTATTAAGATCATGATATTATAAGGCAATCGTTCAAACAATTATTTTATATTTTGTGAGATACTGTTTTGTATAATATGTTTTAATTCTTTAATATTATCACTAACATTGTACAGGATACCCTCCTCTCCTGGAAGATGATCTGAAGGTATAATATGGCGCCATCATCAGAGAGCACTTCATTCTCTAAACAATCTGTCCTCTCATGAGTGTGAGTGGACCGGGCGAGTTGGCCGTGCGCGTAGAGGCGCACGGCTGTGAGCTTGCATCCGGGAGATAGTAGGTTCGAATCCCACTATCGGCAGCCCTGAAAATGGTTTTCCGTGGTTTCCCATTTTCACACCAGGCAAATGCTGGGGCTATACCTTAATTAAGGCCACGGCCGCTTCCTTCCAACTCCTAGGCCTTTCCTATCCCATCGTCGCCATAAGACCTATCTGTGTCGGTGCGACGTAAAAGCCCGTAGCAAAAAAAACAAGCAGCTCTTATGAGTGTCGTGTGAGCGCTCTGCTGCGATAGTGAAATCGCAGGATGAGATCTATTCGAAATTCTAATGAATAGAACTCTTTGTTGGAATAGTTAAGATATAGCCAGATATTTGAACAAATGTATGTTCCATATTGAAATAGTATTCATCCTCTCTAGTGTAGTGGTTAGTGTGATTAGCTGCCACCTCCGAACGCCCGGGTTCGATTCCCCGCTCTGCCACGAAGGTTCTCCGAGGGCAAGGACGGGGTACACTGAGCCTCGTGAGGTCAACTGAGTAAATGGGATTCCATTCTCACATTAGCCATCCTCGAAGTGGCTTTCCACGGTTTCCTACTCCTCCCTCAGGAAAATGTCAGGATGATACCTAACATAAGGCCACGGTCCTTCCTTCTCTCTTCCTTGTCTAGCCCTTTCGATCTTCCCATCCCCCACAAGCACAAGCCCCTGTTCAACATAGCAGGTGAGGCTGACTGGACGAGGTACTGGTCATCCTCTCAATTTGTCCCCCCACGACCCAAATTCTCACGCTCCAGGATACCGTACCGCCTCTTGTAGGATCCCTCGATGAGTCCGAGAAAAAAAACCTTGGAGGGTAAACGGATTATGAAGGAAAGATGAAGATTAAAACAGTAGTAGGCCTAATAGAAAATTTACGTGTAGGTTACGGATAGAATTAATGTATACGGACTAGTGACCGTATTCCATGAAAAGTAATTTTATCAGTGTCATCGGTAGCCTCCGTGGCTCAGGATGCAGCGCACCGGCCTCTCACCGCAGGGTTCCGTGGTTCAAATCCCGGTCACTCCATGTGAGATTTGTGCTGGACAAAGCGGAGGCGGGACAGGTTCTTCTCCGGGTACTCCGGTTTTCCCTGTCATCCTTCATTCCAGCAACACTCTCCATTACCATTTAATTTCATCTGTCATTCATAAATCATTGCCCCAGAGGAGTGCGACAGGCTTCGGCAGCCGGCACAGTTCATATCCTCGCCGCTAGATGGGGGCTTCATTCATTCCATTGTTGACCCGGTCGAATGACTGGAAACAGGCTGTGTATTTTCATTTTCATCAGTGTCATCGGTCCTAACATATCCAGTAGCTCCAAAGGAAATTTGTTGGATTCACTGAATATTTATGGTAGATGAATCGATGAAAAGAAAATTGAGGGAAAGAGAAACGTGGTTCAGTCTCACTTTAAAAACAAATAATTTAATTGCAATGAGAAATACGCAATAGAATAGGAGCTAAGATCAACGCTTTCAAGATAATATTATGTACTAGCTGTATGGACATTGAATAAGATGAGATTTATCACTTTGTCTAATGTATTTTCTAACACCGTAAAAGACGTGTCACACGATACTGGGTAATAGAAGAATGGGTTCCAGATGTAAAAACCAAAACCTGAATTGGCACTGCAAGAAGTGTGTTGCACTCAAAAGCGATCTCCGATTCAATATTTATTCCCGTGTCGTGAAGTGTTATGCATCACCGATGCTGCTGTAGCATGTCGAAGGATGGACACTAACGGCTTTATCAAAGGACCGACTGCAGGCATTCAAGTGATTATGTAGTGCTTGCGCCTCGAAATACCGTTATGTGACAATGTTGAGGGGAGAAGTACTGGCCGACAGCACATATATCACTTGAAATGAAAAGCCGTTGATATAGTTCATGCAATACTGAACCTTAGATCAGAGAACCTTTCTGGTGAGTGTTTTTGCTGGAATATTATAACATAGCGGTTTTCCAAAATCGCAGGAAAACGTATTTCGGCAACATGTTCCGAAGTAAATAAGAAAAATATTCATAGATGGGAAACTTGGACGTGAGCAGAGATGATTATTCTGAGCGCGGAATCTCCAACAGTGATTTGACATCCGCGATACGGCTACTCCGATACGAGAAACACACACAAAAAAGGAAGAATGGACTCCGTGATGGTCGCCAACCTTCATTGAGAAGATGGCACGAGGAGAAGAAGAAAAGAAGAAGAAGAAGACATATTCAGCATCCACTTACTTTTCGCGCAAGGAATTTCACAATTATTGTTGATAAGATTGTTATTATTATTATTATTATTATTATTATTATTATTATTATTATTATTATTATTATTATTATTAGCTTTACGACGAACCTATACAGATAGGTCTTATGGCGACAATGGGTTAGGAAAGGGCTAGGAGTGGGGAGAAAGCGACCGTGACATTAACAGGGCTGCCGACAGTTGGGTTCAAACCCACTAACTCCCAAATGCAAGGTCACAGCTGTGCGCCCCTAACTGCACGGCCAACTTGCTCGGTATTATTATTATTATTATTATTATTATTATTATTATTATTATTATTATTATTATTATTATTATTATTATTATTATTATTACATTGTAGGCCAATACGACCACAGTAGGCAGAACTTTCAAGAAGAATCATGACAAAAAATGCCCACAAGGCCTATATTATGTACCGTACTTCAGTCCCACGTAAAGTTTAGTCTTCAAGTACAGATTTGAAATGTGCATTGCAGTAGACCATGGTATGTAATACACTGTAAAGAACGTATTGTCAACAACATATTTAAAGTTATGTTTACAGACTGAAACAAACTGCAGAGTGAGACCAATTTAGGCTATGTCATGACAGACAGCAATAAAAGGTAAATACATACATATCATAAATTGAGTTCTCGATATGCCACAAATTAATTCTGCTACATTAAGTTGAACTCTGGAAATTCTGATTTACTGGGTTAAGTACAAATGATGACTGAGCTGTGTTTATCTCCGACATGTATATTTAAGGGAGGGCAGTGTCCTTCACATTTTCGACCGTCTTTCACACTAAAAAATAAAATATGTAATATTTATAAAACTGTACACATTATGAAAATAAATCGCAGCTGTTTATCATTTTACCTAGTAAATCCGATTATTCGTGACATTACACGCTGCAGGTCAAGAGAATGATAAATTGCTTGAAGCACTTTGGAATTGTAATCTGCTTCTTTTATCGTTCTAAGGTCCTGCTCGTGTATTCATCTCTCAATGGCTTGAGTGTAAGTGGTTAATCACATTCAAAGTGATAGTAAAATTTTCAAACTTTTCCACTAAAAGGATGAAAGTCCCCATTTGCAATTTATTAACCCCCTCAGTCTTGCTTCAGTTTAAGGAGAGACACAGCTTTTGTTAGATGAAACTGAGTAACATCCAAATTTGTGCAACTACGTAACTACAAATGCTACTAAAACGAAATTTAGCGTGTGCAAAACAGTGTAGACTTATACATTGCAACTCATGAAGTAATGCTCAGGTTTTTGAAAACCTTGTAAATCACGCGTGATTATAAATCAAATTTTCATATTAATCTTTTGGAGCTAAATTGGGTTTTTGCTGTAAATAGTGCAATATGTTGCATTTTCATTATTTTTATGCTGAAACGGTTTAAATAGTTTATCAGCACTTAGAATATCTGAAATATTCCTTTGTAGTTATATTTTTCATTCCTAATATTCCTACCTTTTGCTCCACTATATAGGTCTACATAATCTTTTATTTAAGAAATTGACCCTCAACGGCCTCAGCAATCGTTGCTAGATAGCTTTCCTTGAGGATAAACCTCTTCCACCACTCGGCCATCATCCCCGGTATGGTACCTTTTACACTCTCTAACAATCCGTTAACGGTGGTGGCGGTGGTCATTGTTTTAAGAGGAAGTACAACTATGCATCCATCTTCTACAACGGTGACGGAGTTTACATGATATTTTTCCATGATGTAATTGGATACTGGAATGGAGATTGCCTGCTTATTGGCATCTGGGACATGGCTACACCGTTACGAGAAACACGAACAAGGAAGAACAAACTCCATGATGGTCGCCAAAGAAGACATATTCAGCATCCATTTACTTGACATTTGTGCGGCTTATTTGCCCGTTTCTAGACGTACTCTTGTATCCAATATTACAGAACAATCTCTCTGTTTATCGATGGCTAGAATATCTACTCTTCTCGTGCTACCATTTTCAGCTAAGCAGTTCACTTTTTCATTTTTCTCTAACTCCCGATGATAAACGTCACACACGCCGCCAGAGGTGAGTCTCATATTTACTCAACATTTTTAGGACAGGACCTCATCCTTTTTCAAAAGTTTTGTAAATTTCCCATTTTCTCTATCTGCTTCAGGTCCCACTTTGAACTGAGAACACCTTCTAGAACCCTGGGGAAAATACGGTGTCCGCCTCATTTTCACATAAAATATAATAATTAAAAATCCACAGTAAACCAACTCCAAACATAGCTTTGTTAAGGTTTTTTCTTTAGTTAGAGAAGACCTGCATTTTACTATGAAAAACGGAGCTTGAAGATTTTTCACGTTCTTTCCAGATTTAAAAATTGCTACGTCATTTTAAAATATGTTAAGTTTCTTTTTTTTTTTTTTTTTTTTTTTTACTGAAGCTCCTAACATTTGTACCCTACATCTGAAGACTCAGTGAACTTTAATCAAGAGGACTTTCGCTTCGTATAAGACCTTACTCATTCAAAAAGAAAACGGTGCTATATTTCCAGAAAAAAACTTTTTAGCTAGTGTTATAAACTATTGTTCCTGGCTCATGTTTTTAATCATGTCAATTTCTACCAATTATCCATAGGATTTGTTTACATATTTATTACGCATTGTTTTTGTAACCTTAAGTTGTTATTGTCTGTTTTCAAGTTTATGGCTGAAGATGACGCATGCACGCATCGAAACCGTTCTTATTATTAATAAAATGTTATAATTTATTTTATAACATTTTGTTGTATTGAATAGGTGGACCTCACTTTTTCGTTTCCATTATATATACTTTCAATCCGTCATCTCGAAAGGCTTTTGCAAGATTGCCGCGAATAGTGTGACGGCGAGTATTTCTAAGCAATGACCCGAATGGACAGTAGCTGAGAACATGTTCCGAAATTTCAATCTCACCACAGGCACGCCTGCAATGGTTATTCCTCTGGCTTCTACCATACAAGCTTCTTTCTGGAGCCACGTCTGTCATCATTTTGATGCCTTCAATCCACTCTGATGTTGAAAGGCCTACCTTTCTTGCGAACCACTTATTTCCTTGAGGGTGCTGTGTGAGGAGGGCAATCAAAAGTTAAATTATTTCTGTAAGAAAGGACCCTAGAGCATGTTGTTCATATAAATAAAATACACTATAATGAAACATTTAACCCAAATATCTCAATAGATGTATGACAGACAGGGACGTAGCAAGTGACATACACGGATATTCACAAAACATATCCGTCGAGCAGGTGGCTGTGTGGTTTGTGCCACGTAGCTGTTAGCATGAATTCGGAAGATAGTGGATTCGAACCCCACTGTCGCCACTAAATATGGTGTTTCGTGGTTTCCTATTTTTGCACCAGGCAAATTCTGGGGATGTATCTCAATTTCTGACCACGGTCGCTTCCTTATCATCACTAGCGCTTTCCTAGCCCGTCGTCGCCATAAGACCTATCCGTGTCGGTGCGACGTAAAGCAAATTGAAATTCACAAACATATTAGGCCTATTTGAAGTAGTGGAAATAATTAGCTTATTCCGCCAGATTAGAGAGGAAACTATATTGTATAAAGTAAATATAAACAGAAAATTGCAAAGTTGAACCATTCTAGGTTATACGTCGCACCGACACAGATAGGTCTTATGGCGACGATGGGATAAGGAAGAGCTAGGAGTGGGAAGGCAACGGCCGTTAACTTAGCTAAGGAACAGCCCCAGCATTTGCCTGGTGTGAAAATGGGTAAACACAGGGAGCGATCTTCAAGCATGCCGACAGTGGGCATTCATATTCCTCTTGCGTTCATTGGAAAATATCTTTCATATCGTACTTCGACCAGAACAGAAAATAAAGAACGAAGCGAGTCTTCATCAGAGAATATGTGATTACGCACACACTGAACGTGAAAAGGAGAGTACAGTAAATATGACTGAAGAAGAAAAAATAAAAGATGTGGCCCTCAAAAAAGACACAGTTTCCCTGTTTACCTGGATCTTCTTCTCCTTCTTCTTAACGTGATTATCCAGCACACAGAAACGTTGGTGGTCACTGTGGTGAAATATCTCCAGTCTTGTGGCAGATGTTGGGCTGTGTTGATCGTGATGTCGTCCAGGCAGGTTTCTCTCACGGGCGACAAAACGCTTCCTCCCGCTCGTATATGCGCAGAGCAATTCATTTTGCGCTGCTTAATAGATAAAACTTTCATCGCATGCTTTTGCACTTTTAAGTTCGTCGGTGTTTCACATCCTTTGTGTCCACGGTATACGAAGGTAGATTTTATTTCAATAGCTTCCGGTCACCTGGATATGCAGTTGAAACTGGAAAAGGATATCGTGTTGAGATTTCTTATTAGTTATAATGATTATCGTTACTATTTTCCATGGTCTAAATGTCTTTGCTTCAACAAGGTACAGATATCGTGCAGGTGGTAATAGGATAGCACAGGGATGACACCTTTCTTTGCGACTTTCTTGGGTGAACATCACTGAAAAAGTTGACTGGCGCATCTCTCATCATTCATAAAGGAAAAACCACAACGACGAACTAGAGGGTGCTCTGGCAGAAGTTTTGTAATCCTTCCTTGTCCTTACCAAGTTCTTTCTTTCAACCCCCTAAAGTAGCTCACAACACAAAGATTTTCGAATATCTGTCTGTTATGTCTTCAGCTCAGAGGTTGATTGTATCCACATAAGGAGCCGCCAAAGTTTATGTGGTTATAGGGAAACCGCCAATACCGACGCCGGCAGAAAAATGAGGCATAAAAAGCACGGTGATGACGGAGGTACTTTACCATTGCTTTCCTCAATGAGACATAAATTGCTTATTGCAACGTGATTAGCACTTTTTATGGCACTCAGACTCACTAAACGTGCAATGAATGCTATTTCTCCGCACCACATATACCTCAACTTCTTCCAAACTGTCACAGAAATAAGTAGGGCTGAGACTTCGACGGAAGCTACATTTAGCTATGGCCTGTACCAAAAGACAGATTCAAAAACATTCCACCAATAAACAAATACCAGCAGGTTGTATCAAAGTATCCGGACACTCCTATGTAATGCGGAATTGAACCCTAGATGTCGCGAGAGGTGGATCTGCCAGTATAAAAGGCGGGGAGTTAGTAGAGAAGCAGTAACACCAGAATGGGTAGGTAAAGAGAGTTCAGTGACTTCGAACTTGTACTATTCATTGGATGTCACCTGAGTAACAAATCCATCAGGTACATATCAACCCTTGTGAAACTTCCCAGTTCGACTGTTGGTTATGTGATTTGGACGTGGAAACGCGAAGGAACAAACGCAGCTAAACCAAGACCAGCAGACCTCATTTAATGACTGACAGGGACCGTCGAGCTTTGACGGTGGTGTTTGTAAACAATCCCATAAATTATCGGATGGAATCGCTCGTGAGGTTCGACGTGTACCAGCAGTCCCGCCAGCACAATGACTGTGCGTCGGGAGTTAAAAATAATGGGTTACAATGGGGGAGCTCCTGCTCATTAGCCAAACATTTCTGTAGTCAATGCTAAACGACGCTTGTGGTGGTATAAAGAGCGACGCCACTGAACTGTGGATGACTGGAAACGAATGATTTGGAGTGATGAATATATCCTGTTGCAATTCGATGGAAGGGTTTGAGTTTGGCGAATGCTTGGGAAACTTTTGCTGCAATCATGTCTAGCGCCAAGAGTGAGGTACAGAGGAGGTGGTGCTATGGAAGGGGGGTGTGGTCGTGGTTAGGATGTGTTTCTCTTATTGAGATTAACGAAACTCTAAATACGGAAGGATATGAATACATTTTAAACCATTGTGTACAGCGTACAGTAGAGGACCAGTTCGGGGACGATGAATATTTGAATCAGCATGACAATGCACGTTGTCGTCAAGCTGCATCTGTGAGGCAACGATTTGTGGACAATAACATTCCTGAAAGGGACTGGCCTGCCCAGAGTCCCGACCTGAACCCAATGGAACACCTTTGGGATGAGTTAGAACGTTGACTTCGCTCCAGACCCCAGTGTCCAACACCACTACCTTCTCTATTTTCGGTTCTTGAGACACAATGGGCTGCCATTCCTCCAAAGATATTCAGACACCTCATTAACAGTGTTCCTGCCGGGCTGAGTGGCTCAGACGGTTGAGGTGCTGGCCTTCTGACTCCAACTTGGTAGGTTCAATCCTGGCTCAGTCCGGTGGTATTTGAAGGTGCTCAGACACGTCAGCCTCATGTCGGTAGATTTACTGGCACGTAAAAATAACTCCTGCGGGACAAAATTCTGGCACCTCGGCGTCTCCAAAAACCTGTAAAAAAGTAGTTAGTGGGACGTAAAGCAAATACCATTACCCACTTATCAAAAAATAATGAAAACGAAAGTCAGTCAGTCCGGCCATTCTTTATGCTTTATGCTTTATTTCATTAATTCGAAACTTTGCAAACTGCTAGTCATTATTAAAAGTGTCCCCAGCCGTCATAAAAGCGAAGCGTGGACCCACCCCATATTAGTGTGCAATACTAGCGAACGTGACACGAGTAAAGTCTGAGTTCAATTTCAGATATGTGTCCGATTACTTTTCATCAGCTTGGCCTAATATATAAGCAAGGTTATAGAGAAGATTACGCCATTGTAGAATCACTTAGCATTTAACATATTCCTCTACACAAATCTCTCAATTGTGCCTCTGTGGTGTAATTGTAAGTGTGATTAGCTGCCATCTCCGGACGCCCTGGTTCGATTCCCCGTTCTACCACGAAAATTAGAAAAATGGTACGAGGACTGGGACGGGGTTCGATTTCAGCCATCCTCAAAGTGATAATCCGTGGTTTCCAACATATTCTATATCCAATTGCTGGGATGGTACCTAACTTAAGGCCACGGCTGTTCCCTTCCCTCTTTCTTTTCTATCCCTTCTAATATTCCCATACCCCACAAGCCTCCCGTTCAGCATAAAAGGTGAGGCCGCCTGGTCGAGGTACATGTCCTCCTCCCCAGTTTTATCCCGGACCAATATGTCCCGCTCCAGGACACTTCCCTTGAGATGGTAGAGGTGGGATCCTTCGCTTAGTCCGAGTGAAAAACCAACCCTGGCGGGTAAACTGATTAAATAAATGAAAACCTACAACCTGTTTTCCAGGGATGGAACGAATGAAGCACCCACCTTGCGGAGAGGATGGGAATTGTGCCGGCTGCCGAGGCCTGTCACACACCTCTGGGGCAATGATAAATGATTGACAGATGAAATGAAATGATATGGAGAGTGTTGCTGGAATGAAAGATGATAGGGAAAACCTGAGTACCCGGAGAAAAAACCTGTCCCACCTCCGCGTTGTTCAGCACAAATCTCACATGGAGTGACCGGGATTTGAACCATGGAACCCAGCGGTGAGAGAACGACGCCCTGCTGCCTGATCCACGGAGGCTCTGATTAAATTAATTAATGAATTAAACCATTCATTCATTCATACATAAAATAAAACCTCCCAACTCATATACATACATTTCTTTATAATTACCACAACCATATCATGTGTCATACTTCAGGAGCATGGCAGCATATTGTCATTGTTGCTAACCAAGGCCCTAATTGGTCGTTACAACTCGGGTGTGTTTTGTTTGTTATCATCAAAACGGCCACGTTTGGAATCCTAATCCGTGTGAGATTTTCAAGATGGATATTCATGTCACCGTTGTTTGAATTTTCTGTGAAACTATAATATCCCGAAGACCATTGTCAGAGAGTCGTAGGCCACATAAAACTCCCAGCTTTTCTATCCAAAGTGTTTGCCTAGATGTATTGATTGTGGATGGTACGGAGAAGTACCTTACGGTATAGTACCCACAACAGGACCTATGGAGC
Source organism: Anabrus simplex (assembly GCF_040414725.1). Classification (NCBI taxonomy): domain Eukaryota; kingdom Metazoa; phylum Arthropoda; class Insecta; order Orthoptera; family Tettigoniidae; genus Anabrus; species Anabrus simplex. The sequence continues at coordinate 305,472,501 of NC_090265.1, read as the reverse complement.
GGACTTTATCAATAGCGGTTATAAAATATGCCATTTTCCGATCCATACAAAAATCACCAATCAGCATCGCCACTTGTATCGATCAAGATTGCTGTGGTTCGAATCCCGACTAAAGCATATGAGTTTTTTTTTTGCTATTTGCTTTACGTCGCACCGACACACCGACGATGGGATAGGAAAGGCCTACGAATGGGAAGGAAGCGGTCGTGGCTTTAATTAAGGTACAGCCCCAGCATTTGCCTGGTGTGAAAATGGGAAAACACGCAAAACCCTCTTCAGAGCTGCCGACAGTAGGGTTCGAACCCACTATCTCCCGATTACTGCATACTGGCCGCACTTAAGCGACTGCTGGTATCTAGCTCGGTATTTTTGAAATTAAAATGCAGTTCATTGTGGTTCGGATTCCAGGTAAAACTAAAAATTCTACGGCTATAATCACAATATCATCTACAAGGCTGCTGGCTCTTTCCGTGGTTAAGTGCCAAAGCGTCGGCCTTTGGATTCTAAGATCATCAGATACAAACCTGGCAGATGTAATCAGAATTTTGTAGAGCGAAAAGAAGTCCTTTCGGAAATCTTTAACGGTTGTAGCAGGGATGTTGTGGTATTTATTCATTATGATAACTTATCATATAACGTAAATCCATTCGGAACGTCTCGTCCGACGAGGTCACATATTTAGTGTTTACCGAAAAAAATTATAAAAATTTCGGCCATAGATGAGTCGACAGAGATCTGACTTCTCTAATACCAGACAAAGTAAATGGAACTTCGCAATTAACACGGAGGGAGCCTAATAGGCGATAAATTAAAATGCCTGCTCATGTTAACTGAAGCCATACGATTATTATTATTATTATTATTATTATTATTATTATTATTATTATTATTATTATTATCATTATTATTATTATTATGATTATTATTTCTTCGTTATGCCCGTTTACAGAGCGCGTTGGAACTTGTTAGCTTGATGATGGTTTTCCTTTCTTCTTCTCCTCCCAAAATATCTTCATAAACTCGCTATGCTGTTTCTTGCGTTCTTCCGTCCATTTTTTCCCTGGGGTTCTTTTAGCCTTTTCTGTGAACGTATGCTTTGCAACCAGATTCCCAAAAGCCTTGCGATCCCTGATGACATCTCCTGTGATGTTCATTTCTTTTAAGTCCTGCTTTATTTCCTCAAACCAGCTTATTTTGACCTTATTTGAATTAATTATACCAAGCAATCTTTTTGCATATCTAGTGTCGTCCATTCTACAGATGTGGCCATAGAATTTCAATCGTCTCCTGCGTACGGTATCGGTGAACTTGTCGATTGCTTTGTACAAATCTACAGTCTTCCTTTTCATCCATATACCATTTACATGAACGGGGCCATATATTTTCCTCAGAATTTTTCGTTCTTGTTTTTCAATTTCATCAATTTTAGAGTGGCCTCCTAGAGATGTGGTTATTATTATTATTATTATTATTATTATTATTATTATTATTATTATTATTATTATTATTATTATTATTATTATTATTATTATTATTATTATTATTATTGCTATTATTATTATAAGGTTGCTTACATCTAGGAACAATAGCATTATAAATTTATTCATTAATTGATTGATAACCTTCCTCAGACTTTTAATATTATCTCTCCTTTATTGACTAATACCTTCACGAATTTCTATCACATTACTCACAATTATCCACACCTTCCACGTCGAATGCTATATCCTTATAATATTACATAATTAAGGAAAAAAGTAACATGTTTTTAATGAACCATTTATTTCTGAACAGCGTGAAATACGACAATAAATGCTACCGTATCTTATGGATTTCAAAACATACCCTTCCGATATATTGCGCCCAATTTCCGGTTAAAGAAAATATATTTTCGATGATATTGAGGAAAGAATATGGTCTCAGATCAAAGTTATATTTTTGATGTTGACAATCAAAAGTGTCTTTGTATAAAACAATTCTCATTACGTAGGGTAGTTCGGTAGCCTGTAACTGCACGTTGAGTTAGAGAGGCAAACATGTAGTCTATCTTTGCATAATGCAATGAAGACTGCTTGTGATTATGGCAGCATAATACCCACTGATTGCAGTAATCTGCTGTGCTCAGTCCCGCCTGGTTTCATTTATTAAATTAAACCCAGAACTAGCATGCAGTCAATGTCCCATTCGATTTTTAATTCCCAATAGGAACGTGACGGCGCCGTCTGACCCCAAAAACTGCACAACAGCCCATGGAAATGAACACAGCTGCATCCTAACAATAATAGGTATTTCCTAACTGATCAAGTTGACTGCACGGTTCGGGACATGAGGCCGTGTGCTTGTATTCGGGGAATAGTGGTTTCGAACTCCACCGTCGGAAGCCTTGAAGATAATTTTCATTGGATTTCCATTTATTTAGCAATCTTAACAGTTTCTCATACTTGCATGGCGAAAGAAACATCCAGGTGTTGTGCGACTTTAAACCATTAGCAATAAATAGTCAAAGCTATTGGTGATCATATGTCCCTGTTATCAATGGCACGCTAGCGCTGTGTCTTTGTCCCCCGCCTCTCATCTCGAGTGTCTGCTGTTTAAATCCTGGTGACTTCGGACGTTTTTCTTTCAACAGGATCAACGTGTGACAGGAAGGACTTCATATTCAGAATTGAGCCTCGGGAACTCCAGGAATCCAACAAATTCTAGGCATGGCTCCTTTGAAATGTATTATGATAAGATGGACACTACATGGGTGTGTCAATTCCAGAATTCCTGCGAGAGGTAATCACGACGACTCAATGACTACAATTTGTGCGGCCCAGCAGCGTGCAAAACAATACCTCGGGGAAATTGTTGAGGCTCGATATAAGAAAGCTTCTCGGAATAAGATGGAAGCCGATTAACAATGAAGAATGTGCCCAGAATCATCTAGAAATTGAAACTACAAGAATCTCCTACTAGCTTATATAAAGATCGAATCCAGCGAACGTCAGTTGCATCCACGAGTAAAACCTGTCGACTGGAAAAGTCAAAGGCGAGTGAATTTTGAATAACTGTAAACAGTAGTTTAATAAATGTGATGGATAGCAACACCCTACCTCTCTGAATAGTAATTTTAGTTTTATGGACCATGATAACCTGCCATAATATAAAGGACTAGCGGTACCCTCGTGCTTCACTGCATGCTGAGTCGCAATTTTTAGGAAACGTTTGACAATAAAAGCATAATAAGAAATAAAAAGATAATAATAATATTATTAATAATAAATATAATTGTATAGCCTCCGCTACCGTGTGCAGATGGTTTGGTTTGATGCATTTAGGCTGCTTGTCTGTAAATTTCGACGTTCCTTTCTATTCTGCGGTATAGTAAAGTAACCAGAACTCTGCTGGGTGATCTATGGGTGAGTTTTAATTAATTTCGTCGGATAAACATTTCATGTGTCTCCCTGAGATTTATCATCCAACTTCTGTAGCAAGATTCATAGCATCTGTAACGAAGGTAATATTTTCTTAAAATAAGTAATACGATAACTATTTCAATTTTGGTAAAAATTTCAATTAGATTTTTTGCGGAATGCAGAAATGCAAAGTAGTTCGATAACTTTTCCTCTTTAAAATATTTTAATATTTACTTTCCATTTTAAAATTATACCTATGTAAATAAAATAAAATAAAACATAATGTAGTGACGTCCATAGAATATAAATATAGTTTCATTCGGAAAAGGAACTCCATGAGATTTAACATTCAACGGGTATGAGATTAGTTTTCTCAAATAAGAGATTTATCCTCCATTACATTTCAACAAACGTTAGTTTAAAACCTGAACCTGTTCTAGATCTTGAAACGGGCTCTTTCATGCCCTCGACCATTGAGTGCATACAATGTAAGGCTAGTATATCACGCACGCACTCAGTAACTTTCGTGTACTCTACGTATTTCTCCCAAGTGTTCACGTGTAATGAGTCATATGTTAAGATGCATTAGCCTATGACGTGATAATGTGTAAAGTTAATTCCCTAGGCTAAGATGAAGTTACGCTGAACTCATCAATATGTTATCAACCTCCAGAGGTCTAATGGAAAACCCTTAGAATAATTGTGTGCCATATATAACCCGAAGTTGGACACTTGTATAATTTGGTTACTTCTTTTGGCCCTTTAAATATCCATTTATCTGTATTAGTTTTGTGTTTATGAGGATATTTAATATATTTATTCCCTTCACTGACTAGCTATTCCTGCTTGAATTCGGAAGCAGCTGGGTTGTTTAAATACAATGGCCATTTTTGATATAGTTCTTAATGCTTTAGTGATATTCAATTGTGCAAGTTCATCTGTTCCCTATCCTATCTAGGTACTTACAGACTTTTCATAGGCCTTCTCTAGTATGACGCCGCCTGTTTTCCATTGCCCTTTTCAGCAGTCCAAGGGCACACACGTCCAAAAGTATCAGGTGACTTCACTGGAATGTCACTGAAGGGTATAGCTTGTATTCCTTGTTACATTTTCTCCAATAATACCAAGTTTGATGTGGAAGTATGGCTTGGCGGTTTCTCTTGGTACACTCATACCTTGTTTTAGTATGTACCATACAGAGCTGGGATCTCATTGCGTCAGGACTTCAGTTTGATGGTACAGGGAGTTCACTTCAGCGTTTTGAACACCACGGCGAATAGTTAAATTACCATTGTAAGAGTATCCTGCAATCATTATAAATCCATTGGAAAAGTTTCACTTACGTTCCGAGTACTATTTTATAAAATAAAATTCAACCCTCGTACGTAGTAAACCGCATTGGGTTTGTTGCATTCATTAGGATTGACATAAGCTTCACCTAAAGTGGCCACAAATTTCCATCTTTCTCTTGCCGGGTGATTTTCATAGAGTTTCCTACTGTTTGTGTGCCATTCTGAAATGTGACGATTCAACAACTTGGGAACCCTGGTTTTGTGGCTTTTATCCATTTTATGACAGTATTAACAGTTCCTAGAGGCGTTCCCAACTTACACTGCAATGGCTCTTTGTATGGCGGATTGCTGCGGAGACAAGGGCCTTGATCTTTCTCACGACTTCTCGCATTCGACTTGTCACTGGTCGTAATTTCACATGTTGCATTTCAAAATTAATCCCATGCAGGCCTTTCCTGTCTCTTTGAACACACAGCAGATCCCCTTCTTTGACACTGTAAAATTCCGCTTCCTCCTCAACAGGTATAGTTTGCGTCGTAACGAACCGTAATGTAGCGTTACCAGTCTGATTCAGTTTGTTTCGACAACGTAGCTGCTACACGCTTGTGAATGTTGCACAGACAATATCTCAACTGGCTTAGTTGCTTGATTAATTGTTGTCGTGTGGCTTCTGGAGTGGCCTAATGGAGGTCTTCGCATCTCAGTGTGTGGTGATGATGATACCGAGGTATGGACAGGGTGAAACTCGGTTTCAGCACATTACCTACTCCTGCTGAATAACACTAAAGACCAGGCTTAACGTGCCATCCGACGGACGAAGTCATCATCTAGAACACGGACATTGGTTCGTGCCACGCAGCGCTACAGTGACATCCGGAAATCGTTACCGAATATCGTAAACAACCTCCGTACATCAACTACATGTCAGTATATTTAAAGGCACGTAAAGGAATTCCGGCAGGACAAATTTCAGTCACCTCAGCGTCTCTGAAAGCCGCAAAAGTTGCTAGTATGGCGTAAAATAATAATAATAATAAAAATAATAATAATAATAATAATAATAATAATAATAATAATAATAATAATAATAATAATAATAATAATAATAATAAGTACCGTGAGCAGGTTTTTTGATATGACACCATTTATGCAGCCGTCATGCCAATTTCGACGTACATTTTACTTTACAAGGTAACACAGAAGTCTGGTCTTTACTGAGATTTAGTTCATTTTGTCAGATGAACACCGAAAGTGTCCCCCCTCAATGACTTCGTATGGCACGAAGTCCTGATTTGACTTTTTTCTCCTCTCTATAAATATTAGGCTCTCTGTGTGGCATTTAAAACTGCAGTCTTTTGATCCGGAGACTGACACTCCACCACTGATCCATAGATGGCTCTTGTGAAATAATAATAATAATAATAATAATAATAATAATAATAATAATAATAATAATAATAATAATAATAATAATAATAATAATAATAATAATAATAACTAATTTTTATTGATGATGTTAGAAATGTCAGTGTTCTAGAACTTTGCCCCAGATGAGATCCTTTGAGATGCCACTAAAATAATTGACAATGTTCAGTCTATTTAATTGGTTTTAAATACCAATGGACTGTGCCGAGATTAGATTCTACAAGATTTATTTTACGTATCCAGAACATGAATTGACTAAAGTGTGAACATACATTAAAAATTAACCATTTGCAATAAAATACAAAGCGTAATGAAAGACATAGACTAAATAACACATCAAGAATTATAACTTACGTATAGCGAAGTCCAGAAATTAGCTATCCTGATAACCTTGTCATTTCCTACAAAGAAGTTATCCAGTGTGCAGGCTTCATCTAGCTTTCTGCAAATCAAAATATGTTCTGAATCCTGCCTTTTTCCACTTAAATAAAGCTCGTCTGTGGGTATATAAACCCACCTATTGAGACTGTTCTTACATTGAGAGAGGTGGAGGTGGTGTTAGTGGTGATTATTGCTTTAAGAGAAAGTACAACTGGGCAACCATCATCCCTTAACACTAATCAGAATGAAAACATGGAAGGGAGCCGACACTTCGATAAATAAAGGTGTCGGCCAAAGAAATACAGGGACCACGAAGGGCGTGAAAGTGACAGACTTTCAAGGTCTCGTGACCTAAAACCGTCGGGGTATGAAAAGAACAAAGAGTTGGCCAAGGGAAGTCGGATAGGAGAGATGAAAGTGAGGAGCCTGGCACAAGTAGTTGGAAGCACTATCAGGACCCAGCTAAGGACCCCGTGGTCGCCATCCCACGATTCCAGTTTTAGTGCCGATGGATCCCCTTTTAGTTGTTTCTTACGACAGGCAGGGGAAACCGTAGGTGTTATTCTAATGCCCCCACCCACAGGGGGATTCATTGAGACACACCCTGTTCAGCGCCGCCCACCTTATGTACGGTAAGCGATTCTACAAGAGATATAATTACTTACATTGCATGAAAAATCATCTGTACGATGATAATTGGGCCGATGATTTCGATTTTTAGCCTTGAAATAAGTCAGCATTATCATCATCATAATGTCAATAATACGGCATTACGAACAAATGAACACTTGGCAGTATATCTCCCGAGTTTACAAAAAGAGAAACATTGTCTCTTTTGTCAGGCAGTGCTTGTGATGGAGATCATTAAAGCACTCTCACCTTCTCTGTTCTCTTCCTCTCCAAGCTAAAGCAGTCGCCGTACTTCTTGCTTGTGTGTAGACAGCGGCACACACTCTCGCTAATATGAGCTCATATTAATATCACTAGCTGTCCTTAATTACAATGCAAGTGGACAATTGTGTGACTTGACCCCTTTCTCTGTCGTGCTCTCTCTTAGACAAACACGAAATAGTAAGTCAACATCGAAACGAACTCCCTTTGTGAAACTATGAAACAACAAGTTTAACACCGCTGCTACTACGCGAGTAGTTTTATGTATTTTTCGGAACATTTGCGCACCTTTGAGGAAGTAACCTAAATCAATCAGTGTACTACGTTACAGGCTACAGGGTGTTCGAAAATTTCCTTTATAAAGTCAGGGAACGGACCATTTTCGTGCTTCAAATTTCAAATCAAGTGTTTAAATCTCCCACCTCTCCTGGTTGAAAGTGCGATATTAATTTAACTAGTTGTGACTCTGTTAAGTACATTTCTAGCAAATCAACCTTCGTTAACTTGCTAAAAACGTTCAATACTAGGGGGAAAATTAATCAACTGATAATATTGGTATCACATCAAGAAATTTTTCTGCGTAAACTTAACAAACTGTTTTTCCTCTTCTTCAAACGGTGGATAGCATCTTGGTCCACTACAACAGTGCGTGGATTTGCTGACAGGGAACTTCGGTGATGCAAAGGCGGTATGTACAAATCATACATCATACAAATCATAAGTCGTTCCGGTACATTCTCTCAATTTGCTCACTTAGTTTGAAGTTGTTGTACATGTAGTACGGAACTCGAACGCTGTGTACAGGATGTGGAGCTAAAATGTTCACCCTAATAGGAGTGATAAATTGAAAGGGTTTGATATTTTCAAGTAAAACTATGTGCGTCTGTATAATAATTCTATTTTTATCGCCATATTTAGATTGCAAAATTCGTTTGGTTTCTTCATAATTATCTGCAGTGACAGCGAGCCACAACTAGACGTTTCGCTTCTTTCTCCAGATATCCTCTCAAGAAAACATGTTTATCAATTGCAGATACTTTTTCATTCCTATCTACACATGGTTGGAACTGTTCCCGAAAGACCATGCATTGAATGTATAATTGCAGAGAGTACTGTGTTGTGGGCAATTATATCGACAGAAGACGTTGAATTGGCTATATTTTCGTTTAATGCCGTGTGTAGCAAGCTGTATGCCTCGTTTGGCAGTGTCAATATACTCCTCACATTTTTCGATATCAGATTCAATCTCTTGATCCGAAAGAAGGTCGTGGATCACGTCATCTATGATAATAAGCTTGTCGAGTGTCTCTTGTAGTCTCTTTCGGTAATAATGATATTCGTTCAACGGTGTAGTATCTCTGAAGCTGTTAATAGCATTAATAATTCGTGAAACATTTACCCTTTCCCTAGTGCGTTCCCCTTTCAAGTTATGTAGCCTATCTAATGAAGATTTTTTAATTTTGTTACTGAATGAAAGCGGAAAAATGGACTTGCTTTTATGACGAGAAGATGGTTCCTGTTGAATTAGATCACGTACTGAGTTTCCGAAGAAATTGATTGTGGGTTATATTTGGGAGGTGCGGTAGATGGCGGCAATAAATATCTCCTGAACAACATGTGCTTAACCAAAGAATACAATATAAGAAATACATTAATCTTCCTCAGATGGATCAAATATAGTGGAAATTCTAAGTCGAGTAAGTAGCAATGCTAAAACGAGCAAGTTATTTCCCTTTATCTGGCCGTAATCTGCAGCTGTATGTTCATCCAAGTCGTCGAAGTATAATATAACCTTAATGTGTTTCTTTATGTTGAATCAAGGACTTATAGTAAGTTAGTGGGTTCGTTCAATCCCGATTTCGGCACAAAAAATGTAGTGAATAGATGCAATGAAAAGGAAATCACTTGAGATCAAGTAGGTACTACCATCTTGTTCTTCCGTGAGTCTAAAAATTACAGCGAGGCTGAAACCCTACCCCACGTGCTCGGGAGTTGCTTTCAAGGAGAGGACGAATAACAAACTAATAAATAACAACAACGTATTCAAAATTAGTCCGAGATGTTCAGACAGAATGCACAAGTTATGAGTTTCAATCTCCCACAGCCAATATTTGCCGAGTAAACGGTACTAAATTGTTTTAGAAGTGAAACTACACACTTATCATTAGAGTTATAGATATTGCTGTTTCACGGATTCTATTTTTTTTTTCAAAATCCAACTAGTACTCATCGAGGAAATGCAAAAACTTCAAACGTGCTTCGTGTTTTAGGCGTGAATCACTGTATTTGAATGAATCACTAAACAACGAGCGTTGCGTAGTTTAGGTTACGTAGTGGAACCTTTCCCACCGTCCCCCATGACTCATGGGACCATGTGACAACAAACCAACCCTTTCGGGTCACGAACACATGGGACCATGCTCCACGGAAGCCGATAGTTAAGGGATCTTTTTGGTCTGTGCCGATTTCCCCTCATTGGGATTGTATACTTAATCCACTCACATGAAAGGTTATCGGCCATACGACTCAGCTAGATCAAAGCTACTCTCCCGTTCCTGAGGTCTGAACACGGACTCCTCAGGGCCGAAGACCGTTCGCGGCATATAGAGGCTATCAAACATAAACTATCTTAAAGGCCTACAATGAACGGAAGAGGATTCTGGATGCATGTTTTTCGGTATAGATAGGCGCAAAATCGTTTGGAACAATTTACTATTCACTCGGTGAAATATACAAAATTTACATACACTCTTGATACTTATTACACAATTGATATAAGCACTCACTTATTTCAGCAGCGGAAAAATCCGTACTGCCATTGACATCAGCTGTTACCTCCACATTCCACAGACAAAATCTATGTGAACGGCAACGTTAGCTGTTACTTTCTCTAATCCAATAAATTTTCCTTTTTTGACACAGACCTTAATATCCATATCCCTCTCTACCAGAACAGAGAATAACCGAGAGGTTGTTAATATGGTTTCACTTTTTTACATACTATCACTTTGAATTGCCTGTGTCCTATATTGCTTACATAATTATTACATTAGTTTGGATGTATGCTACACAAATTGTTTTGTGAATTATCGCAATTGTTTTGTGCGTGTCATCACCCGGTTTAGCATAAACCACTGAGTACCCTACCATATTCACAAAAACAAAACAAAACAAGCCATGTTCCCCCAATGCGAGTATTCCATGGGACTGAATCCCGTATTACACATTAGACTCTATTTACACAAAAGAAAAATGTCCGCTTTTGAATGGTCGGCTAACTTAAGGAATCAATGAAGTAACTATTAAAACATAATTAATCCGAACATTCTGACCATATCAGAAATCCGTCACTAAAACACGGAGAAAGAAAATAAAAACAATGGACTCAAGTCTTCCATATAAAATTAAACAGACTTGAACAACGAATTATCATTTGCAATCACTACCAGTGGACTTTCACGAAGTCTAGATTCAAATCGACATCGATTATAAGTAAACAAAACACTTCCTGGAAAATAAATATATCAAACACATGTATCAATAAAGACGATGGCTGTAATTTAACCCGTTGTAACCCGCTGTCTTAGCGAGCTGTTGATCCCTGCAGTGCTTGCACGAGGTTCGAACCTGAGACTCTGGTCGTCTCCATCCAGGGAGCTGTAATGCAAAACCCTAACTAAGCTAATCATGTCTCGTGCAGTAGTTACTCTCTACATTGTTTTACGGATCAAGGCTAATGGACAGTGTGTAGTATTTACATAAATTTTGTGTCTTCTTTCACACAGTAGAACGCAACATTCTACCAAAGACGTTTTCTTAACAAGGCGAGTTCCTTTTCTCTCTGGTCATAAATCAGGACCCCAGTCCATTCCCCCTCTCGCACCCCGGCGAGACCAATTCACCGCATTCCCAGGCGGCCTTCAAGGAGCCAATAACATCATTCAATTTTGCTAATGCAGGGTCACCTGCTCAAATTAGCTCATTACGATCCATATGACCAATAATTATCTATTTATTTTTATTATTCAACCAGATTATATCAAAAACTCCCTCATTATACTAGCCATTGGAATTTAACCCTTACATTCCAATCGTATCCTCATTCACACTTCCAACCGCCTTTCCTCGAAGAACAACGTCTCCTAATTTCACCCGTGTGGGTATAGATTGTGTACCTGGCATAACATTAACTTGCCATTTAAACGGATCGGCATGAAATCATCGATCAAAATATAAAATTAATAATAATAATAATAATAATAATAATAATAATAATAATAATAACCGTGAGCAGGTTTTTTGATATGACACCATTTATGGAGCCGTCATGCCAATTTCGACGTACATTTTACTTTACAAGGTAACACAGAAGTCTGGTCTTTACTGAAATTTAGTTCATTTTGTCAGATGAACACCGAAAGTGTCCCCCCTCAATGACTTCGTATGGCACGAAGTCCTGATTTGACTTTTCGCCTCTCTATAAATATTAGGCTCTCTGTGTGGCATTTAAAACTGCAGTCTTTTGATCCGGAGACTGACACTCCACCACTGATCCATACATGGCTCTTGTAAAATAACAATAATAATAATAATAATAATAATAATAATAATAATAATAATAACTCATTTTTATTGATGATGTTAGAAATGTCAGTGTTCTAGAACTTTGCCCCAGATGAGATCCTTTGAGATGCCACTAAAATAATTGACAATGTTCAGTCTATTTAATTGGTTTTAAATACCAATGGACTGTGCCGAGATTAGATTCTACAAGATTTATTTTACGTATCCAGAACATGAATTGACTAAAGTGTGAACATACATTAAAAATTAACCATTTGCAATAAAATACAAAGCGGAATGAAAGACATAGACTAAGTAACACATCAAGAATTATAACTTACGTATAGGGAAGTCCAGAAATTAGCTATCCTGGTAACCTTGTCATTTCCTACAAAGAAGTTATCCAGTGTGCAGGCTTCATCTAGCTTTCTGCAAATCAAAACATGTTCTGAATCCTGCCTTTTTCCACTTAAATAAAACTCGTCTGTGGGTATATAAACCCACCAACTGAGACTGTTCTTACATTGAGAGAGGTGGTGGTGGTGTTAGTGGTGATTATTGCTTTAAGAGAAAGTACAACTGGGCAACCATCATCCCTTAACATTAATCAGAATGAAAACATGGAAGGGAGCCGACACTTCGATAAATGAAGGTGTCGGCCAAAGAAATACAGGGACCACGAAGGGCGTGAAAGTGACAGACTTTCAAGGTCTCGTGACCTAAAACCGTCGTGGTATGAAAAGAACAAAGAGTTGGCCAAGGGAAGTCGGATAGGAGAGATGAAAGTGAGGAGCCTGGCACAAGTAGTTGGAAGCACTATCAGGACCCAGCTAAGGACCCCGTGGTCGCCATCCCACGATTCCAGATTTAGTGCCGATGGATCCCCTTTTAGTTGTTTCTTACGACAGGCATGGAAAACCGTAGGTGTTATTCTACTGCCCCCACCCACAGGGGGATTCATTGAGACACACCCTGTTCAGCGCCGCCCACCTTATGTACGGTAAGCGATTCTACAAGAGATATAATTACTTACATTGCATGAAAAATCATCTGTACGATGATAATTGGGCCGATGATTTCGATTTTTAGCCTTGAAATAAGTCAGCATTATCATCATCATAATGTCAATAATACGGCATTACGAACAAATGAACACTTGGAAGTATATCTCCCGAGTTTACAAAAAGAGAAACATTGTCTCTTTTGTCAGGCAGTGCTTGTGATGGAGATCATTAAAGCACTCTCACCTTCTCTGTTCTCTTCCTCTCCAAGCTAAAGCAGTCGCCGTACTTCTTGCTTGTGTGTAGACAGCGGCACACACTCTCGCTAATATGAGCTCATATTAATATCACTAGCTGTCCTTAATTACAATGCAAGTGGACAATTGTGTGACTTGACCCCTTTCTCTGTCGTGCTCTCTCTTAGACAAACACGAAATAGTAAGTCAACATCGAAACGAACTCCCTTTGTGAAACTATGAAACAACAAGTTTAACACCGCTGCTACTACGCGAGTAGTTTTATGTATTTTTCGGAACATTTGCGCACCTTTGAGGAAGTAACCTAAATCAATCAGTGTACTACGTTACAGGCTACAGGGTGTTCGAAAATTTCCTTTATAAAGTCAGGGAACGGACCATTTTCGTGCTTCAAATTTCAAATCAAGTGTTTAAATCTCCCACCTCTCCTGGTTGAAAGTACGATATTAATTTAACTAGTTGTGACTTTGTTAAGTACATTTCTAGCCAATCAACCTTTGTTAACTTGGTAGAAACATTCAATACCAGGGGAAAAATTAATCAACTGATAATATTGGTATCACATCAAGAAATTTTTCTGCGTAAAGTTAACAAACTGTTTTTCCTCTTCTTCAAACGGTGGATAGCATTTTGGTCCACTACAACAGTGCGTGGATTTGCTGACAGGGAACTTCGGTGATGCAAAGGCGGTATGTACAAATCATACATCATACAAATCATAAGTCGTTCCGGTACATTCTCTCAATTTGCTCACTTAGTTTGAAGTTGTTGTACATGTAGTACGGAACTCGAACGCTGTGTACAGGATGTGGAGCTAAAATGTTCACCCTAATAGGAGTGATAAATTGAAAGGGTTTGATATTTTCAAGTAAAACTATGTGCGTCTGTATAATAATTCTATTTTTATCGCCATATTTAGATTGCAAAATTCGTTTGGTTTCTTCATAATTATCTGCAGTGACAGCGAGCCACAACTAGACGTTTCGCTTCTCTCTCCAGATATCCTCTCAAGAAAACATGTTTATCAATTGCAGATACTTTTTCATTCCTATCTACACATGGTTGGAACTGTTCCCGAAAGGCCATGCTTTGATGTTACCTTTGAAAGGCTTAAATTTGATAGTGGGCAGTGTTACTGAATGTGTGATTGCAGAGAATACTGTGTTGTGAGCAATAATATCGACAGAAGATTTTTAATTGGTTATATTTTCGTTTAATGCCGTGTGTAGCACCCTGTATGGCTCGTTTGGTGGTGTCAACATACTCCTCACATTTTTCGATATCAAATTCAATCTCTTGATCCGAAAGAAGGTCGTGGATCACGTCATCTATGATAATAAGCTTGTGGATGTCTCTTGTAGTCACTCTCGGTAATACTGTTATTCGTTCAACGGTGTAGTATCACTGAAGCTGTTAATAGCATTAATAATTCGTGAAACATTTACCCTTTCCCTAGTGCGTTTCCCTTTCAAGTTATGTAGTCTATCTAATGAAGATTTTTTAATTTTGTTACTGAATGAAAGCGGAAAAATGGACTTGCTTTTATGACGAGAAGATGGTTCCTGTTGAATTAGATCACGTACTAAGTTTCCGAAGAAATTGATTGTGGGTTATATTTGGGAGGTGCGGTAGATGGCGGCAATAAATATCTCCTGAACAACATGTGCTTAACCAAAGAATACAATATAAGAAATACATTAATCTTCCTCAGATGGATCAAATATAGTGGAAATTCTAAGTCGAGTAAGTAGCAATGCTAAAACGAGCAAGTTATTTCCCTTTATCTGGCCGTAATCTGCAGCTGTATGTTCATCCAAGTCGTCGAAGTATAATATAACCTTAATGTGTTACTTTATGTTGAATCAAGGACTTATAGTAAGTTAGTGGGTTCGTTCAATCCCGATTTCGGCACAAAAAATGTAGTGAATAGATGCAATGAAAAGGAAATCACTTGAGATCAAGTAGGTACTACCATCTTGTTCTTCCGTGAGTCTAAAAATTACAGCGAGGCTGAAACCCTACCCCACGTGCTCGGGAGTTTCTTTCAAGGAGAGGACGAATAACAAACTAATAAATAACAACAACGTATTCAAAATTAGTCCGAGATGTTCAGACAGAATGCACAAGTTATGAGTTTCAATCTCCCACAGCCAATATTTGCCGAGTAAACGGTACTAAATTGTTTTAGAAGTGAAACTACACACTTATCATTAGAGTTATAGATATTGCTGTTTCACGGATTCTATTTTTTTTTCAAAATCCAACTAGTACTCATCGAGGAAATGCAAAAACTTCAAACGTGCTTCGTGTTTTAGGCGTGAATCACTGTATTTGAATGAATCACTAAACAACGAGCGTTGCGTAGTTTAGGTTACGTAGCTATGAGCTTGCATTCGGGAGATAATAGGTTCGAAACCCGCTGTTAGCAGCCCTGAAAATGTTATCCGTGGTTTCCAATTTTCACATCAGGGATGTACCTTAATTAATCCTACGGTCAATTCCTCCCCGCTTCTAGCCCTTTTCTGTTCCATCGTCGCCATAAGACCTATCTGTATCGGTGCAACGTAAAACAAATCTTATAAATAAATTTGTAGGGGGTCCGCTGTCTGTAATTTCATTTGTTTTGCCCATTTTTCAGATATTTATCCGTTTTAAGTCAACTCAAGACCGAATCGGTGGTTTTTACTTTTCGTGTCTGTCTGTTTGTTTGCTTGTTCCACCATCACGGCAAAACGGCTGGATAGATTTCAACCAAACTTCATATTTGAAGTATATTCACCCCGAGGAAGGTTTCTATATGCATTTCATTTTAAAATCTTTGATTAGACGGGCGTTTATTGGAAAACCAGGACGGTTTTCCTCCATTTTCTCTTATACTATTGATATCCTGTAAACTCCGTGGACCGTATATGGAACGTCTCTTCATTATAAACAACTTTGGTTATGTTCATAATTTACCTTACTACTCAAATGACGGAGAAATTTACTATTTTCTGCGGGTATCATGGTCTGCGTGTGTGACCGACAGACCGACAACGAACCTACAGGTTACCATGGCAACGTCTCTGCTTGCCAGCAGGGAAGTAACGTATTGCCATTTTCCTCATCATACCTTTAAATTCATGGTTGTTCCTTGGGTAGAAGGCAATCGGCCATTCTGCGGGATATTGGCGGAATATCGTTGGAGTTTATAACTGTCCTCGAATAGCTTAAGTAATAACACCATTGGCCATCTTATCTGTTGACCTAAGAATGCCTGCGCCTAAATTTCTCCTCTGGTACCCCCTTCTTATATCCATAACTCACACCAGCATAATTTATTGAGGGGCATTTGATTTTCCAATACATTCACTTGGTATTTACATATTTGTCGTCATCCGGCTGTCCTCAGTTTTTAATCCATTTTCTATTAATTTCAACTTTCTTTACTGAATTATTTTCTTCCTTAATTATACCGTATGTATGTGAGTGCTAATCCCGAAAGCTTGACACTCTTTCCTTTGAGGAAATATTCTAAGCTATGCAAATGTATAACTTTCGGCCCCGAAAAATATCGAAATATGGATGTAATTTTAACGACGGTGCACACCTTCGTTTCGGGATAATTGGTGACTAATCTGTCTTATCACAAATCAGAAAGCACAATCGCGTTTCATTTTGGAGAGACCTACAACTTTGGTCCTATGACTTTTTATCGTATTTCTATTCCTTATACGTTAAATAGAGCTGTATTTCTCGATTTGAAGTTAATTTTGTACTTTCACACCTATATGTTAACATTAATTTGGCACACTTATAGGAAAGATAGAATCATGACATTCGGCACGCGCATTGGCATGACCAGTGGCAATGTGATAGCCAAATTTTATGATTCTATCTGTCACATTAGTATCACAATTATAAAGTAGTATGCGAAAACTGTACAAAATTTCACACCCAATGATTCTAACTCAATCTAACCTATAAATATAGGAGATACGAAAAGATGTCATGGGACCAACCATGTAGAACACTGAAAGATACGTCTGATGGTGAGGTCCGTTTGCAGATATATCGCAGAGTTTCAAAGCAGTAACTCTCGAAATAAAGGTCTGCACTTCTAGAGTGTGTCTGTACTTTGACTATTTTGGCGTCATTTCTGTACAGTTACCCATTTCAGGTGTAATAATGACCATCTGCATACTTTTAGCTTTGGTGTCTGTTTTTCTGTGTGTCTGTTTGTCTATAACTTGGAAACTACTGGATATATTTCCACCAAAATTCATATTTAGAATCCACCTGTCCTTGGGTAGATTTCAGGGCAAATACTGTGTCTAAATCCATGAAATGACTGGGGGGTTTATACGAAACCGAAACTCCCACAAAATGTACACAATAAAACTTAATAGAAATCTACCTGCCTTAATGGAAATTAATTTTTAAACCTTTTTTCTCATGTGCATCATTTCGGTAAGAGGATTTATAAGGGAGATATCATTAACCGGACTTAACTTAAGAACGGGCGCGTGTTGAGCGTATTTCTTACAACTTGAAAACTATTGAAGATATTTGAACCAAACTTTACATTTAGCATCCACCTTTCCAAAGGTAGATTTTAAATGTCAATAACATTTCCTGTTCCCGGAATGGACTGGCGGTTTATAGGGAACCGAAATGGTGAATTTACTCTTCCACAATATATAGAATACATGACCAACCTGACTGGAAATCGACCAAATTTTTTGGAAAACCATTTCTAAAACTTTTTTCATGTGTGTTTTTTCGACAGAAAGATTAATAAGGGAGATATCATGAATGGTGGGTTTTGCAGGGTATATCAGCAGACATAGACCAAAAGGTGTTGTACGTGGAGCAGATTCCTTATCTATCTATATAAGTAAAATCCTAACGACTGTGTGCCTGTACATTGTCTATTTTGGTGAAATGTGCGCACAGCTACGCGTTTAAGGGGTAATAATAAAACCATCTGCATAGTTTTTTGGTTTAGTTTCCTGAAAGTCCTAATTTTAACCTTCCTCGCCCAAAATCCACATTGCGGCATAATCTGCCAGACGAATAAGAAAACGGAAATTTGGCAAAATTATACGTTTTAGCCTGTAACGGACAGAACATTTCCAAGAGCTTTAAATTTTTCACTTTTTTCCCGAAGAATATCGAAATATGGAGGCAATTTTAATGATGGTGCAGATCTTCGCGAAGTCCTATCACATAAGGGAATGAACAATCTCCATTCAATTTGGAGTGATCTACAACCTTGATCTTATGACTTTTTGTTGTATCTGTATCCCTTTTACGTTTCCTTTTTGTTTATTTCTCGACGTTAAGTAAATTTGGACTTTTCACATGCATAATATTCATACTTTCAATCACTTATAAGAAAGATAGAATCATCAAACCCTACACGAAAATTGACCCACCCAGTAGCCATATGTGAGCCAAATGCTATGTATGTAGCTGTCACATAATTATCTGAAAAGTAATTCAATGTGAGATAACCTTACAAAAATTTTACCCTATTCAACGTTTCTAACTCAATAGGACCCATGAATAGATCAGATATCATACGACCAGCCATTTAGGCCGCTAAATTTGACGTCTTATGGTACAATCCTTTGTCGATATGACGTCCGTTTTGCAGCAGTCAATCTGTAAATGAAGGTCTGCAATATTTTAAGCATGCATACACTTTCGTATGTCTATCTATAAATATTCACTGATGTCGTCTTGTAGCGATCGAGAAGGGGTGTGTCTGCTATTGTAATCAGTACTCCCCACACCGACTTTGACTGGCAGTAGGAATGGGGTCCTTCTCCAATTCCTGTGTAACTGGCCTTAATAAGGCAGGCCTACCAATGTAATGAATAATTCACTTCTCGATTTGACTTGCAGAAGGCAAGGGAGCATGTAGTTTTGTTCAAAACTCCCCTTACCCGAATGTGTTTGGCTCTAGGCAAGCGTTCCCGCAGTTTTGAACAGATGTACCCATCTAAAATGTGACTGGCATTAGGCATACTGGCCTGCTATTTTGATGGAAACTCACCAACTTGGTGTGACTGGCAGTAAGCTGGCTGGCAGTTGGAAAATTGGCCTGTCATTATAATGATAACTGCACAACTCGATTTTGACTGGTAGTAGGGTAGTTGCCTGCCATTATAATAAAAACTCCTCAACTGTAATCTGTCTGGAAGTAGGAAAGTGGGCTTGCCATTGTAACGAAAACTCCCCAAATCGATTGTGACCGCGCAGTAGGGAATAGGGCCTGCAATTATAATGTAAAATTCCCAATTCGATTGTGAATGGCAGTAGGCAAGTGAACCTGCCGTTATATCACAAATCCGTAACTAACACTTTACATTGGAAACAACGTATGGGGACCTCTCCATGGTGTTTCTCGGATAACGCTGAGAGACATGCTATTTTAAAACAATCTTATTTACTGCATGTACAGTATTTACTTCAATATTCGTATACAATGCAGAATACCGTAGCGAAGCACGGGTATATTTGCTAGTTGTAAATAAAAATAATCACTAACCAGGAAGCCAAGACACGCACTACGTATGAATTCTAAGCCTACACCTTCA
Organism: Anabrus simplex; assembly: GCF_040414725.1. Taxonomy (NCBI): domain Eukaryota; kingdom Metazoa; phylum Arthropoda; class Insecta; order Orthoptera; family Tettigoniidae; genus Anabrus; species Anabrus simplex. The sequence goes on along the minus strand of NC_090265.1, from coordinate 305,452,709 downwards.
CCTTCTTCGCATAATGTGCATGTAAATAATCTATGAACACATTGTATTATTTGAAAATATTTAATATCACCGTATTTGACATGTAAAGAGAAAACCAACGTATTTGTGATGGCCTCTAAGGGGATATATTAACCCTTTGGGGTTCAATTAATTTCCAGCCTGCATCTTGCACAGGCCCAATTTAACATTAGCCAAATATGGAAAGTAACTACTCATAATTCGGTATAATTCGTAGATGAAAGAAGGTAAAAACTTGGTTAGCAAATGCCATGGTCCCAAGTTAAATTTCCAAAGGGAAAGCTGTTCCTTCGTAAGTTCCAAATTTAAAAGAATTGAAATATTTGTCATACCTCATCTCGACGTTCGTTTACTAGCACAGGAAAGGCACTCATGTGCGCAGCTCCATAATGACGGAGATGATGTTTGATGTTCCACCCTAAGGTGTATCTCAATTAACACGGAGAAAGCCTGGTTTATATATGATTGAGTAGAGGGGAAACAATTGAGGTGAGGCACATCGGGAATATTCCAGATATTACGGGAACGTGCGCAGCAAACAAAACAGTATCGTGTGACGTCAGCACAAGTGCGTGCAGGCAAGATGATGCTCAGTTGACAGCGGATGGTAAAGATGAATACAGCTGAAGTCTGTAGAGAATATATGAGTTTCAATAAATATTTGCGATGAGGTTATTGAGTTCCAGGTACAGAGAGAAATACGGCGTGTTATCGTAATGAAGGTGAGTCCATAGCAGTAATAGAATGATACGGGTTATGTGCATGGCGAATTTCCCAGAAGCACATGGCGGAGATGTGATGGGTTCGTTACAAAGGTCTGCACCCACATATTGTTTACCTATCTTCAGCCAGGTTTCCCCATCAGATCTTCGACGTAAAACGCTCTCCTCAGGGAATTCAAGATATTAATAATCCCCAATTTGTCCTACCAATACATGACGACATCGCTGATGTTCAGCTGAATTCTCTAAGGACTCAAAATAAAAATGTAATGAAATAAATGTAATAGAATTGAAGAAAGCAACTTCAATATAATTAGAGAATGGCACGGAAGACAAAATCCTATGCCTAAGTCAACGCTGCCACACATTGGTTCGCCCCTGCCACCTGGATTTGAGATTCCTCGTAAAACCTGGTCTTCACTTAACAGGATACGATCGAGCCATGGTAACTGCGCATATTTCCACTACAAGTGGAAAATAATTGATAAACCTAACTGCGACTATGGTGCCTACAAGTAGATCATTCAGCTTATTATCATCGAGTGTCCAAGAACAAAGTACTGTACAGTGCCGACATCAGGGATTTTGCTCACGCATTTCCAGAGGCAATCTGTCAAGCCATACGCTAAATAAATAAATAAATAAATAAATAAATAAATAAATAAATAAATAAATAAATAAATAAATAAATAAATAAATAAATAAATAAATAAATAAATAAATAAATAAATAAATAAATAAATAAATAAATAAATAAATAAATAAATAAATAAATAAATAAATAAATAAATAAATAAATAAATAAATAAATAAATAAATAAATAAATAAATAAATAAATATACCTTTTCGAGAAAATTAATAGCGTCTTCCTATAAACCTCAGTCTATTCAGTTCTTTTTAAATCACACCTATATCGAAATTTGCTCTTAGATGTGTAGAGTCTGAATACGACGTTTGGTCGAGATCTATCCATCCGATTGCCCGTGATTACGGACAGACAGACAGACAGACAGACAGACAGACAGACAGACAGACAGACAGACAGACAGACAGACAGACAGACAGACAGACAGACAGACAGACAGACAGACAGACAGACAGACAGACAGACAGACAGACAGACAGACAGACAGACAGACAGACAGACAGACAGACAGACAGTTATGAGAGCCGAAAACCACCGAAACTGTCTTGAGTTGACCTAAAACAGATACATATCTTAAAAAATGGCAATATAAATCCCTACAACTTTATTTATATAAATTGATATCCTTTTTGGAACTGGAAGATACCATTTCTGTGTTTTGCAATAGAGCTACTTGGGACAACGCTTGTTCAACCGTTGGGCTTTGATTATCGCTCAGTATTGTCGCATCTTCTACCGGTTTATTTCATTTCTTTTCTCTAACCATGGGTAAATTTTTCCATCTGAGTTTATTCCTGAAAACCACGTATTTACTTCAGGATCTGTCTAATAGCCAGTCTGGTAGTCAGCTCTAGTTCTTTAATATACTCCTCAATTTCCGCCAACCATGTGGTTCGGACTTTGTTTTTACAGAAAGGCGAGTAAATGGTCGGAATGGTAACGTCTTCTATAACCCCTCATCCTCCATTACCGGGATTAGGATTTTTTGAGAATTTTTCCCCCTATGACTTCCCAGTTTGTCAATCAATACTTTTCTGTTTAGTGACAGACACACCATGGTATACAGGTCTTCCAGGTGGATGACTGTTGTGCAGTATTTCAGCTTCTGATTTCATGACAGGCATCACTTGTGTGTTTGAAGCCAGTCGATAGGCCAGTTTCCAGCTTGTTTACTCTCGCCGTGAGTGCTGCTTTATTTGACAAGTTGGTTTCATTTCAGTCGCCGAACTACTTACATGTCTCCATTAGCTTGATTTTATTTTTAATTTATTAACTTCTATCCACTCTAAAGTTTGTACAGTTTCCAAGTCGACATTGAAAAGTATGGCTTCCATCCAATCAAACTGTACAATATAAGCCGTATTTGTGTGGTTTTCGTTGTTCTTGTTACTTCATATGAAAAGGCAGTAGTCTTTAGAAAATATAATGTAACTCCATGTACCTCCGTAAAATCTGTCAACGTCACTGAAATGACTATTGATGAGCGAAAATAGAAGCAAGAATAATTTCTTCGATAAATTGCAAGGATAAAAAAACGGTGAAGCAAAGCAGGCTGATGAATTGTTGTTGCTTGAATACCACCGGGAGTGAAAGAAACTAATCAAGAGACATGAAGCGACATAAATTGGAAATGGCACGACAAGATTAAGTGACAACATCGTGCAGGTTTCTAACTATAATTTCTCGAATGAGACTGATTTCAGTGGGTTGTTAATGATCACGGTGTATGTATTTAGGTCTACGTCTATCTTATTTAATGATTCCGTTACAACATTATGTTGTTATTTTATTTACAACACTCACTACACATCTGAAGTGGCCCAGTGGACTGACGGTGAGATTTTTCACAGCACAGTTATGGAGAGTGTTCTTTTACATCTCGCGCATTTCTAGGATTAGCGTATTTATACATCTATGGTAATGTTATTTATTTTTAATAATAATGATAATCCATCAAATAAAATAGAAAGAACATAGAAAACAAACAAAATATCTGGAAACAAAGTGTGTGAAAGTCAAGAGTTCAGATAGATTTAAACATCTTGGTGAATGGATCCAGCCGAATGGGCTTGATAGAAGCAAATAAGGGAAGGGCCAGAAAAACGGTGTCAGCGTATAGATTAGTACAGAATTGATATAACAAAAGAACGATAACTTAAAGGCCAAAGATCAGACACTATACCACGATTATCAAGCCACAGGGACTTTACGGTTCACAATGTCTGATGTTGAATAGGAAAGGGTAAATGTATGAGCTATAGAAGAAAGAAAGGAAGAAAGAAAGAAAAATCTTGAGAACTTAGGACCAGGAAAAAGAAAGGATGGTACTTGGAGGAAGAGGAGAATTGGAGATCTATTCAGGTAGTCAGAGAACATTTCAGACACCATACGCCAGAGGAGACTGAAGTTTTAGGCACCTCACAAGAACGAAAGAGAGTCGGCTAACAAAGAAAGTCTTTAACGACATCATCAAATTAAAATTAACTACTAAATGGGTAGAAGAAACAAAAAAGGATATGGTTGAAGTTGGCATCAATCCAAAAGAAATCTTTAATAGAGATATGTTTCGAGCTAAAATTGATGTATTCATGGGGTTCCAAGGAAAGCAAAATAAAAATCCAAGAACATATGGTCAAATGATAGGAAGAGGAACCACAGCAAAATGATGAAGTTCTGGGAGAAGAAAATAGGAATAACCAGTAAGTCAATTTTTAACGTTGTACAAAGTAAGCCAAAATTGAAATAATAGTAATAATAATAATAATAATAATAACATACATACGCCGTTCACCGTTCAGTCTGAAAGCTGTGAATGAACTAAGCGCCTCCATAATCTTCTATTTGCAACTTTTTCTTCGACCTCGTTCAGTTCCACTCCTTCTATTTTCAAGTAATTAAAACTGAGTATAACCATCACAGTTTTCTTCTCCCTATACACCTTTTACCCACCCTGGCGAGTCACTTATACTTCTAGCCAACCTATACTCCTCCATTTGCCTCACATGAACCCACCATCTTAGCTGGGGTAAGTTATATATATATAGATTTTCAATCGAGTGTATAAGACATAACCCAGCCTTTATCTCCTTATTTCGAATACTCTCATGTCATTGTTTACCCCTGCTTTTACCATCAATCATTCTCGCTAATTTCATGACTGTTACTTCTAATTTATGAATAATATATCCTGAGTACACTCAGAATTCACTACCGTACATTGAAGGTGGTCTGAATTCAGACCGATGTAAAGATAGAAGAACTCACTTCTTTCTAACTGTGTACCATTGACCGCAACTGCGAGCCCAATGCTTTGGCTTTTTTGCACCTTGATTTAATTTAACTTAGTATACTACACCATGGTTCATAGTGTGGCTCTCTGCCGTCACGTCATAGTTCGTGGTCTTTACAGTCTGGTTGCCAGTTGTTACGGAACAGCATTGAGCATCTCGGACATAGTCGTGGGCTCTCATCGTGTTCAGGCGGCTAGAACTGCACAAACCACCAGCTGTCGTTAACGCGTTAGAGGGTAGATTCTCACTGAAAAATATGCACGTGCATACGCTAAGACCGTTTCAAACAACCGTCGGACCTGTAAAGCCGGGTCCGCACTTGTATCAGATTAGCGTATCTGTATCATGATCGGAATTGTAAAAACAGAGTTCTGTATCGAGATCGTGTATCAGATATGACACAATCGTCGGATCGGGGATATTTTCACCGAGAGTCGGTCTTATGCTATGGCATCGTAGGGAAGATACGTGATACAGAAAGTGTGGACGGAGAGTTCCCCGATCAGCCCCGTGTGTTGCGCATGCTCAGAGCTCCCGCCACTCTTCTCTATTCATCGTCCTTCCAACTTCGTTCAGTTTTGGGTATCTTCCGATTTAATTGAAAAATTGATTCGGAGTGGTCTGTGGAAAAAACGTTCAGCAGTTGATAAGCTATTATCAACAAAAGGGTGTTTTGTGGGACCCGAAAAATCCGCATCATTGCAATCGGCGAAAAATAATGGCGCATGGGATGAAATTGAGAAAGGCGTGGGGAGCTGTATTAAAATGTGTAAAAGGAAAACGGAGTATCCGCCCGCGGTACCTAGAAGAGCTGGCAGTAGCCAATTTTAACCGGAGAGCCATTGTCACTATATCGGAGCCAACACTCAAGAGACGATACAAAACCGATGGGTGGAAAACCAACATATACGCATAGATGATAGAAATACGTGATACAGATCGGGGAGCCTAGTCAAAAGACGGTTAGGCCTATATCATGAACATGTATCAATTCTTGATGCAGATACGCTGATCTGATTCCAGTGTGGACCCGGTTTTAGAGTGACGGAGTACTACTTTGACTTGACAGGCATGAACTCCTTGTAAACTACTTGACAAAGGCAATAGAATGTGATGTGGATCCAATAATATTACTGTGGCTTATGGAAGAAAAACAGTAGAACTGCTTGTCAGGAAAGAGGATGCATTTGGATCTGTTAAGCAGCAGTAAAGAAGATGCATTTTGATGAGTTAAGGAGCTAATGATGTTTGAGTGAGAGGAGATGCACACGAAGAAGTAGGAAATTTCAAGGTGCTCTTAATGGGTGAGAAAAGGGGAAGGACAGAATATTATGTAGGACTGTTTTTCAGGAACATCAAGATATGCAGCATGGTTTCCGTTAAGGTACGTAAATGAGCAAATGATGCGGACAGAATTGGTTGTTAGAGGAATTGTCTCACTGTATTCACCATGTGAGAGTGCAGATGAGGATGAAATTGACAAGTTTCATGAAGCACTGAGTGATTTTGTATTGAACCCATGGCATTTGTGTCCCAAGAAATTTGAGTCTTAAAGTTACCACATGAGGCCCCATATTAATCGTAATGAGAAGCTCGAATATATATTTATATCTGGTCGTGCCTCCTGTAGTTCGCATTTCCCTACCAATTGACATTTGACAAATTGAGATCACTCAGCCCATCACGTTCCTTTCCATGTCGTTTCCCAAATAGCTGATTATCTTGTCAAATAGTTTCTAATCAACGTCAGCGCTATAATTTCCCCGTCTGTACACTCCAAAGATATCAAACTGCCTATTATCTTTAGAGATGAGCCTTATACCTAGAATTTCATGTTTGTCATCTTTAACTTTTTCGTAGCTTACAAATTCTTCTTTCATCAGAATGAATACTCCCCCTCCTACTATTCCATTCCTATCTCTAGGATACACCGTGAGAAAATTTCTGCATCCATTATAACATTTCTCAGCCATGATTCAACTCCTATTACAACAGCTGGTAAGTTTGTATCTATTAAATTACACACATACATACATACATTATCATTATAGACTGTTATGCCTTTCAGCGTTCAGTCTGCAAGCCTCTGAGAATTTACTAAACGTCGCCACAATTCTCGATTTACAACTAGTGTTGTGGCCTCATTTAGTTCTATACCTCTTATCTTTAAATCATTAGAAACCGAGTCTAACCATCGTCGTCTTGGTCTCCCTCTACTTCCCTTACCCTCCATAACAGAGTCCATTATTATCCTAGGTAACCTATCCTCCTCCATTCGCCTCACATGACCCCACCACCGAAGCCGTGCGTACAGCTTCATCCATCGAGTTCATTCCTAAATTAGCCTTTATCTCCTCATTCCAAGTACCCTCCTGCCATTGTTCCCACCCGTTTGTACCAACAATCATTCTTGTTACTTTCATGTCTGTTACTCCTAGCTTATGAATAAGATATCCTGAGTCCACCCAGCTTTCGCACCCGTAAAGCAAAGTTGGTCTGAAAACAGACCGATGTAAAGATAGTTTCGTCTGGGAGCTGACTTCCTTCTTACAGAATACTGCTGATCGCAACTGCGAGCTCACTGCATTAGCTTTACTACACCTTGATTCAATCTCAATTACTATATTACCATCCTGGAAGAACACACAACCTAAATACTTGAAATTATCGACCGGTTCTAGCTTTGTATCACCAATCTGACATTCAATTCTGTTGAATTTCTTACCTACTGACATCAATTTAGTCTTCGAGAGGCTAATTTTCATACCATACTCATTGCACCTATTTTCAAGTTCCAAGATATTAGACTGCAGGCTTTCGGCACAGTCTGCCATTAAGATCAAGTCGTCAGCATAGGCCAAACTGCTTACTACATTTCCACCTAACTGAATCCCTCCCTGCCATTTTATACCTTTCAGCAGATGATTCATGTAAACTACGAACAGCAAAGGTGAAAGCCTTGTCTAACTCCTGTAAGTACCCTGAACCAAGAACTCATTCTACCATCAATTCTCACTGAAGCCCAATTGTCAACATAAATTCCTTTGATTGATTTTAATAATCTACCTTTAATTCCATAGTCCCCCAGTATGGCGAACATCTTTTCCCTCGGTACCCTGTCATATGCTTTCTCTAGATCTACGAAACATAAACACAACTGCCTATTCCTCTCGTAGCATTTTCAATTACCTGGCGCATACTGAAAATCTGATCCTGACAGCCTCTCTGTGGTCTGAAACCACACTGGTTTTCATCCAACTTCCTCTCAACGACTGATCGCACCCTCCCTTCCAAGATGCCAGTGAATACTTTGCCTGGTATATTAATCAATGAGATACCTCGATAGTTGTTGCAATCTTTCCTGTTCCCTTGCTTATAGATAGGTGCAATCACTGCTATTGTCCAATCTGAAGGTACCTTACCAACACTCCACGCTTATTTTACTACTCTACGAAGCCATTTCGTCCCTGCCTTCCCACTATACTTCACCATTTCAGGTCTAATTTCATCTATTCCTGCTTCCTTATGACAATGGAGTTTATTTACTATCCTTTCCACTTCCTCAAGCATAATTTCACCAACATCATTTTCCTCCTCCCCATGAGCTTGGCTGTTTGCAACACCACCATGATGATTTCCTTTTACATTGAGAAGATGTTCAAAATATTTCCTCCACCTCTCCAGTGTTTCCCTGGGATCTATTATGAGTTCACCTGAATTACTCAAAACACTGTTCATTTCCTTTTTCCCTCCCTTCGTAAGATTCTTTATTACTGTCCAGAAAGGTTTCCCTGCTGCTTGACCTAGCCTTTCCGGGTTGTTACCAAAATCTTCCCATGACTTCTTTTTGGATTCAACAACTATTTGTTTCGCTCTGTTTCTTTCATCTACGTACCAATCCCTGTCTGCCTCGGCCCTTGTTTGGAGCCATTTCTGATAAGCCTTCTTTTTACGTTTACAGGCTGCTCTCACTTCATCATTCCACCAAGATGTTCGCCTTTTCCCATCTTTACACACAGTTGTTCCTAGGCATTCCCTTGCTGTTTCTACTACAGCATCCCTGTATGCCACCCATTCACTTTCTATACCCTGAATCTGCTTACTGTCTACTGTTCGAAACTTCTCACTAATCATATCCATGTACTTCTGTCTAATATCCTCGTCCTGGAGATTTTCTACCCTTATTCGTTTGGAGACAGATTTCACTTTCTCTACCCTAGGCCTAGAGATACTTAGTTCACTACAGATCAGATAGTGGTCTGTATCATCGAAAAATCCGCGAAAAACTCGTACATTCCTAACAGATTTCCTGAATTCTAAATCTGTTAAGATATAGTCTATTATGGATCTGGTACTCCTAGCCTCCCATGTGTAGCGGTGAATAGCCTTATGCTTGAAGAATGTATTCGTAACAGCTAAACCCATACTAGCACAGAAGTCCAGCAAACTCTTCCCATTCCCATTAGCTTCCATATCTTCCCCACACTTACCAATCACCCTTTCGTATCTTTCAGTTCTATTCCCAACTCTCACATTGAAATCGCCCATTAGCACTATTCTATCCTTGCTGTTGACCCTGACCACGATATCACTCAATGCTTCATTAAACTTGTCAACTTCATACTCATCTGCACTCTCACATGGTGAATACACGGACACAATTCTTGTCCTAATTCCTCCAACTGACAAATCTACCCACATAATTCGCTCATTTATGTGCCTAACAGAAACTATGTTGCGTGTAATGGTATTCCTGATAAAGAGCCCTACCCCAGACTCTGCCCTTCCCTTTCTAACACCCGTCAAGTACACTTTATAACTCTTCCTCATTATCTCCCCTTACCCGAATATCACTTACTCCTAGCACATCCAGATGCATCCTCTTTGCTGACTCAGCCAGTTCTACCTTCTGTCTTCCATAAGCCCCATTAATATTGATAGCTCCCCATCGAATTCCATTTCGTTCGCCAAGTTGTTTCCAAGGAGTCCCTCGCCTGTCAGATGGGAGTGGGACTCCATTACTCCCATAGGTCCGATGCTTGCTTAAAGTGTTCTGAGCTCGGTAAATTCATGAAGCAGGATGCTGCCCTACTTGCACATAGTCCAAGTGAGGATCTCTCCTCTAACGGGTTATGGACCACCGGTGAATTGTATAGTCCTAGCCGCCTGAGCACAAGGAGGGCCACGACTCAGAATATGTCCGAGATGCCCACTCCCATTCCATAGCAACTGGTATCGCGACTCTCAGGACCACTTACTAGGCCACTCAGCCGTTGCCCATGATTCACGAACTAGGACGTGACTACTGTAACCCACAAACATGAACCATATCTGTTAAATTAATTAATTATATTCCTTTCTTTACAGTACTTCTACAGTTCAACACTAACATTTGTGTGTTATTCCTTCTTGACTTCCAGATCTCTGCACCCTTAACACTGCTCCCTAGACAACCCAGTTTCCCTGAATGTACCTCCCTATAACCCTCCTAAACGAACTCACTAACTTATATGTACCACTGCAGTTTAAGTGAAGGTCATGTGAGCGCAGATCCCTTTCTCCTACCCACACATTAGGATCTAGAAATCTCCCTCACTGATTCTTGCATACCCACCCCATATTCTCGTTTAAATCCCCAATCACCTTCCAGTCAGTATCCCTCCTACACAGTATTCCACTGATAACAAACTCCGCTTCCTTAAATTTCCCCTGCTGCATTTACCGGATTTCACACATCCCCAGCTATGCTGGTACTTGTACCTGCTTGTGTTACGTTGTTGGTACCAACGTTAAACACTGCCACCTTCTCCTTGCCCTCATCTTTCTCTTCTTATTTCCTCAAAATATGCCTTAATTCCTGAATAACATTCTACCCCTGTTCCCTTTCCTCCATGCACTTTCACCACATGTCTAATAATGTCCCCCATGACCAGAGCGTCTACCCTGCGCACTTCATTTGATCCCCTCCCTTCCTATACAGAACTATCTTTCCTGGTGGCTGCAGAAGCTACTTCCTCCTCCCCTTTCTTCCTCCCACGACCCTGTTAAACCTGTCCTTTTTCTATCCTGTTCTCTATATTTCCCTTTCCTCCTACTTTCACACTTCTCAGTATTGTAACATTAATTACCTTATTGTCGTGTGGTCTTTGTGTACTATCCTAGACAATATTTCTTTCTTTTCAGTTTTTTGCACATAATACGTTAATTTCTTTTTTCTTTTATTTTCAATATTCCGTAAAGAATGGCTAAGGAGTGCAAGTGTAGGAACTGTGGGTGTGACCAGGCATTAAGGAGTATGAGGGAGGAGTTGGAGAGTTGGGATGGGCAGAATTTAAGTCATCTGAGCACTAGGGGTAGAGGAAGCAGTGACGTCGGAGCTGTTGTCGCTCTCGACCTCTGTACCTCAATGTTGAAAACTGTGAAGAAAGGGAATGAAAACACATTTAAACTGATTGCCGGTTTGAATATAGTGATACAGTAAGTAAACAAGACTTGTATCAATATATGTACATACCCATCCTACTCAACGACGGAATGGGATCTGACTGGGAATTTTCACTACCGGTATTGTTATTTCCCAAATCTGGAAGGTGGTGTAGGTCTTCCAAAAAAGTTATCGGTTCTTTGATGGACTTGCCTGCCCACTTCTTGTCTCCATATCTAGTAATTTTTTCTCCTTACATTATCAGGCATTTCATTCGCAACCGGCAATGAGCAACTGAAATGCAATGAAATATGCTGTAGTAAAAATCTAGAAAATGTATTTATTTTCATAACCTCACACAGTCCATGTTAACATCGATGTCCCGTGAAATTGTCGTATAATTAATTAAACTAGTTAGCTATCAGTCTAGGTATGCACGAAAATTAAGGTTATGGGGACTCTCAAATTGTATTTTCCGTCTGATTTCATTGCTACAGCAATTTGCTTTCACGTGTTACCTTTCAATATAGAGTCTTTGTACGTTTATTTCTCTGATAATATGTACAAGGATTATTTTGATATAGAATTACCAGTGTTTCGTCGAATGAAGTCATCGCGCACAAAATACAATGTTTACCTGTGTTCTGATTGGCATGTTCTCAAACTTAACGTAAAATTAACCGCAAGAGATTGGAGTTCGCAATCTCTTAGTTTTACGGACTTACGGTTAAGTTTACGTTGGTGCATTGTGAATGGTTCCATCAATTAGCATGGTCGCAAACTTCTAAGTTAACGTTAATTTTAATTTTTCCGTGGTTTCCCATTTTTACACCAGCCAAATGCTGGAGATGTACCTTAATTAAGGCCACGGCTGCTTCCTTCCCATTCCCATGCCTTTCCTGTCCCATCGTCGCCATAAGACCTATCTGTCGTTGCGACCTAAAGCAAATAGAAAAAAAAGTTAAGTTTACGTTACGTTACGTTTGCATTGTGAATGGAGCCTGAGGGTAAGAACTGTACGAGTAAATCGAGGCATGAATATGAAAAATCGATTCGTGTAGATATAGCGTACAGTATTCACGTTCAAATAGAGAGGCTAGCACGCGATATGGTGGCACAGGAAACTGCATCAAACTCGCCTATGGACTGATGACCCAAACAACTACAGGTTGCTGTAAATTAGCAATAATAATGTTAGAGACTTTACGTCCCATTAACTACTTTTACGGTTTTCGGAGACGCCGAGGTGCCGGAATTAAGTCTCGCAGGAGTTATTTTACGTGTCAGCAAATCTACTGTCACGAGGCTGACGTATCTGAGCACCTTCAAATACCACCAGATTGAGCCAGGATCGAACCTGCCAAGAAGGCTAGCGCCTGAACCGTCTGAGCCATTCAGCCCGGCAGGTTGCTGTAAATTAGAATCCAGATCCAGTCACATTGGAACGAATTAGTTTAACTGTTAATGCTATTTAGAGTAACAGTGTTTCAGTAATAGGAAATGGAAATGTTTGCAAGCGAATGTCATTTTCTCCAGCTATCGTTAACAAGATAGAATGCTAGTTGAAACCTTCGATTCTGGATTGAAAAAAATTGCAAATCTGTTTTAAATTTCACAGACTTTGTTAATGCCATTTAGATTTCTTCAAAGAGAGGCCTGTATTAGAATTACGAACATGAAATTTTAACGTGTACGGTGCATGAATATCCTCCTTACGTAACAGGTCTGCGCTAATCCGGCGCTGTAACCACATAGGCGCTATGAGAGAAGAGTGTAAGCCAGAGGAGGAAATGAATTATGCAAACTGTATCAAGACTGTGGCAGCCTAATACTCACAAGAGATGCTTCGTCTGAAACACGACCACATTTATAGCGAGGCCTTGCGCTGGATGACCTGCACACAAACAGAAACATTAACAAGGTCACAAGATAAATTTCATGCTGCTCAGAAGAATGAAAATCGCAGCAAGAGGGGAATCTCATGTTATGTTCATGATTCTTTTATAACACTGACTGTAGAAACGTGAATTGTGCTCCTTATTCAACGGTTAGGGATCGTGCTTGTCAGTGTCTACTCGTTAACAATGAGAATATGAAACTTGCTTTCCAGGTCGTTACACACATTTTATGTAAAATATATGAAAAGTTATGACATACTGTAAAAGCTGAAATCACTATTTAACTGTGAATGAGGTGTTCCGTTCAAACAAATTGCTATCTCTCAGTTTAGCAAGTCGCACGTGAAACACGCATGTGATTCAGTCGCCCCTACCAATGTAGTTTTTATGCAACCCGCAATATACATTCCGTCCTGAAAATATGCCCTGCTGGTATGCTCAGACAACACAACCAGATATATTGGTATTTACCGCCTCACCATGATAAGACACCGTAATATTATACTGGTATTAAATACTGGAAAGCAGGCTGTGCCTTCTAGATCATATGAACTTGACACGCTGGCGAAACACTGCATTGATATTGTGACCGCAGTGAACCTAATACATGCTATAAGCTGCACAGTGTGCCATACGAAACAATTGCGTATTTGGCATGGGCGCAGGGGAGAGGGCTTGTGTGTATGGTGGAAGGTTCGAGTCCGCGGCGAAGATTCTCTACTTTTGAAATATTTGTTTAATACGTACCGCACGTATTGTAAGTTGCCTTCATGAAAATTGTGTTTGAATGAATGTGTTTGTGGCTCTAACAAGGGCCGATTAGTTAGCAGGCCGAACACATACGGACCGGAAGTAATTGGAACACAATTGGCCTGAGAATTTTTTATCACAGCAAATGCTCAATGTGATATCTGTTTTGGTTTATGCACGGTGAAGCATTCCAAGCACAATTGCTTGGCAGGTGTTCGTGATGAGTTGCCGGTGCTGGTCGGGGTTTTCCGGCGCTCGAGTGTAAAAAACATTCTTCAAAATATGCTCCCACAAGAATAAATCTAACCGCGTTAAATCCGATGATCTGGCGGGCCAAGAAATAGGGCCTCCTCGTCGTATCCATCTTCCTGGCAGTTCATCATTCAGATAGTTAGGAGTGACTAAAGTCGAATGTGGTGGAGCTCCATCCTGTTGCAACCACATCGTCAAACGTTCGTGCAAGGGTACATCCTCCTGTAGCAATGGGAGTTCCTGACGCAGAAAAAGTAGGTAGCGTGGGCCCGACCAATGGCACTCAAAGAAATAGGTCCAATCAAGCGATCTTCCAAGATTCCGCACCAAAAATTGCACTCACCATCACACTTGATGGGCCGTCTGTCGCACCCAGTGAGGATTGTCCGGACTCCAATAGTGCATGTTGTGGCGATTGACGTTCCCATTTATTGTGGAAGCGTGACTCGTCCGAAAACGAGATATGCGATACGAATGCTGCATAATTGTCCAGTCTGCCTAATAGCCACCGACAGAACTCCATTCGAGCTTCGAATTTCCGCTGATGGAGCTCTGAGAGTAGCTCAAGATCGTATGGGTGAAATTTATGTTCATGCAGTATTCGCCAGACGGACGGCTGGCTGGTGTTCACCTCTTGTGCAATCGCCTTTGAACTGATGTGTGGATTACTACGAGCTCCCCCTAGAACGGCCTCTTCTGTTTTATCCGATGTAACGGACCTGTCGCGGACTGGTGTCTGCTTGTAAATCACGCCTGTTGTCCTTAGGCGTCTTTCAATACGGCGGAATGTCGTAGCAGCCGGGTGTCACCTGTCGGGATACCGTTCCTGGTACAGACGTAGTTCCTCGCTCGCGCTTTGTCTTGCTTTCCCATAATTTAGGAGCATGTCGTCGGATTCCTCTGTGCAAAACAATGCCGAATGACAGCAAAGATTACATTCAGGCCACAACCGGCGGAGTATGCGCAGGGCACAACATGAATAACAGCGTCGTTTTACTGTTTGAATGTGACATACGTGGGCCTGGGCCTGTGTTTACGTATTCAAATATCATACCGATGTAAAATTATGTGAACGATGCAGGATTCCGTCCGCCGATGGCACATTCCGTCGATTGTTTGGCTAATCACCCTTCGTGTCAAAGCACTTATTCCAACGGTACACCAATATATCGACGCCGGAATGGAAGAAATCTGAATCCATACCGTGAAGTCACGTCATGACGGCATGCTGAACGGCCGTATAGTCGTAGCAATGCTTACTACCCAGGTGCTTCTTTGGCACGAAAAGACGGACATCACTGGGTGCCAGGGCAGGGCTGTAGGGAGGATGGTCCATTACCTCCCAACGGAATTGCCGTAACAATTCATGCGTGCTGATGACTGCGTGTGATCTGGTGTTGTCGAGTAGGAACATGCCGGCTGTTGAAATAAATTTAGGTCGTTTTCTTTGAAATGTTATCCGCAAACGCTCCAGTGCCACAGTAACTCGCAGCATTCACAGTCTCTTCCCTGGTGAGGAAATCCATTATTTGGACCATCTTCCCTACCATTCTCTCCAGTGATAATTATTTATTTCTTTATTTATTTATTTCTTAATCCATTTACCCTCCAGGGTTGGTTTTTCCCTCGGACTCCGCGAGGGATCGCAACTTCACCGCCTTATGTGCAGTATCCTGGAGTGTGAGACTTTGGGTCGAGGGATACAGCTGGGGAGTAGGACCAGTACCTCTCTCTGAATAGGGGCCTTGCCGGGGATATGAAGGTTGGAGGGGATAGACAAGGAAGGAAGCCGCCGTGGCCTTAAGTTAGGTACCATCCCGGAATTTGCCCGGAGGAGAAGTGGGAAACCACGGAAAAACACTTGAAGGAATGTTGAGGAGGAAATCGAAACTCTCTCTACTCATTTGACCTCCCGAGGCTGAGTGAACCCCGTTCCAGCCCTCGTACCACTTTTCAAATTTCGTGGTGGAGGCTGTAATCGAACCCGAGCCTCCGGGGGTTGCAGCTAATATCACTAACCACTACACTACAGAGGCGGTCAAGTATTGTTATTTTTATCATTATTATTATTATGCTCCTTCAAATTTGAAAGAGGCTTTGCTAATCTGAATTTTGTCTCGCAGGATTTATTTGATGTGGTGGAAGCCAACAACAAGATGTTAATTTTGAATTTAGACATCATCTATAAAACAGAAGAAGGGAAGTTTCACAATTGCTGGTTAAAGTTATTTAAAACAGAGGCTATCCTCACTAGTCCCAGAATACGTTTAAAATTCTGAGTAGCGGTACATTAAATAATACGGTCGGAGCCGAACAGACACTTAGGTTAAAATGACAATTACGACACCACTGTATAGGAATAAAAGTTACATAAAAATTCACGCAATTTATATAAAACTGCTCATGCCATTGTTATTACTTCCTCACTGATGGCAATATAGTTACTTTAGACTACATCTTTCGGATGACTGTAATGTCTCCTTGATGTTAAGTGGGCGATAATCATTTAAAACACATGATGGTTTTCAACAAATTGCAGTGTTGTTTTAGTGGTTGTCTACTGAATCCGTAAACTACGTAGTAACAACAGTAACGGGTTTAAATAAGATCACATTATTGGCGGGTGAGAGTGTAATACATGGTTCCGGAAAACCACGCCATACATGAAGTTCAGTGTTCCTGTTACGTAGAGAATAATCTAAGCAAAGTAAGGATTAATTTTAAGAGACTATTCAGGACTAATAAATTGTCATTTCTTCTTGTTTTATCTGTAGCACAATTATTGCACGTGCACCGGCTAGACAAGTCAGTAGGCGCACGAAGCCTTGCGACTTCGGATGAAATTGATATAATATCACCGCAACGGATTATTGTTCACATAGTTACAGTTAATGATAATAGGCATAGTAAATCCATATCTTGTCGTACTCTCTCTACACATGTCTAGCATCTTTTCAGGAAATATTAATTCACACGGGCGAATTCATTTTTCCGAAACTGAGCCAATTTATAGCTTGATTTTTTCTCAAGCTTGTGGGGGGTTTGTTGCATACAATTTACTTATCAAGTCCCGCCCCCCCCCCTCCCGCATGGATACAAATCATATACAGTAGGTTAGGGAATCGAGGGGACCACAATTCTTTACTAACAACCTTATCTTCAAAAGTTTCCTGAATAAAATTTGATGTTTCATTAGGCACAGAACCTTGTTGGTCAAATCCGGACTGACGTTCAGTGTCGGCCAGTTGTTCGAAAACGATGTGAGTAAGTCATTCCAAGATATTTCCGCGTTTATTGTTTGTTCAAAAAATATAGGTTCTGTTACTCTGTATGCATTTACTGCACGCCATACGCAGACTTTCTAGTCATGTGAGGGACGCTTGCATTTAAAATCGGCTTTCTCTGTGCTCTAATATCTGTTATTTTGTGACGAAATAAAAGTATTTAAATGGAACCATGCTTCTTCAGAGAAGAATAGTAAGTGTGGGGTCAATTGCCCGCAAAATCCAATTGCTGAAATCTACCAGATTCCCATGATCACGTGGTACTAATTGCTGAACCACGCTCATTTTTCTTAGTTTGGTAGCTCGCTATGCTGAGGTCAACGAGACTGCTGTCTGCTAAGGCTTTGAGAGCCTCCGGCAGGATTATCCGCTTGAATTGTAGGTCCGCATGCCTCTGTGTGACGGAGACAAGAAGAAGCAAATACACTGCACTGGAAAGAATCATCTAGTAAAGGCCGATCTCAGTGATACAGTTAGTTAGTCGATGTCTTTCTCTTTTCAAGGTAGCGAATTTGATTCTGACTACGCTTGGTGCCGTTTAGAGATGTTTATTGCGACAATTCAATGTCATTGACGTCTAGTACGTTAAAAACTTCCTACGTGACCAAATTGAAACTCTTCGGCGACTATTAAAATCAGTAGTTAAACAGAACATTATTCTTAAAAACGTTCAGCCGAAGATATGGGTTTAATTTCGACTGACCGAGCTCGATAGCTGCAGTCGCTTAAGTGCGGTCAGTATCCAGTAACCGGGAGATAGTGGGTTCCAACCCCACTGTCGGAAGCCCTGAAAATGGTTTTCCGTGGTTTCCCATTTTCACACCAGGCAAATGCTGGGGCTGTACCTTAAATAAGGCCACGGCCGCTTCCTTCCCACTCCTAGCCCTTCCCTATCCCATCGTCGCCATAAGACCTATCTGTGTCGGTGCGGCGTAAAGCAACTAGCAAAAAAAAAAAAAAAAAAATATTTCGACTGATTTCACAAGTTCTTTCCCTGAAGTGCGAATGGGTTGAGGTTTTATTTATAGATGCGAAAATCTTTAACTTGTGATGCACACGTGTTTTCACTTATTTTAATATTCGCCTTTTTACATAAACGAGGAATTAACATGTCAAAATAAAACACACGTTGACATTCGTTTGAAGGCCACGTACCTGTATTTAATATGTGTACGCCCGGCAAGAAATATTTTCAAACCGATTTTGCATATTTTCTGCCGAATACTGAAGATAACTTTCGAAATATTTGAAATGTAATATAGTCGTCGCATGACGGATCATTATATATATTTTTAACAATATGCTTAACGTTTCACCGACACAGATAGGTCTTATGGTGACGACGGGATAGGAAAGGGAATGGAGTGGGAAAAGTGGCCAT
This sequence comes from Anabrus simplex, assembly GCF_040414725.1. Lineage (NCBI taxonomy): Eukaryota > Metazoa > Arthropoda > Insecta > Orthoptera > Tettigoniidae > Anabrus > Anabrus simplex. Next base: position 305,434,043 of record NC_090265.1, on the reverse strand, counting down.
GGCCTTAATTAAGGTACAGTTCTAGCATTAGACGCGTGTCAAGATAGGAAACGACGGAAAACTATCTTCAGGGCTGCCGACAGTGGGCTTCGAACCCAATATCTCCCGAATGCAAGCTCAGAGGAATAAGCCCCTAAAAGCACAGCCAACTTGCTCGGTGACGGTTAGTAGTATATAAAAGGCGGAGGAAATCTAATTAAGGGCACATATAATTTGAAAAGTTGCTGACCCATTCATAAACACTTAGCCTATATTGACGGTGGAGGGTTTGCGTCATGGAAGCCAGCCAACGATCAGTGGTCCTAGATCTCACGAGGCCAGAAATGGGTTTGGTTTTCCTTGGTTTGTAGGTTAACGTTAAATCATTTCCTCGTAACTAAAAATGAAAATAAACAGATACACTTATTTGACTGTTGAGAACAAAGAATATTTCCTACTTCAAAGAAAAATTAAAATTATTTATTTATTTATTTATTTATTTATTTATTTATTTATTTATTTATTTATTTATTTATTTATTTATTTATTTATTTATTTATTTATTTATTTATTAATGCCTTGTTTTCAGTGGCAAAGTTAGGGCTCGAGGCCCTCTCTTTTCTGCATAGGATTACAAGTTTACCAACGAAGTCACAGATGAGATGGATGAGACATGGAAATCATAGAGTGATCAGTATTTCAAAGAATATGCTGAAATGCAACGTTGTCATCCTTCATTATTATCGATTTTCAAAAAATGCGTAGGTTTTCAATGCATTCGTTATTTGTGTATAATGTTAGCGTACTGTCAATCAATTAAGGTCTCAGTTTTCGTTTTATTGCCTTGGTGTGTGAAGGGACGTAGCATTTCATTGTTCTTCGAAAACACTTCCTTGATAGGAAATACGGTACTTCACAATCTTACGTTAAGATGCATTAGTAATATTACTCCTGCAAAGAATGGAAGGAGTATGCAATTGCTGTGAGCGCACACTTGTGTATTTCATTCGCATTCACTTCTTTTGCGAACGGAATATAAATGGCTTGGCGGGAAACTTAAGTGTTCTGACCGAGAAATACAGGTGATCATAAAAAGCTGCGTGATATATTAGAATGGCGTGTGCAACTTCCAAACCAGCCTGACTCCAACAGCTGAAGTGCTCGCGAAGATGGAACGAGTTCTACAAGTAAGTTTATAACTTAACTTCGACTCATTAGACAGGCCTTTGCTATTGTGATATAAACTCACTCACTTAGTTTAAGAAGGAATGTAGATGATATTGATGTTATGTCCCACTAACTATATTTTTATGGTTTTCCGAGATACAAGTTGCCGGAATTTTGTCCCACTGGATTTCGTTTACGTTCCAACAAATTGACGTATTTGAGCACCTTCAAATACTATCGGACGGAGCCAGGATCGACCATGCCATGTTGAGCTCCGAAGGCAAGTGCTCTACCGTCTGAGCCACTCAACCGGGGCACGAAAAGTAGGAAGAAAATGAAACCATATAGTAATTGCAAACTTGGCACGTGAAATCCTTGGGTAATTCGCAGACTTACAATTGTCAAAATAAAAAACGTTGTTGTAGGCCTATTTACCCTGTCAGTCTTAACTTAATAAACTATTAATTATAACGACTATGTTAATTTTAATTAACGTTCATCATATTGAGAATAAAGTAAATATAGTGTATCTCCATCCACGAGACGATACCCAACGCTCTTCGAGCCACAGGACTGGACGTTTACGAAGATGTTCACTACTTAGCAGACAATGTAAGTTATCGCCGTATTAACATTAATGCGATAATCGGATCAAAATATGTGTCGGAAATTATCGATTCAACAGTCCAGTCTGAATCGTCGTCAGCACAACAATTTGAGGTCGATAAGGAGAAGAAGCACCGGTATGAGCGAGGTACAACCTCAACATATTTATGTTGAGTGGAGAGGACAGGAAAGAGTTATATAATAATAATAATAATAATAATAATAATAATAATAATAATAATAATAATAATAATAATAATTTAACCTAGTGATATTAAAATAGAATCGTTTCGCAACATGCAAACTTATCATGTATAAGAAAATTAAATTAGCTAGTCACAAAGACGTGATCTAAGATAAATATATTTACCAATTAACAAAACATGTGATGAAGATACTAATTTTGAAAACATACCCAAATATCGCCACCAGTACAGAGGTAAAGGGAATTAAAATTAAGAAAAAGAAAATTGTCCATGAAATGAAGAAGGAAATTATAACGTACAAGAAGGACGGGGTGGAGTTTCGAGCTCACAACCATATGATTCATTCACATTTTACTTGTATTTTGATGTAGGCACGTCTAAAAGCTGAGCTACTAACATGCAACTGGTAGGAGATTCCATTGTCTGACTGCTGTAACGGTGAATGATTTAGCGTACCTCAATCTATTACAATATTATTGATGAACAAATAGTGTATTTTATTGGTGCCCTATGTATGATTTTGAACCAAATGACTATGGTTTTCAGATCTCCGTTCACGTCTATTACCTTTGAATGAAGGTTTTTTTTTGTATACTATGTACAGTCGCTCAAAAAAATTTGAGCGCATTGTATTGCATAAATTCCTCTCAATCACACAATTCACAAAAGCAATTGAACCTATGCATATTTTGTTGTGAGTACCCATCCGGTTTGCATCTACATGGAAGGTGAATAACATTTTGATAATAATTAAATTCTGATGAAGTATTACATGCAAAGAACGTGCGATACCCTGGGCTCATTCTTTCTTTTGAGTGACTAGACGAACATATCTTGCTTGTAGTGGTATTTGCAGCGTTTTAATATTCACTAATTGACACCAGAACTCTTGTGCACCAAGCTCGATAGCTGCATTCGCTTAAATGCGGCCAGTAACCAGTATACGGGAGATAGTAGGTTCGAACCCCTCTGTCGGCAGCCCTGAAGATGGTTTTCCGTGGTTTCCCATTTTTACACCAGGCAAATGCCGGGGCTGTACCTTAATTAAGGCCACGGCCGATTCCTTCCCACTCCTAGCCCTTTCCTGTCCCATCGTCGCCATGAGACCTATCTGTGTCGGTGCGACGTAAAGCAAATAGAAAAAAAAAATAACTCCTGTACAACGACGTAAAATAACTGTACCTTGATCTCATATAGGGATTACTGGAGTGGTTCGATCCGTAGTTAACCGGGCGAGTTGAACGTGCGGTTAGGTTCGCGTAGCCGTGAGCTTGCATCCGGGAGATAGTGGGTTCGAAACCTACTGTCGGCAGCTCTGAAGATGATTTTCCGTGGTTCCCATTTTCATACCAGGCAAATTCTGGGGCTGTACCTTAATTAAGGCCACTGCCGATTCCTTCCCACTCCTTGGCCTTTCCCATCCCATTGTCACCATAAGACCTGTCTGTGTCAGTGTGACGTACTAAAACAAATTGTAAAAAAAATCCCTGGTAATGGTGATTTTCCCTCGATTTTATGAAAACAACTTTTGTCAGAGATTTCATGTGTTTCTCAGATTGAGTATATAATGCATTAGAGTGTGAAACGCAAGACAAAACAGGAGCCGAACGTTTGTGGGAATTGTTGTATGTCCGGCGCTCCCTTCTCGCTCCGCCAGCCAGCTACACGCGCGCCAAGTGTCATTCTTCTAGCCTCGACGCGCAGCCCTCAGTGCGCGTGCCTGAACCATCGTGTGTGTACTATAAAGAGGAACTCCCAGCCTGTCCAGATGCCCACTTGCCCCGGTGTCCAGCTCCAGAATACACCCTACGTCGAGCACGGAGGCTACTCCTCTTGAAAATGTGCTTCGGCCAGGTGGACTGAATTTCTGGCAGTGCGAGGTCTCACCTCTGGTCACCGCTCCTCTTATTCCGCTGCCCATATCCAGTCATACTATTACATACCGTTATATTTCCCTAGTTTATGCAAGCTCCCTTGGTTTCGCCAAGTAAGAATTCTTCCAACATTGAACTTGCTTTTATGAACTCAGCAAAGAAGGACTTTCCAAAACATTTATGTCAGTACTTCTGATAGTTTTCGACTATCGACTTTGCTATCACAAGGACTATCTTTTCGAGATAGTAGTGGATGTAAATACTACAAACCTGTATATAGTGTACAAAAGATAGACTCTTTCTCAAGATTCCTAATTCATTTTGCTTCAAGTTAAATTTCATTTTTATTTGTGTAAATAGTGTATTTTGCATTTGAAGCGAATAATAAAGTTGTGTTTTGTAAATCTCAACCTTGGTTACAACACAACTCTATGGCGACGAGGTAAAAAAAAAAAAAAAAAAAAAAGACCGCAACGGACACTCCAATCCATTGGCCCCAGTCACCAACTCTGTGACGACAGGATAATAACTTGCAATTCATCCACTCCTTCACAACGAGGTACAGCAAACTCAGTGCCCTCATACACTTCGACATTGGCGACGAAGTCAATCAGTGCTCAGTGTGTCGCCCACTCAACAGACATTCCACAGCTCTCTGACGTGCGCTCCACCTGTGTGGCACGCTCCAGCGTGTTTGCTTGCTCTCTCTCTCACTCCCAGCATATACCGGTCAAGGTCGTGCCTACAACCAGTTCTGACACACAGCTCTCCTTGCTCTTTATTGCACGCATCTCGCAATGGCTACAGCTGAGCAACTCGCTACGGTATTCCAAGCCTTACAGCAGCAACAACAACAGTTTATGCAACAACAACAGGCAGCATTAATTCAGGCTATTCAAGCTATTTCTGTCTCTACACAGCCATCAGCTATTCCTCCGTTCTCTGCTTTTGATCCGGCTAAGGAAGACTGGTCAGTTTATTTAGCACGCTTACAACAGCATTTCATCTGCCATTCTGTCACAGATGATCAACGCCGCCGCGCACTATTTCTTAGTTCGGTTGGCAATGCTACGTGTGAATTACTACGTAAATTAGGTCCAGAAGAAAACCTTTCTGAGGTACCATTCGCACAGCTCCTGGCCCGTCTCACTGAACATTATGCCAAAGCTCCTCACATAGTGGCTGCTCGCTATAAATTTTTTCAGAGCAGAAAGCAACCCCATCAGACACATACTGAATGGATAACTGAATTGCGTGGTCTAGCTAAACCCTGCCAGTTCATATGCTCCAAGGACGGTTGTGGTTCACCCTACACTGATTCTCTCATTCGGGACATGGTAATTTTACATACTCCTGAGGACAAGATACGTTTTGACGCTGTCAAGCAGAGTAACCCTTCTTTAGAAGACGTACAGCGTATTGCTACGGTTTATGAACTTACTACCAAGACTGCCGCAGCCATAGCTTCTCCACACGAAGTTGCTCAAGTCTCGACTCAGGCCCGCAAGTCCTCTGCTACAGTGAACCGTCCAGATAAGGCGCTCTCTACCAAGCATTCTCGCCAGGTTCCCTCTCGTAATGCTACAAGGAAGCCCAATTCTAAAAGCACCTCGAAACTCCTGCCTTCCTGCCGCGGCTGTTTCAAGCATCATGAACGTCGTGACTGTCGTTTTTTCAAAGCCACTTGTGAACGATGTAATAAACTTGGACACATTAAGACTGTATGTCGGAGTTCGCTCCGCCCTGCTAAGACTCCTGCAGCACGCCCGAAGCATATACAGCCCCGCCAAGACATGGAAGTTGATCAGATCAATCTTATTCTTCCCACAAGGAATTCTCACAAGATCATCGTTCCTCTCTCATTCTCTACTCGATCTGTCGATTTTCAATTAGACACTGGTTCACCTGTCTCTATTATTAATCTAGCTACCTACCATGACTTAGGTTCCCCTTCATGCTCTCCAGCTGACATCCAGCTTGTGGCGTTTAACAGAAAATTGACATTAAAGGTCAAATCCAGCTTCAGGCTAGTTATAAAGGTATTCAGAAGGCCATTCCTCTTCTCGTAGTTAACAACTACACTGCATCCAACATTATGGGCATGGATCTATTTAACTTATTTGGTTTCCAGATACATGACAACATTAACGTTGTATCTACATTGCATCCTACTTCTGACGTTACCGATCTCCTAAAGCAGTTTCCTGAAGTCTTCGACTCTCAGCTCGGAACAGCAAAAGACTATACAGCTCACATACAGCTGAAATCCGGAGCTAAGCCTCGCTTCCTCAAAGCACGTCCAGTACCCCTAGCACTTCAAGACCCGGTCACGAAAGAATTAGAAAGATGGATACAAACTGGAATTGTGGTACCAGTTACTTCTAGTCAATGGGCTACTCCACTAGTGGTAATCAAGAAACCTGATGGTAATGTTCGACTTTGTGGCGATTTTCGATCTACAGTCAACGCACAACTCGACACTGATATCTTTCCTATTCCACGTCCAGAAGACTTATTCCGTCGTCTCGCTGGTGGACAATTCTTCTCTCGAGTTGATCTTAAAGAAGCATATCTCCAGCTACTTTTAGACGAAGACTCTAAGAAATTTCTAACACTCAACACTCCTCTCGGACTGCTCCAGCTCCAGCGGCTCCCATTCGGTGTTTCATCCTCAGCGGCTATTTTCCAGCGCTATTTAGCTCAACTCACTGCCTCCATTCCCGGTTGTGCTAACTACCTGGATGATATTATTGTTACGGGAAAAGATCATCAGGAACATCTAAACAATCTACGCCTCCTTCTCCAGAAATTGAAAGACAATGGCCTACGAGCGAATCTCGCTAAATGTACATTCTTTCAGCCTCAAGTTCACTACCTAGGACATATACTTGATAAGACTGGAATTCGCCCTAGTGCACAGAATGTCTCCGCTATCGTCAACATGCCAGAACCTCAGAACCTAAAGCAGCTCCAGTCCTTCATAGGCAAAGCGAACTACTATAATAAGTTCATTCCCCGCTTCGCTACAGTGGCAGCTCCATTAAACGCTCTACGTAAACAAGGTGTTAAATTTCAATGGACTCCGCAATGCCAACAGGCATGGAAAACCATCAACAACGCCTTAATTCAAGCTATACAACTCACTCATTTTCAGCCCGACAAGCTCATCACGCTAGCTACTGACGCTTCAGACTACGGTGTCGGTGCCGTTCTCTCCCAGAAGGATCGTCATGGACGGGAACGCCCCATCGCTTTCGCTTCGAAAACACTTAATGACCATCAACGTCGATACTCACAGATAGAGAAAGAAGCTTTAGCCATCATCTTTGGTATTCGCCGTTTCAATGAATATCTCTATGGCAACCATTTCCTGATCATTACTGATCATAAGCCTCTCGTACACTTATTCCATCCTGGTAATAAGATCCCTGAGAATTCCCTCAGAAAGCTTCAAAGATGGTCCATGTTCCTTTCTGATTATTCCTATCAGATTGTCTATCGAGCCACATCCCAGCATTGTAATGCTGATGCCCTCTCACGCTTACCAGTTGGTCCTGATACTGCCTTCGATTCTCAAGAATCTGAATGTCTTCAGTTGGACATAGCACTTGAAGATACTGTCTCCAGTTTTCCTATTGATGCTACCTGCATAGCTAAAGCTACGGATAAGGACAGTACACTTGCTACTGTGCGTACTTACATCCGCAACGGTTGGCCTCTTCAGAGCAATCTTCCCGCCCACCTTGCACCTTATCATCGTATGCAGCATCGTCTCACGACTCGTGCTGGAGTCGTACTCCTAGAAGCAGGCACCATCTTCCGAGTGGTTATCCCACTCAGCCTACAGAAACAAGTTCTCGAATTATTACACCAAAACCATTGGGGTATATCGCGAACGAAGCAACTAGCACGTCAACACTGCTACTGGCCCGGTATTGATGCCGCCATCGAAAAGCTCATCCGTCATTGTGAACAATGTCAACTGAATCAGAACGCCCCGTCTTCTGATCTAGCTTCATGGCCTCCTGCTACTACTCCATGGGAACGAGTTCACATCGATTTCGCAGGTCTTTTCCTCAATTCCATGTGGTTAATAGTCATCGATTCACTATCGCACTTTCCATATGTAGTGGATATGCATTCGACTACTACGACCGAAGCTACCATTCGTGCTCTACAGAAAATATTTACTACAGAAGGCTTACCTCAAGTACTCATTTCGGACAACGGACCTCAATTTACAGCTACTGCTTTTAAGAAATTTTGTACATATAATGGCATTCGTCATATCCTAGCACCGCCTTTTCACCCTCAATCTAATGGTGAAGCTGAACGCTTTGTACAAACATTTAAGAGAAGTATGAAAAAAGCTGTCTCTTCAGGCTTAACTAAAGACCAAGCATTGCTCCAACTCTTAAGCAACTACAGAACTCTGCCCGGCGCTGATAATATCACTCCTGCACAGAAGCTCCATGGACGACCTCACAGAACTTTACTTTCTCTGTTGCAGCCTCTTCCGGCCCAGTCTCAGACCTCACCAACGAAGTTCTCAGTCAACGACAAGGTCTACACCCGGACATTCAGGTCAAACCCACTCTGGATACCTGGAGTCATCTGCAGATCTTTGGGTCATCGTCTCTACGAAATACAGACTACGGAGAAACGTATCTGCCGCCATCAAGACCAGATACGTCTGCGCTACCGCCCATGTCCAACTCTTGATTCTATTGCTCAGCCAGATAAATCTATTGCTGAAAGAGCTTTAGACCATTTAATAACCATGGGTTCCTTTCAGGACGAGACAGCGCCACTTCGCCCGGTCCCAGCTCCGGACAATCCAACAGAGACATCAGCAGCTCCGGCCCAGCATCGCAGCCGCCGCCAGCGCCGCCGCCGTTTCACGCCGTACCGGCGTATTTAGGAGGGGAGGGTGTTGTATGTCCGGCGCTCCCTTCTCGCTCCGCCAGCCAGCTACACGCGCGCCAAGTGTCATTCTTCTAGCCTCGACGCGCAGCCCTCAGTGCGCGTGCCTGAACCATCGTGTGTGTACTATAAAGAGGAACTCCCAGCCTGTCCAGATGCCCACTTGCCCCGGTGTCCAGCTCCAGAATACACCCTACGTCGAGCACGGAGGCTACTCCTCTTGAAAATGTGCTTCGGCCAGGTGGACTGAATTTCTGGCAGTGCGAGGTCTCACCTCTGGTCACCGCTCCTCTTATTCCGCTGCCCATATCCAGTCATACTATTACATACCGTTATATTTCCCTAGTTTATGCAAGCTCCCTTGGTTTCGCCAAGTAAGAATTCTTCCAACATTGAACTTGCTTTTATGAACTCAGCAAAGAAGGACTTTCCAAAACATTTATGTCAGTACTTCTGATAGTTTTCGACTATCGACTTTGCTATCACAAGGACTATCTTTTCGAGATAGTAGTGGATGTAAATACTACAAACCTGTATATAGTGTACAAAAGATAGACTCTTTCTCAAGATTCCTAATTCATTTTGCTTCAAGTTAAATTTCATTTTTATTTGTGTAAATAGTGTATTTTGCATTTGAAGCGAATAATAAAGTTGTGTTTTGTAAATCTCAACCTTGGTTACAACAGGAATCTTGTAAAATTCAGAAAGATATAAAAGCAATACGATTATGATGAAAGGAAAGAGAACTTGTTATACAAAGTGTTGGTTATCTATCGTTATACCCAATCTCTGACCGAGATCGGTGTATTTCTGGAGGTGAGGAAATTCATAATACGCCATGCCATTAGTCTCGGTAGCTTATCGATCGGTTCAAATTCCCAAAAATTGCTCTATAGTAATTTATTTATCATAGATTTGAGAGCTTACATTTATTTTACGACGAATATTGAAACTTTAATATCTTGCCGGCCTATGTATGTAATTAAGTAAAATAGGTAGTTTTTTGAGAACGACAAGAGAGATTGGTTTATAATTTTATTAGTTTGGAGTCTCGTTTAGTCTTTTCAATAAGTTAGAATTTACCATGTTTAAAATCGTAAAGGAATGTTGCATCATCCCCATCTTGAGTGGTCTGTTTGTTCCCCTAACATGAACCTCATTTACCTTGACTGGAATCAATTGAAGTAAATCTCCATTGCATATTTGAAAGTGCAGCGATGAGTTAGTCAAATTGAACCAAGAACGACTTAATGCCCTTGTAGACAGGTTGCCGAGGTTAAGCGTGTGTATAGGCCTACTGTAACAAGGAAGCGCCACGAAAACATCAATTTAATTTCCAGTTCAGACCAAAACCACCCAATAAAGCATATTAAGGAGTTTATGTTCGTACAATTTTGAGGGCGAAGATTCACAGGTTTCTGCGATGTTAGGATCATAATTACAGCTATCATTTGAAATTAGAGCATGTTTTGTATGAAAACATTCTTTGCAAATAAACAAAGTAAAAATGTTAATTCATGGCATGATCAGATGAGGTATAGTGAAGGAATAAAGAACCGACGCGCAATGTGTATACATTAGAATGTGCTACTCTAATTACAAGATACATGGATCTTAGAAGGGACGTGAATTTATTTGTTCTGGAGTTCAATTTCAAAAGTTCAATTTAATTTTCCTCCAAGTGTGTTTGAAAATCACTCTAGGAAATAAAGATGGTTCAACATCCAAATCCCGAACTCCTCCACTAATAAATCCGCATCTCTTCAAGGACCTTGTCTCTCTTCAGAAGAGTTACAAATACACGTCCACATGAAAATTTCGTGAACATTTCTACTTTCTGTATGGATTGCAAAGAATGTGTTCGCATAAAGCATAATTATATTGCAAAATTATATTTATTTTTCATCCAGAATATTTGAAGCATAATTATTAATTTAGAAACGTAAGCTAACAATAATTATGTAAGATCATGTGCTCTATCGAATGACCTTGGTCTGAATTCGAAACTAAAATTGGCACTTTCGTAGCGATCCTTGTAATCCAGGGGATTCTCAAGTTTGAAGTGATAAATTTCATCCCAGAAACCAATGGCATGATCCCATGCAAAATATTTTCGCTTTTTATTTTTCAGGTAGGAATTAGAGAAAGATTTTATGCTTACATACATGAATCGCGTCAGTTATTGTGATAAGTCGTACAGTTTATTCTTTGTTGGTGATGATTTTCTTTTATTATGAACAGGTAAAACCATAACACTGTCTCCTAGCTAAAGGACTAATGATTTAGTTTACCATCGTTTCGGAGATAAAGCTTAAATAACTGCTGTCGAGTACCAAATAATAACCGAGTAAAAACAGGAGGTTAATGGATAGGGACACATTTCTCGCCACTAACAAGTTTTTTTTAATAATTGGCATTCAGTACTGAGCTTTGAATGAGTACGGAAGCAAACTTCCAGCAAGAGCCGAATAGTTTTTGACTGCACTTTTCTGTATTTATTGATTTTCCAGTCATATATATTTTAGTGAATAGATTTATGTGTTCCGGAAACTGTAGTGAAATTTGTATCCATTCCTAGTGCGTCAAAGGGAGATTGGAATGTGTCCAAGCCGAGGCGGGACAACGGACTCTAATTACTCAATGACCCATTATGGTATTCAATACCAATTTTATTGTTGTTTGCAATTTTGTTTGAGGTTCGTTTAGTATGTTTATTTTGTTTGTTTGTTTGCTTGCTTGGTTGATTGGTGAAACGACACGCACATCACTTCCCACTAATCCCGACAGACGTGAAGCTCGCAGCCAGCTAGTCGACTCGGGACTAGATTACATGCAAGGACAAAATATAAATGAGCGAGTGATTTAACAAGTTTTCTTCCCTTTCTTTCATTTGTCGCTATTCATTAGATTTTGTGAAGTTTCTGCTCCTTGTCTGATTAGTTACATTTTACATCTACATGTCGTAAAAAGGAAGTAATGAAAAATTTCAGATACACTATCTACCACAACACATCGACCTTCGAATCACAGCACTTTGAAATTCTGAACTATAAAAATGTATGAAAATAATGAAGAACTATGAAATATCGCCATGGTAATCAGAGATTTTTTAGAAGGAGGATTTCTTTACGCAGCTAAGCTAATACAATAAACGCATTTGCGATCATGATATTTTGTAAGAAATAAGTCAGCTCCAGGACGAAGCAATGTTTACATTGGTCTGCTTGACTGTACGGGAGTGAAAGATAAGTGGATTCAGAATATCTTGTTCATAAGTTAGAAGTAAGCGATACAAAGTGAAAGTATCGAGAAACATCGCTGGTGGAAAGGGGCAGGAGGGTGTGTAGATTTATGAGACACAACCAGTCTTCGTCACTTCGTCGTCTACTTTCTACCGTTTACCAGAATTATGCCCTCTAAATAGGCTTACAGCAGGCACAAATGGCGCTGTGTTTTAAACGAGTTTTCACTATCTGACTGGCGTTTCGTCCAGGTCGCAGCAAAGCCCATTACATAATTATGGTAACGTCACCGAAGGCGGCAGGATGTTGACGCAAGTGCGATGACAGGTATAACTTGAAAACAATATTCTCTCACCCATGGGTAACTAATGCAAATATCGAGATAGAAGAATTATTATTATTTTACGATCGTGATTATTATTATTATTATTATTATTATTATTATTATTATTATTATTATTATTATTTTACGATCGTGATTATTATTATTATCATCATTATTTTACGATTATTATTATCATTATTTTACAATTATTATTGCTTGTATGTATAGCTATGAAGTGATGTACATTCATTTAATATTCGTATTATTATTATTATTATTATTATTATTATTATTATTATTATTATTATTATTATTATTATTATTATTATTATTATTTACGTAGTCGAATGATCGTATTGTGTATGAGATTATACGAAACATGTGGTGTACATAGACATTTATATCAGTTCCGTTAATGTAAATAGCTTTAAATTAATATTATACTGTATTCTTACCTGTATATATAAATTGTAATCCATAATTGTGAAACACACTGTAACTTTCAGAATGGTATGGGTAGACGAGAATGATTGAGAATATTCTGTATACCATTTCTATGTATTAGGCACTCTGGAATATTCAAGAAGGTAGTTTTATTGTAACGTATCTTTCTGAAAACCTAGCCAATATATATATATCTAAAGAGGCGATTTTGACAGTGAAGTGAGTTATTGTTCGGAAGTTACTGGCTGATGAGTTATGGTGTAGCAAGGAATATACTTGTGACTTCATGACACGCGGTAAAACACAGTCTCCACATTGAAGTGACATGCTTGTACACAGTCATCTGTTTTATTTGTGTTCCAAGGTTGTAATCTCTATGCGCTGTGTTGGGAGCTGCTTTTAATAATGGCGGCTTTGTTGATATCCTCGAAATGAAGTGTTTTGTTGTGATACTGTGATTAAGGTAAAGTGTGTGTTAATTTGTAAATAGACATGTAAATAAATAATTGAACCAACTGATAGCCTTTGGTGTGCGTCTTTGTGGATACGTATATGTTTCTAATAATACATACCTTGCGAATATTTCTGGCTGTAAAATGATGTACTAAATCAGCATTGTGGCATGGGAATGTTCAGCTGCCTTATTGTTGGTCGTAGATTATGACGCTACAAATTTCTTTGGATTTATCGGAACTCTTTATCTCCCCTGTTGGTTCCCCTCTGAATGTCGCAAGAGGGGAACACCAAAGAATCCACACTCACCCTCTCGTGTTATAAGCTCCAAAAGTTATCTATGATTCTATGCCTTTCCTTGTAGCGGAGAGATTTACATACCTATTTATTTGTTGCTAACATAGTGAGAATGCAATAAGAGCATTGAGTCTGTTCAAATAATTTAAAACAACAGGATATCCGCTTGTTTACCATACTATTCTTACAATATTAATTTACATATTATAAATTTCTATGCATACACTCTGTAGCCTCCGTGGCTCAGGCAGCAGCACGCCGGCCTCTCACCGCTGCATACGTGTTTCATATCCCGTTCACTCGATGTGAGATTTGTGCTGGACAAAGCGGAGGCAGGACAAGTTTTTCTCCGGGTACTCCGGTTTCCCGGTCATTTTTGTTTCCAGCAACACTCTCCAATATCACTTCATATCATTTGTCATTCATTAATCATTGCCACGGAGGAGTGCGACAAGCTTCGCCAGCCGGCACATTTCCTATCCTCGCCGCTAGATTGGGGCTTCATTCATTCCATTCCTGACCCGATGGTTTTCCGTGGTTTCCCATTTTCACACTAGACAAATACTGGAGCTGTACCTTAATTAAGGCCGCGGCTTATTCCTTTTTTTTTTTGCTATTTGCTTTACGTCGCACCGACAGAGATATGTCTTATGGCGACGATTGGATAGAAAAGGCCTAGGAAAACCATCTTCAGGGCTGCCGTCAGTGGAATTCGAACCCACTATCTCCCGATTACTGGATACTGGCGGCACTGCTTCCTTCCTACTCCTAGCCTTTTCCTGTCCCATCGTTTCCCTGAAAGCTATCTGTGTCGGTGCGACGTAAAGCAACTTAAGAAGAACATTGACTATATTGGTGAAATTTCCATTCATATATCCATTACAGATGTGATAATGACCATCTGCATATTTTTTTAGTTTTGGTGTTTTTCGGTTTGTCTGAGCTGTTATAACTTGAAAACTACTGGATATATTTCTGTCAAACTTCATATTTAGAATCCACCTGTATTTGGGTAGGCTTTAGGCCAATATTTTAAAGGACATATCATTAGAGGACTGTTTTCCAGTCCAAGTTCCAGCGGAATTAGCCCAAAAGCGGGTGAAATTTGTAATTCAGACTGTGTTATCAGGTGCATATGACATCAAGGTATCATTTCGACTTATCGTTTATAGAAAGATTATTACCAATATAATATTTGTTAAATTTGGTTTATCCAAATACTGTATATAACGTGCAGTGCGTTTATGAATATATATATTTTTTCGGTTTTTTATGCCATATACGAAAATAATGGAGAAGACTACAAAATTTTTAATTTTTAATTTAAGTATCGTGTAGCCTCCGTGGCTCAGGCGGAAGCGCCGGTCTCTCACCGCTGGATACCGTGGTTCACATCGCGGTCACTCCATGTGAGATTTGTGCTGGACAAAGCGGAGGCGGGACAGGTTTTTCTCCGGGCACTCCGGTTTTCCCTGTCATCTTTCATTCCAGCAATACTCTCTGTTAACATTTCATTTCATCTGTCAGTCATTCAACATTGCCCCAGAGGAGTGCGACAGGTTCCGACAGCCGGCAGATTTCCTATCTTCGCCGCTAGATGGGGCTTCATTCATTCCATTTCTGAGCCGGTCGAATGACTGGAGACAGGCTGTGGTTTTTCACTCCAAGTATCGTGTAACACTTAGTAGGTATATATGTAACTTCAAGTTGGTTTAATGAGAACAACTAAAGAGCCATTTTATTGTTTAGGATTGAACAGATAATAAGGGAGGTTATCATCAACGTTCGATTTCATGAGTCTTCATCTAAAGCGTCACACCGGAAGTCAGAGAAACAAAAATATTTAACCGAGAAACAAGGAGAATTTCGCACAACTTCGAACCAGGAACTTCACCGTACAATAAATTCTGTAATCGTTCTCATTCTTCCTCGAATTTGTTCATTTTTTTAATCGAAATTTACAAATTCCGGGAACAAATGCTAGTATAACAATAAAATTCAGAGGTTCTTCTCCAACTGAATGGACTCATTTACGGATACTGAATTATTGAAATTAAAACATTATAAGCGGGAACTCAAGCCTGTGAACATTATGTTAAAATTACGTTAAATTTAACATGTTATTTATGATTGATTCTGATATAAAGTGAGAGGGAATCATTTTATATAGCTATTTAAGGGAGTACTTAGATTTGATGGGACAAATGCATGTGGATTCTCGGGTCGATGAAAGCCTCGATACGGCCTGTATATCACGAAGGAATTGCTCTGAGTCTGAATAACTGGAAATAATATTACGGTTCAGTTTTTGGAAGCTTGATATGTTGGACTTGTTTCTAAGGAAACGTACAAACTTATTATTGCCACAAAATATATATTAATACATGAGGAAATTGCATCTTATGCGATACGTATTTATTACTGTTCATTGAGCGTGATGCACCATCTACAGGACTGAGGTAGTAACACTACTAAAGTATTTGATATCCTTAAAATAATGTGTCCAGAATAGAATGCGAGAGCAAGTGTTTCACAGCCCAATTCAACAATACTCCGGAAGAAAACAATGTAATATACGAAAGTTCTTTATTCTTACGACCTTATTCCTTAGTGTAATGTAATTCCATGTCTGGTAGGAAATAATGGGATTGGGAGAAGCCTTCATTCTTCTCTATAGTCACAACACATTCGGTGCATAGTCAACACCAAGACACGACAGAAACATACAATTGTTGAACAGGTCGTTTACTGTGCAGTCCGCATTCAGTTAATATAAGAAGGGTAAGAAAGATTTTCGCTATTCCCCGTTCACCCAGCACGCGTCCGTAAGGATTCCGGGGGTGATCAAGCGTTCTGACTCTCTGGATGATTGCCACGGGTGATGGCGGGGAGGGGCCCTCACTACGGGGAAGCCTCCTGCAATCGCAGCTGGTACTCCCCCGCCGTACTTGTTAATATCGTCGGGGTGACAGCCAAACTCGATACGAGGTCACTGCTCCTCGGAACAGGGGTTTCCTCTGTTTGGGGATCCAGTCCCGAGTGTCGGGAACGACTGAAACTTCGGGGATATTAGCAAATACGCGGGATGAGGTGCGCGTCCGAAAGGATTCCGGGGGCGACAAAGCGCATCGACTTATTGGATGGTCGCCACGGGTGATGGCGGGGAGGGGCCATCACCTCTACGAAAGTTTCTTGCGTTAGGTCAAGGATGCAAGACAACTTCATTGTATTTGGTGATGTCCTTGAGGTGACAGCCGAACACCAGACGAGGTCCAGGATTGTTGATCTGTTTACAGGACCAGTCTGCCACTGAAGCCTTGGAGGCACCAGCAAATAAGTGTTGGGTATGGTGCGCGTACGAAAGGAGACAGTGACAGCCGAACTCCAGACGAGGTCAAGGACTTTTGATCTGTTTAGAGGATCAGTCCGCCACTGAAGCTTTGGAGGCATCAGCAAATAAGTGTTGGGTAAGGTGCGCGTACGAAAGGAGACAAAGTGAACCCCACTCTCCCCACTCCACTGCGACATGCTGCATTAGTCAGTTAGGTTAAGACTGAACGAATTCTCCTTGGTTGATTTCTTGTATAAGCCGTGTTAACGAAGTGGTTATATCCTCATAACCTACTTCCTTAGACTCTGGGATCGCTGGCGTCTTCCAGCTCCTTCCTAACTTCCCAATTGGCATCCGAAGCCATTGTGGGGGGCAAAAAAAGTGCTCTGAACCTCTAGATCATCTCCTCGGGTAAGGGCGTGGACCACCTTTAGAATAAAGGCAGATATCAGAATACCTTTCTTTGACAGTGTTTAGGTAGATCTGAAATTCTAGTGGACAAATTGGGGCAAGTATTCGTTTAGAGGAAGAGGATTGGAATAATTTTCCAAGGGAGATGTCCGATAAATTTCCAACTTCTTTGAAAACATGAAATAAAAATTAGGTAAACAACTAATAGGGAATCTGCCACTTGGACGATAGCCCTAAATGTATATCAGGGATGACTGTTTAATTGAATGAAAGCATAGAACTACGCGTCCCCTGTACATTAACGTCAAAAAGAACATCTCCATGACCGGCGAAGCAAAACGTATTTTGATCCCTCTAAGATGAAGAGAATTGCTTTAAGAGAAGAAAAATTTGGCTAAGTGGTACGGGTCCTGCAGCTAAAGCTTGTATTTTTGAGATAATGGGTTCGAACCCCACATTAGGCAGCCCCAAAAAGATCCGGCTTCTCATTTCCACTCCAGACAAATGCCAGAGCAGTACGTTAATTAAGATCAAAATCACTACCTTATCTGTTCTAGCCCTTTCCCAACTCAACATTCTCGGAAACCTGTCTGTATTAAAAGGAAAATTGCTGAAAGGTACTGAGAGGAAAATCTTCAACACTTCACGTCTTCGAAAGCCGTAAATGTAGTTATTTGGAAGTAAACAACTCCCAGAACGACTTTATTAAAATTGTTGTAGTTGTTGTTGTTCTCTTTGTGTTCGAACAGAAAGAAATACTAGTAGTACAATGACTGATGGATATCGTAATTATGAGTGAGGCCGTGGCCAATTCATGACCAATTCTGAAACGCTTTGGCAGTTATAATTCACACCTCTTCTACACGCTATGTCACTATATCAACATTCACTTCATGTCTGTTCAAGGGGATGTAAACACCCATTTAGAAAGAAGTTATGATTATGGATCATTAATAATATAGTTTAAAGGATAAAAATGAACTAGATCGTACTGAGGCCATCGTTTAGAAGTCCTAGAGAGGAGAGAACCATTATATTAAAGGTGGTTAAACAATCAAGAAAAACGCCATTTTGCACTATGAAAATATCGATATTCAGTTCGTCTTCACGCTGGAGAAGACCTCTACAGGTGTCGTCTTTATCACCACATTTCCACAGGTGGATCGATTTCCACACACGTGACTATCTGAGTGGATTGATATCACCCGCTATTCTTCCAGTGCCCTACGTCGTCACTCCGCTAGGTCGCTTCGCTCAGGACCTCGCACAGCATGGAGCTAGCCTTCCCAAACCTACGGCGGCGCCTCCAGTATTTATTCCAACTCGACCATCGACGCTCATGGACACAGTGATCGCCGACCTTCAGGCTCATGGAATATTAGTGGAATGGGACATATCACATGCGCATCCGTTGTTTCTCGTGGCCAAGCAAGATGACTCTGCCCGTCTCATCCACGATCTCAGTAATTGGACTTCCTTCTACACTATCCCTAGGTTCTCGCTAGCATCACCGGCAGAAGCCTTGGCACGGATACCCCCCTTTGCAACCATGATCAAATTGGACCTTAAATCTGGATTCTTTCAGATACCGATTCGTACGCAGCACCGTCGCTTCTATGGCATCTATTATCGGGGGCGCCAGTATGCCCTTACCCGTTTACCCATGGGTTATACTCTGGCGCCCTCGATCATGCAGCGCTGGTCTTCAGCAGTACTGGAGGTTATTGAAGACCAATTCCATGTTCAATCCGTCTGCTATTTGGATGACTGGCTGATCTACGGAACGGACCTTCCTGTCCAGGACATACTCCTGTACCTTGAACTAGTGTTCGGGATTACTATCAACGATAATAAGTCAATTTTGACCCCCACCACAACTATCACCTACCTAGGAGCGATAATAGATACTGATCGTCAAGAAATCACTCTCACGCCGGACGTTCAGCAACGGATCCAGCGCTATGTTCAGTTGATACCTCGCGTGCATAATGACGACCTGCCTAGGATAGCAGGCTACCTATCCTGGGCTGCTTATGTGCTTCGCTTACCCATGTTTGTGGTGCGACATGTGCTAACCCGTGAGGCCTATTGGCCCCGGAAAGTGTTTACCAGTGTAGTGCTACGAGCCCCGCGCAGGATTGGAACCTCTCTTCACGAGCTCACGCTCTATGTGCATGCTACTCCTTGGAGTATTGCCTACGTCTGCCCTCAGCTCCAGATCGCTTGGGCGCAGGCCTTCCAGACTTACACACGCATTAATTGCGCAGAAACGGCAGCAGCTCTTTATGCTGTGGCCGCCCTCCTTCGAGAAGTGACTGATAGACACCTATTGTGTGATCAAATTACTGTGTATACTGACTCCACTGTAACTCTGTACACATTACGAACGGGCCGAGGCCCTATGTTATACTCTTATACTGCTTTACTTCCTTTGTATGTATATTTGATAAATAAATGTGTACGGAAAGGCATCCGCCTTTCGTGGCTGCGGGTTGACTCCCGCGAGAATCCGGCTGACGCCCCCTCCCGGGCGGTGCTTTCTTCCTTACACGCGCTGGCCTGAACTCTATAAAACCAGCGCGCCCGGGAGGAAGGCGTCAGTTTGGTTCAAGTGGGTGTCTTCTGGAAATACTACTATGTTTTCTTATTTACACACCTGAAATATGCAGTGTCTTAATAAAGGCCACGGTTTCTACGTATCGAAAGTCTCCACGTGTGACTTTAAAGGACTAGAATAAGGAAAACCCCCACAGAAAGGGAGATAGTCCGATCTATAAGTAAATATAAACAGAGGAGTAACACCCCGTGCACACCAGCGTGCTGAAAATATGGTCAATACAGGAACAGTGAATAAGGTTGTATTTAAGTGTCTAAGAAACCCGCCTTCTCATTGTCATCCCTTTTCCCACAAGTGTATACTTCTAGCAACATTACTGAAAAGTTCTTACCGCCCACCAATGGATGAGCATTCGACTCCCTCCCTGTACAAGGTCAAGTCTCTTATCAAAATTATAGTTAGCCTGCCTCCCCAATCATAGCAAAGTTCACTAAATAAGACTGTTTCTGACACCCTCTCTATAAAGCCTGGGCTACTACAAATCAGTTATACAGGGAATCAGTAAGGGCTAGGCAGAGTCGTGTTCGTTAGATAAACGTGGAAACCTCGCAGAGAAATACGCTATTTTGATCTACGGGAATGGGCCAGATTTTCTGCACACAGGTTTACTAATATTTCTTATGATGTTACTTAGCTTAAAGAATATTCTTAAGAAAATTTCCGTACCTCATGGTACACTTCTTATATGATTCCGCAGTTTTACATACTAGATGGCTATACAAGAAAACAAGAAGTCTAATTAGTGTGGTTTGATTTCCCACACTTAACGATTGTTACGACCTTTATCCTGGCGTCATTTCTGTCAATCTCGGACTTTTCCCATACGCTCACTGGGCAACATTTTTATATCCTGGATAATTTTCTCCTGTTTATTAACGATAAGTACAATGAAACAGATTATTTGTACATGAAATTACTCACAAATGATCATTGATAATCATGGAATTTTTAGTCTGAAGTGTTTAAACCAGCAGGATTTGAATAGATGAAGTTATATGTTGAATGAGTATTAAATACGAAGAATATTATGTCCGAAGTACAGAGAGACGCGTTGAATGATGTTAATATTTGGTATGATAAAACGCAGCATACACATTTTCATTAAAAATAGCACCATATTTTATCTGTATAGATTAAAGATACACTGAAAAAATATACAACAGAGTAACAGAAAAACAAAAGACGACTAGAGTGTACTATCATATGAGTAGCTTATTTTCAAAATGACTCTTGTCCACTTTCCTAAATTTGTGGTAAATAACGAAAAATGTTTTCAGACCTAAAATCTCTACCAGACCACTTGGAAATACTTTCTTGATATTCTTTGTATCATCAGTTATATTTTTTCTCAATATTGTCTGTACAGACTCATCAGTTCTGCTATAATGTGAGAAATTAATTTGGACAAAGGTCATTTTGAAACTAAAGTATGGACAAGAGACAATTTGAAAACAAATACATTGGACAAGAGTCTTTTTGATTCTAAAATGAGGATAGAAACACAATTGCACAATATTAAGCATGGCTAGTAAGTAATACGATTGCAATAAAAGTAATAATTGAGTTGAAAATTAAATTGAAGGATATAGTACTGAAAACAGCTTTTGTTAATGAATAAGCATACAAAAGTCAGATATTTATGTTTGTGTGGTACTCTCAGAATAAAGTTCAGGCTAATTTGTTTAACACTTAGAAAGCGAGTTTCCAATCCTTAGAACTCAGCAGCATCCCCCTTCATACCCCCCTCCAAATCATCCTCTGACACTTCATCACTTGTATCTCGATTAATTACCGCACTGCAGAACTGCAAATCAGGATTTTCCTCCCACCGATCACCAAACTGAAGTTCCAGCAGCCTTTTTACATCAGCAATTTTTGATCCCTTTATTGGAACGGGAATCAATGGTAAAGGTAAACATGAAACATCCACACTTGGTTTAAAAACCTTCTTTGACATTCCTATGTCAGTAGAATAGGAGCAGATGGAGTCAGCCCTTGAGTAATGATGAATCTCTTTGCTGTTGTAAATTTGAAATGCCACTACCCAGGTTTCTTCATGCTTTGTTGTGATACAAGCTTCCAGTCATATACAGGCGAATCATTTCCCATTCTGAAAACTGTTCCATGGTTACCAAAGACCTCCCAATATCTTCCAGGCTTGATAATTGTGTCAATATCATGGAGTTCAAGTTCTATCCGTCCGAAAACCCTATCTGGCGGTATGTAGGAATGTCCTGGCACAGGAAAAAGTACATGCACTTCCCTCATGCGGCGTGGAGCACAGTTTGCAAGCCGGTACATGATCATACATATCATTGAGGAATTTTTGTTCTGTCCCCCACATCCATCTGCTAACATACAGAGGATGGAGGAGCCTTCGAAATTCATGTTACTTTATCTGTGATACACAGCAGATGGAATCTGTGCTGATCCCTTCGCTCCATCTCCCTCAGTCCTTGTGTAAATGAAGACCTTGTCTTTGGGCTGCTTATCAGTGGAAGTAACTTTACATATTGTAAAATTATAGATGTACATCTGTCTACTGTAGTAGGCAGCCTGATCAGGTACCCTGGGGATAACTTGATTTTTCTGACAGTCAAACGAAATTGTTATCTCTTCATCATTCTTGGCTCATAGTTTTGAAAAAAATGCATCACTTCTTTTCTTGTGTACTTCAAACTCTGCAATACGAGATTTATCTCCAGCTTGTATTTTGTATTCATACCGAATACATTTTGAGCATTTATCAACAGCTCGTGAGCCAAAAGTTAAGCAGTATTCATTTACGAATACGTCATAGAAATAAGAACATGGGACTTTCAGTTCTACGGTAGTATTATCATTGTACATGGTACAGAGTTTCTGAATTGAAAGATAACTGGGCAAATATTGTCTCATTTTATTTGATGCACGACAATAGTGTTTCTCCAGTGAAACAAGTCTTTCGATGAAAGACTTCACGGCAGTCCTTTTGTTGACAAAGAGGTGAGATTCGTGGTCTTCACCCCTATTCTTTCTTGGCAGCTGTCAACTTCTGACACTGTCTTCATTAGATTGTTCACTTACCATTCTGTAGGTCACCAGTTCTTGATCACTAACCTGGCAGAATAAAAAGAAAAATAGAAATTGAATAACTTTCACACTACAATCATTCATGGAGTAGACTGATGAACTATCCGATTCTTGAATAGTCTACATGAAAAATAAAAGTACTGTAGAATTTTAACTGTATTGCCTTATATCATACCTTCTCATGATTAAGATCTTCAAATAGAAAACTTTTGAATCCAATCACTGTTGAAATCTTCGATGTTATTCACTTAATCCACTAGAAAAGTGCTACTGTTGATCACCAACTTTCAGAGTAGTGTACAAACATATCCTATCGTTAGGAAGTAAGATATTGATGTTCCAGATGATCGTCAGGCCTTCTACTCTGAAAATTTTCTATTATACAAGGAGAAGTCACTGAAATATATTTCAAAATGTGCTCTTTCTCCTTGGTCTGTAGGATACTTACCAGACGGACAAGGGACATTTTGAAAACTAACAGGCTGGATGCTTTCAATGTCATATGGGAAGATGAGCCATTTTGATCTCAAAATGAATGTATTATAAGTCAGACATTTTGCTATGGACAAGAGCCGTTTTGATTCCAATAGCTGTATTTAAACAGCTTTTTTGGTAGTGTCTAGGACGTTTTGGTGCACAGTGATGGTAGTATTATGTATAAGGAAGCTGAAGGAATGCACTGAGACAAGAAACTAAATTTCGACCTAAGGTGGACATAGGCCGTTTTGAAACTGACCACCTCATATCGTCGTTGTCGGGACAAAACCTCCTATGTGATAATATTTTTGGAGATATACTGTCCCGCAGCACATACATTATGAAGAGACAATATTCACACACATTGTACCTTAGATGACAGAACCTTACCGGCCAAAGTTCTAAGCTAAAATATTTCACATAGGAGGTTTTGTCCCGGCAGCAACTATATATTTTAATGTAGTAAATGTTAATATACTTCTACTTTGACCGAAATTACTTTTAAATGTATTAATTCATTTCGTAGCCAGTATCAATATTCTTGTTATTTCTTACTGGTCGTGACTGCGAGACATCTTGAAATAAAAATGTAATTTCCATTGTTGTATGATTACCTTAATCGTATTCCGGATGCGAAAAATAAAGAAAGTTGAAGTTTATTAGAGTCTGAGAGAATATGAGGCATGAGAAAGGGAAGCAATGAGAATCCAGAGAGACCAAAAATTCGTCTCGGATTACTAGGGTACTTAATATTCTTTTTACTTTTTTATGTTTTGAAATTGTATAGAAACATAAATCCCTTCATACACCGTAAGTGTGCGCGCCTTCGATTTGCGGAAGAATTAGTGTCAAACTTGATATAGGTAACCTTGCTACTGTCATTCGTAATTACATATTTCTTGACTCACGCTTTATGTACACTACTATAGTAAAATTAATGTTGTTGTGTATTGAGTAGTCAGCCAGAAGGCTGGTCGTATTCTCAAGAGTTTGCCTTTAGCCGTAACATTGCCTAGGTCACTGAAGAGGCATAAAAGTAAAATGAGGAGTGAGGTAGTTTACCGTTGCTTTCGTCACTGAGGCAGATGTATTTAATTAAATATATGTGTCTGACAAGCCCAGTGTAAAGTACACACTGACTGAACCTATGAGCAATATTTTCACACTATTCATAACAGTGACTGACTGCATAAGGAATAGCGTTACTAGCATAACTCATACCTCAGTAACTTTCGTATTTTCAAAGTCAAGAGGCAGACTGAGCCAGTGATATTATCATCTTCTTCTTTTTCTACCGCTTTTCCCACACATGTGAGGTCGCGGGTGCAAACTGCGTCACACATGTAGATTTGGCCATGTTTTACGGCCGGATGCCCTTCCTGACGCCAACCCCATATGGAGGTATGTAATCACTATTGCGTTTTTCCGTGGTGGTTGGTAGCCACAACTAATATAATAGCAATAATACTTTTATTTCCCGACGACGGTGATTGGCATATGCCGTATATGGCAAACTGTGTGTTACTGAGGGCGGGGATGGATAGTGTTGTGTGAGTTGCAGCGATATTGGGGACAGCGTACACACCCAGTCCCTGAACCAAGGGAATTAACCAATTAAGATGAAAATCCTTGTCCCGCCTGGGAATCGAACGCGGGGCCCTCTGAACTGAAGGCGCCTACGTTGACCATTCAGCCAAAAAGCCAGATTATGTACAGTACTATCGATAAGTAATGGCCCAACACTGTAATCGCGGAAGTTAAATGCCAATGCCACATATTCCACGGTACGACTATAAAGCCTTGCTTAAGTATGTAGGCTGAATCTACATCAATACCACGGGCAACATTGGTATACACACTGTATAATTACATGAGGAACGTGTAATACGTGCTACCCAAAGCCTCGTGCTTAATATTAGGCTGAGCCGGGCACGTTACAGAGGAATATATTTGTCCTTTCCTAGAGCGTGTTCCTCACGCAAAGGAACCTCAGTTCTAATCCTACCCCCTCTTTTAATCATTTTGGTACCATTGCAGGCAATGTGGTTGTCATCTTAACGCCCGTGCGTATAACAACGTAGAAAAAATGGATAAGTATTTGTGCCCAACACCCGTACGTTGGCTAGATTTAGACATTATCTGGCCCATGACACAGAGGAAAGTACACGAAGGAACATAGATATTTTGAAGATAAACTTATTTTCCTTTCATAAAATAAAGACGAAAACATAAAGCATAACAAGTAGGCATTCGGACCTAACACTTTCCCCATATGCTCTGGGCTTCCCGAGTTCTTTCGATCCTCTGCGGCATGAAGCTCACACTGCGCATATTTCTAAGATTTTGTCATTTACAGACAGCCACGGCTTAGTCTTCTGACAATTTTTAAAACGTTATTAAACAACGTAATTTTCGACTAGAATTTAATTCTTACTGTTATTCCCTTTCTCCCTCCACTAGAGACTTCTCACATTTTCCTGGTCCCAGCGAATTCACTAATTGTCTCTTTGTTAATACCGTCACAACCGGGCGAGTGTCCATGCCGTTAGCGGCACGCGGCTCTGAGCTTGCATCCGGGAGATAATGGGTTCGAATCCCACTGTCGGCAGCCCTGAAGATGGTTTTCCGTGGTTTCCCAATTTCACACCAGGTAAATGCTGCGGCTGTACCTAATTAAGGCCACAGCCCCTTCCTTCCAACTCGTATGCCTTTCCTATCCCATCTCCGCCATAAGACCTATCTGTGTCGGTGCGATATAAAGCCAATAGCATAAAAATACCGCCACTACGTTTTGTTTCATAGATTCGGCGTCTGCTATAACTCTTTCTAGCGCCACTGACTGTCACCATTTGCAAACGTTTCTCGCAATTTACTGTTCTTGAAAAATTATGAATTGTTACTTTCTTTCTGCCCGGTTCCGTGGCTAAATGGTTAACGTGCTAGTTTTTGGATCCGGGGGTGCCTAATTCGATCCCCGGGCGGCTCACAGATTTTAACCTTCATTGGATAATTAAAACGGCTTTTGAGCTTGGTGTGTGCGTCGTCCTCAACATTAGAATTCATCACAGGAGAGCCTCATCCTCACAAACGAGCAGGTCGCCTATACGGTGTCAAATTGAAAGATCTGTAACAGGCCCCTTCGGAGACCACATGCCATTATTATTATTATTATTATTATTATTATTATTATTATTATTATTATTATTATTATTATTATTATTATTGTTACGATGTTTTGTGAATGTGCAGAGGTGAAAGAAGGTGCTGGGGTGAATAGGTCTCAACTTACGAAATTAAAGTTAATTTAAAACTTTAACAAAGGTTATATTTTCTTTTCGAGATCAAGAATAACAAGAATAACAGGAACACAGTTGAATATCAACAAGTTAAGAATACACAATTACAGGTTATTAATGGATTTTGGGCTTCGAGCCCCAGATTTACAATCCCTGAGCAATGAGCCCCACATTACTTATGTATAAGGTTCAACAAAGGTGCAGGAAACCCCAATCATACCAAGGAGCACTAGCTCCCAGTTACCCAGTAAAGCGTCCTCGAGGCACACAGAACCCAAATTTAAGAAAGAGCAACCCGCTCTCAAAGTTCAAGCCCATCAACGGCCACACAGGGGTAAAAATACCCAACCTACTGAGGCCTATTCAGTAAAGCAATAGGACAATGACATGGCCCCAAAATACCAACTTGAGTGGAGGCGTACTCAGCACTCCTAATACACTTTATTAAAACCTAATTTGGCCCTAGGCCGCTTATGCAAGGGCTAATCCCATCTACGGAGGTGACACGAAATAAAACTTTATTACATTACGAAGAGATGGGAAACTGTTGTAAAAATGTAGTCACCTCAAAACAATATGAGTGGGAGCTCGAGGGGGTTAGGCACTCTCTATCCCAATTTTGTAGTTAAAGTTACAGAATTTATATTACATTATAAAGGAAAGTTACATGATAAAAGTTTCGAACCTGCCCCGAGGTTTAAACTGCTGAGCTAGCAAACAAAGAAGTTATTAAAAGGCCATTACCTGATGGATTAACTGCCGCCTGAAGAAAGGGGCGCTTCCCGCCCCCTGCTATATAATCACACTAGGAAAGATGTTACTGAAGTGGCACCGAGACCAGAAAAACAGCAGTTTATATACCCTCGCGGAAAATTCGAGACGTTTCATGAATGAGAACCCACATCCCCCCTCAACTTTATTGGCTAGGATCAAGCAACATATCCATATCGGAGAAGACACACATTATTGGTTAAAAATTAATTAAAGAAATTCGGGATTGGCTAAATTCAAAACAAGCGGAAGGAGAAGGGTTATACTGCCAGCCCAAAAAATGACTGAAAGAAATTTAACAAAGAACAAACTTATGAACACAAAATTTCTCAAAAAAAAAACCCAGTTCCTTCACTTCGCACCAGGGTGCACAATTGTAGTTCTTCAGTAGCGCCATCTAGAAGAGAATGTTCACACTTCTCACTACAGAGAAAACAAATATAAATCGAAAAAGACACAGTTCAGAACTCTTTAAAATTTACAATAGCGACATCTTCTGAGAAACTTTAGAATTAACATGGTTGTTAAAGTTCGGGCTTCCTCCAGTAGAGGAGTTTCAACTGGCGCAACGTGTGAATTAGCGGCGCGGAGGTGTACCGCCCGGTACAATTATTATTATTATTATTATTATTATTATTATTATTATTATTATTATTATTATTATTATTATTATTATTATTATTATTATTATTTGGTTGCTGAGACATAAATTCCTTAGTTTACACAAGTTTACACTGGCCTACATATACTCACACTAATAGAAGAGCTTTAAATCTGACAGCTGCGCAAACTTCCGGCAACGTTTAGCAGGATTCGTCTGATTGGCTCTACATCCTTCCCCGCTCCGCCACGTTTAGTGTTCGAAGATCAGTTCGCACTGTCGCTGCCGGAATCAGCAAGCTTTTTAAATACATTTAATGTTAATATAACTATAGGGGATGTATTCTCCCTGTATAAGGTTCCATAAATTTAAATAACATACATAAAGCTTTTATTTCTCCAGATCTGTACAGTTTCACAACCTATTGGATCATTTTGGAGAAAATACAGATAAAAATAACAATGTAATAAAATATCAAATAAAAAGTTAACTAAAAATCTACTCACTCTAGGCGTGTGTCAGCGTGGTTGTCCCTCCGGCCCTCCGTCGCGGATGACCTGCCACCTCGGGCATTTGCTCTTATCCCATCCTCGCAGTCATTCTTCCGTACGTGACCGTCTTTGAGTTTACTCAGGCCCCGACTCTTCTTTCACTCCCTCCCAGAGATAACCAACTGCCAGTGGCGACGCGTGACGTTTTGAAAAGTGTTAGCACACTAATTCTGAGAGTATATTATCTCTAGCACCGCAGCAATTTATGAGCGGTACAGATGTCAGTTCATAAAAGTGAAAGACTTGATAATTGATATTACTTTTGTATAGCATCATCTGAAAATGATGAAATGGCACATAATGTATTGAACACTAGTGAGCATCAACATCATACAAACTATCAGTCTCGATCATGCACCAATTGAAAATAGTGCACATCATGCACAACGTATGGCACTCATAAACATGAAGTTTTAAATTAATTTCTAACGGAGCTTTAAGGCTTACCTCAGTATTTCCTATTTGTACTTCAGGTCAATACGGCGGCATGTTGTGGCATCAAAAATGTCTATCACAGCATTATAGAAATTAGGCTTCTTCATTCAGGCACTCAATCGCAATCAAAGAAAGTGCAGAGAGTCCGTCCAGTACGTGTGAATTTCTTCGGAAGGTGTGTATCCTTTTTTTGAGAACAAGAAGCTTTTTCAGCGGATGTGTTTGTTGCTAGGATGGTGAGAATAAGATCAATCAATTTCGTTGCTTCTGGATATGTTTTTTTCTTTTTTTGCTATTTGCACCGACACAGATAGGTCTTATGGCGACGGTGGGAGGGGAAAGGCCTGGGAATGGGAAGGAAGGGACCGTGGCCTTAACTAAGGTACATCCCCAGCATTTGCCTGGTGTGAAAATGGGGAACCACGGAAAACCATATTCAGAGCAGCCAACAGTGGGGTTCGAACCCACTATCTCCCGGATGCGAGCTCACAGCTGTGCGCCCCTAACCGCACGGCCAACTCACCCGGCGATATGTTTTTTAAGACCACTGGTGTTCAAATAATGGTAGAGGTCATATACATTATTTTTCACAAGGTCCGGCTTCGTATAGATGGCAGACAGTTCACTTTTAAGTTTCATACAGTCGACTGATAACACTGTTCGGGAACTTCTTCGAGAAATGGTTAAATTGGTCCATATCAGTTAACTGAAGGAACTCCAGCTTGTTAATATCAGATAATCTATCTGATAGTTGCACGGATATGATGTCAATAATTTCCAAATACAATCGGAGGTACAATGTTTTCTTGTTTCATATAAAATCAATTCTCTGGCACTTTTGATCTTGGCTCCCTTCATTGTCTTGCAACTTTGACCACATAGTTTCAAAATTATTTCTGGTTGTCTGAAAAAAAAAAAACCACCGTTTTAAACTGCGGGATCTCTTTGGAGCAGAACTCAGTATTACATATTTGCTTCTGAAGGATCTCATACAGGAAATAGAAATCAATGCAGGGTAACGTAGTAACCCTTTGCTTGAATTCTCATTTCACCGTCCCATTCGTCTGCGTTATCTTTCATTGCTCTGAAGAATTCAAGGAGATTTGTATAGACAAAGGACACAACTTCAAACAGCCTACCAGCATATACCTATCGGGTAGGCGATACTGTTGGTAATCGTCTCTGTACTGATGAAAAAAATGCTAACCCGGACAAGGTCTGAAAAAATACTTTGCATTCCTTGATGTGGTTAACAGATTGCTGTAACGCCAAGTTGAGCATAGCAGTGAACAAATTATAGTCTGGTCATATTTACCTCTGACTAACTCGTGCAACCCATTGTGGTGTCCTGCCATCTGTGCTGCGCCATGAAATGTTTCTGCTACTAACTTTTCACCACACTGAAATTCTTGTAACACTCCAAAGAGATTGTTTAGAGGGAGGAACAGCAGAACGGTCTTCACTTACATCACTGAATCTCAAAAACCTCCCTTGAATTTCTTCTTTGGGACTAACATAATTATGTTAATCCAGTCAAGGGTTGTGTTCTGTTAGAAACGTCCGTGCTTTCATCCATAATAACGGAAATAAAGTTATCTTTCTTAACCTCGTCTTTAATTTCGCTGGTCATAAAAGAAGCTATGGCTTCAATAATATCATTTTGTATATCAAATAGAAGTTCTGAGAAAACTGTAGATGTTTCTAAGTGGTGCCGAAATACATCTTTCTTAGCCATTAACGCTAGTAACCTAACCCCCTGTAATTACCTCTGTTATCAGATTCTTCAGTTTCTCGATGACCCCTAAAAGGTAATCCTTGCATTGAAAGAAAACACACAGTATCTCTTAAAGTGCTGACAATATATAATTGTTATTTTTACTAGCTCATTATGCTCGTCAGTTTTCTTTCTGTAAGCTGTACTCAAACAGAACTCTATTCTGGACCTCCCGAACTAAATCATATCGGCAACAGCGGTGATGTGTGCTAGAGACACCTCATGGCGTCTCTTTAAAACTCTGAAACTATCTAAATTCTCCACACCGTCTTTATTGCAAGCTTTATTTTCTGAGGAAAATAGAATACATGGCCAATAGTACAGTTTATTCATTTTCGCACAATCACACAGATTTATGTACCATGAGTCATAAATATATCGTTCTGTTTTAAAAATAGTTTATATGATACCTTTTTGCAACTTTTTCGGAAGTCTGGCACCTTCCAACACCTTGATAAATAAACTATGCTTTACGAATCAACTTGACAAAAGCGTGAAGAAGAAAAACATTTCCAGTCTATAAAGCACAATGTGCAGTAAAGCAGAAACGGAAATTTGACAAAAATACTGAATTAAAAAGTATGATTAAACACCCAATATTATATTTCGCTCGAATAGGTGGACATTATCCGATTCCTGAAATGTCATCAAATACTACGTCTGGATAGGAGAGGTGGAATACAGAATCAATTGCATATCGTAAGAGGTGACTAAAACGGGTAACAGCCCGGGTGGCATGAAAGCCTGCATTGGTGACAATTTGACCTCCAGCTGAATCTGGTGTTGAATCTACTAATTTATGCCAGGTTCCTTTCGCTTGTCTGACTTTCCTTCTTCAACTCTCCTACGCTAGGTTTGCTGGGCGTCGAGTGATTTACGTTGATCACGCCCTTCATAGTCCTCTTTCTTCGAAGGGTCAGAACTTTTCTTTCCTTAAAATCAAATTCCTAAAATCACATCATAAAAAGTAAAATTATCTAGGAAATGTATGTATAGTAGCTACTGTGTAGAAATCCTGCTCTTGCCTGAAAGGTCAGTGCATTTGTCTTCGGTTAGAAGGCTCCGGGTTAGATTCTCTTGTCTTGTTAATTTTTGTAGCTCGGAAGCCGTGTATTTGTGTTCGTACAACAAATCGCACTACGAACCACCATACAAACACGCAATATATTCCTCCATATAGGGTTGGCGTCAGGGAAGGCACCCGGCAGGTAAACTGGGGTAAATCTATGCTAAATGCCAACCACAGTTAACTGGAAAATGCCATAAAGAAGAAGTAGCTACTATATATCACTTTGCATGTATGAAGCATATTATTCTGAGTAATAACATTTATTTATTCTACACCTTCTATTCAAACTACTGAATTTCATTTCCATGCTCTCACTTCTGGAGAAAAACATGGTTCTGGGGTTTGCTCGGCCTCAAACAAAAATGAGTATCGGGATAATTCATGAAGTTAGAGACGGTTAATCATTCTGGATTAGTGCCAAATATTCAGGAAGCAGAAGCTTTCATATTCTACTTCTCCAGTGGCATTTAATGTCTGTACGATGATTGCATATTTCGTTTCCTTTGGACTTACATAGAATCCGTCTATAGTTTCGGAACCATACCTGAGGTCGGTGAGCGTTACAAAAAATTACAGTTTTAAAATAGTAATAATTTCTAAGGCAGCATATTGGACGACAGTGATCAATGTTTTATTGTAAGTTGGAAGGACCAATATATTTTGCAACAAGAGTCGGACATCAGTATGTCATCATCTGGTGACATAATAGTGCTGCCATCTTGAGGTACTAAACTCGATGTGCCACGCGGATAACCATGTTAGTGTAATTGTACATTTCGGCGTGGTTGTACGTCTTGTGGGGTGTCGTTTGATTCGTATCAATGGGTACTACATGTATACTGTACAAAAAGTGTCATTTGAAAAAAAAAATGTGGTGCGAAGAAGAATGCAAAATGACTATACCGTATACCATAAAAAGTCGGGACGTATGGGCAGTAAAAAATCGGAAATCCTCAGCCTGTTTCCAAACATTCGATCGGGTCAGGAATGGAATGAATGAAGCCCCATCTAGTGGCGAGTATAGAAATCGTGCCGGCTGCCGAAACCTGTCGTACTCCTCTAGAGCAATGTAAGATAAAATGAAGTTATATTGGAGAGTGTTGCTGCAATGAAAGGTGGCAGGGAAAACCAGAGTACCCGCAGAAAATCTTTCCCGTCCCCGCTATGTCCAGGACAAATCTCACATGGAGTGAACCACGGAACTCAGCGGTGTGAGGACGGCGCGTTTCAGCCTGAGCCACGGAGTTTCGCTTATGGGCAATAAATGGCTTCAAAAGTATCGAAAACGTATTAAAAACATATTTGAGATAATACAGCTGCTTGTCAGAATTCCAAAAAGTCCCACCCCACCACGAGCATATCTACTGTCCTAGTGGTGGAAAATGGTTTGGAACTCATGTTCTTCATGTTTACGTTTGTTTAAAATTAAGAAATTTCACCAATAAAATTCCAAATCCATACTAACTCAGACACCTTATTTCGGCAAAACCTCTCACGGAGTACGCATTTTGCGTTAACATCTGCGGCCTGCAACATTCATTTTGTGTATACTTACGAAACTGTTCTTATTGTTTGAAGTAAGTAGTCTGATCGAGGGAGAAGGAAGGGAAGTGGGCCTTATAAATGTCGTTGTCTTACTGTAAGGAAAGCCATAAAACAACCAAACGAATGGATATTGCAAAGTCATGACTAAGTTACGGTCTTATCCTATCAAACATGAAAATGATATTGGCATGTAAGCAAGCGGGACGCTATGCCTGTGCCAGATAATCCAGGCTGCCGCTCCATTAGCCAACTGTCACACAAGAGCTGTCTGTCGGCGATCGTGCATCATCGATCGTGAGCAAGTAGACCTGTCGAGAATATCCAATGGCTTGTCACCGACACTTTAAAGTGGAGGCGAATGCAAGCCAGTCTCTAGACAGAAAACACAAGTGACAGAGATATCACTATCACAGCACTGATTTATCGTATGTTGCGAATCGTGTAGTCATAAAATAAATAATAAATAAAGCACAGTAATAAACTTGATATAATTAGAAGAGTATGTTAGTTCCCAGTAAAAACGCTGGTTGGATATCAACAGTTCCACCATCCGCTGTCATTTGTTGGTGTCACTGACGAGGCGTACTAAGGAAATGAGGAGTGAGGTAGCTTCCCATAATTTTCCTCACCCAGCCCGAAGGTGCTGTTGTATACCAATTTTCCAGGCCCTTTGAAATTCACGCACCAAGCGACACTTTCACACCACTCATCAAAGGGAATGGTGTTTCTAGCATTGCTAATAACTCAGGGTGAGACTGAGACAGAGAAATGTGAAGCTAGGTAATCTGATTTGAGCCAGCCTGGTGGCCATAGTCATTATGGCATCAAGTCTACAGCCTACAGTCCAGACCGTATTTAGTCAGTTCCAGTCCCATTGGCGGAAAAAAATCGCTATCAGAATGTTGGCCGGTAGGGTAAGAGAGGTAGCAGTGTAGGCCCTACAATTTCCAATCACTAGATTGCCCGCCAAAAGCATGGATTCAATTGCAAACCTCTCCACAGTGCTCATAAGAAGTGAGGACATATGACGCTGTTGATGGTGATTCGTCCGTCGGATGGAGACTTTAAGCCTTGAGCGGAACCCTTGGTGTAATTCGACAGGAAAAGACTAAGTACAAACACCAGGTTTCATCCTCTCCCTATATAATCATTATAACCACCACCACCATCATCATCATCATCATCATCAGCATCATGCGACACAGACTAGTGCAGACTTGAATTCTTCCTATCCTCGACTACTGTGACGTAATCCTTGTTATCCTTGTTGACACAACTAAGGAACAAACGATGAAACTACAGCGAGCTTTCAACTGTTGCCTCCGATTTTTTAAATTTTTTCTGCAAGTTGCTTTACGTCGCACCGACACAGATAGGTCCCATTGCGACAATTGGACAGGAAAGGGCTAGGAGTGGGAAGGAAGCGGCCTTGGTCTTAATTAAGGTACAGCCCCAGCATTTGCCTTGTATTAAAATGGGAAACCACGGAAACCCATCTTCAGGGCTGCCGAGAGTGGGGTTTCAACCCACTATCTCCCGAATGCTGGATACTGACTGCGGTTAAGCGACTGCAGCTATCGAGCTGTGCTTGAGCTGTGATGTACATATAACTCTTTATTATCAAGAACTTCACTGGCTAAAATCTGACAAAAGACGGTGAATATCGTATTCGTGTATTAATACATAAACGCCTTCATAGCAACTCGCCTCAGCACATTTCCTCTAAATTTCCCTTCCTCTCCTCATTTCATAGCTATAATACTCGCGCTGGATCTACTTTTGTAACAGGCCTACATCTTCACCATTCATCTGCGTATAACAATTCTTTTATTGTGGCCGGTTCCAGATTTTGGAATGAAGCCCCTATCTAGCGGCGAAGATTGGAATTGTGCCGGCTGCCGAAGCGGTGAGAGGCCGGCGCTCTGCCACGTGAGCCACGGAGGCTTAGTGTTAGCATAATGTATTTATACTAAATTGTAACTTAATATATCTTACAAAAGTATTGTAAGTTTGGTTAAGTGTAGGAGAGGGCTATGCGCCCTAACTTCGCAATTTGAAACAACTAAATAGGCCTAAATAAATTAATCTCGCACCTAGGCGAACACGCACGTCCCGCATGGGCGTCAGGTACAAAGTGCTGTACCAGACGAGTCGGACTCTTGCGGCACTAAACGCCATACGCTTAATAAATAAATAAATAAATAAATAAATAAATAAATAAATAAATAAATAAATAAATAAATAAATAAATACATAAACTTGATGTAGTCAATACCAGTAGACATTAAACTATTTAATAAGGCTGATTTGTCTTGCAGTTTAACTTAAGAAGAAACGTAACGTGTTTAACACTTTTACAACATGGTAGGATTTCAGCGATGCTTTCATACGAAAGACGGGACGGTAACAGCCGTTTCCTTAAACCACATACGTTCTGAGTCACACGCCTGTCGCACAAACAGGCCCTAATTGGATGTTAGAGGAGGGCCTATGTATTGACCTTTTCTTGTACTGTAGACACCTCTGGAGGAACGTTTTGTTATTCACGTTAATTTCTTGATGTCAGCCAACAATTCTATGAAAATATGAAGTTTTTCTGTGCGAAATTGGAGACTAATGTAATTTAGAAGTTTTGCACATAGCTTCGCGTACACGTAGGTAACTGAGAAAATATGGACAGTTGAACAGCAAGTGGCTAGTAACTGGCTTCTCAAGAAGGTGGTTGCGGTTCGAATCCTGACAACGATTGGTTAGGAAAAAATTAGGACTGAGAAGAAAGCGACTGTGACATTAGCCTACAAACCCCTACATTTTCCTGATGTGAAAACTCGACACCCTCAGGGCTGCCAGTGGTGCTGTTCTAAACCTCTGTCTCCTAATACAATTTCGCCGTACTACGTGGGCAACTCGATCGATCCAAACAATTTTATTGGACATTCTAGGATATTTGTATTGCGAGAAGAAGTTCATAAGACTTTATACCACCTCAATTAAACTTGGATATTCCGACGATCACATTTACATATGAGTGGTGTTGATGGACAAATGTCACACATTCCAGAAAGGGAACAGTCCGGCTCCTTAGCCGAATGGTCAGCGTCCTATCCTTCTGTTCTGAAGGCCCTAGTTTCGATTCTCGGCCGGACCGAAGATTTTAACTGTATATGGCTAATTTGTCTGACTCTGGGACCAGGTGTTTGTGTTCATCCTAATAAATTTCAACTCATATAGGCTACACACAGCACACCACAATACCAACCACCACAGAACACGCTATAGTGAATGCACTCCTCCATGTAGAACTGGCATTAGGAAGGACATACGGCCGTAAAACTGCGCCAAATCTATATCGAGTGCCGACGCCGCTAGGAATAATAAGATTCTAGAAAGGGGATAGTTGAAGGAAACGTACTTTCTTTTTACATCGTAGAACTATCCTGGAACATTCAAGCATATCGGAGCATTGTAACGAGAATCACCGCCGTCAACAGCGTCTAATTTCCAAGCACAAATTTCGTTGAAGGAACATAAAGTGGTATGATGCATGCAGTCTCTATACATCTTCTGATTCAATAGACACAATCCATGTGAAGTAGTAGCCTATTGCATTATAAGCAAACTGTAGGCTGCTTTGCTAAATTTTACCTCGCTTCTCACCGAGCGAGTTGGCCGTGCGGTTAGGGACTCGCTGCTCTGAGCATGTATTTGGGAGATAGTGGGTTCAAACCCCACTGTCAGCAGCCCTCAAGATGGTTCACACCATTCAAATACTGGGGCTGTACCTTAATTAAGGCCACGGCCACTTCCCACTCCTCGGCCTTCCCTAGTCCATCGTCGCCATAAGACCTATCTGTGTCGGTGCAACGTGAAGCTAATTGTAAAAATAAAAAAAATAAAATCTCTAGCAAACATTCCAGTTCTGTAGACTCAACATATGCAGTCTATTGCGCTTTCCAGACGAGTCTGTTTCTTTTGAGATAAAGATGCATCCTAAAATCTGCGCGATATTTACGGTTCCTATTGGAAGTATTTGATGACGGAAATACATTGAACATAACTGAAAACGAAAGGAAGCAAATATAGACTTGAAATTTACATCCTTTGTGGCAATAGGAAGGAGGGTCCGACTCGTTGGCTGAATGGTCAGCGTACTGGCCTTCGGTTCTGAGGGTCCCGGGTTCGATTCCCGGCCGGGCCGGGGATTTTAATCGCTTATGATTAATTCTTCTGGCTCGGGGACTGGGTGTGTATGTCCGTCCCAACACTCTCCTCATCATATTCAGACAACACACTACACTACCAACCACCACAGACACACGCAATAGTGCTTACATCCCTCCATAAAGGGTTGGCGTCAGGAAGGGCATCCGGCCGTAAAAACAGGGCCAAATCCACATGTGCGACGCAGTTCGCACCCGCGACCCCACAGGTGTGGGAAAAAGCGGCAGGAAAAGATAGAAAGAAAGAAAGAAAGAAAGTGGCAATAGGAAGGAGGAGAGAGGTGGGAATGGCATTTTATGATTGGTGTCCGATAATCAGCGTCACTGCTCCATTAGGTCTGGTCTCGTGTGGTTCGGGTCGATGCGGCCAGATGGCCACACACGGTAATGATTGTCGCCCCCTTCTGGCTCCCACTTCCTTCCGGAGGTGGAGTTGACTCAACCGGCCACCAGGCTCGCCTCTATATGCCAGCCGCGTCGCTTAGCCCGTCGACGTAACTTGTGGTTGTAAAACGACAACAAATACCTGCCAGTCACGTCCTGTAAACCATTGTTATGAAAGAAAAAACTCGTTCATTTTACAGTCACCTGGTGCTTGTTTCGCGGTAAAACCTCCTCTTCGAGTTGAACTTTGATATTAATGAATATAATACAGAAAAAGAAAAACAGGATTAATTAAAAACACACTTAAACTCGTGGTACAACAGCCTTTGAAGGAACTTTGGTCTTTCAAGACGACTGCTCCCAGGTCAGATGACCTGCATGTATTGCAGTGTCATGTGGTCAGTGTTCCGACATCCTCAACCGTATTGCTAGGCTTTCTTACAATAGTCGCGACTCCATGTTCGTCGGAACCATCATACTTTGTGTCTCTTCATCGAGCTCTTACTATATCTTACCTTTCTTCGCGTTTCCATTACTTTTCAAATGTTCATGACAGAGATACAAGGGCTCAAAGACAGAACCTGCTCGTCATTCCTCACCATCGAACTGCCACATATAACAACACATAGGATGCGAGTGAACTGTGCTGTTTCAGTCTTTCATTGATCGTATTATTATTATTATTATTATTATTATTATTATTATTATTATTATTATTATTAATTTAACAATCGTGTAACTATGTATGTCTCACTGGGCTGGAATTCTATTTCAGTTATAGCATATTTTAATTATGTTACATTAACTTTACTTTATTTAGTACTAATTACGTTCGCATTAATAAATCATTCTAACGTAAGTACAAATTGGTTTAGTGTAAGAGAAGGCCTAATAGCCTTAATTACGCCAGTAAAGACATTTATATTTCGCGAGCGAATCCTCTGCCTCTTATATCAGACAACTCTTCAGTTGGCCTCGCGAGGCTGAGTGAACCCGATTCCAGCCCTCTGTCCAAAATTTAAATCCCTTGGATAGCTAGAAATCGAACCTGGGACCTCCGGGTGAGAGACTAGCACGCTACTCCTACAATTGGCTGGGAAACTTAAATACTCAAAATCCCTTTCAGCATTAAGCCTCTATGAATGATTTAAATTCTTCCATAATCCCCTATTTAGACCAATCGATCTAACCTCTTCTGTTTTTACGTCCTTTAAATAATTAAGAACAGGATCTAATCATAGCCTGTTAAGCCTGCATCTACTTCTCTTACCCTCCATGACCGAATTCATGGCAATCAGTTATACGTTACCCTAAATGCAGCTGTATTTAGGGATTTGAAAGATAATTTGGGCTTGCATAAGCAGTTCTGTAAATATTTGTTGCTTTTCAATCATTGATGTCGGGGGTTAGATTCCTAGTTGCTGGCTGTGGAAATACTCTGATGATTTCATATATTTGTTTCAATTATAGTGAGGGTCGTGTAAGTTTTGATCAGGATTTAGCAGTTGTACATCCTACCATTCAATCTAGGTTGC
Source organism: Anabrus simplex (assembly GCF_040414725.1). NCBI lineage: Eukaryota > Metazoa > Arthropoda > Insecta > Orthoptera > Tettigoniidae > Anabrus > Anabrus simplex. The sequence goes on along the minus strand of NC_090265.1, from coordinate 305,394,438 downwards.
AGATATTAAGTTCTTTGGAAAGTCTGTTATGTCATAAAAAGTTGATCTGCACACCCCAGTGCTAGAATTTCATTAGTTGTAGTTATTTACAGATCAATGTGGGTTGTTGTTTCTGTTTTCAGTTTGTGATGTGCACTTTCTCACTGAGAGTGAGGACATTGTATGATTTGTATATTGTTGGTGTCATACCACCATTCATGTCTGCATCAATGATATGAACCCACATAATGCAATCTTTAATCGAGCAGAGAACGCTAGTAAGCTAGGAAGATGAGTGAGCTAGTCAATCAATCAGTGTCTCGGCAGATAAAAGAAACACAATGCTAGTAAGTTAGTCTACTTGACCGTGTTTACAAACTTCCTGACATGTTTTGACATTTCATAATTTTTTTTTTTGTTACAACCTTTCCACTGTCATAAGTAAATTATTTAAATGAATTAAAGTATTTACAGGTGTTAGACAAGGCTGTAATCTTTCACCTTTGCTGTTCGTAGTTTACATGGATCATTTGCTAAAAGGCATAAAGTGTCAGGGAGGGATTTAGCTAGGTGGAAATGTAGTAAGCAGTCTGGTCTATGCTGACGACTTGGTTTTAATGGTAGATTGTGCCGAAAGCCTGCGGTCTAATATCTTGGAACTTGAAAATAAGTGCAATGAGTATGATATGAAAATTAGCCTTTCGAAGTCAAAATTAATGTCAGAAGGTACGAAATCCAAGAGAACTGAATGTCAGTTTGGTGATACAAAGCTTGAACAGGTAGATAATTTCAACTATTTAGGATGTGTGTTCTCCGAGGATTGAAATACATTAGGTGAAATTGAATGAAGGTGCAATAAAGCTAATGCAGGGTGCTCGCAGTTGCGATCAAGAGTATTCTGTAAAAAGGAAGTCAGCTCCCGGACGAAACTATCTTTAAATCGGTCTGTTTACATACCAATTTTGCTTTACGGGAGTGAAAGCTGTGTGGACTCAGGACATCTTATTCATCATAAGTTAGAAGTAACAGACATGAAAGTATCGAGAATAATGGCTGGTACAATCAGGTGGGAACAATGGCAGGAGGTCACTCTGAATGAGGATATAAAGGCAAAGTTAGGAATGAACTCGATGGATGAAGCTGTACACATAATCTGGCTTCGATGGTGGGGTCATGAGAGACGAATGGAGGAGGTTAGGTTTCCTAGGAGAACAATGGGCTCTGTTATAGAGGGTAAGAGAAGTGGAGGGAGACCAAGACAATGATGGTTACGCTCAGTTTCTAACGATTTGAAGATAAGAGGTATAAAACTAAATAAGGCCACAACACCAGTTGCAAATAGCGGATTTTGGGAACATTTAGCGAATTTGCAGAGGCGTGCAGACTGAACGCTGAAAGGCATTACGGCCTATAATTATGTTGTATGTATGTATGTATGTGCCGGCCCCGTTGTGTAGGTGTAGCGTGCCTGCCTCTTACCCGGAGGCCCCGGGTTCGATTCCCGGCCAGGTCAGGGATTTTTACCTGGGCCTAAGGGCTGGTTGGAGGTCCACTCAGCCTACGTCATTAGAATTGAGAGGCTATCTGACGGTGAGATAGCGGCCACGGTCTATAAAGCCAAGAATAACGGCCGAGAAAATTCGTGGTGCTGACCACACGACACACAGTCATCTGTAGGCCTTCGCGCTGAGCAGCGGTCGCTTTGTAAGCCAAGGCACTTCAAGTGCTGTAGTGCCATTGGGTTTGGTTTTATGTATGTATGGATGTATGTATTTATGTATGTAATTATATCTCAAGGAAGGTTGTAGTAGCTAAAGCTCTCTACGAAGTAAAGCCATAATTTCTATGCGTTTCCTTTGTTAACTTATATAGGTTGGTGGAGAGGAAAGCTACAGGTTGCAAGTGAACCATATCACCTAAAATACAAATAACACAATAGAAATAGTGTCAGACTGTTTCGTATTATCATTTACATTATTAATTTTCTTGATTTCCCTGGTACAGTATGTATGTATGTATGTATGTACGTATGTTTGTATGTATGTATGTATGTATGTATGTATGTATGTATGTATGAACGTCTACACATTAGCGGCGTTTCCTGGTATGGGTTTGGGGATGAGGTGCGATGAAATTATATGGCATGTTTTGCGGCTGGATACCCTTCCTGGAATATGAAATGAATGATAGGTAGGGAGGTTTAAGGACTCGGTTGTGCCTGTGACTCCAGGCATTTGCTTGGGCGTGCAAATGGGTAACAACTGAAAACCATTCTCAGGATAGATGACGGCGGGGTTCGAACTTACTCGCCCCCTAAATGCAGTGCTTGACTCCATAGCCGTAGCGCGTTAACACGCGCGGCCACTCCACTCGCTTTGTAAAAAACTGTAATAATAGAATAATAACTACTCATTTAGAAGGAAATTTTGTCAGGCCTTCGTTGTGACTGGCTATTCTTATTCTTGTTATATTCAGTATAACTTGTTATATTTTCCTAATTCGTGGATATTTTTGTTGTTGTTGTTGTTGTTGTTGTTGTGTAACGATGGTTGCTTGTAGAGGGAGGCCTAGAATTCGCACTCTGTATGAGTGATCTTCCTCTGACTGTGTTGTTCAGATAAAACATAAGATTTTTGAAGACAAGATGGTTCAAAAGCATTGTATGAAAGGTTAGAATGGCCTATTGTTCCTTATTTACCTACCGATTTAGTGAGTGCTTCTTGTATGTACATCGTCATGGTGTGCTGTAGGTACATTATTTGTCCGTTGAAAGAGTAATTGAATACACTAGACAGAATCAATTTGTCTGGTTATATATTTTATACTATTCCACATTCAGTTAGCTTTGAGGGACAGTTTATTATTATTATTATTATTATTATTATTATTATTATTATTATTATTATTATTTCTATTTGTTTAACGTCGCACTAAGACATCGAAGGTTTTCGGCGACGGAAGGGTGGGAGATTGGGAAGGTAGCGGCCGTGGCCTTCGTTAAGGTACAGCCCCAGCATTTGCCTGGTGTGAAAATGGGAAACCACGGAAAACCATCTTCAGGGCTGCCGACAGTGGGGTTCGAACCCACTTTCTCCCGAATGCAAGCTCAGAGCTGCGCGACCCTAACCGCACGGCCACTTGTTCGGTAGGACAGCTTATTAATTGAAACCATGCCAGGTCGGTCTTCAGCCCGAAGGCTGTTTGGATCCTCAAGTAACTTTACCAAAATTTAAGGGGTTAGGAGGAAAGCGGGAAAAGCTATGGTGGTGCTAAAATGAGGTTATAAGGCATTTTTAATTGTGAGGTAGTTTGCCATTGCTTTCCTCACAGGACTAGTAAGTTATATTCCAGTACGGTGACATCAAATGCATTAGTCGTGCTCTGAATGTCACTAATCATTGCTAATCATACCTCTGCTGCTTTCCTACTCTTACAGCCATATATCAGACTGAGACTGGTGAAAGCTACATTTTGTTCTGAGCTGTTCCAAAGAGACAGATGCAAAAATACAATGCAGTATTAACAGGCGGAATTGAAACGATATTAAAACATTGTATGTTCTTGTTGGTCCGCCTCTGTGGTGTAGTGGTTAGTGTGATTAGCTGCCACCCCCGGAGGCCAGGGTTCGATTTCCGGCTCTGCAACGAAATTTTAAAAGTGGTACAAGGGCTGGAACGGGGTCCGCTCAGCCTCCGGAGGTGGGTTCGATTCCCACCTCAGCCATCCTAGAAGTGGCTTTCCATGGTTTCCCACTTCTTCTCCAGGCAAATGCCGGGATGGTACCTAACTTAAGGCCACGGCCGCTTCATTCCCTCTTCCTTGTCTATCCCTTCCAATTCTCCCATCTCCCACTAAGACTCCTGTTCAGCATAGCAGGTGAGGCCGCCCGGGCGAGGTACTGGTCATCCTCCCCAGTTGTATCCCCCGACCCAGAGTCTGAAGCTCCAGGACACTGCCCTTGATGCGGTAGAGGTGGGATCCCCAGCTGAATCCGAGGGAAAAGCCAACCCTGAAGGGTAAGCAGATAAAGAAGAAGAAGAAGATGTTCGTATTGCAGACCAGTGTATGAACACAATAGCTCTAAAGTCAGCTCAGCTGTTATACTCTGTCACCGTTATCTGTCATGTTGTTTCTTAAGTATTTTCCACTATAGCAATTTAATTAAATTATTTTTAACTTGTTCTGCACCATGTGAGGTGAGAAATAAGTCTATGCAAATTGTTCGTTGTCTCGCAGCTGGTAATAAGAATTAGGTTACAAAGGTAATACATGTCACGAGACTGTACTCAAACTCCGTGTAATTCTGTAACAGGTTACAAACACTTTCCAAAACTTGTCACTAGCTCTAAGTTCTGTAAAATACTGCTAGTCTGGATAAAGTATAATAAATGCCAGCCTCTCAGCCAGCCAACGAAACACCCTAAGAGTGAAAATATGTTACGATGTACAGATGTTTCCAGTGTAAATCCAAATAATACAAACAATAGCAAAATACATGACTTGCGCTGTTTCAGTGGTCAGCAAAACAGATCAAAAGGCGGAACATTTGCATGATATTGTAAACAGATGTAGTTCATAATATGAATAAAGGAAGTATATGACACAGTTGACAACGACCTAAGCAGCCTTTCAATATTAATGAAGACTTTCATTGTTGAAACACAATACAATAAGAGTACATAATAGTTGTACTTTTTTAAATCTTCAAATCGCAGTAAGTGATACTATGATATTTTGGATTATAGAGCTTACTTAAAACGCAAGAATTATTTTACCACACGACTGATAACCCAGGATTAATGAAAACAGTATGCACACCTGAACGATCAAAAATTGACACATAGACAATTATTTTGGAGTCATGTATCGGGCATCATAATTCTCGGGAGAGACGGTACAGGTACACAAAATAGTGCAAAGCACTTGTTGATAAATTACACATTCCTGACGAAATGCAACTGTCGGTACACAAGGGCAACTGCCCTCATATCAGGTTATTATAAGGTAGAATGAAATGCCATAATAGTTAAATAAAGGTGAAGTGTGGGACACGCCCGTCAAGTGAAGCTCGACGTGAAGCATTTCACGGCGTGTCGGTGTTAGTGTGGGGGAATCGTCCCTGATGGCCGGCCAGGTTAGCGAAGGTTTGCACTGGTATCGCCTATTTTTTTGCTAGACTCCGTTTCTCCATCGTTTCATTGCACCATAATAAGAGACTTTGCATTTCCAATCCGAATGCTTGCAATAAGCGCATAGTTCATCATCATTGACCCCTCGAAGGACTGTTGTAGAGGTGCAAATATACTACGCGCCTTGCAAAGCTGGGGAATAGTCTTACAATATTAGGCGTGCTCGCGGGAGTGCCAGTTAGCTGAGGAAGCGTCGTCGCATGTCAAGGTGAGGACCAGGGTTCAAGTCATACTCTGCACACTACTCCTTCTAAAACCTATAGAATATTGCGTTAACCAAATACATGCGCGATTCTATTCGTTGCAAAATCTGGCATTTTGTTTCCAATTATGATAGTCCTAAAAAGGACTCTTTTAGACATCACCTAATGCATCGTCCAGTATGCACCAGCTCGAACAAGTTGTCGGAGCCGAGCTTCCTAAAGTATTCCTCGGCGATGGCGATCTCTTCTCATGCGCCCAGCATTATACGAATGCGGGGGAGGATGAGGCAAATATTTATTTATCTGGCGTTTCCATCTTGCCTAAACATGTTCAATGGTGTTCAAGCCACAAGCCCGAGGAACTCAATTGAGTTGTTCAATGGAATCCTGCTCAGAAAACCAGCCATAAACACAATCGCTTGTTTGGATAGGGGAGTTGTCTTGCATGAACTGTATTATCTCATCTGAATAGGGCTCTCTCACACTTGGAAGCTGATTATTCTGCTGAATGACCAAATATCGGTCCGATGTAAGACGGTAATCTATCCGATAAAGCACTTCAGCCTTACTTAACGATGTCCACTCCAACATGACAGAGATATGCAGTCACTGCGTGTCTTCGGTCGTATGAAGCTCCCCGTGGCCTGTAAACATGAACCTGCCCGATCTCCACCGAAGTGAAAGAAGTCCCGTCAGAAAAGTTCGCATGATCTCAATTACTTCTTCACGGCAAGGACTTACTAACTGACCATCTGTTCATCGGAGGGAGACTGTTTGGCAGCAGATTTTCTGCAGTGGAATCAGGCATCTGTATTCATTTTTGTACATCCAGGAAAATTGATTTCCTGCATTAACTGTGCCGAGTTTAAGAACGGGTTCACCCATTGTATTGTTCCTTAATATAAACCCACTTAAAACCAGTACCCGGTAGATGTTCAATGTCCACTGACACCCACCACTACTGTGTCCATCTCTGAGCAGTCCTAAGCGGAACGCCACACGGAATCGCTGCCTCACGAATGTTAAAATTGCCGTGTTGTACGAGTGACAGCACTTGCTGTCTTATACGCGCGTGAATAATGCACCATGTCAAAACGGAGTTAAGCATTTAGCATCGCAGTTAGTTCGGTCAAGTTTGGTGTGTTCGTTGTTTGATATTATCACGGTGTATTCATTTGTGAACATAAATGAAACCCTCCAAGTAAGAAAAGCAGTCCTTAGGATAAGCACGAAAGCGAAAGGCATTAATGACATTGGGACTAACATGGTCAAACTATATTTTATATTACCAACATTAACACATTACAATCAATTTCTGTCTTTTACACTCCACATATCCAACTCTCTGGAAGAAGACTATTGTGTTAACTCTTCCGAAAAGTAAACGACCAGGCGAGAAAGCCGTGCGGTTAGGGGCGCAGGGCTGTGAGCTTGCATCCGAGAGAAAGTGTGCTCGAATCCCACTGCCGGCAGCCCTGAAGATGGTTTTCCGTGTTTTCCCCATTTTCACACCAGGCAAATGCTGGGGTTGTACCTTAATTCCAACTCCTAGGCCTTTCCTATCCCATCGTCGCCATAAGACCTATCTGTGTCGGTGCGACTCAAAGCTACTAGCAAGAAAAAGTCAAACGCCTTCAAACGAGGGAGACTATCGTTAAATCTGTATTTGATCAGCTTTATCTGAAATCTTAGAATATATAGTCCATACACAAATGTCAGGGTACCTTCAAACACACAATCTCCTTAATCCTTTCCAGCCCGGTTTCCGACAAAGACATGGTACAACTACAGCCTTATTCAAAGTGACTGAGGACGTTCGACAAGAAATAGATGACGAGAGACAGTTCTAGTACTACTAGATTACAGTAAAGCTTTTGACACCGTAGACATTGACTTATTCCTTGAAAAATTTAAGACTCTACATTTTTCTTAGAGTACGATTGCTTGGATGCATTCCTATCTTCACGGACGTCATCAATGTGTGAAAGGTAATAATGGAATCGCTTCCTCGTGGCACCACGTGAATAGAGGAGTCCCTTAAGGCTCTGTACTCGGACCTCTTCTTTTCGCACTCTTTGTAAGCGACATATAATCGAATTTGAGGCATTGCAAATACTACACGTACGCTGAAGACCTTCAACTCTACATTACAAGACCTTCAGGAAAATACAGACTTACTAAACATTGTCTTACAGGCTGTTAGTGAATCGTCTGCTGCCCACGGCCTGCAATTGAATCCTACAAAGTCACAAGTAATCCCTTGGCCATCAAAATCAAATGACAAGTATTAGTAAACGTCCATTGCCCAGAGTAATCCTTCAGGATGTTCCAATTCCTTTTGTACCACAAGTGAAGAATCTTGGCATTATCGTAGACGAACGCATGACTTGGTCTGGACATATATTGCATATCTGCCAAAAGGTTTTGTCTGCTCTTCATTCTTTATATAAATATATATTTCCAATAAAACTTAAACAACCGGGCGAGTTGGCCGTGCGCGTAGAGCCGAGCTGCCGTGAGCTCGCGTCTGGGAGATAGTGGGTTCGAATCCCACTGTCGGCAGAACTGAAGATGGTTTTCCGTGGTTTCCCATTTTCACACCAGGCAAATGCTGGGGCTGTACCTTAATTAAGGCCACAGCCGCTTCCTTCCAACTCCTAGGCCTTTTCTATCCCATCGTCGCCATAAGACCTATCTGTGTCGGTGCGACGTAAAGCCCCTAAGCAAAAAAAAAAAAAAAATTAAAAAAAAAACTTAAACAGAAATTAATCGAAGTTCTAATGCCACATTTTGACTATTGCGATGTTGTTTTCAATGATGTGAGGTCACTGTTGTCCCTAAGGCTACAGCGTGCTCAAAATGCATGCGGGAGGTATATATGCAGTATAAGAAAGTATGACCATGTGTCATCATCTTTCCTAGAATTAGAGTGGTGCGACTCCAAGCTCGTCGTAATCGTCATACTCCGTCTCTCCTCCACCGAGTCCTTAGTATATCTTTCCCATCTTACCTTTCTTCGCGTTTTCATTATTTCTCGTATGTGCTTAGCAGAAATACAAGGGCTCAAACATCAAACCTGCTCGTCTTTCCTCACCATCGAACTGTCACATATAATAACTCATTCTCTGTGTTTGCTGCCCGAGAATGGAATCATTTAACGGATGACGTCAGATGAATACCAACCACAGGGTCATTCAAAAGAGCGTTAAGAGGTACAGCAGGATACGAATGAACTGTGAATTTCTAGTCCTTTACTGATCGTGCATGTTCATTATTACCACTAGCTATTATTATTATTATTATTATTATTATTATTATTATTATTATTATTATTACCGGGCGGTACACCTCCACGCCGCTAATTTAAAATGTGCGCCAATTGAAACTCCTCTGCTGGAGGAAGTCTGAACTTTATTGATGGTATTAATTTTCAAATTTCTCAGAAGATGGCACTACGTGGAAAATTTGGAGTTCTTGAACTGTGTCATTTTCGACGTATTTTAGTTTTGCTTGTAGAAAGAAGTGTGAACTTTCTCTTCTTGAGGACACTACTGAAGATCAACAATAGTGCACCCTAGTGCGGAGTGAAAGAACTGGTTTTTTTTTTGGATAAATTTTTATTTCAAAAGTTTGTTTCTTGTTAAATTCCTTCCTGTTATTGTTTAAGTTGGCTGTAGACCCCTCTCTTTCCCCTTGTTTTGTATTTAGCCAATCCCGAATTTCTTTTATTAATTTCTGACCAATCGGATGTATCTTCCCCCAACTTGAATATGTTGCTGTATCCTACCCAATAAAGTTTTTGTGGGAGGGTGTTCTCATTCCCCTAACGCCTCGAACTTTCCGCGAGAGGATATAAACTGCTGATTTTAGGGTCTCCGGGCCACTTCTGTTCCATCTTTCAGTGTGTAAAGTACATAGCAGGGGGCGGGAAGCGCCTCTTTCTTCGGCGACAGTCAACAACCAGGTAATGGCCGACTAATTACTTCTTTTCTTGCTTGCTGAGCAGTTTAACTCTCGGGGCGGGTCCGAAGTTTTTCCATTATGTAACCTTCCTTAAGATGTAAAGAAACTTGTATCCATTCTATCTTTTAAACTACATATTGGGATAGAGAGTGCTTAACCCTCTCGAGCTCCCACTCATATTGTTTTGAGGTGAACTTATATTTTTCTCAACCTATTCTTCTTCGACTTAATATAAATTGTTTCCTTCTTAAGTCACCTCTTTAGTATGGGATTAGCCCTTGTATTAACGGCCTAGTGCCAAGTAGGTTTTAAACAAAGCGTATTAGGAGCGCAAGTTCGCCTCCTCTCTAATTGTTATTTTAGAGGTCAAGTAATTAATCTTTTCTCACTTAATAGACCTCAGTAGGTTGGGTATTTTACCCCTGTGTCTATGTCCAGAGAGGACAACTTGAAGGTGGAGTTTGGTGTGGCCTTTGAGAGGCTTAAAGTTGAGAGCGAGTGGCTCTTTCTTGAAAATTAAGTGTTGTATGCCTCGAGGAGGCTTTTCTGTGTAATTTGGAGCAAGTGGTCTGGAACATGAACGGGGTTTTCGGCCCCTCTGGTAAAATTTATTTTGGAGTAAAGTCGGGCTAATTGCTCAAGAATTGTGAATTTGGGGCTCGAAGCCCAAATCCTGTAAATCCTGTAATTGGAACTGTTGTTGCCTTGCTACTCTGTATCTGCCGTAATTGTTATTTCTTAATTTTGAAAAGAAAATATAACCTTGTTAAATTTTAAATTAATTTTACTTTCGTAGCTTGAGACCTGTTCACCACCCCGCACCTTCTTTCACCTCTACCTACCACCAAAACACGGTAACAAGTGGTAGCAGAGCGTGGTTGAATGGGTCTCATTTTAGCCCCTTTTGACGGCTAAACATTGTTTTGATCCGAACTCTAACCATTTTCTCAGTTGCTGGAATTTTTTGAGTTTTTCAAAATTGTTCTGTCATTATGCCCGGCCCTCGCGATGTTCTCCATCTTAACTACTTGCGCAAGGAGGAGTTGATCAATGAATTGACTATTAGAAATGTGTAATCTGGAGGCACGGTTGCGGTAGACACAAACAAGCTTAGAGAGTCCCTTGAATTGCCCATTTCCATCCCCACCTTGGGAGAGAAAGAAATTGACGAGTCTCTTTCCACGATCGTCGAGAATATTACTGGGCTAGCCTCTGTAGTTAGTTTTTTTGATGAAAATGATCCTTCTCCTAATCAAATTAAGCGTGTGCAAGCCAGGCTGTTTCATTTTTCAAATAGAGTTAACGATCTGTTGTCTCTAAAGTTGAATGACGTTCAGAAGAAGGAAGCTAGTACGCTACTTGAAAATATTTCTGAGTTATATAGCAAGGTCACTCAATTGTTAACTGGGGAAATTCCTCCCAAAATTGATCAACCCACCACGATGAATGCAGGTTCCGAGGAAGAGCCTCCTAAGGGAGAAGTTAATAGGATAACCGTTGCTGCTCAAACTATCTCTGCCCCATTGGACAACGAGTCTGGACGCCGTGCATCGTTGAATAATATACGTTCGGAATTAACTTCCTTGCCACTGAAACCTTTACCTACTATGTCACCCGGGTTCAGCAGTTTGCCTCATCCATTGGCAATGTTGCTCAGAGGTATCTCTAAGTTTTCCGTTAATACCACTAGTGAAGTAATTTCCTTTTTAAGATTTTTAGTTGAATTTCAGGATCATGCCCTTGTGTTTTCTCTTTCTCCATGTCAAATTTTGCAAATTATCTATCCCTATGCAACTGGTATTCTCTCTGATAAAATAGTAAGAGCCATTGCCGAGCAATCATCTATTGAGGATTTCCACGCCCACTTGCTAGCTAACTTCATCCCGGCTAGGGCCAGGTCCTCCCTTATTCAGAAGTACTATTATCGTGTACAGCGTTTGGATGAAAACTTGGCAGACTTTATCCAAGATATTAAATTCTATACTAGGGTGTTTGCTCTTCCTTTTCCTGAAGACCAGATTGTGCAGGCTATTGTAGAAGGAATTTCACCACCCTATAGGTCATATTTGTGTTTCGCGGCGTGCCCGCAAACTTTCTCCGAACTTGAAGCGTTGGCTGTCTCAGCGGAAGGAGTGAGATACGCCGATTCCTTGCGTGTCGCGAAAGAACCCCGGCCTTCTTTTAGTAATACTCGGCCTCCACCTCGCCGATCAGTTACACCTCGTAAATGTTATGCTTGCGGGTCGCCTGACCATCTTCGCAATAAGTGTCCACTGATGAAGTCTAGTAGGGCAAATAATGGAGCTGGTTCATCACAAGGCTGTTTTAAATGTGGGGCTTTCTCACATATCGCCAAGAATTGCCCAAACTCAAATAGCACCCCCTCCTGCTCAACTTCTGGTGCAACTTCCACCAATGCCAATAATAAAATGTGACTAGCGGCTTCGGCTGAGTCGACTAATTCTGCTTCTCAAGGCTCAGCCCCTGGCAAAAAGGTCGTGAATTCAGGGAACGTTCAATTTGCAAATCCATCTTTCGAATGCCCCAAAGAATGTCTTAGGATTGCGGCGGATACCCCCGCACCTGTTCCTTTTCTTAAGACTGAGTTAAATAACGAGCCTATAACAGCTCTATTAGATTCAGGCAGTGTTTGTTCAATTATTTCGGACCAATGGTATTCAAAATTGAAGTCTGTTTGTAAATTACCTGACTATGGCTCATCTACTGTTCAATATGTTTCGGCTAATTCATCTCCATTAGAAATTTTAGGTTCTGTACAGGTCAAAATTCGTATTTTTAAATTCACATGGAAAACCAAACTGTTTGTGGCTAAGCACTTGTCTTGCCCCATCATACTGGGAGCGGACTTCATTTCTCGCACTGGTCTTGTGCTCGATCTTCAGAGTAAGTCGTGCACATTCAAATTTGCGTCCAATTGTAAAATTCCCTTGTTAAAGTGTAATTCTGTATCATGTTCATCTATTTCGCCTACCCAGGATGAGATGTTGTTAGACCTTAGACATCTACCTGAGGAGCAGGCTGATAGTATTCGTAAGTTGTGTCAGTCGTTTCCAGAGGTGTTCTCTGATACTCTTGGTGTTACTGACCTTATTGAATACAAAATTGAGGTCACGGATTCGATTCCCGTCCGTTTTCCACCTTATAGGCTATCGCCACCTAAAATGAAGGCTCTGAAAGAAATCATTGATCAGATGTTGAAGGATGGTATTATTAGGCCCTCTAAGTCGGCGTATTCGTCACCTATTTTTCTAATCCCGAAACCCCAAGGAGGCTTCAGGCCTGTCATTGATTATAGGGCTCTCAATCGGAAGGTGGTGTTACAATCTGTGCCCCTTCCCGACCTTCATTCTTGTTTTTCATGGTTCCGTAAAGCCAAGTTCTTTACTATCTTGGACTTGAATCAGGCCTATAATCAAATTCCCCTTGCCGAAGAGTCTAAACATCTTACAGCGTTTGCCACGGACTGGAATTTATACGAATACAACCGCGTGCCTTTCGGGCTCCCCACGGGAGCAGATGTACTCACTAGGCTACTAGATAGGGTCTTCTCCGACATCAAATATGAGTACTTATATCACTACTTGGATGATGTCGTCGTATTTTCAGAGACTTTTGAAGAACATCTAGATCATCTGCGAGAAGTTCTCGATCGCCTTCGTAAGGCTGGGTTAACTGTCAAGTTGTCCAAGGTTGCCTTTGCTAAGCCCTCTATGTCGTTCCTAGGGCATATTGTGTCACCTGATGGTGTAGCGGTCGATCATTCTAGAACACAGGCCATCCGTGATTTTAAACCTCCCAATGACATTAAAGGTATCGCCAGGTTCATTGGTATGGTGAATTTCTTCAGGAAGTTCATTCCTAACTTTGCTAATAGAGCGGCGCCCTTGAACCTTCTTCGTAGGAAAGGCATCAAATTCGAGTGGGGACCTTCTCAACAAGCTGCTTTTGAAGATCTTAAATTAGCTCTCTGTAATGCCCCTGTACTTGCTATGCCTGATTTCTCGAAGAAATTCATCGTCCAAACCGACGCGTCGTCGTCAGCAGTAGCTGCAGTCCTTCTTCAAGAGACTGAACTAGGGAGGCGACCCATCGCCTATGCATCTAGGACTCTATCGGCTCAAGAAGCCAAGTATTCTATCTATGAGCTCGAAGGGTTGGCAGTCTTATTTGCCTTAGAGAAGTTCCGTCTCTATCTGGAACATGTCAAATTCGACCTGGAGACAGATAATCAAGCCTTAAGCTGGGTCTTAGGTAGGCCGCGTCGTACTGGTCGTATAGCCCGTTGGGCCATCCGTATTTCTGCCTTCCAATTCGATGTCCGGCATATCAGAGGTACCGAAAATGTTGTCGCTGATGGACTCAGCCGTATGTTTTCCAACGACGTCCAGACCCACGAACCGGTCGACAGTTCATCACCTCCCGAGTCCATACTATCTGGTGTTAATGCCATCTTAACTGATGCTCCCATGCTCTTTAGGGATATCGAGAAATACCAACGTGAAGATCCGACGCTGGCTCCGATAATGGAAACCCTTTCTTCTGGGGAACATGTTGTCCCTTATGTTCTGAGGAATGGTGTTCTATGTTGCCCTTCGAGGCATGATAAGATGATGAAGGTTGTCGTTCCAGCTGTTCTTGTGCCTATGATCTTCAAATACTATCATGAGACCCCATTAGGAGGGCATCTTGGAATCTTTAAAACTCGTGAGAAGATTCGTGAAATGTTCATCTGGAAGGGTATGGACGGTGAAATCCGTGAACTAGTAAAAGCTTGTAAATCTTGTTTGCTCAGTAAACCCACTATGTCCACCAAGGTAGGCCTTTTGTCTTCGCATCAAGCGTCGCGTCCCATGGAACGCCTGTATATCGATTATGTAGGACCCTTCCCCCAGTCAAAGGGAAATGCCAACAAGTTCATCTTTGTATGCGTAGATGGCTTTACTAGATTTTCCTGGTTATTTCCGACTAAGCTGGCTACCGCTCAGTCCACCATTACTTGCCTAAATTCTATTTTTGCTTCTTTCGGTCCGTGCCAATATATTGTATCTGATAATGCTAAGGCTTTTACATCTAATTTATTTCGTAAGTTCTGCTTTGACCTGTCCATCTCTCATGTGACAACTTCTGCTTATTACCCTCAACCATCTCTGGCTGAACGGGTTAACCGTAATCTCAGGTCCGCGCTTATTGCCTATCACCATGAAGATCATTCCAGGTGGGACACGTCCCTGCATTGGTTAGCTTTTGCTTTGAATTCGGCGGTTCATGAATCACATAAGTTTACTCCAGCTTCTTTGATGTTCAAGTTTGTTCCCAACACCCCGCTCTCTAACCTCAGGTCTCTGAGTGACATTCTACCTGAGACAATAGATCCGGACAACATTAAAGATCTTTGGAAGAAGGCTAAAGCCAATCTTAAAGTGTCTCATGAAAAGGTTAGGGAAAGGTATGATCGTGGACGGAGACCCACCAATTTGAAGGTAGGCGACCAAGTGATGGTCAAGAATTTTGTTCCCGCGGGCAAGCTTGCCCCCAGATTTCATGGGCCGTGTGTCATTCTCGATTTCCTGACGCCGGTTACGTTATTATTATGTAATCCAGCTACCGAGAGGATATTTAGGGTTCACCTGTCACAGGTGAAACCGGTGTAATTTCTGGGTTAACTTGCTTCATATAATCGTGAAAGGAATATGAAGGTTATATTTTTTTTGAGTTTTCACTTTTAAGGCATTCTGCCCCTTCTATAATATTTTGTTTCATATGTAAGTTTTTTGTAAACCCCTCCCGCACGGTTAAACTGCCATCCTGTCCTTACCACGGCCATTACCACGCTCCCGCCTCCTGCCCCACTCTACACAGTGGCTTAATTAAGGCCATGGATTTCTGCACGCCGCTGGCCCCTCAACCTCTCCACAAAGCCTGTGCCCTCAAAAAATGATGATGGTCCAACAATTCTGCCGCCTAGCTTTAATGTTTCAGTGCCCCCGCAGCCGCGCGGCGCCGTGCTGCGACTGGGTCAGAGGAAGGGCTCCCTCTTCCCCAGCGAGGACCACATGTGCACGGCGAGCCGGAGCTCTCCTCCCTGCCAAGGCTGAGGTGCGGCGCACGACCTGATACTTGCCCGCAGCCTGTATCTGTTCACCGCGGGCGCGGCGTGTTTCAACACCACTGCTCCCCTCATAGTGCGGGCGAGCGGTATCTCAGGGTACTTGAGGGGTCCGAGCGGCCTCTTCTGGACGCAAGCTGCAACGGCCGGTCTGGCCATCCAACTTCATCAACATCAACTACATGGAAATTTACTGTCAGCAATTACTGCACTTGGGAATTCAACAGCAATATTTGGTGGACCTTGCAAAATTTTTCTTCACTTTTAAGTATTAAAAGTTTATCTTTTGAATTAAACTTCTATAAAACATAAAAACTTTACTTCACCAAGTTACAACAAAAATTTTGAAACTGAATCAAACCATATTAAGAAAATCTTATAAATACTTCTGCAATTAATCTCCATATCAACATCAAAACTTGGACCTTTCCAAACAAATTGCTTGTGTCACCCCTGGAGGAACTTTTGGGGGGGGGGGAGGTCTGTACCGGGCGGTACACCTCCACGCCGCTAATTTAAAAAGTGGGCCAATTGAAACTCCTCTGCTGGAGGAAGTCTGAACTTTATTGATGGTATTAATTTTCAAATTTCTCAGAAGATGGCACTACGTGGAAAATTTGGAGTTCTTGAACTGTGTCATTTTCGACGTAATTTTTGTTTTGCTTGTAGAAAGAAGTGTGAACTTTCTCTTCTAGAGGACACTACTGAAGATCAACAATAGTGCACCCTAGTGCGGAGTGAAAGAACTGTTTTTCTTGGAGAAATTTTTATTTCAAAAGTTTGTTTCTTGTTAAATTTCTTCCTGTTATTGTTTAATTTGGCTGTAGACCCCTCTCTTTCCCCTTGTTTTGTATTTAGCCAATCCCGAATTTCTTTTATTAATTTCTGACCAATCGGATGTATCTTCCCCCAACTTGAATATGTTGCTGTATCCTACCCAATAAAGTTTTTGTGGGAGGGTGTTCTCATTCCCCTAACGCCTCGAACTTTCCGCGAGAGGATATAAACTGCTGATTTTAGGGTCTCCGGGCCACTTCTGTTCCATCTTTCAGTGTGTAAAGTACATAGCAGGGGGCGGGAAGCGCCTCTTTCTTCGGCGACAGTCAACAACCAGGTAATGGCCGACTAATTACTTCTTTTCTTGCTTGCTGAGCAGTTTAACTCTCGGGGCGGGTCCGAAGTTTTTCCATTATGTAACCTTCCTTAAGATGTAAAGAAACTTGTATCCATTCTATCTTTTAAACTACATATTGGGATAGAGAGTGCTTAACCCTCTCGAGCTCCCACTCATATTGTTTTGAGGTGAACTTATATTTTTCTCAACCTATTCTTCTTCGACTTAATGTAAATTGTTTCCTTCTTAAGTCACCTCTTTAGTATGGGATTAGCCCTTGTATTAACGGCCTAGTGCCAAGTAGGTTTTAAACAAAGCGTATTAGGAGTGCAAGTTCGCCTCCTCTCTAATTGTTATTTTAGAGGTCAAGTAATTAATCTTTTCTCACTTAATAGACCTCAGTAGGTTGGGTATTTTACCCCTGTGTCTATGTCCAGAGAGGACAACTTGAAGGTGGAGTTTGGTGTGGCCTTTGAGAGGCTTAAAGTTGAGAGCGAGTGGCTCTTTCTTGAAAATTAAGTGTTGTATGCCTCGAGGAGGCTTTTCTGTGTAATTTGGAGCAAGTGGTCTGGAACATGAACGGGGTTTTCGGCCCCTCTGGTAAAATTTATTTTGGAGTAAAGTCGGGCTAATTGCTCAAGAATTGTGAATTTGGGGCTCGAAGCCCAAATCCTGTAAATCCTGTAATTGGAACTGTTGTTGCCTTGCTACTCTGTACCTGCCGTAATTGTTATTTCTTAATTTTGAAAAGAAAATATAACCTTGTTAAATTTTAAATTCATTTTACTTTCGTAGCTTGAGACCTGTTCACCACCCCGCACCTTCTTTCACCTCTACCTACCACCAAAATACGGTAACAATTATTATTATTATTGCTGTTATTATTAATATTGTAAGTATGTATATCTCACTGGGGTGGAATTTTGTTTCCGTTATAGAATATTTCGATTGCGTTTAACTGTGCTATACTTGGTATTAATTTCGGTAGTGTTCACTTTGATTCTATGTACAATAATTAGTTTAGTGCAAGAGAAGGCGTAACGGCCTTAACTACGCTAATAAAGACATTTATCTACCCACCTATCTATCTATCTATCTATCTATCTATCTGTCTATCTATCTATCTATCTATCTATCGTTCATTATCCACTAGACTGTGGAGTTTGTGGCAATTCAGTTTTTATTCAATATAATTTCTATTAGGACTATAATAATGCTCCGAAATCACCGGAATGTTTTCACGTCAAGTTCTTGTGTGACCTTTTTTTTCATCTTTGCTTGAATTCATATACCCTAAATACACTACGCTGATCTCCACGTTCCCTTTAAAATTCTAAATATTCAAAATGGTTATGTTTTTTCTACTTCCTGTTAAGTATATTTCTAAAACTGTCACCTCTCAATAAATGCTTGAAAGCTGTTAAGCTCTTTTAATATCCATCACACTCATTGTTACATCAAGCTATTCAATTGAAAAGCAAATTAAAAATACATAGGAATGAAATGTCACTGAGGAAAAGTTTAATTGATTGTAGTAATAACGCACGCATTACCGATAAAGCACGCAATGTGGACTTTTATGCTGCACTGCACAATCTGAAATCGATAAAGCGGCGCTTTCATAGCACATTTCTGGCAGGAAGTGTTGTGCAATTACAAATATTAGTTAGAACAACTCTCTCATGGAAAACATTTCAATTCTAAACATTTGAAATGGCATAGTTAGATATAAAAATGGAAATTACAACTTAGCTCCTTTGTTCAAACGTATAACACAGTTCAAGCTCTAAGTGTGATTTAAATAAACTTCCAAGGTCATGGGTTAGATTTCTCGTAAAGAATGTTAGGAAATTTAGGAAATATATCACTATTTTCTGAGAGGGTTGTAATCGAGGGTTTCACTCATCAAATGAATACCAAGGTGTTTCTTGAGGACAAGACAATCTGTATTTAAGTAAAATACGCTACGACTGCTGCTGCTGATGATGATGCTTGTTGTTTAAAGGGGCTTAACTCCTAGGTCATCAACCCCAAAGTTCAATACTGATCGAACATTTACGTAGATTTGTGTACCTCACAGTAATAACTTCTTTGCCAATCGTATACCGCGGTGCGAACATTAAGGGCGAACTCGATAAAGATTCAGTTTTGTTGTTGTTGTTGTTGTTGTTGTTGTTGTTGTTTTTGTTGTTGTTGTTGTTGTTGTGGTTGTTGTAAACATTAATCCAAACTACGAGAGTCGCGGTGTAATTAAGATATGTCTTCAGAAAGGAAAGAACATAAAATACAACTGTGAGGACTTCAGTTTGTCAGTACAAGATCTTACTCAGAAGTACGCCACACCATTGAAACTTTCAGCAAAGAAATTCCAAGATATCAATACATTAATTCCGCATGTGCCTCTTTCATGGAGGAATTACTTCAAAAAATTCTTAATTCTCGTGATAATAGGCGTCCTTCACACCAAAATAACGTAGACGTCGTTTAGGAGGGAAAAGATGTTGATCAACTAGACTATTGATATAATTTGTCCTGGGCCAAAGGGCAGTATACTACTAGAAATTTAGCCATGGAGCCGGACAAATCTTCGTTGACATTTGGTATACAAATAAACGCTAGAGAATAAAAGTAATTTAAATGGAATTCTATACAACTTTCCTTCAGTTCAAGATATTGGTATGATTAATTTTTGGAATTTTAGAATTACTCCGGACAACCAGACGGTAAGTGCCTAGTCCAAAACTTTATCACCTAACTTAGATTATGTAATTCAGTATATCGTCTTTGCGCCTTGAATTACCGTTATGTGTCAATGTTGAGGGGAGGAATACTCACCCGCAGCACATTTAACACAAAAATTCGCTGATATAGTTCAGGCAGTACTGAACTTCAGATGACAGAACCTTTCTGGTCAGAGTTCTAAGCTCAAATATTCTCATACAGCGGTGTTTTTAGGTACAACGACGATATAAAATCATACAATGCCAAGACATGAAATAATCCACCATTTCTTGTTAATTGGTGTTTAGCTCCCACACGAGTTCTCCCTATTATCACACTCACTGTAACAGAAAGTTTCCGCGCGAGTTTTCCCTTCGTCCCTTTCCACCAAACACGGTAGCTGTTGGGACGTAAGTCAGTTATTTTTATAAACAACCGGCCCATTAACGGCGGATGCATTTTGCTTGTTTATAATATAAATGGAAAATGAAGACGTAGGATTTAAAACGATTTATCATTTAGTGTATGTCTAATATACACACTTTTATCAACAGCAAATGCATACACATCAATACATAGGATATTTACAAATTATTAAAATTGAACTGAGCATGGTTACACGCATTTCACAACTGAATGTCCCGTCCATTAATCCACAGCACAGCTTCTGGAGTTGTCAGCATAAATTACTTCTTCATTACCATGATACGCTTGAATCTTGCAGTCACTGACAATGTGTTGTACTGTTTAACGTGGAGGACCGCAGTCACAGTAGAGAGTATACAGTTTGTTCCATTTGTGTAGTGCATCTTTTCGCCTGCCATGTTTTGTGCTGATTATGTTCAGGTAGTCCAGGTGTTGCGCGGTAGCTGAAATCCACTTCCAAGTTAAGCACCTGAGAAAATGGTAGATTAGGTTTCTTGGAGACCTTGTGGAATTCTCTGATAGGGGCAGTAGATCTGCGCAAATCAGGGGAAATTTTCCTCTTCAGCAGTGGAAGCCAGTGAACTTGAGTAGATTTGATTACGTGGGATATTAATAATTAATGTTATTTGCTTTACGTCCCACTAACTACTTTTACGGTTTTCGGAGACGCCGAGGTGCCGGAATGTAGTTCCGCAGGAGTTATTTTACGTGCCAGGAAATCTAAAGACACGAGGCTAACGTATTTGAGCTCCTTCAGATACCACAGGACTGAGCCAGGATCGAATCTGCGAAGTTGGGGTCAGAAGGCCAGCGCCTCATCTCTCTGAGCCACACAGCCCGGCTAGTCAGGTATTATACGCACGGTAATATTAATTTGGGTGTCAACAAGCCTTGTATGATTGCTGTTCATCGAAACATATACACAGTACTCAGCACTTGAGTGCACCAAACCCAAGTCTGAAGATCTCAGGGTGGTTGCTGAAGATTCCCAGGTAGTTCCACATAATTGATGGGGAATATTGTTACGAGTCATCAGTTCCTAAGCTAAGTTCGGAAGGTGTTCCTTGAAGGGCAGTGTTCGGTCCAAGATGACACGAGGATATTTTGAGTTCTAACTATGACGAAGAACTCTGCCACTGAAACGTAGCCTATGTTCAGTTTCACGTTCGCCAAATTATTATTCACTTGAAAGCAAGATAACTCTGTTTTATTCTCACTAGGTTGAATTCATCACATTTTGAAGTCTCCAGCATAGACAAGAATTTGGTCTGCATCTCTTCAGTCCTTTCCAGTGTATTGTCCTGTACGGCTAGAACCGGATCGTCGGCATAGCAGAATTTTCTGGACAGTGCGTTAGGAAGGGGAGATATGTAAACACTGTACAGTGGTGACTGGACTTATCCTTGGGGCAATCCATTGTTCGGCTTCCTCTCATTGCTTATCTTGCTTCCAGTGATTACCTGGAGATTCCGATCGCTCAGCATGTTATTGAAAAGTCGCGCCATCATGCCGCAGGGTATGATTCGTAGATATTTGTAGATCAGGCCTTCCTCGAAGCAGTGTCGAAGGTAGCAGTTAGGTCAACAATCGTCAGAGATGTAATCGACTTAATTTCGTGCTCTGCCTCTATGAACTACGTAAGTTGGTCATAACAACTCCGTCCTGGTGTAAAGCCTCCTTGATCAACTGGAATATAATCTGCAATAGTGCTATTTATTCTGTTATAGACCATCCTTTCAAAAAAAAAAAGCTTGTAGCAGCAGCTAAGAAAGACTACGGAACGATAGCTTTCTAGAGTTGTTGTAGAGTTGTCTGCGTCCGTAGCATTACTTAAGCTACACGTGCCTGCTGGGTCGTCCTCAACGAGCAACAGCGATACGGACAACCAAACTATCCATAGTATTTCCTGTAAAACGCACACAACTATAGTTGGAAAGAAAAAACATTATTACCGAGCTCGATAGCTGTAGTCGCTTAAGTGCGGCCAGTATCCAGTATTCGGGAGATAGTAGGTTCGAACCCCACTGTCGGCAGCCCTGAAAATGGTTTTCCGTGGTTTCCCATTTTCACACCAGGCAAATGCTGGGGCTGTACCTTAATTAAGGCCACGGCCGCTTCCTTCCCACTCCTAGCCCTTCCCTGTCCCATCGTCGCCACAAGACCTATCTGTGTCGGTGCGACGTAAAGCAACTAGCAAAAAAAAAAAACAAAAAAAAAATTATAAACACACTATGGCGAATTTCGTTCAAGAGCCAATTTGAACTACCTATGTCAAGTCGACATCTTTATTACACCATCCTTATCAATATTTATAAATCTAAACGATAAATATATATTATATTGTGGGATTACAAGCGAGCAAAAAGCATGAAGTGAAAACTGTTATATACGAGAAAAATACGTTTGAAAGTTTTCAGTCTTTCGTTATCAAGATCTGCTATCACAATAGGAATATATGTCTTTAAAATTATACATTGAATACCTATCTATATAGCACAGTGCAGTTGAAATTTTCGTAACTAACCATGTTTAACTAACAGTACTTGTTGTACATGCCATAAATTAAGGAAACATCAATTGAATTCATATATACTTAGCGTACTTTACCTTTTTAAATATTTCATTACATGCGGTATTTAGAAGACAATACTTGCTAACATATTCTTAAGGTGATTTACATGTTTAAATTTAAATTACGTTTCTACCACCGATAAAGTGGATGCGCGGGTTGGGTAACGTAGCTAACAGCTTGCATTCGGGAGATAGTGGGTTTGAACCCCACTGTCGACAGCCCTGAAGATATTTTCCGTGGTTTCTCATTTTTACACCAGGCAAATGCCTGGACGGAACCTTAATTAAGGCAATGGATGCTTCCTTCCCACTTCTAACACTTTCCTGTCCTACCGTCACCTTGAGACATATCTGTATCGGTGAGACGTAAACCAAATTGTAAAAACAAATTAAACATTAAAGTTTCTACCTATGAATATACTGTTTAGTGAGGGAAACAGCACAGTGGGGAAATTACTATTTAGCTGCTATATGACAATTCGTTATGTAACCCGTTTAAATTATTAAGCTTAGTCGGCTTTTAAGGCATCTCAGTTAGAAATTTCATTTGACATCAGCGTAAAAAGCAATGGGCCAACTAGAAAATTTATAGCCCTTGTCATGTCATATTGGCACGATTCAAATAAACATACGGGGGAACATTACCTGGCTTCCCATTTCAATTTGAACGCTGATAAGAACAAAACAATTTCTAAAATTTCACTATATTTTCAGGCCACAAAATTATTTAGAAAAAATTAAGTCAACTTTATTTGCTCTTCTCATTTGTGGTATTAATTATTTGGCACTTCAGATAATAACATGGAAAAGCACCAGCAGTGAATTTAACTAACAACAATTATCATCAATATTCAAACATGTTCGAACAAACTTCTTTCTACATCAGGTGGACTTAGATGTGTGATACCCATAAGATAATAAATAATGCGATAAAATTACAACATTAACATATAAAACACACCAAGTGCAACTAAATCACTACTCACATCACAATTTAAACTGGTTAAATGGTTTAATGTACTTTACCTGAGCTAAATTTATCTGTAGAGACTGCCGGGCTGAGTTGCTCAGACGGTTGAGGCGCTGGCCTTCTGACCCTAACTTGGCAGGTTCGATCCTGGCTCAGTCCGGTGGTATTTTAAGGTGCTCAAATACGGCAGCCCCGTGTCCTCGTGTCATTAGGTTTACTGGCACGTAAAAGAACTCCTGCGGGAAAAAATTCCGGTACCTCGGCGTCCACGAAAACCGAAAAAGTAGTTAGTGGGACGTAAAACAAATAACATTATTAACTTTAGAGACTTAACAAGAAAATACAGTTACCTCCTCGTACGGCTTAATGAATATCATCAGTGAGTGGAGCGGAAAAATCACATAACATATCGTGAAAATGTCAAAATCTGAAAAATCTATGTTTTACTTGTAAATCAATGGTGCAATAACTCGCCGTCGCAGAAGACGACTTTATTTTAAAATCCTAAGGTGGACATTTTGTACAGATGGTAGGATTCCAGGTGTCACCTCGTCGGCAAGTACCTACCCACAATTTACGAATATCCTCGTGTTTCGAGTATGTATAAAATAACATATTTCTTTGAGGCCATTTTTAAAAGAAATATATACAACATTGAACAAACAAGATAATATCGAATGGAATATAAATAAAATGTCAAGCAATCAAATTTTTAACAGCACTGTGATCAGTGTTCACACAAACCCGAGGAAATGAATGCACAACATTTGAAGAAAAGTACTGAATGTACGGTATTCTTTCTGAAAATACGCACACAAAGGATTTTACATTTATATTTAAGAAAAAATCTATAAGAAGTGTGTTATAAATATTTCTTCATGCAATGATCGCGACATCGTTCTGTCGTCCGGCTCCATGGCTAAATGGTTAGCGTGCTGGCCTTTGGCCACAGGGGTCCCGGGTTCGAATCCCGGCAGGGTCGGGAATTTTAACCTTAAATGGTTAATTTCGCAGGCACGGGGGCTGGGTGTATGTGTCGTCTTCATCATCATTTCATCCTCATCACGACCCGCAGGTCGTCTACGGGCATCGAATCAAAAGACCTGCATCTGGCGAGCCGAACTTGTCCTCGGACACTCCCGGCACAAAAAGCCATACGCCATTTCATTTTTTCATCGTTCTGTCGTCGTGAATGCCGCGGAAAATGAAGAATTTAATTTACTGCAAACCAAGTATATCGTGAAGTCACTTCTGTGACTATTACATGGGTCTCCAAACTGAAAAGTTCTTTGCACCGTTACACCGAGTTTGATCCTGGCTGAAGTCGGTGACATTTGAGAACGATAAATAACTTCTGTGGATTTGATTATGAAACTGTACTGTGTCAGGGCCATCCGAAAATGGAGAACTCTTATAGTGCTAAAATGCTGTGGTCATAAGCCAGATCAACAATTTACGACCAAAATGATGAACTTTAACGTGTGAAGAAGCAGGGCTTGAGAGAGAACCGGTATAAATTGTTTATATTTCACAATGTATTCATAGGATATACGTCATGAGGAGGAATTTATACCGTTTTATTATTCAACGATTAATTAGATATTACGATTTTGCTACTTACTGGATAAAAAGTAATTCAATTGAATTATGACCACCATTCTTTCAAAGCCGTTCGAAATTAGAAAGGAGGTGCTTTTAGGCACCTTAAATAAGTTGCAATGCTTAATTTTAGACCACAACGCCTGCAAAGCAGGTGGATCTAGATTCTCAAACAATATTAATGTTTTGTGTACTTTCATTTATCGGAAAACGATAATGCTGGAAAAGAAAAGATTTAAAGTGAAGCTTCCATATTCAAGAAATTCTACGAGCAATCACCCTTCAGCATAGGATGTAAATTTTCATCGTAACCTCGAAGAAGTCAGCACTCCGCTACTAGAGTTTGTAGGGAGAGCAGCTGGTGCTGACTTCAGAATGTAAGTGGCCCGATCACTCGAGTATCACGGACTACGTAACAGCACCTGACAGAAGAATAGCTGCTGCATCGTCTTCAAATATACTCATCATTAAAATATCTCGAGAATGAAATAAGCATACCATTTAGATATCAAAAACCAAACCCAACCCCATGGCAGTACAGCCCTTGAAGGGCCTTGGCCTTCCAAGCGACCGCTGCTCAGCCCGAAGGCCTGCAGATTACGAGGTGTCGTGTGGTCAGCACGACGAATCCTCTCGGCCGTTATTCTTGGCTTTCTAGACCGGGGCCGCTATCTCACCGTCAGATAGCTCCTCAATTCTAATCACGTAGGCTGAGTGGACCTTGAACCAGCCCTCAGGTCCAGGTAAAAATCCCTGACCTGGCCGGGAATCGAACCCGGGGCCTCCCGGTAAGAGGCAGGCACGCTACCCCTACACCACGGGGCCGGCATTTATATATCAAATGATGATAATAAAAATGATGGCGTGTGGCCTCCGGGAGGCCTGGCGCAGGTCTTTCGATCTAACGCTGTAGAAGCGACCTGCGTGTCTGTGAGCCATCGCAAATGAAATGAATGTTAAATTTCCCGACCCGCCTGGGAAACAAACCCGCTACTACTTGCACCAAAGGCCTTCCCGCTAACCATTTAGCTATGGAGTCGGACATTCTATAGTAAGACATTTTATATAATAACTTAATAACCTTCGAACGTTTAAAGCGATGACAACAGATTTTCTTTACATTCAACAATATTCCATTTAAAATGGATACATTCATTGAAACGAAATTATTCAGTATGAATAATTTCATTTTACTTTCTACGTTATAAAATAGGTTATTATTATTATTATTATTATTATTATTATTATTATTATTATTATTATTCATACACTTCTCCACAGGAAATATGGGTAGTAATGGGGCACGGGATGCACCAAGTGCCTTACATAATTAAAGTATTTACACATTATAATACAAACGTTGATGTACAGGTATATACAAAACTGTAGATCACGGGATCTTAATTCTTGCGAGAGGAACGATCGCACAATGTTGCATGTTGACAGGAGGACAGAATGTTGCATAATTTTGTACATGTTCGGTGGAAGACCCAGTTCTCGAAGACTCTTGTGAAGTGTGTGTGGAATGAGGCCGTTGACTGACAGAATCACAGGAACTATTCGTACCAGTTTCATCTTCCAGATCCTCTTTATCTCTTCTGCAAGTTCTTTGTACTTGGATATTTTTTCACTGTACTTCGTTTCGGCCGGCTGTGGACCACGTTATTTCAACCGTTTGCATCCTTGAGCTTTAAGTCTTTGCCAGTATTCCCGCATTCGCTTTCTGTGAGTTTCCTCTCTTTCATCAGTCCACATCTTGCCTGTTTTCAACTTCGGCTTTTCTTGCAATTGCTGGTATGCTCGAACTTTCTTCTGGAGAGGAACGCGTTCCTGGATGTCTTCATGCGTGATCCCTATTTCTTGAAGGTCTTTTTCAACTTCGGTGAACCAGGGTCCCTTGGTTTTCTTGTTTACAAAGTAGGATAAGATCCGGTTGGTCAGTCTCTGCGAGCTCATACGTGTTATGTAGCCATAAAAATTAATCCTCCGTTTCCGAATGGTGTCCGTTATCCTTTCCACATGCTTTCTACAGTTCGTTGTTATGCCGTCTCCTGTACTCACCATTTTCTCTGATTGGTCCTAGGATCTTCCTCAGGACTTTTCTTTCCTTGGCTTCTAACTTTTCAATTAAACCATTCCTGTTCAATACAAGACATTCTGCTGCGTAAAGGGCCTCTGTACGAATGACCGAACAATAATGCCTAAGCTTTGCCTTGATGGACACTGATCTTTTGTTAAGATATTTCTAGATAGTTGGTATGCCACTTCCATCTTGTTGATTCTAGATGTGATTGCTAGTTTCTCAGAGTTGTTAGGTGCTATCCACTCGCCTAAGTATTTAAACTTTTCTGCTCGTTTTATTTTCCCCTGTTATAAAATTAACTCTCTATAATCTGGCTTGATATTCGTTATAAATTATGTGTTTTCAATGGAGATCTGGAGGCCAGGCTTTGCTGCTTGGGTTTTAAATAGGTTGATTTGTTTTGCAGCGGTATGTAGGAAATCAGAGAATATCGCAAGAACATCTGCCAAAGCTAGGCAATCTATCTTCAAGCCAGTTCTCTTGTATCCTATTTGAAGTCCTATCCCGACGTCTTCCTTGGACATCTCTTTGCGCCATTCGAGAAATATTTTTTCCAGTACACAGTTGAAGAGGAGAGGCGATAATCCGTCTCCCTGCCTTACACCTGTCTTGATTTCGAAGATGTCCGAAATCTCTCCCCTGAATTTCACTCTAGAGGTTGTGTTGGTTAGAGTCCGTTGGATAATTGCTCTCGTTTTGTTGTCTAAACCCATATCCTTTAGAATTTGGAGGAGTGTATGTCGATCTACAGAATCATAGGATTTTTTGAAGTCGTCGAAGGTAACCACAAACTTCTTATTTCTGAGATTCAGATAGGAAAGAACAGACTTAAGATTCATGATCTGCTCTGCGCATGATCGACTTTTGCTAAACCCTCCTTGATATTCACTCAACTGTAAATCAGGCTGGTCTTCTGCCCGGGTCTGAAGGGCTTTCGAGAGAATTTTGTACGTTATCGAATGGAGGGAGATGCCACGGTAGTTGTTTACATCTGCTTTATCACCTTTCTTATGAAGGGGATTAATCAGGGCTGTTGTCCAGTCACTTGGAACTTTCTCTGTTATTATTATTTATTTTTTATTTATTTATTTATTTATTTATTTATTTATTTATTTATTTATTTATTTATTTATTTATTTATTTATTTATGTGAGTACGACGTTAAATAACTATCAAGAATAGTACTATTCATTTATTATAAGAGGTATTGGTGTCAAAGTCAATAGTCTCATAACATAATATCATTGACTATGTTAGGGGACCCCAGGCACGTCAACTATATACCCCAAGTGGAATTCAGAGGTCATCTGAAGTACTATGAAGTACTATTCTGCTACTCACCCAAAATATCTGGCTGTGT
Source organism: Anabrus simplex (assembly GCF_040414725.1). Lineage (NCBI taxonomy): Eukaryota > Metazoa > Arthropoda > Insecta > Orthoptera > Tettigoniidae > Anabrus > Anabrus simplex. The sequence goes on along the minus strand of NC_090265.1, from coordinate 305,366,133 downwards.
TAATAGACCATTTTATGACAAACAACGAACGTCAAATCAGAAGAGCAGCGAAAGTTCAATAAATAAACTAGATCCTGAACAAGCTTACACTTAGTGGTATACCGGGCGAGTTGGCCGTGCGGTCAGGGGCGCGTGGCTGTGAGCTTGCATCCGGGAGTTAATCAGTTCGAATACCAATGTCGGCAGCCCTAAGATGGTTTTCCGTGGTTTCCTGTTTCCACACCAGGAAATTGCTGGGGTTGTACCTTTATTAAGGCCACGGCCGCTTCCTTCCAACTCCTAGGCCTTTCCTATCCCATCGTCGCCATAAGACCTATCTGTGTTGGTGTGATGTAAAGCAAAAAAAAAAAAAACACTTAGTGGTACAGGTTGGGGAGCAAATGTGGCGGTTCTGAGAACAACAGTCGTTGCCTTATTTTATCCTGTTGCAGAATATTGTAGTCCTGTATGGCTGTTTAGCGCACGCTCGATGAGTGTTAACACCCAGGAGAATGGTAGAATGAGGACAGTATTTGGCACCACCCCTGAACTGGATTCCTTTTTTAGTCCATTCAATCTGTCCTCTCCATCTTTAAAGATAAACAGCCCTGAGATTCGAAAGGCAAAAATGTTCCGAAAATATTTCTTCCGATACACCAACATGGTACGCAACAAAATTTTGGGAGATTAACATAAAGAAATCCCTCATGAAAGCTAGGCGATAGATTGCTTGAATCTCTGTTTAGTTCGGATCAAGCTTGGTGTTAAGAATGGGGTACATGGAGCCCTGCTCCCCTGGCGTTAATCGCTGACCCTTGTAAAGAGCGCCATGGTTTCAACTTGCTGAGAAATATTTCGACATCATTCAACCGAGTGCGAACTAGTTACTTGTAGGTTTCGGCAGCAAAAGTGGGGAAGGATAGGAGAGACTGTGGTCACACACCTCAAACCATTCAGCAGGCAGTCATGGAAAGCCAGTAAAGTTAAGAATATCTAAAAGAAACGTTCATGAATAGCATGCGGCCTCACAAGAGGCCTGACTTCGTTGACATCTCTGGACATCCATTTCTGATAATGTCGCTATTCACCTGTGTAGTATCCACTAAAAGTATTAAAATATACTCGTTTTAAGTTTATATCCTTTTAGGATACGAAATATATATTATAAATATGGATATGGTGGAAGGTGACCAGAACGAGCTGGACGAAAAGAAAAAAAAACAACCTGGAAGTCTTAAGGGAAGTTAAAGAAGAGAGAAGATTTTTTAAACTAAATGGAAAACAGGAAATTAAAATATATTGGACATGTCATCAGACACAATACTTTCATCACTAACATGCTTGAAGGGAAAGTGCTGGGAAAGAAAGGCAGAGGAAGACCTTGGATGAAGTATTTGGACGACATCAAGAAGAGTTTAGGTTGTGACATGGAACTGAAACGAACAGCCAATGAAAGAAAAGAGTGGTTGCATCGACAAGGCATTAGACTTTAGAATATTGATTGATTTAACTAAATAATAATAATAATAATAATAATAATAATAATAATAATAATAATAATAATAATAATAATAATAATAATAATAATAATAATAATAATAATAATAATAATAAAAGTAATAACAATAATAACAATAATGTCCTTCCCGTGACTTTGTTCATATTATTTATCTAGAATTTGTCTTGCCAGAACTTGAAATGTGGTATTGGCCAAGAAATAGACAAGAAGAAATAACGAAACAGAGTAGAGGCATGGAATATATCTTACAATACTTTGGTTAACTACATGTGGTACACGATCTGCTATTTCAGAATCAAAGCAGCTAGCGCACGGTGTCTTCCAACTCTAGCGTGACATCACTGGCGAGCGTGACGTCACGGGAAGTCTGGAAGGAAAGGAAGCGTAAAAACGGACTGGCAGCTCATGATTATCGTGCTGTCACGCAGTTGGTAATGGTAGAATTAGGTAATGACTGGCTTTGTATATTACAATGCGTTCTTGCCGTAACCAATCATGCAATATGTCACACTAATCATTTACATGGCTGGTTTTAACTCAGCAAATTCATTTGCTTATTCATAACATTGATTGACAGACATTAGTAACAGACAGTAAGACGGGAGAGGAACATCTTTTTGAAAAAAGATAATTATTTGCTTCATGCTATAATTTATTTCTTTGTTACCGAATTAATCATTTATGTACGTTGTGCATTCGTTTGCAGAAGTGCTGTGAATACCTATATAATTCCTTAACTATATTATATTTCAAAACTTCTTTCTGTCCAATGTTATACAGGATATGATTAATATACTGACTTCTTTGCTGGCCAAGCGTCGCATTCCAGTGATTTTTATGGCTTAAATTTTCACTTTAAAACCATATAACGACCATCAAATACTCAACGAACACCCAAAGTGAGCCAAGAAGAATATGTAGGGACAGGTGAGGGACTGTACCACTTGGTTTTCTTGACGTCACCTGGCGCAACTCTAACTTTTGAGTAAAATGGAAGACACTTTGCTCTAGGGACACAGATACTTATATAGTCCGAAGATAATATATTTTAACATATTCAGCGAATTTCAGAATTTCGTGCACCATATAACTTCTGCCCCAATTGTTCTAATTTTACAACTACGATACCGTTTTATTGGGCGTAATATTTTCTATTCGGTGATGCACGCATCTTGGGTCGTAATTTACATTCATAATAAGATGCAAATTATTACATCTTCGTCCCCGCTTATTTTGCCCCTAAAAGCCATAGGGTAATTGTTTTGGTTATGAGGGGAATGTTGCATAATGATACCTAGTAACTATGATATTCCAATTTATGGATGATATCACCGGCCTACGAAGATTTTCCGGCAAAAGCAATTGTATGTGATATACGTTACGTTTGGATAGAGGCAGTCTCTTCTTTCGGTGTCTCCGTCAGATATTTTCAGGACTCTCGGTTGCCATAATTAAGGAAGTTGTTTTCAATGGCCCCCAAATTCGGAAGCTTATGAAGGAGCTGACATTCAGTACGACGATGAACGAAACACCCCTCTTCAGGCATGAGAGTCATATAAGGATGTTTGTAGGAAATTTCTGGGTAATGTTAAAGATGTCAACTACCAACAGATTGTGGAAACCTTGCTGTACAACTTCCAGAAATTGTGTTGCCGTATGAGCTTAAAATTACCTTTCCTGCACAATCATCTGGATGATTTTCCTGCAAATTTCAGCGAGGAATATGGCGAGCGGTTCCATCAGGATCTAAAAGAAATTGAAATGAGGTATCGGAGGCGATGGGACGTCTCCATGATGTCAGATTACTGTCGGTGTCTAGTGCGAGGTAACACTACTGAGGAACACAAACGCAAATCAACACAGCGTTCATCAACATCAAAGTGCAGAAAAACAATAGTGTTCTTGTAGTGAGATTCGTACTTTCTAGAATGAACGTGTTACTTTTTTGTATATTCGTTGCAATTTGATCATGTGCCAATAAAATCACATATATTCCCTATGATGATGTTTTCTATCGAAATTACAACAATATGTCAAATTTGGATTTAAAATAGCAAAAAAACTGTATGTGAGAGGCAAACGCGGTTTACATATTTGAAATCAGCACACCTAAATTATGGTAAATCACCACTTCAACCTTTCGCCGGAGAGAATTTATTTTTGCAGGCCGGTGTAATTTTTTCCCATTGTTTTCTGGTTCTACGGAACACTTTCCTTTCTTATTCTTAGAATTATCCCCTTGAAAGTTCAGCTTCATCTTCCAATTCATGTCTATTGCCTTTTTCTAGCTATGTTTTTGAACTGACTCATTCAATATAACATACAACAAAGCATAATAATCATTAATGGAGTGTGTCCTCCGAAGAGGACTGGCGCAGGTCTCTCGAGTCTACGCCGTATAGACAACCTGCGCGTCTATGAGGATGGAGCCCTACCTATGATGAACTGTAATGATGAATACGGCACACACACCCAGCCCCCGATCCTTCGGAATTAACCAATTAAGGTTAAAATCCCCGACCCGGTCAGGAATCGAACCCGGCAGTCTCTGGACCAAAGGCCAACACACTAACCATTTAGCCATGGAGCCGGACTAATAATTAATCACTTGATAACCTATCAAAATGATACGGAGACATCCTGAACACGAGAGGCCGGAAGAGTTTGAATAACATTGGAAACGACTGGAGTGTAGCCTATGATAAATAAATCCTATCTCACCTGAAACTGAAATGGAAATTCGCGGAAACCATTTTGTATATTATAATGAAATGTCGTATCTCCTGTCTTCCCAGCTAGTGAATGCTGCCTGCCACGACCATTGTTCAAATCGTGCATGAACGATTCGTTCAAATGAAAGTTCTTGTTTCTCAGTCATTAGTAAATTACACTGATAAACATTCTGGTGAAAAGGAAACTTTGACAAATGAAATTTGTTATTTATTTAAACACAATACTTTTCGTGTCAAAGGTAAACCAATATTAATAATAAACAGCTCTTTATTAATCATCATAATTAATAAAGATACAGCACAGAAATTGTGCATGGTATAAACAAAGTTTGTCATATGCACTGTCAACGCTCACTATTACAGAAGTTCACAATAGATAATCCCCGGTTTTGGCATATAATTACATGATATCGACTGCAGTGCTCACTGCACAGCTTGCAAACACATATTTCGTCAGGGTCATGGAAGTACTCAGTGTTGCACAGTTTATGGTGATACCCATGGACCGCCATCGAGTTAACGAAATGTCGCATTTCTTGATTAGTCTTCGTCCATGTTCTATTCATCATCGCCTCCGTTGAGTAAAACTCAAGCCAAATTTCTTCCCTCTGTTCTGCAGTAATTTTTCCCGAGCGTCTGTGGATGGAAAACCTCGCTTCATTCAGAGGTCCTCGATGAAGAAGGTCTCCTTTGCAAACTCATATGCAAGCCTTGATTTTGTGTATTTTGATATTCGCAGTGTAGCTTTCAGGAAGCGCGACTTGACTGCTTCAATCGCCTTCAGCTCAGCCAGACCCAGTTCATCCCATATAATGTCCAGTCCATATGTGGCAATTGGCGCAATTTTCGCATCGAATAGTTTCAAAGCAGTTTCTAGTGAAAGCTTGGTAATTATTTTAATATCATATATTGCTTTGGTGGCCACCGTTGCTCTAGACTTTACGTGAATCCTATAGGTTGTTGCTGTTGTTTGCATGGTCAGTCCTAGATACTTAAATGTATTGACAGACTTGAGGACTGTAGATCCTAGGTATATCCTGTCACTTGTGGCCTCTAGGCCACCTTTCCGAAATGTCATTTTCACTGTTTTCTCTGTGTTAAATTTCATCTTGTTATCTTTTTTCCACCTGTCTGGATTGTTTACAGCCTTTTTGCACATCATGTAGGGAACTTGATCCAGTGACCATGTCGTCTGCGTATAAGTATATTTTCAAATCCTCTATTCCTTGTTGAGTAATCTTTACCATATCGTACGTCGCAATGGAGTACTCCGTTGGTCTGCATGATCAGTTTCGAAGTCGCGACTTGATCATCAATTTGTATGTAATTTGTCGTCAGTATGTTACTTATCGGAGTCGTGAGCTTGTCTTTCCCTATTATGGCTTCCAGCTTCGCGATTATTATTGGTCTGCGTAACGTGTCGAAAGCTTTTGCATAGTCAACAAATAATGCATGGAATTTGCCTCGTGGATGTCTAAGGCCTTCTTCAATGCCATTGATGAGGTTGTTAATGGCATGGAGGGTGCTCCTTCCTTTACGGAATCCAAAATGTTCCTCGAGGAGTTTGTGTTCTACAGCGTCTGCGACTCTTTTTGTGAGAAGCTTTGTCATTATTTTCAGCATGCATTTTTCTATAGCTGTTCCTCTATATGAGTTAGGATCTGACTGGTCGCCTTTTCCCTTGTACAACATTTTCATAGTCGAGGTTCTCCAAGATGTGGGGATGTTACATACTTGTAAACAGAGGTTCATTAGATTTGAAATCACCGGTAATAGTGTCTCTGATGAGTCTTTGATGTGTTCGATGTATATGCCACCGGTCCTATGGCCTTCTTATTTTTTAGTGACATAATAGCTTCGTACACCTCTTCCTTTGTGAACGGGTCAGTTACTTCTTGGTATGATCGTGGTTCAGTGTTTTTCCTTTTCTTTTATAAGTTGCTTTACGTCGCACCGATACAGATAGTTGTTATGGCGACGATGGGATAGGAAAATTGCTAGGAGTAGAAAGAAAGTGGCTGTGGCCTTAATTAAGGTACATCCCCAGTATTTACCTGGTGTGAAAGTGGGAAACCACGGAAAACCATCCTCAGGGCTGCCAACAGTGGAGTTCAAACCGACTTATCTTCCGAAAACTGGATACTAACCGCACTTAAGCGACTGCAGTTATAGAGCATGATTTGTTTCAATATGTTGGTGCTGATGATTATTGTTTTAAGAGGAAGTAAAACTAGGCAGCCATCCTCTAAATATTTTTTCAAAACGTTAACTCCATTCTACTATGCATTGCCCAAACATTCTTTTTAAATTGTTTCCTTTACCACACAGTCCACCTGTTCACATTTATGAAGACTTCGGGAATTATGCACACGGGTAAACATAAGGCAGGCGCCGGGCTCAGTGGCTCAGACGGTTGAGGTGCTTGTCTTCTGACCCCAACTTGGCAGGTTCAATCCTGGCTCAGTTCGATGGTATTTGAAAGTGCTCAAATACGACAACATCGTGTCGGTAGATTTACTGAAACGTAAAAAAAACTCCTGAGGGTCTAAATTCTGCCTCCTCGGCGTCTCGGAAAGCCATAGAAGGAGTTAGTGGGACGTAAAGAAAATAACATTATTATAATTCATAAGGCAGGCCTAGAGACATACACTGTTTTCATCCTCTAGTTGCAGTAATTATTACTTTAATTGTAGTACTTGTATCATTATTCTAAATGAACTCTTTATTCGGGCATTAAATCAAAAAATTGGAGTAGTAGTAGCATGTCTCCCGGGGGCAGTGAATTAATATGGCTGCGAGTATACAGAATAGAGAGTTGGCTTTTAAAGTAAATACGTTGTAGTACATACAATGGATTATTGTGGCAGATATGGTGGAGACAAAGCCCCTATTCTCTTCTAAAATCAAACATTTGTGTATTTACATTACAACATTCCTTCTCGACAATTTAGGGCTGTATTGATTCATAATGTATTGCGGGCGTACGCAACATGCTGCGCAGGTGCATGTTTATGTAGCATATGGAACATTATGAAGAGGACATTGTTTATAATGTGCTACTTCGTTGTTCACATTTGAATGTTAACTTTAAATGGCCTTAATAATTTAAAGTAGTTCTTATCATGTAGTGGATACTTCATATCATTCATATTACTATTAAAATTAAAATTATTATTATTATTATTATTATTATTATTATTATTATTATTATTATTATTATTATTATTATTATTATTATTATTCAGGATGGGCATTGGAAAGTCTTGAATCCGTCACAACAACAAAACATGTTATACATAGATGATCGGTGAACAGAAATTGAAATGACCTGTCTAAAGCATTTGATAGGGTGGATCATAGGAGACTACTGGCAAAAATGAGTGCAATTGGACTAGACAAAAGAGTGACCAAATGGGTTGCTATATTTCTAGAAAATAGATCTCAGAGAATAAGAGTAGGTGAAGCTTTATCTGACCCTGTAATAATTAAGAGGGGAATTCCTCAAGGCAGTATTATCGGACCTTTATGTTTTCTTATATATATAAATGATATGAGTAAAGGAGTGGAATCGGAGGTAAGGCTTTTTGCGGATGATGTTATTCTCTATAGAGTGATAAATAAGTTACAAGATTGTGAGCAACTGCAACGTGACCTCGAAAATGTTGTGAGATGGACAGCAGATGAATGGTATGTTGATAAACGGGGTTAAAAGCCAGGTTGTGAGTTTCACAAAAAGGAAAAGTCCTCTCAGTTTTAATTACTGCGTTGATGGGGTGAAAGTTCCTTTTGGGGATCATTGTAGGTATCTGGGTGTTAATATACGGAAAGATCTTCATTGGGGTAATCACATAAATAGGATTGTAAATGAAGGGTACCTATCTCTGCACATGGTTATGAGGGTGTTTAGGGGTTGTAGTAAGGATGTAAAGGAGAGGGCATATAAGTCTCTGGTAAGACCCCAACTAGAGTATGGTTCCAGTGGATGGGACCCTCACCAGGATTACCTGATTCAAGAACTGGAAAAAATCCAAAGAAAAGCAGCTCGATTTGTTCTGGGTGATTTCCAACAAATGAGTAGCGTTACAAAAATGTTCCAAAGTTTGGGTTGGGAAGAATTGAGAGAAATAAGAAGAGCTGTTCGACTAAGTGGTATGTTCCGAGCTGTCAGCGGAGAGATGGCGTGGAATGACATTAGTAGACGAATAAGTTTGAGTGGCGTTTATAAAAGTAGGAAAGATCACAATATGAAGATAAAGTTGGAATTTAAGGGGACAAACTGGGGCAAATATTCATTTATAGGAAGGGGAGTTAGGGATTGGAATAACTTACCAAGGGAGACGTTCAGTAAATTTCCAATTTCTTTGAAATCATTTCGGAAAAGGCTAGGAAAGCAACAGATAGGGAATCTGCCACCTGGTCGACTGCCCTAAATGCAGATCAGTATTCATTCATTCATTCATTCATTCATTCATGGAAAAACCAGAGTGGGTATTTCTGCTGTGAAAAATGGAAAAGTACTTGTATTAGTTTTACTCGTGTTGTTTAATTTCATATTTATCCGATATTCATTAATTTCACTTAAAATTTTAGGAAACGCGAGGATTTCTCTATGAGACGTGAACAGTATTTTCTTGCAACTAACTCAATCTTATATTTTACTAGCTGACGTACCCGTGCTTCGCTACGGAATTCTACATTTTATACGGAATTCTAATGTGCACGTTGTGAGAAATATTGTATTAATTTGCACAGCTCTTAACGTTACCCTAGAAACGCGACGGGGAAGACACCAAACATCTTTTCTCTTATGAAAACTGAGTTAGGGAATTTTCACTGTAATGGTAGAACCGCTTGCATACCATCAGTCACAGTCAATTTGGGGAGTTTTCTTTATAATGGTAGACACTCACTCTCCACCTGCCTTTTTACATCTTCAGAAAGTCTGTCTTAGTGGTTTTACCAACTGAAAAGAACACACGTTAAAATGACGTCAGTAGGAATGGCGCGATTGGAAGCAGTGCTTTCATATGAAATACTCGATCCATTGAAACACCACACATTTTATCACTTTTAACGAACAGGACTACACTGCCGATCTAACAGTCCAAAGTTCCAGAGCTGGAATGACCACGCCGCAGAGAGCCGTGATTCGTGAACATTCTTCGTCATTTTTCGGCGGGGAGAGGGTCCAATAGTGGAGACTCCCAGGACAAAAACTATGCCCTACATATATCAGCCAAGGTTCCATTTTAATTCCGTGGCATGGGAAGCCATTTTTGGTCCCAGACACGAGGAGCCATATTCAGTCCGTGATGTCAGGAAGTGTTTGTCTGTATGTACGTATGCGATGGCCAGCCATATCTGTGGCATGCAGAGATCTGAAAATTTAATATACGTGGGCACAACATTTCACCGATCACGAATGACTGTGTCAAAGAGCAATTCTTGTTCCAAGAAATGAAGCTGTCGGCGTCATCAAGAAAAATCTTTTACAAGAATTACCTGCTGTTCTACAAATTACAAGTCTATCGTCATGACATGTCATACAGAAAGAGCTTTTGAACAACTTTGAGTCACCGGGAGTACCCTCGAACAGCTTAGAGCCAAGGAATGTGGCACCGATTATCCTTTCCTCTGCAGTGAAACACGACTCTCAGTCAAGAAACATATGCCGAATATTACTGAAAATATCGCAGGTGAAGTAGTATTCATTCCTCGGATTGAAACGATCCCTTTAGGTATACAGTTTCAATTTAGACGTCTGCAGTTCCCCGTTTGTATGTTTCGCTATATGCATCAAAATGGCACAAGGACAATCGCTTGAATTTGTAGGACCCCATTTTCGGAAACAATGCTTCTCCTATGGTCAATTGTACGTGGGTTGTTCAAGAGTGAGCAAGGCAGACACACTATACTTCTTAGCTCCAAATGGAAGGACACTTTTAATAAAGTAATCCAGAAACTCTATAAGTAAAAATAAAGTGTTTGTTTTTCATGCGATATGGACTTTTATATTGTTATGACATTATTTTGTACCATCCATGATCTTATAAATAATGTTGTAGGGGGTGCGCTGTATGTAATTTTGTTTGTTTTGCCAATTTGTCAAGACCGAATCGGTTGTTTTTACTTTACGTGTCAGTTTGTCTGTTTGTTTGTCTGTTCCACCATCACGGCAAAACGGCTGGATAGATTTCAACCAAACTTCATATTTGGTGTATACTCACCTCGAGGAAGGTTTCTATATGCATTTCATTTTAAAATCTTTGATTAGACGAGAGGTTTATAGGAAAACCAGAACGATTTTCCTGCATTTTCTCTTTTACTATTGATTTTCTGTAAACTCCGTGGACCGTATGTGAAACACATCTTCATTATAAACAACTTTCGTTATGTTCATAATTTACCTTACTATTCAAATGACGGAGAAATTTACTATTTTCTACGGGTATCATGTCTGCGTGTGTGACCGACAGACCGACAACGAACCTACAGGTTACCATGGCAACGTCTCTGACTGCTTGCCAGCAGGGAAGTAACGCATTGCCATTTTCCTCATCATACCTTTAAATTCATGGTTGTTCCTTGGGTAGAAGGCAAGAGAGGGCGTCAATCGGCCATTCTGCGGGATATTGACGGAGTATCGTTGGAGTTTATAAGCGTCCTCGAACAGCTTAAGTGATAACACCATTAGTCATCTTATCTGTTGACCGAAGAATGCCTGCGCCTAAATTTCTCCTCTGTTACCTCTTTCTTATATCCATAACTCACACCAGCATAATTTATTGAGGGGCATTTGATTTTCCAATACATTCACTAGGTATTTACATATTTGTCGTCATCCGGCTGTCCTCAGTTTTAATCCATTTTCTATTCATTTCAACTTTCTTTTCTGAATTATTTTCTTCCTTAATTACACCGTATGTATGCGAGTTCTAATCCCGAAAGACTGACACTCTTTCCTTTGAGGAAATATTCTAAGTTATGCAAATGTATAACTTTCGGCCCCGGAAAATATCGAAATATGGATGTAATTTTAACGACGGTGCACACCTTCGTTTCGGGATAATTGGTGGCTAATCTGTAAGTCTTATCACAAATCAGAAAGCGCAATCGCGTTTCATTTTGGAGAGATCTACAACTTTCGTCCTATGACTTTTTATCGTATTTCTATTCTTTATACGTTAAATAGAGCTGTATTTCTCGATTTCAAGTTAATTTTGTACTTTCACACGTATATGTTAACATTAATTTGGCACACTTATAGGAAAGATAGAATCATGACATTCGGCACGCACATTGGCATGACCAGTGGCAATGTGATAGCCAAATTTTATGATTCTATCTGTCAAATGAGTATCACAAATATAAAGTAGAATGCGAAAACTGTAAAAAATTTCACGCCCAAAGACTCTAATTCAATCTTACCTATAAATATAGGAGATACGAGAAGATGTCATGGGACCAACCATGTAGAACACTGAAAGAGGCGTCTGATAGTGAGGTCCGTTTGCAGATATGTCGCAGAGTTCCAAGGCAGTAACTCTCAAAATAAAGGTCTGCACTTCTAGAGTGTGTCTGTACATTGGCTATTTTGGCGACATTTCTGTACAGTTATCCGTGTAAGGTGTAATAATGACCACCTGCATCTTTTTAGCTTTGGTGTCTGTTTTTCTGTTTGTCCGTTTGTCTGTTTGCCTATAACTTGGAAACTACTGGATATATTTCCACCAAAATTCATATTTAGAATCCACCTGTCCTTGGGTAGGTTTCAGGGCAAATATTGTTTCTAAATCCATGAAATGACTGGGGTGTTTATACGAGACCGAAACCGTGATTTTGCACTCCCACAAAATATACACAACCAAACTTAATAGAAAAATACCTGCCTTAATGGAAATTAATTTTTAAACCTTTTTTCTCGTGTGCATCATTTCGGTAAGGGGATTTATAAGGGAGATATCATTAACTGGACTTAACTTAAGAACGGGCGCGTGTTGAGCGTATTTCTTACAACTTGAAAACTATTGAAGATATTTGAACCAAACATTATATTTAGCATCCACCTTTCCAAAGGTAGATTTTAAAGGTCAATAACATTTCCTGTTCCTGGAATGGACTGGCGGTTTATAGGGAACCGAAATGGTGAATTTACTCTTCCGCAATATATACAGTACATGACCAACCTGACTGGAAATCGACCAAATGTTTTGGAAATCCATTTATAAAACATTTTCTCATGTGTAGTTTTTCAACAGAAAGATTAATAAGGGAGATATCATGAATGGTCGGTTTTGCAGGGTAAGTCCAGCAGACATAGATCAAAAGGTGTTGTACATGGAGCAGATTACTTACCTATCGGGCCGATGACCTTCGATGTTAGGCCCCTTAAAACAACAAGCATCAAGCAACAACCTTATCTATCTATATAAGTAAAATCCTAACGACTGTGTACCTGTACATTGACTATTTTGGCGAAATGTTCGCACAGCTACGCGTTTTTTGGTTTAGTTTCCTGAAAGTCCTAAACCCTCCTCGCCCAAAATCCACATTACGGCATAATCTGCCAGACGAACAAGAAAACAGAAATTTGGCAAAATTATACGTTTTAGCCTGTAAATGACAGAACATTTCCAAGAGCTTTAAATTCCTCACTCTTTTCCCCGAAGAATATCGAAATATGGAGGCAATTTTAATGATGGTGCAGATCTTCGCGAAGTCTTATCACATAAGGGAAGGCACAATCTCCGTTCAATTTGGAGTGATCTACAACCTTGGTCTCATGACTTTTTGTTGTATCTGTATCCCTTTTACGTTTGATTTTTGTCTTTGGACTTTAGACTTTTCTCATGCATAATTAATACTTTCATTCACTTATAAGAAAGATAGAATCATCAAACCCTACACGAAAATTGGCCCACCCAGTAGCCATATGTGAGCCAAATGCTATGTACGTAGCAGTCACATAATTATCTGAAAACAATGCAATGTGAGATAATCTTACAAAAATTTTACCCTATTCAACGTTTCTAACTCAATCTGACCCATGAATAGATCAGATATCATACGACCAGCCATTTAGGCCGCTGAATCTGACGTCTTATGGTACAATCCTTTGTCGATATGACGTACCGTTTTGCAGCAGTCTATCTGTAAATGAAGGTCTGCAATATTTTAAGCATGCATATACTTTCGTATGTCAATCTATTTATATTCACTTATGTCGTCTTGTAGCGATCGAGAAAGGGTGTGTCTGGTATTGTAATCAGTACTTCCCACACCGACTTTGACTGGCAGTAGGAAAGGGGTCCTTCTCCAACACCTGTGTAACTGGCATTAGTAAGGAAGTCCTACCATTGTAGTGAATAATTCACTTCTCGATTTGACTTGCAGAAGGCAAGGGAGCATGCATTGTTGTTTAAAAGTCCCCTACCCGATTGTGTTTGGCTGTAGGCAAGGGTACCCGCCCTTATAAACAAATGTATCCATCTAAAATGTGACTGGTATTAGGCATAGTGGCCTGCTATTTTGATGGAAACTCACCAACTTGGTGTGACTGGTAGTAAGCTGGCTGGCTGTAGGAAAAGCGGCATGTCATTATAATTATAACTGCACAACTCAATTTCGACTGGTAGTAGAGAAGTTGCCAAACATTCTAATCACAACTGTAATCTGTCTGGAAGTAGGAAAGTGGGCTTGCCATTGTAACGAAAACTCCCAAATCGATTGTGACCGCGCAGTAGGCAATGAGGCCTGCAATTATAATGAAAACTTCCCAACTCGATTGTGAATGGCAGTAGGCAAGTGAGCCTGCCGTTATCATCACAAATCCGTAACAAGCACTTTACATTGGAAACACCGTATTGGGAACTTCCCTATGCTGTTTCTCGGATAACGCTAAGAGAATGCCATTTTAAAACAATCTTATTTACTGCATGTACAGTATTTACTTCGATATTCGAATACAATGTAGAATACCGTAGCGAAGCACGGGTACATTTGCTAGTTGAAAATAAAAATAAAATAAAAATTTAACTAGTGTAGTTCATGCAATTTATGAAAAAACGATGTGTGTTAATATATTCTTGCAAATTTTGCTTTAAATAATTGGTTTTTAACATCTAATGATTGCATTAATAAGCGCGGAAGAAGCCACGAATAAATGCTAATAATAATAATAATAATGATAATAATAATAATAACAATAATAATAATAATAATAATAATAATAATAATAATAATAATAATAATAATAATAATAATAATAATAATACCGAGCGAGTTGGCCATGTGGAGGGTTGCATAGCTATGAACATTTCGGGAGATGATAGATTAAAATCCCACCGTCATCATCCCTGAAGATTGTTTGCCAAGGTTTCGTATTTTCACATCAAGCGGCTGTACCTCAATATCTTTTTTTATAATTTGTTCTACGTCGCACCGACACGGATAGGTTTTATGGTGACGATGGGATAGGAAAGGCTCAGGAGTGGGAAGGAAGCGGCCGTGGCCTTAATTAAGGTAGAGCCCCAGCATTGTCCTGGTGTGAAAATGGGAAACCACGGAAAACCATCTTCAAGGCTGCCAGCAGTGGGGCTCGAAATCACTATTGCATCCGGGAGATAGTGGGTTCGAGCCCCAATGTCGGCAGCCCTGAAGATGGTTTAAATAATTGGTTTTTAACATCTGATCGTTGAATTAATAAACGCGGGAGAAGTCGCGGGTACATGCTAATAATAATAATAATAATAATAATAATAATAATAATAATAATAATAATAATAATAATAATAATAATAATAATTGTTCCAGGGTATCTGTGGAACGCAGAGGTGAAAGAAGGTGCTGGGTAGAAAAGGTCTATCTACGATATCAAAAACTAATTTAAAACTTTAACGCATGTTATATTTCTTTTCAAATAACAAACTTAACAATTTTTTCACTGAGTGAAAACATCAAAATCTCAGGTACAATGCCAATTATGCTACAAGGGTGGAACATCCAGGAATAGGGAATTTAACAGCTTTGGGCTTCAAGCCCCAGATGTACAAGTTCTGAGCTACAAGCTCCAGTTTACAAAATTTACAACGTCAGCAAAATCTCAATGTTTCTTTACACAGGGGTACCTAATACCCAACCTACTGGGCCTCGTTGAAAGAAGAACAGGTTAATTTACTGGCCCGAACACAAACGAATGGAGGCGTACACTTGCGCTCCTAGAAAATTTAAAAACCTAATTGTCCCCTCGGCCCGATGATGCAGAGGCTAATCCCAAGCTACTGAGGTGACTAGAATGTAGGTTAATCTAACACTTTGCAGAAAAGAAAGAAGGTTACAAAATCATAGTCACCTCAGATTAAACTGAAGGGGAACTTAAGAGGGTAACGCACTCGCTATCCCCAATTTACAGTTAAAGACGTTACGAAACTTTACATTAACCGAAAGGAAACTTACGTTTTAGAAAAGGTTGGTTACATAGTTATAAATTCGAACCTTCCCCTCGGATAAGTTTGCGGAGACAGCTAGAAATATAGAATATTGGTGGCCATTACCTGGTCTGTTGTTCTTCCTGCCGAGGTATGAGGTGCCCCACCTCCTGTCTTAACACACACACTCAGAAAGACAACGATCAATGAGACAAGGAAGCCAGAAAAGCCTCAGCTTATATACCTGAGGGGATTGTTCGAGAGGATTCTGGACAAATACGGACACAGACTCTCAATTTTATTGGCAGAATCAAAAGTTACACCCAAAAACCAATAAGAAGCCTGTGATAGTCTGAAAAATAATTACAGAAAAATTTGATTGGCCAGACACCAAAGCTGGCGGGAAGAGAAGGAAGTGTTACAAACCTTGAAATATATTAAAAAGATAAAAGTTAATTTCCTAAGAAAAACCTATAAACACTTAAGTTCTTTCAGTACCAAATTATTCCACTTTGCAACAGAGTGCGTGACCTCAGTTTTGTAGAGACATCTATAGAAAAACTTTCAAATTTCTTGATGTACACCAAAACAAAACAAAATACATCCAATCAGTTTATGAATCAAATGACAAACTTCTCAATTATTCAGTAGCGACATCTTCTGATTAATGTCCCAACTTCATGCAGTAGCAGTTTCACGTTTGGTTGATAGATAGAGTTCTTTAAGGTGCTACTTTTGAATGTGCGGAGTTGAAGTGCACCTCCTGGTACAAAAATAATACCGAGCGAGTTGGCCATGTGGTTAGGGTCGCATAGCTATGAACCCACTATTGCACCTGGCAAATGCTGGGGCTGTACCTTAATTTAGTCCACGGCCACGTCCTTACGTATCCTAAACTTTCCCATCCTTGCATCGCCGAAAACCTTTAACGTTACAACAACGTTAAACCATTAGCAATAATAATAATAATAATTATAATAATAAACGAAATGAAAGTCTGCAACCTTTATTTACCAGTTGAGAATCTCTGCGGTCGTTCACGCTTTCTCTCACTTCCATTATAATTATTATTTACTTTAGAATGATGAAATGGCGTATGACTTTTAGTGCCGGGAGTGTCCGAGGACAAGTTCGGCTCGTCAGATGCACGTATTTTGATTTGACACACGTAGGCGACCTGCTTGTCGTTATGGGAATGAAAATGACGATGAAGACGACACGTACACCCAGCCCCCGTGCCAGCGGACTTAACCAATTATGGTTAAAATTCCCAACCCTGCCTGGAACAGAACCCGGGACCCTTGTGACCAAACGCTAGCACACTGAACATGTAGCATGGAGCCGGACTTTAGAACGATGGTAGGTGTGAAGAAAATATTATATTCGTGCAAAAATTCCATCTCCAGTGCCTTTTCTTGACCATTGTTGATGTTTAATGACCCACGGACACTAAAAAGTGGCTTTCGCAATACCACTCAGATTTAAGCAGCTAGTTGCTTTACGTCGCGCCGACACAGATATGTCTTATGGCGACGATGGGACAAGGAAAGGCTGGGAGTGGGAAGGAAGCGGCCGTGGCCTTAATTAAGGTACAGACCCAGCGTTTGCCTGGTGTGAAAATGGGAAACCACGGAAAACCATCTTCAGGGCTGCCGACAGTGGGGTTCGAACCTACTATCTCCCGAATACGCACTCAGATTTAAATTTGAGGTATTTCAACGGTGCAGATCTCGTCGAAGACGATATTACGTTACGTTACGTTACGATGCGTTACGTTACGTTACTATTTGTATCTGGATGTAAATTGCAAGTTAGAGAGTTGGTCCGTATCCTCTTTGTCATCATGCCCTTTATCTTGAGGTTCTTGTTGTTTAAAGTAGGCTAACATCTAGGTCATCGGCCCGTGCCCAATGATCATGCCATGTGATGATTTAATGGCGTTTCCCGTACACACTGTATGCGCTAAAGAAATGCAGTGTATTTCGAATTCTCGTGAATGAAAGTTGTATTTTCAAAACGCACATTTACGCCCCAGTGATTCCAGTTTCACATGAAGCTGTACC
This sequence comes from Anabrus simplex, assembly GCF_040414725.1. Taxonomy (NCBI): domain Eukaryota; kingdom Metazoa; phylum Arthropoda; class Insecta; order Orthoptera; family Tettigoniidae; genus Anabrus; species Anabrus simplex. The sequence continues at coordinate 305,348,414 of NC_090265.1, read as the reverse complement.
TCCGTTTACTTTTGACAGAACCATGTTAATCTACAACCGTTATGTGAAGTTTAGAGGACTGTCGATTCAGAAGTGCGGTTTCTCTTAGCGAGCGTCGAGAAACAGGTAAACTACGTAGAAAACTGGACGCCGATCAAACAAGTTATGATAAAGTTTATATGAAACCCAGATTTGTACCGAGAGATGTTTAACGCGCGTTCGGTGACTCACGGTACGCAGCACATGAAGGAAAACATTAGTGCACTCCTTCGACGTTCAACGTGTACAGAATTCGCTAACAAAGGCTAGCCGAAGTCCGAACAGTTGTCCACCCGGAGAGAACTTATGTTGCTAATTGCTTCAAGAGAGTACTTCTTCTACCACTTTTCCCACACCTCTGTGGTCGCGGGTGAAAAACCTGTGGATTTTACCCTGTTTTACGCCCGGATGCCCTTCTTGACGCCAGCCCTTTGTGGGAAGATGTAATGATTATTGCATATTTCTATGGTGGACGGTAACATGGTGTGGTGTATGAATATGAAGTGGAGTGTGCTGGGACATACACAAGTACCCAGTCCCCGAAGCAGACGAATTAATAGGACGCGATTAACATCCCCGACCCGGCCGGGAATCAAACACGAGACCTTCTGATCCAAAGGCCTCAAAGCTGTACATTCAGATAGCTTGAAGAGAGTACTGTTTATTATTTATTTCACAAGTCTGAGCCCTAGCTTACTCGAAATCGAACGTTAACATTCCACAAAGCGCATGTGAGGATGTCAGGTAGACTACTTCCAGCATTGTATTACCGTCAACTTGTGGAACGGAATGAAGGAGATTATTTAATTAAACTGCTCGTTCTACGTGGGAAATTTAATCGAAAAGTTTATTTCAAGTTCTCGGTAACGAATGTTTGTGTGTTCTTTAAAAAGTAACATTAAACAGAACATGTAGTTTACACATCATAATATCCTCAACTATCACGTGCGGAACATTATAATTTCACATCATTTAGGACAGAAAAATCAGTGTCACAAGCCTGTCAATGATAGGCGTTCACAGCCCTAAGTCAGCAATATGGGAAAGTACAAGCCTACCGAGCGTTTACGAGCGCGCAGCTGTACCTTGCATTTGGGAGATAGTGGGTTCGAACCCCACTGTCGGCAGCCCTAAAGATTGTTTCTCGTCGTTTCCCCATTTTTACACCAGGCAAATACTGCGGTTGTTCCTTGATAAATTTCACGTTCGCTTCCTTCCTACTGCTAGCCCTTTTCTATCCCATCGTCGCCATAAGATCTAAGCCAATTGTAAGAAACAAAACAAAAAAATACAAACTGACTGAGAGGAAGAGACTTGCGTCCGCGTGCACAGATATTTCTAGCACGGGCACTGAGCTTACGGCGGGCAAGGTTTGATACCCGTGATTTTGGCTGTCCGCTTGTCAAATTCGATGTGCTGTTTTAGCCTACTTGTTGGAAGGGAAACCAGAACTCAGTTGGGCGACCTCGTGATTGGTATTAATTTTGTTAGATAAACACCAACACCATTCCAATTCCATGCCTACAAAACACAGACTCAAGAGAACAACGGCTATTACCCCTTAAAAAGCGATTGAATTCCGCTTCGGTCTGAAGACAGTGCACTAATACGGCATGTGGGCTACCCTTGAGTATAGTAATGTCACGACTGCTCTGTCACAAACTTGCTCTCATGGTACAATTGCGTGTGGAATTTCACATCAGCGTCATGAGAGCAGTAGTGTCGTGCTGTCGCATATAAAATAGTCTGTACGACACCACTGTCGTGGCAGTGTGACAGTGGCATCGACAAGTAATCATACGGTGACACTACTGCGACATTTATCGCCACGACAGAAGTGTCATGACATCAATGTCATCGTGAGAACTAACCTTTAGGCTGAGTAATTAACTATCTCGGATGACACTGAATGCGCCATCACAGGTGTTTAGCATGTCAGTAATAATGTCATGGTAGGCCAAGATTTTTACGTGCACTTTTGAATTGACTGACTCGACATCGAAACTGTGAACTTTGAAACTCTACGACTGATCTACCGAAATACATTCTAATAATAATAATAATAATAATAATAATAATAATAATAATAATAATAATAATAATGATCACCATCATCATCATCATCATCATCGTCATCATCATCATACCATACGTTTTACGTCCAACTTACTAGTATTACGATATTCCAGGTGCCAGAATTTCCTCTTTTTATTCACTTACCTGTCGTTAAATCCAACAACATGAAGATGACGTAGGTAGTTTCAGAGTAACTGTGACGGAAGGGAAGTAAAAGAAGAGACAGCGGTATAATGCTATGTTAAAATCATGCAGTTCCGTATTAAGGACACGTTAACATTACTTTCGTACCAACAACTTCTTTATAGGCTATTTGATAGTATATTTTTGCACAGGAGTAGCGTGTCCACTTAGCAATTCCCAGAACTAGAAGGTGATAAATGCTTTCTGCTCCTATTTCCTTTGATACTTTCAAACCATCCATGCACTGAGCTATTGCAACATATGTAGTCTATGTTCATTAATAATATATATTTTGTCCATCACTTTTCAGCCACGTTACATTACTTTTCCTCGTCAATAACTGATATGTATTTTCCATGTAACTTTTACCCGTATTATTTGGTATTAACAGGTTTAAGTGCGGCTACGAAGTCATGCATGACAGAAAGCACTCTTTCAGCGAACATGCAGTGTCGATATTTTTGTTTAAATTTCGGATGAGAAAGCAACATCTACGTAAGTATCTTGTAAATAAGCTCACCGGACACACATTAATCACCCCTGGAGAAATCATTACAAGCATAATCTAATGCCATATAACCTCAATTCTAGACTTGATATCCAGTTGAATTCAGTTATGAAGAAATTTCACAAGGTTGTGCAGGTACGTTGTATCCAGGTTAAGCCACTTGCTGAGGATTTGATCGCGCAGTTCCACCAAATTGCGGGGATGCTGATGTCGACGTTTTACCCACTGTTCCAACATGTTCCACAGATTTTCAGTGGGGTTCAAATCAGGTGATTTTGGAGGCCAATCGAGATGTAATAGGGTAGGGGAGTTTTCGTAAGACCAGTTACATACGCGTCCAGCCCGATGAACTCTGGTGTTGTCTTGAAGTATCGGGATATTAATAGCATACTCATCATGCAGATGTTGACTGAAAGGCAACACCTGATCATCCAGAAGATTTAAATAAACCTGCTGGTTCATGTTAGTGGTCACCTCAGTGAGTGGGCCCAATCCATACGAAAAAGTCCCCCAAAACGTCACAAACCCACCTTCGGCTTGAACCTAACCTTGCGCACATCGAGGATGAAATGCTTCATTTGGCCTTCGGTGCACTGGACGACGTGCGTCATTAGAATACAGGTAGAAACGTGATTCGTCAGACCACATTACGTTCCGCCAGTCAGCTACTATCCACGTTCGATGACGGGCAGCTTTATGTGGCTGTGTGGGCAACGGCCTTTTGCGAGATGACTGACTCCAAATGTTCATTGCATGCAGTTCCCGTTGCAATGTTCTCTCGCTAACAGTTGGGACGAACCTTCATTCACTGACTGACGGGTTTGGAAGCGCTTTTGATTCACAAGCCGTGAAACACCTCTTCGGTCCCTCTGTCAGGATTGTTTCAAACCACAATTCTGACTTTGTGTTTCGTGGCCACGTATAATATACCACTTCTTGTAGACACGTTGAACAGTCCGCTGCGAAACACCAACGAATCCAGCAACTTCACGCGCCGTATTGCCATGGGCACGGCCAAACCCGATTGCCCCTTCTTACCACTCTGCTGCATCCTTACATCTACTCATGTTGATGTACATTGTCCGCTTGGAACTTCAATGTCTCACTGATCGATACTGCCTTATGCTCACGTAGAGGCAGTGAGCGTGCGATTGAGCACGGGGCTCATTGGCTGCGCCGTCTGTACATACATACCGATCCATTTGTGCGTGCACACTTGGGTGACTATATTTTTTGTCAAGTGAGCTTACAAGCAGAATGAAATACTTCACAGAGCGCTGCAGGCCTGTGTATATGAAGCTGCATGAAAACACTCGTAGACTCACTGATTTTGCTTGCTCTTCCTAATAATCCAGCTATTACAGAACTAGATTTGTTCCTGGACATTATCATGTAATAAAACTGAAGTCTTCGGCGAATGTGATTTGAATGGTTTAAAAGATGCAGCTGGTGAAATCTTGTGTTTCATTTATATGAGGACCTTAAACTATACTTTCCGCTCGCATCATTATGGGGATCGAACTCACCATTTCCCGAGTGCAAGATACACATTCACGGCTCGCGCTCTGTGGCCATTTCGCTCGGTAGAGTAATAAAGAGTAAAGCATAACCTAACATTTCTACCATAGGAATGAAATTACGAAAGCCAAGAAACCTTTCGGCAACTAACTTACACTCCCAGAGCTTCAAGGAAATTCAGCCTAAGAGATCATGAACGAAAATACTGAATCAAATTAACATTAATCGGCTTGTTTCTTGCCAGTGGTCACACTATCACATACAGGCTTTGGGTAGTTAAAGTGATAGAACTGGGAAGGTAGTGACAGTGGCCTTAAATGAAATACAGAGTAGACATTTGCATGGTGGAAGAAAGGAAAATCACAGGCGACTATCTTCAGGGCTGCTGAGAGCAGTGTTTGAACACTCCATCTTTCGAGTGGAAGTTTAGTGCTATACAATCTATACCGTGTAGACAACTCGCTCGATACATTAAGAAGAATGGAGGAGGGGTGGGAACCCAGGACACGAATGATTACTGGCTGCGGTGGTAAGATAAGCAGAATGAGTAGTAGGAGACAATCGATGTTCGTGTTATCAGAAGGAAGGAAATACGGACACGGGAGAGGCGATTGTATAGTCGCTCAAAATAAAAAGGTATCCAGTATTCGGAAATTAAAGGGTTCGAACCCCACTGTCGACATCCCTAAAGATGGTTTTCTGTGGTTTCCTATTTTCACACCAGGCGAATGCTGGGGATGTACCTTAATTAAGTCCACGGCCGCTTGCTGCCCAGTCCTAGCCCTTTCCTGTCCCATCGTTGCCATAAGACGTAAAGCCAATAGCAAAAAAAAAAAGAATGAGTGCATGGTGTTGTACGTTCCTCGCTTTTTAATATTTCATCAGGCTTTATTTGAACGATCATCAAAACATAATTCGTCTCCCATATAGATACAAACCCTGTGTATACCCACAACAAACATTATATTTATAGGTTCAATTGTTTCTGAGGAAAGTGTACCTGCAAGGAACTTCAACAATTCCGTGATCTCGTTCTTTTTTGAACGACTGTACTTTTGACTACCAGCAATCATTCTCGCAAGTTATGCGAGTATTTCCCAATTACCAATAAATACTAACCCCTCCAGTGTACTGTGCTTTCACTTACTTCTGTACTGCAACATCGTCCTGAAAACAAAGGTAAAATGTTAAAAATAAGCAAAACTATCACTGTACAGACTCTGAATTTTCTTGAAGGAGTGAAAGGTGAAAGCTACCACTAGGCTACCTGTAACTTCAGTGCTAAGTGCCTTAGTGACGTTAGAGTCCAGCCAAAGTTAGTATATGGCCTAGGTTAGTATGTATGATAGACTAACCTTGGAGTCGCCCACCTTCGCCCCATCCGGCTCCGTAACAGCTAGTTAAACATGCTGATACAGCCGGGTCGAGGATATTCATCTAATTTGTTTAATTCTGTTATCTTGTGGACTGGGTGTCTGCGCATCTTCAGCATTCGATTTCATCTTAGGTAGGACCCAGTTCTCACAAACGTGTAGGTCGTCCATGGGCGTAAACTCGAAAGCCCTGCACCAGTCCGTTCTAGAGATCATAATCTATTATTACATTTCATTGTTTACCTTTGTCCCACGAATTAGTATTCATTTCTGATGTAGGTTTAGTGACCCTCAGGAACATGCGCCTCTCTAGAAGTGCAGAAAACTACTTTTTTAGTCCTGGTTTGGATCTAAGTTTTCTCGCCTCCCTGTTGGAGAATCGAACCTATCTCCTTTCACGTGAACAGAGTACAAGAATTCTGTCTCATGTTGTTAAACCTGAAGATAGAGATAGATGGGAATAATTTTCTCTTTGATCTTACTTCATTTCTTGAAAATTACACTCTGTCACGGCAGCGGGTCACTGTCTTCATACGTCTTGATTAAATTTCACAAAAGCTTAAATCCTTGTAGGAAACACAACTCAAGGACTAGAAATTTTCCACCTGTTTATTGATATTTGAGTGGGATGGCTACTCTTTTGTCAGTACTGGTTAACACTGGCGGTGACAAGAAATCTAAATCAATTCATTTTTTAGTGGGCGTGACAAGTCACTGGCTTCTCATTAAGGCGGCTGAAATTCGAATATCGATCGATCAATATCAGATTTCTAAAATAAACAGTCACATCTCTACGACGTAAAACTGTAGGTTCCATGACTTTAACGAATATACTGCAGTATTGTTTGCTTTTGTATCCAGCTCTTTCCCATTCCACAATTTTTCTTATTCATAGAATTTCATTCAACTCCCTTGTAAATATAAACAATGAATCCCAAACCGTAGGCACATTTATGTATCACAGATTTTCAGGCAGATTTCAAGAGCACTTATTAGGCTATACGAGACTGTTGACTACAATGCACCAAGTTTCTTAAATCACAGAACAATTATCATTCGTGTGCTACTTCGTCAAAAATATTGCTTACATTTCAGAAAGTTCTATGCACGTGCTCTACTGGCTAAGGAAGAGGTAGCAATAATAATAATAATAATAATAATAATAATAATAATAATAATAATAATAATAATAATAATAACCCACCAGTCTGCTTCTTTGGTTGAACGATCTGCGTACTGTCCTATGGTTCACAGAGCCCCGGGTTAGATTCCTAGTGGGCCCAACGATTTTGAGTGCGTACTGTTAATTCCCCTGTCTGGAGGACTGTGTGTGTGTGCATGTCTTGCTACACTTCTCTTCATCCGGATACACTGCAATACACTACCAGCACCACAGGAACATGCAAGGGTGAATGAATAGTAGGTAGCTCAAAAGAAAGAATGCGTTCATGGTACGGCATGTTCTTAGCTTGAAATATTTTATCAGGCTTCATTTTAATTAATATCAAAATATAATCCACTTTCCAAGTAGATGTAAATCCTATGGATTATATCTCTACGTTCAACCGTTTCTGAGAAAAATGTAACCCAAGAGGAATATATTAAATACCATGGTCTATGAGTGGCTGTCGATCCTTTACACAGGGTTGGCGTCTGGAAGGGCAACCATCCATAAAACTAGGCCATACCCGCATCTAGCGCCGACAAAATAAATTAAGAAATGATCCAGGAAGAAGAAAAACAAGCCCCCAGCTACCGATTGTAGAACGTCTGAAGTGGTGTCAACTAACCAGCCTTCGTATCAATTTCTACATTAATTGTTTACTGCTATATAGTAGTGAGAGCGGAATTGTGCAGGTATAATCCAAGCACAATTTCAGCTGACAGTATTTTATCAAATACGAGTATTGATGACTTCCGCAATCAGCCTTCAATATTTTTGAAAGTATTTTGCTTCTAAACTTTCAGCATTAAGTTCATGGATTACCACGACGAGAGTGTTCCCTGGTACGTTATTTTGGCAATATAATATGGCAAGTACAGTATATCGGTGAGGATGTATGGGCGGGGAGAATGAGACACTCAACAAGATGAAACACACACGAATTGTCGCCCGGTTCCACTCCGCACTGCACTGCCAGGCAGGGCTTGGCTGACCTATATACGACCAATCGATACCATGCAGCCTGCCCTACCCGACCCAACTGAGCCCAGCCCATAGCTAGGCTCTAGGTATTAATGATAGCCATAGACCTAGAACTTAAGACTAACAATTTATTTTAAAATGTGAGGGCTATTGAGATCTGAACCACAAGAACGGGGAAGATCCGCTTTCGAAGACATTTCTCTCTTGGTCAGGTCATTGCCCTGATATCGAGTATTCTGCGAGATTGCTTAGCATTTTTCAGATCACCCAATGTGATGGTTACTGCCAAAAGATTATTTCAGCGTAGGTTATGTGGACGGCCAAATTTGCTGCTGAAAGACACCTCAGATACTGTTTCATAACACTGCTAATATTCACGATAGTTTAGATTAGTGAGATACTACAGTTTTATCATACCGGGCGAGTTGACCATGCGGTTAGGAACGCGCAGCTGTGAGCTCGCATCTGGGATATAGTGGGTTCGAATCCCACTGTCGGCAGCCCCGAAGATGGTTTTCCGTGGTTTCCCTTTTTCACACCAGGAAAATGCTGGGGCTGTACCCTAATTAAGGCTACGACCGCTTCCTTCCCATTCCTAGGCCATTCTGGTCCCATCGTCGCCATAAGACCTATCTGTGTGAGTGCGACGTAAAGAAAGTAGCAAAAAAAACCAATTTTATCATACAGCTAAGTTCGTCACTTGTAAAGGCGTAAAAATGATTTGTACTAATATAAAGAGAGACCTTGAGTATATGTGTATGTAAGGGATGATCTCAGGAACTACTGGACCGATTAAAAAATTCGCTCACCATCTGGGAGGGTAACATTGTATCATCCCGGAATATTGCAAGGATCTTGCGTGAAACGTGACTGAAGGAAAAATTGGCAGCAAAATTAACTCCGAAAGTTTGTATGTTTGCCTGTCTGTTTTTTCCACGTAAAACTACTTGACTTACGCAGTTCAAATTTGACAAGGCTATTGCTGGTACCGTTGGTTTTTTGTTTGCTAGTTGCTTTACGTCGCACCGACACAGATAGGTCTTATGGCGAAGATGGGACAAGGAAGGGCTAGGAGTGGGAAGGAAGCGGCCGTGGCCTTAATTAAGGTACAGCCCCAGCATTTGCCTGGTGTGAAAATGGTGAAACCACGGAAAACCATTTTCAGGGCTGCCGACAGTGGGGTTCGAACCTACTATCGCCCGAATACTGGATACTGGCCGCACTTAAGCGACTGCAGCTATCGAGCTCGGTGGTACCGTTAGTTAACACATAGGCTACTTACTATCACTCTTTTAAGTGGGCTATGCAGCGTATCAAAATGTGAACCAAGTCAAAGGAAAACATATGCCTGGGTCCCTTAAAAATGAATACGCTGCCTAAAAGCTTAGTCCTATTTAACAACACATCGCAAAAAAGTGTACTTAAAATTCGATCACCCAAAAAAAGAGTTGTACGCATTTTTTTAATAACTCTTATAATTTCCGAGAAAAGAATGCTTTTCTGTGTTTTGGCGTATAATTCTGAGGGTTGGAGTGTGATTTCCTTAATTTTAACGAATAAAATGTGCCAAAAAATGCTGGATGTTACACCATTTAATTCGAGAACAGTTACACAGATTCGTGTGTATTTCGCGGCGCCCACTCACGCACTCGCCTTTACTTTTCGCAGCAATCAACTCTGCTTCAGTTTGACGATGACACTATAGCGCCGAGTGTGCGTCTTTTTTTAATTTTAAATACCTTTCATTGCCAAGAAATATAAATATATTAAACAAATGGCAGAACAAAAAAACACACTCGGTCAGCCAACATGGCATGGAGGTTCATGTTCTAACTGCTGTTGCTGTATATCTCATACAACTATATTAGTGCAATGTCTTGAAGTGAACCTCGTAGCAGTTGAATGGAGCGTACAACAGTCGGTATTTAAAAATTTCAAGCTATAATAGCTCGTAAAACAATTGTACTAGAATCCTGGGAAAAGCACCGTTGATATTCTAAATTACTATAGTTTTATTTTTTTAATATCAATAGGAATTTTTCCATTTGAACAATTAAACTACACATTGTAATAATTATGAACATTTTATGTATGTTCTACAATTATGAGTTCTTGGTTGCACTTCATTTCTGTGAAAATAGTACATCAATAGCACGTTACATTTGAGAAATATTTAGGGTGCTAGGTTTAGATGATTCAGCCTGTATATTATAAAATCAAACCTATAACTGTCCTTAATACTACGAACATATATGAAAAACAGGTTTCTAAGGGAATTATATATGAATTATGTCATTTGTACTGTTAAAATGCAATAATTTGCACATTTGCCAATGAGATAATTGCTCACGATTCCACACCACACATTTAAATTCTATGGATGCTGACGTTCCGCCTGACGAAGCTAAAGGGGATTGTTTAGGGATTAATGGTGGATGTTTCGGAGGTTTACTTAGCCATGGTTTTTAAATGTTAGTTCATAACTAAACAGTTTTTAATAATAATGCCCACGTACAAAAAGTTAACACAATTCTCAAAACCGTTTCCATGCAGGTCTTGATGGAGAGAGACATGTAAAAATACGGATGGAACTTATGACGGGTGAGAATGCGTAGTACAGTTACTTGACCCATGTCATGTCTTCGTTTTTAAGTGCGGCCAGTATCCAGTAATCGGGAGATAGTGGGTTCGAGCCCCGCTGTCGGCAGCCCTGAAGATGGTTTTCCATGGTTTCCATTTTCATACCAGGCAAATGCCGGGGCTGTACCTTAATTAAGGCCACGGCCGCTTCCTTCCACTTCCTAGGCCTTTCCTATCCCATCGTCGCCATAAGACCTATCTGTGTCGGTGCGACGTAAAGCAAATAGATTAAAAAGTCTTATTTTCTCTAATTAAAATTTGAAAGTGGTTGGTATTCGAGATGTATCCAGTACGTCTGAAGATGAATTTCACACAATGAAGTTTTTTTTTTGCTAGGGGCTTTACGTCGCACCGACACAGATATGTCTTACGGCGACAATGGGATAGGAAAGGCCTTGGAGTTGGAAGGAAGCGGCCGTGGCCTTAATTAAGGTACAGCCCCATCATTTGCCTGGTGTGAAAATGGGAAACCACGGAAAACCATCTTCAGGGTTGCCGATAGTGGGATTCGAACCTACTATCTCCCGGATGCAAGCTCACAACCGTGCGCCTCTACGCGCACGGCCAACTCGCCCGGTACACAATGAAGTAGAAGAGTACAAAGCAAAATGTGCAGATGAAGACTCCAAGTTTTGGAGTTTGTGACTAATACAAAGTAGATAAGAACCTAAATATAACAGCTATTTCATTCACATATCGTGATATTTCGCCCGGATCTGATAGATGCATTTCACAGCGATGTCTGATAATTTTACAGAATGACAGTGAACTGAATTCGAAATTAAGTTCATATTTATTGACAGAACCAATCTCTTGTCAAACTAGCAAGAAGTGACTGGCATTAATTGACGCGATGTCTTTCATTAGAGCCTGATGGCAGCGTTGAATATAACCTAATTCGATTTCCTTCAATCGGCTGGAAGTTAAATTATCTCTTTAGTATTTCATGTGGGACCAAAGCTGATTGATACTGACAACGTTGAGGCCAGAGAAAGGACTAAATAAATGAGAAATTAATTAGAATGTGCGCAAGAAATTACTTACTTGAAAATGGAACTAGCAACTAGGCTTATCGTTACTTGCATTCGGCTCACCGCTTATACTGGAGGGATGCAGTTAGTTGAAATACGCCAACCTCATGGTGTTGGTATACAGGTGTTCTCGAAAAAGGTTCTAATATTTGAGGCAACATGCAAAAAATGAAGGAAAGAAGCAGTGGCGAAACTACTTGTAGTCATCTGATGCAATGCCTACCCTAAGAAATACGGTTACATTATATAAATATGGTAACAAATCTATCTGCTCTAGTTATTGTGCTAAAACTGCAATAATCACTGTTTTAACGTGTGCTAAATGATGGCAGCAGATCGCTGATCGCCCGCTAGATGGTAACAGCGAACTACTTGTTGTGACTGGGAGGCAGGACGTTACTTGACTCACCCAGGACTTTTTGTTTTGTTTGCATTCCACCAGTTTGGGAGTCGGAGCGGGGTGGTGGAGGAAAGTTAGGTTACCACCCGCGCCCCTCTCTCCGCAAGATCGTAGGCCCGTTGAGGCATGCCGCTTCTGCCATTTGAGTGTGCAGAAATTCCAGCGCGAAGACGACAATGAAATACCATATTGTTAATAGTTGTGTAAGTGCGCACGCTATATTCTTTTGAACTAGTGCGCAATCAGCGCATTATTGGCATTAGACACAACCAAATACAGTAAAGACAATACGCGACACTGCGACATTCAGCGATATATCGAGCGACAGCTATTAGAGCTCTCTCTAGCGGATTGACCTGAGAACTACTAATTCTGTCATAAGAGCACGTGTATTTGAATGTGTAGTTTTTGGTGTTATTTATGCGTTTTCAGTAAGTTGACATAATTAAATAGTAGCGTGTGTCATTCCTACATATCTCCTCTCAACATGAGGGGAAGGTATGTGCTGTGTTTGGCTGCAGTAACTATGAAGTAGAGAAGAATGCACGGTCTTTCTTCCGTTCACCTCGTGACAAGAAAATGTAAGTAATACTGTGTTTGCATATATATTATTCCAGTGACAAAGATATTTTTATAGTACTTCATAATCTTCTGACCTGCTCGACCCATATTTTAACTGGCTTAAGATATAATACGCATATTTTATTGTATAGTACAGCAGTTAACCTTCAATACCGATGCGTTGTTGTAGGTGTGATCTGTGGGTTTGATTTAATTCAGGAAAATACATTTGCATATGAGTGTGGCTGGTTGTGTTCCATGTTACTCGATTTTGGAATGCCGTAATGCGTTGTCAAGCACTGAAGAAAATATGGGCGAGTTAAGAAATGTACATATTTTGTTGAAACAATATGATGATGCAAATTTGCTTTACCCTAATGTAATGGCATTATGGCAAGTATTGCTTATAGGGAAAGTCTGAATGTTTTTGAGGCTAAATTTATAGATTTTCTTTGTTAGTAGGCCTCATGTTAAAAGGAAAATTGTCCAGCTCTTAAATGTAAATGCATTGAATCATGTGCGTAAGTAATGTGCCGATATTTTTGTTGACAAGTGTTTAATATGATAATACAATGCTTTTAAATAAGAAAGAAGAAAAATCTAGCCGTGAATGTTCAGGCAGGAATTCTAAAGCTAAAAAAGGAATGCTTAAATGAAAGATGAAGCCTTCAAAGCAGTCCATTTCACATCTTGATTATATGTCTAATTTCAGTCTTTAAATAATAACCTGTTAATAATTCTTCACTCATTGCTTTAGCAACATAGAAGTTAATACCTTAGTAACACTTTCTTTCTAGACGAATTTATCCCTTTTCATATATACATTTCCACTGATATTTGAATTTAGTGCAAATTTTCAGGTCAAGCCAATAGGAGCGCCACTTGCGACTTGTCTCCCGTTTTAACAAGGCTAAATCCAGAAGTGTCACGTATTGTCTCTACTGTATTTGAAACAACCCATTAAAATTCTGAGTTTCTGCTAGTTGTGTAAAAGAAGACTGACATCGTATGGTGGAAACACGCGTTCAAATAATGAGAAGTAGCTTCGGGAACTTGACGAATCTTTTAACCTCTTAAAATGTAAACCATTCTCTTCTTTGAATTACGAAGAGGAGTTTGAAGCCAAAAACAAAAGATGTATGCCTGATTCAGATATTAAGTATTTTGACGGTGAAATAGCAAGAAAATTTCTATTTCCTTGGTATACACGATAATCATGGTTAACAGCCTGTTCCAAAAGCAAGAACCTTTTTTTTTTTTTAATTTTGTGGTGAAAAGGAATGGACATTGAATGGGGTAATTTTTCACAAACATCTTCTTTAAAAAAGCGAATAAGCATCAAAATTCAAATAAACATATTCAGAATCAGAGAGATTCCGTTTACTGGGGCGTGGGACGGTAGAACATTCTTTATATGAAGGTGCAAGAATTCAAGCCGTTAAACATAACGAAGTCGTGAAACAAAATAGGCTTGTTGTTGAGAGACATTGATATTGTTTTTTCTTGGGCAGGAGAAGCTTAGATTTCCAGGTCATTTCGAAGGAAAAGACTCAATCAACAGGGGATATTATCTACAGTTGTTAGATCTTCTTTCAAAACAGAAACAGTTCATTCGAGATCATCTCCAGTCCACATCGGGCTTTAAAGGCACATCAAGCGAAATACAGAATGAATTAATTGAGTCTGTAACTGCCATAATTCAGGAGACAATGAAAGCAGAGTTAGATTCCTGTGATTCCATTGGAATTCAGACAGATGAGACCGTAGATGTATCAAACAGATCTCAAGTTAGTGTAACATTCCGGTTCTGCTGGGTCCCACAGAAAGATGCGTAGGCTTTTATGATGTTTCGATTGATAATACTGCACCAGGCTTAACGGAATTAACGGTCGATATTCTGCGAAAGTGGGGAGTAATTGATAAAGTCGTATGTCAAATATATGACGGGTGCTCCACAATGGCAGAAAAGCATGGGAGTGTTCAGCATTACGTCAAACAAGTTTGCCCGAGGGCAATACTTCTACACTGCTACGCCGACAAGTTAAACCTTGTTCTTCTCCACTGCTCCAAAACAATAAAATTAGTCAGGCTCTTCATTCATAATCTGACAGCGTTTCATTTTTAGTAGTTCCTCAAAGAGAGCTCAATGTATTTGTTTGATCCGACATTTCGTATTACAAATGATCAAGGAAATACGCGATGTATAAAAGAAACTACTATAATTATCGAGAATTATAATTCTCAGGAAGGCCCAATTTATTTATTTGCTCTGTCTCTATCGAGATTTTTTAATACATTGTTCTGCTGCAACATAAAACCACATCTGACGTAATTCTGTTCAATACTGATATTAGGATAAACAACTGGTATGCGATCAGTAAACATGGTATCCTCTTCTATCGAAAAAAGTCGTAAGATAAATAGTGAGATAAAAGTAGATGATGGGACATTCCAAACGTTCAAAATTTTAACATCTGAATTTCTTGACACCTTACTTATGAAAATCCAGTTTGTTGAGTTGTTGGATCCAACTCACTTCACACGGTGTAGTTTACAAAGAAAGCTTCCCTGCTATTAAAATGAACATTTGTATGAACATATACCTCTTTTTTAATAGAGAAGGATTGGAAAATGAATTGATAAACATTTACTCCGATATAGAAAAATGTTTGTCCCCTCAAAAACTTCACATTATATTGTCCTCAATGACCTGTGTATGTGGAAGCGTCAAAATTGATTCGCTTAATATTAGCATTTCCTGTGACCACGGCTTCCTGTGAAAGGAGTATAAGTACTCAGAAGAGGATAAAGCACACTTGCGTAATACTGTGAACATATTGACCATTTTGAAACTAAGAAAACTCGACGTTTGAAACTACTCTACAAGAAATTTTAAGGTAAGTTTTCCTGCCTACCCATTCATTAACTAATAGCTTCGCCACTGGAAAGAAGATCCTATAAACATTGGTCGCAAACCCAGTAACTTCAGAGTTATGGTCCACTACCATCAATGATCACCGTGTCTTTGATCTACTCTTTACAACATGTGCTCGATGTGATCGCCATCCATTGAAATACAGCCTTCCACACCCTACGTCGCAGGGAGACACGCGTTAGTCCGGACAGCCCTGGCTGTTGCCGGATTAGATCACAGGCACTGAACACGCGTTCTTGTGCAAGGTATGTCTCTCCTACAAAATAAAACAACAGAACACTGTAGTAAGTTTAGGACCAATGTTTAGGTAGGAACGTATTTCCGTATTTTGTTACATACGACATTATTGGAACATCGTGATCATTGACAGCAGTGATGCAGACCACTGGGTTAGTGACCAATGTTTAGAGGACCTTTTCTCCTTCATTTGTTTCGTGCTGCCTCCTCTACTGGACAAGGACATCCTGTACATATTGCCGCATAAATTAAGTCATGTGGAATAAAATACTAGCACATCAACACCTCCAAAAGAGTTAGTGATACGTGAAACCAATAAAACAATCAATTAAGTAATACCTGGTTGCCAGCCCCTTCACTATTGTTATTTCGTCTCGGTGTTTTCCAAATTCGTACGTTCCTCATCGCCAGATGTTTCATTCCAGGCTTATGTCTATGTCTTACACCTCTCATATGTTACGCAAACACGTTATGTGAACCGCTTAGTCTGATTGTGATGGTTCGGTCAGCTTCCGCTTCGAACGCTAGCGTTGTGCCACGTTCTGGGGTCCATCTAGTGGTGAATGAACGTACCATTTCCACTTCTACTTCTATTATAACGTTCCAAATTCAAAAGTGTCATTGTTTAAGAAGCATTTCTCGTGGACAGTCGAGAATACTTCTGAGGACGCAGAGCACAGTCTTCTGCGAAACGTTAAGAATTTCACCTTATATCCTTGACACGGTACAAGTCCAAAAGCCTATACAATATCATGTCAATAATACTTTACTTTTAAAGAACGAAGCCATACTTTCCAGTGTTAACTTAGTTAATATAACTTAAAAGCCTTTCAGTTTGTCGAACACAATAGTTCAAAGTATAACATATAACACTATATAGCATATCTGGAAAATAATTATACACACTATCAGCTTCATAATATTGTAACTATAAATGTTATTTAAATGGTTAATATACGGTTTAATGTGTGAAGGATGACAATGTTCTTTGAAATTAGTTTCAGTGATCGGCGTGTCATGGTCTGCCACTTCTATCTGAATCGAGACCGCCCGACGTAGTAAAGCTAGTATAACTAGCGATTCCATGGAGTGCTGCAAGTGATACTGCTACATTTGTCTAGTAGAAATCTATCAAACTAGGTAATACCATAACTTCATGACCAGATCAGCTGAAATGATGAAAATCGTGCTAAATTTAAAAAAGACTACATATCTTCGGTATAAGTAGATCAGAGACTTCCAGGGATAGAGAAAAATTGAGAAATACGCTAAGCCCAAGAAGTGTGCAGCGAATTGTGCAAGAGAGTGCCGGCAGCGCATGACAGTAGGCATGTGGTGGGCATTGGTTTGGTATCTATACTAACAACAGTAATACTTTCACTATGCTGGTTGTAGTAACTTACCCGTTGCTCTGTTTTCTTATTCATTATTAAACTAACTCCTACATTTCCCCTGTTTGGTTTTGTGTTGATAATTCTGTAGTCGCCTGATCAAAAATTATTATATTCTTGCCAACGTACTTCACTTAAACAAACTACATCTAACATTAGTATATCCATTTACTTTTTCAGATTCTCTAAAATTTCTAACATTCCACGCTTTAACTCGCAGAGTCAGTATCCATCTTCCTGACGATTGCCCCTGACACCAGGACATCCGAATAGGGACTATTTTACCTCGAGAGGATTTTACCCGGGAGGAAGCCATCATCAGTACGTCATTCATACAGAGAGAGCTCCATGTCCTCGGAAGTTAGTTACGGCTGTAGTTTCCCTTTGCTTTCAGCCGTGTAGCAGTATCAACACAGCTAAACCATGTTAAATATTATTACAAGGCCATATCAGTCAATAATCTAGATTGTCACCCTTGCCACTTCCAAAAGGCTATTGCCCCGTTTTCGGTGAAACATTCGTAAGACTGGTCTCTCGTCAAATACTCATCGTGCGGCTTGGCTATCTACTTCTCGGGAGCGCACAAACCTCCCATCCGTTGCAAGATCACATGTTTCGCAGGGGAGAGTTTTCACAATATCGCTCTTAAAGGCAGACTGGGATGTTCCATACAGAGGCAGGAAATGAATACCAACACGAAAAAGACATTAGATTAATGCAATTTACGCTAACTTATTGTCAAGGTAATTTATTTCTTTGATTAAAGTTTCCAGGTTATAGGTTCAAGTATGCGTGAGAAGACGTACCTTTTGGTACGTTAATAACTGCTGAAGTTGCCACAATTTTGAATGCAAACATGCAAGCGTGCATGCATTGTGTCGTACACATGGCGTATATCATTGTGTAGGATGGAGGTCCATACTTGGTCATTTATATCAACAATGGTTAATGCTTGTATTGAATGACGCTGGACTTGGCGTCCAATAATATCCCATACATGATCAATGGGCAAATGATCTGGTGATCCCGCAGGCCAAGGCAACTGGTCGGCACTCAGTAGAGCACGTTGGTTGACAGCAGGGGTATGAGGATGAGCGTTATCCTATTGGAAAACAAAACCCTTGAACATTGCGAATGAATGGCAGCCCAACCGATACAATCACATGTCTGTCGTACACATCCGCTGTCAAGGTTCTTTGATTAACGACGAGAGTGCTCCTGCTGTCAAAAGAAAATTGCTTCCCAGACCGTAATTCCTGGTGTATGTCCAGTATGTTGACGCCACAGACAGCTTGGTACCACAACAGATGTCCAACCCGCTTTCCAATGAGATCTAGCTTGACAGCACTGAAGTCGCAGGCGCAGCGGTTCTGTGTTACGTGCCATGAACGTGACAGGACGTCCGGATTGGAGCTATTCCTCAAGTAATCAATTTGCCACGGTTTTCTGTGTCGTTCTGGTGCCACCTGAAGCTCTTATGACCGCTGCAGATGCAGTACGATCCACCAACACCCTCTCCATGGTGACCCATGTGTAGCCGGTCCTCGGTCTACTTGAGACTTCATCGGTGACCATTGTTGCCAACACCGATGCACTGTGGATGCATCCCTACCAAGTCTTTCTGCAATATTGCGGAAAGACGATACTTCTTCTCGTAGGACTATTACACGGCATCGTTCATACTCAGTAAGCTGCTAATACTGCCTTCCTCGTCTCCTTAAAGGCATGTTTGACTCAAACCTTCCTCACAACATCAAAACCTGACGAAGGCTAGCGCTCACCAAGTGTACAACACGTATTTAAACCAAACTTGCTCTGCAAGGTTGTAGTGGCATTACTAGCATCACTCTTCTCCGACTAGCGCGCAAATTTGAAAAGGCTTCATCTTTCAGATGTTCAAACACGCCTCCCGACTTTCGTGTATCTGGCACAACTCCTTCTTGGTGTCTGGATTTCATTTTCCGCGAGTATATATCGATTACATAGAAACGATGTAACTTCATACAGCAGGTTCATATAGCTACGAGCTTGCATCCAGGGAATAGTGGGTTCGAATTTCAATGCTAACAACCCCAACGATGGTTTTCCGTGGTTTACCATTTCCCACAGGCCTGTACATTAATGAAGTCAACGACCATTATCTTCCCTTTCCTTCCAATTCCATATACAATTATCGCCGAACACGTACCTGTGTTAGAGCGATTTTTTCTGCCCTGCCTCTTACCCGCAGAGAGTGGATTTTCTTCCGGGCAAGTTCTATTACTTTTTCTGAAGATAGGTGAAGGATATTCACTCAGTCTAGTGAAATCATCTGAAGAAATGACTTATATGATAGTCAGGGAACCCAGTCACAAACACCAAGCAAGTTCAGCTGAGGATATCACCGCGCTGACCATGTGGCACTCCAATATCTAAAGGCCCTCTGGTCGGACAGAAATAATCTAGGCAAGCCAAGAAACTTAATGGGCTGTGTATGCCACAGAGTTAGCGCGACGTTAAGCTATTAGGAATCGAAAAGGAAAAGAAGGAAAAAGAAACGAAAGTGCTGGTTGCTAGACGGCGGCCTTCTAACTGAACCTATAGTTAGCTGATCGTTTGAGTCTGGGTGTATGCTTTGTTGAAAGCTGCGTGAATAATGCATAATAGATTGATCTTTGATACATAGGAAAGCGTTACTTAAATAAGTACGAGTACAAAAATGGACTGCTCATACGGGAGGCCGAGTAGTCATCGATCCGACTTCTTTCTCCTGAACTTTTCATAGTTACTTGGGGTAGGTATTTTGTATGGTGTTAGCCCATTTTTACAGTTGGATGCCCTTCTTGACGCCAACCCTATAAGTAACAATATATTCACTATTGTGTGTTTCTATGGTGGTTTGTAGTGTGATGTGTTGTATGTAAATGAAGACGTGAATTACGACGAACACAAACACCACCCCCCGAGCTATAGAAATTAACCAGTCAACGTTAAAATCCCTGTATCGGCCGGTAATCGAACCTGTGGACCTCTAAATACAAGGAGAGTACACTGACTATTTAGCCAAGTAGCCAAACTTAGCACCGAACCGAATGCCAAAAGAAAAAATCAAGAATATAACCAAGAGTACAAGTAGGTTGGCAAACAACTCCCCCCTCTCCATATTCGCATTTTTACGAGCTATAATTCTTCAAACTCTGTTGGACACTGGGATGATATTTTATCGGCTACGTCAACTAATATTTATCCCATTTAAATTAAATAAGTTATATGCAGTAGTAAAACACCATATCGGCATATGTTTTCAAACTGACTTGCCACGTTTTGAGTTTACGGGTATTTTGACCACGATGCACATTCATCAGTAGTTTACCTCAGCATGTCATGATTTAAGGTATGCACATCAGTTCAACTATTGAAATTACACCACACTATCACTAAAAAATCTTCCAGATATCTCTAATTCTCGCAAAGCACTTCACAAACAAGTTTCCAGCAGTCTCTTCAGACTTGTACGAAATAACTGTCTTTATCTTTCTTCGCCAGTGAATAGCATACATTTCAACGTCGAAGTTGAAAATTGACTTGGTGGTGAGTGAACTTTAGAGTAACTACTCTGTATACATTACATACATACATTATCACTAGAGAACGTTATGCCTTTCAGCGTTCAGTCTGCAAGCCTCTGTGAATTAACTAAACGTCTCCACAAACCTCTATTTACAGCTAGTACTGTGGCCTTATTTAGTTCTATACCTCTTATAATTAAATCTTTAAAAACTGAGTGTAACCATCATCGTCTTGGTCTCCCTCTACTTTTCTTACTTTCCATAACAGTGTCCATTATTATCTTCGGAAAGCTATCTTCCTCCATTTGGCTCACATTACCCCACCACCGAAGCAGGCTTATGCGTACAGATTCGCCCATCGAGTTCATTCCTGACTTAGCCTTTATCTCCTCATTCCGAGTACCCTCCTGCCATTATTCTCACCTATTTGTACCAGCAATCATTCTCCCTACTTTCATGTCTGTTACTTCTTACTTATGAATAAGATATCCTCAGTCCACCCAGATTTCCCTCCCGTAAAGCAAAGTTGGTCTAAAAACAGACCGATGTAAAGATAGTTTCGTCCGGGAGCTGACTCCCTTCTTAAAGAACACTGTTGAACGCAACTGCGAGCTCACTGCATTAGCTTTACTACATATTGATTAAATTTCACTTTACTATATTACCATCCTGGAAGAACAACAACCTAAATACAGAAAATTATCTAACTATTCCATCTTTTTATCACCACTCTGACATTCAATTCTCTTGAATTTCTTACCTACTGACATCAAATTAGTCTTCGAAAGGCAAATTTTCATACCATACACATTGCACCTATTTTCAAGTTCCTAGATATTAGACTACAGGCTTTCGGCACAATCTGTCATTAGGACTAAGTCGTCAGTATAGGCCAGACCGCATACTACATTTCCATCTAACTGAATCCCTCCCTGCCACTGTATACCTTTCAGCTGATGATCCACGTAAACTACGAACAGCAAAGGTGAAAGATTAAAGGTTTGTCTAACTCCTGTAAGTATCCTGAACCAAGAACTCGTTCTACTATCAATTCTTATTGAATCCCAATCGTCAACATGAATGCCTTTGATTGATTTTAATAATCTACCATAATTCCAAAGTCCCCCAGTATGGCGAACATCTTTTCCCTCGATGCCCTTGTCATATGCTTTCGCTAGATCTATGAAACAGAAACACAACTGTCTATTCCTCTCATAACACTTTTTCATTTACCTAGCGCATACTTAAGATCTGATCCCGACAGCCCCTCTATTGTCTGAAGCCAGACTGGTTTTCATCCAACTTCCTTTCAACCACTGATCGCACCCTCTCTTCCAAGTCGTCAGTGAATACTTTGCTTGGTACACTTATCAATGGGATACCTCGATGGTTGTTGCAATCCTTCCTGTTCCCTGGCTTATAGGTAGGTGCAATTACTGCTATTGTCCAATCTGAAGGTATCTTACCAACACTCAGTGCTAATCTTACTACTATATGAAGCCATTTCACCCTGCCTTCATACTGTACTTCACCAATTTAGGTCTAATTTCATCTATTCCCGCTGCTTTATGAAAATGGAGTTTAGTAACCATCCTTTCCACTTCCTCAAGCGTAATTTCACCAACATCATTTTCCTCCTCCTGATGAGGTTGGTTGTTCGCGACACCACCAGGAAGATTTCCTTTTACGCTGAGAAGATTTTCAAGATATTCCCTCCACCTGTTCTGTGATTCCCTGGGATCTATTATGAGTTCACCTGAATCACCCAAAACAAAGTTCATTTCCTTTTTCCCTCCCTTCCTAAGATTCTTTATTACTGTCCAGAAAGAATTCCCTGCTATACGTACTTGACCTAGTCTTTCCAGGTTATTACCAAAATCTTCCCACGACTTCTTTTTGGATTCAACAACTATTTGTTTCGCTCTGTTTCTTTCATCTTCGTACAATTCCCTGTCCGCATCGGCCCTTCTTTGGAGCCGTTTCAGATAAGCCTTCCTTTTACGTTTACAAGCTGCTCTCACTTTATCATTGCAAGAAGATGTTCGCTTTTTACCATCTTTACACACAGTCGTTCCTAGGCATTCCCTTGCTGTTTTCTACTACAACATCCCTTTATACCACCCATTCTCTTTCTATATCCTGAACCTGCTTACTGTCCACTGTTCGAAACTTCTCACTAATCATATCCATGCACAGCTCTCTAATTTCCTCGTCCTGGAGATCGTCTAACCTGATTCGTTTGTAGACAGATTTCACTTTCTCTATTCTAGGCGTAGAGATACTTAGTTCACTACAGATCAGATAGTGGTCTGTATCATCGAATTTCCACGAAAAACTCGTATATTCTTAACGGACTTTTAGAATAGCATTATGCTTGAAGAATGTGTTCCTAACTGCTAAACCCGTACTAGCACAGAAGTTCAGCAAACGCTTTCCATTCCCATTAGCTTCCATATCTTCCCCACATTTATCGATCACCTTTTCGTATCCTTCGGTTCTATGTCCAACTCTCGCATCGAAGTCGCCCATTAGCACTATTATATCCTTGCTGTTGACCCTGACTACAATGTCCGTCAATGCTTAGTAAACTTGTTAACTTCATCCTAATCTGCACCCGCATATGGTGAATACACTGAAACAATTCTCGCCCTAATTTTCCAACCTCTAAATTTACCCACATCATTCGCTGATTTACGTGCCTAACAGAAACTATATTGCATGCAATAGTATTCCTGATAAACAGCCCTAACCCACACTCTGCCCTTTCCGTTTTAGCACCCGTCAAGTACACTTTATAATCTCCTATCTCTTCCTCGTTTTCTCCCCTTACCCGAATACTACTCTGTATTGTAGCGTTATTTTGAGAGCTCGAACAAGCTATTTGGTTCTCGAGTACCTTTTCTTGTGGTTGGATATCGACACTCAAAGCTGGTGTGAAGTCGTGTTAAAGATTTATGTACGCAGTGCCAGAACTTCAAAGTCACGTAGTACTAGTCCTCATGCTGCGTTTAGAAGCATGCACGACCTTTCCCAACCCTCCAGATGTTCATAACAATTTCCTAATATCAATTCAACAGCCTATTTACGAGTGTACGAGAATCTTTTACTTTATCAGCGACATGATTGAAAACGTTAAAATATGTACATATTTATATAGTCACAATAACAACTGCGGTTTTCTTGCGACAATGAGAAGTGAGAGGTAAGGAGCGCCCATGGTCCTAATTAAGGTACAACTCTGGCATTTAGTTGGTGTGGGAATGGGAAACAATGGCAGACATTTGCAGGGACTTCCGAATGGAAGCTTACTGCTACAGGTAAACAACCTATAGGGAATCCACCACCTGGACGTCTGGCGTAAATGCAGATCAGTGGTGATTGACTGAAATGGCGGCAAGTGTCAGATCGCCACCCTGATTGATAAAGGTCTTCTTCTTTTTTTTTTTGCTAGTTGCTTTACGTGACACCGACACAGATAGGTCTTATGGCGAGGATGGGATAGGAAAGGTGTAGGACTGGGAAGGAAGCGGCCGTGTCCTTAATTAATGTACAGTCCCAGCATGCGCCTGGTGTGAAAATGGGAAACCACGGAAAACCATCTTCAGGGCTGCCGACAGTGGGGTTTGAACCCACTATCTCCCGGATGCAAGCTCACAACTGCATGCTCTTAACCGCATGGCCAACTCGCCCGGTAAAGGTCTTTCTATGGGTATGGTTATCTAGTTACTTTCCCCCTTAAAACAAGAATCATAAGCACCACCGCCACCAATGTCTTGTTGAATACAGCTCAGTGTTATTGACATATTTTCCGTTTTCTTTCTCCAAACCATACTTCTGAAACAAAGTTCGTGGTAAGACTCTACTGCTTTAATTTCAATTGATAATACACTGCAATAAGACCACAGTTGATGGCGTATCAGATCCTCTGGAAAGTCTCTACGGATTCGTTTACTTATAAGCAAAGTTCTAGTTTCTGACTACAGACACAATTGTGACATTATCGAGTCATGATCCTATATTAAATCACTGTACAATTCCTTCACGAATCTTCATTTAAATATTGTAATATTATTTCATTTTTCAAAATGGTATAAACTTCACCCTAGATCTTGTCTTTCCTCAGAGCACTGGTCTGTAGTGTTCTTAGTATTTTTTGTAGTGTAATTTTCACGAAGTTCGCTATTTGTGTCAAGAATGTGGGAACGGAACGACACAGTTGGTCGGAAGGCGTGCTTAAATCCAAGATAGGTATGATTCCGGATGAAACGGCACGTTGAACACCACCCTTCCATGAAAATATTCCAATGTTCCTAAATGCAGATCGGTGGTGACTGAGTGAATTAACGGCAAGTGCCGGATACGCACCTTGGTCGATATTGGTCTGCTTAAAGGCATGGATATCTAGTTACGTTTCCCCTCAAAAGCATAATCATAATAACCACCACCACTACCAAACGTCTTGCTGAATACAGTCCATTAATACTGACATATTTTCATTTTCTTTCTCCAGATCATACTTGCCATCATCAGCAAATAAAGGGACGTCATATTACATTTATAAAATGTTCCTCTTGTTTAAAACTTGTGCCTCTTGTCAAATATGAGACTTATGTATTTTTTATTGTAATGTATTGAAAACAGTCAGATGTCTAATCTTAAGGTTCTTTTCTTTCACAGGTATGTGCCGTTTTTCTGTTTCAAAGAGTCCATTGAAATTATCAGCTGTTAAGAAGGTAAGGGAACACGGTCATGATATCGTTATTCAGATAAAGTTCAGTAATTTCTTTAGTCGTGTTGAATCATAAATTTTCGGGAAGTATTTGAAACTGGGAAATATTTCAGGTGCTCTATTCAGTGGATGACAACAACATCGTATCATTTTTATTGTGTTGACAATGCCACTCATCGCAAGTTCGATTATGTGAAATGAAAGACACGTTAGATAGTAAATTTGATAGATTTTATTTAATAAGTGGCCGATGAACAAACAACTGCTTTTATATTTGCGGTTGTTACATTACTCATGTTATTTATAGTGAACTAATGTAGAATAGAATAGAAAACTACCATCCCCCAGTTCCGGATCGCCTGAAACTAAGAAGAGAGCACACTTTATTGCAAATCATTAAGTTTGATACATGCATTATATTTTCCTCTTCAATTAATACATTACTACATATGATATTATATTTAACCTACTCGTAATTATATTCATTATTCTAGGGCCTCTTACCCATCTTATCTTTATCCTTCATTATTCTCGTTCGTATTTAGTTCGATTTGTTTTAAATTTCCTTTCTCAACATATTTTTTAAAATACAAAAGAATTCTGATATTCTTTCCGATGTAATCAGCACTTTATTTAATAGTTTAACAATTGTATAAATTCACTCTCTCTAATTTTGTTTTATATTCACTCGCAATTCTTCGGTTGCCCTACAAACTCTTAATAAATGCGCTTCTTCCTTTTCTTGTCTGTAGATTAGACACTGATTTTCCTTATTTCTCTCTCTCTCTCTCTCTCTGACCTTTATTTTTATATATTACCATTAGGAACTACACCATTCCTCTTCCTTCTCTGTTGGGGAGCCTTTCTCTCTTTACTGCATTATTTTGTATAATTTTACAAAATTCCAGCAGTGTCCTTTTAGTTTCACATTCTGCCATATACGCCTGTTTCTCAATATCCTTCACTCTAACCATTACATTTTTATTTAATACCTTATCTTTATACTGAATCCCTTTTTTACCCCAGTAGCTTCCCATTTCTATTCTGTCGAACATCCTTTTCACGTTCGTTAGCCAGTAATCATACTTTAGGTGTTTCATCTATTGATGGTATGCTAAATTCAGTATTTCCCTCCATTCTTTCCTTCTTAATCTTAACCAGTATTTTATTATTTTCCTGAATATATCTGCTTGAATGATTATATCCTCACAGCTAGCTAGCCGTGCAAGCTGGAAGCCCCATAATTATTTTACAGATTGTATTACATCTAATTATTTTATCTGTAATTCAAAGCCTCATATTGCTGCCCCATTCAATGCTTTTGAAATCAGTAGCGGATTTAAAATATTTTTATATAACTTGTATTAAGTATTAGGCATCCTCCTTTCTAAACACCCTGCGCTGGATAAAGTGGCTCGATTAGCACGAGTTTATCTTTACAGTTCTGCGTGGGAGATTTTTTCGTATTGAATGGTACCGGTTAGTGAATATATTAGAGTATTATCTGTGATAGAGTGATAATGTATAGGCAAATCCCACGTGTGAGTAGGAATATGTTGAGACGGTCAAATCCACGATTTTCAAACAAAATGTCAACTCTAAAATATGGGCCCGTTATTATAATTTTCTTTTTGGATTCAGACAATTTTGTTATATGAATGTAAGGCGTCCAGTTTTCTATCCTTAAACACCTAAAGTACCTCCGCGTGTCTTTGTGTTTTAGAGTTATTAATCGCAAGCCAACTGATGTACCTGAAAACCATCATTTGTTACCCCCCCCCCAATGTTCCTGTGTATCTCACACGTATATATACTCACAGAGTGCCCATCTAATGTACCATTTTCGCTCTCATGTACTACATTTCCAATCGAACAGTTCCTTAAACATTCGTATCAGATACTTACTCCCAGAGTTATAAGCCCGAATGTGAGCACATGATTTTGTTACACCAAAGTTCGAATACATCAGTGTGCCATTACATTATGCCCACCTATCGAATACGAGTTAGGACCACTTTTAGCCCGCAGCACCGCGGCCATTTGGCGAAACATCGATTCAACGAGGTAGCGGAAGGTACCCTGGAGTATCTGATACCAGAGACGCAACACCGTCTCCTCCAGTTTTCGTACACTACTTGACAGTGGTGATCTAGCATGAATCCGCTCCTCCAAGTCAAACAACAGATGTTCAATGGGGTTCATATCGGCCATATTTGGGTGCCACAACATTAAAGTAAATTCACTATCATGTTCCTTGAACCAGTTCTTCACAATCCTGGCAGTGTGCCATAGTGCATTTTCCTGCTGGAAATGAACATCACCATCAAGGAACACTTTGTAAATGAACGGATGGACGTCGTTCCCAATTACGTCTTGGTAGCAGTTACCTGTTAGGAATTGGTGTACCCATTGTCCCTCGCCCAGATCATGCTCTTGCACTAGTCTGTCTCCTCCCGATTAAAATCGGCGTACACACGTTTGGTCGTCGACGTGATGAACCAGGAATCTGGATTTATAGGTCCAGGCGAACATTTTCCTATCAGTCACAGTGTAGTAGCGATTATTTTGAGCCCCACTTCGTGAACTGCTTTCGGTGGAGTACAGTCAGCATTGAGGTATGACTGGATGGTCGACTCGACAGTTCCATGCGCAGCAGTGTTCGATGAACCGTGTGCTCTTGGACTGGTTATCACCGTTGTAACGTTTGGCGATTTCTCGAACTGTAACCCCGCGGTCGCTCCAAACACTGCTCGACGGCCTCCGCTGGCTTCTGGCATTTATAAGCACTGACCACATACGACTGGATGGAGCGTCGTTGTTTGCTCGTCCTTGCACCATTTTGTCACTACAGCGGCACGAGAACAGTCGACAAGCCTCGCCGTTTCAGAGATGCTGGTACCAGGGTACCGTGACATCACAATTTTCCCTCTATCAATTGCGACGGGATCGGCCGCTTTTTCCATTCTGATAATGGAGACATTACTAACAGCATAGCCTGTAGACATGACTTATATATTCCATGCTTCCACCCTCTGGGCGCTCTAAAAATTCCCAGGTCAGGGCGGTCATTATGAAATGGATCAGTGGTGTATATGTAGCCAGATCAATAGACGTGTTCACTTCAAAGTTTGGAGTAAACTAAACATCCTATCGGGACATACCTCTGGTGCTAATTTAGGAGCTAATTACGTCACTATCTTGTGAGATACAAGCTTGTAAACTTCAGAGAGCATTATGTATACTATCACATCGTAAATCTGATATTTTGCTACCGATATTTGATATTGGTCCAATTTTTCAAGGATGTACTCTTAATCTTTGTATTTAATTAAATATCGTATTTGAATAATGATCTTGTGGTTTTCCTCATTGATATACACAGCGTATATCCTGATATAACAGTGTCCCTTTTCCCACGTTCTCCACCAGTACCACTACAACCTGAATTGTGCTACGATATTTCACAATGTTTACGTACACTCAACCCCAATTAAAATAAGGCAGGCTTCCATTAGATTTAACCCATATAATACTGAATGTCGAGTCAACAATTTGGATTTGTAAGTCATAATATTGTTTATTAAGTGAACGAGCATTTGCAACCACATTATATTCATTCATCCCTTACATTTTCTGGTTGATGAACTTTTTTTTTTGCTAGTTGCTTTACGTCGCACCGACACAGATAGGTCTTATGGCGACGATGGGACTGGAAAGGGCTAGGAGTGGGAAGGAAGCTGCCGTGGCCTTAATTAAGGTACAGCCCCAGCATTTGCCTGGTGTGAAAATGGGAAACAACGGAAAACCATTTTCAGGGCTGCCGACAGTGGGATTCGAACCTACTATCTCCCGAATACTGGATACTGCCGCAATTAAGCGACTGCAGCTATCGAGCTCGGTAGGTTGATAAACTAGCATGTTATACTTTTGTTGTACTGCGATCAGTTTTCAAAATAACACTATCGTAACTTTATTGCAGACCCGATTCTTCAAAATTCTGTCAATAATTAGCAATTGAACATTTCGAATCTTGCCCGTAGACTGTGCGAAGTTGTGTTGCTTCGGTACTTCCGCCCGGCTTGTCTCGTACATGTCAGCGTGCAGCTGTGTGGCCCTGCCCACTCATGTGCATGCATATTTATACGCGGCTGGTGAAGTTACACTAAAAATGTTGGCAGCAGATGGATGACCATTCATCATGCCGACGCTAAGTGGCTGTGCAGAGCCCTCTACGACACTCATCAGAGTGACGACCCAACAAGGTCAACGCTCTGTTTCCAAAATACTGTTCAGCATCATTCTCCAGCTTGCGAATCCAGATTTCATGTTATGAAAATGAACTTCCTCCCTTTTCTGAGAATGCAAAATTTTAAAATGTTAGTGACTTGTATTGAATGACTGTCATAAAATGTTGTTGTTGTTGTTGTTACTGCTGCTTTTGTTCCAGACCGGCTGGAAAGCATAGTTGCGTAGAAGGTTGTGGGATCAAATCCCCGTGCAGCCATAGGGATGTAAGGGAACTGTGAGAATGCTGTGTACTTAGTATGTATGAAGACCGTATAATAAAGTATATGAATGTTGTAGCTATACTACTGACGAGTGCATTTCTAATTGGCTGAAGCCTGGATTAGGAGGTAAAGCCAACGCTAGGCTGTAGGAGTAGCAAACTTCCGTTTATTCTCGGTTCGTAAAAGCTGTTTAATACGTATTTGAGGTTCAGAAATGGGGATCACTCAGTCTCCTGCGGTCATCCCAGAAACTGTGTGATATGAGAGACAGCGAACTCGATCAAGACAAACAATTTAGCTGAGGAATGCGTGACTCATTCCACGGGGCACTCTGGTATCAGTCGTCTTGGCAGGGAGCGCGGATGACAGGTTTTGATTTAACCTTGTTAAGGAAAGATGTGTCATGATAAGTATTTCACGCAGTATCTCGGTATTTCCTTTAAAGTGGAGTATATTATAGTCTCATCTCAGTTGTGTTATCTGAGTCTAAATTAATTCAATTTTAGTCTCTAACAAACTAGCCTCTTGGCCTTGTTTAGTTTTATATCTCTTATCTTTAAAACATGTAGCCATCGTCGTATTTTTCACCCTTTGCTCAACTCTGGACTAGCCCATTAGTCTTCTCGGTAACCTACCTTCTCCATCCGGCTCACATTACCCCACCACCGAACCCGGTTTATACGTACAGCTTTATCCATGGAGTTCATTCCCCTGAGCGAGTTATCCGTGCGGTTAGGTTCGCGCAGCTGTAAGTTTGAATCTGGGAGATAGTGGGTTCGGACCCCACTGTCGGCAGACCTGAAGATGGTTTTCCTTGGTTTCCCATTTTCACACGAGGCAAATGCTGGGGCTGTACCTTAATTAAAGCCACGACCGCTTCCTTCCCACTACAGTCGTTTCCTATCCCAACGTCGCCAGAAGACCTATCTGTCTCGGTGCGACGTACAGCAAATTGTAAAAAATGAAAATAAAAAACAATGGAGTTCATCCCTAATTTCACTGTCGGCAGCCCTGAAGATGGTTTTCCGTGGTTTCCCATTTTCACACCAGGCAAATGCTGGGGCTGTACCTTAATTAAGGCCACGGCCGCTTCTTTCCCACTCCTAGCCCTTCCCTGTCCCATCGTCGCCATAAGACCTATCTGTGTCGGTGCGACGTAAAGCAACTAGCGACATCCCTAATTTTATCTCCTTATTTCGAGTACCCGCCTGCCATTATTCGCGCCTGCCTGTACTACCACATTTTCACTACTTTCTTGTCTGTTCCTTCCAAAATAAGAACAATATATCCTTAGTTCGAACATATTTAACCCCTGTACAGCGAACTCGGTCTGAAAGCTGAGAGTTGTAAAGATAATTTTGTTCGAGAACACCCTTGCTTCTTACAGAATACCAATGATCTCAGCTGCGATCTCATTGTATTATCGTTGTTATTGATTCAGTTTCACTTAATATAAGTTATTACCGTTCTGGGAGAATGCACATCCTAAGTATTGTTACAGTTCTGTATCTCCTACTAGATATTCTCCCTAAAGTCAGTCTGAAATATTGAAGTGTAAATATATGACTCATTACTGTACCTACAGTATGTATTTTCTATTAAATCATTCATCTGGCTCCCAAACTGTGAATG
The DNA here is from genome assembly GCF_040414725.1 of Anabrus simplex. Classification (NCBI taxonomy): domain Eukaryota; kingdom Metazoa; phylum Arthropoda; class Insecta; order Orthoptera; family Tettigoniidae; genus Anabrus; species Anabrus simplex. The sequence continues at coordinate 305,316,980 of NC_090265.1, read as the reverse complement.
TTAAATTATTTTCTATGGTGAGGTGTAGAAACTTAAGTAACTTTTAGTTCCATTCGTCACTTGCTGTATCTGTCTCAGTACACCAACAAGAATATTGCACATTCTATCCACATAGATTGGGAGGTGAGACATAATATGACCCAACGACAAATATCATTTCTTTATTGCCCGCCTCCGTAGAGTAATGGTTAGCACTATTTGCTGCCGTCCTCGAGTGCCCGGTTTCAATTCCCAGTAGAGCCAGAAATTTAAGAATGGCAGGAGGAGTGGTATGTGGTTAAAATGATACCAAGAAATTTAATAGTGACAGTAGGACTGGTATGTGATTAAAATGAGTAAATCCAGCTCACTTCCATTAGGGGTGTACCTGAAAAGAGCAGCACTACCTCGACATGAGTACACGCGTTCCTTTTATTTCTTTATCAGTTGCCTTCTTAGAAGAATAAAAATTATTCATTTGACTGAGTCTAGCCAGTTAGAATCTGTACATTCACACAGTCACGATCCTGTGTGGCTGAGGCGGTAGAACAGGCCTCGTTGCTGCCTGTCGTGACAAGTGGAACCCCACGAACCCTTATTTTGGAAGTGTGTATTGATTGCAACGAGGCCGTATCTGAGAGTGACATTGATTCCACTTGATTGTGTCATTCTCCTCACTTTCATCTTTCCTATCTAACTTCCCTTGGTCAACTCTTGTTCTTTTCCGACTCCGACGGTATTGTAATTGTGAGGCGTACGGTGTCTCATTTTCACGTCCTTTGTTGATTCCTTCCTTTCTTTTGTTGATACTCCCATTCCTCACAAAGCCGGATCTACTTCATTTCTTCCTCCAATTGAACAGGTCTCTGGAAGACGAGCCTTTAGTTCACGGGCCACTTTTAAGGAAATTCTTCTAATTAAACCGGTATGATTTATAGAATATCCCCTCACGGTTTCGTTTCAGAAAATTATGATCTGAGCAATTGAAATAACTTATTGTTGCTGATTGACGTAATTAGGTTTTCTAATGTTACTTGGTGTAAGTATTTTTTTTAATTATTTGCTTTACATCGCACCGACACAGATAGGTCTTACGGCGACGATGGACAGGCAAGGGCTAAGAGTGGGAAGAAAACCGCTGAGGCCTTAATTAAGGTACAGCCACAGCATTTGCTTGGTGTGAAAATTGAAAACCACTGGAAACCATCTTCAGGGCTGCCAACAGTGGGGTTCAAACCCGGTGTCTTCCGAATGCAAGCGGCTCTAACCACACGGCGAACTCGCTCGATGTATATGTAAGGTAAACTGAAGAGAGCAGAGACAATCCCGTATCTAGCAGCTATGGCAGAGTGTATACATTATCCGTCATCACTTGAGTTTCTGTTGAAAACACTTTAACAAAGAACTGGAAAGGTGGTCTCGAAGAATAATTAACTTCCTAAATCCATTACAAAAGGTAAAAGATAAGAAGATAGATGCGATACAGTTATACAGTCTACGGAAATGCAGAGCAAGTAGTTCTATGCTGTGCTCACCAACATACTTGGACACATAAAAAATTAACCCCGTTTCGTGCTGTGGAAACAGAAATACAGTTCCCAACAGTTAAAGGATATTGAACTTGAAACCGTGAATCCGGCATAGGCCTAAGGAAAAATCTACGAATGAAAATCATGTTCGTTAATTATTACATGAACATGTATGTAGTTAGGTATAACATTTGATGAAAGTAAACTTTATAGACTAAGTATGCAAGACATTGTAACATATTTGGCTAGATTTTATATCATTGGATTTCAAACCTGTGTGTTGCAAAATAGTTACTTCCAAAATTACCAAACTCATTATGGTATTAATTACCCACATAAAATATTTCACTGCGAACGTAAAAGTTCACTATTATTGTTCAGTATTCACGATTATAGTATTTTTAATTATAAAGGTACTGTGTAACAATCATTGTTATAAACAGGAGCGGCTGGTGTTGAAGTGCTGTAGCACTTTGCAAATATTATCTGCAATTAAATACAGTGCATTGAAATAGACGACAGCCAAAGAATAGGAAATTATTTAACTGCCCTCACAACCAGGTAACTAGTCGTGTGCTCAACGCCGGGTGGCTGTGGAGGGTTGTGCAATCACAGCTCAGCGAGAATTTCTAAGCTTTTTGTCAGAAGGCAGGAACTCTGCCTTTTGCGCATGCGTGTCGAACTTCTCCGATAGGCTGTGGAAACTACAGCTAATACCGCCAAGACATCACTTCACAGCGATTCTTCACTCGACCACAGAGAGACAGCCCTAGTCATTCTTGCATTACGACCGAAATGAGAACGTGACACGTGCCACCCTCTTGACTCAGCGGTAGTATTTAAGAGGGGATCGCTCAAAACAAACGGGAAAACAAAATACTGTAGAGATGTTTTCGCCAGGTCTTTTAATACCAAAGAGGATAGGCTACTTCCTATTTGCCTATTCCCTAGCCACCTTTGTAAATCAATGAAGTGTAAAAATTGTACTTTTCATGTTGTAGAAATAAGGACATGATATTGTGATTTTCTTTAATAAAAGTGTCTAGTTTCTACATGTCACAATAAAAACATAACAAGTAATTTTGCATTACGACGTTGCTGGTTTTGTTTCAATGATTTTGGTAACACTGGGAAGTTCTGTTTTTGCGCGCTCACACCAAGTGTTTGAGTTCGTGAATATTTTGCCATAGCGGCTGTTATTGCGTGTTTAGTTATACAGTTGTATAATTTTGTTTTCATGATCAATGTGTATATGTGTTGGGGTTGTTTGCATGTTTGTTCAGTGTGGAAAACTCAGTGGAGAGCCTCTTGAAAACCGCATACCGGTATGTTTCTCAATATTCTTAAGTTTTGGAGAGGGATGGGTTACAGCACACAACTGATTATCTGCACCAGCTACCACTGGTTATAAAACTTCCCATTAAAATTGGGCTTACTTATACACTATACTTAATTTTGAAATAGTTCAAATATGCATGCAAGTATCTCAATTAACTATGTTGCCTTGTGGGCCCTTCTTTCAGAAGGCTTTTCAATTATTGTTAAAAGAGGATGGTTGCCGAGTTGTACCTCTTCTTTAAATAATCAACGCCACATAGGAACAACAGAATTGAGTGTGAAAGTTTAAATAAACCTGACAGAATTTTCAAACTGATGTGTGGACCGTATGTATATTACCACCACATCAATACAGTGTGTAAACGTTTTCAATATCCTTACGAACATTTTTCAACTTCAGGCTTCATTGATGATCATGAAACGTGCCAGTGGCAAAAATTGTTTCATTCTGTACATCGATATTTTTCATATACACTGACTGACAGTGACAATGCAACACCAAGGAGGAGTGGTTCGAAAGGGATGAGAGTTGGGGAAAAAACAGAGACGGCACGGATGAATAATTGAGGTTTATTTCAAACCGATATGCAGGTTACACAATGCGCACGGCATCGACTCAGTAGGATGTAGGACCACCGCGAGCGGCGATGCACGCAGAAACACGTCGAGGTACAGAGTCAATAAGAGTGCGGATGGTGTCCTGAGAGATGGTTCTCCATTCTCTGTCAACCATTTGCCACAGTTGGTCGTCCGTACGAGGCTGGGGCAGAGTTTGCAAACGGCGTCCAATGAGATCCCACACGTGTTCGATTGGTGAGAGATCCGGAGAGTACGCTGGCCACGGAAGCATCTGTACACCTCGTAGAGCCTGTTGGGAGATGCGAGCAGTGTGTGGGCGGGCATTATCCTGCTGAAACAGAGCATTGGGCAGCCCCTGAAGGTACGGGAGTGCCACCGGCCGCAGCACATGCTGCACGTAGCGGTGGGCATTTAACGTGCCTTGAATACGCACTAGAGGTGACGTGGAATCATACGCAATAGCGCCCCAAACCATGATGCCGCGTTGTCTAGCGGTAGGGCGCTCCACAGTTACTGCCGGATTTGACCTTTCTCCACGCCGACGCCACACTCGTCTGCGGTGAGTATCACTGACAGAACAGAAGCGTGACTCATCGGAGAACACGACGTTCCGCCATTCCTTCATCCAAGTCGCTCTAGCCCGGCACCATGCCAGGCGTGCACGTCTATGCTGTGGAGTCAATGGTAGTCTTCTGAGAGCACGCCGGGAGTGAAGGCCTCCTTCAGCCAATCGACGGGAAATTGTTCTGGTCGATATTGGAACAGCCAGGGTGTCTTGCACATGCTGAAGAATGGCGGTTGACGTGGCGTGCGGGGCTGCCACCGCTTGGCGGCGGATGCGCCGATCCTCGCGTGCTGACGTCACTCGGGCTGCGCCTGGACCCCTCGCACGTGCCACATGTCCCTGCGCCAACCATCTTCGCCACAGGCGCTGCACCGTGGACACATCCCTATGGGTATCGGCTGCGATTTGACGAAGCGACCAACCTGCCCTTCTCAGCCCGATCACCATACCCCTCGTAAAGTCGTCTGTCTGTTAGAAATGCCTCCGTTGACGGCGGCCTGGCATTCTTAGCTATACACGTGTCCTGTGGCACACGACAACACGTTCTACAATGACTGTCGGCTGAGAAATCACGGTACGAAGTGGGCCATTCGCCAACGCCGTGTCCCATTTATCGTTCGCTACGTGCGCAGCACAGTGGCGCATTTCACATCATGAGCATACCTCAGTGACGTCAGTCTACCCTGCAATTGGCATAAAGTTCTGACCACTCCTTCTTGGTGTTGCATTTGCTCTGTCAGTCAGTGTATAATAAGGGCTATTATAGATAACACAATACAACAAAGATGAGTCCTATAACCTCTCTTTTGACTAGTATGTACTAAATTGTACAACCTCATTACATTTATCCTGTTTTCATGCCAGGCTATATTGGACTTCATCTGATGGAACAGTTAATTCCTTAGCAGGACGTATAGGGAAAAATGAATTAAGGACAAGAGAAATTAATGTCTTTTATAAGGACATAGGTATTGTAGTAGATACCAAGCTTGGAAGACATGAGGAGCAGGACCACGTGATTCGAACTGAGAGGTACAGGAACCCAAAACTTGTACTAGATGCAAACCGGGAGAGTAAGATGAAGGTTGGAAAGCCAATGCTAAAATGGTTGGATAATGTGCCGGTATACCTAATAGAAGCACGAATAAGGGATGGAGAAGTTGAGAACAACATTGAAAAGAACAAATATCTGTCGTTGGGGACACCAAGGTTTAATTACAAATATCTCGAGCAAAAGTTGTAGTAGCAGTAGTAGTCCAGGTACACATTCATCCCCGTTCTACTCGTGTATTCGATCGGGGGTTTCTCATGTTTCATATTTAATTATAAACACACCAAACGTTTTAGCTAAGGGTCGTGTGGCAGTATATTTGCACTCGAACGATTAGGAATTCCATTACTACTGTCAACAGTCCTGGTTTCCGAAGTTTTCCAAACCAGGAAAGCTTGCAGATTTGCGTTTATGTTTATATGGTGACCATGGCCACAGGAACTCCGATTTTGCGTGGAATCTGAACCATATGGACGTGATTTATTATTTCAAACATCCCACGTGCATTGGCTTCGATTCGAACCACAGCCGCCTTATAATTCAGTAACCATGCCACTTGGCTATCACGCCCCACGCTTGGTTTTCCATTGTCAGACTAGGCAAATGCCGAGCTGACCTTAAGGTCAGTCCAGGTCCCTTTCCTTTCCTAGTCTCACAGAATGCGTATAAGTTATGTATTAGTAAAACGGTAAGCAGTTAGGACATAGAAATCTTGACTATGATAATATTTCAACTTACAGAGATCTTCAATCAGTGTAACGACTGGAGTGAATTCGTTTGAAGTCTTCAGGCCACTCCAAATCCTTTAATTGGAATTTATTTTCATACAACAATAAAATGTCTTTATATTCCAGCAATAACTTAGAAGTTACAAGACTTTTTAAACAAAGACTGAAAAAGAAACTTGAAAGGTAGCTTTTTTGTTCATGCTAATTATATACTTACCTCGCTAACTTTCATCTTTACTATAATTAACTTGCTGGGTTTGTTTTACCTCTTAATTTACTTTTAAGGGCACAAGTCTTTGATTCAAGCGAACTCGGTAAGTAGTAACTTTATCAGAAATTTTAATCACAATTAATGAATTCAAAACGGAACGGAATGCTCATGGGATTGCTTTCCAGATTTTCTTTATATACAGTGAAGTTAGCCGCGTTTACGAAAGATAAAGAACACATAGTGTTGTATTTGTATAGTAACAGTAATTGCTGTTGTTTCTTCACTTGTGTGCTGAGAAAGCTTTGATGTTAAATACCTAATTACTGGCGCTGTGCTCTAGCGATAGAGAGCCTGCCTCACAACCGGAGGACCAAGATTCGACGGCGGCCAGCTCAGGGATCTTTTTGCGGATCGGAGGGCCTGTTCGAATTCCAATCATCCAGTATGAGAACAATTGAGTAGCTGTCGGGTGGCAAGATAGTGGTCCTAGTCTAGAAAACCAAGAATAACGGTCAAGGAGATTCACCGCGCTGACCATGCGTTACTTTGTGATATGCAGGCCTTGGGTTGAGCAGTGGTTGCTTAGTAGGCAAAAGCCCATTAGAGTAGCATCATGAGGGTGGAAGGGGGTAATAAGTTTATTATCTCTTCTAATATTATGATTTAAAATGACTACTGCATTTGGCTCATGAATCAGTGGCCAGTCTTGTTTAAGAATATCAGGAATTTGAATCACTCACGGCTGTCTATCGCAACAAATTTATTTTTCTTTTATCACTTCCAATTTATCGCACTTACATACGCTTTAAAATCATCAGAAGCGCATCGAAAAATCTTCTTTGTTACATTAGACTCAGAACGCACAATCAGCAGGCGTTACTCAGTTATTCTGATGAAGCCCACATATAGGCAGGCTGTGGCTCAAAGGGTTTGTAATTTTCCATGCTGAATGTATTGTTTTCTGAACAGGTTAAAATACATAGTGTTTGTATTTGACTTTTTAATATTCATTCAGTTTTATTAACGTTACTTATTTAGTTTTGTAGTTATTCTTACATAAACAAAATAAGTACAATATAAATTCTGGAGCTCTGGTAATAATACGACACGTAATTCTGAACATAATAAAATATGTAATATGCACCTTCTTAAAATTTGTAAGGAAAATAATTTTCCGTCCTCTGGATATCGGTTATCTCATAGTAATTGAGTCTCTTCCCGGCAGATGTCTCACAAATGAGCTGAATATGTCTCTGTCCCTAATGACCCTTCGGGTTGAGCGTGGGACTCCCGCCAGGAGGGTGGAGTATTTGATCAAACCCAAAAATTATTATTTTCAGTTCTTTCTGCTTTAGGATCACGACCGCTTTACGAGATGGCGGTAGTGGTGATTATTTTTTTAGAATGAAGTAAAACTGGGCAACGATTCTCTATATAACACTAATAAGAGAGAGAGAGGAAATGGGAGGGATCCGGCACTTTGAAGAATGAAGGTATCGGCGTGAAAGTGAAAGACCCCCTCGGCCTCGAATACTCTAATACCATGGGGATCAGAAAAGAACAGGAGTTGACCAAATGAGGTCGGATAGGACAGATGAAAGTGAGGAGCTTGGCACAAGTAAGTTGAAACAATGCCAGGACTCAGCTAAGGGCCCCGTCGTCAACAACCCACGCTCCAAAGTTGAGAGCCCCTGGGACCCCTTTTAGTTGCCTCTTACGACTGGTAGGTGATACCGTATGTGTTTAAGGCACATTCTAAATATAGCTTATAAGCCTATGTACTGTATTGCACATCCTTAATTAGTAATTCCACAAAACGCTTTCACGGCCGCAGATCTAAAATTCACAGGAATAGAACCACTTAAAAGCTGGTTCTGTCTCTTTGATTTCTAAAGTTATTCTTCTTCTACTTCCTAATAATATATTCTTCCAAGATAACTTCTTGAGACGCACATGTTCCCGTGATTCACTAATCCTTTTTTATTTATTACTTTCGTGGTTTTCATGGTCACTGAGGTGCTGGAATTTACTCCAGTAGTTCTTCTATATTTCAATTAATCTAATGGCACGAGACTGATGTCAACTTGGCTCAAAAGGTCAGCAGTCGATGATCTGAGCCGCGCTGCCCAGCACAAACAGCTGAGGAAGGAGTCACAATGTATGCAGACCGCGTCACAGCTACTTCATTGTGTCGTGTAAACACCATATTTCACATTTTTTCACGTTAATGGCCGAATATACACTGACTGACAGAGCAAATGCAACACCAAGGAGGAGTGGTCAGAACTTTATGCCAATTGCAGGGTAGACTGACGTCACTGAGGTATGCTCATGATGTGAAATGCGCCGCTGTGCTGCGCACGTAGCGATCGATAAATGGGACACGGCGTTGGCGAATGGCCCACTTCGTACCGTGATTTATCAGCCGACAGTCATTGTAGAACGTGTTGTCGTGTGCCACAGGACACGTGTATAGCTAAGAATACCAGGCCGCCGTCAACGGAGGCATTTCCAGCAGACAGACGACTTTACGAGGGGTATGGTGATCGGGCTGAGAAGGGCAGGTTGGTCGCTTCGTCAAATCGCAGCCGATACCCATAGGAATGTGTCCACGGTGCAGCGCCTGTGGCGAAGATGGTTGGCGCAGGGACATGTGGCACGTGCGAGGGGTCCAGGCGCAGCCCGAGCGATGTCAGCACGCGAGGATCGGCGCATCCGCCGCCAAGCGGTGGCAGCCCCGCACGCCACGTCAACCGCCATTCTTCAGCATGTGCAAGACACCCTGGCTGTTCCAATATCGACCAGAACAATTTCCCGTCGATTGGTTGAAGGAGGCCTGCACTCCCGGCGTCCGCTCAGAAGACTACCATTGACTCCACAGCATAGACGTGCACGCCTGGCATGGTGCCGGGCTAGAGCGACTTGGATGAGGGAATGGCGGAACGTCGTGTTCTCCGATGAGTCACGCTTCTGTTCTGTCAGTGATAGTCACCGCAGACGAGTGTGGCGTCGGCGTGGAGAAAGGTCAAATCCGGCAGTAACTGTGGAGCGCCCTACCACTAGACAACGCGGCATCATGGTTTGGGGCGCTATTGCGTATGATTCCACGTCACCTCTAGTGCGTATTCAAGGCACGTTAAATGCCCACCGCTACGTGCAGCATGTGCTGCGGCCGGTGGCACTCCCGTACCTTCAGGGGCTGCCCAGTGCTCTGTGTCAGCAGGATAATGCCCGCCCACACACTGCTCGCATCTCCCAACAGGCTCTACGAGGTGTACAGATGCTTCCGTGGCCAGCGTACTCTCCGGATCTCTCACCAATCGAACACGTGTGGGATCTCATTGGACGCCGTTTGCAAACTCTGCCCCAGCCTCGTACGGACGACCAACTGTGACAAATGGTTGACAGAGAATGGAGAACCAGCCCTCAGGACACCATCCGCACTCTTATTGACTCTGTACCTCGACGTGTTTCTGCGTGCATCGCCGCTCGCTGTGGTCCTACATCCTACTGAGTCGATGCCGTGCGCATTGTGTAACCTGCATATCGGTTTGAAATAAACATCAATTATTCGTCCGTGCCGTCTCTGTTTTTTCCCCAACTTTCATCCCTTTCGAACCACTCCTTCTTGGTGTTGCATTTGCTCTGTCAGTCAGTGTATTAGCTACCTTAATGACAATTACCACGATAGTAAATTTTAACAACTCACATGAAGGTAAACTTGTGAATTTCCCTTCATGTTACCTTATATACCCACCCGCTCAACATATGTTGGTAGTTAATGATGAGCGGAAAAACTTCCGCTGGTTTAATACGGAATATTTACTCTTATGTTAACACAAGGGTGCAGAGATTTGAAGTTTCTGTCTCAGTGATTTTATTTATCCCTAAGTAGCTGGAACAAAGTTTTGGGGTAATATCTGAAGCATAATATGCAACCTGTCTACCAAATACATATACCGTAAATCCCTCACAGTCATTTAACTCACAGTTTTTGTAATGGTACTATGTATTTATTGGTCAAGCGCTCAATGAATCTCGTCGAGACTCACGCATAATTGTGCCACAATGTACACATTGCATAACATGAACATTAAATACCACACAGAAATTGGGATCTCTCATAAGGGTACAGCGGTGGGTAGAACATTCATATTAGATGCTCAGACTAGTGACCTTTGGCGCAGCATTGATTCTTCCAGTTTTGCCTACGGAAGAGTACGTTCCTGGATGTTCTCTCGAGTTGTTGGGATATTGCGATAGACACCGCCTTTGAGTATCTTCAAAGAAAGAAGTTTAAGTTCAGGAGATCGATCAGACCACTTAATTGGTGTTCCATGACCAATCCATCTACCAGGATATTTGTGGTCCAGAACACGACGTGCATTACAGGGCACTTTGTTCAGGACATCTTTCGTGCCGGTACTACATTATAATTTTGTTTTTTGGAGGCAACTCCTCCAGAAGGTGGCATACTCCCTACAGGTTCGGTTACCATTCACGAAATGAGGCCCCTATAACCGTATTGCCAACCATCCCACACCAGACGTTAACTCTCTATTGACTCACCCACCTGTCGAAGCCGTCGTGGATTCTCGACGGACCAATAATAAATGTTTCTTCATATTCACTTAGAGAACGACGATTCATCGGTAATATTAACATCCGTAAAAAAAGGTCGGGTTGGCGCAGAGTTGATGCTGTACCCATTGAAAGGAAAAGTCGCGCCGTGCAATTAATAGAGGCATGTACAATACTATCCTTGCTTCTGTTTCCGTAGTAAACTGGTGCATGCAACTCACATTTGCCAAGTTGTTTCTAAGGCTTCCCACGCCTGTCAAATGGGAGGGTGACTCCGTTTCTCCCATAGGTCCGAGGCTTGCTTAAAACGTTCTGAGTGTGCTCGGTGAAAATTCTGTGATATCCCCTCTAACGGGTTACGAAACACCGGTGGATTGTATAATCCTAGGCTCTTGAGCACAACGAAAGCCTTGACTCAGAATATGTCCGAGATGCCCGCTCCCATTCCACAACAACTGCTATCCCGACTCTCAAGTCCACTTACTAGGCCACACAACCGTTCCCTACAGTGACTACAGGAACCCACACCACGAACCAATCTTTCAATCCGGAAAGTATGTGTGATGTGTCGCATTCATAAACTTTCCTGTAAATGATTAATCAACCATATAACCACTATATTTAACCTATAGTTTGTCATGGAAATGATTTCATGTACAATTAAGTACATGGAGCGCGTCTGAAAATGCCCACGGTCTTCTAATATAGAGTCGTATGGATTGGAAATTGAACACTTTATAGTCTTTGTATTGCCGTATATTCTTAAGAATTTCCATAACTTTTATTCGACTGGCTACCATCAGGCGTGGAACTATTGATTCCTACACCCATTTGCTGTATGGTAATCTGAACGAGATTTTTTGCAATTATGTCGTCAAGGGTGGCATTCAGTCTAGCATATATTGCTATAGGTTGGATCCACATGTACAGTAAGGGAACGAACAGGAGAACTAGAGCATAATTTGTCAACTGATCCTTACTTTTCTCTGAAGTAAATGTTTCCATATCAACAAAACCATTCACTTGTAACGAATTTGAGTTAAAGCGAATTTCTTCTTTAAGCTTTACCTTATTAAATATGAGCATCCCAAGGCTTTTATGCTCCTTCCCTCCACTACAATATTGTGCTATGGCAGCAGTAGCATGATCATTTATCCCATCCGAATATTTGAGGCCCTTCACCAATTTTCTCAAATGAGCCTCAGAAGGCAAAGCAAGTACAGATTTAAGACTTTATTTTTAAAAGAAGGAAATCCAAGAGAAATTCATTCCATTTTTACTTTTCACTTGATATTTAATTAACATCGTACCGAATATAACTTTCTGCTCTTTGCTGCGAGAGACGAAATGTTTGGATTATGTGAAACTGCTCGTTGATTTTATACTTGAAATGCTTTTTCCATGCAAATGCATTTTATCTTCGGCGACATTTAGTCTATTATGTGTTCTAATGAAATTACGTGTCTTATTCTTCAGTCTCCTCTTTAACAAATCAATTGTCTTCCTAGCATTTGCGGCATCAGAGCTATGTACAACTGCTAAACGTACGGGATGATCACTGGCATTTACTTCTAATTAGGTCTTTTAATAGACATATCTGCTCGCGTGGATTGCCTCTTCGCAGGAGGATTATGTTTTCTAACGGTCGTGGAGATATATTTTGGCAGATTAGTTAGTAAATATATGGGGGAAATCTTCTTGTTTTAATTTCCACCGCTGTCTTGGTATCTCTACTCTTTCACCATTCACCGTAAATGAGTTTACATTTATTAAGAAGTTATCGTAAACCGTAAACATGAATATCACACACGAAACAGAAAAATTATGAATGTTTTCTTCGGACAGATTTCTCCCATTCCAGGTGAACACTACATCAAATGTAGATCGTTAGTGTCATACTGTATTTTACCATGTAGCGCAATCGTGCCCCAAAGCATCAAACAACGGGTCTTAATGGACCATTCTGAGTTACAAATTTTGTGTCTGTTTTTAAGGATCTGTTTATTAGAATGGTACATTTTGATTTATTTTTGAATAGGTCTTGAAGAGTTTCAGTGCCATTATTTTAGAAAACTGATGTTAGTTTCTATATCTCAATAATGAATTTCTCTATGTCTCACTACTCAGGAGTATTATTTTCTCCTTCCAGCTATACAAAATTCGTATGAAACACTTTTCCATTTAGAGCTCAGGAACGGAATTATTGAGGATGGTTAAGATAAACGGGACACCCTATATATATATATATATATATATATATATATCTCTAACACTGACTTTCCAAATTCTGACATCTGTAGACCGTCAATCTTGAGAGTGATGGACAGTAGTGTATCACGTATACGTGTATCAATTAACGTGAATGGTATCTCGCGTGTGCTACCTTAATTTTTACATCGTCCTATACCCTTATTGGAGTTTTCATGCTCTGATGTCAGTGCGCGTGATAAATAAGCTCATCCCGAACGAAATTGACGCAAATCCAATTCCCAGACTCATCAGTCGCTTCGTGAGAGATCGGACAAGAAAACTGAGTTGACACGATCACAATTGTGTTAGGTGACGGGTATTGAGTGGGTTCAGCATTATCTGAGCACGTCCACCCATTATACGTACCAACTCTTCCCGAAATTCATCATTGTCACCCCGTTCCTCTCTGCCCCTTACCCACTTCTGGTAAACGAGCTTCAGCTTGAGTTGAGAAGTGCCCCATCTATTGGATGTACTGTAGTGATTTAAAGAGCCTTTCAATGGATGTAGCCAGACTATTGTAATACACTGATACTAGACGACTTGTTTTAAGATAAGAATCTCTTATCTAAATTACAGTGAAAATATGTTTTTTCAAAATTGAATGGTGTACGATCACTACATGGATATGTGGGGAAATTTTTAATAGTAAATTGTAATCGCAAGATGTAAAAATTCTGAAAAAGAAATTCTAATGTTGGCTGCAACGGAGTTAATTGGCTGCATGGTGCAGGTCATGTGGCTATGAGCCTGGTGGTGGATTCAAACCCCACAGGCACACACCCTGAAGATATTTCTCCGTAATTTCCTATCAGGAAAATGTTGAGGACGTACCTTAATTAAAGCCAGAGCTACTACCAGTCCCTTTCCTACCTTGTTGTCGCCGGAAATGAAATTTTGATTCATGCGCTTGATATACTTATTAAGAAACTGTCCATTCCTGTCTATCAGGCCAATATTTTATGTTTGTGAATATAATATTAATGGACCCACAACAATAAAAACACTGGCGGTGTTTCAGTAATTCATATGTCAAATTTTATTTTTCTTAGAGGTTACATTCAGAAGGCTGCTGTTCTTGTATGGATAAGAAATCAAAGTTCTAGTTTTACGTCATCATTTATATAATTTACTGGCTGTAGTACCCGGCGTTGCCCGGTTGGTTTTTGAATGTTTACTAGTAAGATTAGTATTTCCAGTTATAGTTATGTGTGAAGTGAATATTTATATAATTCCTTTTTCGGGATATTGATTTTGACCATATATTATGTAGTTATAGAGTTATGTAGATGTATTTGATTTCATTTTTTAGATTATTTAAGTTTCGAGTTAAAATTGATCCTTTTGGAAGTTCGAATTTACTGGGAAGGATCCTTTCAAGAAATAATACGTGATAACTACATATATTCATCTGTCGCGCTATATATATGGTGTACACGATTTTATCTGTCTTTGAGACTGTCACCAATAAGCCTTGCGACCCCAAAAGCAGTGAATTAAACACTAATCTCGGTCATTTTGGACCATATATTATTAGACCCCATTCAGTCTCCCGTCTCAATAGAGGCTTAACGTGGACTTTCATGGTATTCAGAGCGTCACAGTTCGTCTGAGCGACAGAGAAACAATAGATTCGACATTAATGTCGGTCATTTTTCTATTTTTAAATGCCATCCCCTCCCATTACCCACCCAAAGCGGAGATTGGTATGTTTCAATTCCATGGTATTCTTTTTACAGATGGTAAGTAATATGTGTACCACGTTTCGTCGAGAGCTATCCAAAAGGGAGCTGAAACAGGACTTAAAAATCCGGAGTGTCACTATTCATCTCAGCGACCCCGAAAAGTATGGATTCGACACTATTTTCGTTTATTATTTGTATCTCACTCCCTCTCCCCCCCCCCCTTGCCACCACCACAAATTGGGCTAAAATTGGACTTAAAAAATCCGGAGTGTCACGACTCATCTCAGCGACCCCGGAAACTATGCATAAACGCTATGTTCGATTATCTTTATATCTCCCCCACCCCCTCGACCCCTACACCTAAGGGATGAAAAATCCGGAGTGTCACTATTCATCTCAGCGACCTCGAGCACTATGGATTCAACATAATTTTCGATTATTTTTATATCGCTCTCCCCCCTCGCCACCCACACGAAAGGGGGCGGAACTTTGACTTAAACAAACCTCATTGTCACCCAGAATATGGATTTGGGACTATTTTCGATTATTTTTATAACTCAGCTCCCTAGTCCCCCGTATTTAAGGGTGTTTGTGGTGTCTTTCTCCCACAAGGTTTATCTCCTGATACTAAGTAACAAGTGTACCAAGTTTCGTTGAAATCGCTCCAGTGCTTTCTGAGATGTAATATCTATATATATAAAGCAACTTGTCCTGACTGACTGACTGACTGACTGATTCATCATCGCCGAGCCAAAACTACTGGACATAAAGAAATGACATTTTGGGGATACATTCGTATTAAGATGTAAGTGCTCTCTAAGAGAGGATTTTTGGATATTCCGTCGCTAAGGGGGTGAAAAGATATGAGTGTATCTATATCTCAAAAGTTTAAAAGTTTACATATGTAAAAATTGGTGTTTAGAATCTTCTTTAAAAATAAGCAAACACGTATTTTTTTTGTTTTCGGAAAATCCCAATAGGAAGGGTGGAAAAGGGTGAAAAAGGGGTTGAATATCTTTAATGAGGATACTTATATCTCAGAAACTGAATATATTACAGACCTGAAAATTGGTATCTGGGATCTCCTTTAAAAATTAACACGTATTTTTTTGTTTCTGGAAAATCCGATTAATGGGGGTTAAACAGGAGTGACAAATTGGGGTGAATTTTTAGAAAGACTATATCTACAGTATATCTCATAAACGTGAAATATTACAGACATAAAAATTGGTATTTGGAATCTCCTGTAAAAGTAAAGAATCATAGGTGATTTTGTTTTGCAAAATCCACTTAAGAGGAACTAAAAAGGGGGGTTAAATTTGAATATGAGAATTTCTACAGTATATCTCAAAACTTAACATGTTACAGAAGTGAAAAATGGTATTTTTATCTCCATTAAAAATAAAGAAGCGTGTATATTTTGTTTTCGGTAAAGCCACTTGGGTGGGTGGGGGGTAAAAGTGACTGAAATTGGGGTTGAATTCTTTTAATTAGGATGCTGATTTCTCAAAAACTGAGGATGTTACAGATGTGAAATTTGGTATTTGGAAACTGCTTCAAAAGAAAAGAAACGTATTCTTGGAAAATCCAATGAAGGGGGGAGGGGGAGGTGAAATAATTGAAACATTAATTGAATTAATTGTATGAGAATACTTACATCTAATAAAAACTAAAGTTGCCACAGGCGTGAACATTGGCATTTGGATCTCCTTTAAAAAACAAAGAATAACGTGTTTGGGGGGTGGGACGGAAATCATCTTGGGGGGCGGGAGTGAAAAGGAGTTGAATTCCTTTCATGAGGTCACATATCTCAAAAAATTGAAGATGCTAGAGTCGTGATAATTGCTATTTAGTATATCCTTTACTACTAAAGAAACAAGAATTTTTTGCCCAAAAATTCACTTTGAGGGTGGGGGATTGTGGAAAGAAGTGAAAAAACTGAATTATTTTTATGGGGTACTTACATCTCAAAACTGAAAGTAACAGACGTGAACATTGATATTTGGAATCTCCTTTAAACATAAAGAAACACGCCTTACATTTTGGGAGGGGGGGGGGGTAAATCAACGGCGGTGGGGTGAAAAAGGAGTTAAAACCAATTGATTTTACTGTTCATAATATACTAAATAGGAGCCTCTGTGGCTCAGGCAACAGCACGCCGGCCTCTCGCCGTGGGTTCCGTGGTTCAAATCCCGGTCTCTCCATGTGAGATTTGTGCTGGACAAAGCGGAGGCGGGACAGGTTTTTCTCCGGGTACTCCGGCTTTCCCTGTCATCATTCATTCCAGCAATACACTCCAATACCATTTCATTTCATTTGTCATTCATTAATCATTGACCCAGAGGAGTGCGACAGGCTTCGGCAGCCGACACAATTCCTATCCTCGCCGCTAGATAGGGGCTTCATTCATTCATTCCATTCCTGACGCGGTCGAATGATTCGGAACAGGCTGTGGATTTTCAGTGTACTTATTCTGATCATAAACCGAACATTTTTAATCTTTTCTGGGTTCGTTTTCAAGAGCCATCCTTTGCTTTGGAGAACGTTCCTAGATTACAGTAGATTCTCCTTGCATATAAATAAAAATTTAAACACATTTGAAATAAAAAAATAGGAATGATATTGTCGGTGCAATTGTTCACCTCTTTAATAAGGTCAATAATGCACGGAAGTGTATCATTCGTATCGCCAGAAAACCCGCGCACTTGCATACGCGCCACAATGGTGTTGGTCACACAGTCAGCAATGAAAATGGCAGCAGATGTACTGTAATTTACCGCCAAGTAGCGGTCATTTATCTTGCTGTGAGGTCCTGAACAATAATAATAATAATAATAATAATAATAATAATAATAATAATAATAATAATAATAATAATAATAATAATAATAATAACAATAATATTGTTCTGGACCGTCGTCAAAATGTGCGGACCACGCTGGAAACAGGTCCTGGCCGGGTAATGACTACGAATACAGTCCGGCCGCGGGTTTAGTACCGCCATGGCACCCAAGACGACACCACGCCGGATCTCCACAAGGATTTGATCCATATTAAAAATGCTTATAGGAAAAGATGGCAAAGATTTAGGGACCCAACTGACCGGGTGGAATACTTGGACCTAGGTC
This sequence comes from Anabrus simplex, assembly GCF_040414725.1. Classification (NCBI taxonomy): domain Eukaryota; kingdom Metazoa; phylum Arthropoda; class Insecta; order Orthoptera; family Tettigoniidae; genus Anabrus; species Anabrus simplex. Next base: position 305,299,356 of record NC_090265.1, on the reverse strand, counting down.
GCAAAGTACGAAATCTATTGCTGGAAAAAAAATTGAAATATGGGAGGAACTTTGCCGTAATCTCTCAGAGAACGAGTCAGATCGCGAATGTTGGCGGATTCTCTCAGAAAACGAGTCAGATCACGAATTTCAGCGGATTATATATAAAATGTTAAGCATTCAGTTATAAATTTCAGTATAATCCCGTAGCGAAGCACGGGTATCTTGCTAGTATATATATATATATATACACACATACAATGACATTTATATATACCTATGGATAGATTACTTAGACTCGCCTTTGCTCTTTGAGAACCCCCAGTTGCTCTTTGTTAGGAGTGGATGATAACTCGTGTCTTTCCACTGTTGATATTGTATATTTTTCACAGTTTCCGAAATATTTTACGCGTCGAATACAGAGCTACATTTTTCAAATTGGACAGACCTATCAAACTTGGTCCTATGACATGAGTACTGTACATCTCTATCAGGGCATGTTGGATTGCTATGTCCATATAACAGGCATAAGGATGAACCTCCTATCAAGAAAGGTACTTTATAAAACATGGCGGCGTGTTCCCATGCTCCTAATATGCAGCATTTGTTACGGGACTATCATGATATAGCGTAAGCTGCTGTCGCCTACCGACAGTCTGTCCATCAAGTCGATCCAATCATTGTGCGGCTTTGCATTTTAATAAAATTACATAAAATTACTCATAATATTAAAAGTACCTATTCGATTTCGTTCAAACTACTTCATAATCTTTCTCAGAAGTAATAAGAACAAATTGTGAAATTTTCAGCGAAATCGGTCCAATAGTTTTTGAGTCTATTAATCTCAAATATATCAACATCCAATTTTATATAGAAGATGTAGCCAGAAGATCTCCAATTTTACGTGGAATCCAAACTACTGGGACGTGAAATGTCATTTACAAATCCTCCATGCATTGTTCAGGATTCTAACTGAAACCTGTGATATCATTCGACAATCACGCCCCTCTGCATCATACTTAGTGCCGATCATTATGTACCAGAAATGCTTCAGAAAATCACTCATCATACCTGATAGAGGATGCAAAATTATACTTGTGTACAAAATATTGTGAGGTTCGCGTCATTTCTAGGTGCCATTACCAAAGTAAGAACTTCACATACATTCATGAGTTTATTTCCAATTTTTTCCACTTGGAAAATTCCAAACCCCACTAGTATTTTATGGAGCTCATATGCACCACAGATGTTGAGGAAAGATACCATGCACCAGTTCTAGTTCAAGGAAGATCTCCTGCTTCACCAAACACACATACATTTTTAAATAGTACTAGTTGTCAAAGAGAATATAGAAAAATTGAATCGTTACGTGTGTGTTGCGTACAAGAAAGTAAGGAAGTGAGAAAAGGGAGAGGTGTATCATTTAGGTACAGACTAAACAACTTAACTCCATTGCAATACATAGTCTACAGTAATACTCAGTTACGTAACATAGCTGGAAAGGTGCACGACTGCTACTCTCATTCTTGTGGAATCGAATGTCAGTACCGTCGGTTGGAATTTAATAGCGCTTGAATGCAGGGGATACATATCGGCAGATTTTCTTACACATTAAATAACTAAATTTTGTGGCAAATTTTTGGTACTTCGTCGCTCTTCAGACCAAAGAATACTGTGCAAGCTTGCAGACTTTTTCTGACAATTGATCGTTAAAATAGCCACGGGGTCTCCAGTTTCACATGGAATACGAATTACAAGGAGATAACATTTCGTTTGAAAAATACCGAATGTATTGTTGGGAATTCAAATCGTAACCACCTTGGCGAGAAGCTGGACACTATGTAACTCTGTTATTAAGGCCCCCGCTCTGAATACCGACAGCAGGTGCGACATCATTAAACACACAGCAGTATAATTATTATTAGCACTTATTACCATATTATTATTAGCTGGATCATTCGCTGGATGATCAGCGTACTGCTCATCGGTTCAGAGAGCCTCGTGTTCGATGCCCGGCTGGATTAGAGATTTTAACTGTGGGTAGTTCATTCTTTCTGATTATATTAAAAATGTTTGCGAAATTACTAACAGGTTTGATAGAAGACAGTTGGGGTTTAGTAAAGGTTATTCAAGTGAAGCTCAGCTTGTAGAATGCCAAGATGCCAGTATTTTAGTTTCAAGAGGTCAAATGGACAGTATAGCGATTGACCTACCCATGGCTCCTAATAGAGTAGATCATGGGATATTAGACGAAAATGAGGGCTATTGAACCAGACAAAAGAGTTCTTGAATTGGTGGATACATTTCTAGAAAGTAGAACTCAGAGAATTACAGTAGGTTAACTGTTAACTGATCCTGTAATGATTAAGAGGGGAGTGCCGCAGAGCAGTATTATTGAACCTTCATGTTTTCTCATCTTCTTCTTTCTTCTTTTTCTACCGCTTTTCCCAAACCTGTGGGGTCGCAGGTGCGAACTGTGTCGCACACATGGATTTGGCCCTGTTTTACGGTCGGATACCCTTCCTGACGCCAACCCTATATGGAGGGATGTAATCACTAGTGCGTGTTTTTGTGGTGGTTGGTAGTGTAGTGTGTTGTGTGAATATGAAGAGGAAAGTATTGGGATAAACACAAACAGCCAGTCCTCGAGCCAGAAGACTTAATCAGAGGCGATTAAAATCCCCGATCCGGCCGGGAATCGAACTCGGGACCCTTTGAACCGAAGGCCTCAACGTTGACCATTCAGCCAATGAGTCGGGCGTGTTGTCATATATATATATATATATATATATATATATATATATATATATATGTATTACTTTATAGAGTACCGTAGTAAATGAGTTGCGGGATTGTGAGCGACCTACACAATGTTCGAAGATGGATAGCGGACAATGGTACGATGGACGAAAAGTCAAGTTGTGAGTTTCACCTAGTGGAAATGTCCTGTCTGTTTTAATTACTGTGTTGATGGGGTGATAGTCCCTCATGAGGAACACTATAAGTACCTAGGTGTTAACATAAGGAATGATATTCTTTAGGGTAATCATATTAACGAGGTTGTTAAGAAAGCGTATATATCTCTTCATATGGTTAAGAAAGTATTTACGGGTTTTAGTAAGGATGTAAATCAGAGGGCGTATCCGTCTCAGATAACACCCCATTTAGTGTACGGTTCTAGTGTATGGGACCTACGTACACCAGGAATAGTTACTACGAGAACTAGAAAAGAACCGAACGAAAGCAGCAAGATTTGTACAGGGTGATTTCTGACAAAAGAGAAGTTGTAAAGTTCGGGCCGAAAATACTTGGGAGTAAGAGACATGATGCTCGACTATGTAATATGATTCGTGCTATCAGTGGAGAGACAGCGTGAAATGACATTAGTGGACGAATGAGCTTGAGTGGAGCTTTTAAATGTAGAAAAGATCATAATATGAAGATCAAGTTTTAATTCAAGAGGAGAAATTGGGGTAAACATTCATATTTCGGACGAGGAGTAGGTGTTGGAATAAATTATCAAGGGATATGTTCGATGAGTTACCGATTCAAAATGTTTAATAATAAGCTACATAAACAACTGATAGTGGATTTGCCAACTGGGTGACATCTCTGAATGCAAATCATAGGGTTGTTGTCATGAAGAGGTCCTCGCGTAAAACTGGGTCCAAACCAGTCGATGTTCCGACCGAAATAATAGGGTAGGAAGGCCTTAAATTGTTATTATTATCATTACTATTATTGTTGTTGTTATTGTTATGTTATTTGCTTTACGTCCCACTAACTACTTTTACGGTTTTCGGAGACACTGAGGTGCCGGAATTTAGTCCCGCAGGAGTTCTTTTACGTGCCAGTAAATCTACCGGCACGAGGCTGACGTATTCGATCACCTTCAAATACCACCGGACTGAGCCAGGATCGAACCTGCCCGGTTGGGGTCAAAAGCCCAGCGTCTCAACGGTCTGAGCCACTCAGCCAGGCATTCTCATGTGGTTGGTAATGTGGTGTGTTGTGTTGTGCCACACACAAGTAAGTTCACATAATAGAGTAAATTCTTAGCCACAGCACGCATGTAGACTTGTGTGAGGAGAACCACACCGTCCGTAGCACTGATCAAGATAAATACGTAAGATCTAAGATTGCTCCTATTTATAGGGGCAAATTGGACGGTGATTGGTTGATTTAATTCGAAATCACAGCAGTGGCAACTTAGAATCAGATGAAATAAGCTAGCGAGTGACAACCCTCTAACAGTTACAATTCCTTGCTAAAGAATGTTCATACCAAACCCCTAAGTGGCACTCCAAACCAAAAGTAGTGACATCTGTTATTAAACGTGCTCTTCAGAAAGTTCTGCAGATCTCCGAAAGTTTTCACCGCCCTTAGGCGTTTAAGGTGTTGCCTACCACTGCGGAAAGGCCCTACTGCTTGTACAATAATAATAATAATAATAATAATAATAATAATAATAATAATAATAATAATAATAATAATAATAATAATAATAATAATGCCATGAGTAAGACCCTCCGATGAATTTTAAACGGTGTGTTCTACGACTGTGCATCCATCTCCAGGAAAAGCTGTGAACTTGATGAAATCATAGTAACTTTTCCATTTGAGGACTAGATGTCTGTGACATCAAAAGGTTACGTAATCTAGAGATCATATGTCATAACTTGTCAGGGAGAATGTTTGTATTTAGATGTTATTCATACTGTTGATCTTCCATTGATTAATTTAATTCTCTGAAGTTACTTAAACTGCAATTATTTTTTTTTTTTGCTATGGGCTTTACGTCGCACCGACACAGATAGGTCTTATGGCGACGATGGGATAGGAAAGGCCTAGGAGTTGGAAGGAAGCGGCCGTGGCCTTAATTAAGGTACAGCCCCAGCATTTGCCTGGTGTGAAAATGGGAATCCATGGAAAACCATTTTCACGGCTGCCGATAGTGGGATTCGAACCTACTATCTCCCGGATGCAAGCTCACAGCCGCGCGCCTCTACGCGCACGGCCAACTCGCCCGGTGCAATTTATTTAATCCGCCCCTCTAGAGGTGTGATATCAAGCTAATTCACCTATCAGAATGTATGATATGAATTACATTTATTATAATAATCAAAATAGTTTTCACAAATCGTTTAGATGGTTCTGCTAAAACTCCTATGTAAGAATTGAGCTTTGAGGAGAGTCTGTCTGACCTTGCGGCAGCTTTAAAGTATGTGTAGTACGAACTGAGAGAGAGGAAATCTCCTTAGGGATATAACGGGGCGGCGTTTCCAGCATCATGACATCGTAATGAACAAGGTATGGCTAGGTCGTCGGCTCCGTTCCCAAATTTAAGGTAGGTCTTTCTCTTTTGAGAACAAATGTTACTATTCGTCTTTAGATTTTTAGATTTTCATTTCCCCTTCGAAAATAGTTGAACTGTAAGGAAGGACGAGTGTTTATCCTTGTTACCCGCCCTAAATTTAAGTAAGGTGACTAAGTTTTTCAACCTCCTATATTTCTTTCCGAGCTTTAAATTATCAAATAGTCACCTGATACTATGGGATTAGCGTCTGTGTCATAGTGCTGAACGCCAACTCAGGGATCTTGATTTAAACATTAAACCGGAGCGCTTGGATTTCAGTCTCCGTTTCACTGCGTACTTTCGGCCTTATAACTTTAAACCTTATTTTCTTTTTCTTAGACCGAGTAGTGAGGACTGTATGCTTCTGTAAATCTTCCTATTTTTATGATAATTATGTTATTGGGTTTACGTCCCGCTATCTACTTTTACGGTTTTCGAAAACGACGAGGTGCCGGAATTTAGTCCATTAGGACTACTGGAATTCTGCCAGTACCGGTATATTTATATTTTCTGTCAGTGCCAGAATATTTACCGACACGAGGCTGACGTATTTGAGCACCTTCAAATACCACCGGACTGAGCCAGGATCGAACCTGCCAAGTTGGAGTCAGAAGGCCAACACCTCAACCATCTGAGCCACTCAGCCCGGAATTTATATTTTCGAGGCTAGCATTAATATTAGTTTTGTAGGGGTATTTGTACTGCAATGTACTACTGCTTTACATTGCGAGGATGACCGACGCGGTCATATGTATAAATTCATAGTCCATAACAGGCAAACTGTGTTATGATATATAAGGATCTTTCGGGGTTAGACACCCTGCGCATTATCAATATTATGGCTTTGCCTTCCTTTGACTATATAAATTCTAGACGGGATTACCTCCCTCTTGCTAGCAACTTAAGACCTGCGGATCAAAGAGTTTGACTGAGCTACTCAAAGCGAGTAGCATTTAATTCATCGTACTGTTGTAAATATGTTTGAGCCTTCGAGCTCCTCATGTTGTAAATATCCAAAATTAGTCTATTTAAATTCTAGAATGTCTCATCTTTCAGTGAATTATTGAAGGTAACTTCTCAATTCCGGTTATTATAAACTTGTTAAATACATTGAAAGAAAAATAATTAACCTCAAACGTAATTTTTCTCGTTACACGTAAATTCTGGTTTATCCTTATCCAGCAATTCACCCTTCACGCTTCTTTCCCCTCTCCGCTCCGCGGATATAAAAGTATGTAACAATAATAAACATAATTTCTGCTCAAATCGAACTAATTTCAGTCATGATCATGTTAGGAAGACAATTTCCATTCTGGTGCTCTTTTCGAAACTAAATAACTAAAAATTAACATTCAATTTAACTTCAGAAATGGTTAACGCCTATAATGTCATAAGTGGCTATTGACAGTTTTTCACGAGCCTATATCGAGGAGAAAAAAATTATAATAGATGACTGCCAGCGGCCTGGATTATTGCTGAAAGTCAATAGCTATGCATCATGTATATATATCTTACTGTATTGTAGCAGCCTCATAAATAAATAAATAAATAAATAAATAAATAAATAAATAAATAAATAAATAAATAAATAAATAAATAAATAAATGACCGATTAAGGTACTTATTTATCCTATAATGTACCAGCCGTATGTTCTGCTGCTGCAGTCCAGTCAGTTGTCAACCTCAGTTGTTCTGCTTTGTATTTCGTGGAACTAAAATTTTCTCTGTAAATAAATTAACTGTTAATTTCCTAATTATCTCTCAATTGAATCATAATGTATAATTCTCACCAATATAGTTAATTCAGTTTCTATTTCAAATTTTAATTATGTTTGGTAGTTCGTTATCCTCCACATAATGTATGTGTGTACAACTTTTCTGTTTAAATCATTCTTTTGGAATTCATCTGTACACGAGTAAAGGTATCTCATGAATATACAGTAATTAAAATACAATTGCTCAGTATCCATGCTTTCTTTAAGGTCTGTCAGGGCGTATTTCAGTTTAGCCTGAGGCTATGCAATTACTGGCTTTAACTTGTATTTCTCGCGCAAGAGGGCACACTTCTTTCTTCTAGAAAATGAGATAAAAAGGAAATTCTCTCTTTTAATACGGTATTCTTCTACGACTTGCAACGTCGTTTATTTTTACCACAGTGCTTTGTTCACACAACTGTAATTACGAAACGTTTCATTCCGTCAGGTACGTACGCAGAACACTGGGATTTCATAATGCATCGTTATATGAAAACTCCATACGGGTTTCAGATATTATAATTTATAATAAAGTAAAGGATGTAAACACTAAAGCTGACGATGTTAGAATAAAACAAAACAAATACAATATGTATTACTTTACTATCGAAAGACAATACAATTCATTCAAAATCTATTATCTAAGGACCTGAATACACACAACTATTGAATAAATGAACAAGAAGTTAACATTAGTTTTAGACTTGTATACGACTCCTTTTGGGAATATATGTTCCATATATTATGGACTTCCAGTGCAGGAAATTAGTAGAACTGATAACGTGCTTACATATTGACGAATCGACCGTCAGTCATTTTTTTAAGTTGCACATCTTAATTTACATCCAGTAGTCCAATAATAGCACTTTCTGATTTTTTCGATGACATTCTTTGCTCCATTAATTAAGAGTAAACATTTACTTCAAATAAAATTAAGTTTACATCTTTTACCTTTAATTTGTTGGAAGGAGAAAAACGAAACTAAGTCAATATTATTTTTAAAATTACAATACTTTAAAAGTATTCGGTTTAGTTATAATTATATCATATTCTTGATAAATTAACACACTGCACAAATATTACATCTGATTTCTGACTTTTATTAGCTTCTTGGATCTAAGGTTCCCTAATGGGAGCATTTTGAGTTTAGCATAAACAATGGATTCAGACAACAAAACATGTCGCAAACTGAAACTTGGCGAAGATTTTCATTTTTTGTCGTTGAGAAGCGACTTTTCCATAGATAACCAAGCCAATAGTGGAACCTACAGAATCTCCAGAACCGTTCCATGAAATATTGCCAGAAACACACCTCTACCATTTTCAATAGCTGACGTGTACACAAATCTAAAGGGTTAAATAGTGACTTAATAGAAATAATAAATAGCACAATTCTTTGGGTTTGTTTCGGATCAGCTACTGCAATTGCGTTCCAAGGGAAGGTAAGATCTATTCCACTGCAGAAGACGTGAATGTAGCAAGTGCCCTAAATACAATGCCAAGACCAACGTTGTGGTGTACAAATAAATGTTTCCACGTTATGGACAATATCCATATTATTATTATTATTATTATTATTATTATTATTATTATTATTATTATTATTATTATTATTATTACCGGTACTTTATAAGAACAGTTAAATAAATTATTTTGATGTTTTCTTTGGGAAAGGTGATTTAAAGAGAGCCCTTGACAGTGCCAAGGGACGCGACGAATGCGAATACGTCTGTTTTATATATAACTAGCTGATGTACCCGTGCTTCGCTACGGGATTCTCAGAAAGACTGACTTGGTGGTTTTCCTAACTGAATTCAACATAGGTCATTACCAAAAAGGTCAGTAGGAATGTAGCGATTGAAAGCAATGTTATCATATAAAATACTCGATCAAATAAATAACCGCACACTCTCTCACTTTCAACGAACAGTACTACGGTGTCGATCTAAGAGTCCAAAGTTCCAGAGCTGGAGTAGGGATTGTATAGCTCGAATACTATGATGAACCAGTGTGTTACGTACCAGATATATCAGAAAATGTATGAACCAGAGGAATGGCATGCTAAAGAAGAAAGTTATCTTACACCCCAGCTACTTCCCGCCAATATACAGGCAGGCTGTTACAGTTGATACGAACAGGCGAGTTGGCCGTGTGGTTACGGGCGTTCAGCTGTGAGCTTGCATCCGGAAGATAGTGGATTCGAACCCCACTGCCGGCAACCCTGAAGGTCGTATTCGGGAGATAGTGGGTTCGAGCCCCACTGTCGGCAGCCCTGACGACGGTTTTCCGTGGTTTCCCATTTTCACACCAGCAAATGCCGGGACTGTACCTTAATTAAAGCCACGGCCGCTTCCTTTCACTTCCTAGACCTTTCCTATCCCATCGTCGCCATAAGACATATCAGTGTCGGTGCGACTTTAAGAAAAAAAAGAAAAGATGGCATTCCGTGGTTTCCCATTTTCACACCAGTCACACCAGGCTGTACCTTAAAGCCAAGGCCGCTTCCTTCACACCACTATTCATTTCCTATCCCATCGTCGCCATAAGACCTACCTGTGTCGGTGCGACGTCAAGCAAATTAAAAAAACCTCGGTACGCTGCAGTAATCCTATCTATCGGGGATGAGAGGAAACAGAAGACAAAAAGCACATCGCAACAAACAATGGTCAATGTAATGTTATTGTTGATAAAGTTTATGAGCTTTCTATATTGCAGGCCTTCACATTAGTTTTCTTTCGACTCTGTGATGTTAGGGTGTCTTACAAAGTAATTTATATCGTAGACTGTAGTTCCTTATTCTCAGACTTTACATACCGATTTTCACTAAATTCTGTTTACCCATTTACTCGTGACTCGGCGCTGATATGGACTTAGTAACAAAAATCCAAATTCATGAATATCTCCGATTATATGCGGTACGGTAACAATGTATAAGACATAAGTGATCGGAAATTGAATAACTTCTTACATAACTACTACTAACTTACGACATAACTTATGTTAGTTATGTAGTATTTATCGACATGACCACTAATAACATAAATAACTTATTTGAGAATTATATTTCATACCTTCCCCTAAACCACCATTTCACTCAGCGTGTATAAAATAATTTGCAGCCTAGATTGCAGTAGTTCATCACCCGACATTACATACCGATTTTTTAAAAATTATCTTCAGACGTTTTATTATGATTAGTGTACATACATACATACATGCATACAGACAGACAGACGGAAATTACGGAAAAGTAAACAAATGCATTTCGTTGTTATTGTTGACATGACCGATACAGAAATACCATTACTTTCAAATTCTAAGTAATGTACAGACAAAACTCTTATTTTATATATATAGATTTATCGATACGACCACTAATAACATAAATAACTTATTTGAGAATTACATTTCAGACCTTCCCCTAAATTACCATTTCACTCAGCGTGAATAAAATAATTTATAGCCGAGCATGTAGCGGTTCATCACCCGACATTACATGCAGATTTTCATTAAATTCTCTTCCGCCGTTTTCTAGTGATGCGTGTACAATCAGACAGACAGACAGACAGACAGACAGACAGACAGACAGACAGACAGACAGACAGACAGACAGACAGACAGACAGACAGACAGACAGACATTATGGAAAAGTAAAAAATGCATTTCCTTGTTACTGTGGACACGACAGATACAGAAATACCATTCATTTCAAATTCTGAGCAATGTACAGGCAAAACACTTATTTTATATATAGATTACATTTCAGGCCTTCCTCTAAACTACCATTTCGCTTACTGTGAATAGCATTATTGACAGCCTAGATTATAGCGACCTATTCTCCGACTTTGCATAGCAATTTTCGTGAAGATACGGCCACTAATAAAAATAAATATTTGACAATTAAATTCTAGGCCTTCCCCTAAACTACCATTTTTCTCAGCGTGTATAGCCTATATTGTAGAGACTTATTTCCTATCTTTGTCTAGCGATTTTCGTTAGGACACGACCACTAATAACATAAATATTTTTGAATTAAATTTCAGGCCTTCCCCTAAACTACCATTTCACTCGGCGTGATTAAAATAATTTTTTAGCCTAGATTGTAGCGGCTCATCACCCGACTTTACATTCCGATTTTCATTAAATTCTCTTCAGCCGTTTTCTCGTGATGCGTGTACAGACAGACAGACAGACAGACAGACAGACAGACAGACAGACAGACAGACAGACAGACAGACAGACAGACAGACAGACATTACGGAAAAGTAAAAAATGCATTTTCTTGTTACTGAGGACATGACCGATACAGAAATACCATTCTTTTCAAATTTTGAGCAATGTACAGACAAAACTCTTATTTTATATATATATAGACTAGCTGATGTACCCGTGCTTCGCTACAGAATTCTACATTGTACACAGAATTCTAAGTTAGGTAGTGTACACGTTGTGAGCAAGATTGTCTTAAATTGTATAGCCAAAAGAGAAACCCCCTCTTCACTGCTAGTTTGGAATAAATTGAATGTAGAATTTAATAAAAGTGAAGTGAAAGGAGCTTTTCTTAAGAAACGGCTCTTTTCAAAGTTGAATTTTGAGTTATTTAGTGAATATTGTGGTGCTATAATTTGGAAAAGGCCTAAATTGTTATTCTAGACCAGGCCATAATACTACTACTACTACTACTAGTAGTAGTAGTAGTAGTACCACCGCCACCACTAAATTAGGCTCAGCCTTAAGTATGCACACTGCTCATTCAAAACAGCGCGTCAGAGTAGGGATCGAATAGCTGAAATACTATGATGATCCAGTGTGTTACGTACCAGCTGTATCGGAAAATGTACGAATCAGAGGAATGGCATGCTAAAGAAGAAAGTTTTCTAACTCCCTGGCTATTTCCCGCCAATCAGTCAGGCTGTTATACTCGGTACGCAGCAGTAATCCCACCTATCGGAGTTGAGAGGCAGCATAAGAGACAAAGAACATCACAATAAACAATGGTCATTGTAATGTTATTGCTGATCAATGTTATGCGCTTTCGATATTACAGGCCTTCACATTTCGTTTTATTCCCACACTGAAATACCACTCTTCTCATAGTCGGTACGGTAAAACTGAATAAAAGATAAATGATCGGAAATTGTATTCACTATAACTTTATTATATAGTACTTTTCGATAGGACCAATAACATTGGTATTTAAAAATGACATTTTAGACGCCTTCCCCTAAACTACAATTTCATCCAGGATGAATAAAATTGTTTATAGCTTGGACTGTAGTTCCTTATTCCCCTACTCTATATAGCGATTTTCATTAAATTCTGTTAACCCATTTTCTCGTGGCTCGGCATAGATATGGACTTGGCAACAAAAATACAAATTCATGAATATCTGTGTTATCATAGCCGGTACGGTAAAAATGTAGAAGACATAAATGGTCGGAAATTTAATTCTCTATAACTTTGGTTATGTAGTATTTATCGATACGACAACTAATAATATAAATATTTGAGAATTACATTTAGGCCTTCCCCTAAACTACCATTTCGCTCAGCGTAAATAAAATTACTTATAGCTTAAATTATAGTGGCTCATTCTCCGACTTTGCATACCTATTTTCAATGAAACAGAACCACTAATAACGTAAATATTTAAAAATTATATTTTAGTCCTTCCCCTAAACTACCATTTCACTCAGCGTGAATAAAATTATTCATAGGCTAGATTGTAGCGACTTATTCCCCGACTTTTCATACCGATTTTCATTAAATTCTCTTCGGCCGTTTTCTAGTGATGCGTGTACATACATACATACATACATACATACATACAGACAGACAGACAGAAATTACGGAAATGTAAAAAGTGCATTTCCTGGTTACTGTGGACATGACCGATGCAGATATACAATTCTTTTCAAATTCTGAGCAATGTACAGACAAAACTCTTATTTTATATATATATAGATGAATTGCCTATTCCCGTCTGCCTTTTACGACGATTTTGGGGAAACTAGGAAATGTCAACAACTGAAATTAGCAATGGATATAGGTTGTTATCTCTCATGTGTAGTAAAGAAAAATACGTTTCTTGCAGATAAGCTTCATCTGTTTTTGTGAGGTCGAACTACGTCCATCCCCGAGCTCCGTCGACTTCCAAGCGACCCTGGGAAAATGACAACGTTTGGAAAGCTGAAATTGGCATCAGTTATACGTCGCAGGGACATTACAATAATGACCATTATGTTTGAAGTGTTTTGTGAAAAATATCTTCTTTCAGTAAAGTGAATGATTCATATTCACCATTCTGGCGACTGTAATAACATTACCTCCATCTGCAGGCATGAGATATTAATATTAATATCATATTCTAACATAAGACTGAACTAAGTCTTGCCAAATGCTCTGAAGTATTCACGTGTAGAGAGCGATATCCAGTAAATGACTATCGTTAAAACTACGTTTAAGGTAGTTGCGTAGTAGATATCGTCTCTATTTATCCGTAAAACAATGGTAGATTTAATGCGTGATTTAGAATCCAGTGATCACTTAATGGAGGAACATATTTATTTCATATTTCCAAATACTTTACACGTTGTAATTTCAACTGTCTTCGGCAGATTTATGTACTATTAAATAAACAAATAATATTATAATTACACTGCATGAAATATTACCTTATAGCTGCAAATAATAACATTAATTCCTGTCCACTGTTAAAAGAGTACTTAACGTTTCTACTAGCTTTACTGCAACGAGGTAAGAAGTTATTTAGTCTTTGCTGCGCTATGCTCTGATTGAGCTAGCAATCATATGTCTAGGCTCGTATTGTCTGGTGTTACATGGCAATCGCTGTAGTACAAAAGCCTTTCCTTTTCCTGTCCTGCCGTGGCTCAAAGGCGACACGAAGAGGAACACAAAGGATAATGAAAGAATGGGTCAATGGAGATGTGGAGAACTCAAAAGATTGAAATCGTCTTTGTGAAATCACGATCTTAAAGAATCTCGTTTTAATCAAACGCAAATGGGAATCTTTCGCACTAAGAGGTCGATATTCGCTTTCGAATTGCGACTGAGGGACAACTTTCCCCATTGCTACATGCATTCATTGCAGGTGACATAGCTGCAGCTTGAAATCATTTGATGAGTCTTAGAAAATGTTCTTCCTCCGAAGGGAGAAAATGGCGTTAGAAATTTATATAACCAATTGAATTAATTCAGTAATGGCCTGCTTTATTAACTACTAAGACTCGCATTTTAATATCCTCTGTGTTTGAATTAATAATAAGAAGAAAATGCTCCTTTGAGCTTCGGTACTCATGGGTGTATTTAAACGAATTCGCTTGAGAACTATAAATGCAGTTTGAGATATACTTTGATGATGATAGAATATTTGAAATCCATACACTTCATTTTTGGCAAACTTTAATGAAATGATGTCCCTGCAGGAAAAGCAACATACACCAATGAGTAGAGGCATGATTTTGTTTGCATTAATTTAATGTTGGATTTCGCAAACTTTCGCGTTATTTCGCGAAATAGGGCTGATAATATTTTTTAAATTTCGCTTTAATCCTTTCCTAAAGTTTAAATCGCGAGATTTGCGAATTATTTAGGTGAAAGTTTAGATAAATAAAGAGAAGCGATATTGATAATAATTCATTATTCCGTATGTAATTTTTATTAGAACTATAATATAGCCCTAATCAAGATTACATAACGAATTACTCTTTCACCCACATGAACGTAGGTTTCACCCTATATCACCATACAATGAAGGGATTTTATAGAATATTAATACCAAGAGATACTTCTGTCGAAATGAGAAATCCTTATTCTGTTTTCTCTTTCCGTTCACACACGTGATATTTGATCACTATTTTCCATGAATCTCGCTGCATTTTCGCACTTACAGCAAAATAAGTAAATTTCGCTTTAAACTAGCCTTATCGCTTTAATTCGCTGTAATTCGCGAAAACAAAATCACTAATTTTCAACCAGAATCATATGATTCGCTTAGATATTTCGAAATCACTTCAAATATTTTTGTCGCGTTTATCATTAATGCAAAAAATTCATGCCTCTACCAATGAGCAGTTTCATTAGATAGCTGTCGTTTTAGAATATAAAGTGTTGTGGGCAGCCTGGTGAACGTAATAGTACCGCGTGGCACTTAACTGTCATGTCTTCAAACCTTATGCTGGCCGTGGGAGTAACAATTAAGCACAGGGTAGGTGGGTCGCGAGATCTAAGCGCATTTGATCACGACCAGATTGTCGCTGCTAGACGTAATGGTCATACCATTTCTGAAGTCGTGAAGGCACTGGGCTGTCAATGGGCCACCGTTTCAAGAGTTGTTTTTGTGAATTCAGGCAAACCTTCTGCCGACAGAATCAGTTGCCATGGTGAACAACGTGTTGGTGATAGTTTTTGACATTGGCTAGTTCGGATGAAAGGAGCAGACAGACAAGTCATAGTGCAGCATACAACTTGCGAGGTGTGAGTAGCCATGCTATTTAGAAACATCTCTTCGGAATGAGGTATAGAAGCTACCCATCTTTATATACCATACGTCACAAGGCAAACAGTCCGATATGGGGAAAGGAGCACCACGACTGGACTTTCAAAACATGGAAAAATGTCGCCTGGACAGGTATATCAAGGTACCAGCAGGTAAATGTCGAGAGCAGGGTACGAGTATGGCATCCAGCACGTGAGGTAACGGATCCTTCTTGCCAGCAG
The DNA here is from genome assembly GCF_040414725.1 of Anabrus simplex. Classification (NCBI taxonomy): domain Eukaryota; kingdom Metazoa; phylum Arthropoda; class Insecta; order Orthoptera; family Tettigoniidae; genus Anabrus; species Anabrus simplex. The sequence goes on along the minus strand of NC_090265.1, from coordinate 305,283,528 downwards.
GATACAGTGCAGGCCAGTAGCGGAAGTACCTCTTATGGGGACTGTTCACGTGGGATGAAATGAGATTTCTGGTACATCTGCTCACGGGTCAAAGATACAGGGACCTGCTCTTGCTGTCAGATCGTATATACGCATTTGTTCACCTCCAGAACGCTGCAGAAGATCTGTACATACAGCAAGACAACGCCCTGGCCCATCACTCACGAACTGTGGCCATTTGGTTCGGCGAACACTCCACGAATATGTGGATGCTGCTGGAATGGATATGTGGGTCCTGGACCCCGTTCCGATCAATCTGTGCATTATGAGACGCTGTGCAGCAGTATGGCTCTTCAAATCTTCCGGTGTGTTGTGGAGCCCTTGCCGTGCCACGTCGCATCGTTACTGTCATCAAGTCGAAAGAGGTGCTTCATGCTACAAGTCAAGTATCTCTAATTAAATTGCTTTGTTTATTCGTACACAATTATTGTTAAATATTTAGACATGGAGCGACAGATTTCCTTCGTAATAGGTAGATTTCCTGAAAGAAGAAACTATCGGCTGGATAATGCTCAATCCCCGAATACAAGCACCATCACAAAGGAGAACACATTTTCTGTATTAATATTACGAGATATCCAAAATTTTATCTAGAGGAAATATGAAGCTAGATTTGTATTTATTTTGACTATTTAGAGCATAACTGCAAATTAAATAAGAAACGGTATTGTTATTAATAATAATCGTGCCCTCCGCTACCGTGTGCAGGCATTTTAATTTGACAACATCTGGCTGCTTGCTCGTCAATTTCGACGGTCGGTTTTATTCTAGGCCTAACAGATGGCAGCGTAAATCACGCATATGGCTGAGTTTTAATTAATTTTGTCTGTTGAACACCAAATGTGTCACAAGAGATATTTTACATGCCGAAATCGTACGATATGGAGTTCCGAATGGACTTTTCTTCCGCCCCTCAAAAATCCGACTACCTCTGCTGGGACTGAACCCAGAAAATCGTCACCACTCTGTCTCGAATTTTGTTCAGCCATGGCCAACTCGATAGATGGTTCCGGCCTGCTACACATGGCAGTTCACACGGATGACGTCACACACATGTAGTACATCAATATGGAAGCATGAGTCTTGTTTTCATGGTGGTTTGGTATCACGTTGTTGTTAATTCAACATTATTAACTGTTAGTTGGTGTTTTCGAGGGATAACTGTACGAGAAAGCATCAGAAGAGATTTTTTTTTTCAGCAATAGTATGTGTTTGTTACTGCAGCATTGGAATTTGAGCAGCCTGATGTTAAGAACTATTGCTAAGTTGTGTGATAGGTTACGTGAACCCACTGAACGATAATAAATTGTCTAACGTATTTTAAAGCTTATCAGTTGATTATTTAATTATGATTAGTATTATAGTGTGTTAGTATAGGCTCCTTTTTGTTATATGGGACGAACATGTAGTGTGCTTGGTTGTACGTATATTGCAGTTGCCGTTCAAATATCTCAACATTTGCGTTTTCTAGCGATAAGGAGAACGAAATAAGTGGATTCACGCTATAAACCGAGCTAATTTTGAACCCAATAAATATGCCTGTGTCTGTACTGGACATTTTTCTGAAAATCATATAATTCGGGTAGACACGGCGTAAAGACCATACGGTTTCTTTTCAAGCGTGCCCATGGAAAAGCCAAAATTAACTGACGATGCTGAGCAGTTGCCATATATGCCACTACACAGTGGAAAGCATAGGGATTTTTCTTTTAATGTTTCGAAAATGAAATTTGAAGAACCTGGCCAATTTCGGTGACAAGCGTGGGTGTGTGGTGTAGAATTAATTAGTGTTGTGTCCAAGATCTGTCATATTTTGGGAAATACTTTCTAACAGTTAACAACATCATGTGCTCGAAGAAGCATAAAGCTATGACGTTATTTTTAGAGAGAACAATTCGTCTAGTGGCGATCATCGTAGAGTCCAATTGAGTGGCCTTCATGCGAATATTTTGAATATGCAACATATTTTCAGTGCATATGTGTCTGATTTTATATGCAATTTCTTCTGATAGCGCTTCTTCAATGTTATGTGTTTATAGGAATAGTATTGCTTTATTTTGCTACGTCATGATAAAAGTATCGTATCATTGGTATAGGACTTAAACGCGCAACGAAGACTTAGCACTAAGCGTGTGACGTCAGAACCCTTGGTAGCAGGCTTCTATGTCAAGATGGCTATGGTTCAGCCGTATCGCAGTTCACCTTACTGCCACGTGCTTTCGGAGAAAGATGTCACTTTAAAATATCGAATTAAACGCGTGAATAGAGCCTTGTAACTTCGCATAAATTCGTGAAGAAAACATGTAATGCATTGCAGATTCTCCTACTTATAAGGGGTACAAGTGCTATTAATATAAATAAACTAGGGTGCCCGTGCGAGAAATCTCGCATGTTCATAAAGTATGTGGTGGAGTAGTCCCCTGATGAGCTACTGGTGAACTAAGGAATTCACAAATCAGTACAATGTTTGACAGTCTTATTTACCACTTAATATTATGTTTGATATTTTTAAACATTTATGGTTCATGTTTGTGGGTTACTGTAGTCACGTCCTAGTTCGTGAACCATGGGCAACGGCTGAGTGGCCTAGTAAGTGGTCCTGAGAGTCGGGATACCAGTTGCTATGGAATGAGAGTGGGCATCTCGGACATATTCTGAGTCGTGGCCCTCCTTGTGCTCAGGCGGCTAGGACTATAAAATTCACCGGTGGTCCATAACCCGTTAGAGGAGAGATCCTCACTTGGACTATGTGCAAGTAGGGCAGCATCCTGCTTCATGAATTTACCGAGCTCAGAACACTTTAAGCAAGCCTCGGACCTATGGGAGTAATGGAGTCCCACTCCCATTTGACAGGAGAGGGACTCCTTGGAAACAACTTGGCGAATGAAATGGAATTCGATGGGGAGCTATCAATATTAATGGGGCTTATGGAAGAAAATAGGTAGAACTGGCTGGGTCAGCAAAGAGGATGCATCTGGATGTGCTAGGAGTAAGTGATATTCGGGTAAGGGGAGATAATGAGGAAGAGATAGGAGATTATAAAGTGTACTTGACGGGCGTTAGAAAGGGAAGGGCAGAGTCTGGGGTAGGGCTCTTTATCAGGAATACCATTGCACGCAACATAGTTTCTGTTAGGCACGTAAATGAGCGAATGATGTGGGGAGATTGGTCAGTGGGAGGAATTAGGACAAGAAATGTGTCCGTGTATTCACCATGTGAGGGTGCAGATGAGGATGAAGTTGACAAGTTTTATGAAGCATTGAGTGACATCGTGGTCAGGGTCAACAGCAAGAATATAATAGTGCTAATGGGCGATTTCAATGCGAGAGTTGGGAATAGAACTGAAGGATACGAAAGGGTGATTGGTAAATGTGGGAAAGATATGGAAGCTAATGGGAATGGGAAGCGTTTGCTGGACTTCTGTGCTAGTATGGGTTTAGCTGTTACAAATACATTCTTCAAGCATAAGGCAATTCACCGCTACACATGGGAGGCTAGGGGTACCAGATCCATAATAGACTATATCTTAACAGACTTTGAATTCAGGAAATCTGTTAGGAATGTACGAGTTTTTCGCGAATTTTTCGATGATACAAACCATTATCTGATCTGTAGTGAACTAAGTATCTCTAGGCCTAGGGTAGAGAAAGTGAAATCTGTCTGCAAACGAATAAGGGTAGAAAGTCTCCAGGATGAGGAAATTAGACAGAAGTACATGGATATGATTAGTGAGAAGTTTCGAACAGTAGACAGTAAGCAGGTTCAGGATATAGAAAGTGAATGCGTGGCATACAGGGATGCTGTAGTAGAAACAGCAAGGGAATGCCTAGGAACAACTGTGTGTAAAGATGGGAAAAACCGAACATCTTGGTGGAATGATGAAGTGAGAGCAGCCTGTAAACGTAAAAAGAAGGCTTATCAGAAATGGCTCCAAACAAGGGCCGAGGCAGACAGAGATTTGTACGTAGATGAAAGAAACAGAGCAAAACAAATAGTTGTTGAATCCAAAAAGAAGTCATGGGAAGATTTTGGTAATAACCTGGAAAGGCTAGGTCAAGCAGCAGGGAAACCTTTCTGGACAGTAATAAAGAATCTTAGGAAGGGAGGGAAAAAGGAAATGAACAGTGTTTTGAGTAATTCAGGTGAACTCATAATAGATCCCAGGGAATCACTGGAGAGGTGGAGGGAATATTTTGAACATCTTCTCAATGTAAAAGGAAATCATCATGGTGGTGTTGCAAACAGCCAAGCTCATTGGGAGGAGGGAAAGGATGTTGGTGAAATTATGCTTGAGGAAGTGGAAAGGATAGTAATTAAACTCCATTGTCATAAGGCAGCAGGAATAGATGAAATTAGACCTGAAATGGTGAAGTACAGTGGGGAGGCAGGGATGAAATGGCTTCATAGAGTAGTAAAATTAGCGTGGAGTGTTGGTAAGGTACCTTCAGATTGGACAAAAGCAGTAATTGCACCTATCTATAAGCAAGGGAACAGGAAGGATTGCAACAACTATCGAGGTATCTCATTGATTAGTATACCGGGCAAAGTATTCACTGGCATCCTGGAAGGGAGGGTGCGATCAGTCGTTGAGAGGAAGTTGGATGAAAACCAGTGTGGTTTCAGACCACAGAGAGGCTGTCAGGATCAGATTTTCAGTATGCGCCAGGTAATTGAAAAATGCTACGAGAGAAATAGGCAGTTGTGTTTATGTTTCGTAGATTTAGAGAAAGCATATGACAGGGTACCGAGGGAAAAGATGTTCGCCATACGGGGGGCTATGGAATTAAAGGTACATTATTAAAATCAATCAAAGGCGTTTATGTTGACAATTGGACTTCAGTGAGAATTGATGGTAGAATGAGTTCTTGGTTCAGGGTACTTACAGGAGTTAGACAAGGCTGTAATCTTTCACCTTTGCTGTTCGTAGTTTACATGGATCATCTGCTGAAAGGTATAAAATGGCAGGGAGGGATTCAGTTAGGTGGAAATGTAGTAAGCAGTTTGGCCTATGCTGACGACTTGGTCTTAATGGCAGACTGTGCCGAAAGCCTGCAGTCTAATATCTTGGAACTTGAAAATAGGTGCAATGAGTATGGTATGAAAATTAGCCTCTCGAAGACTAAATTGATGTCAGTAGGTAAGAAATTCAACAGAATCGAATGTCAGATTGATGATACAAAGCTAGAACAGGTCGATAATTTCAAGTATTTAGGTTGTGTGTTCTCCCAGGATGGTAATATAGTAAGTGAGATTGAATCAAGGTGTAGTAAAGCTAATGCAGTGAGCTCGCAGTTGCGATCAGCAGTATTCTGTAAGAAGGAAGTCAGCTCCCAGACGAAACTATCCTTACATCGGTCTGCTTTCAGACCAACTTTGCTTTACGGGAGCGAAAGCTGGGTGGACTCAGGATATCTTATTCATAAGTTAGAAGTAACAGACATGAAAGTAGCGATAATGATTGCTGGTACAAACAGGTGGGAACAATGGCAGGAGGGTACTCGGAATGAGGAGATAAAGGCTAATTTAGGAATGAACTCGATGGATGAAGTTGTACGCATAAACCGGCTTCGGTGGTGGGGTCATGTGAGGCGAATGGAGGAGGATAGGTTGCCTAGGAGAATAATGGACTCTGTTATGGAGGGTAAGAGAAGTAGAGGGAGACCAAGACGACGATGGTTAGACTCGGTTTCTAACGATTTAAAGATAAGAGGTATAGAACTAAATAAGGCCACAACACTAGTTGCAAATCGAGGATTGTGGCGACGTTTAGTAAATTCTCAGAGGCTTGCAGACTGAACGCTGAAAGGCATAACAGTCTATAATGATAATGTATGTATGTATGTATGTATGTATGTATGTATGGTATCCACTTGAACGGAAGCAAATGCAAGTGCAATACTATACTGATGAATGTTCCGGAAGTAATTTTTGGTTTTACTATCATTATTTTCTTAACTGATAATTACAGCATATTATATTGACATAAAAGGGGCGTCACAGCAGCCAAAATGTGAAGTAGACAGGAATGATGGCGCGTATCTTCCTACTTGATGTTTATGAAATGAGAGTGCAATTCGTCGCTGTTAATGTCTATTCTCTTTCTTTTGAATGCTCATTTGTCACGATCGGTTACTTATGAGCGCCGCAAAAGGGATCTGTACTACTGAAATAATATATTTGAATTGTAGGTGGTCCGTTGTCTGTAAATTCGTTTATCGTGCAATGTTTGGAGATATTAAATCCGTTTTACGTCATCTCAAGACCTTATCAGTGGTTCTTAGCTCCCGTGTCCATTTGTTTGTTTGTTTGTTTGTTTGTTCCACAATCACGGGAAAGAGGCTGAAACATTCCTACCAAACTTCATATTTGGAGTCATCTCATCCAGAAGCAGGTTCTGATATGTTTATGATTTTAAATTTTTTAATTAATTTTCTCTTTGGGTAAATCAAATATTCATATATTTCAATAATGTGTGTGACGCGATGTTACCTAGCAACTGTGCAGGCTGTGATGTGAAGTATTAATGGGTTGCCGTGACATACAGATCCACGTCACGGTGCTCTCCAGCTTTGTTGAAAGTTACAAAGTACATGAGGAGTGAGGACCTTCGAAGTGGCGCTCGCCAATGTGTAAGATGAACGGGGTTCAAAACGATACTCATGAATTTTGAACAACGAAACACTCATGGGGCGATGGATAGTATTCTGGCCGGCGTTAGGAGACCATCTGTTCGGAGATCTTCAGTGAGCCTGCTGTATCTCGACTTCAGCATATACATGAAATGCTCTAGAGCTTAGTTGTGGAAATCTACGCCTCTGAGTGCCTCTTGATGAATCAAAAGGGCCCATTCAGGAAACTATAACTTAGGAAGATCTTGATGAGGAGACTAGGAGCCATAAGAGAGGAGGATGGCACCTTACAGGACAGGGTACAACAACGAGTCACAGCAAGACACAATAACATACATGAGAAAAAGCTGACTTCCTACGACCACATGGCACGTCTCAAACCCTGCAGGCTCACCAACAGAATCCTCATAATGACAAGTAGGGGAAAGACTTCCAAGTGGATTACCTCAGTAAAATCAGAGCTAGAGGAACTACATATCTCATTAGAGACCCCACAGAGTGTCGATCTCAGTACCGACAAGCCATCCTATAGGGAGTCTTTCCGCTGTCCCTCACAAGCAAAAAGTTTGCAGGTACCATCAGACCTAAGTGGAAGGAAGAAGGCACACAGCCAGAAAACATGCTGGGCCAAGAAAACGCAGAAGACCATAATTAAGAGTTAAGGTGAGTACCGTGGTCTCTAGTAGATCAAAACGAACCAAATAATAATAATAATAATAATAATAATAATAATAATAATAATAATAATAATAATAATAATAATAATAATAATATATAATATTATTATTCTTTTTCTGCTCGCTTTCGGCCACTACGGACCACAGAGTAACTACAATTTTATCCGTGATCATCTCTTCCCTCCGCTGGTTTTGAAGTTCTGCCAAAATAGCTTCATTCGTTGGTTTATCTGCATCCTTCTTTCTTCTGAAAATAAAACACTTTCGAAGCTTTATTTTCACCTCCTCCTCGGAAGCCTCTGAAGTTTGAAACGAATTGTCGAAAGTTGTTCCTGTTTTGAATGTCTTCATGACTAATGCCCATTCTTTCCATATCAGCAGGTATCTCCATAAACCACCTGGGAACAATTTTTTTTTTCCCTTCGAAATGTGCAACGAGTTTTCGAGTCAGCTTTTCTTGATTCATACATAGGGGATGTCCATAAAATTGTATTCGTCTCTTCTTCATCGACTCTATAATTCTCGCAGTCCCTTTGTATAACTCTTTGTTAGGTCTTAATCTTCGTTGTCCGCCAACATAGGTCCCAAAATCTTCCTTAGGATCTTTCTTTCTTCTTCGGTTGTTTAATATAATATTAAATATAAATAATAATAATTACTTTTTCTGAAAAAATCACTGTTGAAGGTTTATCTTATTATTATTATTATTATTATTATTATTATTATTATTATTATTATTATTATTATTATTATTATCATGAAACATGCTTCATCGTATTTCCCTTTATGTGCAATTTAAACACTCTTGGCAACGGTACGATAACCTTTCTTTCTCTCTTATTCAAATGTCGTCTGATTCCACCAGGTACTGTAATCAGGATATCTTTGTCAGACGAAATTCCTGCTGGATGAGCAGAAAGTGTAATCTAGGACTCCTTAGTGTGAAGCACGTGCTGTAACCAACTATCTGCTATGAATGTAAATCAGGGATTAAAGGTATGCATGACATAATATCTGTAATCAGAGTCGAGATTAATACGGAAGACAGACACCACTAATTTAACAAGTTTCGCGAACAAAGGAACTTTGTGTAGGCTGATGATCCACTTCTGTTTTCACTAATGACTGCTGTATGTCAGGTATACAAAAATATCCCTCCCCCCAACCACACAAGAGTTCTCATTTTGGGAGCGTAGTTTGGCGATCAAGGGCCCCTAGCTGAGTTTGATATTGGTTCTACTTACAGTACTTGTGCCAGACCCCTCACACTCACCTATCCCATGTGGCCTTTCTCGAGCAACTTTCGGTTTGTTTTGAATCCAATTATATTAGGTTTGTGAAGCCTATGCTGTCTTTGATTTTTCCTCTCTTCCCAGCCCTTACCTTTATTTCACTGATATCCTTTCTTCGAATGGTCGGACCTCTGCCATGTTTCTCCTGATGGTTTTCCTGTTGTACTTCACAAACCAATAACCATCTCCATCAGGAAAGGTTTCTCATTTTTTTTTTGCTAGTTGCTTTACGTCGCACCGACACAGATAGGTCTTATGGCGACGATGGGACAGGAAAGGGCTAGGAGTGGGAAGGAAGCGGCCGTGGCCTTAATTAAGGTACAGCCCCAGCATTTGCCTGGTGTGAAAATGGGAAACCATGGAAAACCATTTTCAGGGCTGCCGACAGTGGGTTTCTCATTTTAAGATCACTTTCCATGTTTTCAAGGGAGTTAAAAGTAGTTACCATTAAAATTTCGTAATAGTATTCCACCACACAGTGCTCAGTTTATCTCATGTGGTCCTCATACATATTATCCGTTATTTATTTTCTCCTTACAGCCTTTTGTTGTTTAAATTTTTATTGTTGGCTACCTTATTAGAGTGCTTCCACCAGTTTATTCCACGCCAGATCACCACTGACAGCTCGAAACATACCACATAGTCTAGCATCTCGTCTCCTTAATTCCAACTCTTCCCAGTCCAAAGTTTGCAACATTTTAGTAACACTACTCCTTTCTTGGAAATCACCCAGAAAAAAATCGTACTGCTTTCCTTTGATTTTTTCCCAGTCCTCGCATCAAGTAGCCGTGGTGTCGGTTACATACACCGGATCCATACTCTAACTGCGGTCTTACCAGGGACTTATACACCCTCTCCTTTACATCCTTACTACAATTCCAACTATTATCATAACCAGGTGAAGAGACCTGTAACCTTTCCTAACTACCTCGCTCAAGCAGATCATTCCTTATATTTACGCCTAGGTACTTACATTATTTCCCATGAGGTACTACCACCTCATCAACACAATAATTAAAACTGAGAGAACTGTTCCTCCTGGTGAAACTTACAACTTGACTTTTCATCCCATTTACATCCATAGCATTGTCTGCTGTCCGTCTCACTACATTGTTTAAGTCCCGCTGCAGTCGCTCACAATCCTGCAACTCATTTACTACTCTATTGAATAGAACATCATCTGCAAGTATAATTATCTATGAATCCAGATCTTTAGCCATGCCTCCTCTTATTCATTACAAGATCAGATAACGCTGCACCTGCTATAGTTCTCTGAGTTCTCTGAGTATTCTCTGAGTATTTTCTAGAAATGTAACCACCCATTAAACTACTCAATTGTCCACTCCAATTGTCCTCGTTTTCGCCATTAATCTACTGTGATGTACCCTGTCAAAAGCCTTGGATACTGTAGGTCAATAGCGATACGGTCTATTCGACCTTGTGAATCTAAAATATCTGATAAATCTTGCTGGAGTCCTAGACGTTGAGCTTCACTAAACCCGAACTGCTTTCTATTAAACCAGTTAGCAATTTCGCAGTCCGCCTCTGTGGTGTAGTGGTTAGCGTGATTGGCTGCCACCCCCGGAGGTCCGGGTTCGATTCCCGACACTGCCACGAAATTAGAAAAGTGGTACGAGGGCTGGAACGGGGTCCACTCAGCCTCGGGAGGTCAACTGAGTAGAGGTGGGTTCGATTCCCACCTCAGCCATCCTGGAAGTGGTTTTCCGTGGTTTCCCACTTCTCCTCCAGGCAAACGCCGGGATGGTACCTAACTTAAGGCCACGGCCGCTTCTTTCCCTCTTCCTTGCCTGTCCTATCCAATATTCCCATCCCTCCACAAGGCCCCTGTTCAGCATAGCAGGTCAGGCTGCCTGGGCTGGGTACTGGTCATCCTCCCTGTTGTATCCCCCGACCCAGAGTCTGAAGCTCCAGGACACTGCCCTTGAGGCGGTAGAGGTGGGATCCCTCGCTGAGTCCGAGGGAAAACAGACCCAGGAGCGTAAACAGATTAAGAAGAAGAAGCAATTTCGCAAACGTGTCTCATATAATCAGAAAGAATGCTTTCCCGGAGCTTACAAACTACAATGTCAAACTGACTGGCCTGTAATTTTCGGTTTTATGTTTGTCTCCCCTTCCCTTGTGCACTGAGGCTAGTATTGCTACTCCCTATTCATTTGGTATAGCTCATTCACGCAAACAGTAATCAAACAAGTATTTCAGATACCCCATAGCCTTCAAGATATCCCCAGAAATCTCAACCCCAGCCGCCCTTCTATCTTTCAACTTTTGTATATTTTTATAAATGTCTTTATTATGATGATGAGGAGGAGGAGGAGTAGCAGGAGAATAATGATAATAATAATAAGAAGAAAAAAGAACAACTTAAACTATAAACTCCTTTGGGATAGAGATGTTATATCGGATGTCACTCTCAGCAATAACAGATACATTGTTTTTGACAAGCATTGCAATTTGCAGACAACAATAGCAAGAAAATATCAACACACCCGGAAGTAACAATAGAAACACGAATGTGAAAATTTCACCCTGTTATCACCTTTCCAATAGTTTTATCAAATACTAGTGTTTTTCCAAGAATCTACACAGGTCAGTAGTTACACTTAATGTACTTGTGTGACATTATCCTTTCTGAGGATTTTTCTTCTTCCCCTCCGTCCGGGAGTTTTATCAGATACTGTATAACAACGCGTGGAAAAAACCGTTGTTACTTTCACTTCCTGACAAATACCCGGCATTGACACTAATTACACTTGCCACACATGTGCTTCGTAACTAGCAGTTGACGACAATTGACTTATCATTAAGGTAGTGTTCACCTTCACGAACTCACTAAGGAATATATATGCCAAAAATAGGCTATGTTAGCACTTACACTCAAGACCTCAATATCGACCGTTAAACATACATATACAGGATGAATCGAAATGCGCGCACTCGGGCGTCGCAGTGCAACTCCTCACATGACAGAAATAAAAAAGTGTCTCTCACACAAGTTCGTCCTGCGGGTATATCCGGCAGAAAGAGGACATTGAAGAGTGGCAATCTGGCAACACTGTAACCACCTCTCTCAACACATAACGGTCGTGCTCTACAGTTGGTGCAGTGGATAGTGTTCTGGGTTAGCATGCAGGAGGTCTAAGGGTCGATTGTGTTGAGGCGTATGTTTTATATTTCGTAAATGTAGTGTAGGTGGTATGGTATCTGGCATCTTAATCGTCAACAGCGAATAAATTCACGCCCACGACGTGGAAAGGGCGTCATTCAAAGCTGACCAGTGAAAACGATTGTTCTTCCATTTCTAGGATCGTCGTATGTAAGTGCAAATGGTTTCTAGAGGACCTGCTGCAATCGCTGTTGACGATTAAGATACCAGATACCATACCACCTGGACTACATTTACGAAATAAAAAACATACGCCTCAACACATGATCGACCTCTCGACCTCCTGCATGCTAACCCAAAACTCTATCCACTGCGCCAACTGTACAGCACGACTAATATGAGCTGACAGAGGTAGTTACCTTACATGCGGTTACAGTGTTGCCAGATTGCCACTCTTCAACGTCCTTTTTCTGCCGGATATACTCGCAGGACGAACTTGTGTGAGAGACATTTTTTTATTGCTGGCATGTGAGGAGTCACGCTGCGACGTCTGTGTGCGCGAATTTCGGTTCATCCTGTATACTACGAGGGTAAGAATTATTCAGCATAAAAATGTCTACAAGAAAGTCCGCGACAGAATACATAGCCTACTGTAAGTGTTTTTATGTTACAGTTGTTCTTGTTTGGGTGTTCATTCAATAAAATGGTTTGATGCAACCCTCCATTCCACCCTATCTTGTGCTAAGGTTTTCATATCTACGTAACGTACAACTGCATCTACTCGAATATGTTAATCATATTCATACTGCCTGCACTTCCCTCAAAAATAACTGAACAAGTCCTGGGTGTCTGAAGATGTGTCCTATCGTTTCATCTGTTCTTCTTCTTATTGTTAATCTGTTTACCCTCCAGGGATCCCACCTCTACCGCCTCAAGGGCATTGTCCTGGAGCTTCAAACTTTGGGTCGGTGGATACAACTGGGGAGAGTGACCAGTAACTCGCCCAGGCCTCACCTGCTATGCTGAACAGGGCCCTTGTGGGGGTTGGGAAGATTGGAAAGGATAGACAAGGATGAAGGAAGGAAGCGGCTGTGGCCTTAAGTTAGGTAGCATCCCAGCATTTGCCTGGAGGAGAAGTGGGAAACCACGGAAAACCACTTCCAGGATGGCTGAGGTGGGAATCGAACCCACCTCTATTCATTTGACCACCCGAGGTTGAGTGGACCCCGTTCCAGCCCTCGTACCACTTTTCAAATTTCGTGGCATAGCCGGGAATCGAATCCGGGCCTCCAGGGGTGGCAGCTAATCACACCATCCACTACACCACAGAGGCGGACATCGTGTTTTGATTACCATTCCTTTTATGTCGCACCGACACAGGTCTTACGGCATAGGGAAAGGCTAGGAGTGGGAAGGAAGTGACCACAGCCTTAATTTACAGGACCAGCATTTTCCTTGTGTGAAAATGCGAAACCACGAAAAATTCAGTGCTACCGACAGTGGAGTTCGAATCCACTATCTCCCGAATGCAGGCTGTTAGCCTCGTGATCAAGACCACGCAGCCACTTGCTCGGCAAGGATCGTGCTTTTGTTACGCCAGCCATCATAGAGTACATCCCTGCATGTTACCTTGGTGGATCAGTATTAGCGTGTCTGTCTCCTGATCCGAAGTTCGCGGGATCGGTGTTGCCGTCTAATATTTTTACTTCATCCCTACAGATCATCCCTGTGGATGGTGCCTGTGCAATATATCCTCGAAATATCCTGCCTGTTGTAAAATGCAACTTAAGGGGGACCATGGGCTCTGAGTGTGGGTTGTCGACCATGGTTCCGCGAATTCAGTCTGGCATTGATTCCACATGTGTCAGGTTCCTCACTTTGACCTCCCTTGGTCAACTCTTGTTTTCTTCCTACCCCACAGATATTAGGTTTGCGAGGTTTAGGGATATTTTTATTTGTTTTCATGTCCTTCGCCGCCCTTCCCTTTCTTTTGCCGATATCCTCGTTCTTCGAAGTATCGGACCTCTTCCTATTTCCTTCCCATTAGTGTTAACAGAGGATGGTTGCCGAGTTTTACTTCCTCTTAGAACTATAATAACCACCACTACTACCACCATAACCACGACCACCCGCTACAGACCTCTGAGAACTTCCCTACATTCGCCATATGAAGTCCCTACTGAAGTGTAAATTTAATTGCCACTCCTCCTCCTCCTCCTCCTCCTCCTCTTTCTCCCACTACCACTACTACTACTACTAACGGGTAAAGTATCCAAAGGGCATTGATACGTAGGGTGATTCAAGAGGAATAGTAAATACTTCAGGACGCGGAAATACGGACCCTTTCAAGTATAAATGTTCCTATAAACTTTTGTCCAGTGTGCAATCTATGCGAAATTATAGGTGTTCGTACGGTACTTTAAGAAGAACCATATAAAAATTATTGAAGGGACACACATTATTTATTGGTGCAAAAACCCTACATATTGTACAACAATTTCACCCAAAATGACTTTTCGATACATTTATTGGTCCACAAATCTACGTTCACACACCATTCAAATACCCTGCATGTAGTTTTGATAAGTAATAACAAACAAACCCCCTTTGAAAGAACGTTAACAATTTTAAGTCAAAAAGACGTAAAACAACTCTCATTTTCTTTCAAAGCGTAATTTTACTGGCACTTAATTTACGTTTCCGACTTTGTTTCTCAGTTTTCTCATTGTCCCTACCTACTTCCGTACGAGTATTATATTTAAACAAGCTTACATACAGACGAGAAAGAACACCACATGGCCTATCCAGTAAAAGGGCTAATATAATATTCTGCTTGATTGCATGTCACAGAGACTGCAGATGAGCAAACTCGACGAAGTTCACCAAGCACATATCTCCCATTTTATTGACATTAATACCCACCGTGTTATTCACACAAGGACAGCAGGGGTTTGACAATGTGCAGTGACGCTTTTTTAGCTTCTATTTTATTATTATTATTGGTCTCATAATTTTGCCAAAAAGTCTCTGCGTTACGAGATGGATTCAGAGATCCGTCCCTACTTTGTTAGGCAAAGAGCCATACGTTCTTACGGGTAGGAATGTGTCTCTACGGTTGGGTACACTGGATGCTGGCCGTGGTTGTCAAAATTTGAAGGACGGTCAAAACCTTTAGAACGCTCAGGTTCAGCTCATAAAATCAAATTAACACCTCCACAGGAGTCCAGTAGAATTTCGCTTACTTTGCTAGATAGCAGCACAGTCAAGAAGTCAGAATTGTTAGCCAGACCGCCAAGATTGCACCACTTCAGGTCTGCTACTCGGTGACGGAGACCATGCGATTGTCATTATATCTCTCCACGCAGGCTTAGTCTCAGAAAATGCATCCGGCTGTAAAAATCAGCCAGCTCGACGTATGCGATGTAGAATGAACCCTCAACACCAAAAGGACATGGAAAAAGCGGTGGAGAAAGAAGTAAATAACAATTTCTATGCTGCTTCGTCAAAATTATTATAAAATGATTTCCCTTGAGATTTTGTCCTCCATATCACAAGTAAGAAGTGAGGTAAGGTAAGGGTTATTCTGCCCGAAGACAGGTCCGAACCTCCGCAGAGGTGTTCCTGAGCCGGCGTTTACGTGCGGTAGGGTGGCCAGTTCCTTTCCACTCCTCCATTCCCTTACCCCCACCAACAGCGCGTGGCAACACATCCAACTCCTGACCACGCCCAATGTTGCTTAACTTCGGAGATCTCCGTTGGCAGTAAGAAGTGAACTGGTTTAAAAATCTCTTCTTGATGATAATACAATATAACTTGACAAAATTTCCCACCTGTACTTCAGGCTATGATTGTCATCCCCAGTTAATTACACTATACACAGGATTACAGTTTAGGGGGCGTTATCAGCTCAGTGGCTTAGCTGGTTTCCCACGCGAAAGGCTGACAGTGGTGATTATTAATTTAAGAGGAAGTACAACTTGGCAACTATCCTCTATTAACACTATTCGGAGGGAAAACCTGAAGGGGTCCGACACTTCAAAATATGAAGAAAGACAAGGGCCACGAAGGGCGTGAAAATGAATACCTAGGCCTCACAATGTAATACCGTCGGGGTCGGAAAAGAACAAGAGTTCACCAAGGCAGGTCCGAAGGGGCACAAGAAGAAATTCCAGGACTCATCTAAGTGCCCTGTGATCGCCAACCTACGCTCCCAAGTTTAGAGCCCCTGGGGCCTCGTTTTATCGCCCCTTACGACAGGCTGGGGATACCGTGGGTGGAAAGCTGAGGTTCGAAATCCGTTCGACCGTGGGTTGAGATTTTCACCTCAGAAATCACGTGGCATTAGTAAGAACCCGGCCTTAAACCTCAAGCACCGAGCTCGATCGCTGCAGTCGCTTAAGTGCGGCCAATATTCGGGAGATAGTAGGTTCGAACCCCACTGTCGCCAGTCCTGAAGATGGTTTTCCGTGGTTTCCCGTTTTCACACCAGGCAAATGCTGGGGTTGTACCTTAATTAAGGCCACGGCCGCTTCCTTCCCAGTCCTAGCCCTTTCCTGTCCCATCGTCGCCATAAGACCTATCTGTGTCGGTGCGACATAAAGCCAAAAGCAAAAAAAAAAAAAAAAATCCAAGAAAAATCGAAATGAGCCTGGGGACTTCAGCGACCCCAGAAATATCTGCGATAAGCTGAAGAAACCTTTAATACGCATGACTACAGATGCCACAGATACACAAGCTATGGGGCTACACACATATTGCACTTTCTGACCAAAATGTCCTAAACCACTTCCATTAAGCGATAATACTAACCTAAAATAACGTCTCACTTTTCTGAAGAGTTCCCGGAGGTTAATTGCACGTCATACTATACGTTATCATATAAAGCTCGTTTGCTTTGCCGGGATATTATAACTACTGTATGCTTGCATACATCACCAAACTTGAAGGCTTATTCGGAAAGCATCCCGCAACTATTAATTGGCTGGCTGCCTTCCCTAAGCGAGTAATCCCCTATATCTGATCGTTCAACAACTTAGGACATTTTTTTCGTTTTACTTTGTACCCTCATTCCAAAACGAGACAAGTTCTCGTGAGGAAACGCTGAAAACAAACAGGAACTGTACCTTTTAATATTGTAGCAGAAACTAGATTCAGTCCCATAAAAGATCACGTGAAGGTAACACATATTTTACAATTCAGTTCAGTTTTAAATATTTCACATTCGAAACTAATAGTATCTTATAATTTATTTTCATATAAACAAAGATATGTGGTCAGTTAATCTTTTCAAATTTTCATAAAATCATAGCAAGTGATCAACTGTAGATTTAAGAATAACAATATTAAGTTATGCGTAAATTCTTGATAATTAATAGTTAGTTTGACATTTCATGTGAAAATTTTTGCACTATTTCCATGGAATCAAATGTGATTATTGTTAAGTGGTTGTGGTAGTTATTGAGATGAAGTACAACTAGGCAATCATCCTGTGTTAACAGTAATCTGAGAGAAAAACAATGAAGGTGTCCAATACTTTGGAAAATGAACATATCGGCCGAAGAAAGAAGGCCGTAGAAGTAAGACTCCCTAGGCATCGCAACTTAATACTGTCGGCGTCGTACAGGAACAAGAGTTGACCAAGGGAGGTCGGATAGGATAGATGAAAGTGAGGAGCCTGGCACTAGTAAGTCAAAGTAAAGCTAGGGCCCGATTAAGGGCTCCGTGGTTGCAAACCTACGCTTCCAAGTTAAGAGCCACTGGAACCCCTTTTAGTCGCCTTCTACAACAGGCAGTGAATACCACCCCCACCCACAGGGTGTGAAATTTCTTTAAATAATATAACTTTATCTAACGATGTACTACCCGGCTTTGCCCGTTGGTTTTTTAATGTTTACTTTCAAGATTAGTATTACCAGTTATGTGTGAAGTGATTATTTATAGAATTCCCTTTTGGGATATTGAATTTTACCATCCATTATGTAGTTTTAGATTTATTTATACGTGATTGATTTCAATTTTTATATTGTTTCATTTCCCAGTAAAACTTTGTCCTTGTGAAAGCTCGAATTGACTGGGAAGTATTTGATCCTTTCCCAAAAAGTGACAACTAGACCTACATGTATTCATCCGTCGCGCTATAGATACGATCTACGCGATTTCAACTGTCATTGAGACTCTCACCAATCAGCCTTGCGACCCCAAAAGCAGTGGATTCAATAATAATCTCGTTCATTTTAGATTATATACTATTAAACCGGCTATTTCTGCGGGATTTTTCTGTTGGGGTTCTCCCCCTTAGCCTTTTGGGATCCCTCCCCTTTCCCACAAGGCAGTGGTTGCTAATCCTATTTACCCCGCAAAAAGCTGCATTGTTCTTTCTTCCAGTTCCACCGTTCCATGAACTCTTCTTTCCGCCTTCACTGCCATTGAGGACTACAGTAGAGTTCACCAGAGCTCCGTTAGCCGTCGCTTTTCAGAGTTTCTGCAGGGCCTTCACAAATACCGTGCCGGGGCACACAAAGCCCCCCACTATACTTCACTTCTGCAGGCCATCGTCTACTTCACGCCGTTGCCCGTCTCCCACCACGAGGAAGAGGGGTTGGACTAGAGCAAGACCGTTTACCTTAGTAAAATGTTATGAACCGACGGAGATGGTTGAAGATAGCTTTTATAGTAACTAACAAGAAACTTTATGAAATATACGGCAAAGAGATACTGTTATGGTAAAGGGAGACTTAAATGCAAAATTTGGAGCAAATTATGGGAAGGCATGGTATGAGAAGCCGAAATGATAGTGGAGAACGATCTGTGAGGTAAATTTGGATTGGTTATTGGTGGTACAATTTTTCCTCGTACAGAATGTCATAAGGTAACGTGGGTCTCTCTGGATCATAAGACTGAAAACAAGATTGACCATTTTTGCCATGAAAATGAATTGTTGCATCTATAGGAGAGGAGCTGACGTTGGTAGTGACAACCATCTAGTCACAGCAACTGTAACGCATTAAGATAGCATCAGCGAGACGATCAGGTCAATATGGTGGTGTGAAATATAACACCGGCAGGCTGAAGGAGACTACCATCAAAGAAGAGTTCTCGATAGAACTTCGAAATCGGTACGAAGAGCTGGGCAAACTGGAGCAGGAAGGGATCAAGGATATTGACCAACCTTGGAATAAGGCTAAAGAAGCGTTCAACTCAACCTGTGAGGCGGTACTTGGAGCAAAACGTAAAGGAAGACCTGACTGGATTTCACACGCCACTTGGAACTTAATTGAATAGAGAAGAATGGCTAAAATCAAGAAAAATGCTGCTAAAGCACGAGATACTAAAGAGAAGTCCAACAAGGAATATACTTCCATCAATCGATCAGTTAAGCGTTGCTTTAGAAGGGATAAAAGGACGTTTATTAATAAGCTAACCACAGAAGCAGAGCATGCAACGGAAGTAGGAGATGTAATAACTGTCTACACCATCACAAGACAATTGGCCAACAAGAAAGTTGGTGGTACTAAGCCAATTAAGAATAAAGACTGAGAATGGCAACCTTCTTACCTCCGAGGAAGAGCATGTGTAGAGATGGAGAGAGTATTTTACGGAAGTCCTGAATCGGATTACACAACAAACTGAGGAGCCAGAGCAGGAGGATGAAGAGATACCAGAATAGTGAAGGATCAGCAGTGAGCCACCAACAAAAGGGCAGGCTGGGTTTCAAGTAGGCCACTCCTGTGCCAACCAGATCAATACCGTACGGATAATAGCAGAGCAATCAGCAGAATACCAGTTATCTTTGTATTTGCTCTTTACTGACTTTGAGAATGCCTTCGGCAGAATTTATAAGGATAAGATCTCGAGAACAATGAAGATCTTCGGCATTCGCATGAAGACCATCAGTCTGATTAAGTGCATGTATGATAAGTATAGTACATGCCAGTTTGAACATAAAGGGCGTTTGACGAAACCAATTGCAGTTAAGACTTGTGTGAAACAAGGATGTCTACTTTCACCCATACTGTTCCTTATGACACTTGATGTTGTCGTGAGAAGCGCAATGAATCGATGATTGGGAATCCAGTGGAATCTTACTCAATGACTGGAAGACTTGGACTTTGCCGATGACCTATGCTTACATGCTCATAGTTGTAAAGATATGGAAATTAAGCTTAAACACCTAGAAACTGAAGCACAGGAAGTTGGACTTCAGATTAACATTAAGACGATGAAGGAAATGCGATTGAGAAACCGAAATAACGCTTTGTTGCAATTGGATGGGCATGTTATAGAGTGAATTCTTTTGCTACCTAAGAAGCTTTGTAACGGTGAATGAAGGGCAGATGACGATGTGACCAGCCATTTGAACAAAGCTAAAGATTCGTTAGCAACACTCCGTCCTATAAGGAGGTCTAAAGAACTCATTATGAGAATAAAACTGCGGATCATTAATAGCAGTGTTAAGTATGTGCTCCTTTATGCATGTGAAACCTGGAAAGTGACCAAATCTTTGCAGGAAGATGCAAACATTTCTGAACAAATGCCTTAGAAACATCTTAGGGATATATTGGCCAGAAGTAGTGTCCAGTGAGGAACTATGGAATATAACGCACCAAACACCGATTGAACAGCAGATTAAGAAACGAAAGTGGTAGAGGATTGGCCATACACTCTATAGACCTGATGACAGCATAGCAAAACAATGCTCCTCAACAGAAGTTTAAGGAATTAAGTCAAGTCACAATTAATCCCCTTTCGGAGTCCCGTCTCAATGGAGGCTGCTATTTGCTTTACGACGCACCGACACAGAGAGGTCTTATGGCGACGATGGGACAGGAAAGGCCTAGGAATGGGAAGGAAGCGGCCGTGGCCTTAATTAAGGTAGAGCTCCAGCATTTTCCTGGTGTGAAAATGGGAAACCACTGAAAACCACAATGGAGGCTGAACGTGGACTTAAGCGATATTCAGAGCGTCCCAATTCGTCTCAACTACACCTACACAATGGATTAAACATTAAATCGATTACTTTCCATTATTTTTAAATGTCATTCCCTCCCATTCCCCACCCCTATCGGGAATTGGTATGTTTCATCATCACGCTGTTTTTTTCAGATGGTAAGTCATATGTGTACCAAGTTTTATTGAGAGCTATTCTGGAACATACTCACATACAACCATATACCTCGGTTATTTTTACATACTTTTTAACCCCTTCTCAAACTCCATACTGATTGCGGTAAAGTATGACTTAACCATCCAGAGTGTCACAGTTCAACTCAGCAAACTCGTAAACGATGGTATTCGAAGTTAATATCAGTCATTTTCGTTTATTTTTATATTTCACCACCTCCGCTAGGAGTACTATGGGTGTTTTACCCATTTCTTTCAGATGTGTCATGTGTGTACCAATAATTTTGTATGAGGGCTATGTGAGAAGAAACACACATGCATCCTTAATTTAGTCATTTTTGAGAATTTCTTCTCCATTCTTTCACATCTCTATACCGATGGGGGTTGAACATTGACTTCAACGACGTCCGTAGTGTCCGTATTCGTCTCAGTGACCACGAAAGCTATGGACTCGACTCCACTTTCTATAGTTATATTTCAAAATCTCCCCCTGGCCCCTACCCCAAAGGGGTATGAAATTAGATTTTAACAATCCGGAGTAAAACTATTCACCACAGCGACCCAGTAAACTATGGATTCGACACTATTTTCGATTATTTTATATCTCACTCCTCCCTCGCCCCCACCCCAAAGGGTGTTGAATATAGACTTTAAAAAATCCGGAGTGTCACTATTCATCTCAGTGACCCTGAAAACTATGGATTCGACTCTATTTTATATTATTATTATTGTTATATCTAACACCCCCTCGCCCCATCCCAAAGGGGGATGAATACAGACTTTCACAATCCGGAGTGACACTATTTATCTCAGCGACCCCGAAAACTATGGATTCAACATTATTTTCAATTCTTTTTATATCTCCCGCCCCCTCGCCTCCATCCATAAGGGTGATGAACTTGGACTTCAAAAAAATTCCGGAGTGTCACTATGCATCTCAGCGACCCCCAAAACTATGAATTCTCTCTGCTAGGGGCTTTACGTCGCACCGACACAGATAGGTCTTATGGCGACGATGGGATAGGAAAGGCCTAGGAGTTGGAAGGAAGCGGCCGTGGCCTTAATTAAGGTACAGCCCCAGCATTTGCCTGGTGTGAAAATGGGAAACCACGGAAAACCATTTTCAGGGCTGCCGATAGTGGGATTCGAACCTACTATCTCCCGGATGCAAGCTCACAGCCGCGCGCCTCTACGCGCACGGCCAACTCGCCCGGTGACTATGAATTCGACACTATTGTCGATTATCTTTATGTCTCACTCCACTCCCCCCCCCCCAAAGGGTGCTGAATATGGATTCTAAAAATCCGGAGTGTCACTATACATCTCACCGACCCCGAAAACTATGGATTCGACACTATTTCCGATTATTTTTATACCTCATTCCCACCTCTCCTCCCAATACAAAGGGTAATGAATTTGGACTTTAAAAAAATTCTAGAGTGTCACTATTCGTCTAAACCATCCCAAAAAATATGGATTCGACTCTATTTTCTATTCTTATTCTTATCCTTATCCTTATCCTTATCCTTATCCTTATTCTTGTTCTTGTTCTTGTTCTTGTTCTTGTTCTTGTTCTTGTTCTTGTTCTTGTTCTTGTTCTTGTTCTTGTTCTTGTTCTTGTTCTTGTTCTTGTTCTTGTTCTTGTTCTTGTCCTTATTATTAATTCTCAATCCCCTGCCCTCGCGCCCTCCTCAAAGGGAGCTGAAATAGGACTTAAAAATTCCAGAGAGGTACTGTTCATCTCAGCGACCCCATGAACTATGGATTCGACACTATTTTCGATTTTTTAATATCTCACTCCCCCCTCGCGCTTACCCCAAAGGAGGCTGAAAGTGGACTTTAAAATATCCGGAATGTCACTATTCATCTCCGTGACCCGAAAAAGTATGGATTCGACACTATTTTCGATTATTTTTATAACTCATCACCTTCGTTCCCACCTTTAAGAGTGCTTGTGGTGTCTTTTCCCCCATGGGGTTTGTCTCATGATACTAAGTCATAAGTGTACAAAGTTTGGAGCAAATCGCTCCAGTGGTTTAGGAGGAGATGTAATACATTCCCACATACAATAATATTTATATACGTATATTGACCTGTAGACAGATTACATAGACTCGCCTCCTATCAAAAAGGATACGTTATAAAACATGGAGGTGTGTTCCCGTCCTCCTATATACAGCATTTTTTACCGGACTTTCATGATATAGCGTAAGCTGCTGTCCCCTAGAGACAATCTGTCCATCAAGTCGATACCATGTTGGTGCGGCTTTGCAATTTAATAAAATTACATAAAATTTCTCATCATAAAAAACTATCCATCGAATTTCTTTCAAATCACTTGATAAACACTCCCAAAAGTAATAAGAACAAGTTGTGAAATTTTCAGCGAAATCGGTCCAGTAATTTTTAAGTCTATTAATCTCAAATATACCAACATCTAATTTTATACATACAGATAGAACAATAATTTTTAGGGAAATAAATGTGGAATTGCTCTAGGGATAAATGGTCTCGGAAGAAAACAGTTCAGAGAACAGAAGTATTGAGGAAGAAATTCAGTAGGAAAAATAGTCTAGGAAGATAATATTTTAGGGATAAAGCTCTAGGGAAAAGTGTCTGGGAACGGGAGGATAGTCTTGTGTATGTTGTGTGAGTTGCAGGTATTTTTGGGACAGCGTAGATATCCAGTCCCGTGACTGTATAGGAATGAAATCCCTCAACCACACTGAGAATCGAACATGGATCCCCGAGGACCAACGGCCAATATGCTAACCATTATGGAACCTCAGTGTCTTGCGCACCCGACTTCGAAATGGAAGGTCGAATGATAATGCCTCAGCATTAAATATTTATTATTATTATTATTATTATTATTATTATTATTATTATTATTATTATTATTATTATTATTATTATTATTATTATTATTATTATTATGAAGTGAATGTGAAATTGTGGGGCATGGAGATCTAACTTCATTACGAATGATTACGCTATTATATGTATGTATATATATTAGGTAGATGATACAGCAACGTAACTTGTTATGAAAATAGCTCATGTGTACGACGATTCGATAGTGTACTGTCAAAAATTTCATAACTCCACCATCCTTGACATGAAAAGGAAAGTATCGATGTATTTTTAGAAGAACTCCTTCACTTGCTGGATAGCAGAAAAGATAAGACAAGCGAATTGTTACTTTTACATAGTGTAAGGTTCGTCTGTTTTGTCACTGGAGAAACTGGGGCAGGAGGAACAGTTTTAGCGGTATTGATGTTCTAGACAGGAAGATAGGGAAAGAGGGCCAGCTTATATTGACTTCCAGGACTTGTAGAGCGTTATGGAATCTCAATGTCTTGCGCACCCGACTGCGAAATGGAAGGTCGAATGATAGCTGCTCAGCATCAAAGCAAATTTAACCTTACCTTCGGCTCGTCGTAGAATACAAAAAACAAAACGAAATAATATTCATATTAGGTAGATGATACAGCAACATAACTTTTTATGAAAATAGTTCATGTGTACGACGATTCGATGACGGATAAATAAGTAGTTTGTAGGTCAATAACACCATTCATCCATTAATTATGTACTTATTCGTTTCTCCTCTAGCCAAGCAGGAAATTTATAAATGCTTTATCATAAATTAATTGATAAGAGCTCTGAAACAGTTACGCATACTGTACATAGTTCCTAGAGGTACTCTCGTGTAGTTTGCGGATAATGAATTAAGGAAGTAATGAATTACTGAATTAATAATTAACTAGAGCTGTGTGATTTATAGGTGATTAACACAATCCTTCATTCATTCATTCAATCCCCATCCATGAAAATTATTTGTCATTGAAATGGCGTATGGCTTTTAGTGCCGGGAGAGTTCGAGGACAAGTTTGGCTCGCCTGTTGCAGGCCTTTTGATTTGACACCCGTAGGCGACCTGCGCGTCGTGATGAGAATGAAATGATGATGAAAAACGACACATACACCCAGTCTCCGTGCCAGCGAAATTAACCAATCATGGTTAAAATTCCCGACCCTGCCGGGAATCGAACCCGGGACCCCTGTGACCAAAGGCCAGCACGCTAACCATTTAGTCATGGAGCCCGGCAATTATTTGTCATTAATCAGCAGGTTCCGTACTGTTACACCCACCAATGAGACTGATACTACGGGTGAAGTTTCATTTTATTCTGGCCTGTGAAATGAGACAATGGAAAAAATACTTCATCCATAAAAAAATAGAAACCAGACTGAATTCGTTGACAGAACTCTGTTCTGAATGTCATGTGATTCCTAGGAAATAAAGAGGAATGTTTAATACTCTCTTTTAAGTCGCACCGAGACAGTCAGGTCTTATTGCGACAATGGGATTGGAAAGGGCTAGGAATGGGTAGGAAGCGGCCTTGGCCTTAATTAAGTTACAGCCCTGGTGTAAAAATCGGAAACCACGGAAAACTATCCTCAGGGCTGCCGACAGTGGGGTTCGAACCCACTATTTCTCGGATGCAAGCTCACAGCTGCGCGTTCCTAAACCTACGGCCAACTCGCATGGTGATATAAAGTTTAAATATGATTTTTGACATGATTCTTGACTTTAATGGTGCAGTCGGACAGGCATTGCCTCATGTTCACAAGATAGTAGGCTCGAAACTGGTATGAACTGAAATCATTAATCATTTTTAGACCTGAAGTTATACTCGTATGTGTAACTTGAAACTTAATGGAACTTCTGATTATGTCACAGAAATGAGTGGTAGTGATTATTGTGTTAGGCAATCATCCCCTCTACCAGAAGAATGGGGCATTAGTCTTGATCCATTGCAGGATGATACAAATATGTGCACTCTCTAAAAGTCAAATAAGAAAATATACATGTATTATTACAATTTTGAAAATGGAGACTAAACTTTTATTATCCCATTACGATCTCTTCCCGGGCTGGACCGTGTTGTTGTTTCATTCACCGTATGTTCAGATTACCGACATTACGAATACATTGCAGTATTATTTATTAAGGTGATTGATCGGTTATAGCAATCAGTTTTCCCACACAAGCAAAATCAACTGTGAAGATGGCCTCTGTGGCCTCTCTTCTACCGTCTCTCCTTTCCCAGTCTACCGTAAACCCTGAGGACGTCTTTAGAAATTCTGGAACGTAACTGTCGTTCGACGGTCAGATGGGCAATTTCCTTCTTTAACTTGCGGTGGTCCTGTGTTTTCATTGACCGGCATGTAGGTGATTTACGTATCCAAGAATAGCTGATTAGCCTTTCTCTACATTTATGATGTTCGATGTTCCTTTATTTCTTTCTATAACTCGAGCCGCTCATGCTAGAAGCTTAGTTACCGAGCTCGATAGCTGCAGTCGCTTAAGTGCGGCCAGTATCCAGTATTCGGGAGATAGTAGGTTCGAACCCCACTGTCGGCAGCCCTGAAAATTGTTTTCCGTGGTTTCCCATTTTCACACCAGGCAAATGCTGGGGCTGTACCTTAATTAAGGCCACGGCCTCTTCCTTCCCACTCATAGCCCTTTCCTGTTCCATCGTCGCCATAAGACCTATCTGTGTCGGTGCGACGTAAAGCAACTAGAAAAAAAAGCTTAGTTTCATCAGGAATGCTTAGCTAAAGCTTAAATTCACATGGCATGGTTCTGGGTATGACGGATATGGTTTTTGTGTCTGGTGAAAATTAATTGCTGAGTTTGACTTGAATGTAGCTGCGGCATCTGCTACGTAAGCAACTAATTTCTACTTTTATTAACAACTTCAATAACCCTATATGTGTTGTATTTAATCCAAATTGTGAAACAACTATTATTATTATTATTATTATTATTATTATTATTATTATTATTATTATTATTATTATTATTATTCATTTCTTGTTTTTTTTCTTTATCCATTTACGTTCCAGGGTTGGTTTCTCCCTCGGACTCATCGAGGGTTCCCACCTCTACCGCCTCAAGGGCAGTGTGCTGGAGCGTGACACACTGGGTTGGGATACAACTGGGGAGGAGGTCAAGTACCTCACCCAGGTGGCCTCAACTGCAATGCTGAACTGGGGCCTTGTGGGGGGGGGGGGGATGGGATGATTGGAAGGGACAGACAAGGAAGAGGGATGGAATCGGCCGTGGCCATAAATTAGGTACCATCCCGGTATTTGTCTGGAGGAGATGTGGGAAAGCACGGAAAACCACTTCGAGGATGGCTGAGGTGGGAATAGATCCCACCTCTACTCAGTTGACCTCTCTAGGCTGAGTGGACCCCGTTCCAGCCCTCGTGCCATATTTCGAATTTCTTCGCAGAGCCGAGAATCGAAACCGGGCCTCCGGGGGTGGCGGCTAATCACGCTAACCACTACATCACAGAAGCGGACCATTATTATTATTATTATTATTATTATTATTATTATTATTATTATTATTATTCTTATTATTATTATTATTATTATTATTATTATTATTATTATTATTATTATTAAATGTTTAAGACTATGTACTATACGAATATCCGAAAGCATTTTATCTCTCATAATGATATGGATTTAACAAGGAATAAATCCACAGTTGGCTGTTACAACTGACTGTACTCATTTTGATTTTGGTTATGATGGGCAGCTCATGGTAAATCAGCGAAATTAACAAAATACAGAGTTTGGCTTAAAAATTTCCGTATCAAAAATCTCTATTAATTGGTGCAGAATTTGGCTACTGCAATGCAGACTGGTCCGGCCAATACATTAGAGTGTGCATTTGCGTGAATCGCTGAATGCTACGGTAAATATTCCACTCCAATAACCTCATCACACATATTTGGCTAACATGCAGTACATCTGTTGACGTTTGGAGAGGCTGGAGGGAATGTGTAGCATGCAGAGTCAACTTATGAGGTCGTACGTTATGATGTCAACTAGACAAAGGCGATTGTACATAGCTGACTCAATCCTTCGCCATGGTAAGACTAGTGTACGCAGTGGTGGTGTTAGTTGATGGAAGGGTTTTGGGATATCTTTGTGATCAGCTTCATGTTCTCTGCAGCATTTTCGTTGGTTTAAGTGTGAACAGGTCATGGCCAAAGAATTCAGTACTATCTAAGTTTAAGAGGCTTGTACGTCATTTTAAATTAGACGTAGCAAGTTGGCTGCACTGTTTGAATCACGGACTGTTCTTGTGAGCTTGCAATCGAGAGGAAGTAGGTTCAAACACCATTGTCGGCAGCTCTGAAGATAATTTTATCCGTGGTTTCCATTTTAACGCCTTAAATAAGACCACGGTTGCTTTCTTCCCACTCCGAGCTATTTCCTACCCCTATCGTCGCGATAAGATCAATTTGTCAGTGTGACAAGGCGCGGACAAGAAAAAGTAATGCAGAGGGATCTGATGACCTGAATGTTTTGAGAAATCTTCAAATGCCAACATTATCATGGTAAAATTCTCAAAACCAAAAAGCTAGTTATGATTTGATGTCAATCAACTTTTCTTTATAAGAACGAAACGTGATTAATAAAAATCTGGCAGCGAATGGAATCAATCACATTTAGTACTGTCTTGTTTAATTAAAGAACCTCAGATGTGTATTATGCCATACTATAAATTTTAACTTATTCTGGCGTACTTGACAGTTGCAATAAAGTTAAATGAACTTTTCTCGTTTAAAAACATTTAGTGACTTGCTTAATTAATTTTTCTCTTGAACGATGGGGTACAGGAGTTGTTATGAAGGGAAAATTTTATGAATCACCTTTGATATATACGCTCTGTACATTCTAGAGAAATATGGTGGATAAAAATAGAATTCCGTGCGGTGAAGTCATTAATCAGATGTATAAAAGAGAGAAAACTCTATATACATATCACAGAGCATTGGAAATACTCGTGAATAAGAAATAAGCCTTCGATATTAAATTTTAAAAAGCAAAGGCATCTCCGTCCATGCTATAAAGGCCCATGGAGGGGTATAACGTAAACTATTCGTAACCTCGGCACTTGGTGGGTAGACTGGTTAGCGCTACGCCCGACCCGTTTGTCCCAAGGAATTAACTTGATGCTCATTTGTGATGTAAGCAGGTTGCACCTCAAGATCATGTACATCACCTGACGTGAAAATATCGTTTCTTAATTTTATTATATATTCAATTAATGATCTGCATTTAGGGCTGCTGCCCAGGTGGCAAATTCCCATCAATAATTTTCTTAAATGTTTTCAAATAACTTGGACATTTATCACATATTTCACTTGATAAATTATTACTCCTCATCCTATAAATTAATATTTGCCCGAAATTTTTCGATTACCTAATGGGAAATAGAACCCACATCCTTCCGGGTGAACTGAGCACGGCTTTACCGCTTCGGCCGTATTAGCTCTTTCGGTAGTAAAAAGTGTACGTTATATTTCACGATAATAAAAGGCCGATTATAAATGTAATTTATGCAAGGACGTTACGCACAGTTGACAAGCAGACTTTACGAGTCATGTCCTTCATTACTTAGGAGTATATCAATTTTCTTTTCTGCTGAACCATGCTACCAGCACGCGTCCCGCAATTAGGTTTCGTTTGATATTATTTCCAGAACTCATCCTCAATATTTCTAATCCATGAAATTACCGGGATCGAGCGAGTTGGCCGTGCGGTTAGGGGCGTGCGACCGTGAGCTCTTATTAGGGAGACTGTGGTTTCGAATCCCACTGTCGGCGCCCTGAAGATAATTTCCGTGGTTTCCCATTTCCACACTTTTCAATTGCTGGGGTGTACCTTAATTAATGCCACGGCCGCTCCCACTCTTAGCCCTTTCCTATCCCATCGTCGCTATAAGACCTATCTGTGTCAGTGCGACGCAAAGCAAACTGTAAAAGAAAAAAAAAACCACTTTCGTAGGAAATTTGATGAGCAGCGCATAACCTGCGCGGTTGATGAAAGTTGTATATATGTACGTATGCATGTAATCGTGTAATGCATATCTTAGACGGTGAGAGCGCACGGCTTGTAATGTTCGCAATCGAACTTTGCTAGAAAATGGGTTCGTACGTTTTAGTTGCAAGGAGTTTAATTACGCCATGTGTTTTTAAACAAGATGGCTCCGCATTGAAAGCTCAAGCTCTCACTGTATTGAGAATACGATACAACATGAAAGGAGAAAGGTCTATCGGACGACCTCTGCCAGAGCTGAGTCTATTGAGAAGTAGGATCGTTTAAACAATGGGCTACAGAAGAAGTGGACGTCACGTAGGCTATAAGAAAAGCATAATAAAATTGCAACATTTGTTTGGAAGTGTAATGAGAATTCATGAAATGTTATTTTGTTAACCATAGGTGGTTTCATTCCGATTGGGTAACTCGGACTCTAGAGAGCTGGCCTTCTTAGCTCAACTTTGCAGGTTCGATCCGGGTTCAGTGGTTAGTCTCTTGTCAGGTTTACTGGTACTTAAAAGAACTCCAGTGGCACCTTAGGCGTCTCCGAAAACCGTAAAAGTGCTAGTGGGGTGTAAACACTAAGAACTTCATCATCATCATCATCATCATCATCTGATCTCCCAACTGAGTACACTTATATAAATACAATTGTTATAAATGTCTCTATACACTTCAAGTTTTCACACAGTACTTTGTATTTATCTCGGATGATGAGGTTCAGTTCAGTTTTAGTCTGTTTTTCTGTCTGTATCAACATCACAGGAAAACGACTGAACAGAATTTATCGAACCTGGGTATTTAGGATTAGGGATATCCTGGTCTTGCACTACGCAATACATTATTTGAATAGATTTTATTTTTACAAGTTGCTTTACTTCTCACCGACATAGATAGGTATTATGGCGACGATGGGATAGGAAAGGGCTAAGAGTGGGTAGGAAGCGGCCGTGGCCTTAATTAATGTACAGCCTCACAATCTGACTGATGTGAAAATTGCAAGCTACGGAAAACTATCTTCATGCTGCCGACAGTGTGGTTCGAACCCACTATCTCCCGAGTTCAAGCTCACAGCTGCGCGCCCCTAGCTGCACGTCCAACTCGCTCGGTTATTTGATTTGTATTCACTGGCACATCAATATTAACGGGGTCAAAACAGAAAATGTCAAATTTATCTGTTAGTATTACTTCTATTGAGACACTGGGACATAATAAAGGTTGTATAGACTGATATATAATAGCGACTTCTGGCTCGTTAAGGAAAGCAACGGGAAACTACCTCACTCCTCATTTCCCTAGTATGCCTCTTCAGTGACGCCTAGGCTATGTATGACAGCTGTTGCAGGAGCTGTAGAGGATCAAACCAGCCTTCGGGATGAATACCCAACATACAGCACAACAGTTATTTACTGAACTGCAAAGGAAAGTGTTGCGTACAATATTTTATTTCATACTATGATGAATTTCCTTATTTTAAATTAAGTGAATTGAATTAAAAATAAATTTGATTCGTTGCGACTCAAATCGTCCATGTTTGATCCATGAACAGACGTTTTCTTGTTTGGTTGTTCGTGTCATTCCTCCTTTCATCATAAAATGAAGAATTTCGGCGGTCTCCTCGAGTATTCCAAGAAAGACGAAACCCATTCATAGAACTTAGCGACAAAGCTTTAAAATACAATCCCGTTTAACCAAACATACTGTTGAGGTTATGGAAGGTAGACATCGAGTACCTCTAATCAGACGATCGAATAGAAGCCAGCCTCTTACTCCGATGTTCCGGATTCTGTTGACTCTGCGATTTTACGCGACAGGGTGTTTTCAAATCGTAGCTAGTGATTAAGCTACGGTCTATCGAGCCATCCATAAAGTAATGCGAGAAATTGCTACGTTGAGACGCACTTTATCAATATGCCGACTGACCAATGAGAAGCAAGGAGAATCGTGTGTCAGTTCTATGACATAGCTCATTTCCCAGGAATTCTTGGTACTATAGACTGTACACAAGTGCCTATCATATCGCCAGAGAGTAACAATGCTGAAGTGTTCAGGAACAGGCATGGATGGTTCTCCCTGAATGTACACGTTATATTTGATACTAATCTGAGTTTTCTTGACATAGTAGCAAGGTGGCCTGGGTCTGTACATGACAGTAACATATTCTATAACTCTAGAGTTCATGCTCTGTTTGAGGCGAAGGAAATACACAAAGGATTTCTTCCCAGAAATAGTGCCTGTCTACCTTTGCTACGAGTACCTCCTCATTCCAGCATTACACAAAGCGACACCTGCAGAATAACAGAGTTCATAAGAGATCGCGATCCACAATTGAAGGAACTTTCGATGTTGTTAAAAGACGATTTCCCTGCTTGAAGGTTGGTCTTCGAGTGAAATTACTCCTGGTTCCGCCTATTAGAGTGGAAACCTTTGTCCTATATAACATGGCCTTGGATTCCATAGATGGTGAACCTGAAGTAGAAGGAGATATTATAGTAGGAAGAACGGTTTTCGAGGAACTTCGAGTCTTCGAGGAAGCTCGTCAACCAGTCATCAATATATGAATAGCCTATACAATATTTTATGCTTGCCTATTTGTCTTCATAATTCGTCGTTTGACATTCTTGTACCATAACTGTAAGGTTTTCCAATCCCGTTACGTCAAATTTGCGTGGGAATTGAAGTGTGAAACTAGTGCTTTTCAGGCATTTTTCTTCTCTTTCGTACTTACAGCATCAGTCTTTTTATTTTCGATTGTATTCTTATATTTTGTAACAACTAAACCAATTAACAAGTCCTTTACATTCGCTGTAAAATTCGGGACCCGATTTCTCCGCTCATCGACATCCTTGTCATGCTTTTCTATGTTCATATCCATTTTTCAGTAAATGTGTTTGGGATCTGATTGAAACTAGACAGGAGAGAACAAAAAGATGAAATAACGTGACATTACTACCAACACACTCCTGATTAGTTCGAATTCCCTAGGCTGTTTACGACGTTACCAAGCGAAGTTCTATGGTCGCGGATCAAAGTTGATCCGGATCATGAGATCCGAGATCAGCGTTATACAACACAACGAGCACCTTGAAAAGAGTCATTTTCTGATCTCGAATCAAAATTGATCCCGGATCAGCTGTCCTGAGAATGTTTTTCCCTGCGTTTCCATTCTCTTACACTATGGCGGTTGCCGGGACAGTTCCAGGTATAGGCTACGGCCGCCAACCCCGCCACATTCACTATACGTACCCTTCACAGTTATAAATATCCTTAGCCTGAGAGAAAGCGCCACTTTCTAAGAGATAATAATAGTTATAATAATAATAATAATAATAATAATAATAATAATAATAATAATAATAATAATAATAATAATATATGGCCTCCGGAGAGGCCTGGTGCAGGTCTTTAGAGTTGACGCTGTATAGGCGGCCTGCGCGCTTGTGAGGATGGGGCTCTACCTAAGACGGATTCTAATGCTGAATGCGGCACAAATATCCCGCCAGATTAATTAACTAATGAAAGTTAAAATCCCCCACCCGGCCTGGAATTGAACCCGAAGGCCAGCATGCTAGCCATTTAGGCATGGAGCTGGAAAAAAGTAAAACCGTGTCATCATCCATAGGTGGTGTAGCTCTTTTCAGGCACACGACTAACCGAAGTGAGCTGCACGTGCCATTTTAACCACATACCAGCCCTCCTGTCATTCTTTAATCGTTGGCAGTACCGGGAATCGAACCTAAGCCTCCGAGTGCTAACGGTTACGCTACGGAGGCGGAGCCTTCCGCGTGGGAAGCCTGCAGCTAAGACACTGGTGCTATTCACGCCCCCTGGTAACATAACATTCGCAGTCCTAATTAAGATAAAGTGTCATATTTTTCGCCCGTGAAAATGTGAAATAACGGAGAATCGTATTCATAATCTTAATGATGAATTCTTACAACTACAAAACGCATGTTACCTTGTCAACTTGATTGGCGACATGATCTACATTGACATATGATAATCAATTCAATTAGTCTTGACTGATTGCCTAAGATAGTTGTTCAGGCACTCGAATCCAGTGCTCAAGGTTATGGGACCGAATTCCGACACAGTCGGCTGGTGAGTCTTTCCGGATAGTAAACTTACTTCTGAGTTAAAGAATCCCTTTACAGTGTAAATTCTGGTACTTCAGCACATCTTAAGACCGGCAATATTGGTAGCTGATGTGGTGTTAAGTATTTTTATTATTATCGACTATACAGGCTGTTAGGTGTATACGTGCAGATATTAAGCTAGTCGGCTAAGAAAAATACATCTCATAATATATGCTATGTACGTTTTACCTTGTCCTATTAGTTTGCCCATAACTGAGCCAAATATTTCAGGACCTAATGTGTTTTGAACGGCCGTAGCAGGATATGCCGGTGATGTCATTCTGTCCACGCGTAGCGGAAGTACAGTAGCCGAGTATAGGGCTTGTTGAACCTGTTTCTTATCGCAGGCCAACACATGTTGTTGTGCACTTCCCCTAAAGGCTTGGCAAGTAGAAGAGGATGACTCACGTGCCAGGTCACTTGCTGTACTCGAAAACCGGTGTAGGGTACTCTGTGTGAAAAGTACACAGAATCCTTACAGTGACGTCGAAGATTCGTACAAGCACATACGTGCGAATCAGGTGTTGTGTATTTGTGTGCGATTTTTAAGACGTCAATGGCATTACTCAGTGATCCAAGCTGACAAAATGAAAGGAAATGGTTAATAAGTGAATGAAATATGGGCGCAACATTTCTGTGCTGTTATTGCGACAGTCTACGATGAATTTCTGACAATAGACAATGCGGGTTGTCTATGCTTATTCATAAACTTTTCAGGTCATTGAAAGGACGGTGGACACTGAAAGAAAAGGCTATAAGTATTCAGTGAAATTGTTATTAATGAGACAAATTTCAAAAACCGTAGTTGCATCCATCGTGAACATTGCTCGAAGGAAAAAGACCTACTGTGGAATTGCCGCCGGGCATTTCTAATAAAAGGCTTATTCTTCTTTTTCCTAATCTGTTTACCCTCCAGGGTTGGTTTTTCATGGGACACAGCAAGGGATCCCACCTCTACCGCCTCAAGGCTAGTGTCCTGGAGCGTGAGACATTGGATCGGGGATACAACTGGGGAGAATGACCAGTACCTCACCCAGGCGGCCTCACCTGCTATGCTGAACAGGGGCCTTGCGGGGGTATGGGAAGATTGGAAAGGATAGACAAGGAAGAGGGAAGGAAGCGGCCGTGGCCTTAAGTTAGGTACCATCCCGGCATTTGCCTGGAGAAGGGGGGAACTACGGGAAACAACTTTCAGGATGGCTGAGGTGGGAATCGGACCACCTCTACTCATTTGACCTCCCGAGGCTAAGTGGACCCCGTTCCAGCCCTCGTACCACTTTTCAAATTTCTTGTCAGAGCTGGAAATCGAACCCAAGCTTCGGGGGTGGCAGCTAATCACACTAACCACTGCACTACAGAGGCGGACGGAAGGCTTATTACTGAACAGTAAGTACCGATAGGTGAAATGATGACTGTAATGGACCCGTTTAATTAGAACTTCCGTAAAAATAATATTACTGCTACTACTACTACTACTACTAATAATAATAATAATAATAATAATAATAATAATAATAATAATAATAATAATAATAATATCTTTACGTTCCACTAACTAATTTGCACGGTTTTCGGAGACGCTGAAATGCCAGAATTTTTTTATCGCAGTATTTTTAATGCAAATAAATCTACAGACACGAGACTGACGTATGTGTGCCCCATCAAATATCATCAGACTGAGCTAAGATTGAACCTGCCAAGTTGGAGGTCGGAAGATAAGGACCTCAACGGTCTCAGACACTCAGACCGGTATCAATCACCTTACTTGCATACATTTGATCGGTGTAGCTTTCCTTATGGTGACGATGGGACGGGAAAGGGCTAGTATCGGAAAGGAAGCGATCGTGGCATTCATGACGTTACAGCCCCAGCACTTGCCTGGTGTGAACATGGAAAACCACGGTAAACCACCTTTAGGGCTGCCGACAGAGGGGTTGGAACCCACTATATCCCACTCATGAGCTGTGGAATATCCCCATTCAATAGGACAAGGCAGTTTCCAGCACCGGTTCTAATTAATATCAGGATGGGTGTAGTTGGAGGTCGGTTACATCTTTTTATTAATGTTATCTTGCTCCTGTACAGTAGATACAGTACGTTACTGGAGCTTTCAGAGGACGTGTCGCTTCGACTACGCCGAACCACGTGGATTTTACACGATGGTGCAGACATTTCCTCAACGGTAGACAGGACGATGTGGAACTATCAATTGGCCAGCCCTTATTCCAGTGGATTGTTATGCCTAGGGGGACATGAGAAACAAAGTATACCGAACTGAGGTAACCACTTCGGATGACCTCCGTGAACGTATGTTTAAGCACCAGAGGATATTCTGAACCACAGTGGTGTCTTGGCTCGAATGACAAGTTGCTTTACGTCGCACCGACACAGATAGGTATTATAACGATGACGGGGCAGGTAAGGGTTAGGAGTGGGAAAGAAGCAACCATGGCCTTAATTAAGGTACAGCCCCGCATTTGCCTCGTGTGAAAATGGGAAACCACGGAAAACCATCTTCAGGGCTACCGACAGTGGGGTACGAACCCACTATCTCCCGA
Source organism: Anabrus simplex (assembly GCF_040414725.1). Taxonomy (NCBI): domain Eukaryota; kingdom Metazoa; phylum Arthropoda; class Insecta; order Orthoptera; family Tettigoniidae; genus Anabrus; species Anabrus simplex. The sequence continues at coordinate 305,247,041 of NC_090265.1, read as the reverse complement.
ATACTGGATACTGGTAGCACTTAAGCGACTGCAGCTATCGAGCTCGGTGTACCAGTAAATATACCGACACGAGGCTGACGTATTTGAGCACCTTCAAATACCACTGCACGGGGCCAGGTTCGAACATGCGAAGTTGGAGTCAAAAGGCTGGCACCTCAACCGTTTTAGCCACTCAACCAGGCAGGAAGCACGAAATGTAGGTACGTTTAATTTACTTAGTTGTATAATATGTCCATTTTTCGTTTGAAACAAAACGTTCGATGTGCTTCGATAATTCAATTCTGATTCTACTCATATGGATATCCTATGCCATGCATTTGTTCGTTGGCGCAAGGAACTGTCTTCCTTCTTCTACCTTTACGCAATGCACAACGGGGATCGTACCGCATTTCACGTCCCAGCGTGCGTATCCCAACCAATAATTATATCACACGCTCGTACAGGTCGCGCACCGACACAGGTTTTCAGGTCATTTCCATACTCACTAGACCACAGGGCTGACGACCACAGATATCCCTATCCCCTAAAGGACGTAACAGCAAATGAACCAGTATTAACGCTGAGAATTCAATACATCTCCAGGGTCCGAAACCGATAACTAGTGTTGTTGAAACCCCTAAGACGGAAACTAAATACTAACAACAACAAACCAGTCTGGCGATAATGTAATGTAACATGTTGTAGACTGGTAGCCTTCAGCTGTTACCGTAGGTCAGTTGCTCGTAAACATAAAACCAGTTTGGCAAGTATATGTAATTTAATAGCACACAATTTGTGTATATAAAGCGATTACATGTCATTTAAACATAAGTCAATTATAGGCCTATTTCTCTTAGAGCATTCCACGACATGGTAACGAGAACAAGTCAAATTACACAGTTTACACACACAACTCTCGTCCGGTTCATGAAAGATCCTGGTTTTGCAGAGTTTGTAGTGGTATCCATGAATTGCCATAGAATTGATAAAATGTCGGAGGTCCTGGTTTGTATTGGTCCATGTTCTGTTCGTCATTGCTTCAGTCGTATAGAATTCGGGACAAATATCATTCCTTTTGGCCACTCTTTCGTCCAGGAGTTTCTTCCATTGGTCTGTATAAGGTAGAGCAAGCTTGAATCTCAAATCTTCGATTAGGAAAGGCTCCTTTGCGAGTTCATAAACCAGTCTTGATCTAGTGAATCTAGACACACACAGGGTTGTCTTTAAGAATCGGGCTTTGACTTTTTCTAGAATGTGTAGGTCATTCTTTGTTAGCTTATCCCAAATGATTTCCAGTCCATATGTTAAAATAGGGATTATTTTTGCGTCAAACAGGGTAATGGCCGTCTTGAGAGATAGTCTGTTTAGATTCTTGATGTCAAATATCGCTTTCATAGCTGCCGCAGCACGTAGTCTAATATGAAGTCTAAAGGAGTTTGCTGTCGTCTGCATCGTCAAGCCCAGATATTTAAAACTGTTCACGTCGTTTAATGTTTCTGCTTTGTACGTCACTTTGTCACTTGAGGATGTTCGTCCACCCTTCCTGAAAATCATGTAGACAGTCTTTTCGATGTTTACCTGCAATTCATTTATATCTGCCCACTTCTCCAGTGCATCCAGTGCTTTTTGTAGCTCTTTAACATCGTGTGATCCTAGAACCATATCATCGGCATATAAATACGTGGTTACTTCGTTTGTCACCTCTTTTATCGCTTGGACCACATCATAGGTAGCTACATTAAACAATAGAGGACTGAGAGGGTCACCCTGTAGAACGCCATTTGTCTGCGTGATCTCCCTCGATGAGGTTATATTGTCTGAGATGATGACAGTGTTATTTATCAACATGTTATGGATCAAAAGAGTGAGCGCCTTGTCCTCTACAAGAGAATCTAGTTTCGACGATATGATGTTTCTATTAAGATTATCGAAGGCCTTGGAGAAATCTATGAACACTGTGTGAAATTTACCCTTTGGTAGCCGTAAGGTGTCATGTATATCGTCCAGTAGATTTCTTATTGCGTGTAGAGTACTTCTTCCTCTTCTAAATCCAAATTGCTCTTCCGGAAGTTTGGCTTCGATTTCTTCCGTCAGTCGAGTGGTTATTAGCTTGGTGAGTATCTTCATCAAATTATTCTCCAGAGCAATCCCTCTATAGGAATTTGGATCAAGCAAGTTACCCTTTCCTTTGTATAAGACCTTCAATGTGGAGGTTTTCCATGCTTTGGGGATGTCTCCTAGTAACAAGCAGAGGTTCATGAGATTCGTTATGGATGGAAGTAATACATTTATTGAAGCTTTAATGTGTTCACTGAAAATGCCATCAGGGCCCGGTGCTTTTCCATCTTTTAGTTTGAGTATAGTGTCAGAGACTTCTTTTTGTGAGAATAGGGTGATGCCTCCCCTGTCTGCTTCAACGTATTTTCTTGGATAGGCTGTTACGGATCTTTGTTGGTTTAGGATGCGTGAGAAGTGCTTTTCCCATGTATTCATGTCTATTTTGCCAGTTGTTGGAACTTTACGTGGTTTTAATGCCATGAATGGGTCCTTCTTGGCTTCGTCAGCCATCTTCATTGCTTCAAGTTCAATATACTTGTTTCTAGAAGTCTTCAGTAGTTCTTTGTATTTCCTTCTGAGCTGACTGTAGTTAGTTAAGTCTTCTATATTCAGTGTTGTTTTTGCCACATGAAGAGCCTTCAGGACTTGCTTTCTTTCCAAATAGCAGGTCTCATTGAACCACTTTTTGGATTTTCGTGGAGTTATTGTGATGAAGGCGGATCTGAAGATGTCTTCTAAAACAGAAGCTGCAGTATCCAATTCATGTTCCATTATTTTGTGGTTTAAGTCCATGATTTTATCGGTGCTTTGCAGGAGGACGTTCTCATTAAGCTTTCGGGCTATAGGCTTCATGGCGGTTTGTGCATTCCATGGGTGGGAAAGAACGTTCAGATGAAAGATCGCTGAGACTGGACAGTGCTTCTTTAATATTGACTCTGGAGATGAGTAGCATACCTTATAATCAATTAGTTTAAGTCCAGCACCTTTGAAGAATAGAACATCAATTGTACTGCTTCCATTGTGGGCAAAGTACGTCTTGTCAGATTTCCTGTTGACGAGGGTGAATCCTTCTTCCTCCAACGTTTGAAGCAATTCATGACCTCGATATTCATTGTTGTCTATCCTGCAATTTAAGTCTCCAGCAATGATTGTATTATTTTCTTGGTTCACCTTCGATAGAGCAGTCAAGAGGATATATAATACATCTTCCATTGCTGAGGAGGGGTCGATATATAATCCTATTACCGATAATTTGTTGGATTCCATTATTATAATGTTCTTATCTCTATAAGTGCATGACAGTTTTCCAACAACGGGTTTAAAGAAGCAGGCAATACCACTCACGGGTCTGCCTCGTTGCCCTTGTATGGCGAGTACTTGCTCTGAGTAGAATCCAGGTATGTTGATTTCGGTGGTCGCGAATCAACATACGTATATTACAGTATATTACGTAACATCTCGTGGCATGGAATAGGGAGCGCTCAGCTGTCACAGTAGTTCATTTGCTCTTAAACATAAACAGAACAGAAACCAGTTTGGCAGGGATGGCACGTGACTTGCCTGTTATCAAAGGAAAGCTATTCATTCACATGAACAAGGCATACTACCTATTCTAAAAACATCGTACCCCTTTGCTCTCGAAAATAACTTCCGAGGATTACTAAAAGTTTGATATATAGTGGTTCGTCACATCGTTCTCTATTGCTACAATAAATATCTGCACGTATACACCTAACAGCCTGTATATTTAAAACTTTTACTAAAACAGATTTGTCCAGTCCGTACGTCCGTTCTACTAGACCAATTAGCTCCAGTTTTATTTTATAATCCTCGGAATTCCTTGCCAGTGAATCATCAGGCATTGACAGGTCCCAAAGTTCAGTCAACTTTGAGAAATCATAAAAACAAATCATAAAATGACCACTCCAACAATTGTAGGCGAAGGCTTACCCTTCCCGCAACACTGTACTTAGCGGGTTGCATATCGTTAAGGAGCAATATCTTTTCTCATTGAAGCTAAAATGACGGCGACTATAGGCAAACCTGCAATTTCCACCAAACTTGGTACACATATGACTTATCTAGAGAGAAATGTCGTCAGAGTAAGATACACCAAGCAACCCTAGGGGCGGAACGCGAAGGAACTGACATGTACAAATTTCGAAAACGACCTATATGAGAGTTCAGTCTACAGTTTTTGGAGTCGCTGAGATGAATAGTGACACTCCGGATGACATTTAAGTCCAAGTTCAGCCACCATCGGCAGGGGAAATGTGAGAGGGTGAAAATAATAATGTCCAAAATGACCGAGATTATGTATGTATGTTCCAGCATAGGTCTCAGCCAAACTTGGTACTATCTGCAGCAAAATAATGTGGGGGTAAGACACCCATAGCACCCATACGGTTGAGATTGGGAGGGAGCAACATGTAAAACTCATAGCAAAAGACCAATATTAGTGTCGAATCCTTACTGTTCGGGGTCACAGGTGAATTGTGAACTCTGGATGCCGTTAAAGTTCAATTTTAGCCTCATGTAACAGGCATGCGAGTCAGATGGGATGAGAAAGGAAATGTCCCAAATAACCAAGATTAGTATTGAACTCACAGTTTTCGCGTTCGCTAGGCTGATAGGTAAGAGTCCCAGAGACAGTGGGAATCGTGTAAATCATATCCATAGCGAGACGCGTAAACACATACAATTATTTACTTTTATTATTCGTTTGAAAGGTTCAGCTACTTCCCACACAATACAGGCTGCCACAAGGACAAAGTTCCGTGAGAATTTGTTTATCTAGAAATAAAATTTTAAATAAAACACACAACAATAACCTTAAATCTATAAAATAGTTCCTAAAACATTAATCAACGTCACTATAAAGAAATCTACAAAAATTCACTTGACACGTAAATAACAGGTAATACAAATCCTAAAATTACACGTTCGAGACAGTACCCGGGCAGCTCATAGAGCAATTTTATATCAAGACAAGTTATTTGACATTTATCATGAATGCTGCGGAGCCCCACGGGGCCTCTGGTTATTATTATTTGCGTATGGACCCTGCTGGATCACGCATTACATTTACTATTCGCCTTTCTAACAGATCATATTGCATTCATTCTTTCACTGTGTGCCTGTTTTCTTTCCTCTGACCACTTAATCCCCGATCTTTTAGGGACTTAATTCTCTGGCGTTACTACGCATCTATTTATCCTGACGGTGAATGCTTCTGCCCAGTATTTCTGCTGTTTCTATCTTCGCTTTTTCCAGATCATTTTTAACATCTTGTATCCATGGTACGTTCTGCAGTTTTTCAGTATATGTCAAAATCTTGTGAGTTAGCCTTGAAGACGATTGTCTGTGAACGTGTCCATACAATTTTTTTAAAATTAAGTTTATTTATTGTCGCTTTAACTTAAAAAGTCATATCGCGACATTCATAATTATACATACAGGATTATTACATTGATTACATAGAGTTACAATTGTAAAAATAATAGTACATATTGATCAGATAGTAATTATATGTCACTGAATAGATTTGTTTGTCTAAAAAACTTAATTATGTTTTTACACTGAGTATCTTTGTTGAAGATGTCACATACTCTATTATTCTGGTTTAAATTACACAACTGTCTTTGTTGATCGTATAGATGACATTCTAGTAAGATGTGGTCAACAGTCTTTCTTTTTTGACAGGTGTCACATATTGGTGGAGGTTTCTTAGAGAAGATATGAGCATGAGTCAGTTTGCTATGGCCTATACGTATTCTAGTAATGAGCACTTGTTCTCGACGCTGAAGGAATGAAACATCAAATTTATCTGTAGATCCACGCCTGATATCATGGAGTCTTGTGGGTTGTTCCCTTGTCCACTCAGTTAACCACTGTTTTCGGATCTTTGTATTAAAAAAAGGAGCAACGTCGGTGTAGGGGATTAGAAAGTTTGGATCATGTACAGGAAGACGAGTTGCTTCTTTAGCTGATATGTCAGCTTGTTCATTGCCTTTTATTCCCTTATGTGAGGGAATCCATATTATGGTAACTTGCTGTCCTTTATTTTTCACGGTATTGTAAGTTTGCAGTATGTCTTGTGCTAATGTATTTGAGGATGATGCATTTTGAATGAGTTTTACTGTTGATAATGAATCACTAAGGATTAGAAAAGGTTCTTTTTGGGGGGAACTCTTTATGGATTCCATAGCTTTTAGGATAGCATACAGTTCACATGTGAATATGGAGCATGTAGCTGGTAGTGCATACTTCATTGTATGATCGGGGTGGACAACAGCACAGCCGCTACCATATTCGGTTTTTGAGCCATCAATGTATATAGGAGTGTGTCTGGGCAGACTTTCACACTTTTCAGATAACATTTGTTTAAATACGGTACTGTCTGTTGTTTCTTTATTGAATTCACTTAAATCTAATATTGTTGGTGGTGGTTCAGCTTTCCATGGAGGGAATGTGATGTCTTTTTTAGTTCTTGAAGCAATCGGTGGAACTGAAGAATTAATTTCCTGTAAGTATTGCGTAAACCTAACGTGGAAGGGTGTATGTCTCTTTTGTTGCGAGGAATAGCGTTGAGGCTGATAGCGTGGGAAAACCTACTCATGTGCTCTGGAGTGAGGAGAGGCCGCTATCTTCACTGCGTAGTTGATAGTCAGTTGTTTTCTACGAGTCCGAAGTGGGGGTTCATTAGCTTCTATTAATAAACTTGAGATCGGGCTAGTTTTGAATGCTCCCAGGACAATCCTGAGAGACGTGTTTTGAATCGGGTCAAGCATTTTCAATGAGGATGGTGTAGCTGAATTATATATAATAGACCCATAATCCAGTTTGGTGCGAATTATAGATTTGTAAGTGCACATTAATACATGAAGATCTGCTCCCCAGTTGTTAGCTGCCAATGATTTGAGTACATTAATTCGATGTAGGCAATCTTTTTTTACAGTTTTTAGATGGGAGTTCCATGTTAATTTTCTGTCAAAGGTCATTCCTAGTATTTTTATTTCATTTACTATCTCAATTTTATTTCCCTTGAGGTACAATTCTGGGCAGTTACTATCACTCTTTTGTTTGGAAAATAAGATGCATTTGGTTTTGGTTGAAGAAAAGGTAAAGCCTGTGTGTTTTCCCCATTTGGCAATATCTTGAAGATAATTTTGTATAATTGTTTGGGTGGTTGACAGGTTGCGACCTCTGCAAAAAATAGTCATACCATCAGCAAAGAAGCAAGTTTTTACAGGAGGGTTAACGCATGACGTGATGCCATTTATAGCTACTAAGAATAGTGTTACACTCAGAACTGAGCCTTGTGGGACACCATTTTCTAAACTGACTTCTTGGGACAGGGCACCATTAGCTCGAACTTGAATGCGTCGGTCTTGCGGGAAGTTATAGATAAAACTGATCATGTTTCCCTTAATATTATGTTGCAGTAGAGTTTTGATAACGTGAGTTTTCCACACTATATCATATGCTTTATGAATATCCAGGCAGACAGCAAGGAGATGTTGTCCATAATGGAAGGCATCCAGGATTTCTGACTCTAATACTACTAAGGTGTCAGCTGTTGAGTGAAACTGTCGGAAGCCACACTGTTCTGCAGTGAAGAAATTCTGTTGTTCTAGAACCCATTTTAGTCTTTTATTTATTATTTTTTCCATTAATTTGAACATAGTGCAGGTTAGAGCTATTGGTCGATAGTTATCGGGTAACATGTGGTCGCAGCCAGGTTTAGGTATTGGAATTACTATAGCTTTCCTCCAAGCTACAGGAAAGACTTTCTGTGACCAAATGAAATTAAATATTTCAGTGAGGAATGCTAGGCCTTCAGGAGGTAGTTCTTTCAAAAAGTCATATATAATATCGTCAGGACTTGGGCTTGTACTTCGACAGCTACTAAGTTCAAATAGTACTTCAGTAATACTGATATTATCGTTGTAGGATTGGTCAGCACTTAGGTGGATGTGTGACTGTAAATCAGGACAATCTTCACGAGAGGATAAAAATTCTTGTTCATAGTTTGAATCACTTGAAATTTTTGCAAAGTTCTCTGCTAATGCATTTGCAATATCGTGATGTGTAGTTGTAACTGATCCAGTCGTTTTATTTAGGGCTATGATACGTGAGGGTTTTTTAAGCCCTCTTATTTTTCGTAGGTGTTCCCAAATTGTGTTTTGTGGGGTCTGATGAGAAAGAGATGACACATACTTCAGCCAAGATGCTCGTTTACTCTCTTTTATGACTTTTCGGGCTGCAGCACGACTTTCTTGGAACCATAATTTGTTTTGTAAAGTGGGATGGCGTTTATACTTGTAGAATGCTTGTTTTTTCTTTTTAATTGCAGCTTTACAGGAATCATTCCACCAAGGAACTGATTTTCTGTAAGTTGTATTGTTGGTCCTTGGAACAGAATTTTCTGCGGCTTTAAGTATGATATTGGTGAATTATCTTACAATATAGTCAATTTTGTAATTTTTGAAATGGGTAGGTGGTGGTAATCTATATAACTCTGCCTTAATATTTTCTTTATATTCTTGCCAATTAGCATGTTTAGTATTCCATTTATTTGGGCATACACTTGGGTGGGGCTTGTTGTTTCCATTTATTATGATAGGAAAGTGATCACTTCCAAAAAGGGTTTTGCTAGCTGATGATGTATATATCGTTGCTGCATCTGGAGTGCTCAGACACAGATCTATAGTACTAAAAGTACCGTGCTGGATATCATAATGAGTAGGACCATTCGAGTCTATTAGGATCAAATTTTCAGAATCTAGCAACGATTCAATTGTTCTTCCTCTTGTGTTAGTGTAGAGACAGTTCCATAGGGTGTTATGGGAGTTGAAGTCTCCTAGGAGGAGGAATGGTTTAGGAAGTTGATTTGTCAGATCTACTAATTCATTTAAATCCATTTTCTGGCTGCTGGGCAAATAAATATTACAGATGCGTAGGGAAAATGTTAGAAAGACTGTAACTGCTACTGCTTCCAAATGGGTTTTTAGTGGTATTTCTTTTTGAGGAACATTGTCACGTATGTAAGTGGCAACCCCTCCACTTGCATGAATGGGATTGTTGCGGTTTTTGTGATATGCTGTGAATTGTCTCATATTAGCTACGTAGTTATCTCGAAAATTGGTTTCTTGTGAACAAATTATTTCGGGATGGTGTTCATTAATAAGTTGTTGTAGATATTCGTATTGAGAGTAAAATCCGTTCATATTCCACTGCAGTATCCAAGAATTCATGATGGCTTTTTAAAGATGTATTTACTAGATTTGATCCTTATCAGTTATTGGTATTGTCTGATCTGGGGCAGGCCTATTGCTTTCTCCGTTTATGGCAGTAAGTAGTTTCTTAACAAGTCTGGTACTCTGGTTTTTAATTTTTTTGTCCTGATAGTAGGGGTATAGTTTATTCAGGGTCTCTATGAGATCTTCAACATGGGAAGTGTAAGATAATGCAATAGGTAAGATATTTGTTGCTGATGTTCATTTAGTATTTTCAAATAAACTTTTGAGTTGTATGAAATTAAGAACAAAATTTGAGGGATTAGCTTCTATTACTTCCTTAAGAGGAAGTAGTTGTTCTTCAAGACTGAGGGGATTTAATACCATTAGTTTCTTCTTAGGCTGTTTAATGTCTTGGGTTTTATGTGATCCTAGAACAGGAAATTCATCATCTGTTTTATCATCTCCCGAGATAGAAGAATTATCTAAGAAGGAATTATTATCAGCCTTGGAAGTGTTATTAGAAGAGTCACTTGAAAGGAAGGGTCGTTTTATTCCTTGAGGTTTAGTTATGAGTGATTCTTTATTTACTTCATATATTGGGACTGAAGTGTTCAAGTTCAAGGAGATGTCCTGTTCAGAGAGGTTTCTAGAGGAAGATGATGTGTCATTAGAATATTCAATAATTTGCTGAGGGTTAGTAGTTGGCTGAGGATTCATAGTGGCATTTGCTGGGTTGGAGGTGTCCTCCTTGGAAGAAATTGAATGTTGATCAGGTGGCTGGTTGCTTTCTTCTAGAGTCGCAGGTAGTGAGGGACATACTCGGGCCAGGTGGCCTTCTTCTTTGCAAATGAAACAGGTGGGAACGTCTGACGAAGTGTAGATCCAATAACTGGTTCCTTCAAAACATATTTGTAGTGCATTCGGTAGTTTATTGAAGTCGTCGGGTTTAACATATAGTTGTCGGCAGAAGCTAAGAATGTGTGTGAATCCCGGAATATTAATTCCAGCCTTTAAGTTGGATATAGATGACATTGGTTTGATACCCAGTTGTTGTAAATGTTCTTTAATGACTGTGTTTGGTAAAATAGGGCATACATTGGATAATATCACTCTCTTGTTTGCGACAATTAACGGTCTGAGAGTGAGATCAATATTATTGATTTTAATTACGGGGTGACTGAGTGATAATTCCTGAACAATTTTTGTGTTTGATAGGAATATGCAAATTCTTGAGTTTGAAATACGAGATATATAACGTATGTTAGCTGGATCTGTTATTTTTCCTACAGCAAGGACGTAGTCTCTTATTGGGATTCCGTCGTGAGCATCAATAATAATAGCCTGTTCTTTTTTTTGGTGTTAACTGCATTACAGAAGCATAACTTTTTTGAGATTGTTTTGGAACATTATGGGTAGAGCTGTCGGTAAGGTTATGTACGGTCTGATTTCCTTGGTAAGAAGCCATTTCTTTGAAGGTGGAAGGCTTTGAAGCCTCCCTGAATTACGATGTTCAACTGTTGGTTATTGATATCCTAACAGTTTTCTAAACGTAGAACAGAAAAGAATCAATTTCACTCTAATTAAATAAAATTATGTCGAGTCCAGTCCTCGAAGTTTACACTGAGTCGTAATACTCACATTTAGTCCAGTATTTGCATTGAGAAAGAACTTGAAGTATGTTTATTTACGTAAAAACTGGCACACATCAATAGCACGTTTGTACACGTTCACCGCCACCTCGATCCTCCATACAATTTCAGTCTTCGTTTCCTGATGTCTGCGGCAAGGTTGGACAGTCTTTCCGTAGCTTTGCGTGATTTGAGTCTATGCCCAGAAATTTCCTCAAGATCTTACCTACCGAGCTCGATAGCTGCAGTCGCTTAAGTGCGGCCAGTATCAAGTAATCGGAAGATGGTTGGTTCGAACCCCACTGTCGGCGGCCCTGAAGATCCCTGAAGATGGTTTTCCGTGGTTTCCCATTTTTCGCCAAGAAAATACTGGGGCTGTACCTTAATTAAGGCCACGGTCGCTTCCTTCCCATTACTAGGCCTTTCCTGTTCCATCGTCGCCATAAGACATATCTGTGTCGGTGCGGCGTAAAGCAAATAGCAACAAAAAATCTTCCTTTCCTCCTTCAAGATGTTTTACATATCACCTTTAATTATTAAGTACCAAGATTTTACCTGCATACAGCACTTCATGTTTAATTACCGTATTATAATGTTTTGATTTTTGTATGCATGGACATGCATTTCTTGTCGTAGATGTCACGGGTTCTCCAATATGCTCTTTTGAGTTTTTGTAATTCGACTTTCTGTGCTTCATTTTCCAACCCTGTTAATTCTAGGATCTCGCCTAGATACTTAAACTATGGAACTTGATCTGCCCATATTTTGTTTATAATTCCTGAGTGTCTAATTTAGTGCAAATAAACTTGGTCTTCTCGAATGAGATCAGTAGTCCAGTTTTCTCAGCGCATTCCTTGAGGATTTCAATCTGTTTGATCGCTGAAATATCAGTGCCTGTTAGTAAAAGGGCATAGCTTTTACCCTGGGACTCTCCACTACCGTCCGCCAAAAAAAGACGAAGAGTGTTCACGGATTCCGGCTGTCTGTGGCTTGGTCATTCCAGCTCTGGAACTTTGGACTGTTAGATAGGCAGCGGAGTACTGTTCATTAAAAGTGAGAAAATGTGTGGTTTTCCATTTGATCGAGTATTTCAATGAAAGCATTGTTTTAAATCGCGCTATTCCTACTGACGTCACTATAATGACCTATGTTCATTTCAGTTGGGAAAAACCACTAAGAAAGTCTATCTGAGGATGTAAAAAGGCAGGTGAAGAGTGAGTGTCTGCCATTATAATGAAAGCAACCCAACCTGATTGTGACTGATGGTAGGCAGGGCGTGAGAAAAGACGTTTGGTGACTTCCCCGTCGCATTTCTAGGGTAATGTTAAGAGCTATGCAATGTAATACAATCTTGCTCACGTGTACACTACCTAAACTAGAATTCTGCATACAATAATAATAATAATAATAATAATAATAATAATAATAATAATAATAATAATAATAATAATAATAATAATAATAATAAGTGATATGAAGAAACTAGTCACAGACCGGAGAGAGATAATGATTACGATATAGCTTTTATACATGTGGTTAGGCGGAAGTGAGAATGAAAATATTCTCAAAATCCAAACACTGAATCCATATCAAAAGCTGTAATATAATACAAATGCCAAAATCTAAGCTAGTGCTTTTAGCAAATTGTTGATACTAATCTGCAAGGGAATTTACAGCGTACCCCTAGCAAATAGGAAAGCTATTTCTTTCAAGGTCATGAAGGCCTTTGTAGAAGTGGAAAGTAGAGGTTTCCACGATCCTTAACCTCGGTACTGACTGCAACAGAATTTTTAATCGTATGTTCGGCCGTTTTGGACCCAGGAATCAAGGAGGTACTCATTTTAAGTGTAGGCTGAGTGAACCTTAGGGTCACATGCATCTCCAGAATTTGAAGTTCCGTTTCTATTTTGTCCACCTTCATGACGGGGAATCGAACCATCGTCCTTCCCGGTGAACCGAACACGCTTTTACCCCCCGACTATAAAGCCCCTGGATACTCCTATGATGATATCAAAATACACCAGTATTCATCTCTGGGGAACGAAGCGCTAACAATTCGTCAAATTTAACTTAATTGCCATAAATATGTCGGAGGATGAAGAGTAGCAAAAATTATCCTTAAATTGCTGAGGTAGTGTCAGGTAGCCTGCAACTCGTCCATTACAATTTCTAGTTTATTTAATGCCCGCCGGCCAGACCAACTGGTGTTAAATCATAATGGGACTATATCAAAACGTCAGCCGCCACACACGAGTATTTACGACATTTTTGTTGGCAATGTGCGACCCGACCAGACTCGAATAATTCATGCGTATACGTACGTACAACGAATCATTATCCGCATATTGTATAGTGACTGCATTACACCACTAACACCCGGCTCATGCCGCAGCTTACAAGCAAAGTAGGATTCGTTCGCATTCTATTCGGGCTATTTCCTCTTATTGACGTAGTTGACATGGTCATGGTCCGAATTCGCACTCGTTAAAGCAGTATACCAACAGTTAGAAAGTGCTCATCAATTTCCCTTTGCAGTCAGTTCTCATTTTGTGAGGTTTGACAGTCATTTGCACAATAGTTATTCGTACGAAGTCCTAATCATCCATCTTAACATCAGACACATGGCCGTTCTGTCATAGGATAATCTGCGGTAGTCTGGATTCGTCTAAATGACATGAGAAAAACTGAGGAGTTGCTCTGAGGGAAAATGGCTTGTAAATTGTTATATTGCGGAAGGATCGCATGTTCTTTCAACTCGATACACAGTCCTGGCTCTAAGAATTCAGTAGTTGATTATCAGGCCGATTAAATATCAGGATTGTAGTGCCAAGAGTTTATTATGACCGAGCTAGTTGGATACGCGGTTCGAGTCACATGTATGTAGGCTTGCATTAGGGAGATAGTGGATTGTAATCTGACCGTCGGCGGACTTGAAGATGGTTTTCCGTCGTATTCCTTTAAATTTACTAGCCAAATTCTGGGGCTATACATTAATTTAGGCCACGGTCACTCCTTTCCCACTTTCCAGTTGAGATCGAACCAGGTACTCTATAAAATCATCGACAAGTTTACGATAAAGAAAAGGAAAAGGAGACTGGCCTTTTATGGACACATTAAAAGAATATATCAAGAGAGGTTGGCCAACAGAATACTCCATCTACAGTAAAAGTGAAAAATACAGCCCGAGCGGCTTACACAAGTGCACGAAGACCTAGCAGAAGTAGGTATCAAGGAGGAAGAGATACAGGACAGAACAAAATATAGGAAAAAGTTACATCCGAAAAGCCTCTGGCCAAGCCACATGAAACAAATCGGTGAAAGAATAAGGAAGGAGAATCCTAAAACTTACCTTTCGCGAGAGTGCAAAGTGAAAGGCATTAGTTTAAGTGACAGAAAAGCAGGTAGATGGTGTAAACGATGACAGTATCGATGAATGGATTAATAATAATAATAATAATACTAATAATAATAAAAATAATAATAATTTCGAGAACAGAACACCAACGATTAATCTTTTAAGTCATTAATGAATTAGAATACTCAAGAACCTCAATGAAATCATGTGCGAAATAAGAATTGTTAAGGATTTATTTCAAAGCATGAACATAATCATCACTGATCTGCATCTGGGGTTGTCGCTCAGGTGGCAGATTACCTATCAGTTGTTTAACGAGCCCTTTATAACTGATTTCAAAGAACTTTGAAATTTATCGAACATTTCCACTGGTAAATTATTCCAATCCCTAATTCCTTTCCCTATAAACGAATTTTTGCCCCAATATTTCCTCTTGAATTTCAACATAGTGTTAAAGCTCCACTCAGACTTAATCATCTACTAATGTCATTCTATACCATGTCTCAGATGACAGCTTAGATCATATCCCTTAGCCGAGCAGCTCCTCTCCTTACCCCCAAGTCTTCCCAGCCCAAAGTGTGCAACAGTTTCGTGACACAAGAATTAATCGTGCGGCTTGCCTCTGGTCCTCTTCCAAATTGTTATAGTTGAAGTAATATAGTTATATAAAATTAATATAGTCATATAAAATTACAATTAAAATTCAATCGGTATAAACTAAATAGAAATGACATAACTTCAGTGACGAGAACCAACGCAACTCATCCAAATATTCCGATTGCCCCGCTCCTTTACCACCTGATGACAGGGATTAGGGGTTTGCAGTAAGAAACAAACTTCACTAGAATTCTTTTATAGAGTGGAAGGCTCTTGGATTAATGTGAGACAATTATATGAACTTATATTGTGCTTAAATATAGCGTTAAGAGAGTACTTCTTGCCTCAGCCTAGAGAATGCACTTTCTCCGTAACAAGGTCTGGATTGTGGGCAACTAGTATTCACTTCTCTGTCTTCAGCTGTTGATGTATTACATATAGAATCGATTACTGAGCTTCTGATAATAGTGCAGAACGTTCCTTCCACACCATGGAAATGAGTGTACTTCTTCAGTGGATGATGACTATTTACCTACTTGGCCACATCAGGAACGACATCATCAGGCTGTGTATTGGCGTGCCAATTTTACCTGGTATGTGCATGTCCAATTAGCTGCACCTAACACCGTCGCATAGACATCTTACCATCTGCAAGGCGAGGGAACTAGGCCACCCGGATGACTCAAATATAGATGGTACTGTAGGTTACAGTAAATCAAGATCTGAAAACAGTTCATACCAGATGATGCAGGTGACCGTCTAAGTGATACAAAAATTGACTAGAAATAGGAACTTGTGCCACATCAAAAATTCTATGAGGACGAAGAAGAAGAAGAATAAGAAGAAGGTGTATTGTATAATTAAAATTACGTCTCTGATCTACAAGACTTGATTTAGAAAGACTGCGGTCCAAACGTTAAATAATTTGATTTACAGTTTTTGTATTTCTCAGAGTCTCTCCATGTGTAATTCGCCTAAATGGCATTCTAAGAACTTATTTTGTGTCCTTAACAACTATTGGATGTTAGCCCCATGTACATAATTACTAACTAGCAGTAAAGCCCGTGTATGGACAAATATACTGGACTCTATGAAAAAGTTGTCTTTAATTGAAAAACGAAAATTTGTTAGTAGTTCCAAGTATTCCTAATACGGTAAGAGGTTTGAATCCCTTTTAGAGTTTTTCCCACTCCATTTTTCTAAGTTTGAACTAATTTAGATATTTTAAATTATATTTTGGAGTTTTATTGTTTCTTGATTGAAACGCATGCAAGTCGCATCGTCCTCTGAGCAAAATTGAAACGATGCTGACAGAATAATGCTCATAATATCTCATGTTACGTCGCAATCACGTGATAGTACTTTACAGTTCTGACAGCCTTCGTGATGCTCGGTTCTGCTAAAATTTGACAACAGAGGAAGCGTTCTTAGCAGCTTTTTCCAAATTACGGATTCAAGATTGTTATTAAAAAGGTATGCGGTAACATTTATGGAATATTTTTGGACACAAAACATTCTACCTTTCTGGGTCGGGGCTCAAGTAAAACAGCCTCCAACTCGATATCTTTAACGATTAAGTAGTCAGATGGCTTTACTATTTTGCGGTGAGTTTTCCAAGAAACCCAACGTGTTAGGACTTCGTTTATAATTCTCACAGCCAGAGCTTTCGAATGAGATAAAATTGTGAAAATCCGCCTGTTAGAACTCCAGTAATGGGTGTTAACATACAGAGCCTTTTCCTTTTATATACCGTGTCATAACGGACAAGTGCTGGATCTCGTAGGAGGTTGGTAGGTTGTAGGTTACTTGATTGGATTGTTCCCGAGCGGTTTAAATGTCACGAAACTCCAACTAGGCGAAGAGAAGAAGGATAAGAAGAAGATGGTGCCGCTCCCTTGAAGAATATTTAATAGTCTCGAGAAGACTATTATTATTATTATTATTATTATTATTATTATTATTATTATTATTATTATTATTATTATTATTATTATTATTATTATTATTATCATCTGTTGCGTAATCCTCTTGTCCACTGACAAGGATTCGTTTAGGACCTGCTCCGGCGATTTACTGACGGAATGCCTCGGGGTAGAGCTGCCTAAGCTTCTATAGACCTCCGAGCCCCACCCAATGTTCTCGAAGCTCATGGAAATGTTCTATGGAACGTCATTACAGAACATTCTACCGTGTTACGGGCTCTACCAATCAGAGACCTGGAAATCCCGTATTCTTCCTCTGCGACTCGACCAGCTAGGCTGGCCTGACCTATGTCCTGTGTATGCTGAATCATCGCCTCATGGTTCTTACTGTAAGCCTTGTGACTGACTTCTTTGTCAAGACTCTGAAACTCAGCTTTTCAACCATATTACAGTTCTACATGAAATAAATAATATTTCCTTACTTCTATACCGTAATTCACATATAATGAATCCCAGCACCTCACGCTTGTTAACTCTAATATATCAGGTTATAGCAGTCCCTCCTACTTCCCAACGCGTCAAACCTCGGAGGAAGCTGCGTCCTTAGTTGTATCCCGGGGAGTACACGACATACGGTGGGTTTTACGAGCAAAACATATTTACTCATTTTTAGAGGTTTTAACATTTTCGCACTGTCCTGCAGCGCTGTTCTGGATTCTCTACCTCTAAATAATAATAATAATAATAATAATAATAATAATAATAATAATAATAATAATAATAATAATAATAATAATAATAATAATAATAATGAGAGCAGATATTGGCAATGAGAAAAGAACAATTTTAAACCTCATTTTTCTCAGAAGTATGATGTTTGACTGAATGTGTTACGATATATTGAATACTTACTTAGAAACATTACAATAGCACATCATGACACTTTCTCGTTTTAAGGTCTTTGAAGTACAGTGCACGTTTGTATTGCCTCCAATAGCGACAAAATCAAACAGAAAATGGCGTGATAGCCGAGTGACATGGTCGCTGGCTTCTCATCAAAGCAGTCGTGGGTCGATTCTTGAATCACTGAATGCGAGCTTTAAATTGCAAATTCACGTCCTTATGGCTCTTATTCCTTGTAAAACTCAGGCCACGCGGCTATGATCACGGTATTGTTACGTATAACAAAACTACAAGCTTCCATTTTGGGATGGAACTCTGTCGACTTTCATTCATAAATACCGAGTACATTCGAGCATTTCGTAACGTACGGATTTAACTTCAGTGATCTACTTATATGTCATAGTTCCTACACGGTGTCTGATTACCAATCGAGTAACAAGTAACTTCAGTGAAATTTAATTACAAGATTCGTAGATAATGTCATTAGTCTTGTCATTGCTATTAGTTAGCATATGAACTCCAGGGAAATATATGGCTCCTCTGTCTGAGACGTAACCCACTTAATGGCCTGAAATTCCATTTACGGAACGTTCCTGTTTATTCATATCCACGGTGATATCAGTCAGGATTTGGTGAGCTCGAGTGGATTTCTAAGAGTTGATCCCATAAGCTTGCTTGCTTCTGCTCATAGCCACTAGGGGGATGTTTTAAATACGTATCGAGCTATTCAATTTATTGCAAACGGTCTTACTAAAGAGGGAGGGGAGAGGGAAACATGTCGTCACTACATGGGTGTCCCATTCATGCAAATGAGGACGAGTTGTTTGTGAGGCTATGCCGTGCTTGTCGTTATTCGTTTCGCGTCCCTCTAACTACATTTAAGGTTTTCGGAAACACTGAACGGTCGGAATTTTGTCTCACTGGGGTTATTTTACGTGCAGCTGAATCTACTGACACGAGGCAGGCATATTTCATAATCTTCAAATACTTTGAACTGAGACCTGATTGAACCCGCTAACTCAGAACTCAGAAGGCCAGCACACTAACATCTGAGCCAATCAGCCCGCCAGACCCACTGTGTCTTCAAAAGATACGCTAGTTGGCTAGGTTACGTCTCAAAACTCACGAGTTTCAAAACAGATGGGCCAAAATTAGTTACAAATTGTACCAGAACTCACGACTACAAACTGGTAGCTAAAGTAAACATTCTAATGAGTCTCAAAATTCACGACTCCAGACAGCAGGTGCTTGCGATGACTGCAGGAGGGATGAGGTGCGCGGTGACTCACGCTTCCCTTTTAAGTCGCCTCTTAACGACAGGCAGGGGATACTGTGGATGTTATTATATAAAATATTTTTCAGTTGTCTTAATAATAATAATAATAATGTTATTTGCTTTACGTCCAACTAACTACTTTTTAAGGTCTTCGGAGACGCCGAGGTGCCGGAATTTAGTCCCGCAGGAGTTCTTTTACGTACCAGTAAATCTACCGACACGGGGCTGTCGTATTTGAGCACCTTCAAATACCACCGGACTGAGCCAGGATCGAACCTGCCAAGTTGGGGTTAGAAGGCCAGCGCCTTAACCGTCTGAGCCACTCAGCCCGGCTCAGTTGTCTTAAAGTTAATATAATGCATTCCTTTCATTTCACACAAATTTATAATAATGACGTGTGGCCTCCGGGAGGTCTGATGCAGGCCTTTAGAGTTGACGCCGTACAGGCGACCTCCACGCGCCTGTGAGGATAAGGCCCAACCTAAGATAAAGTCTAATACTGAAGACGGCACGAACACCCAGGCCCCGAGCAATAGGAATTAACTAAAAGCTAGAATCTCTGACCCGACCGGAAATCGAACCCGGGACCCCCTGGATCCCTTGGACTAACAATTTATGCATGCAGCCGGACGACATAAAATTAAAGTAGGTATATTGCCCTCTGCTAGATAAAAGAGACTGTCAGTTGTTAGTACTGTGGCGTAGTTCCATTATGCGGCCAGAAGGTGGCATTTACTGGAATAAGGAACCGTATTTAGAGATATTAAAGATCAAGACAAGTAATACACTCATTTAGTTCCAACACTTGGAGATTCATTTGAAAAAAAATAAAAGGGCGTATTTCTATTTTGCGTAAGTGTTCATCTATTAGCTTATTTCAATAGATTGTCAACCCGACGCACTTAAACCGAAAAAATGTATTCATGACGCATCCGATTATTCTGTGCGATATAACTGAATGATATTTGAAACTCATTCGATTATTTAAATTGATTATTCATTCACCGAGTTCGATAGCTGCAGTCGATTAAGTGCGGCCAGTATCCAGTATTAGGGAGATAGTAGGTTCGAACCCCACTATCGGCAGCCCTGAAGATGGTTTTCCGTGGTTTCCCATTTTCACACCAGGCGAATGCTGGGGCTGTACCTTAATTAAGGCCACGGCTGCTTCCTTCCCACTCCTAGCCCTTCCCTGTCCCATCGTCGCCATAAGACCTATCTGTGTCGGTGCGACGTATAGCAACTAGCAAAAAAAAAAAAAAAAAAAAAATATTCATTCGATTATTTAAATAATCGGATGGAATTTATTCGATTATTAAAAGTATTCCATTATCTCGTCACTAATAGGGTGGACATTTATCCATTCAAAGAAGAAATGGCCCTGCTCGTGAGTTTTGAGACTGGCCCAGGTAGAGAAACCGGTTCTTACTAATCCTCTGTCTGGAATCCGTGAGTTTTGAGACTTGTGAGTTTTGAGACGACACGGTATGTTATATGCGGTAGTTAACATTATTTTGTAAAATAATAGAAGGGTATTCTGGGTTCTGCATTCTTTACCTAGTGGATTGTCAGAGTTTCACGGACCACATGGCTGTGCGTTTGCATTTAACAGATGGTGGGTACGAAGATGGTTTTCAGTGGTCTCTCATTATCAAAGCCACCGTTGTCGAAAACTTATCTGAGTTTGTGCGACGTTAAAACAGTATAAAACTCTGGGCTTATAATTGAACTGTATCTTCGTGTGAAACATAAAACATCATCGTCGTTATCATATTCAAGGATTCAGTGATTAAGCCCTTCTAAATTTGTTTTGTCTGTGTAGTCATCTGGACACGTCCAGTATATCAAGAATCTTCTTATTCTTCCCTTTCCTGTTGGTCTATAATTTTATCCCTTACTAGAGGGCGAGTATTACGAATGCAAAATGGTTGTAATATGTACCGTATTGTATTTTGTACATGTGTCATCTGGTTAACATCATGATGGTCGGGGGGAGTGTAACTTGCCAATGATCGAGCCAATCTTATGTCTGTTGCCTCTTCTACGCGGTTCTATTGATTTAAGGACCCACACGCAGTGTCACGTCTCACTTTCTTCAGCAGTGTCCTTACACTACCTACACATCTGGAACTTGCATAGTTGAGATTCAGCATCCCTATGCTCGAATGCGAAAGACAGCATCTCGAATAGCTAATGGAGTGACCTATATTGAACTATCCACCACAATCTCTGATCTGACATAATCAGATCCTTTAAGGATGAGAACATTTTGGAACTGGTTCTGCTGTAAACGATCTCCATCTCTGAATATCCCAGTACTTGTCCCAAGTTTGGATAAAATTGGAGAATAAACGGGTGGAATTTTGATACACTGATACCGCTTGGTGTGACTGATAAAACACCAGAATTGCTTTGACTATCAATGCTTCCAGATCCTATTACAAGGAAACCCTATCAGATAAGGTTTGGCAGCCCTTCAGAAACTTCTCATTCGTAGTCAGGGGTTCTTTCTTTTTTGCTAGTTACTTTACGCCGCACCGACACAGATAGGTCTTATGGCGACGAATGGGGGAGGGGTGTTGTGTTTCAGGCTGATGACCCATTAACGTAAATATCACTCACTCAGAATTTTAATGGATTAAATTAAATAAGGTGTTTTCCAATAATAATAATAATAATAATAATAATAATAATAATAATAATAATAATAATAATAATAATAATCCATTTTTACGACCCACTAAGTACTTTTACAGTTTTCGGAGAAGCTTAATAATAATAATGATATTTGCTTTACGTCCCACTAACTACTTTTTAAGGTCTTGGGAGACGCCGAGGTGCCGGAATTTAGTCCCGCAGGAGTTCTTTTACGTGCCAGTAAATCTACCGACACGGGGCTGTCGTATTTGAGCACCTTCAAATACCACCGGACTGAGCCAGGATCGAACCTGCCAAGTTGGGGTTAGAAGGCCAGCGCCTTAACCGTCTGAGCCACTCAGCCCGGCTCAGAGAAGCTTAGGTACCGGACTGTTGCCCTGCAGGAGTTTGTTTACGTGCCGGTAAGTGTACTGATACGAGGCTGGCGTATTTGAGCACCTTCAAATACCATCGGACAGAGCCAGGACTGAGACTGCCAACTTGGACTCAGAAGGCCAATGCTCTACCGCCTGACCTACTCAGTACGGCACGTATTTCTCATTTGCACAATAGTCTGGAGCAAATGATTTCTTTTATGATAATTGTATCTGTGCTCTCATGACTCAATAAGAAATCGTATTTACAAGTAAAAGTAAATATACGAACATCACAGCAAAAATTAATTATTAATTTCAAATTTATTTACGTACCGCCTTGCAAATGTATTAGCGCCTTAACCATCTAAAATTCATAGACTACTTGGGAAAATCTGAGTCTGTATTTATGATCACAGCAATAATTCTTTGAGGTGGATATGAGGCACGATTAGCTCCCTGGGTTAGCTGCTGGCTTTCCACCCAGAAGGCTGAGACTCAAATCCAGGTCGTTCTTTTGTTGAGGTCTTAATCTCAAAAAATAGTGCGGCATCAGGAAAGGCATCCAACCTGAAATCCTCGGCGAAATATTAATAAGTTTGGGTGGCTTCAGCTTCCTCAGAAATAGCTGGGATATGCTGAAGAAAGCTTTTTAAAATAATCATTGAAGGATGTTTTTCTTACGCGCAACTCTTAACTATTTTCCTTAAAGCTGAAATATGTACCCTCCTCCAATATTGAACAATATTTTCTATTATATTAGCAAATGTGATGGAACTAACCGGTCTAGAAAACCAAGAATAACGGCGAGAGGACTCGTCGTGCTGACCACATCACCTCGTAATCTGCAGGACTTCGGGCTGAGCAGCGATCGCTCGGAAGATCAAGGCCCTTCAGGGCTGTACTGCCATGGGGTTAGTTAGTGATGGAAGTAAACATAACGTACACAATATTCTGATTACATACAGTACAGGTGGTTTCATGTAACAGCTATTGATAGAAAATGAAGGCTTAGTTTTCTACCTATTCTATTTATTTGTTTGTTTGTTTCTTTGTTATGTTGTTTAAACCTCTGTAACAACCAAATGAAAAATTGTCATATGTTATCATCTTGTTCCTATACTGCTGTGAGGAAATCTAAAACAGAAGATTTTGCATTAAATATTTCACTTTAATATAATATAGAACTTGTTTCTTAGATTACAATTTAACATCAATGTATAGAGTAAAAGGTTTATCTGGCGTACTGGTCAACTGGAGGAAGTAGAAGATTAAGCTCCAAACATTTTTAGCCTCTGGGGCAGTGCAATTAAAATAGTTACTGCTATGTCTCAATTGACTTTCATTCCTAGCGGCGCATTTTAGTGGGAGCATTCCCTCCTGTATCTACAGTGATCATTTGCATTTGGAATGAGGAAAAAATTGAATACATCAATGCCACCACCGACTCTTAATATCAGCCTTTCCAATTTGGAAGATAGCTCGTATTTCCACGGCACCTGTATATTATTATTATTGTTACGGGATTTCCGTTTTTCGCAGAGATAAGAAGTGCCTGAGTTGAAAGGTTGGACAAGGAATTGACTAGAGCAAAACATAACACAACGAATTTGAAAAATGTTATTTCCTTTCTTTCTTTTTTTTTTTTTTTTTTTTTTTGCTAGTTGTTCTACGTCGCACCGACACAGATATGTCCTATGGCGACGGTGGGATTGGAATGGCCTAGGAATGGGAAGGAAGCGGCCGTGGCCTTAATTAAGGTACAGCCCCAGCATTTTCCTGGTGTGAAAATGGGAAACCACGGAAAACAATCTTCAGGGCTGCCGACAGTGGGGTTCGAACCCACTATCTCCCGATTACTGGATACTGACCGCACTTAAGCGACTGCAGCTATCGAGCTCGGTCTTTCCTTTTTCCTAGTTTAAAATAGATAGATGGAAAATCTAAATGAATAATTGACAATATATCAATATTAATGAGATAGTTAGCTCTAAAAATCGGCGACTTAGAAGTCCGAAAATCAGGTACAAAAACAAATGATAATTTTTTTTGGCAAGTTGCTTTACGTCGCAGCGACACAGATAGGTCTTATTGCGACGATGGGAGAGGAAAGTGCTAGAAGTGGGAAGGAAGCGGCCGTGGCCTTAACTAAGGTACAGCCGCAGCATTTTCCTGGTGTGAAAATGGGAAACCACGGAAAACCATCTTCAGGGCTGCGAACAGTGGGGTTTGAACCCACTATCTCCCGAATACTGTATACTGGCCGCACTTAAGTGACTGCAGCTATCGAGCTCGGTCAAGTGATAATTATCAGGCAGTTAATTTTCATAGAAAAGTACATCATTGCTCTTGACAGGTACAATATTTTACAAGAGCACGATTTGCTCCAAGAATATACACTACTGAGAAGTCTGAGCTCCGAGAAACCATAGTCTAGCCTCTCAGAGGCAGTCAGTTTCCTTTGCTACACAGAAATTTACAAAAGGAAACCCATCGGCTGACCTCACTTTAGAGTGTTCAACAATTACTCCACAATTACAATAACATTAAGCACTGTTCCTAAAAGAAATTAAGGCGCTAAAACAGTTAACGAATAGTCAGGGGCATAATTGACCATACTACATGGCCGTAATGGAAGAAGAAGATAGTTGCTCAAAACCGGCTATAAACCACATGCAAGTAGGCGAAACACCTGCACTCCTTATAAAAATTGTTAAAACCCTAAGTGGGCTTATGTCCCAAAGATACAGAGGCTAAGCGTGCACTACACCAAGGTGACTAAAGGAGAAATATTAAGACAAGATTTAAGAAATTCAGAGGTTGAAAGGTCTAGTCACCCAATGCAAGGCTGAATGGGAACGACAGAAGGTAATCACTCTTTGTTCCCTTACATTACATATATTCCAATAGGGAATAGAACCAGAGTCCTTAGGCTTGCGAAAATTCTACTTTTTTTTTGCTAGGGGCTTTACGTCGCACCGACACAGATAGGTCTTATGGCGACGATATTCTACATTTTAACCACCAGTTTAAAACATTAGGTCTACATTAAAATAAAAGAGTTTACAATCTTCCCCTCAAACTATCCGCAGGAGCTATCACATGTCTAGGTAAATTCTGCCATTACCATGTGCCGCTGGATCTTCCTCACGCAGGTCTCGCCCCTGCCTCCTGGCTCACGTTAAGTCGCTCTCCTCAGCACTGGAGCAATTCAGACAAAACGGTCCTAAAGTGCCCTGCTATTACAGAACCATAAAGGGGAAGCTTCCAGAACTCTTTACTGATAGGCTGGATTCCTATACATACCTCCGGTTTTAATTGCCTAGAGAACATATTTTCAGGAATCAGATAGGTTAATTATAATCGCGGAGAAACCAGCTGAAGTGTCGACAACTTCGGTATATTAACAAAATCCTCATAACCAGGTTAACAAACTTCAAAATAAACATTACTCTATCAATTAATTACAAATCGATGGTCTAGCCATCTAAAGGTAGACAACAAAATCTTTGGAAGGATACAAGTTTAAGTCCGTAATCATAGATGGCCTTAGAGAAGGCGCTCAGCTTAAATAGAAGGGATAGATGTACCCCTGGGACAATTATTATTATTATTATTATTATTATTATTATTATTATTATTATTATTATTATTATTATTATTATTATTATTATACATATATATAATTCGCTGGGGCCATCAAGGACCACGTTAAGTCTTGTTGCATTTGACACTGAACTTGGCCTTCTTTAGAGCCCAAATTTCCCTCATTCTTTGTGAGTGGGCCTGCTCACGCTCCTCTGTTCAAGGGGCACCGTGTCTTCTCTTCGGTTGCTCGTCTCGGTTTAGCCCGTTCGTCAATATTTTCTTGCGAAAGAGATCTCCGTTGAAGGCGTCTTCAGCTGAGATATGTAGCATTTGCAGGTCTTCTTTGGTATTTCTAAACCAGGGAATTGTGGTTTTGGGGTTTGAATCAAAAAAGTGAAAGATTACTTTAGTTAACTTTCTTCTGTCCATTCTTTTCAGATGACCGTAAAATCGTGCCCGTCTTTTTCTGATTGTATCGGTAATTTTCTCTATTTTCCTTGTTGGATCTCTTTTGATGGATTCCATTTCTGTACTTTGATCCCAAGATTCCTCTCACAATTTTGCGTTCTCTTTTCTCCAGTTCTTCAAGGAGTCCTTTGTTGTCATTTAGAGACAGGGTTTCGGCTTCATATAGAACTACTGGCTTAAGAACTGTTTCATAGTGGCGTATCTTGGTGTTTTGGGAAAGGCATTTTTTGTTGTAGATTGTGCGGTATGTTTGGTAGGCTACTCGTTCCTGAAGTGCTTCTTTGTCCAGTCCATTTTTCATGATGATCTCACCCAGGTATTTGAATTTGTCTACTCGGGTGATGTCCCCGTATTTTGTATGGAGTTTTGGTGGAGCCTCTTTGATGTTAGTCATTACTTCTGTTTTCTCAAACGATATCTGCAAACCAGTTTGTTCGGCAATTTCCTTTAAATTTTCAACTTGAGCTCTAGCGGTTTCTATGTCGGTTGAGAGAACAGCAATATCATCGGCAAATGCTAAGCAGTCTGTTGCGATCCCCTTGGATTTGGTTCCTATTCTCAATGGACTGTAGTTGGTTTCCTGTAATCTCACCCGCCAGGTTCTGATGATCTTTTCAAGAACACAGTTGAAGAGTATCGGGGATAGCCCATCACCTTGTCGCACTCCTGTTTTGATGTCAAAGGAATGCGAGAGACATCCGTGGAACTTCACCTTGGATTTTGTATCGGTCAGGGTGGCTCTAATTAATGCCAGCAGTTTCAAATCAACTCCAAATTCATTTAAGATGTTTAGAAGGACTTCCCGGTCAATGGAGTCGTACGCCTTCTTAATGTCCACAAAGACAGACACATACTGCTTGGACCTTAGTGTACAATATCTGATGATCGTTTTCAGATTTTGGATCTGTTCAGCTGTTGAGCGACCTTTTCTGAACTCTCCTTGGTATTCACCTATTTGATGTTCGACTTGTGCTTCCAAACGCTCCAGGATGCCAGGTGATAGAATTTTGTAAGTCACAGGTAGCAAAGATATTCCTCTGTAGTTGTTGATGTTCTTCACGCTGCCTTTTTTGTGTAATGGATGGATCAGAGCTATTTTCCAATCTTCGGGTAGGGTCTCCTTATTTCAAATTTCTTCTGTTTGCTTTTGCAAGATATCAAGTGATTCTTCTGGGGCATATTTCCATAGTTCTGCTACTACTGAGTCTTCCCCCGGCGCTTTGTTATTTTTGAGACAGGCAATGTGGCGCTTGATTTCATCTCTGTCGGGTGGTCTGGAATCTGGGTACCTGAGTAAGGATTCCTTGGTCTCAATGGCGCTTTGCGGTTTAGAGCAATTAAGTAAATTCTTGAAGTAATCTGCCAGAATGCTGCAATTTTCTTCATTTGACGTCGCCAGTGTGCCGTCCGTTCGCTCAAAGCATACAGATGGTGGTTTATAGCCAGTGAGTTTGCGTCTGAAGGCTCTGTAGTACTCTCTGCTTTCATTCTTCCTAAAGTTTTGTTCTATCTTTTCAATGAGAGATTTTTCGTATTTACGTTTCTCAGTTCTGAACACCCTAGCTGCTTGGGCTCGTTGGGTTTTGTAGGTTTCCCAATCATTTTCTGATTTCGTAGAGTTGTACTGTTTCCACGCATTGAGTCTTTCTTGGAGGACTGATTCGCAGGTACTATTCCACCAGGCATGCTTTTTGCTTCTCTTGATTTCTGCAAAGTCTATTATTATTATTATTATTATTATTATTATTATTATTATTATTATTATTATTGTATGTGTATGTTTAGTCATCAGCCCGAAGGCTGGTTGGATCCTCAACAGCTCCGCCATCAGCTGTCATAGATGGCCTAGGCATCACTGAAGAGGCGTACTAGGGAAATAAAGAGTGACGTAGTTTCTCGTTGCTTTCCTCACCGAGCCAGAATTGCTATTACATATCAGTCTGCCAAGCCCACTGAAATGCATACACCTACCGACACTATGAGCAACATTTTCACACCATTCATAGCAGGGACTGGCTGCATAAGGATTGGCATTACTAGCATCGCTCATACCTCAGTCACTTTCATATTGTCAAAGCCAAGGATAAGACAGAGACAGATCAATGAAAGTAACAAAATTGCTCTAGCCTATACCAGAAGACAGTGCACTGTAAACACTAAGTCCCGCCAGCAAAGGCACATTATTATTATTATTATTATTATTATTATTATTATTATTATTATTATTATTATTATTATTATTATTATTATTATTATTTACTATTTTCGACTCCTTGTTGGTCACTAATATTAGGGTGCGTAAGAAATACAATGAATTAGGCAAGCATTTTGATGCCAATTAGTATATTCCTCGAAAGTAAAAATGACATCTTTTGCAATATAACACTTGAATATTCTAAATTGGGAGTTCAGAACAGGAATTGGCAAGTACCGTTCGCATACGGAAGAACTTGGTTACCATAGGTATTCGTTCAGGTTCACTCTCTCGACATTTTCCTTCGTCTATACAGTGCTACAAGAAGTAATATTTTATAGCTCTAATGTCCATTTCAACAACTAAGATCTTAATACTGTACACTCCAATGAGTCGAAAGGTAGCATACAGAAGGTCTTTACCGTGGTCGAATACAGGAACTTAATGTTTGTTGTAGTTAAATGCCCCAAATTACACCAACCTCAGCTGGAGTCTAGTCCAGTCTACTATCTTTGGAACATATGGCCAACTACTAACCGAATATGCCACTGAGGTCGACTCACTGCAAGAAGGGTAAACTCTCGCGTTTTTTATTATTATTATTATTATTATTATTATTATTATTATTATTATTATTATATTATTTTATTTTAGTATTTTAGGTCTTTCCAGCTTCTGTACTGCCTTTGGGGACGAATTTCAGACATTTTACCGACAACAATAATAATAATAATAATAATAATAATAATAATAATAATAATAATAATAATAATATGGCCTCAGCTATCATGTGTGGGGGCTGCCAGATCATCAGTTTCGACATTCCGTTTCACTCTACCAGAAGGCAGAGTAATACGGAACTCTTTTGGCTGACCTAAGGCTGAGTTTTTAGTAAATTTTGTCGAGTGAACACTAAACGTGTCACCATATATATTTTACTCGCCGATATCGTATTTCAGAGCGCTCCTGAGGGTTTTAGTGTAAGACAGAATTCAGTTCTATACGAGTCGTCTGTTCACTACCCAGCTAGAGGAAGTCTTACAACAATGATCGTTATAGAGACATCGATATGGTATAGACCACCACGAGCAACATCACATGGCTTTCCGGTCGAGTATGTTTATTCAATAAATGCAAATATAGGATAACGAGATAAAGGAAAAGGAAAAAGGGCTAGTACTTGATTGATTAAAAAAACAATAATAATAATAATAATAATAATAATAATAATAATAATAATAATAATAATAACCACTTCCTCCATTGTGCATGAAATTATTCACTTTTGTCTTACAATTCTAATTACAGTTATTAGTATTAATAATAGACTAGTATATTATTTTGTCATAACTTAATAACTCCGTTTTATATTGTACTTTTCCTGTGCACAACAATGTTAATTGTTTAAATTTTACATTACTGAACCTCTATGGATCAGTGGTAGAGTGTCGGCCTCAGGAACACAATACCGAGGGTTCAATCCCAACCAACGGAGTTTTGAAGTGCTGGAAAAGTCCATTCAAATAAATTATCCCACTTAGATTTAAAAGTATGCAGATTAGGAGATTCCATTCGACTAGTTACATATATACCAAGTTCAAATGTCACTAGAACACATTGAGTGCCAGCATGAAATTTCGGGATAGATGACGCAACACAAACAGGTCCAGCGAGTAGAGACAAAGTATAGCAGTGCAGCAAGTTGGTGACCACATGGCTGTGTACAAATAAGTATATTTTGTTGAGACGCAGTCATTATTCAGGTAGTGTCAAATCCACCAGCTGCCAACTACAGCTGACGTAGCGAGAAGACTGATCTAACTTAAGGCACGAAGAACCATGGACACAGGTTTGTAGAAAATTGAGCGCGAATGCCACCAGTGGCCGTTTTGATGTAAACTATGTCTGTAGCTTCAGAATCGTACTTAGGCCGGTAATAGTTACAAATATGAAAGTTTTATGATCGAATTAGACTATACGTGTGAGAACAGTGTTCAATATCTCCTTGTAAGGAAAGACCAATGTACCTACTTACGATAATCTGACTTCCATATGCCATCGAGAGATGCAATAGCGCCGACGTCTTGCGGTACGGGGATATAACTCAGCTCTGAATATCGGCGCGGTGGCAACACGGCATGTGAGGTGCCGTTAGATTACTCTTAGTGAATTTTTCAAATGTACGGCAAAAGAATAATCAAGCAGTGAACATTTGAGAAATTTGAAGTGCTAAGAATTACGAACAGCATCACTCTTTAGCAAGAAGCCCTGATACATGGACAAAACGTGGCTTCGCAATGATAGAAAAAACATTCGAGAGGATAGGACAGCTTGTACCAAATCACCAGTGCCGAGCGTCGAAAGGATAACAGATTACGTCTCCAAGTTAAGACGTTCGAGCGTTGTGAGACGACTTCCGCTCAGCTGCACCCCCAGCCGAGCACGTTTACAGCCCATCTCTAGCTATATACACTGTTTGGACAATACCCATCGTGCGGTACGTATTCTGCGTATAAACGGACGGAGCATGACCCCCAGTACGGACCTGTTCATATATATTTTATAATGCTGAATTGCAGATCGCATTGATCACACTTAAGGGCTGGCTGGCTGAGGCGGTAAAGGCGTGCTTGGTTCACCCGGAAAGACGTGGGTTCGATTCCCCGTCAGGAAGTCGTGAAATTTATGAAACCAGATTTCCACTTCCGGAGGTACACATGGCCCTGAGGTTCACTCAGCCTACACCAAAAACGAGCACCAGGTTAATTCCTGGGGGGCAAAGGCGGCCGGGCGTAGAGCTAACCACTGTATCCCACCAAGTGCCCAGGTTACGGATGGTGCAAGCCTTCACCTTCCAGGCCTCCACGGGCTTTCATGGCCTGTACGGAGATGACTTTGCATTGCTTTTTTGATCACATTTGCTACAATTTTTAACAACCGAATAGACATTAAAATTATAATTTATTCTGAATACTAGGAATAGTATCATCAGAAAGTTCTTCCCACTGACTGTGAGATGTGACGGAAATAAGATGTATATATCATGTTTGAAAATGCTCCTTCTCGAGGCCTTCTTGCTGATAAACAGAGAGTGGAAATTTTTATACTATGTGTTTCAGTCACGGCACGCTAGCATTTTTTAAATAGAATTAGAATCACAAGTAGACTAGAGTAGCTCCTTACGAGAAAATTGCTGCATACGGGTACGTTGGCATTAGCCTTAATGAGAGAGCAGCTGCAACAATCCTACGTCACGTGTCCGCCTCATGCATGTTCTATTATAAATGCCAGATGATAAATTGTGTTACTTTTTTGCTGTAAACTACTCATGCATTTAAATAATTTTAAATAAGCACACGGTCCATGATCGTGTCGTACGATTGGTTAAGATTATTGGATTCTCGCTAGACAATATATACCGTAAAGGACTAACATTTCCACCTGTGTAATGAAAATAATTTCTCATGGACTCACAACTTGAGACGTCTGGTGAACATGATGCAACACCTTAAGTTATATTCTGTGTCAAAATGAAACTGCTTTGGCCTCGTGATTCTACTCAAAATTGCCCAACTGTCATGCCATCTTTCTTCTTATTATTAATCTGTTTACCCTCCAGGGTTGGTTTTCCCATCGGACTCAGCGAGAGATCCCACCTCTAACGCCTCAAGTGCAATGTCCTGGAGCGTAAGACATTGGGTCTGGGGATAAAACTGAGGAGAATGGCCAGTGACCACACCTGCTATGCTGAACAAGGGCCTTGTAGGGGGTGGGAAGATCGGAAGGGATAGGGAAGGAAGGGGGAAGAAAGTCACCGTGGCCTTAAGTTAGGTACCATCCCGGCATTTGCCTGGAGGAGAAGTGGAAAACCACTTCCAGGATGGCTGAGATGGGAGTTGAATTCACCTCTACTCATTTGACCACGCGAGGCTGAGTGGACCCCGTTCCAGCCCTCGTACCGCTTTTCAAACTTCATGGCAGAGCTATGAATCGAACCCAGGCCTCCGGGGTTGGTCGCTAATAACACTAACCACCACACCACACAGGCGGACGTTATGCCATCCCACACGCGGAATGCGTTGCACTCAGCGAAAACTGTATGTTAAATATCGGTTGCATCAGGGCATTATGTTTTTATCTCATAAAATTGAACGCGGAACCTCCATGGGTCAGGATGCAGCGCGCTGGTCTCTCATCGCTGAGTTCCGTGGTTCAAATCCCGGTCATTCCATGTGAGATTTGTGCTGGACATAACGGAGGAGGGATAGGTTTACTCCGGTTACTCCAGTTTTCCCTGTCATCTTTCATTCCAGCACCACCCTACAATATAATTTAATTTCACCTGTCAGTCATTATTGCCTCAGAGGAATGCGACAGGCTTCGGCAGCTGGCACAATTCCTATCCTCGCCGCTAGATGGGGCTTCATTCACTCCATTCCCTACGCGGTAGAATGAGTGGAAACATACTGTGGATTTTCAAAACCGAATGCTACTGAAACAGCTTCCCATTTCAAATGGACTATACATTAGTTTAATCTCGCTGCTCGGCTCCTTTCTTTCGGTCCGACTTTCGTTTGTTCTCTTCTGGTACATAAAATAAACTTCCTAGGCGTATCGCAGTCACGGGAGCTACTCATGCTTAATTAGGTTTCCCTTCCGGCCACCATATGACTTTTCAGTAAATTTCTAGACCATACTCGACTGGGAATCGAACTTCAGACATCCGGACGGAAAGCTAACAGTTAAGTCACTGCACTAATCACGTTCGCTTCTGGCATATACGATATTTGGCTTATAAGGCCTAAGTAATATTTTATATTCCCACCATATATGGTAGGGGCTGCCTAGCCGAGGCGGTAAATGGCGTGCTCGGTTCGCCCGAACGGACGTGGGTTCGAATCCCCGTCAGGAAGTCGTAAAATTTAAGAAATGAGATTTCCACTTCTGGAGGTCCTGAGGTTCACTCAGCCTACACGAAGAATGAGTACCAGGTTAAATCCTGGGGGCAAAGGCAGCCGGCCGTAGAGCTAACCACTCTACCCCATCAAGTGTCGTGGTTAAGGATAGTGGAAGCTTTTACCTTCCACCCCTCCAAGGGCCTTCATCGCCTGTATGGAGATGACTTTGCTTTTCACCATATATGGTCCAATTTCAATAGCGGATAAGGTACACCGCGCGGCCTTCGCATGGCCATTTACACAGCGTGAAATACACTCTAGTTCCAGACACGCCACTAGAATTTGTGTTAGCCCTACATTGTTTAACACAGATATATAATGGAACTTCAGAAGCAAAAAGGTAAATTAGGGAGCATTTAGGGGAGATGAACGAAGAATTATCTACAATCTGTATAAAAATCAGTCTGCCGTGATAAGAATCGAGGGCTTTGAAAAAGAAGCAGCAATCCAGAAAGGAGTGAGGCAAGGCTGCAGTTTGTCCCCTCTCCTTTTCAATGTTTACATAGAACAGGCAGTAAAGGAAATCAAAGAGAAATTTGGAAAGGGAATCACAGTCCAAGGAGAGGAAATCAAAACCTTGAGATTTGCCGATGATATTGTTATTTTATCTGAGACTGCAGGAGATCTCGAGAAGTTGCTGAATGGTATGGATGAAGTCTTGGGTAAGGAGTACAAGATGAAAATAAACAAATCTAAAACAAAAGAAATGGAGTGCAGTCGAACGAAGGCAGGTGATGTAGGAAATATTAGATTAGGAAATGAAGTCTTAAAGGAAGTAGATGAATATTGTTACTTGGGTAGTAAAATAACTAATGATTGCAGAAGTAAGGAGGACATAAAATGCAGACTAGCACAAGCAAGGAAGAGCTTTCTTAAGAAAATAAATTTGCTCACTTCAAACGTTGATATCGGAATTAGAAAGATGTTTTTGAAGACTTTCGTGTGGAGCGTGGTATTGTATGGAAGTGAAACATGGACGATATCTAGCTCAGAAAGAAAGAAAATAGGAGCTTTTGAAATGTGGTGTTACAGAAGAATGCTGAAGGTGAAATGGATAGATCGAATCACGAATGAAGAGATACTGAATCGAATTGGTGAGAGGAGATCGATTTGGCTAAATTTGACGAAAAGAAGAGATAGAATGATAGGACACATCTTAAGACACGCAGGACTTGTGCAGTTGGTTTTTGAAGGAAGTATAGGTGGTAAGAACGGTAGGGGTAGACCAAGGTATGAATATGACAAGCAGATTAGAGCAGATGTAGGATGCAATAGTTACGTAGAAATGAAAAGGTTAGCACAGGATAGAGTGGCATGGAGAGCTGCATCAAACCAGTCTATGGACTGATGACTCGAACAATAATAATAATAATATTAATAATAATAATAATAATAATAATAATAATAATAATAGGTTTTATTTATTCTGGTGAAGTTAGGGATGTACTTCCTTTCTTACACTTAAACCAGTCTTAACCTAGGACATTGTTAATAATAACTACTGATGACAATAATATGAAAACGATATTAACAATAGTAACAGTAACAGTATTAATAAAAGTAATCACACGTAAAGAAAAAAATAATATCATCTATAATTATAATCTATAAAATACGTACAAAGAGTAGGCCTACATTAAAGATATATCTATATAATCTATATAATACGTACGTAGATTAGGCCTACATTAAAGATATATGAATATTGAATACTATAACTACTACTTAGGAGAAAGTTTAGAAAATATATATACTTCTACAATATACCCAGATATCGCCTTCAATTGAGAGGTGAAGAGATGGATTAGTTAGAAGAAGGAGAAGAAGATCTGTGAAAGGAAGAGGGAAATAATTATGAAGAAGCGGTAGGAGGAGATGTTTTCAGGTAAAAACCTGATGATTCGTGCGTGTTTACCTAATATTTCGACACAGGCCTGTTTAAAAGCTGAGCTGCTGGACATGCTTCTGACATCCACTGGTAAGAGATTCCAT
This sequence comes from Anabrus simplex, assembly GCF_040414725.1. Classification (NCBI taxonomy): domain Eukaryota; kingdom Metazoa; phylum Arthropoda; class Insecta; order Orthoptera; family Tettigoniidae; genus Anabrus; species Anabrus simplex. The sequence continues at coordinate 305,211,871 of NC_090265.1, read as the reverse complement.
TGTCGGGCTGCGGTAACGGTGAATGACTTCGTGTAGATTGCCGTTCTGTGTACAGGAAGGGATAAACACATGATGCTGCAGGATCGGGTATTTTTGTTATGGTATGTGGAGAGGAGTTTGCTGCGATCACGCTACGAAAACCAGACGCCTTCTTCCAAATTTAGTTCCAACGCATTTTTCAGGGTATCCATCGTATTTGCACATACAGATTTGCAGATACATTCTCGGAGGCAGGTACAAATATTTCAGACGTCTTTCAAGTAGAGCGAGTGGAAGAGAAAAAATAGTAAGCTCACGTTCAGGCCAAGCTGACATGGCCAAGTACAAATTGCACTCAACTTTCACAACCAAGGTAAATTGGAGACAACTGGCATCGCGTATTCTCACATGGGAAAACGAAGGTGCAAGAATAGGAATTTGCTTGCCCAAGTGAAGAAACAAAAGAGAAAATCACATTCAGATAAACTCTATGCCACATTCCAGGTTTGTTGTCGACGAAATGACAATATAACCGGAGCATATACATGATCGTCACTTAGACCAGTTTCTTGGGGGTAATGAACTTACTACCAAAATTAGCCAACAACGCCGAAGGCAGCATCCATGACGTATGCATGTGGTTATCTCACAAATGTGGCTGAAGATAACACAACTGTCTGTACATGCTCACAACAACCAACAACAAAAAAAGGACCACTGAATATCCTGATTCACAGACAAGATAGGGGGAGGACTTAGATACCCTAAGCCATCGTTTGCGTCTCTGGTGGTACTGCTTGTAGTTTTTTGTACTAATGCTATTCCATTGTTGTCGAGACGAAATAATAGAGCAAAATTTTTTGAGGACCCCAAAAATGGGAATTGTTGTGAAAATAAATACAAGGAATGTGATGACGATAAACTTTTTTTCTATTTTGTTAACCAAGTTATTAAATTCACCTTTGGATAACGTTTGCAGAATTCTTATCTAGTACTAAACTGGAAGAGTATTAGCAGTTCCAGATAAACTCTATGCCACACTCAAGGTTTCTAGTGAAGTGAAGGGCATGAATGCTACAATTTCACTCAAGTAATAGAAGGAATTTGGCATAAAGAAGGTGCAGTATGCAGAAGGTATTATAAACATTTGTAAATCGCCAAAAGCCAATGAATTTGTTACACATATATAGAAATATTGCTTTTTTCAGTCAAGATGAAGTGTATTTGCAGATCGTTGGAGAAACGAGAAGTACGCAGGAGTTAAGAGATAGGCTGGAAGCGGAATTACAGACACTTTCTACAGAACAGGGAAAGGTTTGCTCTCATACTATCGACGACCTGGGAAGGGGTCCCATTCCTCCAAATTTTGGAGAGGAATAGCGGTGTTACTCCTGGTGTAATGGTGTGGGGAACCATCGGATATGACTTTAGGTCACGGCTGATAGTGTTTGAGGAGCTCTGACGGCACAACGGTACGTCGCGGACATCCTGCATCCTCATGTGTTATCTCTTGTATTACTGCAGATAACATTCGCTAGAAATTGCTTTAAACGCTCCTTGTCACTTTCTTGCGCAGTTTACTTATAACAAGTGCATTGCAAGAACAGGTTTGGAGTATTGCAGGATTAAGCACGTTGTAAGGTAGCACGTATGTAGTCCTGTTGTAAGTCGTAGAGAATACTACTGTATATACACACACGTAATTCAGTTGCTTGTTTACATTACAGCAGATGTCGCTGCCTACGCTCTGTGTTGAGCCTGGGGTGAACTACGCCATTTCAGGGGAAGACTGGAGTAGTGTACACAGTTCAGCACGATCTTCAGCTTAGTATTTATATTGTACGTTTTATGTTCGATGGATATTTCCCACTTTGACAGAGCCAGAATTTTAGCATAGATTCAGGGTGACATGCACAAGCAGCAGTATCACGCATTGTAAGAAAACGTGAAAAGTGCCATGAGATCAACGATGTGATTAACAAGCTGAGGGAAGGTCGACTGAGAGTGGTGATGCCACGTCATGATCCCTATATCCGCGGAACAGTGCAGAGGAGACAACTTCGACTGCTCAACAATCACGAGATGACTTCTTGAGGGCAATCGGTGTCCACGTATTTGCAAAAACATGTACGTAATTGACTGTATAGGGCCCAGTTAAGGTCATTTCGATCGATTCGACATGTTTCACTGGAGAATCGTCATCGTTTTGAGAGGAGAAAGTGGGCGATCCAATATCATAATTGAGGATGGATGAACTTCGTAACGTCATGTTTGTAGATTAAAAAACGGGTATCACTTAGGCAAGATACACGACGTCAACGGGTGTGGAGACGTAAAGGATGTGGTGAAATGTACCAGCATGTTCACTGACTGCATTCGTTTGAAGGCAGTGGCGTAATGTTTTCGACTGGGGTTGTACATGTCGTTGTTCACCTTTGATTCCGATTCGAGGGACTTTAACTGCAGCCCGCTATACCGATGAAATTCTTCAACCTTTGGGGGTGAAAAGCCCAGAGGAGTGTGACAGGCTTCAGCAGCCGGCACGTCTCCTATCCTCGCCGCTAGATGGGGGTTTCATTAATCCCATTCCTGACCCGGTCGATTGACTGGAAACAGGCTGTGGATTTTCATTTTTCAGGGGTGAAAAGCAATGTTCACTCACATCGAAGTGCATCAGTGCGGAAGTTAATGAGGGAAGGGGGGTATCAACCATACGAATAGCCCAGCTACTTCACCGGACATGAACTGCATTGAGAATGCATGGACAGGTTGAAAAGGGCGGCTCTGGATCGTCTACAACATCCACAGATACTCCCATACCCCGGATAGAATGTGACTTTCTTCCTCAAGGTGACGTCAAAGAACTGATCGCAAGAAGCTCACATCGTTTCATAGACCTGAATAATGCCAGGAGAGGTCATCCAGGATACTAAAGTAGAGTGAAGGAGGGATGAGCTTCAATAAAAGAAAATTTTAAAAAGCTACTAATTAATATTGTTATTAATATTTTTATTTTCGTGAAGGGCACATGAGCCATGGATCGTGTAGGTGCAATACATATCTGATATACAAGTTGCATAGTTAAGACAACACAGATGATCATAGCATCTTATGTAAATATTTTACAAATTTGTGATTAAATACAGAAAATGAAGCAGTCTGTCGGATACGTTGGATATTGGAGCAAAAAGCATTCGTGTTTGTAAAAGTTTATATTACCAAGTTGTATGTCTCTATGATACAACAATAAACAACATCCTGTAACTTTATTATTACATTGCACCTTTGATATTTCAAATATTTTTTCGGTGTGTACATAGCACGGGGCGGAAAGATCTGACCCTTATATTTTCGTTTAACAGTCCGCTCAGTTGTTTAATAGGAAATTCTGAGAGAAACGAATTAATTCTAAGATATGCAAACTTACAATCAGACGCACATTAGTGTAAATATATCCATAATAGAGTTCATACGAAAACATTCCTTCAAAGAGTCGGATACACAGTTAATTGTATATGTGTCGTGTCATTTAAATTCAACTCTGTTTGTCCGCCGACTATTCTAATCACGCAAAGTGCTGGCTGGCGTTTACTTAGTTGACGTTAACATGTCTCCAGTCTCAAACATCTCCGAATAACGTTCGTGTCTTAACAGGTGCGCCTTTATCGATTGTGCTTGCCTATGAGGGTAATCTCGCAGATGATCTTCTTAAAAGCGTTCGCTATCTAAAGTGAATCGTACGGAGCTACGAATATAAAGCACTCCCAATTGTTGAAGTGCCCGTTTTCTATTACCGTCTAGGTCGTCGTATTTGTTAAGCTTAAACGGCTCGTAAAATCCTGATTGACCATAACCGGGCAAGGGGATGGCCTCCTAACCTCATTACTGAAGGAGTCGATCCCATTACCGTGCCGGCCTGAGCCTGTACCGAGCGATGTCGCCCTCATCGTACACGTGAACGACGAAGTGGCTTTGAGTACAGTACACCTACCTGCCAATGCACTTTATTTCTAATCTTCTTCATGGTGTTCAATGGGGAGCGTTTTCCACTGAATTCATGAGCTCTTTTCCCTGCCTGATGGTATCAAATTACAACACTTAATGTTCACGTCCACTTGAAGATAGCTTTCTCAACGATGACATTGCGATGTAAAACATTAACAATAATATAGGAAAGGTCTGCAGTTTTGTGGTACGTTTCTTGATAAAACTGCAGTGCAATTAATCTCCGTTAATCTTCGTAGTTCACGAGGATGATCCGTAGTAGAACACATTATCTTATAATAAGAAGTGTCAAGGGAATCTTTGTTGAGACAACAATCAAAAATTAAATGTAATTACAGGATTTTCCTTTATATGCTCTCTAAACCCGAATTCATCTCGGGTGAGATATAATATTTACAGTGCACTGTATCTTCTAGTACGTATGAGCTAACCCGGCGGCCCCAGGTTCGATTCCCGGCAAGGTCATGGATTTTTAATTGTCAATGATTAATATCCCTGGCCTGGGGACTGGGTGTTTGTGTCGCCCTTAACGTTCCTTTCCTAACATTCAATACTCTACACTTCCGCAATTCCAATTACATGCACGTTCATATCATACGGTGCAAGTAGGGACAAAAGATCTATATAGGTCGACGCTCCGAATAAATAACATTTAAATAAATATGAGCTACGTAGATAACTTGTCATGTTTTAATACAGTAGATATATCTTAGTCTCACTTTGGTTATGCTGGTTTTGTAACGCTGTGCAGTTCTGTACGGCATCTTTTCTAAGCCAAACGCTTGCATTTAGCCTCTTTTATTTTTTCGTCCAATCTTTAAAAATACTAACCTCTGATTATACAAAGTTCGTCACATAGTTATCAATTCATGGAGCTTTCACTTTCCATTTCAACGAACGCATTTTCATATTTCTGCCACGATTAGAGAATGGGAGTTTTAATACGTAGAAACCTCTCATCAATGTTTTAAAGATATCAGACAAGTTCTAAAGTTAAAGATTGTAGAAGACGAATAAGGCAGATGAAAGAAATGGCAGGTTAGACAAGTGCCATCCACCAAATTCCCACTGATATTTTCAAACAGTGGCAGGTCAATACACTGCTTCATCACGGTTGTTATCATCAAGATCATCATCATCATCATCATCATCATCATCATCGGAAAGTCTATTTGCGAGGAACTAATTCAGTTTCGAAGTCCGTAAAGCACACTGTTGTTGATATATTAACTTAGAATGCACATGCGCAATATCAGCTACTAATGAAAAATCCCGTCTGCATCAGAATGGAAAATTTACGTTTGGATGGTATGAAAATCTGTTGCCTCTGGAGAGAATAATGTAGGAGATAAGAGTTACATTTCAGACAATGGTCATTGTCAGAGTTTCACAGAATGGTCAAAGTAAACTTTTAACTCGCACCATTAGCTGTGAATGAATAACGTATCACTGTACTCTTCCACTACATTTCATCCAAGTAATTCAAAATCGAACTCCTTCGGTGATTACAAATACACAAATAATGACACCATTTAAACCCAGGTTTTCAGATAAGACATTTTTTAACAATTTGTTTTGCGCCACTCAGACACAGTTAGGTCTTATGGTGACGATGGGATAGGAAAGAACTAGGAGTAGAAATTAGTGATCGTTGCCTTAATTAAGGTAGAGCCCCGGCATTTTACTGGTATGAAAACTGGAAACTATCTTCAGAGGTGCCAACAGTGGGGTTCGAACCCATTATGTCCCGAATACAAGCTGACAACTGCGTGACCTTATCCTCACAGCCACTGGTTTGGTCATATCAGATAAGCCACGCATACATTACAGGGAGCTGTTGACTAGATGTCCCAGGCCGCTTGGTTTTGTATCATTTCCGAATCAAATGTACCGTACTTAAATTATATTGGTATTGAAAGGAAACTACAGCTTCCATATATCTACCACAAATTTGTTACTTCAATGATTTTTCTCAGTCTCATGCTTGCCTTTCACAATATGAAAGCGAAAGCAATGCTACAAATGTTCTTTATTCAACCTGTTCCCGTTAGTAATGGCGTCAAAGAGTCATTATGAGATCGGTTGGTGAGCGTGTTTCCTCGAAATTAGCAGACGTATGTAATAGCGCATACTGGTTCAGGAAAGGAACGGGAAACTAACCCCTCATTACCCTGGTACACCTCTCCAATGACGCATAGGTTATCATGACAGCTGACAGCTTTCAGTCTGAGGACTCATCAAGAAGTAACTATGAGATGCAAAACGAAAAGATAAAAAATCTCATAGGCCGTGATGAGTTCTCGATGAGGGAAAGATAAAGGCTTCAGCTAATCGTAATCTCGGCAAAAAGTGAGAAAGACCGGTTAGCTCTATGCCCACCCGCTTTGCCTCCTGGAATTAACCTGGTACCCATTTCTGGAGTTGGCTGAGGAAACCCAGGGCTCCCTCTAGAAATGAAAATCTCGTTTTTAAAATTTTCAAGTTCCCGACGGGGAATTCAATCTACGTCCTTTTCGTGAGATGAGTATGCTTTTATCTCCTCGGCTTACAGACTCCAATAAGGAAAGGCGGAAATGGCAACCGAGGACTAATAAATGGATGTGAGGTACTCCAACAAAATATAATTATAATTGTGTTTCTGAATGTACCGAAACACTTTATCCGCATTTAACATTTAACTGAGGTTCTGCTGGGGAATGTTTTTGTGTTGTAGTTGAGTAACTTCTTTTTATATTTTTCCTTTTTACTGCCCTTTGTGTGCTAACCCCAACTTAAATCAAGTGATCTCCTGGAGCGATCCAACATTTGTGGAAATCCCAGACCCATTAAAGAGCTTCCAAGACGGTGATGGAATATTCAGTGTCTGTGCTTACACCACTTACAGACTAGAGTGGAAAAGATGTAAATGACGAGCGGAAAGAAATAAAAACTCGAAGAAGTGAGAGAAAGAGTAGGCTGCTAGTGGAATACGGAATTGGATTATTAGCGATGAGCAAAAATTTCAGAAACCATTTGCAACTAAGTCGTACATCCAGAAGAAATGACTTTCGAGAATTCAATATAACGAAGGTTTGTCACAGTTGATTTATTTAAATGTAATTCACTTGAATCAAACGTAAAAGCAGTTAGAACTTCCTTCCTCGTTGAAAAGTCTGTCGTGCAGTTAACATATAACTCTGAACAATCCTTCTTCATATATCTTCACGAAATAGAACACGTTTTCAACCTATCCACATATTATATTACAACAGTTTTGTCTTTGGTTCATGGATGATCTTTCTTTGTTCATTACAGAGACGGATAAGTACAGTTTATCCAGAATCTATCTAGCTTTTCCGTTGGTGTCCATTGGTCAATTGGCCAGTAAAGGCGTAGAAGCACAAAGGCATCCGGGTGTTTATAATAAACAGAACTAAGTGTCTTATCCAAACCTGGTTGTTGTCAAACTAATCATTGCATGCAGCTGGTGTGAAGATAGATAACAATATAAACTCAGAAGGAGACGATTATCGCGCTGTTTTTTCTCTTACAGCAATAATCACCACCAACACTATCACCATAACATTAACTCAGCCCCATGAAGGTAAATGAGGTAATATATAATTCTCTAAGAGTTTGCAACCGTAGTCGCAAAATGTGAAATTAACGGCAGCGAGATCTTTCACCACAACACATTGCCTATCCGAGTCCCTGGATTGAATTTAGAAATTGTTCAAGAATCCTAATCCTGGACTGAGGGATGAAATATATTTCATTCCTCATCATTAGTTAAACAAGGATGCTATCTGATAAGATAGATTGCGGATATGGTGAAGAAAGCCGAACAATATGGCTGAGGAAGTCGTCATTCTGATTCATGATACTCCAGTACCTGCAGACAGGTAGACTGATACTCAATCGTCATCTTTGCCGGCCTAATATGCCATGGAATAAATTTATTTCCTTTTGCCTGCATTTTTTAGATTTACCATGACGTCTAAATGGCAGGCAGACATGCTCCAGAAAAGTAAGCCGCCGGTCTACTCGAGGCCTGCCACGAAGTTTTTTTTGAAAGATACTTCTTATGAAATAGTTGTCAGATAGTTTACCTGGTATAAAAAGAAGAATGACGTAATAACGTTGTTAGTTTTATGGTCTAGTAACTACTTTTGCGATTTTTGGGGACGTCCAGATACCGGAGTTCTACTGACCAGAGTCTGTCCTACTTGAGCACCTTCAACCACCACAGGATAGAGCCAACTTTCAGTTCAGTTCAGTTCTTGAAACATGCCAGAATTCTTAAAATGGGTTCTATCATTTATCCTCTTTCCTCCTCTTTAATGGTGAAATTGCAACGAAAATAAGACCTTTTATCTATAGAACACACGATGTTGTTTCTAATGATGTACTTAATATCCAAGGAGTGCTCTCTGTTCATGACTAAATCCAGTGTATTGGTGTCTCAATGAGACGTGTCATTTCTGGCCATATAGGCAAGAATTAAGAAACGAGGCTTGTAGAGTACCTCCAGGGAGACCCAAAGTCCTCGTCCTGCAGTAGTAATCTTTACCAAGGAATCTCCTAGTGGCGCCGCGTCAGACAGCTTCTTTCCTTTCTTATCATTCTGGAGCTTGCGAAGTCTCGTCCTCATACTCCTCTGCACATAACCATGATACTGAAAATTCTCTACTGGCGTTTCACCGTAAGGTTTTGCATTCACTACAGTCAGAAATCTTTTTCTGTCCCCACCCCCTAAGTGTTTAGCATACCTTACTCCATAAAGATCTTCTGAACGCATGGATATTGCCTTTGCCCCTTCTACCTCCATACCACCACTAACACCAGTACAATTTGCAACACAACCACCACCAACTTTATATAAATCTAGTTTCCTCTTTCCTCTTATGGCACATTAGTGGCAGTATTTCCATATCAATCACTTTGCCGCTGTCAATGCTGGTAACAGAAACAACACCATTCAGACTTTTATGGTCTCTTCGTCGCCAGCTTCCATCAATTGCTACATACAAGTCCGTGCTTCCCTCATTCTCTTCTACTGCTTCTTCCACGGCCTTCTTCATGGATTCCATGGCACATATCTTACAGTATTACTGAGCAATCTGTTGTACTTTTGGTATTTGGTGGTACCCTTGCAAAAATTCATCACTGCGCAGAGTAACTTTCCTGCACTTTACCCCTTTCCAATGGAGCGCATATCGTAAACAAATCTAATATTCACATTATAGCCGTATTCTCCTCTCTTACTGGCATAAAGATAGTGTTTTTTGTCACAAACTTTATATTTTTATTTTTATTTTTGCTAGTGGCTTTACGTCGCACCGACGGAGATAGGTTTTATGGCGACGATGGGATAGGAAAGGCCTAGGAGTTATAAGGAAGTGGCCATGGCATTAAAATACAGCCCCAGAATTTGTCTGGTATGAAAATGGGAAACCACGGAAAACCACCTTCAGGGTTGCCGACGCTGGGATTTGAACCCACTATCTCCCGGATTCAAGCTGACAGCCGCGCGCTCCTAACCGCACGACCAACTCTCCCGGTCACTTTAAAATTATCTTTGAGGATAGTCCATATCTCTATTCAGCATCCTCGAAACAATACAGACAATCTATTACTATGTTTACACTGAGCAAAACTACAGACAGCTGCTGACAGTAATTCAATGTCTATAATAACATGTCCACAAAAATATGATTTCTTCAAATTATCCTTTTCTTCAGGTAATTTTATTACGTGACGCACAAGCCGGATAATTACTGGGTACACTAACATCAGATGTGAATGTGGTGTCAAGAGAAGAAATGTTACTGTTAGAGGTATACAACCTAGATATGTCTTCCGTATTATTCACTATGCGATTTCCACTCTCTGAGGCATTACTAGCCTCAGAAACATTATTTTCAAGCACTGCACTGCACTGCATTGCACCTTAGCTTTCTTCCAGGCCTTCCTCTTCGCTTCTAGAACAGCCTAATTGATCGCGGCATCTTTACTTCAGTAATCTTCAAATAAAATCAAAACAAGCGGGAATAATGATGAATCTAAACAGTAAACAAATGATGTCTGCGTCCGCAAGCAGGTTAGCCATCATGTGATCAGGAAATACTTCACCTTCTTAGAATAAACGTATGCTAAACTCCACGAACGAAACAACTTCCAATAGGAGGCGTAACCAGCATGGCCGACGGTGCTAAAACACACATTTTATGCCTTTCTAGTAGTAATGGGGGGAAATAATCAAATATTCAGAAATATCAGACACTAAACTACCAAATTCTCTCAAAATAAAAATAATCGACTTTTCCCACCACAATGAGGTACGGTATCCCCTTAATTGCTTGGAGCAAATGCGACTGGTCATAAGAGTTGACTGCTCCATTCTATCCCACTAAGTGCCAAGTTAATAGAGGAAGCCTTTATCTTCCATTGCTCCATAATGTTTATATGGCCTCTACGTAAGTGGCTTCGACATATTTACAACCAACCAAACAAACTTTTCTTCTGTTCTTAAATGTGCGTTTGATGTGTGGTGAATTTCTTTTTTTTTTTACAAGTTGTTTTCCGACGCACGGACACAGACAAGTCTTAATGACGACGATGAGCAGGAAAGGACTAGGGGTGGATAGGAAGCGTCCGCGGCCTTGATTAAGGTACAGCGTGGTGTGAAAGTGAGAAACCACGGAAAACCATCTTCAGGGCTGCCGACAGAGGTGTTCGAACGCACTTTCTTGCGAATACTGGATACTGGCCGCAGCTAAGTGACTACAGCTATCGAGCTCGGTATGGCGAATTTTATTATCATTATTATTTTATTATATTTGCCAAGGTCCTATTCCTTAGTAATGTTACCATACTTAGCTGTAGGGCAAAACACATCTCATAGCATATTGACATAATCTTTAGTGTATCCAATCGTTAAACCTATCTGTTGTTTATTTTTGAACGAGAAGATTAATGATTTACGAATATAGAATGTATCTGAACTACGGTAATGATTATGCTGAACTAAGGAGTGTGGCATAAATATGCATACGTTACATATAAAAGAAAATATTTTCAGCATTGTAAAGCCCCAAAAGGCGTAAGATGCATTTTATGAAGAAATTATATTTAATTAAGTAATTAAAATTAGAGTTAAAAATTGGTTTCATTTCCTTTGCTATGGAATGCGTTGTTATTTGAAGGGCATTTATTCTTTTACAATCATATTTTTTAAATAAATGTACATTTTAGGTGAGATATCTTTCTTACGATGCAATGTGTTTTTTGGTATGGGTTTACAGTTTTATTCAGTCTATTTCTGTGTTGTCGTATTTTGCAGTATGAAGGCGACAAAGGTATAGGCGACGCTGATATGCCTTTCCTTCTGTAGTAAGTTTCTATGATGAATGGTGTGAAGGTGCCGGTTTGTGTATTTATTTCCGTGGGTTTGGCAGGCTAATGTGTTAGAGTATTTTATTGCTTGGGGTGGAAAGCAAGGGTAAACTATTTCTCCCCTTGTTTCTACTTTACGTTTCTTCAGTGACTCCAAGCTCTTCTATGAGTGCGGACACTCTGGCAAGGCCACTATTTCCTTTGGGCCAGACAGATTTCAATAAAAGTTGGGTAAATGCTCAGCAAACATGTCCCGAATTTAATTTCAACAGTCCTTTTGCTGCAAAATCATCGTATGGTTATATTTATTTGCTAAAATTTGCTGGTCGGTTTGGAAAATTAGGTGAGAATGACGCACTGTGGTAACCAATAGTTCTATTTTAAAGAACACCGAAAATCGGATTTTGACAACACGAACAGAATTTCGCGCTTTACAAATCTCTTTTACTAACACGTGCAGTGTATGAGAACATCAAAATATCGTTTTTGATGGAAACTAAAATATGATATAGAAACATTTTGGTCCCTTATGTACAAACGTGCATGCAACGATGTTCAAATGTCTTAATTATTCATTTTACCGAGTTACAATACAATCCATGCCTTAGATACACCATATTTCATGTGAACAGCAAAAACGAAAATTAAGTTCCGAAATATTACATTAGGGCAGCGTGAATTTTACCGTTAAGTTTATGCTGTTTTAATTGATAATCCTATCATGTTTCATCGCAATCACTCCAACCCAACCAAACACTTGACTTGTGAGTAGCTTGGACGATTGAGCGCTGGGTTTTTAGCTCAAGGAAGTGGGTTCAATCCCGGTTCAATCCATTGGTATTTGAAGGTGCTCACACCAGCCTCGTGTAACTCAGATTTACTGTCACGTAAAATTACTCCTGTGGCATTTCTGAACACCGTGAGTGTAGTCAATAGCGCATAAAACAAATAACATTATTATTATTATTATTATATGATGTAGGAGGTGTCGGAACTGCTGGGAGGTTTTTTGGGTGAATAACCGCCAAAAAATTCTAAACTATATTCCATTCCTGCATACTTAGGTAAGAGGTGAGGCGTTGAGGATTATACAGTAGAAGGCTGTGGAATTGATCATGTAATCACGAGTAAAACTCTCTTGTATTTTATGATTTTTGTATTTCCTTACATACTATTTGATGTTGTATAGTTGGTTGCGACTTCTTTAAGATTAATGTACAATGCTAAATATATCTTTGGATAGTTAATGAGCGTTTTGGGAATAATTTGTAATGTACAAGATCTTCTAGCTTGTTTACATGTTTTTCAAGTAATATAACAACAGGAAATAGTGCACGACAATTTAATCTTATTTTCAATCGCTGCTATATCTGTGTCATTCATTTTTCTAATCTATTCTTCTCCGGCGCTTTGTTCAGTTACATGTGTGACGGATTCTGAGTGACATCTTAATATCTTAATATGATGTGGCTTGATAAGTCTGATACAGTGAGAAGTTCACGATTTGGAAGATGTTTTCGTGAATTTGTTGAATTTGATGAGAGATTCTCTACGCTTAGAAGTATTTTATAGTTAAGTTGTCCGTAGCAATTGTGATCTAATTGTGAGGGTTTTTGTATGTTCTTTATGTTTATAGAATTCCACATCACTTTTATGCCTTGTAACATGTAACTTGTCTGCATGTACCGTATATATTGTACGCAGAGATTGCTTCTGCTTAGTGGCATCAGACATCAGAATACAGTATATTCTGATCATATGTTCATTCTGATCTGTTCGGAAAATAAGTTGAAAATTTTAGTACATTCTTGTCCAACTCAATCGAACTTTTGCCTGGTCCAAAACATCCAGCCAGACAATATTATCAAGATAGGAAACTTTAGTAACTAAAGAAAACATTCAGGCCAGTGAATGCAGTAATCCTGCTAAGCCGTCTCCTAGAACGCAAATACGACTGAACAGACGTGAAAACTCGTATATAACAAAAAGTAGAACAATGCAGTACGCGCAGATTGCCCGATTAATATAACTAGCGAAGAAGATACCAGAAGGTCAGGATATCATTTCAAGATAGAGTTTTTCAACTGCTGTTCTGTAAACCAACATATAAACTTTTTGAGGTCATAAAATGCCCTGATTTTGACGAATGTACTATCTCCAAGTGGTTGTGAATTGTCCTGAAAGCAAATATAAGAGCTCGCTCAGGATTTAAAGACCTATAAAATCAGCACATGCAATAGGCCCCCGAGGCTGAAAAGAAGCCCTAATACAAACACACACAACGCTCCTTTTATGTTTAAAAGACCCTTAGGTCATGCAATAACTCTTAGAGTTCGAAGAAGGTTCCCAACAAAAATTATTAGAAATTTGGACGTCCTCAGGTGAGGTGGTGGTGATTACCGTTTTAGGAGAAAGTTCAACTAGGTACCCATCCTCTATTAGAACGTCCTCACAAGCTCAAAATATCATCACAAGATATTTATGACATCTTTACGTCATAAAATGAGTAGATTCCAAAGACGGTACAGATTATACTATTAATAGAATAAACTTATTCTGAAAGTTCAAAAAGAAGAAGAAGAACCAAACACACACACGCTAACACACACATAAGATTTGTTTAACTGAAACAGAGACAGAGCTGGCAACACTGCTAATAACCGATGAGACAGCCGAAAGGGAGGAGCAGTAAATGGTTTTGTGTTTGTAGTAACGACTCAGAACGTGGTCAGTAAGTAAGGGGAAAGTTTAAACAACATCAGCCGCATGGGTAACGACATAGAAAGGAATGTTTTGTAGCGGATGAAAAATGAAATGGCGTATGGCTTTTAGTGCCGGGATATCCCAGGACGGGTTCGGCTCGCCAGGTGCAGGTCTTTCTAATTGACACCCGTAGGTGACCTGCGCGTCGTGATGAGGATGAAATGATGAGGAAGACAACACATACACCCAGCCTCCGTGCCATTGGAATTAACCAATTAAGGTTAAAATCCCCGACCCGGCCGGGAATCGAACCCGGGACCCTCTGAACCGAAGGCCAGTACGCTGACTGTTCAGCCAACGAGTCGGACTTTTGTAGCGGATGATCCGAACTTCCCAAATTTTAACTAGGAAGGGGATTCCAGTATTAATTGTTGTGAATGACAGACAGAATAGGGATATATATGTGTTGAAAGCTACAAAGGCAGCTGGGATTGATAAGATTTCGGGGGATATATTAAAGGCTACGGGTTGGGATATAGTGCCATATCTGAAATATTTGATTACTGTTTGCATGAAGGAGCGATGCTGACTAAATGGAGAGCTGCAATATTTGCCCCAGTGTGCAACGGAAAGAGTGACAAACATAAAGCGGATAATTACAGTTCAGTCAGCTTGACGTTTGTTGTTTGTAAGCTCTGGGAAAGAATTCTTTCTGAATATATTAGACACGTTTTGCGAACTTACTAACTTGTTTGATAGATGGCAATTCGAGATTAAGAAAGGTTATTCCAGAGAAGCTCAACATGTAGCATTCCAGCAATGTATAGCACATAGTTTATATTCAGGACTGTATCGCTGTGGAGGTATCCAAGGCTTTTGACAGGTTACATAATGGGAGATTACCAAAAGTGAGGGCTATTGGACTAGACAAAAGAGTTGTTCAATGGGTGGCTGTATTTCTACAAAATAGAACTCAGAGAATTAGAATAGTATGAGTGTTATCTGATCCTGTAATATTTAGTAGGAGGGTCTAGCAGGACGGTATTATTGGACCTTTATGTATGAATAAAGAACTAGAATCACAGATAAGGCTATTTGCGGATGGTGTCATATTGTAGGCCTAGTAATAAATGAATTGTAGAATTGTGAGCAACTGCAGGGGATCTAGACGATGTTGTGAGATAGGCAGTTGGCAATGGTATGATGGCAAATGGGATGGAAAGTCAGGTTGTAATTTTCACCGAGAGAAAATGTCATCTCAGTGTGAATTACTGCGTTGGTGGGGTGATAGTACCTCATGGGGAACGCTGTTAAGTACCTAGGTGTTCATATAAGGAATGACCTTCATTGGAGTAATCATATTAACGAAGTTGTTGAAAAGGTTACAGATCTCTTCACATGGTTAAGAAAGTATTTATGGGTTGCAGTAAAGGAGAGGACAGGTAAGTCTTTGGTAAGAACCCAATTTGAGTACTGTTTGGTTCCAGTATATGGGGCCCACACCAGGACTACTTTGATACGAGAACTGGAAAAGATCCAAAGGAAAGCAGCACGATTTGTTCCGGGTGATTTCTGTCAAACGAGTAGTGTTACGAAATGTTGCAAACTTTGGGCTGGGAAGACTTGAAGTAAGGAGATGAGATGCTCGGCTATGTGGTATGTCTCGTTATAAATAGGTCAGATAACACGTCTTGATATGCCTGTCGTAGTAATATTTTTTGCCTGCCATTTTCAATAGATTTAAATGAACAATTAATACCTGCACATAATAACTGATTCATTCGAAATGTAGTTTTTAGTACACTTTTTTTGCATACGATATTCACTGTGCGTCGACCATTCCGACGTATCTGGATCTTAACACTTTCAAACGACCTCACCCGAAATAGTGCAACATACAATTGGCCGTGGCTGAACACCGGTTCGGGTAGGTAGGCACCCACCTTTCCAAGAGTTTGCCCTGCGCTTTATTAAGGGTCATTCAGAAGGCTAGTCGACTTGATAGCTTCCCGTCTGTGCGCGCCTCGACTGTTTTCTCTTTTTTCTTGCTTTTACAACTTGCTTTACGTCGCACCGACACAGATGGGTCTTATGGCGACGATGGGATGGGAAAGGCCTAGGAATGGGTAGGAAGCGGCCGTGGCCTTAATTAAGGTACAGCCCCAGCATTTTTCTGGTGTGAAAATGGGAAACCATAGAAAACCGTGTTCAGGGCTGCCGACAGTGGGGTTCGAACCCACTATCTCCCGGATGCAAGCTCACAGCTGCGCGACCCTAACCGCACGGCCAACTCGCCCGGTTGTTTTCTCTTAGCAGCATGTAACTTATTAGGAACGTCTTACCATATGCTGAGTATATTTAGAAGCGGAGAAGATCAGAGAATCAAAGAGTATCTAGCAAAGAATAGTATTCTTCCATGATCAAAGAAAGTATATATTCTCTGGCTTGACAGGGAGTATTCAATCATGGCTTCATGCTAAGGATGAAAATCACATATATCAGAATATTAATTCCCCTATGGATGGGGGCGGTAGAATTACAACCACGGTATCCCCTGCCTTTCGTAAGCGGCAACTAGAAGGGGGCCCAGGGGATCTAAACTTGGGAGCGTGGGTTGGCCACCACGGGGCCCTCAGCTGAGTCCTGGTACTGCTTAATTGTGCTAGGATCCTCACTTTCATCTATCCTATCCGACTTCCATTCTTCAACTCTTATTCTTTTCCGACCCTGACGGTATTACAGCACTCGAGGCCTAGGGAGTTTTTCAATTTCACGCCCTTCGTGGCTCGTGCCTTTCTATGGCCGATGCCTTCATTTTTCAAAGTGTCAGATCCCTTCCATTTTTCCTCTCTGATTAGAGTTATATAGAGGATGGTTGCCTAGTTGTACTTCCTCTTAAAACAATAATCACCACCACCACCTCAGAATATTAATGAAAGTGTTAAATTCTTAGCAACCGTCTAAGCACAGCATGTATTTTGCGGGCTAGGTTAACCCTTCGCCTGCAATTATTAGAGTGGTCATATGGTGACTTAATTTTAGGATTACTCAAAGTTGCTGAAGTTAGAGACCTATCAATGTCTGATGATTCACCATTTGGTGATTTCGGAGAGAATGAAAAAGGAATAATTAAGGAATAATAGTAATAGTAATAGTAATAGTAATAGTAATAGTAATAGTAATAGTAATAGTAATAGTAATGATATTGCTTTTACGTCCAAAAAGCTACTTTTATGATTATGTGTCAATAAATCTACGGAAATTATACTGACGTATGTGAGCATCTTCAAATATCACTGGAATGCGTTGCGATCGAACCCGGCAACTTGGGATCCGAAGGCCAGAGACCTTCAGTCTGAGCCATCCAGCTCAGTGGTTATTCTGGACAATTTCCTAGGTACTTGTCATGAATTGGAACTAATTTTTTAATAAGGTTCAAAGTACTGTTTACTTGAATGGAACTTGAAGTGGTAGAAAACAAACTTGTAATACGACAGTGAACACGTGAGGTTAAATGAGACACTGTAACTTACGTCCCCCACGACTATGGGAGGAATTTCCTTTCACTTAAGATACCGAAACTAAATGATAATCGCGCTTCAAATATCATTGTTTGCCTTGAATGCTGAGTAAATTAGCACCATTGAAGGTGGATGAGAACTGAATAGATGGCTGTGGAGTGTTAATGACGCCTACAGAATAGCGTGTCTCAAGCAGAAGAGACACACCGTAATAGCAGACCATTCACAATAATCTCGACAATCCTGCGGTGAAGTTTGTGTGCTGCCGCCTGCCTGCAGAACTAGATCTCTGCTATCCTGTAAAAGTCTCGGAAACATTTATAAGTGTATGGGGAGCCCTAGGTCTACGATACGATGCTCATTTAGTGGTCTGCGAAGTGTGGCAATTGCACTCCATTCAAGGTTTTTATCATTTCTAACCGCAGGAAGAAGTTACCTATGATTTAGAATACTTCTTTTTCCTTCGGAACCGTACTTTGCTCGGTGAGCATTATAAAACATATACTTAAATAATTTCTGGACATCACGAGCGACGACAGTGCGCAATATCTCACTGTAAGGGGAAAACAAGAGTCTGAACTTGTTATGATGTCATCGGGTGATGCAATAGAATGGCCATCTTGAGGTACTAAACTAACCGATCCGCGCAGGTTAGCAATAAGTGTACCGAGCAGGTGGCCGTGCGGTTAGGGGCGCGCAGCTGTGAGCTTGCATTCGGAAGATAGTGAGTTTGAACCCCACTGTCAGCAACCTTGAAGATAGTTTTCCGTTGTTTTACATTTTCACACCAGGCAAATGCTGTGGTTATACCTTAATTAAGGCCACGGCCCCTCCCTTCCCACTCCTAGCCCTTTCCTATCCCATCGTCGCCATGAAACGTATCTGTGTTGGTGCGACGTAAAGCAAATTGAAGGATAAAAGCAATTTGTGTACTGTAGCTCTGGACTCTGGTGTTATAGCAGGTCGTGTGAGGTACCGTTTGATTCGTCGTAGTGAGTTCTACAGATATGCGGTAATCTTCTTCTTCTTCTTCTTTTCCTGCCGCTTTTCCCACACCTGTGGGGTCGCGGGTGCGAACTGCGTCGCACATGTGGATTTGGCCCTGTTTTACGGCCGGATGCCCTTCCTGACGCCAACCCTCTATGGAGGGATGTAAGCACTATTGCGTGTTTCTGTGGTGGTTGGTAGTGTAGTATGTTGTCTGTATATGATGAGGAGAGTGTTGGGACGGACATATACACCCAGTCCCCGAGCCAGAAGAATTAATCAGAAGCGATTAAAATCCCCGACCCGGCCGGGAATCGAACCCGGGACCCTCGGAACCGAAGGCCAGTACGCTGACCATTCAGCCAGCGAGTCGGACTCTACAGATATGCGGTAATAATATGAGAAATTCGTAGTGCAAAGGGAGTGCGAAAAAGTATTTCTTTCTCAAAACATTGCAATATACGGGCAATAATTGACTTCAAAAATAAAATATGCATTCAAAATTATCAAGCTTCTTGTCAGAATTCAAAAGGTCTAAATTCACCTATGCTGAGTGTCTAGAGGCATATCAGGAGCGTCTCAATTAGGTGGCTGAGCGTTGAGAGGCGACTTCCGTACTACTGGAGCCCTGTAGACCACGAGCACATATACTATCCCCGTGGTGGAAAATTATTAGGAACTGGGATGTAGGTACTGATCACCCTGGTGCGCTCCGGTGCGCCCATCAAATTTCCCACGACTCTGCGTGGGTCGCCCGTTATTATTGAAGTCAGTCACTTTCCGTATATATGTTTTTTCTCACATCACAGACCTATTGTATAACGACTATCCCTTCAAGATATCTAAATTCGTTTAGAACTAATAAATCAAATGGAAACAATACAATTCTAACACATACAGAGTAGATAATATCATCACACGGTACGTATTCTTGACGTCATGATTCCGACATAGCCCCGTTCGATGAAGTTTTAGTCAGTGGTGACACCATTACAATTGTTAATTTATTTTGATAGCGGCATAACATAACTATAACTCAAATAGCCTTTCGACAAAGACTGTTAATCAAAACGGTCTTATCCTAGTGCATTGTTTTTTCCATATAAAATCATAGGTTCAAAAATACCAGGTTTGAAGTTTTAAGAGAGAGAATATCCAACAGACAACAGCCTCTATTAGGGAATCTAACTGATCGAACTTCTAATGAGTTCTTACAGAATAATATTTATCACAATGATTTCTATATTTTAGCTATTTTTGTTTTGGCAAGCATGTTATATCTGGTATGGTTATCTGTTGGATTTCCTGTCTTCTACTTTATTGAAATTTGAATCATGTTCACAGTCATGTCTTACCTGGAATACCGGTGATGTCTGATAATTGATAACCACATTGTTAATGTTCCTTTTTGAGGACTAAGGGCCGTTTCACGAAACGTGTCAGCTGGTGAAAAGAGCGACTCACTATTAATGATTAGTTGACTATGAAATATTAGGTATAAGAGATTTTATTCAATTACTTTTTGTCCCTCTCTTTTATCTCGTGTGGGTGGGGTGCTTCTGACCTACATTATAAATGTATGCTTCGTTAACATGGAAGGTTGTATGCTCGATTCGACTCCTTGGGTGCATAGACCACTTTCAGAGGCACAGATTCCAATCATTCTAAAATATAAACGAATTCAAAAGTAATTCCAGATAAAAGGGACGGCTGAGTGTAGAGGTGTTTGTTTTAACGGGCTTGTTATAACGAAATTTAAATCGTTCTTCATGGAATTTAATAGACCTGTGCGGACTTGGCTTTAGGGAATAAACTAAATATTATCGTAGATGAGCCTTTTTAATGTTTGATCCTAAACTGATCTACCGTTTAAACTCTTATTAAAATATTATTTCTTTTCGTATAAATGGATTAAAATATGCTCTCTCTCGCCATTATGTCTACAAAATAGTAGGTACATAATAATGAAAATCCAAAAATGGAATGTTGAGAACAAACGGGTACACGTAAACAACGAATATAAATTCTGACACAATGTTAGTACTTTATTATTTACAAGCTACTTCATAATGACATTGTTCTTTGTAATTATTTCATATATTTATATTTGTTTTATTTGCTCTTTAACTGGCACCAAACTGTAATTTTACAGACATAAACAAATATTTGGGCACGTTGTACCTTTCTTTCATATAGCATATACTACAAAAATGAATGAAACAAATTGCCGAGGTATTTCGGAATACATTTTTCCCTGACAGACAGACAGACAGACAGACAGACAGACAGACAGACTGACTGACTGACTGACTGACTGACTGACTGACTGACTGACTGACTGACTGACTGACTGACTGACTGACTGAGTTAGCTAATGGTACCGAACCTGGGCTGTAAATTTGTATTCGCGATATGGCAGATTCGAACCCCGCCTTCGTTGACCGTGAAAATGGTTTCCATGATGCCATTTTCACACTGAGCATATGATGTAGACGTTCCAAATAAAGCGAAGGGCGCTGTCTTTCAAGCTTAGTAATTTTCCATCCCAGTGCCACCAAAAGCCTGTATGTGTTATCGGAACGTTAAGCAGTTAGCAAAACAGTACGAAACAAGAAGGTGAAAACTAACATGTACCTTATCCGTGGAACATAATTTTCTCGTACATAGCGGTAAACCAAGCTTACTTTTCTCTCAAAGTAATTCCTTGGGCTGGAGTTATTTGCACATCATCACTGCAGCTTCACTGATAATTTGTACGGCACTTACTGGTTCACCAAGTAAGTTGGTCACGTGGTTTATGTTACATAACTGTGAGATGGCATTCGGGGGATGGTGGATTCGAATCCCACTGTCAGCAACCATAAAGGTGGTTTTCCGTAGTTTCCCATCTTCAATTTAGGCGATAACTTACTTTAAACCACAGTCGCTTCCTTCTCAATTCTAGCCCTGTCCTATCCCATCGTTGCCATAAAGTGCGACGTAAAGTAAACTCTAAAATAAAAGGAACATTGGCTTCAAATGGAAATTCAGAACCTTTAGACGTAATTAAGGCGCAAAAATTAGACAGACTGGAAGCAACACCTACCCTCAAAGGAATGGCATACTTGTGATCCAAAAATGGGAAGGATTACAGTCTCATCATACTCGCCTACTTGCATTAATACTGGTCAGCAATCATACAGAAATCAATATTCGGTTACTCGTTCAAATTATATTATTACTACCTTATTCTGTAAAGAAAGTCATAATTTCTTCTCCGTTGAATAGACTTATTTGTAACATTCGTTACTAGATCATCCTGAATTGTATTACGAACTATCAAACTATTCAAACTATCGCGAAGGTAATAATTTACTACATTACGCCTGTAAACTTCCATTTAAAAAGAAGTTAAAGAGATTACACGGTAATAGTTAACAGTCGTTGCATTTTTATTGATTATTGTCGCTCTTCATATTGCTGACTACAGTTGAGAACAAAGGGTGTAGTGTAGTCAAGTAAATATAAATAAAAATCAGCTGATCTTGTATTCCAATCATTTGTAGTTCTGAGTAGGTAGTTAAAGTATCCGTAATTTATATTTCGCTCCCTCGATCTTTCAGTATTTATGAGCGGTTAGCTAATAATAATAAAGTTCATATATCCCAGTAATTGCAATTCAAGTCCCTGGAGTAGTAGTAGTTTTGACAGAAATATTTGAGAAATTATTGTAGACAACCTCGTATTTTTCAGTAGGCCTAATTAAAGACACTTTTATTCTCCATCCCGTGGAGAAAGGAAAATAATAGTAATCCACCAGCTGTAATAATCACATAACCACATTTCAGTTGAGAATTGTAGTGAAGATAAAGTATAATAATTATATTAGATAGTACTTTGCCTGCTATATTCGTGCTTTTCTTCGTGTTCGGCAATAGTTTCGATACTTAAGCATTTAACCAAACGCAAGGTTTCATTTCTATTAGAGCATAGTAGGATAAAGTAATACTAAAGAAATAATCTTCTCTCTACGCGTTTAACTTTGTTGGTAGTCCTTGAGTACGGTAGTTCTTGCGAATTTCAAACTTTAGGCCTAATAGCAGTTTTCATTTATATATTGTGCTTAATAATAACCTGTTGTAATTAGTATACAACTGAACGTATTTTAAAAACTGTTGTAGTGTACTGTAGAGATATTAGAAGTTAGAGTGCTTATTCTGTTATTTTGAGTAGTCTTGCAAACTTCAAACTTTAATTGCAACTTCCATTTCAGTTGTGCTTAGTAATAACCTGTTGTATTATAATTAGGATACGTCTGAATGTAGTTTATAATCATTATAGTGTATTATAGCAGGTATCTTATTATAGTGTGTTTATTCTATTACTGTAAAATATTTGTGTAATATACTACCTTTAGAATCTATAGTATCTGTGGTATCTGTATTAACTCTCTTACTTTCGGTTTTCAGTAATTAACAGCAATTTTCCTTCTGTTAGGGTGTTGTAGAAAAAACTTCGTGCAACTAAGTAGTATTGTAGTGTAGTAGTAGCTCATATTATTTACCTTGTTTTTGTGTGATCTTTGTGAACTATCCTAGGCAATATTTATTTCCTTTAATTTTTATTTTGCACAGAATAAATTATTTTATTTTTTCTTTTCTTCCCATTATTCCGTAAATAATGGCTAAGGAGTGCAAGTGTAGCAACTGTAGGTGTGGCCAGGCATTAAGGAGTATGAGGGAGGAGTTGGAGAGTTTGAGGGAGATAATTAGGATTCTCTCAGAGGACAGGAAGGAAAGTAGACCTCCCTCAAATAATGTACAGGATACAGTAGGTGTAAAGGAGGGATGGAAAGTAAATGGGGGAATTGTAGAAGACAGGCGGTCTAATGTTTTAAGGGGAAGGAGATTGCAGGCTAAGGGCTCGGTTCAGGACCAGAATTCAGGACAGGTGTATGTGAGAAATCGGTACGAGTCACTGCAGGTAGAACAACCGAGGGAAGATGAGGAAAAGGGAACTGTTGCTGAGATGTGTTGAAGCAGGAGGAAGGTAAAAGGTAGGAAAGGGAAATGTAGTGCAGTGAAAAGGAAAAGACAGGTGCAACAGGGTCATCGGAGGGAGAAAAGGGAGGAGGAAGTAGCTTCTGCAGATAGGGCTGACCAGGAGCGAAGGGGATCAAATCAGGTGGGTAGGGTTGAGGCTCTCGTCATGGGGGATTCCATCGTTAGGCATGTGGGGAAAGTGTGTGGAGGAAAGGGAACTAGGGTAGAGTGTTATCCAGGAATTAGGTTGAGGCAGATGTTGAGGGAAGTAGAAGAAAGAGGGAAAGGATAAGGTGGTAGTGTTTCACGTTGGTACTAACAACGTAAGGCAAGAAGGTATAAGTGCCAACATAGTTGGGGATGTGTGGGATCTGGTGAATGCAGCACGGATGTAGTTTAAGGAAGCGGAGGTTGTTATCAGTGGAATACCGTCTTTTTTTTTTTTTGCTAGTTTTTTACGTCGCACCGACAGAGATAGGTCTTATGGCGACGATGGGACAGGGTAAGGCTAGGAGTGGGAAGGAAGCGGCCGTGGCCTTAATTAAGGTACAGCCCCAGCATTTGCCTGGTGTGAAAATGGGAAACCACGGAAAAGCATTTTCAGGGCTGCCGACAGTGGGGTTCGAACCTACTATCTCCCGAATACTGGATACTGGCCACACTTAAGCGACTGCAGGAATACCGTCTAGGATAGATACTGACTGGAGGGTGATTGGGGATTTAAATGATACTATGGAGTGGGTATGTGGGAAACTGGGAGTGAGATTTCTAGATCCGAATGGGTGGGTAGGAGACAGGGATCTGCGCTCAGATGGCCTTCACTTAAACCGCAATGGTACATGTAAGTTAGGAAACTTGTTTAGAAGGGTTATAGGCAGGTACATTCAGGGAAACGGGGTGGCCTAGGGAGCGGTGTTAAGCGAACAGGGAACTGGAAATCAAGTAGGGATGACATAAAAATGTTAGTGCTCAACTGTAGAAGCATAGTAAACAAAGGAATCGATTTAAGTAATATAATAGATATATACTTACAAGATATTGTAATAGGAGTTGAATCATTGCTGAGAAATGATATAATGGATGCAGAAATATTCTCACTGAACTGGAGTGTGTATCGTAGATATAGGATAGGAATGATAGGAGGGGGAGTATTCATTCTGGCGAAAGAAGAATGTGTAAGCTACGAGAAAGTTAAGGATGAAAAACATGAAATTCTGGGTGTAAGGCTCATCTCTAAAGATAATAGGCAACTTGATGTATTTGGTGTGTACAGACCGGGAAAGGGTAGCGCTGACGCTGATTCAGAATTATTTGATAAGGTAATCAGCTATGTTGGAAAAGATATGGAAAGTATTGTGATAGTAGCAGGTGATCTCAATTTACCAAAAAAAAAAAGAATTTGGAAGGTAATGCGAACGACAGGAAGCATGAACAACAAATGGCAAATAAGTTAATATGGGAAGGGCAGCTGATTTAGAAGGTGATGGAACGAACTAGAGGGAAAAATATTTTGGATGTGGTGCTGATAAAACCAGATGAGCTATATAGAGAAACCGAAGTAATAGATGGTATTAGTGATCATGAAGCTGGTTTTTTTCGAAGTTAAAAAAGTGTGAAAGAAAGGAAGGTATTAAAATTAGGACTATTAAACAGTACCTTATCGCTGATGAAACAGGCATGAGGGAGTTTTCAAAAAGTAAGTATGATCGCTGGAAAATGGTAAATAAAATGTAAACAGACTCTGGGGTGGGTTTTAAGCAATTGTTGAGGAATGTGAAAATAGGTTTGTACTATAAAGGTGGTAATGAATGGTAATGATCCACTATATTATAAACAGAGAAGTAAAGAGACTAAGAAGGAGGTGCAGGTTGGAACGAAATAGAGTTAGAAATGGTTATGGAAGTAAGGAGAAATTGAAGGAACTTACTAGGAAATTGAATCTAGCAAAGAAGTCAGCTAAGGATAACATGATGGCAAGCATAATTGATGGTCATACAAATTTTAGTGAAAAATGGAAGGGTATGTATAGGTACTTTAAGGCAGAAACAGGTTCAAAGAAGGACATTCCAGAAATAATTAATGAACAAGGGGAGTGTGTATGCGAGGATCTTCAAAAGGCAGAAGTATTCAGTCAGCAGTATGTAAAGATTGTCGGTTACAAGGACAATGTCCAGATAGGGGAGGTGTATACAAAGTATTAAAATTTACCTATGATAACAATGACATTTACAGTAAGATACAAATTTGAAAACTAGAAAAGCCGCTGGAATTGATAAGATTTCTGGGGATATACTAAAGGCAATGGGTTGGGATATAGTACCATATCTTTTTTGATTATTGTTTGATTGAAGGAGCTATACCAAATGAATGGAGAGTTGCTATAGTAGCCCCTGTGTATAAAGGAAAGGGTGATAGATATAAAGCTGAAAATTACAGGCGAGTCAGTTTGACATGCATTGCATGTAAGCTTTGGGAAAGCATTCGTTCTGATTATATTAGACATGTTTGCGAAATTAATAACTGGTTTGAAAGAAGGCAGTTTGGTTTTAGGAAATGTTATTCCACTGAAGCTCAGCTTATAGGATTTCAGCAAGGTATAGCAGATATCCTGGATTAAGGAGGCCAAATGGACTGCATTGCGATTGACCTATCAAAGGCATTTGATAGGGTAGATCATGGAAGACTACTGGCAAAAATGAGTGCAATTGGACTAGAAAAAAGAGTGACTGAATGGGTGGCTATATTTCTAGAAAATAGAACTCAGAGAATTAGAGTAGGCGAAGCTTTATCTGACCCTGTAATAATTAAGAGGAGAATTCCTCAAGGCAGTATTATTGGACCTTTATGTTTTCTTATATACAGTGGCGGTCAAAATAATAGAGCCACCTCTATTGACGAGATTAAGAACTAGGATATCTATTAGTTCGCAAAATCTCCACGAGTGCCGTGTTGTCAGTCCCTTTTAGACAATATCATGGAAGACGTCGCTGCTGTCTGTAGTCGTGCGAAAGGAAGCGTCTGAGCTAGACGTTCGAAAAGAGGCATAAAGGTAAGAATCTTATGGGTCAAAATAATAGAGCCGTTTTATAGAAGTCCCGTTCAAATTGATTTTTTGCAGTTGTTTTGGGGGCTAGTGATATTATTTGTCAACAAACCTCCACTCAATATTATTTTGTATGTAAACTGACGTTTGGTTTTGTTTACATTCTTCTAGATGGGCAGAGCAGAGCATACAAGTGATGATGGTCGTATAGTAATGTTCCGGATGTTCAAAAGTGGGATATCCATGAATCAAATAGCCAAAGATTTACACGTTTCGCGAAAACGAGTCCAGAACGCCATTAGACTGGCAAAACAAACAAAGCCGCAGGTGGGGAACAGGGGGCGATCTCGTGTAACTACTCCTCGCGTAGACAGACTCATCACTAGGGAAGTAAAGAAACCCATTTTTGTCACCACCACGACTGAAAGCCATTTTGTTTAGCGACAAAAATGATGTTCAACCATCATCTTCAACGATTCAAAGACGACTGAGATCCGCAAAATTGAATGGGCGCATTGCGAGACAGGAGCCACATGTTTCAAAAGCTAATGTTCGGAAAAGGTTGGCCTTCGCCCGGAGAAATGAACACAAACCCAATATTTGATGGAGGAACATCCTTTGGTCCGATGAATCCAAGTATAATAGGTTTGCCTCAGACGGAAAAGTCTATGTGCGCCGCCCACCAAACCAGGAATTTAATCCCAAGTACACTTTAAAAACTGTGAAATACGGTGGCGGAAGTGTTACGGTATGGGGATGTTTTTCATGGTATGGCCTTGGTCCAATACACCGTATCAACGGCATAATGAACGCAGAAATGTACAACGACATCTTAGCAAATGTGATGCTGCCTTATGCTGAAGAGAAAATGCCGCTGAAATGGAAATTTCAGCACGATAACGATCCAAAGCATACTGCAAGGATCATAAGGCAGTTTTTTCAATATCACCATATCGAAGTATTAGAGTGGCCACCTCAATCCCCTGACGCATCATCCATCGAGAACTTATGGGAGATCGTAGACAAGAGAATTGACCTCTCAAAAGCTACGTCTTTAGATAAACTTTGGGAAGAAATCTAGAGAGCCTTGTATGCGATCAGCAGCGACGAATGCAGGCGTTTACTCGACTCTATGGGTAAGAGGTGCAGGGAAATCCTCAAAAATAAGGGTTACATCACGAAGTACTAATGCACTCCTATGCAAAAACGACTGTTCCTGCAAATTTCATAAGACTTAGATCAAGTACAAAATATTTGTGTCAATTGGCTCTATTCTTTGACCCTGTGGTCTGGTATTATTTTGAATATTATTGATTAGTTTCAGTTGTGTTATCTATATAACTGACTGTGGTACAATGTGACTCTGTTGTAATGGTTCCTGTACAACGTAAAATTTTGTTTCCATCATAGTACAAACATGTCTAGTAATAAATTTGCACTTTATTCTAAACCTTTGCCAGGTGGCTCTATTATTTTGACCACCACTGTATATCAATGATGTGTGTAATGAAGTGGAATCAGAGATAAGGCTGTTTTCAGATGATGTTATTAAGTACAGAGTAATAAATAAGTTACAAGTTTGTGAGCGGCTGCAGGGTTACCTCGATAGTGTTGTGAGACGGACGGTGGGCAATGGTATGATGATAAACGGGGTTAAAAGGTTGTGAGTTTCACAAATAGGAAAAGTTCTTTCAATTTTAATTACTGCGTTGATGGGGTGAAAGTTCCTTTTGGGGATCATTGTAAGTACGTAGGTGTTAATATAAGAAAAGATGTTCATTGGGGTAATCACATAAATATGATTGTTAATAAAGGGTACAGATCTCTGCACGTGGTTATGAGAGTATTTAGGGATTGTAGTAAGGATTTAAAGGAGAGGCATATAAGTCTCTGCTAAGATCTTAACTAGAGTATGGTTCCAGTGTATGAGACCCTCACCAGGATTACTTGATTCAAGAACTGGAAAAAATCCAAAGAAAAGCAGCTCGATTTGTTCTGGGTGATTTACGACAAAAGAGTAGTGTTACAAAAATGTTGCGAAGTTTGGGCAGGGAAGAGTTTGGAGAAAGGAGACGAGCTGCTCGATAAAGTGGTATGTTCCTTGCTGTCAGTGGAGATATGGCGTGGGAGGACATCAGTAGAAGAATAAGTCTGAGTGGTGTCTTTAAAGTAGGAAAGATCACAATATGAAGATAAAGTTGGAATTCAAGAGGACAAATTGGGGCAAATATTTGTTTACAGGAAGGGGAGTTAGGGATTGGAATAATTTACCAAGGGAGATGTTCAATAATTGTCCAATTTCTTAGCGATCATTTAAGAAAAGGCTAGGAAAGCAACAGATAGGGAATCTGCCACCTGGGCGACTGCCCTAAATGCAGATCAGTAGTGATTGTTGTTAACAGCTAAGTCCAGGAACGTATTTTAGTAGTAGGATAGAATGCAAACGAATATCAAAAATCCTCCTGCAACTCGAATGTTTTGCTATGAGAATTGCGTAGTAATTCCAGGTACGATTTGTAATAACCCGTACGGTTATACAACTCTCCCTACACAACCGTAGATACTTAATATTAGTTTGATTCCATCCTATTACTATGTGGAATTCTTCGGACAGTTTATCAGTAACGAAATGCTAATACATTTTGTGTCAATGGTACATACTTCTTTTTCAATACGCATAATTTAATTTCCCTCCGGATTACAAGGCTGTATCAAAAAGGTAAGTAAAACAAAGAATACTGCGCATTAACTTTATTATTACATTCAAGAACTTGCCGGTCGTGTTATTAAAAGTTGCAGTGCTCGGGACAATAGCTTAAACTTTTGTTATGAAAAGTTTTATTACGCTGAAAGCTTGTACGAAGTTCAATTTTGGCGCTATATCCAATGCTTGATCCTATCTAAGAAAAGATTGTAAATCCAACTGTTTGCTCTATGCATTTACTTCAATTATATATTTTTAATTCAATAACAAGAGTGATATGAGTTTGCTGATACCCGATTTCTCTCACTAGCAATTTTTTTTTTTTTTTTAATGCTGCTTGCTTTACGTCGCACCGACACTGATAGGTCTTATGACGAAGATGGGACAAGGAAGGGCTAGGAGTGGGAAGGAAACGGCCGTGGCCTTAATTGAGGTACAGCCCCAGCATTTGCCTGGTGTGAAAATGGGAAACCACGGAAAACCACTTTCAGGGCTGCCGACAGTGGGATTCGAACCTACTATCTCCCGAATACTGGATACTGGCCGCACTTAAGTGACTGCAGCTATCGAGCTCGGTCACTAGCAATGGGAACCTCAATGAAAATGTTGCGTACGTACATAACAAAGGAGATTTGTTGTTATTATGTGAATACTCTGTCTGTTATTGTGCTGTGGGAAGAAGAAACAGTTTACTTGCGAATAAGTTATTAGTTTCCAATCAACATTCTGAGGTAAAAGCCAGACTGAGAAGACTCTGAAATTACGTGGAATCTGACTGATTTATATTTATAGTGTTCAACAGTTCAGCACGAGATGTGCAGTTTGTATTTCTGCAATGTATACTCCAGCAAAAATGTTTGAATATATTATCCTTTATTTTAGAGAACATATAGGCCTATATTAGTATGTCAACGCGGCTTTTAACGAGGAAGAAGTACTTCACAGATATTTGATTGATTTTGTTCAATTTATTTAAGACTCGATGAAAAAAGATCAGTTGATACGATAGCCTATATACGGATATTTGATTGATTTTGTTCAATTTATTTAAGACTCGATGAAAAAAAATCAGTTGATTCGATAGCCTATATACGGATTTGACAAGGTTGATCATGTCCGCCTCTGTGGTGTAGTGGTTGGTGTGATTAGCTGCCACCCCCGGAGGCCCGGGTTCGATTCCCGGCTCTGCCATGAAATTTGAAAAGTGGTACGGGGGCTGGAACGGGGTCCACTCAGCCTCGGGAGGTCAAATGAGTAGAGGTGGGTTCGATTCCCACCTCGGCCATCCTGGAAATGGTTATCTGTGGTTCCCACTTCTCCTCCAGGCAAATGCTGGGATGGTACCTAACTTAAGGCTACGGCCGCTTTATCGTTCTACGATGGGATTCTATTTGACGTAAATAAATATCACACGAAACCACGTTCACTCCCTTGTATAAATTACTTTAGTTACACTGTACGTCACAACACACAACTATACATAGGAGCAAATGACACTATATACAACACTCAATAGCGGAGTACCCTGAAGTCGATTCTGACAAGTACAGATGTCAATAACACTGACGCGCGCACTATAACATACTCTCTCTTGAATTCACCGCCTCACTCACTTGAGTCCAGTACTCAGACTCCACCTCGGAGCCCAACAGTCACTCCCAGTCCATCACTTGCCTGAGTCCCAAGAATCAGGATTTGCGAACTAAAAACTTAGAACTTCGAACTGCCTTCACTGACTGACAGCTCGATATTTATACTACTCGATCAACCATCTAGAATGATTGACTTCTGGAAGAGTTCTTACAACCCTCTATTGAAACGCACTCGAAACATCGATCGACCAGCTAGTCGAATGGGTACTCGAATGTTCTTTCAATATTAAAAAAATGTACATGGAAATATCTACAACATTCGTAATGTATCTACATGTTTCTGGATAATAAAACCTTACAGTAAGTTTCCAGAACCTTTCACCTATACCAAATTATAGTACAATAAGTCTAACATACGAACATTATGGAATTTTCTACCGCTTTCGACTCTATAGATTTTGAGGTTAAACAATACGCATTTGAGGTTATACAATTTTGTACTACATATTTACAGAGGAACCATATACTAGTCATGTTTAACACTTAATAAAAGATAATTTAGCATTAAATACACTATAATTAAAATATATTAACCATACTAATTGAAGGTTTTACACCAATTACGATGTCGTACCTACGACAGCTTCCTTCCCTCTTCCTTCTCTATCCCTTCCAATCTAACCATCCCCCACAAGGCCCCTGTTCAGCATAGCAGGTGAGGGCGGCTGGGTGAGGTACTGGTCATACTCCCCCTTTGTATCACCCAACCCAATGTCTGACGCTCCAGGACACTGCCCTTGAAGAAGTAGAGGTGGAATTCCTCGCTAAGTTCGAGGGAAAAGCCAAACCTGGAGCGTAAACAGATAAAGTAAGTAAGATTCATCATGAGATTTAAGTAGTGAAATTATTTTTTGGCCAATCCTCTCAATTATCAAAGTTAATTTCTTCTTATTTATCAAACTGACGCAGTGCCAAACATTCAACCTGACTAGGACCTTCCGATGCCATGTTTTTTCAAGCGTCATTCAAGGGTCAAAGCTGAGCCCAAACATTTTTGCTATTAACTATTCGAAGAAACCCGTGTGTTACTCTAGAGGCGTACAAGCGAAGTCTAGAGTGAAGGATTTACCCAATGCTTTCCTCACTTAGCTAGAAAGTCTGCCCGAGCCCACTGAAAATTATAAATTAATTCACCACGGGGACTGGCTACAAAAGGAATGAGTTCCCAGCATCCCGCATATCTCAGTCACTTACTTATTATTAAAGCTAGAGATCAGACGTGGATATATTGAGAGAATGGACAAACTTGTCCTAGCCCATATCAAAAGACCTAGTGCACAGTAAATATATATATTAGCAGGCGAGTTGGCCGTGCGGTTAGGGGCGCTCAGCTGTAAGCTTACATCTGGGAGATAGTGGGTTCAAACCCCACTCTCGACAGCCCCGAGGATGGTTTTGCATTGCTTCCCATCTTCAAACCAGGCAAATGCTGGGGCTGTACCTTAATTAAGGCCAAGGCCGCTTCTTTCCCACTCCTAGGCCTTTTCTATCCCACCGTCGCCGTAACACTTATCTGTGTCGGTGCGACGCTAAAAACAAGTATCAATATCAAATACTAGCAAATGTACCCGTGCTTCGCTACGGTATTCTACTTTGTATGCGGATATCGACGTAAATACTGTGCGTGCAGTAAATGAGATTGTTTTAAAATTGCATCCCCCTTAGCCTTCTCCGAGAAATAGCATGGGGAGGTCCCAATACGTTGTTTCCAATGTAAAGTGAGGGTTGCGGAGTTGTGATGATAACGGCAGGCTCACTTGCCTACTGCCATTCACAATCGAGTTGGCAAGTTTACATTATAATTGTAGGCCCCATTGCCTACTGCGCGGTCACAACCGATTTGGGAAGTTTTAGTTACAATGGCAGACCCATTTCCTACTTTCAGACAGATTAGAGTTGAGGAGTTTTTATTATAATAGCAGGCAACTTCCCTACCACCAGTCAAAATTGAGTTGTACAGTTATCATTATAATGACAGACCCTTTTTACTGCTACCAGCCAGCTTACTGCCAATCACACAGAATTAGTGAGTTTCTATGAAAATAGCAGGCCACTATGCCTAATGCTAGTGAAATTTTAGATTGGAACATTTGTTTATAATGGCGGGCACCCTGGCCTAGAGCCAAACACAATAGGGTAGGGGACTTTCGAACAAAACTGCATGATCCCTTGCCTTCTGCAAGACAAATCGAAAAGTGAATTATTCATTAAAATGGTAGGCCCTCCTTACTAATGCCAGTTGCACAGGAGTTGGAGAAGGAACCCATTCCTACTGCCAGCAGTCAAAGTCGGTGTAGGGAGTACTGATTACAATAGCAGATACACCCTTTCACGATCGCTACAAATCGACATCAATGAATATGTATAGATGGACATACGAAAGTATATGCATGTTTACAATATTGCAGACCTTCATTTACAGATTAACTGCTGCTAAGCGTTACGTCATATTGACAAAGGATTTTACCGTAAGCGCAGTATTTAACGATCTAAATGGCTGGTCCTATGATATTTTCTCGCATCTCATCTATTCATGGGTCAGATTGAATCAGAAACGTTAAATAGGTTGGAATTTGTGTAAGATTATCTTACATTGCATTACTTTTCAGATACTTATGTGACCTAGAATTTGGCTCACATATGGGTGCTGGGTGGGCCAATGATCGTGTAGAGGTTGATAATACTATCTTTACTGTAAGTGATTGAAAGCATGAATTATATAAAGAGTCCAAATTTACTTAAAATCGAGAAATAGAGACGAATCTAACGTATAAGCGATACAGATACGACAACGAAGATTATGTCATCTGTTACGTGATAGGACTTCCCGTTTATCCCACGAAATACCTCTAAACGAAGGTCTGCACCATCATCAAAATTGCCTCCATATTTCGATATTCTTCGAGAATAAAAAATGAAAAAATTAAAGATCTGTGAAGTTTTTTGTTTGTTACAGACTGAAATGTATAATTTTGCCAAATTTCAATTTTCTTGCTTGTCTGGCACATTATGCTGCAATCTGGATTTTGGATGAGGGGGTAAAAATTATGACTTTCAGGAAATTAAACCAAAAAATATGCAGACGATCATTATTACCCCTCCGACGCGTATCTGTACGAAAATTTCAATAAAATACTCAATGTACAGGCACACACAGTCGTTACGATTTTATTTATATAGATAGATAAGGAATCTGCTCCACGTACAACATATTTTGGCTACGTCCGCTGGACTTAACCTGCAAAACCAACCGTTCATGATACCTCACTTATTAATCCTCCTGTCGAATAATTCACACGAGAACAAAAGTTTTAGAAACGGATTTCCATTAAGGATTGTAGATTTCGATTAATTTCGGATGTGCATATTTTGAGGAAGTGCGAAATCATGGTTCCGGTTTCGGATAAACCCCCAGTAAATTTAGGTATTCACAAATAATATTGGCCCTAAAATCTACACAAGGATAGGTGGATTCTAAATATCAAGTTTGGTAGAAATATATTCAGTAGTTTTCAAGTTATTAAAACTCATACAGTCAAACCGACAGACACCAAAGTTAAGAAATATGCAGATGGTCATTATTACAACTGAAACGGATAAATGTACGGAAATTCCGCCAAAATAGCCAATGTATAGACAGACGGTCGTTGCGATTATATTTATCTAGATGACAGATATGCATGGGCACGTTTGAAAGTGCAAACCTTCATTTCGAGATTTACTGCTCCTAAACGGTACATCATACCAACAAACGGTTTGCACCCTCAGACGTCCCCTTTATCGCTCTACATGTTTGGTGTTAAAACATGTTCTCGTATCTCACATATTTATGGGTTCGATTGAGTTACGATATTTGAATGGGGTGAAATTTGGGAACATTTTCATCATTTTACATTATTTTTCACATACTTATGTGAAAGCTAGAATCATGAAATTGGGTTCGCATATAGCCATTGGTCGTGTCAATGTGCGAGCCAAATTCGATGACTCTACCTTTCTTATAAGTGTGTCAAACGAAGTAATACACGTGTAAAAAGCACAAAATTTACGAGCCATCGAAATACTGTATACAGCCAAATCTACCCTATAAGGGAGAGAGAGAGAGAGAGAGAGAGAGAGACGACAAAATGTCACAGGACCAAAGTTGTAGATCACTAGAAATTGAACGGAGATCGTGCCATCCGTTTTGTGATAGGACTTACCGTTTAGCCGCGAAATTCCTCGAAACGAAGATCTGCACCGTCATTAAATTGCCTATATTTCGATATTATTCGGCATAAAAAGTGAAATATTTAAAGATCTTGGAAATTTTCCGTAGGTTACCCGCTAAAACGTATAAATTCGCTTAATTTCAATTTTTCAGCTCGTGTGGCAGATTGTGAGGCAATCTTGATTTTGGGCGAGGGGGTGTAAAATTTAGGACTTCCAGGAAACTATAGCTAAAAAATATGCAGGTGGTCATTATTACCCCTTAAACGGAAAGCTGTACGGAAATTTCGCCAAAATAATCAATGCACAGACACACGGTCGTTACGATATGATTTATCTAGATAGATAAGTGATCTGCTCCACGTATAACACCTTTTGGGCTATGTCCGCTAGACTTAGCCTGAAAACCGACCTTTCACGTTATCTCCCTTATGAATCCTCCCGTTGAAAAATGCATATGAGAAAAAGAAATTAGAATTGGATTTCCAAACAGTTTGATCGATATCCAGTCAGGTTGGTCTTGTGCTTTTTATATTGTGGGAGAGTAAAAATCACAACTTCGGTCCTCTATAAAATCCCAGTCCATTCCGGGAATTTGAAATGGTATAAACCTTAAAACTTACTCTTGGAGTGGTGGATGCTAAATATAAAATTTTGGTTCAAATATCTCAGTAGTTTTCAAGTTGTAAGAAATACGCTTTACGCGCACCCGCTCTTGCGTTATGTCCGGTGGAACTTGTACCGAAAAACGGTCCGTTAATAATATCGACACTCAAAAGTAAAGACAGACTTCCAAATAACAGTGTGCTCTCGTAATGTCGTATTTTCACTTATTGGAACTTTAGGATTTCAACTGAGTGCTTCATTCATAGGGAAAGTGTATCATAAACTCTTATTATACGATATTTACGTCAAGTACATAATAAGTTACAAAAAATAGGGCAATACTCAGAACTTTTTACCAGAAGATCAGATTTAATTTCAAGTGTATCATATTTGAGTTTTATGTGTTTACAAGAAGGAATTACAGATTTTACTTTATTTAATTTATGTATAAAGCGTTATCTGAAATCGCAGGGGCCAATAGAAAAGACTCTAGGATTTCTTATTTACAATATGCTTTATTATTAATTTATGCCATGAAAGTTATGATGGACATGACTGATTGAGAAAGACATTATTCAGTTGAATTTTACTTGATCAACTTGATTGTTTTGATATTCTGTTGTTGAAATTGGGATCTATTTTCTAGTAAATATATACGATTCGGCGATTTATTCCAGAAATTGAATAAAGGAAAGAAAGAAATAATATATATAATTAAGCCTTGCAATCCTCCCTCTCTTCTCCTAAGGACTAGGCACCCCTTAGAAAGACCTCATGCTCTTGAAAATCAACTTTTCCTGGTACAATATACATTACAACAATTCTGAAATTTTCAATATATTGCAGTAAAATTGTGTCCGCCTCTGTGGTGTAGTGGTTAGCGTGATTAGCTGCCACTCCCGGAGGTCCGGGTTCGATTCCCGGCTCTGTCACGAAATTTGAAAAGTGGTATGAGGGCTGGAACGGGGTCCACTCAGCCTCGGGAGGTCAACTGAGTAGAGGTGGGTTCGCTTCCCACCTCAGCCATCGTGGAAGTGGTTTTCCGTGGTTTTCCACTTCTCCTCCAGGCGAATGCCGGGATGGTACCTAACTTAAGGCCACGGCCGTTTCCTTCCCTCTTCCTTGCCTATCCCTTCCAATCTTCCCATCCCTCCACAAGGCCCCTGTTCAGCATAGCAGGTGAGGCCGCCTAGGCGAGATACTGGTCATTCTCCCCAGTTGTATACCCCGACCAAGAGTCTGAAGCTCCGGGACACTGCCCTTGAGGCGGTAGAGGTGGGATCCCTCGCTGAGTCCGAGGGAAAAGCCGAACCTGGAGGGTAAACAGATGATGATGATGATGATGATGATGAAAATTGTATTTTCCGTCTTCATTGGATGCAGTGAGAATCATGTTTTAAGTTAATTTGTTCCTTTATTTTGATTCTGAATTGGAATTTTGTTGCACTTGCTTCTCATCACGTATCTTATACAGCTTCTGAATATACTGAAGTCATAATTCGTGCCATGTTTAGTGGGAGCATGATACTCCTACTGCTAAAAGTTCCCAGATTTAATTCTTGTATTTCCTAATTACTGTTTAATCTGTATTCATCAAGTATGGATACTTTCAGTCTCCAATGGTATTAGCATTGCAAACTCATTCATTGTCTCACGTTTATCACCCTTCTTTGCTACCTAAAGTGTCCGGTTCCATGGCTAAATGGTTGGCGTGCTGGCCTTTGGCCACAGGGGTCCCGGGTTCGATTCCCGACAGGGTGGGCATTTTAACCACAATTGGTTAATTCCGCTGGTCCGGGGGCTGGGTGTATGTGTCGTCTTCATCATTTTATCCTCATCACGACGCGCAGGCCACCTACGGGTGTCAGATCAAAAGACCTGCATCTGGCGAGCCGAACTTGTCCTTGGACACTCCCGGAACTAAAAGCCATACGCCATTTCTTTTCATTTTGCTACCAAAGTCACTCTTTATTTGCTTGCGCGAAGCCAAACATTTCCTATTCAGTACGTTATTAGGACTAACCCCTTCAATCTCACATCTGTCAAACGTCACAACGTGCAGCCAACTTGGTGCCATGTTTGCCGTCGCATTTTTGTACGGTATTTCTTCAATGATGACTGGAGGGGCCGTACAGTGTTAGTGGACAGACTTCACTTTAAAACCTATCGTAATTTCTAGTGAGTGTAACGAGTGTCAAAGAAATAATGGCTGCGTAGATATCCTCAATGTAAGTTGTTATATTTGAAGAAAAACGTAAGGACTTCTCATCTCTATCATCCAAGACCAAATTTTAACATGTTACTAATTATAAAGCAAATAGTTATTATAATAGTTTATATAATCTCCATAATATATTTTAAATAATTAGCTGTTGTTTCAGTCGTTGAGAGGAAACGATTGGCCGATAGGAAGGCGTTTCTATCTCGAACCCCCACTACTCCTCCCCTTTCCCTTTACACCTCGCCCTTGAGCTCGATAGCTGCAGTCGCTTAAGTGCGGTCAGTATCCAGTAATCGGGAGATAGTGGGTTCGAGCCCCGCTGTCGGCAGCCCTGAAGATGATTTTCCGTGGTTTCCCACTTTCACACCAGGCAAATGCCGGGGCTGTACCTTAATTAAGGCCACGGCCGCTTCCTTCCACTTCCTAGGCCTTTCCTATCCCATCGTCGTCATAAGACCTATCTGTGTCGGTGCGACGTAAAGCAAATAGCAAAATATATATATATACCTCGCCCAGCACTAAGACGGGCCTTTTAGTTATTTGTTGTACGAATGAAATAAACTGGGCATCGATTATGGGAAATAACGTTTACTATAACCCTTTTAATACGTTATTTAGGTTAGAGTAGGCTAATATTCATGATGATATTAGGCATATTTTTGTTAATTTTTGTTCAAGTCTTCCTTTCAACAACCCTTGCTCTGCAATAGGAATTACATTATTAAACACTAAGGTTTGTTGGGATGTGTAGCTTAGACAGTAGAGTGCTGATCTTTTGATCTCAAGAGAGAGGGTTCGATCCCGGCTTAATCCAGTGGTATTTGAAAGTTTTCAAATATGCTCGCGTCGTTTCGGTGGATTTACTGACACGTACAACGAAATCCTACAGGACAAAATCCCGCCACCTTGGCTTTTCCGAAAACCGCAAAAAATTGATTATTTGACGTAATATTAAACTTCGTTTAACACTAAGCTTCATGACATTCCACGCAGAAGTCATAACGAACAGACAAGCATTAAAACCAAAAGTAAACTGAACCGACATTGCCTATTACTTTCCCTGTCCTATATAAAAGGGGCTGCCTGGCCGAGGCGGTAAAGGCGTGCTTGCTTCGCTCGGAAGGACGTGGGTTCGAATCCCCGTCAGGTAGTTGTGAAATTTAAGAAGCGAGATTTCCACTTCCGGAGGTCATATGGCCCTGTGGTTCACTCAGCCTCCACCAAATATGGGTACCAGACTAATTCCTGGGGGCAAAGGCTCCCGGGCGTAGAGCTAACCACTCTACCCCATCAAGTGCCGAGGTTACGAATAGTGAAAGCCTTTGCCTTCCACTCCTCCAAGGGACTCCATGGCCTGTACGGAGATGGTTCTGCTTTTATTTTGCTTTTGTCCTATATAAAAACAAGTACAGTAGGTACAGAGTGAAAGGAGTGAAAGCAGATAAAGGTATACAATAAACGTTTAATGTTTATCAGATAGCACTGCTGACTATTGTTTTTGTGAAGCCGGGATCAGTTCTTGGCCTAAGAGACTGTAATGGAATTGATTCAATCTCGCAAATGAATTTAGGAAAATAAGCGCCATGGTTCCCAGGTGTAGATCAATGGCAGAGATAAACCCTCTAGTTAATATGCACCCCGTAAATCTTCGGCAGTAAACTGTATGGCAAAAGTATAGTAGGTGAAAGTTCTGCAAGGTGTATATAATCAACACATCTTCTTCTTCCCAATTATATGGGGTCACTAAAGCGGATATTTCTCCTCCACGTTGCTCCGTCCTGAACCATCTCTTCCAGTAGCCCCAGCTGTTTCATGTTTCCTTGAATGCCTTCCATCCATCGCCTTCTGGATCGTCCTCGACTTTTTTTCCGTGGTGGAAGGAGTTCAGTCTCTCTCCCCATATAATCGTGATCTCTTCTTACAACGTGGCCGCGCCATCTGTGCCCAGCTTCTCTGACTTTCTTAGGAACTTGCACCACGTTAAGTTTTCCCCTAATCACTTCATTTCTCACTTTGTCCAATCTTATATGCCCACTTGCCCACCTGAGCATTCACATCACTGCTGCGTCCAGTTACTACTACTACTACTAAAATATTTTCATTCCTCGCCTGAAGGGGGAGGCGGGCCTCTTTAGACGGTGTCACCGTCCCTCAGGCTGGAAGATTTGTTACGATGAAGGAGATGTGCGGAGAAGGTTGAAGGATTTGGCGGCCGGGGCCTGTACTAGGAACTCTCCCGGCATTCGCCTTAGTGCAGGAGAATCAAAAACCACGGAAAACCATTCTCAGAACAGCCAACGGTTGGGGCCAATCGTGAGGTCCAGCCCTGTCCCGTCTACCAAATGCAGAGGCGTAGAGCCACGGTAGAGCCGTGGCCAGCCTTACTCTGCAAGGTTGGCCGGTCAGAGTGCAGAGCTGTTGGACCACGGACTATGCGTGGCCGCTTATGGGCCGAGACCCACTCTACATCTGCCAAGCCGCGTCCATTTGTCCGTCAATTTCCGTGTTAACTGCCAAGTTTCTTCTCCATATATCATTTTGGTCTCACAGCTGGTATGTAAGTTGCACAATTAACACCAAACAAAGAGAAACCATACGTCTAATAATCTTTAGTACCTGCAGCACTCTTCGGTTTACAGTATAATATCATATATTATGAAAGGAAGCGGAATCGTAAAAGATGAGAGGATCGCACATACAAAACAGTCTTTACAACAGTCATTCAGTTCTCTTAGTCTCGACACGAATATTGAGAAAGCTGGTAATTAATCTTGTTTTCGCGACTACTGGAATGTTTTTCCTACCCTTTTTTTTTTACAGTCCCAGTTGATTAATGTTTCATGGTGTGGGTTACTGTAGTCACTTCATAGTTCATGAACGATGGCCAAGTATGTGATCCTGAAAGTCGGGATACCATTTGCTATGGCATAGGAGTGGGCATCTCGGACATATTCTGAGTCGTGGCCGTCCTTGTGCTCAGGCGGCTAGGGCTATACAATCCACCGGTGGTCCATAACCCGTTAGAGAGATCCTGACTTGGACTATGTAAGTAGGGTAGCATCCTGCTTCATGATTTTACCGAGCTCAGAACATTTTAAACAAGCTTCGGACCTATCGGAGTAGAGGAGTCCCACCTCTACTTGACATGCGCGGGACTCCTTCGAAACAACTTGGTAAACAAAATGTAATTCCGTGGGGAGCTATAATGTGGGATGTAGAAGAAATAATGTAGAACTGGCGACACAAAAAGAATGCGTCCGGATCTGTTTAGCAGTTAATTATATTCGGGTATGGCGGAATAACGAGGAAGATATTCCCAAAAAAGGGAAGGGAAGAGTTCGGGGTAGGACTGTTCATCAGGAATACTATTTCTGTTCGGCACGTAAATAAATGAATGATGTGGGTGGACTCAGCAGTGGTGTAATTAGGACGAGAATTGTCTCAGTCTATTCACCATGTGTTGATGCAGTTGCTAATGAAGTTGATAATAAGTAATGTTATTGGCTTTGCGTCCCACTAACTACGTCTTCTGTTTTCGGAGACGCCAAGGTGGCAGAATTTAGTCCTGCACGAGTTCGTTTATGTGCCAGTAAATCTACCGACACGAGGCTGACGTATTTGTGCACCTTCAAATACCACCGGACTGGGCCAGGATTGAACCTGCCAAGTTGGGGTCAGAAGGCCAGTGCTTCAACCGTCTGAGCCCCCATACCCGAATATAATTAACCAGTAAACACATCCAGACGCATCCTCTTTGGTGTCTCAGCTAGTTCTACATTCTTTCCTCCATACCCTGCCCGTCCGGTGGAGTGTTTATGTGACCGGTAGGGTAAACACGCCGTGGCCAGTAGAACGTAGCAAGTGTTAAGAGATAGTGTCAGAGCGCTATGAAGCAAACGCGTGGAAGTTCTACAATTGAGGGAAACGGTGACGGAGACGCATGAAATGTTGGTTCACGGGATGCAAACCGTGAGCAATAAACGTCCCTGCGCACAGTGTGATCCATGTGCTAGCGCTGTGTGCCTTTCCTTGAGCATCA
Source organism: Anabrus simplex (assembly GCF_040414725.1). Lineage (NCBI taxonomy): Eukaryota > Metazoa > Arthropoda > Insecta > Orthoptera > Tettigoniidae > Anabrus > Anabrus simplex. The sequence continues at coordinate 305,169,807 of NC_090265.1, read as the reverse complement.
ACTGTGCAATCCTAATCTCGATCCTGCGGACTTCTTCCTTTTTCCTCGGTCGAAGAGGGTGAGCAACGTTTGTGGACTTGGCAGCAATCTAAGTTCGTATGACAACCGTTCTACGATCAGTTTCTGCAGAGGCACTTGCTGACAGTTGAAGCTGTATGAACGTTGCCAAACACGTGGTGTAGTGGATGACGATTATTTTGAAGGACAGTAAAGGAAATTTACTTGTTTCTTTCATTCTGCTTTTCTAATGAGCATCGAAAATTTTATTCACATCGTGTACATGAAACCAGCAAGAATGATTGATGATACAAACAAGTGAGAACAGTGGCAGGTGGGCACTCATAATGAAGAGATAGAGACTATGTAAGAATGAGCACAACAGATGAAGTTGTGCGGATTCTGTAATGATTCATGTGAGGTAAATGGAGTTTGGTAATTACCTTGGAGAATAAAAGACGTCCGCCTGTGTGGTGTAGTGGTTAGTGTGATTAGCTGCCACCCCCGGAGGCTCGGGCTCGATTCCCAAGTCTGCCACGAAATTTGAAAAGTGGTACGAGGGCTGGAACGGGGTCCACTCAGCCTCGGGAGCTCAACTGAGTAGAGGTGGGTTCGATTCCCACCTCAGTCATCCTGGAAGTGGTTTCCGTGGTTTCCCAATTCTCCTCCAGGCAAATGCCGGGATGGTACCTAACTTAAAGCCACGGCTGCTTCCTTCCCTCTTCCTTGTCTATCCCTTCCAATCTTCCCATCCCCCCGCAAGGCGCCGGTTCAGCGTAGAAGGTGAGGCCACCTGGGCAAGGTACTGCTCATCCACCCCAGTTGTATCCCCGACCCAGAGTCTGAAGCTCCGGGGCACTGCCCTTGAGGCGGTAGATGTGGTATCCCTTGCTGAGTCCGAGGGAAAAACCGACCCTGGAGGGTAAACAGATATAGAAGAAGAATAAGATGAAGAAGGAGAAGAATAAGAATAGACTTGTTAATTGAGGGCAAGAAAAGCAGAAGGAGATCAATATGATGGTTAGACTGAGTTTTTAATGACATAATTATAATAGACATGGAACTAAACGACGGCACTGACCTAGATGCGAAGAGTGGATTGTAGAGGGACTTATTTCATGCACAATGGCTTGTAGGCTGGGCACTGAGAAGTATATATATTTTAATTTACATCGATTGATACAACGCGGGTTACGAATACACACACTGCGTGACACTTTTTGTTCCCACGCTTTTTCTTTATAGTCAGAGACGTTCTTAGCCTCAGGTTTCTCCTCAGTCATTCTTCTGCTGGAGTATTACATAGTTTATCAGATCTTTTCTCAGTATTAACCCTCAATTCTACAGCTTTCGTTCGCAAACAAGTTTACCTTGAATTTCTGATGGTTTTACCACCTACACGTAGATTTTTCTATCAGCCAGTAGGGATAAGATTTCCATTTCTTGTGAGACCTGAGTACTTTTGAGCCAATATCTTTGTCTTCATCCCCTCCAGATGTCTGTGAAATGTCAGTCTTCTCATTCTTTTTGTAGTGGTGATATTTTCGATCCTTGCATGTAATTCCTAGTTGTACCTCTGGTACAAGGCAAAACCTTGTAACATTTTCCTGGTCCTAATATTTTCCTGAGGAATTTTATTTCTCTTTTTCGGTCAGTTTCTCGCATTCCTATTGAACTACTTTGAGGTAGGTGTCTCTTTTTGGCGGGAAGGAAACGGATCTGGATTTTATAAGTACTTTGTCAATTATTATTATTATTATTATTATTATTATTATTATTATTATTATTATTATTATTATTATTATTATTATTCCCGATGCATAGAATAATGTTTACCTGTGCAAACGGAATGGAACTTCAACGTTTTCCGTTCATTGCCAACCTACTAGACGCTCGTAGTGTCAGGATATTTTTGGCGGGAACCTCCCGATTGAACGCGCCATGTTGCCAGGTACAAAGAAGTAATAAAGTAGAAAGTTGTACGCTGTCACCAGCGGAAACGAGGTAGTGCTGGTAATAAATGACTCGCGGGTTGCGTTCGAAGCGACTCGCTGTGGTAGGTAGTGGGACCACTAATGTGTTTTCTCACGCCGATTGCCCAAGTGATGAAACTGACGTTGGAAAATTACTCTGAGCGTTCAAACTCATTTCAGTCAGAAAGATTGGACAAATGCTAGAAGTTCAACATTACGCCACGTTAGGCGATATGAATTCGCAATCGTCTAACTCACTCATGCATCGGAGGTGCTGGGAATTGTTAGAAATTATCAGTTATCTGCAACTTACAGAAGGAAGATGGAGAAGGAATCTGATTTTTCGTGCGATGAGGATATAAGTTAAAATAGGGGAACTGAGAGGAATGGAATGTAAATAAAACTCTCTCTGTGGGAGGGGGATGTCATAAATTCAGTATGGGAATATCCAAAAGAAAACAATCATTGATCGAAGATGACTGGAAGCGTGGAAGCGTGGCCTCTGCTATTGCCACTCTTGTGCACTAGGAATTAGCCCCTAAGTTACACTTTATATCATAATTAATTACTGTCAGTGAAAGCGTACCACTGAACTGCATTTAGAGCTGTCGCTCAGGTGGTAAATTCTCTATCAGTTACTTACCTAGTCTTTTCTTAGATGATTTCAAAATAGTCGAAAATGTAACGAACATCTCCTTGAGTAAAATATTTCAACCGCTAATTCCTGTTCCTATAAACGAATATTTGCCCCAGTTTGTCCACTTTAATTTAAATCTTCATATTATGATTATTCCTACCTTTCAAAACACCACTTAAGCCTATTCCTCCACGTATATTAGCCTACGTCATTTCTCTACTGACAGCTCTGAACATAAGCGTTAGTCGAGCAGCTCTTCTTCTTACACCCGAGACTTTCCAGCCCAACGTTTGTAAAATTTTCGTAAACACCACTCGTTGGTCTGAAATCACCCAGAACAAATCGTGCTGTTTTCTTTTGATATTTCCCGGTTCTCGACTCAAGTAATCCTGGTAAGGGTTGATACCTTTGGTAAGATTAAATTATCAACAAGGTAAGAAATTTAAAGTAACTAGTAAAATTTTTTCGTATGATAATAGTTATAGTATTGATTTAATGTCCTTTAAATTCCTACATTTCCCCTCTGTGGTTTAGTGGTTAGTGTGATTAGCTGCCACCCCGGGAGGCCCGGATTCGATTCCTGGCTCTGCCACGAAATTTGAAAAGTGGTACGAGGGCTGGAACGGGTTCCACTCAGCTTCTGGAGGTCAACTGAGTAGAGGTGGGTTCGATTCCCACCTCAGCCATCCTCGAAGTGGTTTTCCGTTTTTTCACACTTCTCTTTCAGGGAAACGCCGGGATCGTACCTAACTTAAGGCCACGGCCGCTTCCTTCCCTCTTCCTTGCTTATCCTTTCCAATCTTCCCACCCCCCACCAAGGCCCCTGTTCAACATAGCATGTGAGGCCGCCTGGGCGAGGTACTGGTCATTCTCCTCAGTTGTATCCCCCGACCCAATGTCTCACGCTCCAGGACACTGCCCTTGAGGCGGTAGAGGTGAGATCCCTCGCTGAGTCCGAGGAAAAATCCAACCCTGGAGGGTAAGCAGATTAAGAAGGAAAGAAAGAAAATTCCTACAGATTTCAAGGATACTGTAGAGTCTATGTTGTTTACTAAGTGTCTTCCTTAAAGTGATGGTTGAGAATGACACGGACAAGTCGTATTTAAACATCTTCAAATGTCTCAGTTGGGAACTAACATGCACTCACCGTGGTCAACGCCTAGGAGAAGGTTACGCTTAAACTTACACCGTGGTCAACGCCTAGCAGAAGGTTACGCTTAAACTTACTCCGTGGTCAACGCCTAGGAGAAGGTTAAGCCCCATTCACAATGCAAACGTAACGTAACGTAAACTTAAAATTAACGTTAACTTAGAAGTTAGCGGCCATCTTATCTAATGGAACCATTCACAATGCGCCGACGTAAACTTAACTGCGAGTCCGTAAAATTAAGGGATTGCAAACTCCAAGCTCTTGCGGTTAATTTTACGTTAACTTTAAGAACCAGCCAATCAGAGCAGAGGTAAACATTGTGTGTTGTGCATGATATAATGACTTCTTTCGACGAAACACTTGTAATTCTCTTTCAAAATAATCTTTGTGTATAGGCTATGTATGATAGAAGGAAAAAGAATTACAAATACGCTGTACCGAAAAATAATAGGTGGAAATAAATTTCCTGTAGTAATGAAATCTGACGGTAAATGGCGGGAGACAAGCTCGTAGCGCTGGCGAACGGACGAGAGACAATCCCTGTCATAAATAAAACAGTGTCCCTGTATATTTCTTAACATTATGACGGACTACTAGTTTACGAAAACGATATCATCCAAAACAAATAGATCCAAACGCCTCATCGGGGTGTGATAGATAGGGTCATAGATGTCGGTAAAGGAGACCTTACATTTCTTTTTATTACAAAAGGGGAAGCAAATCGTAAGAAAGGCAAACAGTCCAGGTTTCCTCCGCATGTCCAAAAATCGCCCTGAGATAACCTTCTTTGATTCAAGGGATGAACCCATTTTCTGCACCGTTGTTTAGATCGCCTTTTCAGGTACCGTAGGCCTACACGGCTCCCAGGAGCAAAGCAATAGATGTTTGAAGTAATATGAATTCCGCTACCACGTTGTTTGATTCCATCGAGGTATTGAAATATAAAACTGCGAGATAGCCCAAAACCTGACTTCCGTACTCAATAACATGGCAGTGTTTTGATTGGCTGCTGTGTACTCTTTACGTTAATGTTACGTTCCTCCATTGTGAATACCACAAATTTTACGTTAATTTTACGGTTACGTTACGTCGTTAAGTTTACGGTTACGTTTGCATTGTGAATGGGGCCTTACGCTTAAACTTACTCCGTGGTCAACGCCTAAGAGAAGGTTACGCTTAAACTTATACTGTGGTCAACGCCTAGGAGAAGGTTACGCTTAAACCTACACGATTCAGAATGATTAACACAAAATTACTCAGATATAACACAAACGCTATAACAATTACACTACACACAGTTAAACAACATTTGTTATAGTCAACCGCTGGATCACAAGTCACGATGGCTCTCTGGAACAGTATATGACTCCACTAATATCAAGGAATTTTTTTTCTTTCTACAGAAATATTCATGTGTGACCTACTTCTGATTTCTGAAACTAGAGAGCTAATATCCATACAGTTTACGTGTGATACTGACCATGGAATGTGCATATGGACGTTTTCCTGTTGCTTCCTGTACTTTTAGCTTAAAAATGTTATCAGGATTTTACAATATGACGTCTTTCTGAGGTATTAATGCTTTCTTTAATAATCTTAGTGAAAAGAGAGGGCTAGTAGAGCGTGTTATTTATGGTGATAAAAGTTGCAATTAATCTACCTATTATCCTGTTTTCCTTTTTACCTTCAGTTGAACAAGGTCCATAAGTCACTCCTAAAAGCTAGAACCGAAATCAGATTTTTTAAAATTTTTCACGGAATGTCTTCACAAGGGTGCGTGTCCCTTATTTTACCTTCAGTCGCTTCAGTCACTGATCAATGTAATATGTCCGTAAATTGAAATACTTTTACGTTTTTTATCTTGCTACTTGTTTAACGTCACACTAGCACATCGAAGGTAGTCGGCGACGGAAAGATGGGAAAAGGCTAGGATTCGGAAGGTAGCGGCCGTGGCCTTAATTAAAGAACATTATTTGTCGGGTTTGAAAATGGAAACAACGGAAAACGATCTTCAAGGCTGTTGACGGTGGAATTCGAACCCACTCTCTCCCGAAGCTTACAGCTAAGCAACCCTAACCGCACGGCCAACTCGGTCGGTACATTTATGTTTCTGGAGACACCGAGGTGCCGAAATTTAGTCCAGAAGATGTTCTCTTACGTGCCAGTAAATTTACCGACACGCCAGTGGCTCATTTGAGCTCCTAAAAATACCACCGGTCTGAGCCAGAAACGAACGCGCCAGTTTGGGCTCAGGAGGCCAGCGTTCTACCACTTGAGGTAGGTACTCAGCCCAGCGAAGAGTATTGTGAAGTACCGTAGTCTTTTTTGAAGGGTGATAATAAACTTATCATTCATGTTGCTAGAAGACTACAAAGGACCGTTTCTACATGAGCTAGATTTTATTTATTTTTCTCGAAAGTGTGCATTGACCTACAACTCAGAACTGTTCATCCTCGTGGATGTTAAGCCTCTTGAAAAGAAGTTGTGTACGCCTCTGTGGTGTAGTGGTTAGTGTGATTAGCTGCCACCCCCGGAGGTCTGGGTTCGATTCCCGACTCTGCCACGAAATTTGAAAAGTGGTACGAGGGCTGGAACGGGGTCTACTCTGCTTCGACAGGTCAACTGAGTAGAGGTGGGTTCGATTCCCATCTCAGCCACCCTGGAAGCGTTTTTTCGTGGTTTGCCACTTCTCCTCCAGGCAAATGCCGGGATGGTACCTAACTTAAGGCCACGGCCGCTTCCTTCTCTCTTCCTTGTCTATCCCTTCCAATCTTCCTATCCCCCACCAAGGCCCCTGTTCAGCATAGCAGGTGAGGCCGCCTGGGCGAGGTATTGGTCATTCTCTCCAGTTGTATCCCCCGACCGATTTTCTCACGATCCAGAACACTGCCTTTGAGTCGGTGGGTATTGGATCCCTCGCTGAGTCCGAGGGAAAAACCAATGCTGGAGGGTAAACAGATTAACAAAGAAAGAAAGAAAGAAAGAAAGAAAGAAAGAAAAAGAAGTTGTTTCACTTTCTATGTTCGCTAGGTGAATTATCCTTGTTTTGAATAGTAGTATCTCATTGTATTTGAATGGAGACATTATTATGGAAGTAAAAGTGGTGTTTTGGTGCTAACAGAATAATAACTGAACATTAACTGTCGTGTGACGTGCACCACAGTCACGCGATAAACAAACTCCTCATTGCTATGTTCTTATCCTTTCACCGTAACAACCATTATAGTAATAATGTCTGACTTTATCGTCCTTCGCTGTATTCAGAACCATCAGAGATTTCAGACTACTGTATTTTATCCAAGTGAATCACCTCTACCAGCCCATACATCTGTTCACATTTGGGGTATGTAAATAGAGGAGACTGATTCGAGGTAACGGTGAATTCACTAATGTAATGAGCATTTCCCTACTCCAGTCTATATATTCAGGGTGTTAATGTAATCCTTTGTAACTAGCCTCTTCTTCTGTTGACGTGCGTTTTACTCTCCCAGGGGCTTTCTAGTTGGGAGCGTTGTGAAGTGACCATAGGGTCTTAACACAGACTTCCCGAACTGCTACCTTTTCCTCTTTCAAAACTCACGACACGGCGTTTGGGATATTTTCATGACTTTAATAATAATAATAATAATAATAATAATAATAATAATAATAATAATAATAATAATATGTACCCTCTCCCTAAAAATCAAGAGCAACTGGTTAACTGAAAGTGAAAGAGAGAGACCAAACGAAACCTGGGCAAAGGCAAGCAAAAAATTCTTCAGTGAGAAAGTGAAGAGATTTTGGAAAAAAAGTAAGCAAGTACATCGCCAGAATAAATTCAGTCATGCTCATTAGTTGGGAATAACGGTATAAAAATAATGTTATTGATCTCACGAACTACTTGTAACCGAGCTCGATAGCTGCAGTCGCTTAAGTGCGACCAGTATCCAGTAATCGGGAGATAGTGGATTCGAACCCCACTGTCGGCAGCCCTGAAGATGGTTTTCCGTGGTTTCCCATTTTCACACTAGGCAAATGCTGGAGCTGTACCTTAATTAAGGCCACGGCCACTTCCTTCCCATTCCTAGGCCTTTTCCTTCCCATCGTCGCCACAGGACATATCTGTGTCGGTGCGACGTAAAGCAAATAGCAAAAAAGAACTACTTGTAATGCTTCCGAGCACGTCACTGTGACGGAATTTTGTTTCGGAGGAGTACTTCAGCATTCTGCTGAATCTACTGGTATGAGAAGATAATATTTTTTGGACCCATGGGCACTGCCACCATATTTACAATTATTGATGGTTTCAACTGTCGAATATCATTGGTACAGTTTATTACATTACCTTTCTTCCCTCACAGTTGGTCCAGACTTGCGGTTTGAATTCCGGACAATGCATGTGTGAGTTTTGACATGAAATCTCACGTCACAGTGGTTTGGATTCCATGTAAAACTGGCGGTCCCGTGGCTATGATCTCGATATCAACAAACCCATAACAATACAAGCTTACTTCTCGCTTTTGATTTGTACTTTGATTTGATATCTAGTATGTACCTATTATTAAGCTCATTTAACGCTGCGTATTGAAAATGAGTTCCATCACAACAGAAAATTTTTCTGCAAGAAGGCGGACGTAGGCTACTGTAGGCATCAGATGAATTAAATATCCCATCTCGTTAAAAGTTATCACCGCATTTCTTGAACGAGTGTGATTCTTAGCTCTGCTTGTCGGCAAAATAATTCCATTCCCTCTGCTGGAAACTATTTTGCATGTATATTAAAGTCCATCTTTGTGCTTGCATGAAAAGTGATTCTTTAGTTATATTTGTTCAAGATCTGCTCGAGAGTAAAGGGGCATCAGCAAATAATCTTTTCTCTGTAGCCTGGAAGTTTTAAGACTGTTGGAGGAGTGACTAAGTGCGGCGGAATACTTGAGAATGAAATGTTTTTAGAGTTGTAATCTATAGATTTAAGGAAATCATTGAAATGAACAATGTATCTCAGTTTTGATTTGGCACTGCCAGAATTATAAATATATTGAATTTGAAGTGTCATAAACGTTACACACCACTGCCAAATAGCTTCAGTTCTAAACGTAGGGAAGGTACTCAGTCAATGTACGCGGTGTAGCAAGTCGGTGATACTTCTGAGGATTTGGGTGTACTTTAGTCTTTATTTTCTAGTGACCGGGTGAGTTGGCCGTACGGCTAGGGGGGCGCAACTATATAATTGCATCGGGGAGATAGTGGGTTCGAACCCCACTGTCGGCAGCCCTGTAGATGTTTTTCAGTGGTTTCCCATTTTCACACCAGGCAAACGCTAGGGCTGTACCTTAATTAAGACTACGGCTGCCTCATTCCCACTCTTAGCCCTTTCCTATTCCATCGTCGTCGTAAGACCTATCTGTGTCTGAGCGACGTAAAGCAGCTTGTAAATTGTATGTTCTAGTGCAGGGTTTCCCCAACGTTTTGTATCTAAGGCCCCCTCAACATATCGCATGTATGTCCAAGGACCCCTTAGCCACAGAACATAATACTGCAGTGAGTAACCAATAACATATTTGCCATTAATGCTTTCACGGCCCGTACCGGTACTTATAGACATGATAGTGTATAGGCTTTTGGGCTCATTCCGGTCAAGAAAATAAGGTGAAATTCTTAACGTTTTGCAGAAAACTGTGCTCTGCGTCCTGAATTTCACCTTATTTTCTTGATACGGCATAAGCCCAAAAGCCTGTACACTATCATGTCAAAAACATATTTGTTTAATGATACCATGTTTGATTTTATTCGTATTATTTAGGACTAATGTATATTTATTTGTTTATTTATTTGAAAATTAAATTTAACTTCATTTACATAAAGATACTTTATACATGCCCAGTAATTAATAAACAGTATGAGACTTAGCTAATAGTTACAACAGCCTCGATCTGGAAATTTATTTGACAAAATTCACTTGTTGCGGTTGTTGGATCAATAATAATAATAATAATAATAATAATAATAATAATAATAATAATAATAATAATAATAATAATAATAATAATAATAATAATAATTTCGTATGGCCATTTATAGACGAGTGTATCCCATGTAAGGCAGAACCTCCGATGAGGGTGGGCGACATTTGCCATGTGTAGGTAACTGCGTGTTATTGTGGTGGAGGATAGTGGTATGTGTGGTGTGTGAGTTGCAGCAATGTTGGGAACAGCACAAACACCCAGTCCCCGGGCCACTGGAATTAACCAATGAAAGTTAAGATCCCCTACCCGGCCGGGAATCGAACCCAGGACCCTCTGAACCGAAGGCCAGTACGCTGACCATTCAGCCAAGGAGTCGGAGTGTTGGATCAATGGGGCGGGGGGTGCTGTTCTCCAAAGACTAAGCGTATTACAGGCGTAGTCATTTGGATCGAAGATCAGCTTCTACATTAGCTCTGTTTTCTGTAGTTCGTTTACATTTGTGCGAGGGCAAAAAAAGTACATTCACGCGATGTTTGTCATGAAGGCCATTAAACGCAGTATTTCCTTTCTAGAAACTGTCGGGTATAGGCGATGTCATGGACACAAAAGTCGATCAGAGACGTAGAGTTGTGATACATTCATGGAACTTCCTCAAGCTAAACATACCACTCCATCTGACTGTCCACTCATGTCATCCCTTTATTTTTCTCTTTCTCTCTGCCAAGACACTTCCCCTAGTTGATCTCTCTCAAGGGAGGGCATTTTATGTTCAGTTTCAAAAAAGGGGTTTATGTTCGGCGAGATTTTCTCAACCAGAGACAGAAAATATGAAGTGTCTCACATGGAAGCAAGAGTCTCGGGCTGCTGGCAGCAGGGTGGCCGCACCGTATTGGTGGGTGTTATACTGCCAATCACTGGGCAGATGTTTGTGAAATGTGGAACTGTAGGAGTTGTTTCCAAGTAGTCACAGAACATGTGCAAAGATTTCAACGCTCAGGGAATTAAAGAATGGGACAAACATGGACTTGTTGGCATTGTGACCTGCCGCCATTAACGAGCCCTTTCTTCTCCAATTCCAGTGACGTCACTAGTGATTCCGTAAAGAGGTACAATTGTAAACATGTTGATAATAATAATCTGACAATTTTGAGTTTAACTCACGCAGAATTTTGCACCCAGGCAGAAAAGAAACCACTCTCGCTTTCCTCGCAAGCCCCAATCTCTCTATAGTGTGTATCAGCGAAACATGGCTGTTGGACGAAATTGAAGAATCTGAAGTGGTACCTGATTTCTCCACACCGTTCCGAAAGGAATGGTTCCTAACCTCAGTAGACGGATTTCTCCTTGCTGCGAAACATGATCGTAAAAATCTGACAAGACGCTCCGACCCGGAAATGTCCCCATAAGGGCTTAAGTGAAACTCTGCATTGACTCACATTAGCGCTCGTAGTGGTGCTTATGTGAAACAGTTCAGTGACTCACATTAGCGCTCGTAGTGGTAGAAGAAGGCAAACCGTCGACCAGACAACGATGATTGAGAAAAGGAGTCATTTTTAGGAATAAAAAGAATATAATCTCATACTATATTATATTTTATTTATCTAAAATTCATAGCTCATATCATATCCCTAGGATGTCTTCAACATTAAGTTGCTCGCCTGAATGGCTAGAGTTATGGAGTTTTGCATATCTTTAAATTGCTCCTGGGAAACCGGATACAATAAACGTTACACAGATAAATTCAAGAAATACTATTCATAACATTTACAACTAGGACATTAAACCACAATTCAGAATCCTTCTGGACTAACATAGTAATCATATTTTGTAGTGATATACAATTTAAGTAAATTAAAGCAGAGTACATAACTCTAAAACTTGAAATATTTATTAGTACGTGATAGGTCCCGATTAAATTACAAATAATTTGTAGTAAACCCAGCCAAGTAACATATTATTCTTTCAAATCATCTCAGTTAAAATACTCATTCAACATTAAGAATCCATTATGACAAGTAAATCAAACGTTGTCCGCATCTGTGGTGTAGTGGTTAACGTGATTAGCTGCCACCCCCGGAGGTCCGGGTTCGATTCCCGGCTCTGCCACGAAATTTGAAAAGTGGTACGAGGGCTGGAACGGGGTCCACTCAGCCTCGGGAGGTCAACTGAGTAGAGGTGGGTTCGATTCCCACCTCAGCCATCCTAGAAGTGGTTTTCCGTGGTTCCCCACTTCTCCCCCAGGCAAATGCCGGGATGGTACCTAACTTAAGGCCACGGCCGCTTCCTTCCCTCTTCCTTGTCTATCCCTTCCAATCTTCCGCATCCCCCGCAAGGCCCCTGTTCAGCATAGCAGGTGAGGTCGCCTGGGCGAGGTACTGGTCATTCTCCCCAGTTGTATCCCCCGACCAAGAGTCTGAAGCTCCAGGACACTGCCCTTGAGGCAGTAGAGGTGGGATCCCTCGCTGAGCCTGAGGGAAAAACCGAACCTGGAGGGTAAACAGATGATGAATTATGAAATCAAACGTTGTTAAAGAAGAAATTACACTTTATAATCAATAAATGTAATACAATTTAATTGGTCATTATTTAAAACTAGAATGTAAGCCTGTCTTCAACAGAGGAACTTACTGTGGGAAAAGTAATTGAAACTTTGATGTTAATGTACCTTATAAATATAAGGCATCCACAAGGTCGACAAATGCAATTACATTTCAGGTGTAATTGGAAATGTAAAATGAGTATGTTAATATGACCTATAAATAAAAGTTCCTAAGTCACATATATGCCTCCCGTCATTTCTTGATGGATGCAGTAATTTTGCATCCATCTCTCGGCACAGGCCAGAGCAAAGTGTAGCTTCCACTGAAGTCCCAGTCTCACCCATGGCTGTGACAATATGGAAGCTGCTGGGGTGTGGGTCGTGCTGTGTAATGACATTCAGAGCACAACCAGTGCGTCTGAGTGTTATAAAAGGTGTTGCTCATAGGGTCAGTTGTGCTATAGGTCGGCCGCTCGTTCTTGGCCGGTGCAATTCACGTGCGCAGTGGTCTCTCCACGCATAGCGAGCCTATAAATTTCTTCCCACTACGGTAACCAGTATATTTGACGTGCGCAGTGATCTCCCCGCGCAGGACATGCGAATAATAATTATGGCCTCAGTTCTCTCCTCGAACTGACAGCGTGCGGACACCAGAGTAACGCGAGCGGTAAGAATAGTGACTAGTGGTTCGTTTTTACTTCCTTACAATGCCTCCCGTTCATTCGAAACTAGGGTCGAAAACCTTGCGTAGTCAATCACGTGAAATAATTTCGAATGTACACGAATTTATGAAGAGAGAAGCAGCGGCCGGCGAAGTGATGATCCCTTTGAAAAAGGTTCAGGAAAGGGTCGTAAGGGCGACTCGTGTGTCTGAACGATCTGTGAGACGGATTATTAGGGAAAGAGAAGCCGCTGAAGAAACGGGAACATCATTTGGAACGCCTGGGAAAAAGCACGCAGTAAGGAAACGTATTACTGGTGTGGATGACTTCGACGTGTCTGTGATTCGCCGTACAGTGCATGACTTTTATCTTGTAGAGAAATGTGCGCCAACAATCGGCAAACTCCTTCCTAGACTTCAGGATGAGGATAACATAAAGTTTACAGGAGGGAAAACAAGTTTAAAACTTATATTGAAGAATATGGGTTTTAAATGGAAAAAGACAAGAAACAACAGGGCTGTTCTGATAGAACGACATGACATTAGGTCTTTGCGTGTAGAGTTCCTAAAGGCAATTAAGAAATGTCGAGAGGAGGGTCGTCCCATAGTTTATGAGGACGAGTCTTACCTTCATAGTAGCCACTCAAGCCCTAAGAACTGGAGTGATGACAGGGCAGCAGGTTTGATGACACCTGTATCGAAGGGCAGTAGATTAATAATCGTTCATGCCGGTGGCTCGTCGGGTTTTGTACCGAACGCCCTATTAATGTTCAAATCGGGGCGGTCGACGGGAGACTACCATAATGAAATGAACTCTGAAAATTATCAGCGCTGGTTGACAGAACAATTAATACCAAATTTACAACCTAATTCTGTGCTGGTAATAGATAATGCTTCTTACCATAACGTTCGTCTGAACAAAACTCCAACCTCTAATAGTAGGAAAGATACCATGAAAGCATGGCTTAGAGGGAAAGGAATTCCGTTTGAAGAGAGTATGCTAAAGGCTGAATTGTACAACATTATTAAATTGCACAAACCGCTCCATCAACAGTATCTCGTAGATGAAATTATGGCAAGACATGGGCACACTACCTTGAGACTACCCCCATACCATCCTGATTTAAACCCCATAGAAATGATATGGGCTGACGAGAAACAATGGGTAGGAAATAGGAACACCACCTTTAAAATGGACGATGTTATCGCTTTGTGCAGGGAAAGATTATCAGAAATCGGAGAAGAGGAATGGAGAAAGGTTTGCCGTCGCACAGAGGAAAATGAATTAGAATATTATGCATGGGAAGGACTAATCGAAGATGCTATTGAAAGAATAGCGTTCACAGTTAATAGCAGTTGTGACATTAGTGACAGTGACGGTGACAGTGAATCAGAAGAGAACATACAATCAGGAGACAGTGAAGACACAGCGATGTCAGGTGTAGAGGAACTGAATTATTAGCTCCTGTGAATATTAGTATTAGTACTTTACCTCAGTAGTAAGTTAGAAATATATTATCCTTTTCTTTTTAGTTAACTGGAACGTACAGTAATGCCTACTAGCGATGTGAATCTTTTAGTGTAAAGAATAATGTGTATAAAGATTTCGTGTGAACGGAAAGTTGGTTTGCTTTGCTTTGCTCTGACCGCTTCTTATACAGCCTGCAGCATGGTGACGGACGGACAGACGAGCGGGGCGAAGGGTGCCCGAAGACTGGCATGGGTAAGTCACATGCTCTTCTATACTCACTCTATTGTTCCCCGCGCAAGTGGGCAGCCAAGAACGAGCGGCCGACCTATACAATAGCACTGCCTAGCCCAGTGAGGAAAGCAATGGCAAACTACCTCACTCCTCGTCTTGCCTAGTACGCCTCATTTAGGTACTGCCATTGGTTTTTGTGGTTTTCCTATAACTGCATAGCCTTTGGTGGTACTATTTGGGGATCCAACCAGCCTCTGGGCTGATGACCTAACAGACAAGTCACATAGGCCTATATGCCATTCGCACAGAATCATAAATATAAAAATGTCCTTATAAATCATATCGAGAATGTTTGTAAATGAGAGTTGTACTTTGATGTCTATGTGTCTGTGTATTCTTGAAAAAGCTACTTAGGTTGCTACTGTCCATGGCTAAATACTGGAGTGGATACATTCATCTTTACTGTATGTGAAGTTTGCCCTAGAGACTTGTTGATTGTGACAGAAAGGGTTAAACTTTGAGAAAATTTACTGATCATTATGTTTGTTGTTTAAAGGGCCTAACATCTAGGTCATCGGCCCCCAGAAAATTTACCCAGTTAAGTTTAAAATATTTTCAATGTTAATATTTTTGTCCAACTTCACGACACCCAAACTCGTTCCGTTATACAAAGCAGCTTTAGTACTTACATTACGAAGAAAATGTATGATTCATCTAGCTGTTAAGTCTAACCTGGGAGGCGTCATGCTTGGAATATGAAGATACCTCAGCTACCTCCATTAAAAGCATCGTATTGCATGGGGTCAGTAATAATGAACGTTCTTTTGCTACACTTCAAAAACTCCAGAACTTGTTGGTTGATGACGTAATTAGGTATAAAATTGCTACATTGCATTGTTCGTATAACCTACAATCTAGTCGCGATTTCAGTATCTCAGACGTTCCCGTTTTCTCGGTACTGCTGTGGAAGGTGACAGAACTCAGAGATGGGCTTGTTCATGCCAATAGATGGAACTGTAATTGTCAACGTGGCAAATATGGCACAATCACATCGCTAAAAGAAACGCATTTTTCTTTACAACGTACAGTTATCGTGGTTGCGAGAGGTTTATTCTATTTTTGTTGTGAAGGAGAGATAACAACCTATATCTGGCACCAATTTCAGCTCTTCAAATGTTCTTGTTTTCTCAATATCGCTGTGAAAGTCACACGGAAATAGAGATTTTACATATAGTGAAGGTAGATAGAGGATATCGTATTTTTAATCTATTGTGCATTCTATTATAATGTGGTCCGTATTCCAATTAGGATGGAACTTTAAGGTTTATTTTATACATTTAACTGGCCATACAATTCAGTATATTGGTTTCAAATGAAGACAAGATTAAAATTGTCAGATTTTGTTAATTTCACACATGCTTTTCCTTTTTAATGAACATAGAGGGCATGTTCCCGCAGGCAAATCATATGATAATGCATTAAATTTTTAATTATAATATCATTAGTGAAATGTTTAATACTACCATTGAATGTGCCCTAATGTGATCACATCTGCATGTAATAATCACATGAACGAGCTTTGCTAAATGCTACAAGCTTACTATGAACAGAAAATTTCCATATTAACGTTTATTCGTTGCTGAATATTGAGACAATAAATGTCATAAAAATTTAAAGTTAATTGCTTTACTAAAATTTTCTACACTAATGCATATTTCGAGTGTTAATTATGTAGGTGTTTATTTCCTGTTTATCGATTTTTAGTTCGCCATTCAAATGAAGGAATGTGGAAATAATCTATTCCCCTGCTCAGTTATTTTGATTTTATAACATTTACAGCGTAAGGTCCTAACATTTGCGATAAAATGTCTGTAACTTGTATAAATGTTGGTCAGATACCTAAGACTATTAAAGAGTACCTCGATGATGATGCTTGTTGTGTAAAGGAGCCTAACATCTAGGTCATCGGCCCGATAAGAATACTCTCATAAGTAATATAGGAGTAGATATTGAATGTGAACACACAATCTCCTCATATCTCCGAGCTGAATATACAGTATGGGTCACGAAGCTGTAAGGTTCCATTCGGGTGATGGCGGATTCGAAATAACTGTCGGAAACTTCAAAGCTGGTCATCCTCGGTGTGGTTGTAGCCAATCCACTCCCAGTTCTGTCCCTACCGTATTACAGCATCCCATTCCGGCTCCATGGCTAAATGGTTAGCGTGCTAACCTTTGGTCGAAGGGGTCCCGGGTTCGATTCCCGGCCGCGTCTGGAATTTTAACCTTAATTGGTTAATTTCGCTGCAAGGGGGCTGGGTGTATGTGTCGTCTTCACCATCATTTCATCCTCATACCGACGCGCAGGTCGCATATGGGAGTCAAATAAAAAGACCTGCACCTGGCGAGCCGAACATGTCCTCGGACATACGCCATTTCATTCTTACAGCATTTCAGAAACATGTACGTATTAGGGTGACGTTAAAGGACAAGCAAACAAAATATGGTTTGATGTGTCGGAACACGGCCCCAGGTATTTTAACGTGAATCAGCCATGTAAAAGAAAGTAAACTGGTGTCCTTGTCTGGAGGTGGTCAGCCCTTTTCAGGCACATCGCCCAATAGAGGTGAGCAGCATGTAAAATTTTATCCACACGCCAGTCTTCTTGTCATTCTTAAATCTCTGGCAATGCCGGATATCGAACCCAGGCGACGAAGGACGGCAGCCAATGGTGCCAACCGTTACATTACGAAGGCGGACATCTCTCGTGTGAATGGAGGTGTCAGTGCCTTGTGACTCGTTAATGGGACACATCGATGACCACACCATTGCCGGATCACTGGCTGGTACATGGCCGGGTGGTATCTTCCTAACCTTGCTGAGTCTGTTCTATTCATCACTGGAAAGTGGCACCTTTGTGGATTCACCACGACTCGCACTTTCTTCTAATTATGATTTACGGTTATTTCACTATCATAAATTCGCCGTATGCCTGGACATTATTACTTGATACTTATTGTCTAACAGTTATCACAGCGTACCAGTGATGCAACTCTTTACAAGTTGACTATATTCTACATGAAATGACTTTTATGTCATTTAAATCGTTTGAAGCGAGCGTTCGCTACGCACACTTAAAATAGACTACCCGCGCGGAACCAAACTCTCTATAAGAGCGTCGATTCCTCGTTGTAACTTTGAATATTTTCGAAAACTATTCTTATTGGTGGACAGTAATCTGGCCTTGATGCAACTTCTTTCTTGTTGCTACCGGTATTTGCTTTACGTCGCACCGACACAGATAGGTCTTATGGTGACGATGGGATAGGAAAGGGCGAGAAATGGGAAGGAAGTGGCCCTGGCCTTAATTAAAGAACATCCCCAGCATTTGCCTCGTGTGAAAATGGGAAACCACGGAAAACCATCATCAGGGCTGCCGACAGTGGGGTTCGAACTCACTATCTCTCGGATACAAGCTCACAGCTGCGCGCTCGTAAGCGCACGGCCAGCTCGCCCGGTGACGCAGCGTCTTAGAGTATACTTCTTGCCTGAATTTTCGAATGTAGATGCAATTTTTGTAGTTTGTTTCAAGTATGGTGTGTAGGATCTTTCTTTATTTTTCTCTAAATCCGCAAGCAAACATTTCTCGGACAGGATAAGGCATTTGGATGCATACAGCGATACTGGTTTGATGACAGTGTTGTAGTTATTATTATTATTATTATTATTATTATTATTATTATTATTATTATTATTATTATTAATTCATTAATTAAGTAGATACCCAGAGTTCATCCACCTTTCGTCTCCACAGAGCAAAGTCAGCCTGTTAACAGAGCTATCTCTGAATCTGTGACTTCACCTTCCTTCAACTGTAAAGTTTCCTTTTCTATAATTATAGGAATTTGCGTATTTTGATAAATAAATAAGCCTCACCTTTCTGGTATTTACTTTCGTATAATAAACAATTTCTCTGTCTGTTCACTCAGTGCCGAATTTAGCACCTACGGTACTCATTGGCACAAGAAATTTTGCGTATTGCAAGATGGACTAAGCGTTGTTGAATGTGAGATTATTGTAAATAATTTTTAATCCTCGCAAGAGCCAAAACGCAAACGTTAAGGTGTGCAATTTTAAACAGGAGTACATGAATAAATCTTTATACCAAAAAAAAAAAAAAAAAAGCTGCCAGGCTGAGTGGCAAGACGGTTAAGGCACTGGCTTTCTGACCCCCAACTTGGCAGGTTCGATTCTGGCTAAGTCCTGTGGTATTTGAAGGTGCTCAAATACGTCAGCCTCGTGTCGGTAGATTTACTGGTATGTTAAGGAACTCTTGGGGAACTAAATTCTGGCACCTCGGCGTCTCCAAAGCTCGTAAACAATCAGTTAGTAGGACTTGAAACCGATACAGTTATTATTATTATTATTATTATTATTATTATTATTATTATTATTATTATTATTATTATTATTATTATTATTGTACCGGGCGGTACACCTCCACACCGTTTATTTAAAAGTTGCGCCAGTTGAAACTCCTCTTCTGGAGGAAGTCTGAACTTTATCTACGGTCTTAATTTCCAAATTTCTCAGAAGATGTCACTACCTGGAAATTTTTGAGTTTGTGAACTGTGTCATTTTCGACGTACTTTTGTCTTGCTTGTATTAAGAAGTGTGAACTTTCTCTTCTAGAGGACACTACGGAAGATCAACAATAGGGCACCCTAGTGCGGAGTCAAAGAACTATTTTGTTGGAGAAAATTTAATTTCAGGAGTTTGTTCTTTGTTAAATTTCTTTCTGTCATTGTTTAAGTTGGCAATATTTACCCCTTTCTTCCTCTTGTTTTGAATGTATCCAATCACGAATTTTTTTCAATTAATTTCTGACCAATCTGGTGTATCTTTCCCCAACTTGAATCTGTTGCGGGGTCCTACCCAATAAAATCTTTGTGGGAGGGTGTTTTCTTTCCCCTAACGCCTAGAACTTTCTGCGAGAGTATTTAAACTGCTGATTTTAGGGTCTCCGGGCCACTTCTGTTCCATCTTTCAGTGTATTAAGTACATAGCAGGAGGCGGGAAGCGCCTCTTTCCTCGGCAGCGGTCAACAATAAGGTAATGGCCGATTAATAAATTTTTTCTTTGCCAGCTCAGCAGTTTAACTTTCGGGGCAGGTTCTAAGCGTTCCCCTATGTAACCTTTTCCTAAAATGTAACTTCTCTTTTCTTCTATTCTCTTGTAAAGCGACATACTGGGATAGAGAGTGTTAACCCTCTCGAGCTCCCACTCACATTGTTTGAGGTGAACTTATTTTTCGCAACCTATTCTTCAGTAATGTAAGTTAGTAGTTTCTTAAGTCACCTCTGTAGTATGGGATTAGCCCTTGCATCAGTGGCCTTAGAGCCAAAATAGGTCTTAAAGACAAAGTGTATTAGGAGTGCAAGTTCGCCTCCTCTCAAATTGTGATTTTATAGGTCATGTATTAACTTTCTTGTCATTTAACAGACCTCAGTAGATTGGGTATTTTGCCCCTGTGTATATGTCCTTTGAGGACGGCTTAAAGGTGGAGTTCGGAGTGGCCTATGATAGGCTTGTATTTTAAGGGGAAGTTGCCCTTTTTGAAAATTGTGTTTCTGCCTCAAGGAGGCTTTTGGATGTAATTGGAAGCCGGTGTTTCTGGCATGTTTGGGGGTTTTCGGCCCCTTTGTTGTATGGTGTTCATTGTAAGGTTGGGCTCATGGCTCAAGAATTATGTTTCTGATTTTTTGAAGCCCCAAATGGGGTACCTATGTAAATGTATTTGTCAATCGTGTTTCGGCTACTAAGTACCTGTTCTATTTGTTGTTACCTAATTTTGAAAAGAAAATATAACTTTGTTAAATTTTAAAATTAATTTCACTTTAGTAGCTTGAGACCCCTTCACCACCCAGCACCTTCTTTCATGCATAACTACCACCAAAACACGGTAACAATTATTATTAAAACCAAACTGGAACACACGATGACATACAATCCACAAAATGATCAGCAATTAATTAGATAAAAGACCGAGCTCGATAGCTGCAGTCGCTTAAGTGCGGCCAGTGTCCAGTATTCGGGAGATAGTGGGTTCGAACCCCACTGTCGGCAGCCCTGAAAATGGTTTTCTTTGGTTTCCCATTTTCACACCAGGCAAATGCTGGGGCTGTACCTTAATTAAGGCCACGGCCGCTTCCTTCCCACCGGGCGAGTTGGCCGTGCGCGTAGAGGCGCGCGGCTGTGAGCTTGCATCCGGGAGATAGTAGGTTCGAATCCCACTATCAGCAGCCCTAAAAATGGTTTCCCGTGGTTTCCCATTTTCACACCAGGCAAATGCTGGGGCTGTACCTTAATTAAGGCCACGGCCGCTTCCTTCCAACTCCTAGGCCATTCCTATCCCATCGTCGCCATAAGACCTATCTGTGTCGGTGCGACGTAAAGCAACTAGCAAAAAAAAAAAAAGATAAAAGCTGTCATGAACAGCGTTAGAAACAAATTATAATGAGTGATCCCGATCGTTTTCCGTGAAACCAAACTAATTACTAGTGTGGCGTACAGCACCCACTGCTCACTGCAAACCTTCCTCATTCACGTTGTAAGATATATCAGAATGAATTCAAAACTTGTTTTAAACGTTTTCTGTGCATGGTTAACTTGTTGCTGCCCCATACTCTTGAATAAGGAGAACATAAATAAGACTTTACACTGCAAGGGAACTGAAATACGCGATGAAAAAGTCCAAATTGTTATACAGCACGAGTCGCTCACTACGGTAAGAGAAACAAAAAAAGCATGGAGGTGATTATTAAGATAACAAAGCTAAGATGTTTAATCCAGCTCTCTCTTTTCTATATTAAAATTGTATACTGCTAAGACAAGAATTACGCATCCAGGTCTGAAAGAGCAACTGCCATTCCTTAGTAACATCCTTAATGTTCACAATTTAAGTGTAAATATGAATAGTGAATACCGCAATCTCCGGTTGCCACGTTAGATCTACGCTGGACGGTGCGAGAAACAATGTCTCAGCAGTTGCCAAGTGACTTCTGTCGGCAGTCACATACAGTATGTCACTTTCTTATTCATACAGTTTCATAGTGTGGAAAGAGCATTCTAATTTGGACATTCAAATGGATGTTATAGTAATTGTCTTTTAAGAAATGTATTTCTGGTAGATTTCTTTACAATGCCATACAAAAATAATATTTAAAACAACATATAGTATAAATTACTCGAGAATATAACAAAACATGACCTTTTACTACGTCACATTGTTATTCATACAGATGCCAGTTCTTCAACTAAACGTATAAATGAAATGAACCGTAGCACCTATCCTAGTACTTTGTGGAGTAATCCTTGGCTTTAATGACAGCTTGACACCTACGCTGCATGGAATGTACTAGCCTCGCAAACGTTTCATGGCTGACACTGCACCACTCTTAGGTCACAACTCGTTTTAACTCACCTTAGGATGAAACCGTTCTACTGTGAACCCTACACTTCGAAAACGCCCATAAATGTTCAATAGGGTTCAAGTCAGCAGACTGGGGAAGTGTTTTTAATTGTTGTGGAATGTTACAAATTAACCACGCCTTGTTCAGAGCAGCGGTATGTTTGGGGTCGTTACCCTGCTGAAACATGTAGGTCGGTAGCATTCCAAAATTTTTCAGCACTTTGTTTAACATTGTTCTTCAAAATATTATTGTACACTATTTTGTCCATCGTGCCTTCAATAAACTGAATTTTTCCTACACCTTGTGCCGACATACACCCCCACATCTTAACCGATCCACCTCCAACTGTACTGGCCACATAGTTGTCCGTACTGGTCTTTCTCCACACCCTGCGGGCATCATCGGAACCAAACAGGTCGATTTTAATTTCATCTGACCAGAAGATATTATTCCTGAACTTCTGGCCCTTGTTTTCGTGTTTTTTTGCAAGGAGCAGTCTTCCAGCACGGTTCTCTTTACAAACATAGGCCCTCTTCCTAGGTACACGGCCATGGTAACCGTGTCGATGTAAAACTCGCCGGACCGTCCGAGTACACATTTTCTTACCAGTAGCAGCTTCCAGTTCTGCCCGCAGCTTTGGAGCACTTATGAGAGGGTTGGATTTCACTCGCCTCACAATGAGTCTTATGCTTGTGGACTTAGTTTCTTTTGTTTGGGTTTTCTTGGCACATTCTTCACTGACCCTTCGTACTTAAACTTATTCACGATATATTGAACAGTGGCATGACTTCTCTTCACCATGAGCACCATGAGTGCTACACTGACAATTGTCTGTTTCAGCTCATAGCCAAACTCTTTACCCTTGCCCATTTCTACTAGCACTCTCACAGGTCTAAGGCGAACACATCCAGCAACAACTCTCTTCGCACCACACCTACTTACGTAGGCCTATGCGCCGTTCAATGCTGTCCGATGACTAGTGTATGAATAACAACGCGACTTGAAGTTTTGGATTGAATGCAGTTTTTTTGTGTGTAAACACAAATTATTTGCACTCACAAAAAATTGTGCATTGAGTGGTTACGTCTTGTTATTACATTCGCGACACACAACTATAAATCAATCATTTCCATGACTATACAGGCACATGGAACGCTTTATAACGAAATGGGTTGTGTATGGATACGAAAGTGACATACTGTATGCTTGCTAGAGGCAACACAACACAGTACGAAATTAAAAGTTGTAATTAAAAATAAAATTACTTTATTGGACCATATATCTTGGCTTTATATCCTCCTTATCATCGCCCTGTCACCTTAGTGCATTTTGCCATGGAGGAGAGGCTCGCCTTGCATAATGGATCGAAGAGGCATATTAATATAAACAAGGAACAATATAAAGCAGAATGCAATTAAGAAGACATTAATGTTAAGAAGTTAAAAAAATGATAAGAGATTTCGTTCATTACTCCTAGTGCTTTGACCCCTACTTAAACACGGCACTGGAATGCGGCTCTGAGTGGATATGTAATAGTGTACACACTTGGCTGATGATTAGGAACCGTTTCAGGCCGCCATGACGGTTTATCAACGTGCATATTACTGTTAGTACACTAGATGCTGATGATGCATTCAACACCACGGCTTTATCACCAATTAGCACTATCGAGCGTCCTTAAAGGGGGTTGGGGGAGAGGGAGAAGCTGTTTGTAGCACAGTCCAGTGCAGTTGACACCCTAACACGAGGCTTATCACTTAGTTATTTGCTTTTATAACTCAAATAAATCCTTTACTAAAAACTCTATAGCGTACTTAATTTGGAAATTAAGTTTGGGACAAAAATATCACAATTCATCGTTTACCATTTATTTATGATAGGGCCGATTTTAATTTCTTAATATTTTTTTTTTCTGTCGAACCGTTAAATGCAGCAAAATTGTTGTGAAGATTTTGCAAACATTCTTCACTGACCATTTCCCACAACGTACATTTTGATAGAAATAAGGTACATTATCTCCAAAACGACTACATCAGCTTGGAATTATCATGTTATGCTTATACCTATAGTTCGCCGTGTATTAATCTGATGAACAATAAAGAATATTACCATTCATATAACTTGAGAAAAATTGCTAACTCACAATTAGAATTTTTTATTGATTATGACATTATCGGAAAAAATTGAGGGGAAACTTCTAACACTAGACCAAAAATGTTTTATTGGGTTGTAGGTGCGTCCTTTTCTGCATGTGCATAGTTTTAAGTCTAAATTACCTACGTGTATAAATTTTCATCACTATTGAATCAGTGATTTTGAAGGTAATAGCATTATATTGGAACAGATTTAGTCATATGTAAGTTAGTCATAGCCAAATCGAGATTAAAACTTATAAATCCTAGTATTGAAAGAAAATATCTCATAATAAATTATGTAAAGCAAGAATTGATAAATCGGAAAGTTATCAAATAATTAATTGCCCCATTTTATCCTTCCGCTAACAGGATATGATAACGAATTGAATTCTCGAATAATTCTTAACTATACGAAGTCAAATAAGTAATCCAATCTTATGCTAAAGAAGATGGAAACTTGAACACTTAGAAGAAGAATGTGACTAGGAGTTTCACAAATGTATGGTTTCAATTCATGGTAATTTAAGTAGAAAACCTATCACAAACATTCAAGAATACGACGAAGTAACATAACATATAAATATATTTAATTCTAAGGCATAGGAAACATGTGACTTTCAAAACCTTATGACTGAAATTACGCGTTCTAAGAAAGTCACTAAATTTCTGGAATGTTCACTCAAGTTCATAATATCCTAGTGGAAGAAAGTGGAATTAGAAAAATTTCTGAATCTTATTGTTTTGGGTATCATAGATCGAAATTAAGCAACCCTAAAAAATAGTTCCCTTTGGTAAAATTTCCCCTTGCTATACATTTGTCATAGGAACGTTTCCTCCTGAACATTGTGTATCCTTAACTTGGTATCTTCAGATTTCCAATCGATTTGATTTTTTTTTTTTTTTACAATTTACAATTTGTTTTACGTCGAACCGACACAGACGAGTCGATTTGAAAACTTACGAAAACACTTCTTATGTAAGGTGGTTGCAATCTACTATCTAAATGACGATTAACTGAATTTCTATACAAAAATGTTCATGATTATTTTTAATGGTACTTAGATCGCATTAACTATACAGTCTATATAAGATACTTTGTAAATCCCAGTGGCTTGATTAATTCGACAGCAAATTTTGAAATGTTTCCTCTTTTAAGAATTTCAACAAATTTAATATTATAAATCCTGTAGGATCTATACCTTTTTTAAATGTGGTATAATTGGCTAGTAAATCCTCCTTTTCCCCTAGTCTACCTTTGAATCACACTTATCCAGCTCCATGGCTGAAAGGTTAGGGTGCTTCCCTTTGGTCCAAGGGACCTCGGGTTCGATTCGCGGTCTGGTCGGGGATTTCAAGCTTAATAGGTTATTTCCACTGGGTCGGGGACTGGGTGTGTGTGTATCGTCCTTAAACAGAAAGTATATGGAAAACAATGAAAGAAAGAAAGAAAGAAAGAATTAGAAAAGTAAAAAACTATCAGTGAAAAAGTCTGAAAAAAACAGTGTCGACTTTAAACCTCACTGTGAATTCCCGTTTACATCCACAGCGATTCTTCTCTGTGTTTTCCACTAATTTAGACCTTTATTGATGACGTTTCATTTTAAACACGCAATATTTAATTGGAAGCTTAGCGAATTATATGGTATGAAATTTGTCAGTAATTTGTCAATAGATAATGAGGAGAAAACAAAAAATATAGGGCCTAGTTGTACCTTCCATATATTACTGTTTACTCTATTGCCAGATGTGTATCAGAATCACATTTCTTTCCTTCTGCACCTCTACCCTTAATTATGTCCTTGACTCACTCAGCGGGCAGCTCACCTACGATTAAGTTGAATTTTAACAGAAATTTCTTTATTCTTGTGTCAGATTTTTATGTTACGATAGCTGTTCTATTTCTGGACAGTCACTAGATCATGCAAATAGTTTCATTCTTAGTGTATTAAATTTCAGAAATAATAATAATAATAATAATAATAATAATAATAATAATAATAATAATAATAATAATAATAATGCCGGGCTGAGTGGCTCAGACGATTGAGGCGCTGGATTTCTGACCCCAACTTGGCAGCTTCGATCCTGGTTCAGTCCGGTGGTATTTCAAGGTGCTGAAATATGTCAGCCTCGTGTCGGTAGATTTACTCGAACGAAAAAAGAACTCCAGCGGGACTAAATTCCGGCACCTCGGCGTCTCCAAAAACCGTAAAAGTAGTTAATGGGACGTAAAACAAATAACATTATGAATAATAATAATAATAATAATAATAATAATAATAATAATAATAATAATAATAATAATAATAATATGAGAAAACACAATACATGGACTCCAAGAACAGTAGTGTGGAATCACTTGGGACCAAATATGGCAATATCACACGAGTTAAACATTTCAAGTACTTAGGTGAAATTATCGGAAGCACTGGTAACGACAGGATAGCCAACAAAACCCGTGCCGAAATTTACGTAAAGCCTACACAGTCACTTGGAATATCTACAATAAGAAATCCCTTTCCATCCAAGCCAAGCTGCGTCATTACCATACAGTAGTTCTTCCTGAAGCACTCGACGCGATTGAGACATCAACACTGACCATCAATATCAATGACATCGAGAAAATGGAACGGCAAATACTTAGGAAAATATTTGGACCAAAGTTCCAAGATGGAATATGGATGCGAAAAAGCTCGGAAGAACTCTACTCGCTGACCGAAAGATTCACTTCAATCGCCCGGGAAAGACGTATGCAATTCTACGGACATCTAGCACGAATGAACGACTCGCGACTGACCAAGAAAATCTTCCATATTATCAGCGAAACCCGACAAAATAAAGTACGACGGCTTGCTGACACCCAAAAGGATCTCGCAGAAGTCGGCGTTGAACCACTGACAACTACACGGGCTACATTTAGACACAAAATTAACTTGCACAGCTTTGCAGCCAGACAATGTACAAGAAACTTGAAACTCCAGGAGGCATGGACTCAAGAAAGACGACAGACTCACAGTGCGAGGATGAAGAAGTTTTGGGAGGATAAGAGAAACAAGAAGAAGAATGCTAACTAATGGTTCTACGTGCTCCTTAGAGGGCCTAACGCATATATATATTATAATAATAGTAATAATAATTTCTCATCAACGTTATAATATTAGTTTTATTCTTTGACATATGATCGGGACATTTCTTGTTATCTATTACGATAGCTTATGTAGATAGTTGGTTCCGAATCAGAAACTAGCCGAAATATATTCCTCATGGCTGATATGCTACAATTATGTTCATGCACCGAACGTCATAAAGTATTAGTGTGTGAGAAGTCAGTACAGATCAATGCATGGTAGAAGTTGATTGGACCATGTACGAAAGTGTCCATTGGTCACGAATCCTGTAAGAATACCACGAAAGGTATAATATATATAAAGCAGAATATCTATCTGTCTGTATGTTCGTCTGTTCCATATACAAATCTATACCGTTCCACCAATCTGAGCCAAATTTTGTATACATACCTTTCAGAACCACATCTACACGAAATTTTAACATCCCTCTCCATCCCCTAGATTTAGGCCCTTTGGAACATTAACATAGGCAAATGTAGGCGAAATATTCACTTTGTGGTACAAGGACAAGACAAAGCTCATTTTAAGTCCGTTAAGTAAAACAAAACGGACCCTGAAAACCATGTTTTAAGGGCCTAAAACCAATCGTATTGGAGATATTGGCATCACACTACCAAACTCTAGGAATTGCACGAAGAAAAGACCAGCAGTAATCATGGCAACGTCAGCTCTAGGATTTTGCAGTAGAATACAGGCCTGGTTTTCGAAGTAGGCACGTGCGTAAATGTAGTCTAGGCCAAGGAGAGATTCTGCTACACATATGACTGTCTCGAACAAAATACTGTGGGGTAAGCCACCGCTAGGGATGTTGCTCGGGAGAGGGAGGCATATATAAAAATAATCGAAAATAATGTCGAAACCATAGGTTTCGGGGTTGCTGAGATGAACGGTGACACTCTGCATGTCGTTTAAGTCCAAGTTCAGTCCCCGTCAGCATGGGGGTAAGAAGGGCTTAAAAAAGTTCATAATGGCCCTGTTTATGGATTTATGTGTGTGCAACCCTCTGAGCGGGAGTAGAAAGGGGATGAAGTATAAAAGTAATAGAAAACGACCAATATTAAAGTAGAATCCATAGTTTTCGTCGTCACTGAGATGA
Organism: Anabrus simplex; assembly: GCF_040414725.1. Classification (NCBI taxonomy): domain Eukaryota; kingdom Metazoa; phylum Arthropoda; class Insecta; order Orthoptera; family Tettigoniidae; genus Anabrus; species Anabrus simplex. Next base: position 305,141,370 of record NC_090265.1, on the reverse strand, counting down.
ATAGTGACACTCTAGATGTCGTTTAGTCCAAGTTCACCCGCCTTGGCATGGGGGTGAGAAGAGGTGAAAAATAAAATATCCAAAATAACCGAGAGTATGGATGAATGTATGGTCCACAATAGCTTTCAAATAAACATAGTTCACATATGGCTTACCATCTGATAAAATTATTGTGGTGGAAGGACTCCCCTAACACCATGACACTTTGGACGCCGTTTAAGTCAAAGTTCAGGCCCAGTCGGAATGGAGGTTGAGAAGGGATAAGAAAAAAGGAATGACCAAAATGACCAAGATTATGGGTGTATGTGTTATATTCCAGCATAGTTCTCAACAAAAAATAGTGCACACATGACTTAGGCCTACTATACTACCTGGAAAAAATGACATGGGGTAAGACACCCCTAGCACTCCTGGCAGAGGTGATGATACTGAATAATAATCAAAAACGACGAATATCACTGTGGAATCCATAGTTTTCGGGGTTGCTTAGATGAATACTGACACTCCAGATGCCTTTAATTTGAAGGTCATAGCACATCACAGCTCTCAACCAAACAGCTCTGGGGGAGGGGTGACATATGAAACAATCTAAAACAGCCGATATTAGTGTCGAAGCCATATTTTCCGGAGTTACGAAGATGAATAGTTCCCGGCGAGTTGGCCGTGCGGTTAGGGGCACGCAGCTGTGAGCTCGCATCCGGGAGATAGTGGGTTCGAATCCCACTGTCGGCAGCCCTGAAGATGGTTTTCCGTGGTTTCCCATTTTAACACAAGGCAAATGCTGGGGCTGTACCTTAATTGAAGCCACGGCCGCTCCCTTCCCATTTCTAGGCCTTTCCTATCCCGTTGTCACCATAACACCTATCTGTGTCGGTGCGACGTAAGGCAAATAGCAAAAAAAGAAGGAGATGAATAGTGACACTCCGGATATCGTTTAAGTCCAAATTCAGCACCCATCGGCATGGTGATTCAGAAGGGGTGGTAAAGAAAATGTCAAAATTCACCGAGTTAACGTTGATTACATAGTTTTCGGTGTCCCTCGGCCGATTGGTGACAGTGTCAGTGACAGTTGGAATCGTGTACATCCTAATATAATGTGACACGTAAGTAGATTAGGTTATAACTTATTTTTATTATTTGTTTGAGAAGATAAACTACTTCCCAGTCAATCTGGGCTGCTACAAGGAAATACTTTAAGGCGAAACAAAATAATCTCCTGCTAAAACGTACAATTATACACAACAATATTTCTAAAAAGTGTTCATCAATAATCAATCAACGTCACAATTAAGAAAACTTAAAAAACACTACGAAACCTAAAAGTAAAATCTGTGAAAGATAAAATTACCGAAAATATAGAAGTGTGTGTGTACAGTATCTTCCAGAATAGCTCTTAACCAAACTTCGTACAAGGACGAATTACTAGCTCGAAAAGGTACTGGAGGAGTAAGACACCTTCTAGTAAACCCAGGGTAGGGAATGACGTACAAGAATAATCGAAAACGACTAATATTAGCATCGAATCCATAGTTTCCACGGTCGCTGAGTTGTATTGTGGCACTCTGGATGCCGTTTAAGTAACAGCTCAGCTGCGTAGGCATGGTGAATGGTGGTGATGAGGAAAATGTCCAAACTGACCGAGATTAGTTTAACTAACGAGAAAGAAAATAATCTATGACTTGAAATTAAACACATAACACTAACTTCTAAACTACAAAATAGTTAGTAATCATTCAACGTCACAACAACGAAATCTACAAAAAAAAAAACTCTTCACACATAATTTACAGGTAATAAAATACCTTAAAATTAAACATTCAATAAAACGCTTGGGCAGCGCCGGGTAATATGGCTAGTTTCTTAATGTAGTTCATAATGATCAATTACATTTCTTCAGAATTGGAAAATTATTTTATTTCACTACAGATACTATTTTACAAATAAATAAATTTCAACTAACCTTTGAATATAGCCTGAAAGCTAACAAATCTGAATATTTTCACCTTTTTCGTTCAGAGTACATGACACAAAAGTTTTCTCTTCGTGATATTCAGCAAAGCAATATCTGTACAGTGGAACTTGGCATCTCTCATAAGCCATTACCGTCTTCACTTTGCAACAAAGGGCACATCTCGTAACTTGCTTCTTTGTGATGAGATGACCTTCACGGGCCGCACGAGCAGGTTTATTTATCCTGGGCGTAGTGTCTTCGGAGAAGCGTCGCCCGAATCTTCATCTGAGCTACCATCTTCAGGAGGTCCAAGAACAACATCGGCACCAAGGACGTCTGACGAATCTAGAGTCTGAAGCTTCTCAATTATCTCTGCTACAATAACTGCCATGTGCTGAAAGACGGATGTTGAGATATAACGGCGATATTGTGTGTACAATCGTAACCGAAACAAGACCAAGGTTGCTTCAGTTATCCTTTGAAATTCAACAGAAATAACAAACTTTACACTAATATCAAAAATTATTTTTGAATCTGATTCTGGTATTTGGATCTTTTCTTGAATAATTTTGTATCAGGGTCTAGATAATTGACATAAAATTATATCTTCAAGCATTATGTGACATAAATATTGCAATTACATTGATTAAAAAAATGCCTGCTAGATTATGAACATGTTTGTAGGACTCATGTCCAACGGGCACTTTCATGCCCACCTTAAGTTTTAAGTATCATAGAATCACACCAAGTGCACATGAACACAATCCAGTGACAATGACATCATTGCACATCTTGGTATAATCTTTCTCAGCTAACAATTAAATTACACAGATGATAATGTGTGCGAAGATTACTTCCCCTTTGGAGCTTGTGATGACATTCAAACTTCCTTCGTTCCTTCCTTCCTTCCTTGTAACTCTCAATAAGTGATCAAACGCAATAGTTGGTAGGCACACACACACACACACACACACACACACACACACACACACACACACACACACACATGCTCATTGTTGTGCCTATTTCTTGCTGACAATGCCCAGACATATTTAAAAACATTGTAGATTCCTCCAATAATTAAATTTCCAAGAGGGCACAAAAGTGCCCGTTGGGCACAAATGGGTTATAGTTTTTCAGTGTACACAACAAGAAGCAGTTGTGATTTATAGTGTATAAACAAATTACTCCACAGTCCCATCCCCATGCGAACACATTAACAGGATCTATTATGGCATAATATCCTATCTTCCAAGGATATGGTACGTAATTTTCATGTTGATTGATATTCACTCATATTTTTCGACAAACGTTTGCTAATTATTCACTATTCCTTTACTCTGTCTACTGGTCTTAATGGCAGCCTGCAATCCAATATATTGGAGCTTGAAAAGAGTTGCAGCGAATATGATATGAAATTAGCTTTTCCAATATTAACGTGATATCAGCTTGGTAGAAGAAATTGAACGTCAGGTCGTGAATGCTAAACTGGAACAGGTGAATCAGTTCATTAATATGTGTATATTACTTTGGTAAGAAATGCTTAATAGATTACGAACATATTTGTGGGACTCATGTCCAAGGGGCATTTTCATGCCCACCTTAAGGTTTTCTTATTTACTTATTTACTTATTTTTGATGTGTTTATGTATGGCGAAGTTAAGGCTCTTACACTTAACCAAACCATGCGGCTTGATACTGAATACATTATACGTGTTCAGCCTTAATATAAACTAAAACTAAAAGATCTACATTTCAAGTCTAAAATGGGCACAACTATTTGAATATTAACTACTCTACTTGATATTCATATAACATCACAGTAATTTATAAAAATATTAGGGAACTATTTACTCAAGCCATTCATTCGTACATTCACACATAGCTGTATAACATAGCCTGCGAAATGTACGGGTTGTTGTAAGGATGTAAATGAGATGACGTACAAGTCTCTGGTAAGACAATTAGAGCCGAATTCATAGTCAGCACTTATATATAAGTGGAACCCTTAAGTAATAAGGGATCACTTATAATAAGTATTCACTTATATGAGTTTACATTTCATAGACAGCAGTTATAGAGCACACCCATTGATACAGTAAGTATCACTGGAGATGTGACAATGCTGTATATAATGCCCATGCTTCCTGGGTCGTGTAGTTTTGGCTACCGAATAGTGGGATGATCCATTGTGTTTTGTTTATCGAAGGACATCCCGCGTACGCGCGCGAAATTTTTGAGGTTTAAGGATCGTCTATATTGGATTTAATTATCAGAATGGATAACAAAACAGCGAGCTGAGACGGCACCTACAAGAACTTGTATCGAAGTACAGTAGATGCACATAATATAGAACAAGTAGACCGACGCAGTTTCTCATCAGAATATGAATGCCGTGAGAAAAACTTGTTGTGGACAATGCAAACTACGAAAATGCCCAGAGTCTAATTTTCTTCTTAATATGATATGTTTATATATATATATATAGTTATCCAGGCACTCGAACCTATACAAATATTCATCCAAATGTAGAACATCAAGCCTTACAACGCTTTTAATGATTTGACAAATATATCCGAAGCCGTTACGTTGTAATAGGCCCAATTACTTCCCCAATAAAATGCAATTAGTATGTTTTGATGTGCGATGCCATAATTTCAGAAACTTCTGATATATACCGGCAAACGACTGGTTGAATAACCTGATATAATTAGCACAAATCAACCTTAAAATAAATGGTAGTAGTGCAACACGTTCATTTTTCTTATAACTCAGTATAGTTCTTTACTATTCTATAGGCCTACAGTCTTGATAACTTATCAACTTGTAACACATTTCCAGTTAATTAAGTGAAATACCGGTAATGATGATGGTGATAATAATATCAATAATAATAATAATAACCTTAAGAGGTGGCATAAAATCCCAAAACAATATCTTCATTAATGGTGAGATAGAGAGTCCTCTAGAGGTTATGTTCACTCTCTCAATCAAAGGAACAAGAATATTCATAACTCTCACTTTACTAAAACGAAACCTTCTTTAAATTGTTGGTCACATTACATTTCGACAGGATTTTCCATCTCTACTGAGTGCACGGAAAGTATTCTGTGAATGAAATGCAACATATTCAGCAAAATAATCCTCCATCTTGCTGCAACATAAGTGAGTCACTTAAGTGTGTGTGGGAGGTCCACTTATAGCAATAAGTGGGACACTTAAGTAGGTAATATGAAATGAAACCTGGCTTATAAGGGGCACTTATGTATAAGTGCTGTCTATGAATTCCGCCCTTAGAGTATGGTTCCAGTGTATGAGCCCCATGGAAGGATTACTTAAACAATTTTAAAATATCCGAAGAAAAGCAACACGATTTGTTCTGGGTGATTTCCGCTAAGGGACTAGTGTTACCAAGATGTTGCAAACTTTGAGCTAGGAAGACTTGGAAGTAAGGAGACGAGCTGATCGACTGAGCGGTCTGTTCCTAGCTGTCAGTATATAGATGGCGTGGAATGGCATTAATTTACAAAGAACCTTCATAATATGAACAAAAATTTGTAAATTAAAAGGAAAAATTGGGACAAATATTATTTCATTGGAAGGGGAATAAGTGACTGGGATAATTTATGAATAGAAATGTTGGATAAATTTCTAAGTTCTTTGAAATCGCTTAAGAGAAGGCAAGGTAAACAACTGATTGGGAATATGCCACCAGGGCGACAGCTCTAAATGCTGATAAATGATGACTAATCAGAGGAATTAAAGTGAACGAGACTACGGATGTAATAGAGGATTGTGGGGGCCGTTATTTAATTCATAGAGGCTTGCAGATTGAGCTCTTAGTTGGCCTAACAGTCTGTAGTGAAGATGTATATAAGTATTTATGCCCTTACTCTGTTATTTATTGCTTGTTTATTAATTATAATGTTATTTCTCAACGTATAGGCCTACTTCAGTGGCAAAAATATAAGCCTGCAGTACACAAAAGTGTGTGTGAGAGAGAGAGAGACTAGGCATAAAGGAAATCTCTGACAGATTCGTAGGCTGTTCTTATTTTATTCTTTTTTATTGCTTAGGTTAGTTCCAAGTTCTCGGAACCCATAATCTAGCGGAGATTGTATATTTACTCGTCTACATTGACGGGCTTCTGCAGAGTTTCCCACGCTACTATTTTTGTGCCCTGATGAACGAGAGAAAAGAGTATCAACGTGCACACCACACAAGCGCTTGTTCAGAAATCGTAAGATCTAGGGAGAATTGAAATAACTACATTAACACTGACCTTAACAGTTTTGAATTCACATTTTACGTCAAGTAATATAAGTTACTTGATTTGTATCAAGAATGTTTTAAGGGGCGTGGTAGATGAATGGCATAGTCACTGGCTTCTGACTGAGTCAGTCGCGGTTTGAATCGCAGCCAATTCATGTGGGAGTTATGAAATTTAAATCCGTGTGGTTAGGATTTCACTTAAAACTGGAGGCGAATATAAATCAAGTCACGAAAATAAAATACAAGTTTGCCTTTTATAAATGCATTAACATTCTTTGAAATCATGGTAGGCCTGTGTTTGCGAAACACCAATAGGAATAACAGTGCTCGATATTTAACGTTCCGTCAATAACTGCTCATTGCAAGAACATTGAGTCTAGGTCCTATTGGTACATCAGCTAACGCACGACACATTTAAATGTAAATCGACTGCGCTGTGGTATGAACCCGTAACTTTAAACGTGGAAGGTAAGATGCCACCATTCTACGCAGTGAGTTGGCTACGCAGTTTGAGTCACATAGTTGTGAGCTTGATTTCGATACATAATGGGTTCGAGCTCCACTGCCTGCATCACTGCTTATGGTATCCCATTTTCACATCATGCAAATCCTGGGGCTGTACCTTAATAAGTTTACGGGCACTTCCTTCCTAGCTCTGTTCTATCTCATCGCGCTGTAAGACCTCTCTTATGGTGTTAAGAAGGGAATTTAAGAAGCCTAACCGACGAATCACGAAATATACAGCATGACGATCAATGTCATTACATTGGTCAAAGTGACGGTTGATCTATTACTGCGCACTCGAATCACCACGAGTCTCTCTTTAACAAGCGCATAATGTTCATTAATATTTACACAGCGTTTAAGCAATCAGTTCTCAAGTTCGAGGTGTTAAAATAGGTATAATTTCCTTGTCTACCATTTTTATCTAAAAAAATATTTCTGGTTCTTCTAGGAGAATTTGCTGTGCTAATACGAATTCTTGTGTCTCTTCCGTTAACAGCAAACAGAGAATCAATCAATCAATCAATCAATCAATCAATCAATCAATCAATCAATCAATCAATCAATCAATCAATCAATCAATCAATCAATCAATCAATCAATCAATCAATCAATCAATCAATCAATCAATCAATCAATCAATCAATTAATTAATTAATTAATTAATTAATCAAACAAACAAAAACAAATTAACAAGAAACAAGCAAACTCTACAGCACTTTTACAGCTCTGATGGACCTTGGCCTACTGTCCAGCTCGACAGCCTGCAGATTACGAGGTTACGCAAGGTCAGCGAGACGTTTATTTTCGGCCATTATTCTCCGCTCCCTATACTGGGCCCAAATCTCGCCGTCAGATGTCAAAAAGCTCAAGTATTCTCACGTAAACTGAGCTCACATCTCGTTTTAAAATCATTGAAATGTAGGTTTCGTTAAAACTATCAATGAACTTAAGAATATATCTTAGCGGATCAGGAAAAAGTTGTGAAGGTAGAATACCTTTCCTAGATTGGCAAACATTTTGTTGTAGATTTAGACTATTAAAGGTATTTGTGTCCTTTCTGATGACTTTAGTTCATTAATACTAGAATTACCACTTTGATTTAAAATTAATAATATACTTTCTGCACCACCTCCGTCCTTTCTTCACCATTTGCTCTAGACGGATCAGAATGGCTCAAGTCACAGCGTTGCAGGTCCCCTTGAAACAACATGAACTTGTTGCAGCATAATAGATGAATGTGGTTAATACCGTGAGATATTTCAAAGCTCCTAGGGATTTAACTTGGACTGGTTCACCTGCACTTCTTGTTTCACGGTATAATGTGAATGATTTATAAATGTTAACTTTACTTCCACAGTTAAGATCTAATTTGTAAAGTTGTGAACTCAGAGACTCCTTTTCGCCTTGAGAATTCTCTTTCTTCATTTAATGTTTCAGCATCTGGCGAGAGGTTGATAGCGCCAGCTACGAGCTTAAATTAACTGCTAGTCCTCAGATACGTACCCCCTTTTTCTTTATGTGCAAAACCATCCATTTGAATCCTTGCTGTGTAAGTAGATCTTACTTCATATTGGAACTTTGATTTATGTATGATTTCTTGGGAATATTACACCAAACATATAACAGAAATGAAATTAACTTTCACATATAGAATCAATGCAAGAAAGTCTACAACGCTGTACTATCTTAACTGATTTGACGTTTTTTATTTATTCTGCAAGGTATGAGTGTCAATTAATTTTATTCATTTATATTCATTAAATTTTAGATGTGCAATCCAGTGGTGATGGATGCAAACAGGGTACATACACGTAAGTACCTCCATCCCGAATAAACATTTCATCTTCTGCATAATCAATATTTTAAAAATGATGTGGCCGAGAAGCCTTTTGTAGTCCAATGGCATGTATAATTACTGAAGATCTTCTTTTATCTCCGATTGCAAACTTTCAATTTAAAGAACGATGTACAAATAATAAATTGTCACATATGACTTCGTCATTCACCCTTGAATGTACTAGAGAAATTATTAAAACTAGTATCTCCTGTCACGTTCGTATAATCACAACCTCTCGGCTGTTTTCTTTTTAACGACAAGTCATTAAGAGGAGGGGGTCACCCCCATATTTCTGTGTGTCTCTTTCCTTCCGTAGTAATGTCAATTATATTAACGATTATTGTGTCTTCCCATCCATTTTCTTGCTTTCATTCCGTGCCCTGTAGGTTATATGGTAACGCCCTCTCTCTGGCGGGGAGATGTGTGACTACTTGCGGTACAGTGAAGGAAGAAGGAAAAAGATCGGCCATGGTTTATAAATACGCTGGCGGAAAATAAAAGCCCAACATCAAGAAGACATTAGTTTAGAGGAATGCAATGTGACAGGGTGGTACATTAATAACCTCTGTAGTCGCGACGATTTTGAATACAAACATGCAAACGTGAATGCATTGTGTCGTACATGTGCCGAATGTCATTTTGTTGGATGGAGTTCCACGCCTGCTGCACTTGTTCAGTTATATCAGCTACGGTTAAGGTTGGTATTGGATGGCGCTGGATTTGTCATCTCATAATGTCCCATACGTTCTCAATGGGCGAAAAGCCTGGTGACCTTGCAGGCCAATGGAACAGGTCGACACTCTCCGACACTCTGTAGAGCACGTTGGTATGAGGACGTGCGTTATCCCGTTTGAAAACACCCCCTTGCTTACTACGAATGAATGACAGCGCAACCAGTCCAGTCAACAGATGGACGTACAAATCCGCTGCCAAGGTTCTTGGGATAACGACGAGTGTGCACTTCCTGTCAAAGGAAATCGCTCTCCAGACCATAACTCCTTGTAAATGTTCAGTGTGTCGACGCCTCAAACAGCTTAGTTCCAAGCGCTCAGCTGGCCCCCTTTTCACCAAAGTAAGACCATAACTGGCACCGAGACAGAAACGGATCTCGTCTGAGAACACAACAGATCTCCACTCCACCTTCCAATGAACTCTAGATTTACACAACTGAAATCGCAGATGGCAGTGATTCCGAGTTAGTGGCATGAACGCTACAGGACGTCTGGTTCGCTGCGTCACTGTGGCGCCAACTGAAGTTGCATACGCAGTACGCTACACCATATCCATGTAGCGAATACGGCTATCTTCCCTCCTCCATAGTGGCCAGTGTGCTGCTGGACCCTTGTTTTATGGGACAGTGCCTTCCCGTGACAATATTGCTACCAACACCGACGCACTGTGGATACATCCCTGCCAGGTCTTTCTGAGATATCGCGGAATGAACATCCACCTTCTCATAGGCCTATTAATCAGCCCCGGCCTTATTCAAACCGTTGCCGACAAGATATGCAAGACTAGGAAGTGGTCCGATAGAATTGCGGGACGCAAGTAGTTTCACGACATCCGCTAGAGGTCTCGACATTGTGCTATGCTGCTCGCGCGAAATGCATTAATTTAACAGTACATGTTAGTATTAAAACACGCAAAAACTAATGAACCACAAATAAAAAAATGTCTCGAACATGTAACTAGGAATTATAGTCGCTTGATACCTTGTAAAGTATATTTAAGTCATATTTAAAACCATCTAAAGTGAACTTTAGAGAAATAAATATAGTGTCGATAGAAATAAGTTAAAATTAGCATGACCATTGCTCGTATCATTCACATTTTTAACATCTTCCCGCTTAACAAAGGCTTTGTCTTGAAATCCTTTACCAAGTAATTTGTAATCTGTAATTTTATAAGCTTCGTTGTCGAGAATTGATTGTAAACGTTTTGTAATGAGAGTGACCTTTGATAACATTCATCATATTTGAATGCTTCAATTAACTCTGGGGCAACAAAAATGTTACGTTTTCTAATCTAAATTCGTGTTGCCCAGGTAACGTAAGGAATTACGCGCAAATTTTCAAGTATTTTGCAGAAAGTAAACACGTTTTCTTGAGAGGTAGCGTAATGCTCCACGATCTTGCGTCCTAATGAAGCACATCAGTAGACTGTCATTCTTGGACAAGGATAACTATTCCGAGCATGATTCACAATTGTTTTCTTCTTCCGCACCTCGAACAAGATGACCTCCTACCATGGCCAAGGAGGGTGATTCCAGAGCGAAAGGTTTCTCTGAAAAATTCTTAATATCAATAGCACGTTAGATAATATTAAACTTGCAGACCCTCAACCAAAAATAATGGATCTGAAAGAAAATAAAAATCGCGAAGTGACTGGGGAGCGTACCTTCAAGAGTCTCGTCAAGTTTCGGGTTGGCAACAATGAGGCATGAAGGGATTGTTTATATTTCAAACAAACGGATATGGAATGTCAAGTTGAGAAAAGTGAGCATTTCCGACGCATTTTACTCTTTGAGTTTAATCGAGGATCCAGTGCAGCAGGAGAACAATTTGTGAAGTGTAGGGGAATGAAGCAATTGCTGAAAGAACAACACATGAGAATACTCGTCAAACAACGCTGGAAATGGCGCAAGTTTTTTAATACGATCAGTCAACTATTGTACGCCAATTTCATTGGATGGGTAAGGTACAGAAATTGGGTATATGGGTACCACATATGCTAAGTGAGAGTAACAAAAATCTACGGGTAAACATCTGTTCATCATTGCTTGCGAGGCACCGGTTGGCTCGTGATAGGCATGAATCATTCCTTTCGAACATTGTCATCGCCAACGAGAATTGGTGCCTGTATGTCAACATGAAGAAGAGGAAGAAGTGGCTCAGTCTATCAAGAAAAACAACTCCCTCTGCCAAGGATAGTGCCCATCCACAGAAAATCATGTTGTGCGTTTGGTGGAACAAAGATAGCATTCTTCACCATGAACTTCTTCCGATAAACGTAACGATTACCTCTGCTGTGTATAGTGACCAGCTAAGACGGCTTGCCGTTGCTATTGACACCAAAAGACAAAGGCAGCAACCAGTCTTATTGCTCCATGATAACACTCGTCCGCATACAGTGCAATTGACGAAAGGTGTGATTCCTGAACTTCACTAGGAACCTCTTCATCATCCTCTGGATCACACTGAACTTGCTCCCTCAGATTTCCATCTTTTCTGCTCTCTTTTTAACCACATTCAGGGGCAAGTGTTTCCTGACGAAGCTTCTCTTGACAATGGCTAACAGATTTCTTTCAGTCAAAACCAAAAGAGTTCTACAGGCGAGGCATTCAACTGCTACCTTAACGTTGGCAGAAGGTCATACTGAGTGATTGTGATTGTGTGTCACAGGGCGTAACAGTGACAGTAAAATAAAATAAAGTAAAATATGAAATATAAGAACCGCATGAACTTATGCATCGACCCAACAATTTGAGAACTGTTCTTGGAAGAACAGTAGCTTCCAGATCTCATTTGCCCTGATCTTTCGATTATTCCTGACAATTTTCAGCAGCTGTCCTAAAAACCTCTCTTTCTACGTTCGAAGAGTTTGATTTACCAGGCAAGTGATTAAAGTTGTTTCCGTAGCATAAATACAGGACCTCACATCCAACATACCATTAAATCCGCCTCTTCTCCTCAGTTGACTAAACAGAAGTCAATATCGTCACTACTCAAGTTCCGACAAAAGAGAAAATGGAAGCCAACTGACAATAAATATTTAATGCACTGCTGAGTTGACTTGGTGGTAAAAACAGGGATTCATAAGTTTGTTGACCCATCTGGTGACTCTCCAAAACATATTGTTGAATTCATATAAATAAGGAAATATATTTTCAAAGCATCATCCGACTACATAAAGATAATTGTATCCGCATTTATCGGCATATTATAGTACTTAATGTTACATAAGTCTTAAATATCATGCCGTTTCCTGATATGGTCCATAAATGTTATGGTCTCTTTAAGAAATCCCATATCTGACACTGCTTCTGTAACGCATGCCAAAAATAAAAAATTAGCCCATTGGACATTCCTTTTATTTTTCAAGTTACATGGAAAAATCACTTCCCTCGTTAAACCACGAATAGGCTTCACTTTTGCTGCCTTTGTATATTATATAGCTCCTTTATTTTTTACGTCCTACTAACTAGTATAGTTTCTTAGTATGGATGCTTGATATTCTTTTTAATGGAAAATTCTTTCGGAAAGACTGGGAAAGAATGTTTCCTAGCACATGACTAGAGTCGAAACTCAGAAAGGGAGGCAGGTTTTGGTCATTTGGATGCTGAATTTCAGGCGAGATGGTCCCATTTCACAAGTCCTTTATCATACTTACATTAACTGTACAGTTGTCGGTAACCAACCGCAAAATTTGAAAACTTGTGTCATTCAATTCAGAAAAAACCTTCAAAATTAATTTACACACACTTTTGTGTACTCGTTAACCGACGGTTGAAATATAATGCTACAGGAATCCTAAAATAAGTAGAGAACCCTCGAAACACAAAGCAATGAAGCCTGTTATCAATGCTGTAGCTAAAGCTTTTTCATGTGCATTGGCGGAGTCTCCTACAATCGTTCAAGGTTATGATCATAGTGTACTTTTGGTTTGATAGCCACTTTAACTAAGATGCGGGATCTTCAATGTTCTTCCACGCATGTCACATTCATGGCTTTGTAATGGAGCTTTTGTTTATTGAGGGATGTTATTCCAGTTTCTCTATAGAATAGCCAACATAATTCTTAAGCGTCTTTTAATGGGTAAATCTGAGGCAGTGAAGTGACCTCGTGAATCTGTTTCCGACTAGCGATTTTCTTATATATTTCGTTCCATAAGGGTCTATTTGTTCTAATTTGAATAATACCTTCATTTCTCCATTCTCACCATTTTGCCTTAGTTACTTTTTCATCAAGTACCAAATTTTCAGCTTTCTTCGAGGACTTCAAATATTTTATATCTTAACTTAAATATGTTTGTCTCAGTCGGTAGGCCTAATTTAATTTCCTTTCCAGTATATATTTCTCTTTTGTTTTGGAGTCCTAGCTTTATGCTCAACAAGTGGGAAAGAGACTTGCATTTCTATTTCATTAGTGGTAGACCCACATGCGTAATCCGACTTAGTCATTATACATTTCCACAATCATTATAGGCAGAAAACTGTACGCTTATCTTATTTGGAGTTGTACATGTGGCTTCCGATCTCTTTCTACGTTCTACGTTCTGTAAGCGGGATAACCTGTTGAGACTGAAGGCACTCTGTTAGGAAGAAGTTATCTTTTTGTTGTACTTAAACTGAAGCCATAATCTTCAAAATATAACTTGCAGGCTCTGGATGACGTCCGAGGGGACCAAAATGGCTACTCCACCCCCCTCTACCTGTCTGGATAAAGCATTCTACATTTTTTCTTTAAAATTGGATCGGCAGGAAACGGATGAAAACTCCAGTGTTCCCCTTTCTTTGACGCATCGGATTTGCAGTACAGTACACAACAATAGGCATATGAAACTTACTTTGAGTTCATTTGAACACGAAGCGAAATCTATACGTAAACGTATTAAAATCACTTTTCTCCATATGTTAATAGCCTACAGCACTTGCAAAAAGTAACACGATGTAGAGACATCTGGGGACGATACTGCAAACATGGTTGGGGACGGTTGTTTTTCTCGGAACTAGCGCACACTTCTCGGCTTTTTATGTCTCGTAGGCAACGTTCAAACTCATTAAACTGCTGAAGCTGCTTTCTTCGTCCCCTTAAAGTCATGTTTGACTCACACCTGCCTCACAACGTCAACACCGGTCGATGTCTAACGCTCACGACGCGTACAGCGCGTATTTAAAACAAACTTGCTTTGCAAGGTTGTATTGGTGCTACTTACACCCTCTTCATTGACTAGCTCACAAACTTGAATAGGCGTCATCTATAAGACGTGCAAACACGCCTCCCGAGTTTCGTTTATCTAGCACAACTGGTTTTTGGTGTTAGGATTTCATTTTCAGCCAGTATAGGAACTTTCCCAGTATTTGCCTGGAAATGAGAATGGTAAACCACAGAAAACCATTCTCAGGACAGCCGATAGTAGATTATTAGCCACTCGTCTTCTGAATGCAGAGCTGCTGAGTGATAACCACTCAGCTCAATGTTGGTATTTCATACGCATTCGAACTGAGACGCACTGCCTACTTCTTACAACTTGTAAATATCGTAATTCATCTTTCTTGTAGCAGAACTCTTTCATTATTGTTCCTACACATCCTTACCAACAATATATTTCACGTACTTCATTATAATACCTTTCACTTGTGAATAAGTACAGTATCTTGCCTCCACCCAGCTTTCAGTCCTCTGCTTCGGAGTCAATATTTATAATCTGCAGCCTCCCATTGCAATATTACTAATTTGCATTACGTCGCACCGACACAGCTACGATGGGATGGGGAAGGGATAGGAGTGGGAAGGAAGAGGCCGTGGCCTTAATTAAGCTACAGCCCCAGCATGTGCCTGGTGTGAAAATGGCTAGTTGTTTTACGTCGCACCGACACAGATAGGTCTTACGGCGACAATGGGACAGGAAAGAGCTAGGAGTGGGAAGGAAGCGGCCGTGGCCTTAATTAAGGTATAGCCCCAGCATTTGCCTGGTGTGAAAATGGGAAACCACGGGAAACCCTCTTCAGAACTGCCGACAGTGCGATTCGAACCCACCATCATCCGAATGCAAGCTCACAGCGGCGTGTCCCTAACCGCACGGCCAACTCGCTTGGTCACAATATTAAGTAGATGGATTCTGAGAACTCGTTGTATGCACTTCGAAAAACCTGTCTTATAATACGTTCGCTGTGCTGTAATCTTGGGAAAGTACTCGGTATTGTGAAAACTCAGTAACTACTCAACTTAGGTGACTTCTACATGACTTTTGGAATCATTTCCCTAGAAAAACTTTACGTTAGTAAAGATTTAGAGCAATCAAAGCAATGATGTGTTAAATACACTGTAGGCAAGTAATTAGCGTAAAGCGATATTAGTTTATACGATTTCTACCTAATCGAAACAATTGTGTTAATTTGTAATTTATGCATGCCTCATGCGTGGGATGGATTTCAACATTTTTTCTATTTATTCGCACTACAGCCTCACTATCCGTACAATTACTTCAACTTTGTTATTCTCTATCATCACACCGGGCGAGTTAGCCGTGCGGTTAGGGGCGTGCGCCTGTGAGCTTGCATACGGGAGATACCATGTAGTGGGTTCGAACCCCACTATCGGCAGCCCAGAAGATGGTTTATCCGTGGTTTCTCATTTTCACAACAGGCAAATGCTTGGGCTGTACCTTAATGAAGGCCATGGCCGCTTTCTTCCTACTCCTAGGCCTTTCCTATCCCACGTCGCCATAAGACCTATCTGTGTCAGTTCGACGTAAGGCAAACAGCAAACAAAATATATCATCAGAATGAGCACATCTCTACCCATCACATTCGAGCATATAATTTGTGAAAACATACATGTGACTGTCTGCTTCCTTTATAGTAAAACTTTCAAGGTGAGAATTGAATTTTAGTTAGTGCCCTTGCGATCAGAAATTCTACCTTTAATCAGTCATATTTCTTGTACAGTGCCAGCATGCTAGAGCCGTGCAATGAACGACACTGGTCTCATTCCCTCTACACTATTACACAGCTCGTTTCGTCAGAGAACGAGCCTGCTGCTAGAACGAACTGAGACATATTTATTGCTGCTCAGTTGAAACCGACGAGAATTGTTCAGTGAGCTGTGTCAACCCAAACTCTATTAAAGGATCGGTATACCAGACCACTCAGTTGTTCAGACTTCAAGTTGTTGCTATGTTTCTACTCCGCGTGCGTGCGTTACGAGTGTCTTCACAAGAAATGCGTGTGGTGAACAGACGCATGTGGCAACAGTGTACAAGTGCCCGAGTCGCTTGAACTTCCAAGTTTCGGAGCTGCTCGACCTGTCCTGGCTCGCTTTTACTAACTGTGACCAGACAGCATGGGTATTTCGGTAGATTCATTTGTTTGGTGAAGTTGAGCGCCATTTAGAGTTTAAATTCTCTAAACACTCACTGAACAGAGGATTCGAATAGGAATCACTGAATGAGCTTCGACTGAGATGGACATTTTTTGTGAGTGAGTTTGAGTGAGTCTACACGTTGTTTTGCACAGTTGTAAACGTACTTTTTAAAAGGAGTCTTGATTGAAGAAATATTTCGATTGCATCTATAATTTCTACCTGTTTTCTTGTCTGGTAATTGGTGCTACAACGGATGTTGACGATCCACAAAACATCAAGCTTGCTTTTTGTTTATCACTTTCCTAATATATATATATATATATATCTTTTTTTGCTAGTTGCTTTACGTCGCACCGACACAGATAGGTTTTATGGCGACGATGGGACAGGGAAGGGCTAGGAGTGGGAAGGAAGCGGCCATGGCCTTAATTAAGGTACAGCCCCAGCATTTGCCTGGTGTGAAAATGGGAAACCACGGAAAACCATCTTCAGGGCTGCCGACTGTGGGGTTCGAACCTACTATCTCCCGAATAGTAGATACTGGCCGCACTTAAGCGACTGCAGCTATCGAGCTCGGTCCTAATATAAAAAAAAGTTACGCTGTTATATTGGCAAAGTAATTATTGTACATATATACTGTACTTTAAAGAGAAAGAAACCGGGCGAGTTGGCCGTGCGCGTAGAGGCGCGTGGCTGTGAGCTTGCATCCGGGAGATAGTAGGTTCGAATCCCACTATCGGCAGCCCTGAAAGTGGTTTTCCGTGGTTTCCCATTTTCACACCAGGCAAATGCTGGGGCTGTACCTTCATTAAGGCCACGGCCGCTTCCCTCCAACTCCTAGGCCTTTGCTATCCCATCGTCGCCATAAGACCTATCTGTGTCGGTGCGACGTAAAGCCCCTAGCAAAAAAAAAAAAAAAAAAAAAAAGAGAAGGAAAGAAATATTGTATTACGGAAATTCATTCCACTTTACAACGTTCAATGCTAATTCTTACGTACTAAATTTCCGAAGTGTGCAATGTCATATTTAAAATTTTGTTTGTTTTCTGTAACATTATATAGATTGTTAATGGTCTCTTTTCTGCCTCTCTAGGGTCCTCGTACGTGAGTGGAGGTTACGGTCAAGGGGCGGGGGCTGGCTTCAACTCGTTACAGCCTCCAGGTTCACCTCCTCCGCCGCCACCGCCCCCACCACCTGGACGGAACGATCCCTACTTCGACGCTATGACACCACGAAATGTGACAGCGCTGGTCGGAAAATCAGCATACCTGACTTGCAGAGTTCGAAACTTGGGCAACAAAACGGTAAGTAAAGCTGATAGATTCTACGAGTATCCGTTAGTTGTGTTAATGCATTCTTCTTCTTACTTGCGCGTCGTAGCTCGAGAGTTCTTCAAGGAATGAGGCGTGCTCTACGACTTCGTCACAATGAGTGCTCTTTCTTAGCTACTGCATTAAAAGCTGAGTGAAAGAAATGCCACGGCTTACTGCTATTGTAACTGTTAACTTTATCTGAATATTTTACTTTAGAAATAATGTAAATTGGTGAGCAGTAACTTTTACAAAATTTCAAAAAGAAAACTTTTCTTTGAAATAGTTGTCATAAACACAGTGTCCATTTTGTTAGAAATTTTGTGTCATATTCAAAATGGCTTTATCCTTTTGTTTAATAAAAAGCGAAATTCTAAATCGTTTGCTAATATTTAAAAACCGTTATTTCTTTTTTATTATTTTGTACTAATTTTAACACAGAAATCTCTCAAATTAGTGACATAAATGTTATAATTTAATGAAAAATGTAATGCGTTCAAAACTAACATATTACTCTCAATAAATTGATTGTTTCAGTCCGTGGGAATATGTTGAAAATTAAATTGATCGGTGGCCAGTTGTGTAATAGTTCTTCGTACAATGTCGTAGTGTCTTCCTCTTGAGAAATATACTCCATCAGCTTGGGAATGTCATCAACTATTCTTTTTATTGGAATGCGCACTTTAGGTAGAAAAATTGTACAACACGTTTTACATGAAATCAGTAGTAATTACACCGCCATTACTCATAAGGTGAATAATGTTCACATACTAGCTGAGTTTGAATTAGAACTCCTCTTCCTGTTGCGCAAGGGATGTCACAAAAATCTTGTCAAATCTTCTCAACCAACAGGTTATATTATATTGTATCAGAACAACGTGATATTGTTATTCAAGTATGGTTTTATTTCCTACATGTATGGGCTGTTAAGAGCAGAAACAACTTAGTCAATTACTTATGATGTACATGCAATAAAAAGTAATTTTCCATCGCCATCTATAGCTCTCAATAATAACCTTACGTATGCTTTTTATGGTTAGAATGATGAATTTACCTATACAGAACGTAGCTTCATTCTTAACCCATGACAATGAGTGAAGATATTTTTGACTACTACTACTAAATATTTTGTTTCCTGCTCTGAAGGGGAGGTGGGCCTCCTACGCAGTGACGCCGTCTCTCAGGCCAGGAGATTTGTATCGGAGAAGATGTGTGAGGAAGGTGAGAGGGTTGGCGGCCGTGGCCTATACTAGGAACTGTTCCGGCATACGCCTTAGCGCAGAATGGAAAACCACGGAAAACCATCCCTATGACAGCCAACCGAGAGGACCAGCCCCTCTCCATCTCCGGATATAGAGGCGTAGAGTCACGGAAGAGCCGTGGCCACCCATCTGCTTGGTTAGCGTGTCGGAGGGCCGAACTATCGGACCAAGGACCAGTTGTGGCTAATTGTGGGCCGAGACCCTCTCTGCATGCCCCGATGTTGTTTTGAAATTAATTCATTTAAAGATAATGCTATCACATATATTACAATAGTTATTTCTGAAATCGTATATCATTACCACTCGGCAGTCACTTCACATCTGGTAAGTTGCGTGCTTCTGATACGTTACACCTGTATGCATTCAGAATCCAAGGCAAACGTCAAAGGATGTAGATACATTTGTTTAAATCTGTGCCACTAAATGGTCATTAAAATGTAACCATGTATAAAGGTAGATACACAAATGGAACTATACATGAATTACATGAGGCACGTCCATGTACTCTAGAAACCTAGAGCTTGGTATCGGTGTATTTTGCATCCCCTTATTCAATTAAAAAAAAAAAACACGCTGTGGACCTGGTTCACGGCTTATCATTATCAACCTGCAACACGTTCCGTTCCACTTTCTTCTTCTTCCTGGATTTCTCCCACTTACCTGGGGGTTGGCATTTTGTATGGAATTACCCCACTTTTACGACTGAATACCTTTCCCGACATCAAATCTATGTATTTTTCTGATGGTTTGTGATGTGAAGTGTTGTATGCAAATGTGTATTAAGACGAAAAGAAACATTCAGCCTCCAACCGGGAGGAATTAAGCACATGAAGTTTAAGTCCCAGACCGGTCTGGAATCGAACCCGCGGTCCCCTGATCATTCGGCTACGTTCCATTGATAATACTCATTGTAACGTATGCGTAAAGTGATGTGCGCTTTCAGCCAGTAACAAATGCAGGCTGTGATGATGATGATAATAATAATAATAATAATAATAATAATAATAATAATAATAATAATAATAATAATTATTATTATTATTATTATTATTATTATTATTATTTTAATTTGATGCCATCTAGGCTGCCTAAACATCAATTTCGATGTTCGGTTGAGTGATCTATGGCTGAGTTTTAATTCCTTTTTTTTCGGGTAAACACCAAATGTGTCACAAGGGATTTCTTTTCTTTTCCGACATCGTTCGACATGGACTGTCGGATGATCATTTTGCCCTTAAAAATTCCGACGAGCTCTACCACGTTTGAATCCATCTTCCTGCCACTTGAAGGCCAACACTCTCTCACTGATCCAAAGGGAGAGCTTAGGCTGATTTAAGACGCTTTATCTAAAAAAAAAGTACAAGTTTTTCAAATAAGGTGTTGTAAACTTAAAGCTGATTTATTCTTTATTGATCTGATATGTACGATTCCATAAAGAATACATTTCACTTTTTCGGAATCCTTTCCTTAATAGCCATGAATATTAATGGAAAATATCCCATCTGATATCTAGATATATTACACTTCCTCAATTTAGAGGGAGCTTAAAAGACAAAGTATATTTTGTGCCGGGTAAAAGTGCATAATGGGCAAATAATGAGAAACAATCTGTTGGATTTTAAATACAAATAACAATCGAAAATGGTTTCTTAAAATGCTTAATAGAAAATAAATAAAATAGGTTTATCGTCTTAAAGAAAACCCCGAAAATGATTTCTTAATATACCTTTCGCCGTTTTAAGGTAGAAAACGCAATGTCGCTCAGCAAATATTTTGGTAGGTAGAATGTCCTGTAGAACTCGTCCATCACAAAGCCTATTACTTCAATAATTTTTAGTTTGCATGCTTAGAATAGTAGGCACATACATCCCCTTCTTCTAACGAATAACATCCTCAGGTTGACTCGTGGAAGGGTATCTCACATGAGGTAATACACTGTTTGTGAGGGTAATCTGCAGCTCCACTAACATCACGAAGATATGTTGATATGCTTTTATGAAAGAGTGGTGGACTTTAGTGTTTTATATCATATTATGCCTAAATAAAAATGAATGCAGCGAAATTTTATTTACGTGAACAGTTGTTAAAAAATCTAGTAGCCTAGTTAGATTTCGAAATAACTACCACAATTCATTCGGTCAATCATAACGACCGCTTTTCTTGGATGTGAACTAAGACAACAACAATAAATGTTTAACAAGAGAAATAAATTAATGAACCACTTACATTCGTAAAAAACGATATTGATCACTGCTGTCGATGACAAGGAAGAACGTGTTCTTCTGCCACTTTTCAATGGCAATATTTGAAATGATGCGATCTCTAGATCGACTCATGTACCTATATTTAATTTACTCCTTGGAACAACGATCCCTGTCACCACGCAATGTATGCCAGATGGAATGCAGTGGCTTAGAGTATTTTTATAATCCGTGTGAGAACAGACTGGAAATCATTTGTCTTATTGCCAAGACGTTTGCTAAGCATACATTCGTTATCTACGCAAATATGTACAAACTTCACCCTTATAGATATGAACGTTACTGGGAGGCGTGAAATTTTCCAATTTTTTTTTTTGCTAGGGGCTTTACGTCGCACCGACACAGATAGGTCTTATGGCGACGATGGGATGGGAAAGGCCTAGGAGTTGGAGGGAAGCGGCCGTGGCCTTAATTAAGGTACAGCCCCAGCATTTGCCTGGTGTGAAAATGGGACGGAAAACCATCTTCAGGGCTGCCGATAGTGGGATTCGAACCTACTATCTCCCGGATGCAAGCTCACAGCCGCGCGCCTCTACGCGCACGGCCAACTCGCCCGGTTTTCCTATTATTTTTAGCTGAAAGTCACTGTAAAGAAAGGAAACTCTATTTCTCCGTCTCTCCATATCTATATATCTTTAAAAATAATAAATAATAACACCCACTATACGGCACGAATTTGATAGATTTGTCACTCAGACCTGCACGAGTTACTTTTTATTGTCATCTTTCTTGAGAAATGATGCCACTTTCCAGTATATTTCCTCATCATACGTGGCTGTTAACTCTTGGGAACACTCGTAGGCCGTGGATCTCCAAGCTGTACAAGAGCTTCGGTGGTCCCCAGTCGTTTTCATGCTGCCGCTTGGCATACAAAGGAGGTAATATGTACATTTACAGTGTCTGTGGTACTTCAGTAAAGTGAAATACCTAGTGAGGGATTTACGAGTTAAAAAGCAAATCATCTGTGACCAAAGTGGGAACAAGAAAACTGATCCCAAAAGCACCATCTACGTGTGGAAGTGCTACTGCGAATCCCTGTACAAGGGAGGCCCAGCAAGGAAACGCGGAATTTATGATGGCTTACTAGATAACAAGGAACCTTCAATACTTAGATTGTAAGTGGAGAAAACAATCAGACATTTGCGACAAAACAAAGCTCCTGATGTGGGTGGAATCACTGCTGAAATCCATGAGTACAGAAGGGGTACATGTAATACTAAATATTTGTAAGAATATATGGGACACAGAGAAGTGGCCAGATGAGTGGTGTGAGTCAATATTAACCCCTATTTACAAGAATGAAGCTCCTGCAGATACTGACCTTTTACGCTAGCAATGTTCTTCTTCGAATCATCAATGAGACTGAAAGCCTTCCTTCTGCCACAAACATCTAGAGAGCATAGTGGGTTCATACGATGCAAGGGCAGAAGGGAAAATATCTTGAAATTTCGGCAGATCATAGAGAAGGTCCGAGAGTAAAACATCCTGGCATTATTTTGCTTTGTCGACTTCAGGAAGGCGCTTGACTCAGTGAAGTAGGAGCCTTTGTGGAATATACTTCGGAACATGGAAGTTCAGAACCATTTGACACGTCTGATTAAGCCAATTTACAATAACAGAGCCAAAGTATCGGTCAACGATTTTTTCCAGAACCTGCAAGATGAAGCAGGAGTGACATGAGAATGCATTTTGTCGCCTATATTACACAACAACTACCTTGAAGGCATCATGAGGAAGGTCCAGGATGGATGAGAATGCGGCTTCAAACTGAAATTCACAACGATCAGCAACCTGAGGTACGCCAATGACACTCTCACCATAATGGCACGTGCCAGGGAGCTGGAGATAATATTATGGATCGACTGATAAGGACGAGCAGGGATTATGCCCTTGACATCAAATAGAGCATGACGAAAGTCATGGTCTTCGACAGGGCGAACAACAACTTGCCACACATAAGTAGGGTAGAGATTCGTCTGCCTGGGAACTCTAGTCTTGAGGCCGCTCGGATGAGGTAAGGAGACGCCTTGCGCCGGCCCACGTAGCGACTACGAAACTGAGCAAGGCATGGAGGGACAGGACCATCACCAAGAATACGAAAATGAAGCTGGTAAATACGTTGATATTTCCGCCACGTACGCCGCTGTGACATGGGAAGTTAAAACAGGTGACAGGAAGAAGATAGAAGCACTGAAAATGTGCTGCAAATATCATGGACGGAACACCGAACCAACGCTTCACTTCTTGAGAAGATTGTCGTCAAGGAAAAATTCATGGAGAAGATCAACCAAGCATTCTTAAGATACTTTGCTGAGATTTCTGTGAGGAAGGATGCCATGGAGAAGGTGGTAGAAGGGAAGGTACCAGGAGGGAGAACTCAGAGGTGGGCTCTTGCGAGATTGGTCGATCGGATAAGGACACTTGTTGGATAGTTTTTATTCGAAGCTCCGCATCGATCATCATTGCGAAAACTTTCCAGCTGCTAGTGACATGTCACCACGCCCTGTAAAGGGTTAAAAAAAAAAAGGAGAGAGAGGGTTGGCTGATAAGGCATAGTGAAGCCTCCTACTTTGTTGCGATGCGCCAGGAGTAATCCATATAATAAAATCACATCCATGTCATTCTTCTTGTATGTTCTCTAGCCCATTACACTTCTATAAACTAGGATAATCTCAGAATATTAGTTGGAATAGAAACATAATATTTTCGTTAGTGTTAATCGGATACATTTCGGAGAGTTGTGCAGTCGATGTACGTGCCGTGCCCAATTTGTGTAATAGAAGTCAATGAATAGGAGGCATAATGCCAGAAGCAATCCATTGTGTGGCCCGTGCTTGACCAACCCACCTGTAAGTCGTCACTCCTGCGTAAGATATAAGCCACAAGCCGCGTCCTAATGTGTCATTGTTCCAAGATATTAATCGTGTACAGTATATTTCTATCAGGATTCTCTTTTTGAATCAGACACAATAAGAGTCTTTTGAATGTTTCTGGATCGAATGTGAAAGAATGCTTCGACGATTACTAGGACTTCTACTGTGTATTTGAATGCTTCATTGGATAGAGATAAAAACATTACTACTATGTGCTGTTGAAAAAATATTCTAGACCAACGGAGTTCCCAAATTTTGCACTCTCGATTTTAATGTAAATGTGATTCTGCCATGTGGAGATAAAGCGGGGTCTAACCAGTTGAGATCGAAAATTTAGAAATATGTGTGTCATTTATTGTGTATTATGTTTTCTTGAATGTGTAAACATTTGAAAATGGTATAGCAACTTGAAGTGTATAAAAGTAAATAAATATTGTTTTCAGTCCGTAGGTACTTCCACGCCCACTTTTATGCGTCATAATCATTCATCCACCACCTGTGTCCTAAAGAAAAATGGTGCAAGTATAATATTGAAAGCAGCAGTTACATGCACACTCACCAACTTACAGAAGCAGTGTTGAATGAAATTAAACCTATATTTAGAGCGCTCGGTGACAAAATACAAACTCACCATCTCAAATGGTATGAAGGAAATCATGGTAGGATTCGGGAGTTGCAGAAAGCTGGACTAGATCCAGTAGTTCACTCAATAAAATTCTTGCGTGGCATGGATCAAAGGCGGATGGAACAAGCAGTGACAAACTGCAACAGAAAGCGAAACAGGACAGAATACCTAAAACGAACAGCTTGTAAGACAATGAAAAATATGCACATGGTGGACACGAGGTTTTCTACCATCTGTAGAAATATGATTATGTTTTAGAAGTAAGACAAAATTACAAATGCTATTTCCATAACCTATATATTCTACCATTTATGTTCCTTTTCCACAGAAACTAACTAGTGAAAATGCATTAAATTTACAGGACTTAATTACAAAACATCCATTCTGAATGTCCTCTGTAATGAATTTAAACAGAATGCTAGCAGCTTATATATCATTCATAACACATTCCGAAACTTGGTGCAAAATAGACTAAAACTAAAAAAATGAAAAAAAATACTACTTACATCGCAGGTGTTCGAGCTCAGCACTTGTCGAAGGCCATAAGGTAACAACATGAAAACCAAATGAATTGCTTCATGGGTTACGGAGGAAAAGGAACATTTTTTTCCAATATATTTTTCAAAAAGTGTTGATAAAACTTCGCAATATGTTTTATTTGACACATACCTTAAATTTTGTTAGATTTATGATTAAAACTGAGGTCACAAGAATTACTATTAATATTTTCATCCTTTTCGGATTACATCCCTGCTTAATATGCGTCAACACAATTTGATTTACAGTAGCTTCTCCTTAAAGACGGCTGAGAATAATTAATAGAATAAAGAAAAGAGAGAAAGTAAAAAAGAAAGAAAGAAAGAAAGAAATGTTTATAATCCATTCTGTTGAACATGCACTGATTTGCAGGTATCGTTGGTTCTTTCAAAGGCAGGGATATAACGTCTTTCAAATTCTAGAAAGATTCAGAGGTATGAAGTGTAAGCTTGTTTGCGTTTTTCAGTCATCAAAGAACGTTATTGACTCCATCAAGATGTTTTTGTACTTTCCTTCTGGATATATGGTCCTCTCTCAGGGACTGAGATTTGAGCATATATTTTCTGGAGAACATAATATTTTTCTGCGGATGTTATGGAGGTCGTGATACTTGAAAAACATTTGGAATCACAGAAGTGAGATACAATCAAATTCTTGCGTTTCGTATTCTACGTAATTATTATCTGGGAAAAATGCAGTAAACCTGAAACTTAATTTGAATTACACCATAATTAGATTCCAAAATATGAGATGTGGTTAACCAAGGCATGGCATCGACCGGTAATGACAGCATAACGTGACTTAGAGCGGGTCTTTATCCCATCCTGGAAATCAACAGTGAATATCCGTCTTTTAGGATGACGAAATGAATTACTTTCTATCACTCGCTTTCTTCAGTAAACTGTTCTTCTGGGGAGACGGTGAGCTAGTGTTATACTGTAGAAGTTTCAGTTTACTATAACCCATTGTTTATTCATCGAGTAACCATTTTACACACCGCTGTGGAAGATGGTGGTTCCTTTGTAGAAGTATTTCCATGCAAGAAATGTGCTTTAAGACTGTGGATGCATGTTACTGGACTTTCGTTGCGAGTATATACTATACTAGCAGAAGTACCCGTTCTGGTTTCAGTTACTCATACTATCGGCGTGACCGACTTCATTAGATATTTATATCACTGGTGTATTTACTTAAGTACGTAGTAATTATTTGTAATAATTATAATGTATCTTCTTCGTCTTTTCTTCATGGGGCCTCTAAACATTAGTTACTAATTAGCGTCGACCTCTAAGATCTTTTGCTACCATGTTTTTCCTTCATTCACACACCTAGATATACCTGCTCCCTTCACAAATCTGCAGGTTTAGTGTAAGTATACTTCCGCTAGATTGTACCACAAATATAAATATTATTGAATGTATTTGTTTGATCCGACATTTCGTAACTATTACAAATGATCAAGAAAAAACGCGATGCATAAAAGAAACTACTATAATTATCGAGAATTATAATTCTCAGGGCTTGTCACTCATGTCGCACATCATACAATGAATCTGAGTATAAATTGTGTACAGTACATAGGTTGTTTTCATGGTTACAATGATCGTAAAAGTGGACCAAAATATCGGCACTAATAACATCAGTGATCCTACTACTCCATGATTTGACAGAAAATAGTTTAAACTAAAGGTAACAGACTCCGCAGAATGCTGAAACCTAAGCCAGTACATAAAAACGGAGGCCCGTCGGCAACCGCTGGTCGCTGTACAGCGGAGAACTCCGGGGCTACTACTTTTATACTTCACTCCCTTTCCATCCCCGCCCAAAGGAGTGCTATGAGCGTCTTACACAACAGTTTATATTTTCCAGATAGTAAGTCGTATGTGTATCAGTTTTTGTTGGCAACTATGCCCAAAAGTACATGCATAATCTAGCTGCTGTAGAATCCTGGAGCTGACGTTGCCATGGTTACGGCCATTCGTTTCTTTATCCGATTCCTAGAGCAGGGGTAGTGTGGTTCCAATATCTCCATAACGGTTGGTTTTAGGGCCTTAAAACATGGTTTTCGGGCCCGAAGGGTTTACCGAGTTTTGTTCTTTGCGTCAAGGCGCTTAAAATGAGCTTTGTCTTGTCCTTGTACGACAAAATCGATTTCACCTATATTAGCCTATTATCTTAATATTTTATATCTCCCCCCGTCACCCCCCTCGAATTGTTTTGAAAATAAAATACAGCCCATGTTACTCACTGGCAATGTA
This sequence comes from Anabrus simplex, assembly GCF_040414725.1. Classification (NCBI taxonomy): domain Eukaryota; kingdom Metazoa; phylum Arthropoda; class Insecta; order Orthoptera; family Tettigoniidae; genus Anabrus; species Anabrus simplex. Next base: position 305,113,593 of record NC_090265.1, on the reverse strand, counting down.
CTATATGTGAAGTAATATTTAAAATCGGTTCAGTAATTTTTGAGTCTATCCGTTACAAACAAATATACCAATTTTCCCTCTTTACAATATTAGTATAGTAGTATAGATTGCATCCCTACACACACACACACACACACACACACACACACACACACACAAACACACACACACACACACACACACACACACACACACACACACACACACACAAACAAACAAACAAACAAACAAACAAACACATAGTTGCCGTCAGGAAGGGCATCCAGTCGTAAAACGTGGTCAAATCCACATGTACGACACAATTCGCACCCGCAACCCCACACGTGTGGGTAAAGCGATAGAAGAAGAAGAAGATACTCACTTTAAAAATTCACCCGCTTTTATATTCTTTTCACCCTCTTAAGTGGATTTTCCAAAAATAGTGTGTCCATTTTTAAAGAAGATTCCAAGTACCAATTTTAAAGTCTGTAACAACTTCATTTTTTGAGATATTTGTATCCTCATATAAATAATTCAACTCCTTCCTCACTTCTTTTCACACACCCCTCCCCCCCTTAAGTGGATTTTCTGAAAACGAACTTTTGTGTTCTTTTATTTTTGAAGGCGATTCAAAATATCAATATTCATGTCTGTAACATGTTAGGTCCTTGTGACTTATTGTGGATAATTTCGCTGCTGTAGAATCCTGGAGCTGACGTTGCCATGGTTACGGCAGTTCATTACTTTATCCGATTCCTAGAGCAGGGGTAGTGTGGTACCAATATCTCCGTAACGGTTGGTTTTAGGGCTTACCGAGTGTTTTCTTTGCGTTAAGAGGATTAAATTGAGCTTTGTATCGTCCTTATACGACAAATTTGATATTTAGCCTATATTAGCCTATTATTTTTATATCTCCCCCCCCCCGTGCCCCCCACCTCGAATTGTTTCGAAAATAAAATACAGCCCATGTTACGCACTGGCAATATAGCTTTCTATAGGTGAAGTAATTTTTAAAATCGGTTCAGTAGTTTCTGAGTCTATTCGTTACAAACAAACAAATTTTCCCTCTTTATAATATTGGTATAGAAGTATAGATTTGAGAAGAGTGTCTTCATTCGACAAGACGGTGGAGTTGCTGGAGGCAGAGATTTTGACGGATAGGATGCACTGGACGTTCGGTAATGGAATATAAAAGTGTATTCTTCTGGATTACAGGGGAAGGTTAAAACATTATAACATTAGATGGAATGTATCCGTGTGAACACTTTTCAGGAATATCAGGTAATTCGAAAAGTACTGTAACTCAAGAACTTTGGTTACGTTAGGTCGATTTTTATCCTTTTCATTTGGAATCATTTTAGAAATCTAAGAATCTTTTGTAATACCATAGGGGTAATTTTCCAATTTTCGCTGCCATACTTTCAACATGCATAACTAGTTCACAAAATTCTTCTTTATATCCTTTCATAGGCATTCCACAAATGGTATTCGTGGTTGAATGGCAGTCACTAATCCCGACTATTTCTGATGTTTTCATATTGTTAAATGATATTAAGGGATTCGTAAAATATTGTCGTAGGCTTTTTATGGGATTATTAATAATGGACATATCGATGTTTTAATATTACTGTAGTAATTTCTGACAATAGCAGAAAGGTTCGTACTATTACTTCAGATATGTTATTAAGTTTTACATTGGACAATTACATTTTGAAATATCAATTATACTACTTCAGCTTGCGGTTTTGGTGGCTGAGTTGGGCACTGGCCTTCCGTATCAGACTGGGTTCGATGGCGCAAGCTGTTCCCTTATTGAGATCCTTGCAACACACCTGATACTCTACAGTACCTACACGCATGTCTCGTAATTTCAATGTAATGTATCCCCTTTGGTTTTCAACTTGAGGGCAGGCGAACAAAAGACGTGTTAGTGAGGTTTACATTTTTTGAAGGAAATAAGATAGTGGTAAATAAATAATAATAATAATCGTATGGCCTCAGCTACCGTGTGCAGACATTTCAATTTGACGCCATCTGGCTGTCTGCTCGTCAATTTCGACGTTCCGTTTTACTCTAGGCCCCCACTAGATGGCAGACCGAGTAAACCGAAACTCTCTTGGGCGTCTATGGCTGAGATTTAATTAATTTTGTCGGGTAAACACCAAATGTGTCACCAGAGATCTTTTACATGCCGACATCGTACGACATGGAGTGTCGAATGGACTTTTTTCTGCCCTTCAAAAATCCGACTACCTCTGCCGGGTTTGAACCCGCTATCTTGGGATCCGGAGGCCGACACTCTACCGCTGATCCACAGAGGCAGCTATAAGATAGTGGTGCTGGTTGTTATCACCGCAACATGATGTGCTGCAATAACGAGGGAGACTTTTCGGTCTGTGGCATAATCACTCGAGATGAGACTGGAAATGGGCATTGCCATTGATGGTCCATACTTCGAGCACACACTAACATGGAAACGTTAATGTGAGGGTCACGAATTGAGGAACTTCTTATGAAATATATCCTAATTCATTTGTGATAATTCCACCGAGAGTTAACCAACGAATGATCGTGAGCAAAGAATCAACGTAGTGGCTTTATCGCATAAACATCTTTAAATGTAAAACTCCGTTGGTGTTTTAACAATTAAACAGACGATACTGTATTATGTTCCCGTGCCCAGCCCACTTCGATCATGACCGATGAAGTCTAACTCGAACATTCTTAATGCTCTTTTCTAATAGGAGCTGTTCAATTTTGTTGTTTTCATAATTATTTCAGTTCATATGTACTGCATTCACAAAACAGAGACAAAAATGTTTTAGTTACGTCCGTTTGTAACCAACACTGTTATTTTATGTATTTTAGAAGCGTAAAGCTCTCTATCCTGTATTTAGCTCCTTCGTCATTAAACACGTTGAAAACTCAAGGGATACATTACATTTTCTTTACGAGGCATGCTTGTACGTGCTGTAGAGTGCCAGTTGTGAGGCTGCGATCACACAAAGGAAACAGTTTGCACCCGTGAGCACCGTCTGAACGGCCCCACTCTCAGCGAGTAGACCCGAAAAAGTTACTGATTTCAAAAACTAATTATCCGATGTATAATTATTTATATGTTTGAAGTGAAGACTTTTCTGCTAGTGAGAAATTATTGTAGTTCAACTTAAACAAACGAAGTTGGTGTTGGTATCTGCATTACTGCGAGTAACAATCCCGCGGTGATACAGCTTTATGAGACTTCTAATAGCATTCAAGTATATTAGAACATCGATATCTTCAGCCGCTTATGAAGAGTCGTGGTCTACGTGGAAGATTCTGAACAGGCTGCGGTCTGGGTTCAGTCAATCTAAGAACAATATGAAAAAGTGGGGTCTGTCTGAAGAGTCAGCCCTGGGCCTGCGGAGAAGAACAAACCATGGCGCACCTACTTAATTGCAACTCCTGCCCTCTCGTTTGTACCATGGAAGATTTGGTGAAGGCCACACCAAATGGTCGAGATCTCGCCAAATTCTGGGCCAATATGATATAATTGTTACTTGAATGTTCCTCAAGTATGTTTTCACCAGTTAGGTCTATCTCTCATTCTTAGTTAATAATTTACATGATGCATTGCTTCTGATACGAATAAATAAATAAATAAATAAATAAATAAATAAAGTAGATTAGAAGTTACTTTGTGCAACATCCTGGGAGAATAACCCTGTATATGCCATAATCTGATGCACAGTGAGTGATATTGAAGCTCCTACTGGCTGAATGTTTTGCACTGGCAGAATAATTCGTGCAGGATGAGTTACTTACGAGGACAAGTCCAGTATAGCAGGTATATTTCCTGTACTTTGTTATGGTGTGTATTTTTTATTTTTTATTTTTATTTTTTAGAAAGAACTATACTCGGAGCTCCTCAAGTGGTACACTTTCTCGTTGGAATTCGACCACATTCCGTTTGACATTTGCGAACTGCCAGGGATAGGGAATTATCGAGTTACCTTTTTACGTCATAATTTGAATCTTCGTTGAGCGTTAGTAGAGCTGTTGTCACAATAGAATGCAAGGGAAACAAGTTATGTTGGGCCGTTCCATTATTCTGTTGAATTAGGGGAAGGTTTCCCTCCACATAGGCACCACTCTCCATCAGTAGAACTATTCATTGTTGCCATCACGGTATTTCGCTTGTTAAAAGAGAATATTAATAGTTAATAATAAACTATACGGTGAATGTAACACAGCTAGGCATGATGCAAATTACAAGGGTGGCAACGCCAGCGGGGAGCTCAGCCAACATGAGCTGTCCCAACTCACTTCCAGGTCGAGAAGGTGTAATTGTTAATAACGACAAAAGCACGTACAAAGTCTAGTTCGTATCCACAATAATCGCTGCTAATGAAAAAACTGGAGGACGATGGAGAGTTTACTTTTAGCTGGGATGAGAGGAATCTGCCTTTGAATAGGAAGAGGATAAAGCACATAGGATTTACAACTCGCAAACAATTCACAGCGAATGTAGAACGGGCCAATGATGTGATCATGAAAGTTCGCTCCGTATACACAGATAATTATCTCCTTCCGTGTGGTAAACCACTCTGCAAAAGAACGTATATTTAATCAACACGTTGTACAGGTATTCTGAACTGCTCACCAAGCCTATGGGATCACTACTGAATTACATGCCATGAACTCTTGTAATCAGTTCAGTGACTCGTTCATAGTGTGAGTTAAAAAGCTGCTTTGATCATTTGGTGAATTCTGACGACCGAGTGAGATGGCCGTGCGGTTAGGGTGATTGTGAGTTTGCATTCGGAAGGTGGTGGGTTCGAATCTCACCGTCGGCTGCCCTGAAGATGGTTGTCAGTGGTTTTCCAATTTCATGCCAGGCAAATGCTGGGGTTGTACCTTATTTAAGGCCACGGCCGTTACCTTCACAATCCTAGCTATTTCCCATCCTTGCATCTCCGAAAACCTTAAACGTTAACCGTTGGCAAAAAGTAAGAAAGTTCTGGTGATGGCCGCTTACTAAAATGGTTCTCCTATCTCCTACAGATATATCTGCTTTTCAGAGGCAGATGATTATCCTACCATTTGAACAAAATATTTTCTATCTCCTGTACACCAAATTTTCCATTAGTAGGTAATGCCTCAGATATGCACGGCTTCTTAGTGAAGGATTATCGTCGTGGTCTTCAATTCAGAGGGTACTGGATTCGATTTACAGTCTGGTTAGGGATTCCTTTTATATCTGGCTTGTTCCTCTTGCTCGGATACTGGGCGTTTGTGTGTATCTCAGTATGCGCCTCTTCATATATACACACGAACACACAGCATACCACCACAGGAATATGCAAAAGCGAATACTTACCTCCGTATAGGCTTGGCCTAAGAAAGAGTATCCAGTCGTTTCAGGATTCTGTTGCACCGCGGAGTGCATAAACTCTCGGCATTGTTCAAAAGTAGAACTAATTTGGGGATACTAAGGAGAGAGTAACGTTGAATTAGAGTTGCTTTGGAACGTTCTCATGATTACAACTGAAGACCACATTTTATGAGATCTGTAGAGTTATCAGCGTATTAAAGCACAATGAAATTAGTACACTTGTCTTAATTTTCACTGTGATATTATTTTTAATATACTTCATACTTATACATATCTCAAGTGCTGGTGTAAATATCGCTAGTTGACCCAGCAAGTTAGCTACGCCGTTTGGTCATATAACTGTGAGCTTGTATTTGAGAGATGGTGGGTTCGAACCCCATTGTCGACAGCCATGAAGTTGTTTGTCCATGGTTTCCCATTTTTACACCTGAAAATACTGGGGCAGTAAAATATAGCCACACATGCTTCCTTTCCACCCTAGCCTGGTCCTATCCCATCATCGTCATCATAAGAACATAAAACAAATAGTAAATAGCTTCGTTAGTAGATCACTGGCTGCTATGTTATAGAAGAGAACTGGATGTGTGGTAATACACTCCATTGAAGAGCCGATTCTTAAGATGTACTCCATCAGGTTAACGGAAGGTGGAACTTTAGAAGAAATGCATGACGTATAAGGTAAGCTAGCTTATCTTATAAAGTATACCTACAGCTTTGTTCCTTAACAGCATTTGATAGTAGGAGTCTTTGATGCGGTTGCACATTCATGTACACCACTTGTCATTCTTCCTTGTCAATGTTCTTCTCAAGCAAAATCCTCTCTCACGGAATCTATAAATGTTTTTCGGGGTGTACTATGGCATCGCCTGGCAAGTGGATTCATGTCCAAAATTCTTAGTGGACTCTCCTCATGACATGGTTGTACAAAATCAGTCTGCATTTATGGATCTTTATTTTGGTCAATCTCGTCTTCAGTATTATCACTTCATTCCTTATTCGGTCCATTCTTGTGACTCCACCAAAAAACGTACAATTTTCATCTCAGTCACATTAAGAGGCTTCTCTAACCTTTCACTTGTTTCGTGAGTTTTATATGCATAAAGAAATTCTATTCGTACAAGAGCCTTATAAATTCCCTTTTTTAAACCTATTAGCAAACTCTTCGTCACACAGTGGTCAAGAGTCTTCCATTCAACTAGCCAGCCTATATCCTCCTTGCTACTTCTCGATAAAAATTGTTCTCTTTCTCGACCACTGGGTTACATTAAGAGCCATGCTTTGAATGACCTCCTTTACTAGTATATATCATGTTATACAATATTGACTAGAAAGTATGCTATCTTACCTCTTCTTGCTCCATTCTCTCTCTTTCACTGGAAACCATTTGTTTGGTTTTAATGTTGTCAAAAAAACGTGGATGTTGTGCCTTACTACTAATCCAGTCCAGTTCGACGTGAATAGTAAGTTAAAAATTCCAGAAGTATTATTACGTTCCTGGGAAATAAGTGGAATAATTTAATAAAAAATAAAAACAAAGGAATAAATATATAATTTTCCTCTTATAGATTTTCGCAGACAACCAGATATTTTCCATGAAACAAAGTGTTGTGCACAGGTTATCATTCTATTCTGATTTAGTGTCGTGCGAAGTAAACAGGAAGTTACGGCATGTCTATGTAACAACTCCGCTGTCATATTGAATAGTAGGCATGTCGGACATTCAGAGTCACGCATAATTACCAGCGTCATTTCTATTATGGCCATATACGACTCACAGTGACAGCATTCAACAGTTCGCGTTGTTCAGACTAACTAGACTGGTGTATTATATACAATACTGAATCACTTGTAATGAGTTCTATTGCAGTTCAGTGCATGACTTTTGTTCTAGCGAATTTCGAATTATTTGAGATAATACTGTCGTAAGGAGATCCGACTCGTTGGCTGAGTGGTCAGCGTACTGCCTTTCGGTTCAGAGGGTCCCGGGTTCGATTCCCGGCCGGATCAGGGATTTTAAATCGCTTCTGATTAATTCTTCTGACTCTCAGGGACTGGGTGTTTGTGTATGTCCCAATACTCCCATCTGCATGTTCAGACAACACACCACACTACCAACCCTCCACATCACGCAATAGTGATTACATCCCTCCATAGAGGGTTGGCGTCAGGAAGGGCATCCGACCGTAAAACAGGGCCAAATCCACATTTGTTTTTTGCGACGCAGTTTGCAACTGCGACTCCACAGATGTGGGAAAAGTGGCAGGAAAAGAAAAAAGAAATATTACTGTCATAAGGAAAGACTAAAAGGAGAAATGCAATTCATGGAAAGTCTTTACTCTCGTCAAACGCAGAAATGCGGTCTATTTCGTTACATTTTCCGAAATAATAAATATGACATGATGCAACTGATCGCCGAGCAAATTGGCATTGCGGTTAGGGGCGCGCGGCTTTGAGCTTATATTCGGGAGGCAGTGAGTCCGAACCCCACTGTCGGTAGCCTTGAAGATGGTTTTCTGTGGTTTACCACTTTCACACCAGGCAAATGATGGGGCTGTCCTTAATTAAGGCCAAGGCCGCTTCCTTCCTACTCCAGGCCTTTCCTATCCCATCGTCACCATAAGATGTATAGCCTATGTGTCGGTGAGAAGTAAAAGCAGATTGTTAAATAAATAAAAATAAGCTACTGATCACAGACGGCAATATAGAAGGGAAACACGGTTATGGGTGGAGAAGATCATCCTGGGCGTGAAACCGCCAACAGTGGTTCTGTATCCACGATACGGCAACGCTGAAAGGAGAGGAGAAAAATATGAACAATTACTGCATGATGGTCGCCAGCCTGCTGTGAGGAAATGGCACCTGAAAGGAAGATGAAGAGAAAGAAGTTGTTATACAAAGGAAATGAACTAACCAGAGAAACCTGTTGCGACTGAGCATGACCACACCCGTCAAGACAAAGATGTAACATTTTGAAGGTATTGATGAGCTGGCTACCACCGAGCAATTCCATATCCGTTCACATCGACAGGAGACTGGCATTCTAAAAAACTTCAGTAACGAGGAAGAAGGCCTGTGTATAAACAGCATCTGTCTTCTAGCATTCAGAAACAGGCAGCGACTCAGTACCGGTAGCATACGTTTATAAATCCGAAACGTTCGTATCTTCACCTATATAAGGATTCAATTTCATTCGACTGTCCTGACGTGACCTGCTGTAGAGTAAGCGAAACTTCGATACCTGTCAAGTATATTTTTAGTAACTAATGCCGATGCTGATGCATTTAATATTTTCAGGTAACGAGCGTAGGAAAGACACGTACAGACAAAGAGAGACCTGCTAAGTGAGGATAATAGAGGTGCTCGGTTCATTCCTAGAGGATAGCGGATCAAACACTCAATAATACATAGTGAAAATGGAGTAAATATATGCTATTGGCTTTACGTCGCACCGACACATATGTCTTACGACGACGATAGGACAGGAAAGGGCTAGGACTGGGAAGGAAGCGGCCGTGGCCTTAATTAAGGTACAGCCCCAGCATTTGCCTGGTGTGAAAATGGGAAACCACGGAAAACCATCTTCAGGGCTGCCGATAGTGGGGTTCGAACCTACTATCTCCCGAATACTGGATACTGGCCGCAATTAAGCGACTGCAGCTATTGAGCTCGGTAGAAAATATATGAACGAGATCATTGGTCCGTTAAATCTTCCATATCGAGACGTCGTAACCCCTACTTCTTTGTAACTTCCAAATACATCTCTATGTAGTTCCTGACATGAAAACTTTTGTACGGATGAATCAGCACCAAACATTGTATTCCTCGTCCAAGTGCCATGGTCTGTCGAAATAAAATATTCTTTGTCTTGCTCTGCATTAAACATTTTGTGAGCTTGCATTATTCAGGAGATGGTGGGTTTGAACCCCACTGTCGAAAGCCCTGAAGATGGTTTTTACAACAGGCAAATGCTGCGGCTATAGCTACCTTAAGTAAGCCAATGTTGTATTAAACATTTTTCCCAATACACGCCTATCGACCGAGCGAGTTGGCTGCGTAGTTCGTGCCGTGTAAATGTTAGCGTGCTTTACGTAGATGGTGGGTTTTGCGTGGTTTACCCAGTGAGTTGGTTATGCGGTCTGGGGCATATAGTTGTGAGCTAACCTTCGGTAGATGATGGATTTTACCGAGCTCGATAGCTGCAGTCGCTTAAGTGCGGCCAGTATCCAGTAATCGGGAGATAGTGGGTTCGAACCCCACTGTCGGCAGCCCTGAAGATGGTTTTCCGTGGTTTCCCATTATCACAACAGGCAAATGCTGGGGCTGTACTTTAATTAAGGCCACGGCCGCTTCCTTCCCATTCCTAGGCTTTTCCTATCCCATCGTCGCCATAAGACATATCTGTGTCGGTGAGACGTAAAGCAAAATAGCAAAAAAAAAATTGATGGTGCATTCGAACCCCACTGTCGGCAGACCTGAAAATAGTTTTCGTGGTTTCCCATTTTCACACCAGGAATATGTTGGGGCTATACCTTAACTAAGGCTATGGTCACTTCACTTCCTGTCCCATCCCATCAGTCCTGTCTATATTGGTACGACATAAAAAAATATATTAACAACTTTTCCGTGGCTTCCTGTTAACACATCAGGCAAATGCTGGGGCTGTACCTAAGGCCATATTCGCTTCCTTCCCTGTCCTCTCCAATCGTCACCTAGAAATTTCTCTGGGTTTATGTGATATTAAACCAGTAGAGAAAGGAAAACTTTTCGGGTGAACTTGCGTAACGTTATGTTAAGAAAGTGACAGACCGTCTATGGGGCAATTTGTAATGAATATCACCAATAGACGTGCACCATTTTCTTGAATAAGTGTAAATAAACCTCTTTGTATATACCAGCTATGCCGATGCATTTAATATTTTCAGGTAACGAGCGTTGAAAAGACACCTACAGACAAAGAGAGACCTGCCTAGTGAGGATAATGGAGGTGCTTTCAGTCATGTTTGTACTCGAGGACTTCAATTTTCGTCCGATAATCTCTCGGGTCAGGAAATCTGTGCTATAAAACAGATCTGTCTACATATATTTACAGAATTATTTAACAAATAATTAATAATTTCCACAGTAGACAGTGTCTAATGATCCTGTTCTAATGGGTCTCTACTCATAATATACATTGTTACACGGAGGTCATGTTCAGAGTAAAACCAGAGCCTTGAGACAAACTAAATATTTAATATGTAAAACGATTTAATATTCCGCGAGGGGACTGAGATCAATATAATAAATGAATTCTTGTGGTTACCCTCGTCACTCTTCAGCAAATTTGCCCAAGCGCTTTGTCCCAATTTAAACAGCGCGTTCTGTGCGCAAACCCTGGGGATTTACAGCTGACACGAGCCTCGGATGGAATCGATCGATGGCTGGAGGAGCGAGATTTTAGTCGATTATATCAACTGATCTGCGTAATGTGCCCACCCGGTATGCATCATTTTAAACTCTCTAACCAGTTTCAGAAAGATAAAAAAAAAAAAAAAAAAAGGATTGTAAGGCTTTTGTGCCGTTGATATCATTAGTGTGCTTTCATTCAAAATGTTTTGAACTGCAAGTAGTGTGAGAAATACGCGAGGGATATATTTGAAAATGCAGTACACATTTGCGCTGTTCAAGTACGGTTACGTTCTTCCTTCCTACCATTCACGAGTAAATAAATAAATACATAAATAAAATAGACATGGTAAGGGTTATTCTGCCCGAAGGCAAGTCCGAACCTCCGCAGAGGTGTTCCTGAGCCGGAGTTTACGTATGGTAGGGTGGCCAGTTCCTTTCCGCTCCTCCATTCCCTTACCCCCAGCCAACAGCGCGTGGCAAGCCATCCAACTCCGGACCACGCCCAATGTTGCTTAACTTCGGAGATCTCACGGGATCTGGTGTTTCAACACGGCTACGGCCGTTGGCTAAAATAAATAAATAAATAAATAAATTAATTAATTAAATAAGTAGGGAAGGAACAACACATATAGAGAAATAAACAGGCTTAAGTAAATAAAACTATAAATCATACACACACTTCTAATTTTGTTTTGGCGAGATAAGATCACACTTTCGATACTTGATACGGGTCTGTGTAAGCCGTGTTTTCTTTCTTCGAAATCGTATTTTCTTCTGAAGGGTTACTGGTTCGAAATGTTGGAACAAAGTCGCTTATTTACGTTTTAATTTTGCCTGGAATTAATCCTTCTACAGACGGCTATGTTGGCAAACGAATAAGAGTACAACAGTCTCGAGAATGTATTTTCGTAATTGCACGCTTATGATGGAGGAGGCTTGTGTAACTTACGTAATTATATATTAATTTATATCATTGAAAGATAAGCCTCCGTGGCTCAGATGGCAGCGCGTCAGCCTCTCACCGCTGGATACCGTGGTTCAAATCCCGGTCGTTTCATGTGAGATTTGTGCTAGACAAAGCGGAGGCGGGACAGGTTTTTCTCCGGGTACTCCGGTTTTTCCTGTCATCTTTCATTCCAGCAACACTCTCCATTCTCATTTCATAACATCTATTAGTCATTAATAAATCACTTTGGGAGTGGAGACCCCATCGTACTAACAGCCCATATCTGCTTCATTCATTCCATCCCTGACCCGGTCAATGACTGGAAAACAGGTTGTGGGTTTTAATTTTCATTTTCATTATTGAGAGATAACGTACCCCTTCACCGATTTGCATCTAACTGAATAAACGATGATGGTTTTTAGGATATGGCGATAGCAGCCCATGGCCCTCCTCTTTAGTTTATCGCATTTTGTGCTCCTTTCGTATTTTCTGCTAGGGGCTTTACGTCGCACCGACACAGATAGGTCTTATGGCGACGATGGGATAGGAAAGGCCTAGGAGTTGGAAGGAAGCGGCCGTGGCCTTAATTAAGGTACAGCCCCCAGCATTTGCCTGGTGTGAAGATGGGAAACCACGGAAAACCATCTTCAGGGCTGCCGATAATGGGATTCGAACCTACTATCTCCCGGATGCAAGCTCACAGCCGCGCGCCTCTACGCGCACGGCCAACTCGCCCGGTCTTTCGTATTTTGGAACCCCCTGTGGGTGGAGGACGCAGACGAAGAATTGTCGCAAGAGGCGACTAAAAAGGGGCGACCACGGTATGATGGAATTGAAACCATGCCATTACTTGTGATTAGTACCATTAAGTGAGGAACACCACAGGTCGACGTTACATACAATTAGTACCATTATGTTAGGAACACCATGGGTCAGGGCGTTGCCTGTGATTAGTACCTGTTGTCCGTGCACTGAATTGCTTTGGTTCCCCTGTGTTCAGAATGGGTCTGCGTTCCCAATAAGTAGTAATAGTACAGTACATGAGGAAAACTATGGGTCTATGTCACCTGTTGCTGGTACCATAATGTGTGATACACCGTGGGTCTACATTGCCTATGATTAGTACCACTATGTGAGCAACACAATGTGTATACATGGCCTGTGATTAGTTGGCCACTATGTGACGAACACCACGGGAATACTGGCGCCCGTGATTAGTCCCACTAAATTAAGAGTACTATAAATCTGCATTGCTTGTGAGTTGTAACCTTAACCGAGCTCGATAGCTGCAATCGCTTAAGTGCGGCCAGAATCCGGTACATGGGAGGTAATGGGTTCGAACCCAACTTCGGCAGCCCAGAAGATGGTTTTCCGTGGATTCCCGTTTTCACACCAGGTAAATGCTGCGGCTGTACCTTAATTAAAGCCCAAGCCTCTTCCTTCCCACTTCTAGACCTTTCCTGTCCCATCGTTGCCGTATTACCTATTGTGTCGTTAAAGCAAACTGTAAAAAAAAAAAAAAAAAAAAAAAAAAATGTACCCTTATGTGAGGACCACAATGGGTCTGTGTTACCTGTGACTGGTGTCATTATGTGTGACATACCATGGGTCTACGTTACCTGTGATTAGTGCCACTATTCGAGGATGACCATGGTTCTACTTTACCAATGATTACGAGTGGCCGGTGACAATAAACATCATCTCAGCATATGGGGCATTGTGAATCGGATCCACTCTTTGTTTTGGATTCACAGTAATTCTTCATTATCATTTGTTATAGATTTTAGTCAGTGGATCTATTTTGTTTTAATTATCGTCTCATTTCGTTTAACCTCGTATAAGTTAGGTCCCTTTAAACAACAAATGTCATCATCATCGTTTTTGGACATTATTTTGATCATTTCTGATAGAAAATTAACAGTTTGGTCAACTTTCTTAGTTAACTTATCGATCTGTTAATTACGAGTTCTAAAATATTACGACGAAAGTGAGCACTTTAGAAATGTCAACGGCTTTTGCCGTGAAGATCGGAAAATTTCAGAGTTTCTAATTTAGACAGGATCAACGAACTAAAGAATGATAAACATTGGCGGCGATTGGGAATTAAAAGTGGGGAGGGGAATGTATAGACAACAAAAAGTACATGGGTTAGTGGGATATAGCGGGCGGGGGGGGGGGGGGGCTGGGAGGGAGGAAGACGGCGTGGTGTATGCATGTAAACTGAAAAAACCCTCCAAAGTGGGAATTATGTATGCTCTCTTAGCTAGTTTCCACAGAGAGGTAAATGTTTTACCAACTTATGTGTGGCAATAATTTGAGATTCTGATTTAATAATAGACTATACAATAAAAATTTCACCAAAGGAACAATATATACATCTATTACAATTAAATAGAAGTACGGCGAGATTATGCAATTAAAATCATTTAGTATTTGACTAGGCCTATACACTAAGAAACTAATAAGACAGTAAAGAAACTGCTAGACGGACGAATGTGCGCGGCAAGTCGGTGAATCATACCTCAGTGTTCATGATCTTGGCAAAAAATTATACCCCTGGTACCCTTTCTCACAGCATATGCAAAGTCCCCACTACTTGCTGTGGCGCTATGCAAATCAGTTAGCCATGACGAGCGACATTTTGTGCGTATTTCCGCTAATAATTAACGAAAATAAAGTAAAGAATTAGCTGATAAGAAAACAGAGCTTGTACAAAGTGCTTTTATAAAAAAAATACTCCTATATTCCTAATTTCAGACGGCTAAAATTGAATAATTTTTTCTCCACAAAGTGGGGGGGGGGGCAACTGCCCCCCTCGCCCCTCTTTGTCGCCGATACTGATGATATATGATACTTATCCAACACTCTAATTACTCTAATTACGCGGAGTGTCCTCCCACTGAATTGGGGGCGTGTGAGACAAATGAGTGTGAAAGTTGGAAGTTGTTGATGTATCAGAATCCAAGAGATGAAATGTGATTAGAGTTCTCCAATGCTGTGTAGTTTTTAATACAAGGAGGTGGCGTCGGGGTGATGACACACTAGAGTTATTTAGCATTTTCGTGATATATGTGTCATGAAATTCGATAAAATATAGCAAGGACGGGGAATATGAGGAAAATGGCTGAGTCTGGCTAAAAAAACACATCCAGCATGAGCTGATGAAGAAGTTGTAAGAGATGACCTTGACTTGAGGGTGTTACTGGTATGACCTTCAGGAATATTGAGATGTTATGGAATATGAGGTTACCAGTTCGCAGTGAGACAGTAAGTTTCCACTGGGACAGAGAAAACAGCGGTGTTAAAGTTTTGAATATTTACAAGAAACATATGAACTCTCCCTCAACCACGTGGATGTATGTATTGCTAAATGAATATCCGATGACTGCTAAAGTTATTTTGCCGGCTGCGAGATGTTGAGGTAGCGTGCCTGCCTCTTACCTGGAGGTCCCGTGTTCGATTCTCGGTCAAGCACGGGACTTTTACCTGAATCTGAGTGCTGGTTCGAGGTCCACTTAACCTACGTAACTACAATTGAGGAGCTATCTGACGCGAGATGGCGGCCCCGGTCTAGAGAACCAACAATATCGGCCGGGAGGATTCGTCGTGATGACCACACGACATCTTATAATCTGCAGGCCGTTGGGCTGAGAATCGGGTGCTTGATAGGCCATGGCCCTGCGGGGCTGTTGTGCTATGGGGTTTCGTTTTCTTTTTCTTAAGTTATTTTATGACCAAGTTCTGAAAGTGTGGATAGGCCGTGAACGCAAAGTATTATGGTACGAGACATTTGTAGAGAAACCTGTCATATATTATTGTATTGCTTCTTTTTCTCCTTCAATGTCACTTTCGTGTTTCGTACGATGACCGTAGAGTTCCCAGTTTCAATTTGGGATTTGACCATATAATCCTGGCCATTGTATGTGAGATTTTTGGAATGGATTCTTACGTCCCTAATGTTCGGATTCCACGTGAAATCGGAGATCGTGTGCTTATGATCTTGATATCAACAGTCACTTAAAATTACAGTCTTACCTGCTGGTTTTGCTCTTCCTACACCACGCGATGATCCGTGTAAAGGATCCCACGTGCAGTCACCGAAACTCTAACCAGGGACGCTTGGATTGGAAGCGTCTGGATCATTGTTCCAGCCCTCCCTTTCCTACTCTAATTGACAAGACTATTCTTTGATGTAGAACAAAGCCACTACGAGTCAACTCTGAGACATCAGCAATGAACACCGACACTGTGAGGAAGTATTCATGTCTGACTGTAATGAGTTACGAAATAGTACGATGAGTTCTTATTGAGGAAACAAAAGTCTCTTCTGTCAAATCTCATCAAAAAGCATCGTCATATAATAGGTGGAAATATCAGTAGCCGGAGTTCTAATAATGTAATGTAGAAATATTTTGTTTATTAGAACAAAGATAAAGGATTCAAGTATTCTCTAATAGGACATTTGTATGTACCGTATTTCTTTCTTTCAGGTCGTTATCTTGGAGTGATAAAAAAAAGATAGTAAGGTAGGCTTTAGAGTGAGTAAAACATATTGAATAATTTAAAAAAAGACGAAATGAAAGGTAAAACTGTCTGAAAAGAGAAAATTGATAATGAAGACCTCGCTAGGGTTTCGGAAACAAGTACCTCCTCGTTAAAGGATCGTTAGTGAGGTTACGTTAGGGGTAAGGGGGTGGGTGACGGAGTTGAAACAAGCACACGAAAAGAGAGCGCCTTCATTACTGGAGATGCGGCTATTGACAAACAAGCCGAGCCGAGCCGCCTGTGCGCTCAAAGAGTCATTCATCGCCACTCCCATCCTATATGAGGTAATTCAGTAAAACATGGTAACAAGGTTTCATTACGCTTTTGAGGAAGCTTTTAAATGGGGCGACTGTATGAGTGGTGAGAAGAGAGAAATATGTAAGCTTCCAAAGTAATGGAATGTGCAACCGTGTGCAAAGAACTGTTGATGTACGTGGAAGAATGTATAGGAGCCACAAGCCTGAGGATACCTAAAACACAGATTGTTAACAAGGTACAATGCATATCAAATTAGCGTACATTTTACGATATGTAGCTTCTTTCCTCATATTAGAAAGATGTCAAATATACACAGAAATTATACAGCAGAGCTGTGTAAAGACAACTCTCATTAAACACACACATCCTGTATGATCACGACAAACAAATCACAATTGCGCACGTGAAATTCACGGGGTGGGACTTGATATACGTTATTCTTCCAACAGCAACAATATCATTCACCTTTTGTAGCCCGAGTGGCTGGGTATCGATTCCGCACTTTTCAGTGACTTCTCCGTCTTGAATACAAAACAATTAACGGGTAGATTTCTGAATAAGGAAATCATGTAATATACGGCTGTAACAGTTGGACAGATTTAATAATTGAATATAATGAATAAATACTGATCTGCATTTAGGGCAGTTGATCAGGTGGCAGATTCCCTATCTGTTGCTTTCCTAGCCTTTTCCTAAATGATTTCAAAGAAATTGGAAATTTATTGAACGTCTCCCTTGGTAAGTTATTCCAATCCCTAACTCCCCTTCCTATAAATGAATTTCGTGTGGCCATTGTAGTTTGGAGCAACCGTTCGACGAATGTGTGTGAAAAATTGCGTGTTTGTGTGGTGGAGAGTAGAGTTGTGTTTGACATTCAGGAAATGTTAGTGTCAACACAAACATCCAACACCGAGACAAGGTTCCCTACTATCCCAAAACGCCACCGAAAATCGAACCCGGGTTCCGTATATTCGAAGGCCGAGACGCTGACCAGTCGGCCACGAAAGTCGGACTAACTACGAGTCTTCACAAACCCTGACGTGGAGCAGCTCTTTTTATTTACACCTTCAATGGAAGTGAGTTGCATGTACATTTTAACAACATACACACAATCCTGTCAATCCCAAATTTATGGCAGTAAAGGGAATTGAGCCGAGGCCTCCAAGGATGGAATCTAATAGCTTTAACCATTAAACTACGGCGACGAGCAAATGGGCAGATAAACAGGAAGATGGGACGCTGATCATCACTTTTATCGTGTGACTCTTGACACCTATGTACTCCCGAATCAGTGTTATATGTGGCACTACTTCATTTATCTCTCATTTCCGTCTTATACACTGTCCGGTAGTTTCTGATGTATCTGGAAATGCTGTTCACTGGCATGTGTCAAGTCATGCGTCGAGGTGTAAGACCCCGATGCTTCCTTGCTTCTTCCGTGCTTGAAACTTGCGATCTCACACCGGAGATATATGTGTCTGCAACAGTCCTACTTTTCGTCCAGTTGACATAGCCTCTTCGAGTAAAGACGACATTATATATGTACGTAGCTAATGTTGCCCAATAAGAGGTAAGGGAAGTGGGTTATGATTTAACATGGCATCTGCCCAACATTCTTCATACATATTGTACCCGTAAAAAGTGTTTATATCTTTAAGGCGCTTGATATTAAATTAACGAGCATGGATCTTATCCTAGGGAGTGGCTTTATCATTGGAGTTGGTACAGACAGGGGTATAGTTATCAATTTTAGAGATTCTTTTGATAAATTGAGTTTATTGATCATCAAAAGCAAGTTCATATCACCTTCGTACAGCAAGCAGCATGGAAGTGCCGTGGCTGGTTGGTACCTCCGAGTCCTGGGATGGCGCTGGACATCGCCTGGGCAGGGACCACACCTGCTCGGATGGGGAGTTCTGGAATGCCTCGAGGTTCTGGAATAATAATAATAATAATAATAATAATAATAATAATAATAATAATAATAATAATAATAACAATCTCGATAGCTGCAGTCGCTTAAGTGCGGCCAGTATCCAGTATTCGGGAGATAGTGGGTTTGAACCCCACTGTCGGCAGCCCTGAAGATGGTTTTCCGTGGTTTCCTATTTTCACACCAGGCAAATGCTGGGGCTGTACCTTAATTAAGGCCACGGCCGCGTCCTTCCGAGTCCTAGCCCTTTCTTGTCCCATCGTCGCCATAAGACCTATCTGTGTCGGTGCAACGTAAAGCCAATAGCAATAATAATAATAATAATAATAATAATAATAATAATAATAATAATAATAATAATAATAATAATAATAATAATAATAATAATAATAATAATGTATTATTACTTTCCAACTCTTTGGGTGAAAAGTCAACGTGGTGGCCTTCATTCCAGAGGTCCCCAGGTCCCATTCCCGGCAAGGCTGGGAACTTTAAGCGCCGCTGGTTAATTTCTTTAGCTCGAGGGCTGGTTGATTGAGATCGTCTTAATGCACATCTTCATTTACGTATAACATATCACACAAATAATCACCACAGAAACACATCATAGTGAATATATCTCTGCATACGGGGTTAGCGTCAGGAAGGGCATTCTGTCGTAAAACTCGACAGACCCCATGGATGTCTGGTCAGGTTACTCTGCCATGGTAAAGTAGTCTATTATGTAGCCAGTGACTCCACGCCGAGTATCGGGCGGTGGTCAATAAACCTGACACCTCTGAGGAAGCCAATTGCTTCGCGGGAGGGTGGTGGTCCCTCAGTGGAGTAAATGCCTCTTGCCTGCATCTTGTTGGAGAGCAGTAGCTTTGACAGAACTGACTATGGCCAAAGAGATCTCGCTCGTGGAAAAGGCTCAGGAGTAGACAGTGACACGTGAAGCTGGAGCAGCGGAAAGGGTGTCGTGCTGCGATGCAGAAAATGAAAATCACAGCCTGTTTCCAGTCATTTGACCGGGTCAGGAATGGAATGAATGAAGCCCCATCTAGCGGCGAGGATAGGAAATGTGCCGGCTGCCGAAGCCTGTCGCACTCCGATGGGACAATGGTTAATGACTGAAAGATGAGATGAAATGATATTGGAGAGTGTTGCTGAAATTTGTGATGTCAGGGAAAAGCGGAGTACCCAAAGAAAAACCTGTCCCGCCTCCGCTTTGTCCAGCAAAAACTCACACGGACTGACCGGGATTTGAACCATGGAACACAGCAGTGAGAGCCACGGAGGCCTCTGCGATGCAGAAGGACACGGAAAACCACTACATTATATTTCTCAGGATAATCATCAAGGCTGCTATGTTTAACCTCGGCCCCGAGTACCAGTGCCGCTTAAATGGGGCAGGGTTGCTAAGAATATCATGGTCAGCCGGGATGATATGTACTTGAAATGTCCGTGGTACGTTCGAAGGAGGAAAAATTGACAGCATAATTCAGTAGATCAGCGTGTTGGAAATCAGTGAGACGAGATGGCCATGCACTGGACAGCGTAGGATGTTGGAGCACACATTGCACTATGTGAGCAATGTCGACCAGCAGCACAGAAAGTTGTTGGAATGACACTGAATCACGAGACCTCGAGTACTGTGCTCGGCGTGCTGCCTCTTTCAGATAGAGTGTAGCTGGTGAAGCTACACGGCCAAACATTTGATAGCAACATCATCCACGTGTATGCGCCAACAGTGGTCAAGCCCGACGAAGAGATCGAAGAACTTTATAAGACCGTACGGTAAGCCTTAGAACACACCGAACGACGTGAGTTGATCGCCATCATTGGGTATTTTAACTCCAAATTCCGGAGAGGAAGTGTAAAAGACATCGTTGGGGAGTATACGGTCTTGGGGAGAGAAATAAACGGGGTGATCTTCTTATTCAATTTTGTCGCGAAGAGGATTTCGCTGTCATGAACACCAAACTACCACCTAGAAGGCTTTACACGTGGAAGTTACATGCAGACAATGAAAACAACCTAGTCATAAATCAAATAGATTTAAGTTTGTTCAACAATATTTCAGAAAGAGGGAGACCTCGGTCAAAACCTACCCGGGAGCAGAGGTACTGACTTATCATAACCCTTTAGTTTGTCAGATATGCATGAAAATGAAGAAGCTTGTTAAAAGAAGAAAATACGGCTTTCCTCTAGATACCCTAAAGGACATAGCAATACGGGAGGGAGTACGTGAAACGATGGGGGAGGTCTTAAAGGGCGCCACAAGAATGGTTATAGATACTGGGGAGAGATGAGACAACATTAAAAGTGCAATTAAACCTGCAAGTAGAAAACATCTGGATAGGAATGAGGAGAAGATTAAGAATGGATGACGAATGACATTCTGCAATTCCGCAGAAAAGGAATAAGAGCTGACAAGGAGGAGTAGGTGAATGGCAAGTGCAAAGAAGTCGAGGAGTTTCAGGACAAATATGTCCTTTTAAATATTCATCGTAGCCGGGATGAGTGGTTGAGGCGCTTGCCTTCTGACCCGAACTTGACAGGTTCGATCCTGGCTCAGTCCGGTGGTATTTGACGGTGCTCAAATACGTCAGCCTCTTGTCTGTAGATTTACTGGCACTTAAAAGAACTCCTGCGCGACTAAATTCGGCACCTCGGTGTCTCAGCGTAGTTTTTGGGACGTAAATCAAATAACATTATTACTTATATTCATCGTAAAATCAGTGAAACAATGGGCAAGAACAAATGAAGCCTACATCGTTCCTGCTCGACAATGATGGAAACCTGGTGGTAGAAAATGAAAAAGAAATATCTGGAAGGCGTACATTCTGCCATGAACGAGGAGAAAAATCAGACATAAGGGGAACTTTAAGACCTTTAATTCACGTGAACGAAGTGAAACATGCCCTTGAAATACGTAAAAGTAGAAGGACAAACGGATGAGATCCCATCGAAATGCTGAAGGTGATGGGTGAAGTCAGTGTTAGAGAAGTGCCAAAGCGCTTCAACGCCATCTACGATTCAGGGACCATTCTAGAGGACAGGCTAATATCGACATTCATAACGCTGCCTAAGAAATAATCCACTAAGAAATGTTAGGATTTCCGAACTATCAGCCTGGTAAGCCATATGTTGAAACTCTTTCTGAAAATCATACATACCGGGCGAGTTAGCCGTGCGGTTAGAGGCGCGTGGCTGTAAGCTTGCATCCGGGAGATAGTGGGTTCAAATCCCACTGCCGGCAGTCCTGACGATGGTTTTCCGTGGTTTCCCATTTCCACACCAGGCTGCACCTTAATTAAGGCCACGGCCGCTTCCTTCCAATTCCTAGGCCTATCCAATCCCATCGTCATCATAAGATCTATCTGTGTCGGTGCGACGTAAAGCCACTAGCAAAAAGTAAATCATACATGTCAGAATCTACAAGAAGTGTAAAGAATACACAAGTGAACCGCAATTAGGATTGGGTACCAGCTATACCGTTTTCGCCTTGCATGTACTCGTTAAGAGATGGAGGGTCCTGAACTGTGACGTTCTTTCGTGCTTCATGGACTACACCAAGGCGTTTGAATTTCTGTCTGCACAAGAAGATGACCTAGGCCCTTCACAGTGTAGGTGTGGATGATGGTGGTGATGATGATCATGATAATAATAATAATAATAATAATAATAATAATAATAATGTTTCTACGTCTCACTGACTACTTTTTACGGTTTTTGGAGACGTCTGGGTGCCGGAATTTTGTCTCCCAAGAGTTCTTTTACGTGCCAGTAAATCTACAGACAGGAGGCTGACGTATTTGAGCACCTTCAAATACCACCGGATTAAACCAGGATCGAACCTTCCAAGATGGAATCAGAAGGCCATCCACTCAGCCCGCCTGTGTGTGAATGAAAAATACATCTGACTTATTACCGGTCTCTACTGGTACCAGCGCGCTCAAGTCCGAGTCGAAGACTACTGTAGGTGACCGAGATAATAGAAAACCACAGCGATATCAGGCTTTGCGTACTTTCCCCTACTCTATCCAATATTTGCTCCGAGGAGATATTCGCAGAAGCTTTGGCTGACCTACATATGAGCATCAGAATCAACGGCCGGTACGTAGGCGACATGATCCTGCTAGCAACGAACCTGAGGACTGAGTGAGAACTGTAAAATAAGTTTCTGGATTAGAACTAAATAAAGAAGATCCTGTTCAAGGTGATCAATAGCAGGTGCACTGATGGCAAGAAAACGAAGAAATTGAGGGACATGGCAAATTCGTCTATCTAGAAAGCAGTGTCAACATACAGTGTCCCCCCCCCCCCGATGCAGTAATCAAAGCCTGAATAGCAATAATTGTCAGATCGAACAAAATGAGACCCTTATATTGCTGCAAGTATCTCGGCCTGTCGACGAAACTGTGCATTACCTTGTTCTCTTGTACGGAGTAGAGGTGTGGATTCTAACACAAGCAACTGAGAGGCGATCGAAATGTGAATCTATAGAAGCGGATCTGCAACGATAAAGAGCTGATGAAAATCGTGAAGAAACGGACATTACAATATTTCGGACACATCATGTCCAACGAGGAGAAATATCGAACACTCCAACTCATAATACAAGGCAAGTTATTCGCGAAAAGATGTCCAGAACACCGTCGGATCTCCTGGCAGATAAACCTCTGCCAGTGGTTTGAACTGTCATCTGCCGAGCTGCTCCGAAGATCTATGAACAGAACTACAATAAGTCCAATGATCGCCAATATCTGAAGAGATAAGGCAATTTTTTTGCTAGTTGCTTTACGTCGCACCGACACAGATAGGTCTTATGGCGACGAAAGGATATGAAAGGGCCCAAACTGGGAAGGAAGTGGCCGCGGCCTTAATTAAAGGTCAGTCCAAGCATTTGCCTGGTGTAAAAATGGGAAACCACGGAAAACCATCTTCAGGGCTGCCGACGGTGGGGTTCGAGCCCACTATCTCCCGGATGCAAGCTCACAGCTGCGCTCCTCTAATTGCACGGCCAACTCGCCAGGTGGGTAAGGCACGAGAATAAAAATAAGAAGAATAAGAATCCCACCATAGGTAATTGGGAAAAATGCAGGGAAACATTATTATTATTATTATTATTATTATTATTATTATTATTATTATTATTATTGTAGGACTTGAAGGACAGGGCAGTAACACTAGTGACATGTGTTTATTTACTGTGTATGTCAATATGAGTGGATTAATATTATTGATTTTACTGTAAGTTCCACTAAATATATTTACAAATTTCGGAGACACTGAGATGCTGTAAATTTTCCCCACTGGAGACGTTTTAAGTGCCGATAAATCTACCAGCACGAGGCTGCATATGTGAGTACCTTCAAATACCAAAATAGCAAGCGAGAACCGAGCCTACTAACTCGTGCTCAGAAGGCCACTCAGCCTGGCACGAATAAATTAATGCTTGTACATTCGATTACACTGTATGAGTATGCTGAGTCGTCAACACGAACACGTCAACATAACCACCATCAGCTGTCATAGATAGCCTAAACGTCACTAAAGAAGTGTACCAGAGAAATAAGGAGTGAGGTAGTATCCTATTGCTTTCCTGAGTGAACAAATAGTTGTTGTTACATAACAGTCGGCCAACCTCACTGTAATGTGTACATAAAGTGATCCTACGGCCATTTTAAACAAGGTTTGATGTATCTTACCGTGATACCACTTTCAAATATCCCGTGTGTTTTCTAATGAGCAGTGTGTTACAATATTTTTCTTTATGCAACGTCTCAAACTATGGCGATATTCTTAATAAATCTTTACCATCAGAATATTGGCTAACAGATTAGGAACGTGGTAGAGTACATGTCCTCGGACACTCCATCACTAAAAGTCATAAGCTACAGGAAATTAATAATACTCTTAAATAACATTAATTTTGAGAGAAAGATTTTGTTGCATTGTAGAGCCTAGGTCTCATACTAAAAAATGTACCCCATTGCAAATGTCTTCCTAAACCAAACGTCAGATCTTTCCCGTTCGCTACCCTTGGAGACTAACAGCACTACCTGTTGACCTATTGATAACTTATCTTTATGGAAATGAAACTCAATTTTTAGTAGTTTTTGACAGTCACGCAGTAGCACTGTATAAACTAGCTTCCTCGTAAGCATAGCGTTAGATTTTTCAAAATAACTTGAATGTTGATTACTACAATTTTTTAGGTAAAACTATTTTATTCTCACCAAGCTCGATAGCTGCAGTCGCTTAGGTGTGGACAGTATCCAGTATTTGTGAGATAGTGAGTTCGAACTCCGCTGTCGGCAGCCCTGAAGATGTTTTCTTTTCCCATTTTCACAGCAGAAAAATGCTGGGGCTGTACCGGCTTCTTTCTCAATCCTAGCCCTTCCTGTCCCTCCGTAACCATAAGACCTAGCCGATCTGTGTCTGTGCGACGTAAAGCAATTTGTAAAAAACGACGATTTATTTTCACCTAGGAATGGTTAAGGAGGTATCAGTTTTGTTTATGCACTATGACTTATTCCCATACATAATCATAATGTTAATGGCTTTACGTCCGAGTAACTACTTTCGCGGCTTTCGGAGACGCCGAGGTGCCAGAATCTAGTCCCGCAGGAGTTCTTTAACGTTCCAGCAAATCTACCGACACGAGGCTGTTTGAGCACCTTCAGATATCACCGGAGTGAGCTAGGATCGAACCTGCCAAGTTGGGGTCGGGAGACCAGCGCCTCAACCGTTTGAGCCACACAGCCCGGCACTTGTTCCCAGAGGCAGACAATATTACAGAGAAGCTGTTAATGTAAAGTTATATACTGGTGCAGTATACTTGTTCATTAAATATATTTGGAAGGAACCTATGATCCGAAACGTCAAAAAATCAGTATTAAAAAACCGTTTCTTCGAACTTAAAACTGATAACATAGGTACGGCAGATTTGTAATGATATATTGTCCAATATCACTACTAACCTCGAAAGTATCCGTAAAGAACATTTATCTCAGAATTTCTAATGGTAAAATTCCTAGAGCAGAAAAATGAATTCCGGCATTATTATTTGTGTACTAACTGCTCACAGGTAAAAGTATGCTAAACATCTGTCATCTATGAATTAATTTCAATTGTTTAAAGCAATTCGCACAGCGCAAAATTAAAATCGTATCATAATCTGGGGTTTGAAAGACACATTCAATTAGAATGTTAGCCGTATTATGGCAATCCACGATCTAAAATCAGTCTGTTAGCTTTCCCTCCAAGCTAGAGGCAACCGATTAAATCACAGGAGTTACCACACAATAATAAACACTGTCATGAAAACTGTAGTTAATGCGTTATGTAGAAGGCTAACGACGTCCTGTATGTGTAGTAACCGGTGCTGGATGGAGTTTAGCTTAAGATTATCCAAGGTAGAAATGGAATTCCTCCAGATCCTAGGAAGAGAAACAAGGAGATATTAATGAAGCACCTTGCTTAATGAAACTAATTAGACTGCCTTCTCGCCACACTAGGTTTATTACACTTTTTCCTCTCGCACTACCATGGCCATCTATTATGTGTTAAAAGAAACAGATGAGCGCATAAATCACAGGTTTCTGCATTGCCTTGTACATTACATTATCTTCACTTATAACGGAGAATCCGGATATTCCACGACAACCTCCCCTTACTTACTCTTTCTTTCAATCTCCTTGGGTTTTCCTCCAGTGTTACTTGCTTTCAAGATTTTGGCCCGGTTTCCTTTCTTTTCAAAATTAATACAGCACGAAATCGGCCATCCCAATAAATATCTCCGAAGAAAAGAAAAACCACATTGATTTAATTTATTATTATTAATAATAATACAGTATTAGTATAATTATCATTCGCTTAAAACCCACCCTTCCCACGCGAGAATGAGTTAGTTTTTTATTTCTTAATCATAAAATATCGAAATATAACATACTGTACTTACTTTTCTTAATTAGCTTGTATAAAACACTTGTGCAAACTTTGAGCCCTCTACCTTCGTGAGAAGTACGGTACGCGATTTAATATTATTGTCTTTTCTAGAAGTTAACCCAATTTCATTATGTTTATCAGAAATCGTCAGAATATGAGAACTGCATTTTTCTAATTAGTTTATAAGGAACAGCTGTGCCAAATTAGATCAATCTAGCATTATGGGAAGAGTGAAGTTTAGTGATATTATTTTAGGGTAGTTACCACAACTTATCCCCCATTATCAAAAAATTTGAGATAAAACATTAATTAGTTTATGCGAGACACGTGTGCCAAATTGCAGACTTCTATCTTCGTGGGAAGTGATCTATTTAGTGATACTATTCCAGGAAGTGAAATTATGTGTGAGAAATATTTATAAATTATACTTTGTTACTTTACCTTTAAATGATGTATATGTTTGTTTTAGTTTAGTTGATTATTTCAAAAGGTCAGGGGTCACTA
The DNA here is from genome assembly GCF_040414725.1 of Anabrus simplex. Taxonomy (NCBI): domain Eukaryota; kingdom Metazoa; phylum Arthropoda; class Insecta; order Orthoptera; family Tettigoniidae; genus Anabrus; species Anabrus simplex. The sequence goes on along the minus strand of NC_090265.1, from coordinate 305,086,728 downwards.
CGTGTAGAGGACCTATTTTCCCCTGGACTTCCATGGATTCTGAAAGGTTTTGTTGTTAATAAATAAGTAAATAAATAAATAAATAATGAATGAATGTTTTTTTTTGCTAGTTGCTTTACGTCGCACCGACACAGATAGGTCTTATGGCGACGATGGGAGAGGAAAGGGATAGGAGTGGGAAGGAAGCGGCCGTGGCCTTAATTAAGGTACAGCCCCAGCATTTGTCTGGTGTGAAAATGGGAAACACAACCATTTTCATGGCTGCCGACAGTGGGGTTCGAACCTACTATCTCCCGAATACTGGATACTGGCCGCACTTAAGCAACTGCAGCTATCGAGCTCGGTAATGAATGAATGAATGAAAGGGTAGTTAACATAATTTCTCTCCGTTTGTGGCAGAACATCGGAATAAAACATATTTACTTTTCCTAATTACCTTACAAAGAACACGTGTGCCAATTTCAACTGCCTAGTTTCGTGGGAAGTATGAGAAAGTGGTTGGTGAGTAAGTGAGTGAGTCGGGGCTTTCGCTCTTTGCAGTAGAATTAATCAATTTCTCTTAAATGTAAGGTACTGTAGTTATTAATAATATGTACCATACAACTAACACAATCAAATAAACTATGCATTTTAACAGATTATTATTATTATTATTATTATTATTATTATTATTATTATTATTATTATTATTAAAACTGAAATGAGTTATAGAATTACTTGATATGACCTTATTTTGCTAACATGGATAAATAGCATTATGCTGGTATACATTGATACCCCAACACATTTACACATTACTTCGAATTAAATTAATTTGCCAAAAAATCTCTATCAGACAGGAGACGAATGAAATTACACCCAATACAATACCCTTTGGGTGCCAATTTAACGATAGTTTTTTTTTCGATTGGTTTATGTCTCTCTAACACATCGACAGTTTTCGCCAAAGCAAGTATATAGAAGTGTTATGATTGGGAAGGTGGTGGCCATGGCTTTAATTAACGTACAGCCCTAACATTTTCCTGGTGTGAAAATAGGAAACCACAGAAAACCATTTACATGGCTGCCGACAGTGCGATTCGAAGCAACTATCTTCCGAATGAAAGCTGATAGTTACTTGGCACAAACCATGCAATCATGTTCTCGGTCTCTTAATTATTAGTTATTACGGCAGTTGACCTATATGATATTTCGAAAAGTATACATAGAGAGGTTATACACTTTATATTATGGACCGATGGACCTGATTAATGGCATCACCGTTGAGTAACCACGGAGATACAGTTGTCCTTTGCAAATTAAGATTTGAAAAATAGGGCTCACATCGACCTTCTGTATTCATAAAGTTGCTAATTTGATTGAATCTTCATTATGATAATTATGGGTTCTTAAAAATCATATAAGACGAATGACATTAGTCATTAACAGTAATTCATAATTATACGAGTAAAAATGTGTAAATGTATGATTTACTATTGTTAATTTTAGCCAGTAAGGGTGCCGAATGACACTGAAATTACGAGATCTGGTTGATTTAGAAATTATTAATTTTTTGGAATAGATCACGAATGTTCATATTTATCAGAGCGGAAGCGATATCTATATAGTTAATGAGTCTGTGCAACTTGAAATCAAGGACTGATAATACATGAAGTAGTTGCTAATTTTGTTAAACTGACATGGGATATTCAATGTGTTCATATTTGTTGTACAGGCGTGAATGAATGGTGTGTGTATGAGAAGTTAACAAAATGAAAGCGATAGTATTTTAAGTGAACTCGCTGAGTTCTTTATACCTTATTATCACGCAACCTATGCACTGTATGTCCTCTTCCTTCCTAATAAGGGCACAATACAGATGTTGATTTTTTTGTTTTCTACATTTTGGAATAAATAGTAAAATATACTGCTATGTTAGACTAAACCAATACAAATGAAATATTCAAAGGGCGGCACATGTGAAACACGTGGTGTCACTGATCCAACACTGACTATCTAACGTTTAACGGAAAGAATTGCCGGACCTAATGTATCATATATGAAGAGGCTAATAGGTGGCAACTCACCGCCGACATTCTGGCTGCATCCTGCTACCGTCAGCATAATAACTCAGCGTGCCTCCCTCCATTGTGGTATTCGATGTCATGACACTCATCAGTGAACATGACGCATGAAACTAACCTGTATGCTGCAAATGATCTGCAAATACTTTCCACTCCACAAGATAATTATGATCACTAATGATACCGTAATTGCCATCATTACCGAACAGTTCCAACTATTTTAACAGCGTGGTTGGAAGGGGACAGAAAAGTCCTGCATAAATAACCCATTCAACAAATTGTACAAATTGATACATGTTGTCAGTTTCTGTCGACCTTTGGTTTTACTGAATAACGCTAATTAGTTTGTGCAGTTACTACGTTTGGAAGAAATATATGATACGCGTGACTAGAGAAATAATTACGTAGCAGATAGGTTTTTTTTTTTTGCCGAATACTGTCATTAACTTCTGCTGGGTTGTTTAGTTTTCCTATAAGTGGAACAGGCGAATTCGAAGAGAACACAGTCACAAACATACTGTATGTTTTTGTTCACTGTTATAATTAAAATGAGCTTCAGAAGATAAAAAGTATAAAGTGTATCTCTGTCCTTCCTGTTGTTAACCGCTATTCCAATGCGACAATACTGAAATTAGTTTTAAAATAGCGTGATGTGATATAGTATAGTCTATTAGAGTAAATATAATAAATACTGTTCAAAGCTTGCATGTATTCTGGCATGCCTCTTGCAACTGGAAACAGATTTTCAATTCAATGTTTCATATCCATTCGCTAGAACTGGCCTAGAGTTTCATGAGGAAAAATTTTAAAATAAAAATTATAAAATAATGCGGACCTTGAATAGTGACCGAACTAGCAATAGACTGTGAGTTATATTACATATTATTATTAAAACACCAGTTCTTTGTGGCCGTGTAGAAACTGCTAGTCGTGAAGCGATCGACTTCAGGATTGTCAAGCCAGAAGAATTTGAAATAAATGACGTTGATGTCCATATGCTAAAACGTTTTTATGTAGGTACATGTGAATGCTTCACCTCTATTTGATATGATGAACTAACAACATTCGTTAATTCAGAATGAATTGTGTTATATTGTGGTGAAATAACCACAAAACTCTCAACGTCTTAGTAAGCCAAGGCTGCGATGACGGGGTGTAGTGGAAAATACCTAAACCAGTTGAACGTCTTGGGAGTTGGAAAATAAAAGCACTAGGTCGGTAGAAATGCATGCACAAGTAAAGGAAGTACGCGGTGATCACTTTAATTTAATAGCGTATGGCGTACAGAGAGGCCTGGTGCGTGTTCTTCGAGTTGACTCCCTACAGGCGTTCTGTACGTTTGTGACGATGGGGTCCTACCTAAGATGAGTTCTAACGATGAAGACGGCAAAAATACTCAGCCCCCGAGCCAGACGAATTAATCTATGGAAGTTAAAATGCGGGACCCGGCCGGGAACCGAAACCAAGACTTCTTGAACCAAAGGCCAACATGCTAAACATTTAGCCATAGAGCCTAAAACGGTGATCGCTGAATGATGATGATGATGCTGATGACGATGACGAAGTAAGTTTAATATTGTTTAGAATATTGCTGTGCGTGTTATAGTAGATGAAACGGCAGATATCAGCTAAAAGGAAAAATTGTAACGTGATTCTTGAGGTGAAAATCTCGACCCAGAATCGAAGCCCAGCCTTCCACGTGGAAAACCAGCCCTGGGATAATCACGCTTCCCATTTTTAACCAACAACCAGTGTAAAACAAATTAAAATCGGGGAAATGTTCGGCTTCTCAAAAGTTTATTATCAGCAACTGTCAGTTCATAGTGAACGGAAGTGGCTGTGTGATTTGGGTCACGTAGCTATCAGCTTGCATTCTGGAGATAGTGGGTTCGAACCCCACTGTCGGCAGCCTTGAAGATGATTGTCCGTAGTTCCCCATTTTCACACCAGGAAAATGCTGGGGCTGTGCCTGAATTAAGGCCGCGGACGCTTCCTTCCTTCCTACTCGTAGTCCTTTCCATTCCCATCGTTGCCTTAAGACATATTCGTGTTGGTTTACCGGACTTCGATTCTCGACTCTGCTTTACATTTTTGTTTTGAGGGAACGAAACAGGCTACTCACAATCTCAGGTAACGAAATTGATGAGAATAGTGAGATCAAATTCTACTATCGACCATAGAAGTGGCTTTCTCGCTTCCCCCCAGATCAATACCATGTTGGCATCCAAGAATTATTCCACGACTGCTTCCTTCTCAATCTAGCGCCGATTTGTTACAGATACGGGCAATTGTGCAGGTACCACTTTCACATAACGATACCGTATGTGGAGCTGATGATCTGAATCACTAAAGCCCTTTACATGAAGAAACTGAAGAAGCATGGATTTATCTTCTTGTTAGCGCAGCCTCATATAAGAGGACACTAAATTTTGGTCCTTTGTAATACTCATTTTCTGTACTCAGTAACCCATACATAATTGCTTAAAATATATAGAGGTTGTCCCACGTTTACCTACGAACTATTGCTTTAATAAAGGACGCTGTAAAAAGAAATGAAATGCAATATGTATGAATGTCAACTTGAGACGAATTGACCCACAAGAAAGAGCTACCAAATACCAGAATACAAAAATCTGTTGACTAGTACAATGCAAACTTTAGGGTTTACCTTTACATACTACTATATTTATTGTAGCCAATGGCCACAGATGATAGCATTAACCAATAAAGAAAAGGAAATTATTAGATATTTTGCAATTTGTTTCACGTCACACCGACACAGATAAGTTTTGTGGTGACAATGGGATGGGAAAAGCCTAGGAGTCAGAAGGAAGTGGCCGTGGCCTTAATTAAGGTACATCCCCAGCATCTGCTTGGTGTTAAAACGGGAAACCGGGGAAAGCCATCTAGAGGTCTACGGACAGTGAGGTTCGAACCCACTATCTCCCAGATGCAAGTTCACAACTGCGCACCCCTAAACGCACGGTCAACTCGCCCGGTGAAATTATTATACACAATGATACTAGGTTATGTATAGTGCTCTATCACCACTATTATTCATTCTCTACATGAATACAGCTGATATACAGACACCGTACCTCTGGGCCTTCTCTGGACCCTTCTCTACACAGGTGATGTGGCACTTGCCCAAACCAAAACCACTAGTAATCAGAATTAACGATCACGACCAGCAGAAGACCATGCATTTTAAATACCTCGGGTCTGTTGTCACGTCACTCTGCGATGCCCTTTCTGATATCCAGGCGAGGGTAAACGCAGCCTAGCTCAAATGAAGTATAGTTACCAGACTCACCTGCGACAAAAGGTACCTCAGCATCTAAAGACAAAAATTTACAGCACCGTGTTATGCCCAGCGGCAATTTATGGGGTAGAATGTCACCCAATGACGAAATAAAAGCAAGCTCTTCATACCATGGAGATGAAGATGCTTCGATGGACTCTTGGACCGACTCGTTGTGAGAAATGCAGACGCACGACTAAGACTTGGCGTTTCTCCAATTGAGGAAAAAGTAAGGGAAGCTCATCTCCGGTGGTACGGTCACGTAATGAGAAGGCAGGACTACTCTATTGTAAAACCAGCTCTCGAATTAGAACCGGGTGTAATACGGCCACGTGGGAGACTATTAAAGCGGTGGACCGATAACATCCAGGCCGACAGGCGTGATATTGGCTTAAAACCTGAAGATGTCGGTAAGAGACTGGAATAGAGGAGAGATAGCAAAACTGCGGACCCCGTATGTTGGGATAAACACTTGGAAAGGGAGAGATACGAAGTTATGTACTGTACAATGTTTGCGCTGGTCATTTCAAGTCTTGTCTTTGCAGAATCTTGTTAGTGACGCAGACCGCCGAAGGATTATGCAACTGTTCGTTACGACGTATCTCGTAATAATAATAATAATAATAATAATAATAATAATAATAATAATAATAATAATAATAATAATTTCGTGTAGCTATTTAGCCGAGTGCAGCCCTTGTAAGTCAGACCCTCCGATGAGGGTGGGCGGCATCTGCCATGTATAAGTAACTGCGTGTTATTGTGGTGGAGGACAGTGTTATTTGTGTCAGGAATGTTGGGGATAGCACAAACACGCAGCACGCGAGCAATTGGAGTTAACCGAAGAAGGTTGAAATCCCCTAACCAGCCGGGAATCGAACCCGGACCCTCTTAACCGAAGTCCAGTACGCTGACCGTTCAGCCAACAAGTGGTACCAAACTCATGATCTCATCCCGCGGTGGTGCAGCTCTTTTCAGGCACACCCCCAATGGAGGTGAGCTGCATGTACCAATTAAACAACATACCAGCCCTCCTACCATTCTTAAATTTCTGGCAGTATCGGGAATAAAACTGGGCCCCGAGGACGGCAACTAATAACACTAACTGTTACACTACGGAGGCGGACTAGCTGTGAACATGCATTCGGAAGATAGTGGGTTTGAATCCCTACTGCCAGCAGCCCTGAAGATAGTTGTCCGCGGTTTCCCATTTTCACACCACGCAAATGCTGAGGGATGTATCTTAATTAAGCCCACGGCTAATTCGTTCCCACTCATAGCCCTTTCTTATCCCATCGTTGCCATAGCATCTATCTGTATCGGTGCGACGTAAAACAGCTTATAAAAGGAATGTAGGTTATGCTCAGTTTAGGGCCGGGTATCCTTCCTGACACCAATCCTATGTGAAGGGTTGTATTCACTGCTGCGTGTTTCTGTCGTAGTTGGTAGTGTTAACTGGTGTATGTGAATGACGATGTGTATTATGAGGTCTACTAACACCCAGGCCCTGAAGTAGAGCAATTAGCCAAACGCAGTTAAAATACCCAGCCCGGTCGGGGATCGAATCTGGGGGCTTATGAACAAAAGATCACTACGCTAACAGTTTGAAAATAAATCTTCTTCAAAGTGAAAATGATAACCTACAACCTGTTTTCCAGTCATTGACCGGGTGAGGAATGGAATGAATCAAGCCCCTATCTTGCGGCGAGGATAGGAGTTGTGCCGGCTGCCGAGGCCTGTCGCACTCATCTGGGGCAATGTTTAATGACTGAAAGATGAAATGAAATGACAATGGGGAGGGAAAACCGGAGTACCCGGAGAAAAACATATCCCGCCTCCGCTTTGTCCAGCACAAATCTCACATGGATTGACCGGGATTTGAACTATGAAACCCAGCGGTGAGAGGCCAACGCGCTGCCGCCTTTGCCACGGAGGCTCTCTGCTTCAAAGTAATAATGAGCATTAATTTCCGAAAGGTGAGAGACTTCCAATCCGATCTCCTTCCGCAGAATCCTCATCCGATTGAATAGGCGATTCTGGAGGTTCGATGAAAATACTCTTGATCTGTATTCCTCCAGAATAGCTACTATTTCATGGATATTTAGGCCACTGCAAGTAACAACATATATAAATATAAAAGAATATTAGACTGCATCTCCATCTCTATCATGGGCTTGGTTAGGGGTAAAATAAATTCAAGTGTTATGTACTTAAAACTAATCAAAGTATTTATTCGTAAGCGATATTAAATATCTGAGCTTCATAGAGCATCAAAACAACACACTTCTATGGCAGACAAAAGTTGCCACGGTAAACGGCTAGCGATGCCGTACGGCACCGGACACAATTTATCGTAAGATTTTCATGACATACAATGTTAGTTTGATCTTAGCTCCATTTATAATTAATATGTAACGTGTTAGGAAGAGAAAGAACATGTGTTGGACCTTGTAATATCCAACAGTTTAATTTACAGGAACAGCTTACCTAACACAAGCATCCATAGTTCAGCTTCGTAAGAGTAACCAAACAATGACAAACAATGACGTTACACACAAGGCAGAAAGACACATTTGTTTCATCAGTGGGGCTCGGGAGAGTTTAGAATGCTGGAGCCAATAGTTTGCATTTTAACTGACCTTCTGTACGCTTCGGTCATGTGATGCCAAACGACATTGCCAGCTATTGGTGTCATATACGGTTGAAACGTTCCTTTACCCATCCACACACGCGATCAATCGTGGTAATGAACTTACCGCAGTATAGAATCTTTTGTACTGTATCTATATATTCACGTAAAGTATTGTGAATCTATTTCACTGTCTGTGCTATGTAAATGTATCTGCTCGGCTGTCCAGCGCATTTAAAAGTTGAAAGCTATCGCAGTGGTTGATATTGTATACCACATTCGTATTGGTCTGTCGTAGCTTTCCGGCATTTTAACCGCTCGCTGTCCTCCCTAGGGGGACAGCCTGTACCACAGACTGGGGGAGACAGAGGAGAGAAAACAGTTATAATTAGCTGGCGGCTGAGCGAGGCTAGGTGACCACTCGGTGGGCAGCTTTAGAAATTAACTTCGAAAAAGGCAGTGAACGTCCATTAGTGTACACCTCATTTAGCGTTAATTCTGTTTGTTATCGGAATGACAGTTCAGATTCACAGTGAAAGCAGAAAAGGAAGATTACTTCAATCATATTGAAATTGAAAATTATAATTTCAATGAAATAAAATATACGAGTTTTAAAGCACAAGTGATATACCTGCTGTATAGTACGTTGTGGGGGGCTGAAATCGTACAGGAGTGCATGATATAGATTCTATCGGGACTTAGTTGTTCAAAGTTACAGTTTTAAATGTTGCTTAGTCTGATTTAAAAAGACAACCAGTAAGAGCGAATAGTTAGATACATCGGCTAAAGAATGAGAATATCAACTCAGATTAATTCTTAAACGGGTCCATTCCGATGTGATAAAAGACAATGTATTTGCTGATTATCACCGCGATCAGTGGTAGATTGTAGGTTACATGAAGACTTTTCTGGTCTGTTCCCCCTCAAAACTATTAAAATAGCAAAACAGGCATCCTTGACATCCAGTCTCTTACTCTCACTGTACATATAAAGTTATCATAATAATAATAATAATAATAATAATAATAATAATAATAATAATAATTTATGTTTAATATACGTGATTTGTAATTGTTAGAAAATTGTCCAAGCTCCTTGATATACAGGTTGATTTAAAAGGTCGACTTACAACAACTTTTGAATAGGAACGTGTAGTCTGTGTTAAACGAAACCCCGAATCAGCGCAAGGCTAAGATTGTCAGAAACTTTATTATATTTAATTTTCCAAAAGGTTGTATATTCCTTTAAAAAAATCAGCACATTTAGCGAAGCCATAGTCAGTTGTGCTTATCTCTGCCGGAGTTTTGTTATGCTATATGAATGTGATGAGGGGAAGTTCGAGTAACTTTTGTGAATGGCATTCAGTGTCCATTGTCTAACTTCACTGAGTGTACATACGACTATCATGTCGTTGATTGTCATTTCTGCATTTTTCAAGAACGTAGAGCATTTTGAAAGTAAATAAATTAAATTTCCCGTTACATCGTTTCTGGGGTTCCCAGGCTTGCACCGACGCAGGGTTTCCTCTTAGACAATAGGCCTATGTTATATTCCCTAGTAGTATTTCGACCCTCTATGGGCTACCTTGATTTCAGCGCAACATTTTAATAACCCCTTATACAGGCAATTTTAGTATATGAAAGCAGCAAATGTGGAATTTGTCGAAATTTACTTTTACCTTCGATTTCTTCATCATCCAGTGTTACATATCTTAAAATATAGAGATCTTCAGCTGTGGTTGAGCTGGTAATCAGAATGGCAGAACCAATCACAGCTTCAGAATAATGTGTGCAGACACAATATGCATTACTAACTCGCTGTGTTCATTTATATTTCAAATTCATCCCTCAACTAACTTGATATCTACCTCACGTAACTGTCTACTACTATGAATTCCTCTCAATAACATAAATATTCTGAGGAATGGAGATCAATCAAATAGACGGTAGTACCTACAAGCAGTACCAGTAGCCGTAATTATTGCTATGTGATTATGTTAACTAAAAGTTACGAAAATGAATTTACAATTGGACCATATTTTTCAGAAAGAAATGCAAAATACATAAACTGACAAAAACGAAGTTAAAGTTAATCTGAAATTAAAAAATCATTAACAACTTTAATTAAATACTTATTGCTTTAACTGAAAACTCATTGCAAGGTACATTTTTTCTTCTTCTTTTTTTGCAATTTTGCTTTACATCGCACCGACACAGATAGGTCTTATGGCGATGGTAGTATAGGAAAGGGTTAGGCGACCGTGGCCTTAATTAAGGTACAACCCCAATATTTGCCTGGTATTAAAATGGGAAACCACGGAAAACCATCTTCAGGGCTACCGACAGTGGGGTTCGAACCCACTAACAGATAGATCTTATGGTGCGACGATGGGATAGGAAAAGCCTAGAAACGAGAAGGAAGCGGCCGTGGCCTTAGTTACGCCCCAGCATTTGCCTGGTGTAAAAATGGGAAATCACGGAAAACCATCTTCAGTTCTGCGGACAGTAGGGTTCGAACCCACTATCTCTCGGATGTAGGCTCACAGCTGAGCGTCCCTAACCGTACGACCAACTCGCCCAGTGAAAGGTATATGTTTGTGCTTTGTTTCCTTTCTGAAAAATGTCCTATAGAACAAATCTATGTTGCTGAACTAACTTGGGTGATATCTTTTCGGTTTCATTATGAATCTGATTCTACGTCGTCATATTTATTTATCAAAATATGGTTATGATGCGATATTTTCTCGATTTCAAAGTTAGGAAGTCATGAACAACCTTCATCATCTCCTGCGTCTTCTATCTCCTATCAAAGACCACGACCTAGTAATCAAGTCTTCAACAGAATTCAGATCCTCGAGCTTTGGAGCTGGTATGGGGTTTCTGCTCGGCTACAGATCTATCAGATTTACTAAGGCACCAGTATTCATAGTAGGTAATCGACCAAGTTGTTTCTCCTTGCTATAAATCTTAGAAAATTATTATGAAATTGTATCCTTAACAATATGGAGGAAGGTTTCTCTTTCGAAGAGGTATTTCTCTTGTTTCCTTGGTTTTTGTCAACTTTTCTGTTTGTTACCATGTTCCAAGCAATGTGTTAACTTTTTTTCACCACTAGTGGATTTTCTTTTCTACAACACTTCATCACTATAATGTAGTCTTCAGGAAAATATAGACGTCACTGGTTATTCTATGTCATAAAAGTCTGAATCATTGAACAGAATGCTATGCTTCGAAAGGTGAAATCGTAATAGAATTGTCTTTAACGATGCATGTGTTTCAAATGCAGCTTTCAGCACGAGCGTCAATTTTATATTTTTGTTCTGACTTCCACAACTGTCTGATCATAAAAGCAGCTCATCGATTTCCATTTCAATATTGTTTTGTAAGTGAAACAGTAGAGAGGATCCCACTACTTCCTTCTCCCCATAGATAACAGTACCCTTTGTTCTTCTTCCCTCCATGGACAGCCGTACCACAATTATATATCCAAAGCTGTCTCTTATGAAAAGGGACATAATATATTAACTTACCTGTATTTTGCATTCTCCTATATCGGACACCGATACCGCATTTTTAGACTGACATATTGACACATATCCTTCCCTTGCTAAAGGAGTTCGTTATTAAATAATATTACCTCAAAATAAATGGTCACTTCAAGACAAAAACTACGTACTCGTAGAACGTCAAGGTCGGATACCAAAATCATACTGCTTTCCAGTATGTAGCCTAAACCTTGGCTGCTTTCCTTTTAAGAACGGAATAACACTGAGGGGCCATAATTTTGTCCTATTGAAGGTTTGCATGCCAGTAAACTTAACGGCATCAGATTGGTGTATTTGAGCACCTTAGAAGACCAGCGATCTTGCGGATGAGCTTCTTGAGTTTGTATGGGTGTTACAGCTACATTATAAAAAATAATCACTTTAATTGCTTCTTATTTGTTAAGTATTCGGCGCGCAGGCTGGTTGGATCTTCGAAAAACACCACCAAATATTTTGTGGTAGTAGGAAAATGGCAAAATTTTGTGGCGGCCATTATGAGGCGTGGCGTACAAGGCACAGTTGAGAAATGATGTAACTTCACTTTATTATTATTATTATTATTATTATTATTATTATTATTATTATTATTATTATTATTATTATTATTATTATTATTATTATTATTATTATTATAGTTTTTAACATTAGTACGTAAAAGGCGTCAAAATCTAGAACTTAAGTAATACTTCGTGCTGTATTCTAGCTACTCTATTTGGGCATAACATGCCTTGTTGTCTGGACACAGCACGTTAACCCGCTATTACTAAGTATTACCAAACCGATATTAGCTACCATAACTTACCATGAGTGTAAACAACTTGACGTGAATTGCGGTGCTACTAAAACCTCAAACTGTGGTATTAAATGGCTAATTACTCTTAGCCGTTGATAAAACCACAAGTTAAATCACGTAAAGCAAACATAATTTCAGAATTCAAACATAAATGACTAATTATTGTGATTGTATTCATTGAAAGGGGATTAACTACCATGGTGAAGGAAAATCATTCTAAATGATAGATTTGCCGGATATATACCATACATGATAAATGCCAACATTTTATCTGTAATTAATACCACTATTTCAAATAACACCGCACTATACGTACAGGCATGCAGTATAAGCTATAATTTAAACTATACATTGATATAATGCAGTGGCTATAATACAAATTTGTTGATAATATTTTCCTCACGATTTATATACAAGCGTTTTAACGACCCATGTTTTATACCCGATTTTAAGTTAAATTTATCTAGTATATCCGTACTCCGTTAAAATTACATCTAATGATATACGTATGTTACATTACATTGTCGAAAGTTGTGAATCTTGAGATGTATTCTGGACACCAACAGAGGTCCAGAAATGATAGGTGCCAGAGGGATTACACTTAAAAAGATTGTCTGAACGTCTTGAGGAAGATTGAAACACCTGAATCCACAATCAACACTCGTTATTAATTCGGGAATCACTTGTATTCTACGTCATGACTGTGTATGTAAAATGCTTAACATTTTAATAGTAAAGGACAGGAAAGCCAACAGATTACCCTTGTGTTCGATACCAGATATGAACCTGCTTGCTAGGAAAGCACCAGTAAAATATAGAAGAAAACTATAAAGTTCATTGTCATAATTATTGTTCTGTGTAAACTAATTAGCCGGCCCCGTGGTGTAGGGGTAGCGTGCCTGCCTCTTACCCAGTGGCCCCGGGTTCAATTCCCGGCTAGGTCATGGATTTTTACCTGGACCTGAGGGCTGGTTCGAGGTCCACTCAGCCTACGTAATTAGAATTGAGGAGCTATCTGACGATGAGATAGGGGCCGCGGTCTAGAAAGCCAAGAATAAGGGCCGAGAGTATTCGTCGTGCTAACCACACGACACCTCGTAATCTGCAGGCCTTCGGGTTAAGCAGGGGTGAATTGGTAGGCCAAGGCCCTTCAAGGGCTGTAGTGCCATGGGGTTTGGTTTGATTTTGGTAAATTTATTAGGAGGCCGATCGGTTCAATTCCTCAATAGCCGCGGCTATCTGTTAGATATTGTATCTTAATATTGATTCCTCAATGTGAAGGTTGGTTCTACTCTCAATAGTTCCACCATCAGCCTTCGGATATAAACGTCTAACATTACAGACATAAATATATTCATGAGATCATGCAAAAATTCAGTCAACATATGTAAGACGATAGGTGTGAGTGTGTAAACGACTGCAATGTTTTAACGTAGTCTATAAGTTGGTATGAAGCAGTTGTAATTTCCCGATGGATAATATCAAGAAATGACTTTTAGCAATGTACTACTACCATGGCCATAGCATTTGAACTTTCTCATGGAGGAGGATGATCGTCTCCACCATTTACTGGAGGCTACTGTTTGATACCTGGCGCCTTTAATAAAACGGCCCCATTGCTGACCCTGAAAATGGATTAAATACTTTCAGCAGTAAACTTAAGATATCCTGGAACACTAATGTCCTAAGGAATATAAACTAATACTATCAATTCTCTAAATTTAGTACACATATCAACAAAATTAGTTAGACCTACTATGTTTTTGAATGACTGACGAGTACTGTTGCTACTCCAACCACTACTCTTATACCTTCATCTCCTTCACACAATATACATAACATTTGTTTGAGCGCCAGTTGCTTTTTTAAATAAAAACAACAAAATTTGGTAGAGCACACCTCTTATATCAATTATCTCAAGGCGTGAGGTGATAAACTCACATATTTGGCAATATACAGGGATATGGATCAGGACAATATTAAATTACTGTTGCATTTCCACAATTGAGGATTGTACATGGAACTAGAATCACTTATTATAATTAAAATAAAACTGAGTTTATGACTATAATTTACGTCACAATGAACAAGCATTGACGTCTTTTAATTTAACAAAAAAAATATATCTAGTGAGATTTGCGGTAATATGAAAAAGAAAATTTAATCTAAACAAAAAAAGCTATTGGCATGAACTTGAAGTGAGATGTGATATCGCCGCTGATTACATTCTTCTTCATGTTATGAATGCATAACATGTCTGATGCTTTAATTACCTGATGTCTGCATACACCGCTGTTGAACTTGAAATTCCTGGGAAAACCTATGAGCTGAAGTCGGGAGCCGTCTGCTGTTATCTTATATAACAAGGACTTGGCCTACATACTATGTACGCGTGTAGGGAGCTCCAATGTAATTACGTCCACTCAATATATTATAAGAAATTGGAAAATATTATTGAAACATCTTGTGAAGTCCATCCTCACAAGATGATGTTTCTTTATCAGCATAGTACTCGTCTCTGCTCGGATACAACCACCACTTGTAGACCTCCTCGATTATTACTTCTTCAAACACAACTCTTAGCACTGACCATCCTTAGATAATGAACAAAAGAAATTGTTAGGAGTGTGCTGCTATATGGCTGTGAAGGATGGACTCTCTTGAAGGAGGACGTGAAACGACTAGAGGCAGTGGAAATGTGGCTATGGAGGAAGATGACAAGAACTAGCTGGATTGAGAAGAAGTGCTTAGAGAAATAAACACCCAGATACATTTAAGAACAACGATAAAAAGGAGAACAGCGTCAGTTTTGGTCACATTCTCCGGCATAATGACTTCATAAAGAACTTGTTCGAAGGCAAGGTGATGGGAAAGAAAGGCAGAGGGAAACCACGGAAGAAGATCATTGAAGAAGTAGTTGAAATGATGGGATGCCAAGGTTATGGAGAGATGAAAAGGATCGCAGAGAGAAGAGATCAATGATTGCAGCGACAAGGCAAAACCTTTAGATAATGATGAAAGGAAGGTGAAGTTCCTCACGTATCACGTATAACATGGTTGAGGTCTTAAAGCCACGGTATGAGGACGTAAGTGCTTAAAATCACTGATCCTCAATCCAGTTATTTGAGATACACCTTCTGGTAAACGAGGAGTTGCCCTGTGAGAACTCTGTAAAAATTCAATTTGAAAATCACTGAACAATCTAAAAAACGAGGTCAACAGGTCGAGGTATAACATTTCCAGAAGGGTATTCAAAATCAAACATAAAAATCAAGCGAAAATTGATATATTTTCATGTTGTGCGGGAAAATGAGGGCTAATTCGTTCGGAAGAAGAAAATATTAGAAGAAACAGAAAGTTACCAAGGAGATGTGGATAGAATGAGTGTAAAATGACTCCAAGATGTCAGAATATGCTCAAAACCTATCTGTCAATCGAATTCATTGATATTTGCATTAATATTAAACGCTGAAATTCACGTTTGGCTTAAAGGTATGTATGTTATGTAAGTATTATATGCCTGAGCAATAAACAATCTTGCTGTCCCTCTGTTTTTTTAAATGATTTCAAAACATCTCTTACTCATATCAAAATGGTATCTTAGCAAATGTTGTATCATTACGAAGAATCCGCTACACATAAGGGAAGGTTTTAAAACTGTACTAATATCACTATATTTGCATCTTACTAACTACTTTTTAGGTCTTATAATAATTTACTAAAGTGAGAGTGATAATAGGATAAAATTAAGTAGTTGTTCGACTCACCTCACAGAATCCTGCACAAAAACTCCATAATTATGCATAAAAGCAAGTGTACGTTATGGCCTTGGCGTTGGGCTTCTGACTCCGACTTGAAAGGATCAATCCTGACTGAGTCCGGTGGTATTTGAAGGTGCTCAAATACGTCAACCTCTTGTCAGTAGACTTACTGGCACGTAATAGAACTCCTGCGGGACTAAATTACGGCACCTCGGCGTCTCCTGAAACCATAAAACTAGTTAGTGGGACGTAAACCAAATAACATTAAATTAGGCGTATGGAGGATCCTTTGATGTAGTCCTTGAAGGAAAGAAAACTTAATTGTGGTATTCGAAGCTCAGATTCCCGGGACAGCCAATCAGTTATACAAGTCTTTGCAACTCCAGTGGGTGATTTTCTTAGGAAAATGTCACGGAATGTATCTCCAAGAATACTGAAAGAATCGCCAAACATTACTGTAATTTTTTGTTCACTGTTTAGATAAAAATACACAATCACCGATGTGAAGAATTGCGTCAAAGGAAGGCCACTGATTAGAATAATAAATGAAATGTGGTGTGTGGACGTAACTGTTGGAATGTATAACGTTGGCGTCAGGAAGGACACCTAGGCGTAAAACTGCGAACTATCTATATCAAGTGAGAACTCCAGTAAATTAGGAAAAATTATATCAAGAATATGGGAACAAGTATTATCTTTCAAGGCACATTATCTCTTTTAGAATTTGCAATGCCTGACTTTAAGCAGTAGAATGTTGGTTAGTTTTATTTGACTGTAGGATATGAATCGTGTTCGAACGTCTAGGTTGTTTTATGTTTATTCTAACATTAAAATGTTCACATATCGATGGCACTGAAACTTCTTTTGTGCTATGTTGGTTATCGCTAGCAGCGGTCATTCATACACATCGATATTGGAACGCGGTGTACACGTTTAAAGGTATAAACAAGCTATATAATGTATAAATTTACATGACATCCACTGGCGTCTCTAAACGTTTCTTGAGATGCTGTTAATGTTCACATTAGGTAAGAGAAAGCACGTATTTTGTCAAAGTAAACTACACCTTTCAGATACGAAATGATGAAAAGTCCTCAGCCTACATCCAGTAATTCGTCCGGGACAGGAATGGAATGAATGAAGCTCCGAGCGCAATCCTCGTATGATATGTATAATTTACGTCAAATTAACTTAGTGAAAATTGCAAAACCTTGATTATCTTGTCATTCATGTGTTGACAATGTATTAAAATTACGTTCACAATGTATCCCTCTTTTGGGTTTATAGTGTGTAGAGGGTTATTTCGTTATTTCGTCATTTGGTCTCGCCTCAAACTTTTGAGTCCATGCAAAGATATTTCATTGTACTCCATATTAACTAAAAGCTACTTTACTAACTATTTAGCTCAAGTGCACGATGACCAAACCAGTGGAAGAATACCGAGGAAATGTCCCTATATTCGCCTTGGCGAAGAGAATGGAAAACCACGGAAAATCCTCCTCAGGACAGCCGACGGTGGTGCCAGCCAATTCGCCTTCCGAATACAGGATCCTAAAGCCACGGTAAGGCCGAGGCCATTATTAGCCTAAGATACTATACTCGGTGTGCAGAATTATATGTTAAATTTTGTGGTAAGATGGATTGGAATATGGAGAGTACCGGTAGTCTTTGTAAATCTGTCTTTGATATTAACCGACTCCATAGGTGTCAATACATTATAGTGCGTAGTAGTAGTAGTAGCAGCAGCTGTTGTATTTCCCACCGTTCGTGAAGTTTCAACCATTGCAACTGTATGTAATATATCTATGTGTTCATCACGTCTAGTATTCATAACGTAAAGAACGTATTCGTTATGCACCCTCTGTAGTGTGATGTTCGAAGTTGCAGATTTATCGTTATATACTACTGAATCATAGTAACAATAATTGGAAATACCAGGATTCAAACAACTAGCTTCCGCGTATATGGTGACGTGCATGAAGTCTATATTTCAAAATATGCATGGATTTTACACCCTTTCCAATCACATCTGACGTATAATTGACCAGGAAAATATTCTGTACAAAATTAGACCTAGATTCTTAACAATGTCACTGTAAGAGATATATATGTCTAGAATTCTTGTTGCTCGGAGTGATTTCAGATCAAAAGTGTTCAGAAATGTTGATATAAGCTTCGCAACTAAGGAGGAGAAGAAGAAGAAGACAAACGAATACGAAGACCTTTCTTTGTACAATTCTTTATTCTGTTTAGAATGGTTTCGATTGCTAATTATCTGCATATTGAAGTATGTTTTACTTGGCACTCATTCAAAATTGCCAACGAAATAATATCGTATAATACTATTGAATTAAATTACGTTTCGCTCTAAATGTTAAACATTACGCATTACTGTTTAAACGTATTATAATGAATTGTTAACATTGTGGTATTTATACCATTTATAATGGAATGTTTGAGTAAATTTTATTATAAGGATCTCATATTTAGCAGCTATAAACCCGAAAGGCATATATGATGATCCTCGTAGAAATGCTTCTTTCTATGCTGTGTTATCGTATCGGCTGCACTACAGTAGATGTAATGGCTCTCATTTTATGGGCGACAGCGAGCGCTAGCAGTACACAGCTCGCAGCAATAAAACGCACCTCAAACATCAAATTATTATTGAGTAGGAAGCTTGTGAGCGATCACCTGAACGACTCAGAGCGCCAGGATATTCAGTCCAGTGTATCAACGTTTCGAAAGATAAACATATGAGTAGCATTTAACGATATCTCTTCAATTATTTAAATTTATATGAAATACAGGTGCAATGTTACCATGGCTCAGTTGAACGGAAACAAGTGAATAATGTATCTCGACATGGACGTATGACTTTGATCAACTCAAGTTTTCATGGACACATTTTATTGGTGGACTAGCAATCAAACTTCATATTCAAATGGTCAGCGTTCTATTCTTTGGAACACAGGGATTGGAATTTCATTCCAATGCGAGTCATGGGCTATTAATATGAGCAGGTACCTTGTTTCCCACCTTGAGCCTTCGTGGGGTGTTTACGATTTTTATGAAATGAATTTGAGCCAGGTAAGTTGCGTTCAACAAAGGAAGTGCCAACTTTCTTCTTTACAAGCTAACTAAATATCGAATATTCTGAATGCATCCTTTATGCGTTCAGGTTGCGAAGATATAGATGCCGCTTTCACTGACAACCTGAAGTCGCTTCCGATGGAGGACGAAAATATAACTTCCGTCACGGATTATATTTAGGAAACTTGTATCACCAATTTCGAATTCTCCGCCACCTGCATGGACTGAATTTCCTCATACCACAAATGGATGTGAACCGTGTCACAGAAAACAGAACATCCTTACCACAGTCACCGCAAAATTTGATTCATATGGACATCCTTTAATTCTAGAGAACCCCGGGTGGGGGTGGGTGGGTGGGGGGGCGCAACTTACATACACACAAAACAAACATAGCACGCAGCTTACGTACAGTCAATTCCTATGGCTCGCGACTTAGATGTTTCCGCTCCTAATACTCTCGCAGCTCACATATAATACATTAAACCTCACTTCTCTACCCCTAAATGCAAATTAATTCCCGTGTGGCGTGATATTCGAGTGGCATAGAAACTTACTCCCCACTGAAGTGGGCTCAGTTCAATACACAGCCAATGCATGTGGAACTTTTAGCATGTAAAAGTCGCTCCCTCTTGTCCCGCTATTACTATGATATCAATATTCTCGTTGAAGCTTACTTTCCTGTCTGTTGTTTAGTTTACTTACTTCGACAGACGTCGCTCAACCTTCCAACGGCAATAAGTCACATGATATAAAGTTCCAACTTTTCCATCCAATTTTCGTGAAGAGTTTGATGATTCTGTATTTTCTATAAGTGATAAGTGATAAGTGATAAGTGATAAGTGATAAGTCATAAGTCATAAGACCAAGGTTGTAGATCATTTCAAAGTGAATGGAGATTGTGCAATCTGTTATGTGATAGGAATTCCCGAAGGTCTGGACCATCATTAAAATTGCCTCCATATTTCGATATTCTTCGGGGATAAAGAGTGAAAAATGTAGAGATCTTGGAAGTTTTCCGTCCGTTACAGACTAAAACGTATAATTTTGTCAAATTTCCATTTTCTTTTTCGTCTTTTCTTTGCCGCAATCTGGATTTTGGGCGAGGATGGTAAAATTAGGAATTTTAGGAAACTAAACCAAAAAAAATATGCAGATGGTCATTATTACCCCTTAAACGGGTAGCTGGGCGAAAATTTCGCAAAAATAGTCAATGTAGAGGCACACAGTCGTTACGATTTTATTTATATAGATAGATAAGGAATCTGCTCCACGTACCACACCTTTCGGGCTATGTCCGCTGAACTTAACCTGCAAAACTGACCATTCATGATATCTCTCTTATTAATCCTTCTGACGAAAAATGCACATGAAAAAAGAGTTTTATAGATGGAATTCCATCACGTTTGGGCGATTTCCAGTCAGGTTGGTCTTGTACTGTATATATTGTGGAAGAGTAAAATCACCTTTTCGGTTCCCTATAAACCACCAGTCCATTCCTTTAAAACCTACCTTTGGACAGGTGGATGCTAAATACAAAGTTTGGTTCGAATATCTACAGTAGTTTTTCAAGTTGTAAGAAATACGCTTTACACACACCCGCTCTTGAGTTAAGTCCGGTGGAACTTGTACCGAAAAACGGTCCGTTAATGATATCTCCCTTATTAATCCTTGTATCGAAATGATGCACATGAGGAAAAAGGTTTAGAAATTAATTTCCATTAAGTTTGGTTGTGTATATTTTGTGGGAGTGCAATATCACGGTTTCGGTTTCGTATAAGCCCCCAGTCATTTCAGGGATTTAGAAACAATATTTACCCTAAAGCCTATCCAAGGACAGGTGGATTCGAAATATGAAGTTTTGTGGAAATATATCCAGTAGACTATAGCACCCGCGTTCATACGGAGTAAGTAAGGAAGAAAATAATACAGTTAAGAAAGTTGAAATTAATAGAAAATGGATTATAACTGAGGACAGCTGGATAACGACAAATATGTAAATATCAAGTGAATGTATCGGAAAATCAAATGCCCCTCAATAAATTATGCTTGTGTCTGTTATGGATATAATAAAGCCGTAACAGAGGAGAAACTTAGGCGCAGTGATTCTTAGGTAAACAGATAAGAAGATGACTAATGGTGTTATTACCGGTACTTAATCTATTCGAGGGCGGTTATAACCTCCAACGATATTCCGCCAATATCCCTCAGATAGGCCGATTGACGCCTCTCTTGCCTTCCACCCAAGGAACAACTACGAATTTAAAAGCATGATGAGGTAAATGGCAATATGTTACTTCCGTGCTTGCAAGCAGTCAGAGACGTTGCCATGGTAACCTGTAGGTTCGTTGGCGGTCTG
The DNA here is from genome assembly GCF_040414725.1 of Anabrus simplex. Classification (NCBI taxonomy): domain Eukaryota; kingdom Metazoa; phylum Arthropoda; class Insecta; order Orthoptera; family Tettigoniidae; genus Anabrus; species Anabrus simplex. The sequence goes on along the minus strand of NC_090265.1, from coordinate 305,065,185 downwards.
TCGGTCACTCAATGCAGAGCATGATACCCGCAGAAAATAGTAAATTTCTCCGTAATGTGAAGGCAAATTATGAACATAACGAAAAGTTTACAGAAAACCAATAGTATATGACATGCATATCGAAACCTTCCCTACCCAAACGTCCACCTACCCCCCCACCCCTGGAGGAAGCATCCTACTCGATACAGAGGAAGGCTGCATTTATCATATTCCCATGTTGTCTGAATCACTCTTCCTGAAGCTGCTTTCCTTTCCTTTCAACAGATGCACAATATGCACACACCTTCTTACTTCCTTGTATCTACGTGATTTTGTGTAGAATTTTGTGAAACATTGTTGTCGATGGTAACGGTCGTTGGCGACCAAGACGCTTCCTTGATGAAAAAATTATTTATCATCTGTCTATAGAGTGCCAATCTGAAGTTCTTTTGAGTGTCACCATGTCTGGAAGGTGCTGGTTGATTATTTTCATTGTATGAAATAAAACTATTCACTACTGTAGTGTTCAGTGCAAATCCAAAAATATACCTCCACCATTTCACAGTCTTCCTTCCCCAACTTTAGTACGATCTTGTTTTATGATCTGATTTATCTACAACCCCCATGTATTTTGTGCATCTGTCAATTGTTAAAGGGCATGGAACAGTAATTTGTTCACTTCCCTTCCCAGTTTTCCGTTTTACTTCAACTATGACGTTTCGATCACAGTTTTAGGAAACAGCACAGATGTCCCTGTTGTCATGCCAAGCCAAAGCTGTCACATCACTCACTTGATTTATTTTACTTTCTCTCCTTTTCAGTTCCAGATATTTAGGATTCTTTAGTTCAGCTGGCCATGCTTTACGATTGAGTCTTGTAGTTGCACAGGCATATACTCCATTGTCATGCAAGTGTTGTAATAACCCTGAGGATGAGAAATTTTTTTTCGAAATAAACGTGATGGTATGACCCTAACCTATCTTCTAATAAAATTGTGACAACCTGGTTTTCCAACAGTATTTCCTTGTTCCTGGTTTCCTTTCTACCACCATAGATATTGTGTTTGAGAACATATCCTTTCGGAGTGGCAAGAGTCCACGATTTGAAACCCTAATTTACCGGTTTCTATTGCATGTAGCCTACTGTTTCATAACATTGCGTCCATTGAGTGGGATCATTGCCCCATCAAGAGATAATTCTCTGCTTGGATTATATTTGTACTGGAAGCTTTCCATTATTTGCAAGAGTGGGAGAACTCCTTGAAGTATGTCGTAATAAGGTTCATCTCTGGCTTTTAGCTTTCCAACGTCCACAATATGAAAGTATTTTGTGAGAAACTTATACGTCATGAAAGTTATACAGCTTTTTATTACAGGACACTCAATGTCTGGAATAAATCAATAATCACGTGATTCGAGAATTGGAAAGATGTCCATGTATATAACAACTCCAATTTAAGCTTTCATTTCCTCTAAGCAAGTGTCCCATTCAGTATCTATTTGACAGGACTGTGCCTGTTTGAATACTGCATTGATATTTGTGCAATTGGCTATCCCATTGAATAGTTTACCTCCTCCTAACATACGTAAAAACATAATCTACTTCTCGTGACCCACTTTCAACACCCACATAATCATGCGGAGTAACGAAACGAAATGTTTGTGTTACCTGAATTGCCGGCGCATCGCTATGAGGTCCGATTTCTGGATATCCGTTTTCAGCTACATCACTGATATCACTAAAATTATCTTCATTGATATGTTCTTCACTCACTAAAAGTTCACTTCCATCACTACTCAACGAGTCTGTGTCACTTTCTTCGCCTAAATTTAACTCACTTTTCAATATCCGCAGTACTCAGTCGCGTCATGATTACGAACGAAACAGCTGATCCGCGCGCGCTGAAATTCAAGACAGATTATCGCTCTTCTTTTATTTCCTAAGTCGTGTATCTTATACAGAGTGTCCATAAATGCCTTGTAAACATTTCACTGCCGAAAAAGAGCACACAACTACCGCATAGATCGCAGGCGTGAGTAGATAATGCGGCCGGGCGCTTTCGGGCACTGAAGACCGGAAGGCAAAATGAACAGACGGGCGCTATCGGGCGCTAAGGGCGGGTAAGTGAACTGGCAGCAGTCCTTTCGCCGGCCACGCTTCGATTGTAACACTAAAATGACATAAGCGGTGTATCTTAACTTTGGCCAGATTAACACTCCAGTGGTCGCGCGGATCACAATAGTGGTCCAGCCGTTTAGTTCTTTTCGCTCCTGTTTTTTTTTTTTTTTTTTTTTTTTTTGGTATGACTGTTGATCTTGACCATCTGTGTACCTTCCACGCGCCCCATACCCTCTATGATAATGCAGTAGTCTGCTAACCTTGACTGGTGGTTGTTGCGTTATAAAGCAATTTATTCTTGTGGATCACAGCTGTGATCCGTGCTACACTAGCTTGACTTCTTTTGACTTTGTTTGTTTTCTTATTACGGTGTCTAATCTCAGTTCATGTGCATACATCTACTCCGTGTTATGAGTTTAAATTAATTATTGGTATATAAGTACAAAATGGATGACTATGAGAATATAAATCGATGGCTGAATGAACCAGACAGTGAGGTACCTCAAAAAGTTATACAGATTACTGTACAATGTCCGGTAATTTTTTAGGTATTTCTTATAAATTCATTCGTAATTAATTATATTATATTGTGCACAAAATAAAGTTCTTTTCATAATGCATAATCATATTCGTTGAATAAATAGCATAGAATAGCCTTATATTGCAAAGAAAGTACGGATCACAATTGTGATCCGCGCGACCACTGACGTGACTTTTCTTCGCGCGACCACTGGAGAGCTGTTAATGGCGTATGGCAACAAGTTAGATACATATGTATATACAAGTACATAATATTTAAAGATATACATAGACAAGAAACATGTTTCTTGGAAGCAAAATTTAGTTATAGCAGAATGTCCAGTTGGGTGGTCCACTGTATGACTTCCTCTGTTGGTTCCAAAAAGTCACTCGGGCTAGAAAATCACTACCACAACCAAAATTAATATTGTACTGTAACTTTCACGACTGACTAACAAAGACTAAGGCAACACAGTAGGTGCACGATACATAAGTGCGTGAGTCAACAACATGACCATCCTTCGCAATCCCAATGCGAGGATTCCACAATCCATCTCAGTAATGCAGTTCACTACATTCCAGCCCAAACATATCAACGTGTCAAATGCATTTATAAAAATGTCCGTAAAAATATCAGAGTTCTGAAATCAGAGGGCCGGATATGAGAAGCTGTACTTTATTTTACACACCTTGGGTTATATTTAACTTCAGTTTATAACAATTGAAGACTGCACATGTGCGCTATACGGCTGTTGATAACACAGTTTGTGTGTCTTTTTCGACCAAATAAGTTCTTCGATAAACTTATCATAAGTTAAAATTATTTTAGATTGTCACGTACCAGTACCCTTAACGTATCGGAAACGAACGGAATGGAGTTGTTGCAGTTTAACGGTCTGAAATGCCGCCTAATTCAGCCAGCGTCGAACCTGCTATCTTAGAAATAGTGGAACAACGACCAACGGACTGTGCCATTCAGGTTGACAACATTTTTGAAGTATCTTGAGTGTTAAAATAAGAAGAGTGTGAAATAGGCAGTACTTGATAATGTGGAGCTCAAGAGAATTGTATTCTTTAAATAGAAGACTTTTAGACAATCGTCACGAAATATAATCCAGTTAATAATATTAATAATTTAATAAAGCTGTAAGGCCAAAAATCTACAAAAGTACTATTAAAATGTAATTACTGCGAGGAACCCACTCTTCACAAGTAAAGAACAAAGAAGTATTCATTGAGAACACAAAAGTCGCGCTTAACAATGAAACTGGGAATACAATAGAGTTAATTACCGGGCGGACAGGAAATCATAAACTTTTCATCTTGAGAGGAAACATGCGCACGTCTAAAGTCTCAAAACAACCTCCTTCAAAGTTGAGCACCTTTTCGTACTTGGGGCTTCACCTTTGATTTTTGTTCTTACTCGCAGTACATATAATTAAATACATCATAACGCTGCTCAATTATCCATATTATATCGAGTTAATAACATTTTAGCAAGTACAATATGAATAATTCTGAATATTTATGCTCAGTTTTCTTCTTGCAATTGGCTTTGCTTCGGACCGACACAGATAGGTCTTATGGCGACGGTGGGATAGGAAACGCCTTGGAGTGGAAAGGAAGCGGTAGTGGCCTTAATTACGGTACGGCTCCAGCATTTGACTGGTATGAAAATGGGAAACTACGGAAAACCATCTTTAGTGCTGCTGACAGTACGTTTCGAACCCACTATCTCCCGGACACAAGCGCACAGCTGCGCGCCCCTAACCGCACCGCCAACTCGCCTGGTTGTTCATTTTCAAAAATCTATAAATGTACATGCATTCTAGCAGGGAATTGTGATGTTTGATACCAAAGACATTGACAAATAATTTCTTCAGAATAAATAAAAGCCAATAAATACTACACATTTTAAAAGGTAACATATATTTTTCAAATGTTGTAACACTTTATATATTTCTTCTTTATATTATATTCCTGAATTTTAGTTCTGAAACTTAAATATCACCGATCGCTCTGGTTTTTAAACACTTTTATATCTGCTATCATTGTAGTTTTTTATAGAGACACACTGAAAAATAAGTCCAGAAAGGAGAATATCATTTCAGAAATGATCCCTGGGTTCTGCGTTAATAGCAGATGTACAAGTAACAAGTTCATTTTGGAGCACTTATGGTAGAATTTCCACGTAAACTCCATTCCCTAATTCAAAATTCTCACGCAGAAATTACGGGGTCAATTAAGTTTCACTCTGAAGGCCTGCAAGCCGTAATTGGTCAGACGATTGATTTCTATTCTGAAAGTGGAATGATCAAATGTCAGCGCGGCCGGCTGATAGTTGAGGGTATCTAAATGCGAGAGACACAGGCCAGTCGATTTACTGTCACCTAATCTTGTCTTTCTTCACGACGAAATTCTGGCATTCCTACATTCTCTGAAATATAATATAGCAAATGAAGGGATAAATTAAATCAAGGATTATTATTATTATTATTATTATTATTATTATTATTATTATTATTATTATTATTATTATTATTATTATTATTATTAGTATTAGTATTAGTATTAGTATTATTATTAGTATTAGTCTTAAAAACCAAACCCCATAGCACTACTGTCCTTGAAGGGCCTTGGCCTATCAAGCGACCGCTGCTCAGCCCGAAGACCTGCAGATTGCGAGGGGTCGTGTGGTCAGCACGACGAATCCTCTCGGCCGTTATTCTTGGCTTTCTAGACCGGGGCCGCTATCTCACCGTCAGATAGCTCCTCAATTCTAATCACGTAGGCTGAGTGGACCTCAAACCCGCCCTCAGGTCCAGGTAAAAATCCCTGACCTGGCCGGGAATCGAACGCGGGGCCTCAGGGTAAGAGGCAGGAGCGCTACCTCTACACCACGGGGCCGACACATTATTATTATTATTATTATTATTATTATTATTATTATTATTATTATTATTATTATTATTATTTTGATTATTATTTTTATTTCAGTGTATTTGTATCAATATTCTAATAAGCAGGAATTCCATTATATTTACCCAGTGATAGCCGAATTCATCAGCCTGCTTCTTTTGAGCTCTACTTTCCGAATCCTGAATTTCAATACTGAAACAATGGTGTAATCCGTTTCAGTGGAACACTACACAATCAACCTTACAACAACTTTCAGTAGGCTTAGTAAGTTCTTAGTGAAAATATTCTTCCTTTCATTTGCGTCTATATTATCATTCATTACATTTACTTGGAAAGAATTCATGATACCTTTTACCTAGTGGTGATTTATTTGTTTGAAAACATGTTGTTCCTTAATGATATTCCTGATTGAATGAAAGTTAAACATTTTAAGAGCAGGACGAATATAACATTTTATCTATATCTAAGATACTATAAAATACTGGCAAGCCGATTGAAGGCCCTGGTCTACTCAAATTAATACTGCCCAGCCAGATAGCTAAACAATATTGGAATGCCAAGGGTCAGCGTTACGGCAATCTCAGCCGTATTGTTTGTCCTTTGCCTCTCATCATAGGCAGTCCCTTATTTGGTCTCACGAGGTCACTGCTCATTCCAGAATTTAAATCCTTGGACTGGTCGGGTATTGAACCCAGAGCCTTCGGATAAGAGACAGACATGCTATTCCTGCAACATGAGGCTCGATTGTCTGTTAATTAAAATGAAAATCCGCAATCTATATTAAGTCATTCAACCGGGTCAGGAATGGAATGAATGAAGCACCGTCTAGCGGTGAGAATAGGAATTGTGCCGGCTACCGAAGCATGTCGCACTATTCTTGGGCAAAGATGAATGACTAACAGATGTAATGAAATGATATTGGTGAGTGTTGGAATGAAAGATGACAGGGAAAACCGGAGTGCCCGAAAAAAACCCAACCTGTTCCGCCTCTGTTTGTTTCAGCACAAATCTCACATGGAGTGACCGGAATTTGAACTACGGAACCCAAAGGTGAGAGGTCGTCTGAGCCACGGAGGATCGCTCCGCTTTTAATAACATGAAAAATTTAAGTCAAATATCTCCTTTTAAAATACTGGTTTAAGTTTGGCGTTGAATGACTGGTGATTGGACAGTTAGGTGATTAGGGGTAACGTGTAGAGAATAAGACAGCAAATGGGAGTTAAATAGGTATAAAGAGACTAGCAGGCAATGTACGGAAGTAGTTGAAGGATGATGACAAATTTGTTAGTCGTTAATCTTCTATTACAAGGATTGTGGATTGGATCCCTGCAGAGGGCGGTGTTGTTTGACGGTGTTTCAGTGCAATACAATGTTAAATAATGCTGTGAGGCAAATTTACCACATATCAGCAACTGTTAAAACCTAGCGAAATTATTATTATTATTATTATTATTATTATTATTATTATTATTATTATTATTATTATTATTATTATTATTATTATTATTATTATTATTATTATTATTATAGCTGCCTCAGTGGATCAGTGGTAGAGTGCCGGCCTCCGGATCCCAAGATAGCGGGTTCAAACCCGGCAGAGGTAGTCGGATTTTTGAAGGGCGGAGAAAAGTCCATTCGACACTCCATGTCGTACGATGTCGGCATGTAAAAGATCTCTGGTGACACATTTGGTATTTACCCGACAAAATTCATTAAATCTCAGCTATAGACGCCCAAGAGAGTTTCGGTTTACTCGGTCTGCCATCTAGTGGGCCTAGAGTAAAACGGAACGTCGAAGGTGACGAGCAGACAGCCAGATGGCGTCAAATTGAAATGTCTGCACACGGTACCTGAGGCCATACGATTATTATTATTATTATTATTATTATTATTATTATTATTGTTGTTGCGGAGTTTTGTGGTTTTGCAGAGATAAAAGAAGGTGCGGGCTGAAATAGGTCTCAACTAAGAAGCACGAAAGATGAATTAAAATTTTTACAAGGTTATATTTTCAAAACTTAACTATGGTAGCATAGAATTTTGAGCATACAACAAATAACAACAAGTTAAATCAGGTACACAATTTAGAGAATATTTAACCGGTTCCCACTAGGGGAAATAACAAAGACAATAAGGTATACAGCCGTTGTACCAAAAACCAGTTAAGTGATTTTTACATATATTGGGCTATGGCCCGAATTCATTAACTCTTGAGCTCTCAGCTCACAATCAAAAAAGCTACAGGGCAGAAAACCCCTAAGTACAAGGAGGACTTGCTCCTAATTACAATGTTAAAGAAAAGAGCAGAACCGCTCTCAATATTACAAGCCTATCAAAGGCTACAACCTTCACTTCAGACTGCCCTCAAGGGACACTAAGAAACAGAGGTATTTGATACCCAACCTACAGGGCCTTTACATGAGGAAAACAAAACATCAGGTTAAATTACTGGCCCATAATACAAGATTGAATGGAGGCGATAACTTGCACTCCTACACAAAGTTTTTGTCTAAAAACCTATGTGGCGCTAGGCCGATCAGGCAGGGGCTAATCCCAAGCTAGGGAGGTGACTAGTATGGAAAACATTAATATATTAAGGAAGAGAAGAAACGGTTACGAAAACGTAGTCACCTCAATTTCAAAATGAAGGGGAGCTCGAGAGGGTGAAGCACTCTCTATCCCCGCTTTCAAGTTCAAGAAAAATGAAGTTTACCAGGAAAAAGGATTTACATGTTGTATGGTTTACATATTAAAGGTATCGAACCTTCCCCGAGAGTTAAACTGCTGAGCTAGCAAGAAATAAAGATGTTAAAAGGCCATTACCTTGATGAAGAACTGCTGCCTGAAGAACGAGGCGCTTCCCGCCCCCTGCTACATATCCACACACTTAGAAAGATGTAATACGAATGGCCCGGAAACAAGAAAATCAGCAGTTTATATATCCTCGTGGAACATTCGAGACCTTTCAGAAAAGATTAGACACACCCCTTTCGCTTTTATTGGATCGCTTAGAGCCTATGTCGAAGATGGTGTACATGATTGGTTGAAAATAAATTAAAGAAATTTGGGATTGGCTAAATTCAAAACAGGCGGAAAGAAAGGATTGATGTTGCCAACCCAAAAATAACAGAACAAAATATAGTAAAAGCAAAACTTATGAATACTAAATTTCTTCAAGAAGGTTCATTCCTTCACACCAGAGTGCGTAATCATAGTTTTTAGTAGAGACATCTGGTAGAGAATGTCCACACTTCTAGATACATGAAAAACAGAAACACCACGAAATTCACATAGAGCCATCTTCGGAGAACCTGTTGAGGTAATACAGTTTGTTCAGGCTTTTTCCTGTAGAGGAGTTTTCAACTGGCGCAATATTTAAATTCGCGGCGTGGAGGTGTACCGCCCGGTACAATTATTATTATTATTATTATTATTATTATTATTATTATTATTATTATTATTATTATTATTATTACTTAGAGTTAGGTATGCGTATGTGTAAAGTAATGGATGTTTACATCGATAATAATTTAATTTGACGATATATCTATCGACACAGGAAAAGATGTCACCACCACTTAACTGTAGTTGTAGCCTATTGCTTTCATTGATATAAGGAGGTCATTTGAGCTGGTACCGTATCGTTGAAAAAGCAAGGCCTGTAAACTATCGTATGAAATCGTAACGTTAATTTTCGAAAAGTGCTTTTGCAGTATGTAGCGTACGCTCTGAAGTTATATCATGAACGAGACTGGCCTATTCGTTCAAATGGCTCGACAGCCAATTAAATCTTATAGCTCCCGGCTTCCACCCTGGAGTATTCGTATGAATGACGTCACTGAAAGGTAAACTATCGGATTGTGCCCCAGCGAGAAGTAACCACTAATAATTAAGCTATTTAAACACAACTAGGTTGAGTGGAATACTGAATATCTGACACCTATCATTATTCATTCCCTCAGAGGCCACCGACGTTTACTTTGTCCTGTTGCCTGACTAATGATATAGAACGTTTATAATAAGAATACTGTTGAAAGAAACAGGCCAACGTTTGTATGTCTTTACTTTAAATTGTCAACTCGTAAACATTCCAATTATTTTGATGAGAAGCATTAGAGTAAAGAAATCAACATTTATTGATGCAATATTATCGTTAACAACGATACATTTGTCCTAATGAGCTAATTTGAACCGTACGAATCTCTTAATTTATCCGAATTCAAACCATTATATTAACAATAGATATTAATAAGGATGTGGTAAACAGTTCATGGAAAACGCGGAATAGAAATAACCAGTTGCATGATTGAAGCCAAAACAGCCTTCAATTAAAAAATGTAAATAAAACACTTCATATTCAAGCATCTTCTTCCTGGCCTTTTCTCAGTTTCTTGGGCTAGCCCTTATTGAAGATATGGCCCGCTTTTACGGAGGATGCCCCTTTCTGACACCAACCGTATATGGAGGGATATAATAACTATAGCGTGTTTCTGTGATGATTGGTAGCGTGATTCCCTTCACATTCAAGAATATCAGTATAAATATTAGAAAGCACCTGGTGAGTAAATATATCATAAGCTTTCTGCTTTATGGTACTGAAACCTGGACCCTTGCCTTGGATGAATAAAGAAGGATTACAGCGTTTGAGATTAAGTAACGAATGATAAAACGCTACGAAAGGTACCGTAGGGGAAAGGTCATGTTTGTGGAATATTCTGACGCACAAAAGAGAAAAAATTTTAGGTTAGGATTTATGTTATTATGAACCTCTTATTCACACAGTTCTGGTAAGGAAGAACTATAAAGGACGACCATGGCTTGCATACATCAAATAATAGGAGACAAGTCCTGCTACAGTTACAAACAGATGAAGAGTTTAGCTGATGAACGAGTGGCATGAAGAGCCACTACAGACCAATCAATGGATTGAACATCACAGAAGAAAAATGCATTTGTTATATCCCAGCTAGCCAATAAGAAACTGGAAAATTACTTATTCTTTCAAGAGAATATGAAACATGTAACTTTCTAGCACCTAATGTTATTAAGTGTTAGTATTTCCCAAAACCGTGCTAGAGTTTGAGAATGGAAGATCCAAAAAGGGCTGTCTGTGAAGAAGACGATCTATTATATAAATGCAACATTCGTCCTATAAAACCAAACCAAACCCAACCCCATGGCTCAAGAGCCCCCGTAGGGCCATGGCCTACCAAGCGACCGCTGCTCAGCCCGAAGACCTGCAGATTATGAAGTGTCGTATGGTTAGCACGACGTATCCTCACGGCCATTATTCTTGACTCCCTAGACCGGACCCGCCATCTCATCGTCAGATAGATCCTCAATTGTAATCACTTAGGCTGACTGGACCTCGAACCAGCCCTCAGATGCCGGTAAAAATTCTTGTCCTGGCAGGGAAACGAACGTGGGGCCTGCGGATAAGAAGCAGGCACGCTACCCTTTACATCGCGGGACCGGAAACGTTCGTCTTATACATTGGAGAAATGGCCTTCGGATGACAATAATAAATCTCATAAATACAATAGCGTTACCACCAAATGTAGAATGTTTTCAGAATCACAAGTGAGTTAAATAAACGTAACATTATACCTTTGCAGATTTAAATACACGATACCATATTGAGTGCATTAAGCTCCTTGGATAAATGATTAGCGTACCGGCCATCGGTTCAGATGGACCCGGGTTCAATTCCTGGACGACTCGAGGATTTCTACTGTGTATGGTTAATTCCTCTGGCTTGGGGACTGGGTGTTTTTGTTTGTCTAGTAAACTTCTCGTCATGTCCATACAATACACCACATTACCAACGACTACTAAAACACGCAATAGTGAATTCTTTCTTCCACGTTGCGTTGACGTCGGTAAGAACTTCTGGCCGTAAAACGGGGCCATATCCGCACGAAATGCTGACCCCTATAAATGAGGGAATGTAGATAATGAAGAATAGTGTGTTAAATTAATTAAACTGTGATTATAGGGAAATTGGTTAATAAAATTACTTAATACTTGAATATTTCGTATACTAGTAAGCAGAGGAAAAGTATTTACGATTTGGTAACGTTTCACGTGGATATTTGGAGAATAATTTCTTAGTATTCTCTCACAGATAAGTCACGTCTTCAGGCATGGCTTTCTTGTCTGATGCATATAAAAATGTAGCGTGACAGTGAAGGTACGAGGAACTTAAGTACCTCAAGGTCATAATATCCACATATAATAATAAAAATAACATTGACTGTGTAATCAGGGCATTTACTGTGTAGAAGTAGCGTAACACGTTTATAGGTCTGTAAATTAAAATTTCCACATGCACTTTGACGTTCTGAGAATGTTCAAACTGAGAAGTTGATTTTTATACCAGGAAATACTGTTTAAGCTGGTTATAAATAGAATTATGATGCACTCTCCTAACAAGGAAACTTGAATCAAGTGAAAGGCGCTGACTTTACTGTCTATTTATCTGCAACTTACCTCTCAAAGTTACAACCTATGTTATGGTTTTACTGCTGAGGACACGCTACCGAAGTATCAAGAATGAGCTAACTTAAAGGGGATATTCCAAGTACGGCGGACACATATAAAATAAGATATTCTTAGTATGGGACCACCAAGACCAAATCATACGTTGAAAACGATCTTCGAAGTATGCGGAAGGAAACGTACTTCGTTTGTTAAACAGAAAATCTTTCTTCTTCCTTTCTTCTTCCTTTCTTCATCCGTTTACCCTCCAGGGTTGGTTTTTCCCTTGGATTCAGTGAGGGATCCCGCCTCTACCGCGTCAAGGGCGGTGTCCTGAAGCGTGAGACTTTGGGTTGGAGGATACAACTGGGGAAGCGGACCAGTATCTCGCCTAGGCGGCCTCACAAGCTATGTTGAACAGAGGCCTTGTAGGGGGATGGCAAGATCGGAAGGGATAGACAAGTAAGAGGGAAGGAAGCGGCCGTGGCTTTAAGTTAGGTATCATCCCGGCATTTACCTGCAGGAGAATTGGGAAACAACGGAAAACCACTTCCAGGATGACTGAGGTGGGAATCGACCCCTCTCTAGTCAGTCGACCTTCTGCGGCTCAGTGGACGCCGTTCCAGCCCTCGTACCTATTTTCAAATTTCGTGGCAGAGCCAGGAATGGAAACCGGTCCTCCTGGGCTGGCCATCACGCTAACCACTACACCACAGAAGCGGATTGAATAGAAAATACTACTACAAAATCTAGTACATTTCTTTTAATGATCGTACAGTACCTTAAACTGTGATCGTTAAATCGTCCGTGACTTCATCCAATAATAACTTTTTAATGAAGTGTTCAGTTAAGGTTGCTAAAAACCGAGCGAATGGCTACGTGGCTTGCGTCACATAGCTGTCAGTTTGTATTTTGGAGATAGTGGGTTCTAACCTCACTGCCGGCAGCCAAGAAGATAGCTTTCCATGTTTTCCCATTTGGACATCAAGCATATGCTAGGGCTGTACCTTAATTAAGACCACGGTCGCTTCCTTCCCGGTCCTAGTCCTTTCTATCCCATCGTCGCCGTAAGACCTATCTGTGAAGGTGCGATGAAAGGCAAATGGTGAATTAACTAGACTTTATGAAGGGGGTTGACAATTGATGCGACTGTTCGTGAGTTTTGAGGACCCAGTTGACATTTCAAATAATGTTAATTTCCTTCTATAGTGATTGATTATCGTTACAACGTCATAGTTGATTGTTACGCCTTTCAACGTTGATTCTGAAAGCCTGCAGATTGTTGATTACTCCTGCACCTGTATAATGAAGATTAGCGTTTGCATAACTTATGTGCCATCATATTGGAAGAAACTTGAGAGGACTGCATGTCGGGTAGTGTATACGCACCTAGAACAGATGGATCATTACAATTACACGGGATGTAAAATTGTATTATATAGAGCGAAGGTGAATCAAGGCGTAGGAAAGTGAATGCAATAAACAGTATTCTGTAAGAAGGAAGGGGCTCTAGGACGAAATTATCTTTACAATGGTCCGTTTCGAGGCCAGCTTTGCTGTACGGGAGTGATAGCGCGGGTGAACGAATGCAGACTATGTCATTCATAAGTTTGTACTAACAGACATGAAGGTAGCAGAACTAATTCCTGGTACAAACAGAGGGAAACAATGACAGGAGGATACTCATGATGGAGAGATAAAGGCCAAGTTAGGAATGAACTTGATGGATGAGGAAAACAACAGGTAGGGAATCTGCCACCTGGGCGACTGCCCTAAATGCAGATCAGTATTTATTTATTGATTGATTGATTGATTGATTGATTGATTGATTGATTGATTGATTGATTGATTGATTGATTGATTGATTGATTGATTGATTGATTGATTGATTGATTGATTGATTGATTGATTGATTGATTGATTGATTGATTGATTGATTGATTGATTGATTGATTGATTGATTGATTGATTGATTGATTGATTGATTGATTGATTGATTGATTGATTGATTGATTGATTGATTGATTGATTTGTATCGGCTTCAGTGGTGGAATCATGTGGGACGAACGTATGAGGACAGGTTACCTAGGAAAATAATGCACTCGACTCTGGAGTGTAAGGGAGGAAGATGATATAAAGATTAAAAGTGGTGGCACAAAACGAGGCAGGAGAGCATCGACACAATATAATAATTACACGTAGTAATTAAGAGCATCTTATTGAGAACGTATTAAAATAAAGTGGTGTTAAAAATTTACAATAATTTTGATTACATCACGAACAACTTCCATTCAATCACTTTTTAAGAAGTAGGTATTATCTTAAGCTGTAACTGTTTATTTATGCTATAACGTTTCATTCCGAAATCCAGCAATATGACACTAATTTTTGTGTTCTCTTCTGACACGATGATTCATCCTTTACTGAACAGCACTTAGAGACTCATCGCTTATGTCAATAATTCATCAACCGCAGCCAGAGACAAATTGTCCAATTTGATTTAAGAAGTGAACTGAACTCAGTTGACATGTTTCCTGCTCATGATATAGTGGTGGAGATTATTTTTGAAAAGGGAATTACAACTATATGATACACTCGATAATAATCTTACAAGATAAGCCCTTTGGAAACAATCGTGGGTCTCTTGCACTGGAAAACATAGTCTGTTAATGTTCCTGGGAGTCATATATATATTTTTATGGTCTCCCCCACAGCCCCCGCTCTTACAAAATAGTGATTGTTTCAGTCGTGAACTGGATGTCAGACGACTACACCTCTCATTTCATCTCTCAGCGCACATCGTTAACGATGTAAACTTATATTTTATGCACGCTGCATTTCATTGTGCAAGAGCGAATTTAATTTCTTGCTATACAAAATCATAGGTATCTGAGATTTCTTATTTATATTTTACAATTTTGCAGAAGTGTGCATTTACTTCTACCTTGCAGACTAATACACTATATTCTGTTAGTGTAGCAAATATTAACAATTATTTCCATGTACCTCAGGATTGTTTATCTTCGTTGTCAAGACGATATTCGAGTTGTATCTGGTCGTTTATTATCTAGAGATGCAAAATTGAATGTTATATGCGCCTAGTTCTTAAATAGTAAGCGTTTTATTTATCATCACCATCATCATCATCATCAATGTCCCACTCCAGTCACCCGGGTGTGGTTCATATTAAAAAATTATGAAGACAATGCCAAATGCACACTCTTCTTCTTCTTTTCCTACTGCTTCTTCCCACGCCTGTGGGATCGCGGGTGCACACACACACACACACACACACACACACACCGGGCGAGTTGGCCGTGCGCGTAGAAGCGCGCGGCTGTGAGCTTGCATCCGGGAGATAGTAGGTTCGAATCCCACTATCGGCAGCCCTGAAGATGGTTTTCCGTGGTTTCCCATTTTCACACCAGGCAAATGCTGGAGCTGTACCTTAATTAAGGCCACGGCCGCTTCCTTCCAACTCCTAGGCCTTTCCTCTCCCATCGTCGCCATAAGACCTATCTGTGTCGGTGCGACGTAAAGCCCCTAGCAAAAAAAACACACACACACACACACACACGCGCATTTGTCCCTATTTTACGGCCAGATGCCCTTCCTGACGCCGACCTTATATGGAGGGGTGTAATCACTATTGCGTGTTTCTGTGGTAGTTTGTAGTGTGGAATGTTGGCTGAATATGAAGAGGGGAGTGTTTGGACGGACACAAACACCCAGGCTCAGAGCCAGAAGAATTAATCAGAAGCGATTAAAATCCCCGACCAGGCTGGGAATCGAACCCGGGACCCTCTGAACCGAAGGCCAGTACGCTGACCATTCAGCCAACGAGTCGGACATAATAAATGTACACTCATGACCACAAAAACCAGAACACCTTAAAAGACTAGAGATAGAAAGTTCATATTTATAGGACATGTGCATTCGTATATTCTGCAGAAATGATCAGCATTTGAACCATGTCGGCCCTCAGCATCAAGGTCCACGTCGATATCTCGGCGCACCACCACCGACTGGTAAAATGTGCGCATTATTGGCATGAGAGAACGTGATGCATCCATCCGGGAGATTGCTGCTCATGTGGGGCGAAGTGTATCGGCAGTGCAACGGGTGTGTACAGAATGGTTCACAGAAGGCCGTAGAATACGACGATGCAGGTCTGGTCGCACCACCCAGACCATCCACCCGAGAAGATCGGCATCTCATCGAATGGCATCGCAGGACAGATCTGCGTCCCCAAC
Source organism: Anabrus simplex (assembly GCF_040414725.1). Lineage (NCBI taxonomy): Eukaryota > Metazoa > Arthropoda > Insecta > Orthoptera > Tettigoniidae > Anabrus > Anabrus simplex. Next base: position 305,048,920 of record NC_090265.1, on the reverse strand, counting down.
AGTGGAACAGTGAAACAAATCGTACACTATCAGGAATGACAGTCCGTCGCCGTTTATTAAGATCTGGGTTACCGGCACGTCGTCCACTTCTTCGCCTACGTTTCACTAATGTGCATAAACAGGCTAGACTGCAATGGTGTATGGAACGGCGTCACTGGGGACAGGAACGGCAACAGAAAGCTTTTTTGGACGAATCCAGGTTCTGTTTGTTTGAAAATGATGACCGCATTTTAGTTCGCCGCAGACAGGAGAGGCATCACACTGACTACATTCGTACAAGACATACAGCGGCAACTCAAGGCCTTATGATGTGGGCTGCTATTGGGTACAACCACAAATCACAGTTGGTGCGTGTCCAGCGCACTGTGATCAGTTTGACCTACGTGAATGACATCCTGCGACAGTAGCCATACCCTTTCTGCACGACACCCCAGACGCCATATTTTGGGAGGAGAATGCGTGACCCCATGTTGCTGCACGTACATGTGCATTTTTATTGTTACAGGATGTCAGACTCTTGCCCTGGCCCGCCCAATCGCCGGACATGTCGCCAATCGAAAATGTGTGGAATATGGTGAAACGATGGGTGCGTCGCTGTAACCCAATGCCAACCACCAAAGATGAACTGTGGAACCAGGTGAATGCAGCATGGAAGGCTATACCCCAAGACGCCATTCGTGCCGTATACGCGTCGATACCATCACGCATGGAACAAGTTGTTAGTGCCCATGCAGGATTCAGTGCCTACTAGGCAATAGGGCAAATGCTGAACGTAGATGATTGAAATGTTAATCGTTTCTGCAGAACATACTAATGAACATCTCCTGTGAATATGAACTTCCTAACTCTAGTCTTTCAAGGTGTTCTGTTTCTTTCATGAACATGAGTGTATTACTGAATCATTTTACCGGAGGACACTATGCTGACCGTCCAGCCCAGAAGCTGGACAGAATGTGTGCTTCTCAACATCAGCAATAATATCATAAAAATTCATTTCCTTACTGATATCAACGGATGGAGATTTCTGTATTATAACAAGTAAAATGCAAATCACTCTTCTTTACACATTCGCTATTAGTCCTACAGACCTTTCCGTTGCCAAGGAGCTGAAATTATGTAATAATGATGTAATACCATGAAGTTCGAGTTCTGTAATTACCAAATATTGAATATAAATCCCTAACACCATACGGTTATGAATGCCGAAATGATCACGAGCATAAGCCGCATTGGCTAGTAACATGCTCTGACGCTTGTAAGCGCAACTAGCAGTGAATTTGTTAAAATCTACCCCCTTATTAGAGGGCAGCCCGTGTAGCAGATATGACGTACGTTATTTTACAGTTATAATAATATTATGCTTTCGTATTTATAAAGGCATATATTTTTACAAGAAATAACTGGTTAACGAAAGCATTACTTGGTTATATAGTGAAGGTAAAATCAGTATTTTCCATTAATGCAGAGCATTGATGAATATAGACATTACCTAAGACTGAAATGAAGTAGTACGATATGTAAAATATTAAAAACTCATCACACCTTGACTTGGAATTAACACAATTTATAAACATATCTCCATGATTATTACACATTACTTTACGAGTTCAATGAAGTATTTTTTTTAAATCGTGCATTTTAATGTTAACGCTCTTAGTATCTGATGAAGGTTAAACGTATTTTAAGATGAGTCGAAAATGTCAAAACCCTGTGTTCAATATGTTTGGACTTTTTTCAATTGATGGTTGTTACGTGTATACAAAGTGAGCAAATTTGTAGTTGTGCAAGCTTTAATGGGTTGAACAGTCAAGGTAAACTCATTATCAAAATTTTTGCTTTATTCACCGCATTCGTGAGTATCATCATTCCCTAAGACTGAAGTGTGACAGTAGTGCCTGCAGTTAATTGCACAGTTTTATGAATACGCAGAACATTATACCTTGACTTTCAATTAAAACAGTTTTAAAAATACTTTCATGATTATTGCTCACTATTCTAGGAGTTAAATTATTATATAAAAACGTAATAAATCGTGCATTTTAAAGTTAATGCTCTTGATATCCGCTGAAGGTTGCAAGTACTAACAATGTGAGCCGAAAATATTGGAACCCTCTGTTCAAGATGTATTTGTCCGCAAGTTCAATTGATGGCTGTTACATATATACACAGTGAGCAAATATGTAGTCTTAGGACACTCTTATAGCCACGGTACCTCTATTCTTACGTAGAATTTGAATTGCAAGAACATGAAAATTCATTTTTGTAATTTTCCTTATGTTAACTGAGATTCAAATTTCGGCCATCTGGGTGAGCAGCCAGAAGCCAATATCATTCAGCTATCACGCCCCTAATATTTGCTGTGTTTCATAATAACCTTTTACTTAAGCCACATCCAACCATGTAGTTGTTGGAGGTGGTTCACCTTTAGAAATTTGTACAAGGTCATTTCCAGCTGCCTAAGGTCCAGATTATAACGTAGTGTAGTATTTTACACACTATAGGGCAACAAGGTACAGATACACTGATATCAGTACCAACGCCAGAATATCATTTCCAAAAACAGCCCCTCACGCTCATACAATCGGCGGGCAGAGTTGATCAGATGTTAGAAACACTCGCTTCTGAACCCGCGTTAGCGAGATCCATTGCATTTCAGTGCGATGTTATTTGAAAGTGCTCAAATAAATCAGCCACGCTTCACGCTTCGGTAGATTTGCCAGCAAATAAAACGATTCCTGAGGGATACAATTCTGTGCCTTCAAGAATCGTAAAAGTATTTAGTGGGACATAAAAAACATAACGTTTTTAGTCTTTTAGTCACACAGTCAGTGACTGAGTTAAACGCACTTAGTCTTTTTCATATTTAAGACCATGGCGATTACCTTCCCAATCCCAGTCCGTTTTCGTACTTACATCACTGAAGACCTTCGATATGTTAGTGTGACCTCAAACCGCCACCAAGAAAGTTATACAGCTCAATACCAAGTTGTTCCAACAAACAATACCAGCGTTGAAGGATGTCGTCATGTCTTTTCAAATTCAGAAGCAATACATCATATCACGTCTGCATGCGTGACAATAGCCACGAATATTACCCCAGTGGTGGGCGAAACTTTGCTTAACGAGATAACACACTGAGTATGCAATCTGCAAGACATTGTAATTGGACTTATTCGTATGCAACCTGCAGAACATATTCCAGAAGGGGTCTAGCAAATGCAACCCGCAAGACAAAGTAAGGAAGTTTCGCTAGTATGCAACCCGCAAGACAATAATTCTAGCTATTTGCTTTACGTCGCCCCAACACAGATGGGTCTTATGACGACGATGGGACAGGAAAGGCCTAGGAGTGGGAAGGAAGCGGCCGTGGCCTTAAGGTACAGCCATTTGTCTGGTGTTAAAATTGCAAACCACGGAAAACCATCTTCAGGGCTGCCGACAGTGGGGTTCAAACCCATTATCTCCCGGTTGCAAGCTCACAGCTGCGCGACCCTATCCGCACGGCCAACTCGCCCGCTGCCAATAATTCAAAGGGTTAGTAAAGCGAGTATGTTACAATAGTCTTTGTATGCAAGAAATTTGATTTGTATCTCTTGTATGCACACGCATTTATTTTCCTCATATTTTCAAAAGTTTAGTGTGGAGGGAGGAGGTACGATGAGGGCGGGAGCGTTTCATCCAGTAGATACTTCAAGTTCATGAAGTACGGGTGTAATTAGGAGCCAATGTCGCCCACATTTGCATTACGCAGTCGCTAACTTCACACACTGCGAATATAAACCGCGAACGTAGTACGAAATGCCTTTTCATCTTTTAAAAATTATGACTTCAATTTATTGAGTTCACACTTCTTTTCGTTTCCATAATGAGATCTGATGGAAAGCGAGAAATGATTTTGACGATGTCCTGTGAGTATATTCCTGACTGCGAATAAGTGATATAATTTGCTTCGTTGGAATTGAATGAGAATATTCAGTCAATGAAAATATTCAAAAGTGTAGAATATAGAAAACAAAATGACCAGTTGCACGTTTTCTAAATAAATATCATCTGAAGGGGTACAATATATTTAAACGTATTCTTTTTTTTTTTTTTTTTTTGTTCATTCCGCACGAATGAAGTAATTTCAAATATATTTTCTTCAAAAGGTACATTTTCTGAGTTCAGCTTTTGTATCCACAAGGCCTCATATTTTTTAAAAATATAATTTTATAGGTCGTCTTTTGAACAACATTTGATCATCATCTAGGTACAACTTTTACACATAAAATATGTACAACAGTATGAGTTAACAATTAAACAAAAATTACTTACGTTGATGAAGTACATAACAAGTAAAATTTTATATCATTTTTGGTAACCATGTGATAAACAAAAAAAAGTTAGATTCTCAAATAAGCAGTTTTCAAGAAATTCATCACAACATTAAGTACGCATTTGTTTTCTACTTGTAACACTAAGTGATACTGGTCGGGATCGGCAATAGGAGATTTTGCAATTCAGATAAATAGCCGTGTGGAGCAGTATCATAGAAACTACACTGCCTGACAAAAATATTAAGCACCCAGAAGGAGTGGTTGAACGTGAATGAAACTACATATGCTGAAAGACCATGTGCCTTTATTGAACTAATTACAATATGGGATGCAAAAGACAAGGACGTTGGCAGTTACAGGTGGAATTTTGGCGCCAGGTCAGTAGGTTATCCCCCCCCCCCCCCCCGCCTGGCCGCATTGCGTGTTCTTATGCGGTTCGGAATGGTGTCAAACAGCCTTTCGATCCTCTCCTGAAGAGAGTTAGTTCGCAGTGGTTGCGGCTTTCTCTCCATATCCCGCCGGTTGATGATGATGATGATGCTTGTTGTTTAAAGGGGCCTAACATCGAAGGTCATCGGCCCCTCCCCGCCGGTTGGTACTGGAACGGAGTCCCCTTCCAAGTAGGGGCTTCAGGTGGTTGTTTGAAGATACCACGGTCTGTCGACTGTTTTCTCCATATGCGTGACGCTTAAAATTTTCTCAACCGTCTCAAATTAAATGTAATTTTATGACAATCTCTACAAACAGTTGTTTGAGATGCTACAATCTTTATACTCGGTTATCCAAATAACCTGTTGTGAAAATATGAAAGTAAAATTCAGTTGATTGTAAACCATTGTTACAGTATCACGTGTTCAATGATGGAGAAGTCCAGGGATCTTTCTGGCCATGGGAGGATCTCAACATGCTCTAGGCAGTCTATAGACACGTTTGCTGTATTTGGAAGTGCATTATCTTGCTAGAATGTCCCATGTTGCTGTGCCCTAAGGGGTCGGATGTGCGGACGCAGAATGTCTGTGACGTATCGCTGTAGCGTCAAAATTTTCCAAATCACTATTAGATGTGACCTGATCGCATATACTATGGCTCCCCACACCATGATGCAAGGGATTACGTCTGTGGGTATTTCCACAATATGGGCAGGATCTACCCTCTGCACTCCACGCCGCCAAACCCGCACACGATGGTCATCGGAGGTTATGGAGAAGCGGGACTCATCACTGAACATGATGCGACGCCAGTGTCCCTCTGTCCGTACCCCCCGGGCAAGGCACCACTCCAAACGCAGGCGTTGGTGTTCTGGTGTCAATGGCAACCGACGTATGGGGCAGTAGGACCTCAATCCGGCGGTTGCACGTCGTTGAGACACTATGCGGGATCTCACATGATGTTGTAATGTTTCCGGTACATGTTTGCGGATGGTGGGTGCCGAGGTTATGGGATCCCGCAATGTTTGGCACACCATACGACGGCCCTCCCTCGGGGTGGTGTTTCCTGGTCGACTCGAACCTCCACGACGTGATTGGGTGCCCTCATGTAGCCATTGAGTCCAACATCGGACCACTGCAGAGTAACCTGAAGAGAAAATATTTAAAGCACAGTCCATGATTTCATACAAGTAACCATGCGTTCGGATATCCAACTGAAGAGTTTGTAATTTCTGCGCAACACTTTGTGAGTCCGTAATGATGAAAGCGAGGTTGAATCATATACGTTGACAAAATCGAAATGCAACATTTATAGACAAAATTTCTGCTGTGGAAGTATGGGCTTCAGGTGGTTGTTTGAGGATATCACGGTCTGTCGACTGTTTTCTCCATATGCGTGACGCTTAAAATTTTCTCAACCGTCTCAAATTAAATGTGATTTTATGACCATCCCTACAAACAGTTGTTTGCTTTTTTTTTCTGCTAGGGGCTTTACGTCGCACCGACACAGATAGGTCTTATGGCGACGATGGGATGGGAAAGGCCTAGGAGTTGGAAGGAAGCGGCCGTGGCCTTAATTAAGGTACAGCCCCAGCATTTGCCTGGTGTGAAAATGGGAAACCACGGAAAACCATCTTCAGGGCTGCCGATAGTGGGATTCGAACCTATTATCTCCCGGAAACAGTTGTTTGAGATGCTACAATATTTATACTCGATTATCCAAATAACCTGTTGTGAAAATATGAAAGTAAAATTCAGTTGATTGTAAACAATTATTTACACTATAAAAGAGCGCTAAGACGAGAATATGAAGCAGGAACTTTATTAAACACAGAGTCATATCCCATCCAGTCATCCAATTTGGGACCATATGTCTATACGTAAGTATGTTTGGGCCACATGGAGCGAATCAGAGCCGGAATGTAGTTCTGCTGTGTATTTCTATGGTGAAATATCTAGTAGGTGTATATAGACGGACAATGCGTTGAACACTGGAATCTGAAATTGAAACGGGGCATGCTTCGTGTGTTGACATTTAATGGGAAAATAATTTTCAGTTCATTGTGACAGCATAAGAAAAGCTGTGGCCGGTGTCGCGACCGTCGTCCATTTATGCCATATATTTCGGCCAATATTTGCAGTGCAGAAAAATCCGAACGCTGTAATAAAAATCTCTTACCTAATATTTACCGACTTAGTTGCAAAGTTATTTCACCAGCTTCTACTAAGAGCACATTTGTTAGTGTAGATCACATGGCACACAAACATATGTTGATCGCCAAAATTTGTTTGATGTCAATATTCTTTGTGATGTGTGCAAGATCATTCCCATACAAAAACTCACTTAGTAGATGGTTGAGCGTATCCTAGAACGATATAGAATCATTAGTATAACAGGATCCGCTCCCCGCCAGGTACGGGTCACAAAACGGATAATATTAAGCGCTCGTTCAATTTTTGGAAGAATGTGTGGCAATATGACAAGTCTAAGTTAGACCATCATAAATATGCAGACCCACAATGCATAATGACGGTTTACCCTGGGAATGTGAATGGCCTTAAATGAATATCAGCAAGCCGAGTAAACATCGCCACAGTAGATTTCGATCGAGACAGCTGAAGTCCGCTGTTATGCCTCTTTTTTACCTGATCACGTGCCATATGATGTTAGAGAAGAGATATGACGTCGAAGCTGGAGGAGTTGACTTTCTGTTCCATGTTGAGTATTCCCAAATTTTGGTAGGATATTCTGTGATCCCTACATTCCGTGTTTCCTTGAGAGGGAAGAGATAGGATAAGAAAGTATTATACGGTATTATACGTCGTAAGTGTATTTTAAAACGTGCACCTTGAGGCTAAACGGACGCTCAAGGTCAGCGGTGTAAAGTTTGTACAGAACCAAGTTGCACACAACACCCTATGGCAGCCCTTTACTCACAAGGTGAGGGTCATACTGACGACTATGTCCATCTCGGGTATATAAGGTATGTACAGTATGTCGTTCATGTAACAATGTCTTAAGACCGCGTATACAAGTTGAAGAGGGGGTTAATTTTGTTTATTGTTATAATCTGTGTTCTTCACAATTTGCTTTACGTCGCACCGGCACAGATAGGTCTTATGGCAACGATGGGATAGGAAAGGCCTAGGAGTAGGAAGGAATCGGCCGTGTGAAAAATTGGATACCACGGAAAACCATCTTCAGTTCTACCGACAGCGGAGCTTGAACCCACTATCTCCCGGATGCAAACTCACAGTTACGTGACCCTAACCACACGGCCAACTCACCCGGTAGTCTTGGATTTAGACTGTAAATTTAACATGGATTGCGACAGTATGACAGACCAGCCAGTTGCAAATATTTGCGTCAGAAAAATGGAAAAATTATATTGTAAATGCCGAACTCAAATACAAATATTTCTATGATGGAAAATTAGGCTGGTAAACCTAACCGTAATCACCATGAATATATGTTAATGGTTATTACAACGACATGCATACCAAGTGGGTACATTAATTACCGTTTCCCCCATATGTGTTAGACTTAGAAATGTCTTAACTGTCTCAAGTAAATCACGATTGCATGACAATCTCCACAAGCAATTGTTATAGATGCTGCAATCTGCATAGTTGATTATCCAATCATGTATTGTGAAAATATGAAAGTAATATTCAGTTGATTAATTACAGTGTAAAAGGGAGTTAAGACGAGAAAATGAAACAAGAACGTTATTCTCAGAATCGTATGTATTATCCAAACAAGTGGACATTAAACGAAAGAGAAAAAGCGTTTCACTACAGCTACCATCTAAACGTTACTATACCGTTTATAAAAATGAAATCGAATCCCCGTCAGGAAGTCGTAAAATTTAAGAAACGAAATTTCCACTTCCAGAGGTGCATATGGCCCTGAGATTCACTCAGCCTACACCAAAAATGAGTACCAGGTTAATTCCTGGGGGCAAAGGCGGCCGGGCTTAGAGCTAACCATTCTACCCCATCAAGTGCCGCGGTTAACAATGGTGAAAACCTTTATCTTCCACTCCTCCAAGGGCCTTCGTGGCCTGTACGGAGGTGACTTTGCTTGCTTGCTTGCTTGCTTATAAATAAAACCTTCTGGTTGTTTGTTAATCTGAAGTGCAAGTTACTGGACTGCTTCGCTTAATTTACATTTCCTCTTATATATTACTTCCCTGGGCCCTGTCTAGCGCATTATTTCCACATTCTCACTGTTAAGAAGTCGACGCAGAAAACCAGGATTCCACCTAAATCGATGGTGTCCTTACTCTCTTTTATGAAAGTAAATTTGTTCTTCTATCGCCTAAATGACACTTCTTAATAATAATAATAATAATAATAATAATAATAATAATAATAATAATAATAATAATAATAATAACAATAATAATATATTTCCTTACAAGAACAAAACCGAGCTCGATAGCTGCAGTCGCTTAAGTGCGGTCAGTATCCAGTAATCGGGAGATAGTGGGTTCGAATCCCACTGTCGGCAGCCCTGAAGATGGTTTTCCGTGGTTTCCCATTTTTACACCAAGCAAACACCGGGGCTGTACCTTAATTAAGGCCATGGCCGCTTCCTTCCCATTCCTACGCCTTTCCCATCCTACCGTCGCCATAAGACATATCTGTGTCGGTGCGACGTAAAGCAAATAACAAAAAAATAAATAAATTACAAGACCAAAGTTTTCATTGGACTCACCGGATGGGATACAAAAGGAGATCACGTACGTAGATAACAGCTGTCTTTTAAACAACATGACTTTCTGTTCCATGTTGAGTATTCCCAAATTTTGGTAGAATGTTCTGTGATCCCTACATTCCGTGTTTCCTTGAGAGGGAAGAGATAGGACAAGAAAGTATTATACGGTATTTCCTTCATAAAACATATGCAGTAACGGTATGTCATCGCCTCTTTCAGGTTGTCATAGCTAAAAAAATAAAATAAAATAAACTGATGGTATTTCCGACGTTGGTGTTGTTTGTAGTTGTGGAGGTGGAACTAACTGTTCTTAAGAGACCAAGCATCGTGACTGATAAATCTCTTAACGTTTCGCGTTATTTCCTATTTTCACACCAGGCAAATGCTGGGCTATACCTCAAATTACTACCATGGTGTTCTAGGTGGATGTGTTACAGAATATTTTCTAAACCATATTGCCGTTCATACAATCAGATCTGAAGACCATTATTCCACTGTGTATCACAATTGCAGTATATAAAGCAAATAATAAAAGCTAGTACACCCGCGCTGCGCACAAAATTCATTATAAATAGGTCAGATAACTTGTCTTGATATGCCTGCCGTAGTCAAATTGTTTTTCCTGCCATTTTCAATAGTTTATTGAACATTTAATGCCGGTACATAATTACTGATTCTTTCGTAATGTAGTTTATAACACTTCTTTCCATACAATATTCACTATGCTTCGAACATTCGGATGTATTTGAATCTTATCATTTTCAAAAGATGAGACTGTGCAACATACAATTGGCCGTGGCTCAATACTGGTTCGGGTAAGTAGATTACCCACTTTTTCAAGAGTTTTCCCCTGCACTTTATTAATGGTCGAACGGAAGGTTAGTCGACTCTCCCGTCCATGCGGACGTCGGCTGCTTTCTCTTAGCAGCATGTAAATTATTAGAAACGTTCTGCCATCTGTTGAGTATGTTTAGAAGCTGGGGAGGGTCAGAGAAGCAAAGAGTACTATCTTTCTTTCTTAATCTGCTTACCCGCTAGGGTTGGCTTTTCCCTCGGACTCAGCGAGCGATCCCACTTCTACCGCCTCAAGGGCAGTGTCCTGGAGCGTGATGCATCGGGTCGGGGGATACAACTGGGGAGGAGGACAAGTACCTCGTCCAGGCTGCCTCACCTGCTCTGCTGAATAGGGGCCTTGGTGGGGGATGGAAGATTGGAAAGGATAGACAAGGAAGAGGGAAGGAAACGGCCATGGCCTTATGTTTGGTAGCATCCAGGCATTTGCCTGGAGGTGAAGTGGGAAACCACGGAAAACCACTTCGAGGATGGCCGAGGTGGGAATCGAACCCCCCTATACTCAGTTGACCTCACGAGGCTGAGTGAAACCCGTTCCAGCCCTCGTACCTCTTTTCAAATTTCGTGGCAGAGCCGAGAATCGAACCCGGACCTCTGGGGGTGGCAGAGAATCACACTAACCATTACACCACAGTACCTAACAGAAAATAGTATTCTTCCATGATTAGATAAGGTAAGGTAAGGGCGTATTCTGCCCGAAGGCAGGTCCGAACCTCCGCAGAGATGTGCCTGAGCCGGAGTTTACGTACGCTAGGGTGACCAGTTCCTTTCCGCTCCTCCATTCCCTTAACCCCCCCCCCCCAAAAAAAAAACCTCGTGACAACCCATCCAAATCCTGAGCACGCCCAATGTTGCTTAACTTCGGAGATCTCACGGGATCCGGTGTTTCAAGATGGCCACGGTCGTTGACTCCATGATGAGAAGAAGGATGAAAATCAGACGTATCAGAATATTAATTAGAGTGCCAATTGCTTAGCAACCGCTATGTACAGAATATATTGCGGGCTAGGGTAATCCTCCGCCTGCAGTTACTGGAGTGGTCATTTAGTGATTTGATATTAAGATTACTCGAATTTGACTGAATGTATAGACCTTTCAATGCCTGATGATTCACCGGCAGGTATTTTCGGAGAGAATAAAACAAAAAACGAATCAAATCGGTCCAGTAGAACTGCTGGACGGTCTGGAAAATGCTGTTTCTAGTAAACTTCTTCAACATATAGATTGACTCGAGAAGTACCTATTCTTCGAAAATTAGGCGGTAAAGACTTAATAAAATATTGCGAGGGTCTTATAAGGGGGAAATGTTTACTAATAGACGTCGAACAGGGAATGGCAGAAGTAAATAGCAGAGTCGTTACACTCGATTAGGGGACTGTGATTCCTTCGGGGTTGTGTGATCTGAGATATTTCGTAATTTTACTTTGGTGACAAGCTTGTTATTGTCCTATTTGTTTTACTTTTTTCATTTGGACTGTTCATATGCAGCGGCGTGTAATATTGCCGCCCACGTGACCACAGTTTGAATTCCATACAAAGAATGTACTATTTCAGAAATGAAGGAAACATATCCCTGCGGTTCGGATTCCACATAAAAATGGAGGACCCACAGCTATGACCACGATATCAACAGTCAAATAAACCTAAGAAGGTTGCCTTTATAACAAATTACTCTAACAGCTACTTTGTTCTTCTTAATACAATTTTCTTCCATTTTTATTTACTGCAACACCAATATGAGTGTTCATTTTATTCATAAATAATGCCGCGGTTTCATAATTTTTGATCGTTAATGTAATCTGACACACAATGTTCAAGTGGGACCGTCGCCCGGCGACAGACACCAAGCGGATATCGATCCTCCAGCCCTCGGACTGGGAAATGGCAGTCGGCAGCATTGTGCATGCGCGGTTGTCCATAGATCACAGCAAGCTATGCTCTATAAAATATTCATCGCGGCAACACACACGCAAGTGCCATTGTCGCCCCCAGTTTCGAGCTTCATTCATATTACCGACTCACACAGCAAGTACTTCACTCCTTGCAGACCCACAACTATCTGATATAGCACCTATACTAAAGAGCAGTAATATATATATATATACATGAAATCGTAACGACGTGTGTCTGTACATTGACTGTTTTGGCGTAATTTTCATTGCGTTATCCGTTCTGGTGTAATAATGAAAATGTTCATATTTTGTAGCTTTGGTGTGGGTTAGTCTGTTTGTATGAGTTCTTATAACTGTAACAGACGGCCCCAAGTTCGATTCCCGGCCGGGTCATGGGTTTTTAATTGTAGATGATTAATATCTCTGGCCTGGGGACTGGATGTTTGTGTCGTCCTTAACGTTCCTTTCCTCACATTCAACACTCTACACTTCCGCAATTACACGTATGCGGAGGTTTCTATCATAAGGTAAAAGTAGTGGCAAAGATCTGCAGAGGTCGACGCCACGAACAAATACAACAAAATATACACAGCCAAACTTAATGACCGTTTCTCGGTACAAGTCCCAACGGACTTAACTGAAGAGTGGGTGTGTGTAAAGCGTATTTCGTACAACTTGAAAACTACTGGAGATATTTCATGCAAATTTCATACTTAGCATCCACCTATCCAAAGGTATATTTTGAGGTCCACACCATGTCAAATTCCCGGAATGGACTTGCGGTTTATAGGGAAATGGAACAGCTATTTTACTTTCCAACAATATATACAAGACCAATCCGAATGTAAATCGACCAACCTTTATGGAAATCAATTTTTAAAACATTTTTCTCATGTGCATTTTTTCGCTAGGAGTATTAATAAGGGAGATATCATGAACGGTCGTCTTTGCAGGCTAATTCCACCGGATATAGCCTAAAAGGTATTGCACGTGGAGCAGATTCGTTATCTATGTAAATAAAATCGTAACGACCGTATGTCTGTAACTTGACTGTTTCGGCGAAATTTTCGTACAATTATCCATTTCAGGTGTAATAAAGACCATCTGCATATTTGTTAGCTTTGGATTCCGGAAAGTCCTCATTTTTATCCCCTACCTCCAAAGCAAGAATGCGGCACCATCTGCCAGACGAGCTAGAATATTGACATTTGGTAAAATTATATGTCTCAGCCTGTAACCGACGGAAAGCTTCTAAGATCTTTAAATATTCCACTTCTTACCCCCGAAATATATCAAAATATTGATGCCATTTTTATGTCGGTGCAGACCTTCATTTCGAGGCATTTAGTGGCTAAACGGTAAGTCGTATCACAAAACGGATTGCCCTATCTCCGTTCAATTCTACACGAACATTGGCCCACCTGGTATCCATACGTGATCTACAACTTCGATCCTACGACTTTTTGTCGTATTTGTCTTCCTTATCCGTTAGATTTGTCTCTATTTCTCGATTATACCTACATATTGCTCTTTGTAGACGTGTAATTCATAGTTTGAATCACTTATACGAAAGATGGAAGCATTCACTTCCACACGAATATTGGCCCACTCAATTCTACTCTATATTTGTAACTGTCACATAAGTATCAAACACCTTACCCAAATTTCACCGTATTCAAAGTTTCTAACTAAATCTCACCCATAAATAGACGAGATAGGAGAAAAGATCATGAGTCCAACCATTTAGACCACTAAATAAGCCGTCGTATAGTACAATCCGTTTGTCGATATGACGTATTGCTCAGCAGCATTTAATCTGTAAATAAAGGTATGCATTATTGTAAACATGTATATACTTCGTATGTTGATCTATATATATTGATTGAAGTCGATTTTTAGCGATATAGAAAGGGTGTGTCTGCCATTATAATTAATATTTTAATCGATAGCGACCCTCAGCAAGAAGGTGTCTGCTAATCATTACTCTCCACATCGACTTTGACTGGCAGTAGGAATGGGATCCTTCCCTAACTGATGTTTAACTGACATTGGTAAGGAGGAACTACTATTGTAATGAATAATTCCCTTCTCAATTTGACTGGCAGAAGTCAAGGGAGCATGCAACTGTGTTCAAAACTCCCCTAACTGATTGTGTTTGGGAGTAGATAAGTGTGCCGCCATTATGAACAAATTTACCCTTCAAAAATGTGACTGGCAATAGGCATAGCGGCCTGCTATTATAATGGAAACTCGCCAACTCGGTGTGACTGAAATTATGAAAAGAGACCTGTCATTTTAATGATAATAGCACAACTGAAGTTTGACTGGCATCAGGGAAAGTGTCTGACATTTCAATAAAAACTCCTCAACTGTAATCTGTCTGGAATTAGGAAAGGGGGCCTGCCATTGTAACGAAAATTCCCCAAATCGATTATGACCGCGCAGTAGGTAATGGAGCCTGCCATTATAGTTAAAATTTGCCTACTTGATCGTGAATGGCGGTAGGCAAGTGACCCTTCCGTTATCATCACAACTCCTCAACTCGCACTTTACATTGAAAACAACGTATGGGAACCTCCCCCTGCTGTTTCTGGATACGCTAAGAGACAAGCAATTTTAAAAAATCTAATTCAGCGCATGTACAGTAATTTGCTCATTACGACTTTGTTTATATAGAAGACTACTCATTTTAAACATCGCACAGATACGCTATACCTATCATAAATGAGACACACATAAGTATTCTGTGTCATCACATTAACACTAAGAAAATACTGCAGGAGGAAATTACTCACGCATGAGAAAAATTCAACCGTGAATTCCACGCCGAGGTTTCTGGGTCTCTGCCTTGTATTTGTTTGTGTTATCGAGATACCTCGTGCAACTAAAAAATTGGAAGGATTCATTGTAGCACACAGAAAGGGGCACTAACTTAATTTATATGGATCAATCCGAATTCCACTTGTTAAAATAAGAAAGATGCGCGATGATATATTCCAATCGGGTTTCTCCGACCCTACTGTGGTTACGTTCTGTTCGATTGTTTGGGATTACAGTATGGGAACATATCCTGTAGCTATTGGGGATTATTTTGATTATACGGGACAAATGTCTATTGTTACATTCACAATACTGACAGTACGTCACGAAGGCAAGACTCTGAATAACCGAAAATAATTACAGTTCAGTTTCTCACCTTTACCAAGCCTGAAACTGTTTCTAAGAATACGTAGGAACGTATTACTACCAGTAAGTATATTAGTATTATTGAGGAAACGAAACTTGCAATATTTGTGACATATTGTAACCATGGTTCATTTATCATGATGTTATAATGACTCAGTTGCAGTCTTGTCCGCCTCCGTAGCGTAACGGTTGGTGTTATTAGCTGCCGTTCTCGGGGTCCCGGGTTCGATTCCCGGTACTGCCAGAAATTTAATAATGTCAGCAGGGCTTGTATGTGGTTGAAATGGTACATACAGCTCATCTCCATTGGGGGTGTGCCTGAAAAGAGCTGCACCACCTCGAAATGAGGACACGAGTTTACTTACTTTAGCTGCAGTCTTGAATAACACATATATCAGGAATGGAATGACAAAGGAGAGAACTTTACTGCCCAAATCGACAATCCTCCGATATAAAACAGAAGAGATAATTTCAGTCGCTGTTTGTTACAATTTTATCCTCAGAGTAGCCCAATTTTAAGGTATGATCGGAAGAAATAGCATTCGGGGAAACCTGCACGCTAAAGTCTCAATACATTCGATTTTCCATTGTCAACATTAAGACAAGGCATATTCTTATTAGTGTTGAAAAGGACGTTTACAGTGCCGTCCGTATTTATTTAACAGAAGATCCACTGTGGTTGCGTGCATTGTAATAAATACATGCTATCCCCTGTCTCTCGTAAAAGGCGACTCAGTGGGGGACTAGAGAGACAAAATGTAAATTTGGGCCAGGCGCTGCAAGCTAACTATAAATAAGGCATGAAATTCAGGAAGGACGGACGTCGAGCCAACGCAGCCTCCTTAACATGCAGTCAAAAGCCTAGAAATGATAAATCATTTCAAATACCTAGGGGTTACCTTCGAAGTGATAGGCTAAACTTTTACGCGCCTCATTGAAAATAGTGTGATAATAGCAGGAAAATTCACATGGGCCATTAAGAAATTCGACGAATTATCATTAGAAACAGCCTGTGAACTCTTTAACCTAACTATAGTCCCAATTGCTTCAAATGCAATCTGGACAATATGGCCTATTCTGACCTACAGAAATATGGAAAGACTTGTCAGATGCCGGCATTGGAAAGGGAAGTTCCACGAAGGCATGAACGTGAATAACTCCCTTGGTCTCAGGAACCTAATACCTTCGGGGTCGTAGGAGTTCGAGAGTTGACCAAATGCGGTCGATAGGAATGACTGTAGAGAGGAGCCTCACACAAATGGAAGCAATGCCAGACTCAGCTAGGGGAACCGTGGTGGCCAACCCACGATCGCAAGGTGAGACCCCTAGTCCCCCTTTTAATGAGTAGGATTATTAAACACGCTATGTACGAGAAAATAAACATTTAATGTTCACACAATGTTTGTGTCGTTTCCACAAAAACTCTTGTTCTTTTGGTACAGTCTAGGAGGTGATGCAGCGAATAGTGCTGCTCCGACACTGAACAAATGTGCTGGGGATCTATGTTGTGACGTCCATGTCTCAGGCAAATCTTGTAACTTAATCCGTGGATAGCCGTTCTTGTGTGCAGATGGCTAAGTTCGAAACTGCTCCCACTTCGAAGTGTCGGGTCACTTCCATTTTTCTTATGATTATTTTTCAGACAGGTTTGCGACACGTCCCCTTAAAATAATAATCACCATCACTACCTCAGAAAAATGGCAAGAAAAACTATTCTCAAAGTACGCGTTCGAAAGGGTACGGGGACGATAAAGTGTGCCTGCTCATTGAATGATCGCCAAAGGTGACGGCGGGGAGGGTTCGTCACTTCTACGAAAGCTTTTTGCGTTAGTTAATAGATTAACGCAGCAGGAAGTCCTCGCTATACTTGGTAATGTCCTCGGGAAGACAGCCGATCTCGAGACAACGTCAAGGACTGTTCTTTAGGAAAGGGTTTTCCGGGCTCGCTATCTTTCGAGGTTCAGGAAGGACCGAATCTTCGGAGTTGTTAACATTTGGATGAGGTATGATGTAAGGAGGGTGTCCGAAAGATTCCGCTGGCGGCAAAGCGCACGATCTGTTTGAATGGTTGCCACCGCTACCAAAGCTTCCTGCCTTAATTCATAAGGTAGGCAGAAGGAAGCCCTCGCTGTACTTGGTAATATCCTCGGGGTGACAGGCGAACTCGGGACAACCTCAAGGTCTCTTCCTCAGGAGAGCGTTTTCTGGGTTGCCTCCCTCTCTAGGTTCAATCTGCGACCCAGTCTCTTACCCTGCGAGCTAGCTGACGGAGACCTTCGTCATCAACACGTTGTATTCTACGGCAGTTGAATCCTGGTGTTGGTGGTATTCCGCATAGAATACGCTTGACTGGATGGCCCGCAGAAAGCTCAGTGCCAGAATAACTTCGGGGATGGAATGACTCATACGCCTGGCACGGATAATCTGGTCTCAATTGAATACGCATAGATATCTTGCCTTGTCCATCCTGTGGTCAACTGTTGCTGACACGACCAGTGCGAAGTATGATGTCAAAGCAGTCACGTGTTTATCGGGCCGATAACAGCGCCATTATACCAAAATGGTAGCTAACTCTAATTCAGTTGCTCATCAGTGTACTTCAGGATCGCCTGCTAAAACCGTCGTGAATAATAATTTAACCACGCTCTACTGTTAAGATGAGTTTCTAGAGAATAATTGGATACGAATTATCTTTCGAAATGTAAAACAAGCTACTCGTTACGATGACTAGGTAACTTCCGTTCGAATGGTATTCCTCGCACTACTAAAGCCTACTATATCATATCCTTTCAATACTTGGAATTATTCAAAATCTTCTGTTTGGAACATTTTGTCTCATTTTAATATGACGTGAAGTTACTTAGCTGTGGTATTTTAATGAAACTCTATCCACTGACGGTCTTTTGGTAAAATGTTACTGAGTCTTTTTCAAACCTAAAATCTGAAATATTACATTTAAATAGAAATGTTATGTTTTCAGAGAGTAAATTCCATATGATAAACTTTGTTATGCTCTTCTAGGTGTGTAGTTAGTAACCTGTAACTCCCAGCACGATTTTTAAAGTAGCTTTCAAGAGTAGGAAAGATGAAGATAAAGTTGGAGTTCAAGAGGACAAATTGGGGCAAATATTCATTTATGTCGGAAGATGAGTTGTCAATTTATCAAGGGAGATGTTCAATAAATTGCCAACTTATTTACATGTATTTAAGAAAAGACTAGGTAAACAACAGGTAGGGAATATGTCACCAGGGTGACTACCCTAATTGCAGATCAGATCGGTGGTGACTGACTGATTGACTAATTATTGATACTTCCTGATGTGTTCTTTGAAATGTTAGACATTTCAGACAATTTTTAAAACAACAGTTGCTGTTCCTTTCTCGTAAATAAGAAAGCGTATTACTGAAATCTTACACGGCTTCAAATATGTTCAAAGATGGAATCGGTTTCCAGGAATAGCAGCGAGTAAAGAGATTGCTGGTGCTCACCCACAAGCTGAACATGTTCTCATTAGTGGATGGGAGCCTGCAAATGTAGCGGACATGATTGAAATTGCCATATGCTGTATATCACAACACGTGCACTTGATGATATGCTGAGATCAAACGGACCGTGCTGCAGATAAATTATCTTACAGTGATTGAGAAGTGACGCTCCGAATCTAGATGTCGAGAAACTAGTATGTTTTAGTAAAGACAAAATTATCGCAGCTCTAATGACACGAATGGCAGAAATAAGCGGCACGGGATAATCCCTTCCATATTGTGACTGAGAGAAATACAAAGCAAATATCAGGCTCTAGGAACTTAAATGTTCTATTTAGTAAATACATTGAAAATGAAATTAAAATCCTCAGGTTTCAAGTTACTGTATCTCAGGTCCAATCCGAAGATTCGGGAATCTAATTCTGTTCATACGTCTTACTTCACCCACATCTGAAAGCGTAGTTCTGAGAAAGGGATAAGGTGATTTTTTTATCAAATTAATTCAGTGGAAATATCTTATCTACTGTCCATACAGAATTAGTATTACATTAAAACACTGTTCAGACAAGAAGGAAATAAAGAAAGAAATCGCATGGTGCTACATCCGTGATGTACCTTGGCCTACCAACCGTCCTCTGCTCAACCTGAAGTCCTGCAAACCACAAGATAACGCATTGTTTTCATCGAGCCCTCTCGGCCATTATTCTTGCCTTTATAAACCCGGGCAGCTACCTTACCGCCAGAGAATTTCTCAATTGTTCTCTCATGGGCGGATTGAACTTCGAACCAGCCTTCAGCTCGAGATAAAAATCCCCGATCTGGCCAGTACCCTAAACCACGGTGTTCTGGTAAGAATCAAGCTTGCTGCCCATGGACTGCAGGTCCAGCAATGCACTATTTCGCTAGATTAAATTAACTAATGTGACCTCTTAGAAAAATTCCGAATACATACAGTGTGTGAGCTGAATTTCCATTAATGTATCTTGGATAGTCTCGCACTAATAGGAAATCCTTTTTTGTATTCTTAAACTTGATACGAACAGTTTCAGTACGACAGTAATTTAACTTACATGTTGGATGTCGGCCTTCTACTTCTTTACGATCTCATTGTCTGGATGACGATGAATAGCGCCTTACACACACGTAATATAAACACGAACAGATGAGTGCATAAAATTTTGTCGACCTTCAAATGGTGATTTATATTGGTAATGGAATGTAGTAACAAACATTTTCACCCTTTTCGTGGCCCCTTTCGTTTGCTGATACCTGCATTCCTATGATTACCATTAACATGTTTTGGCTGATAATCCAGGTATTACTTAATTAATGCTTCCTCTCTTTTATCTTACGACATTTGATCGTAGCCTTGGGCCGATTGTCGTTATGTTTAAAATAATACTGTTAAAAAAAGCCCAAATGTTATGTGGTTAAGTGTAAGAGAGTATCATGAGCTCTAGCTGCACCACTTGTAACTAAATAAATAAATAAATAAATAAATAAATAAATAAATAAATAAATAAATAAATAAATAAATAAATAAATAAATAAATAAATAAATAAATAAATAAATAAATAAATAAATAAATAAATAAATAAATAAATAAATAAATAAATAAATAAATAAATAAATAAATAAATAAATTGCTCTGGGAAGATTGTAAGTTCGAATCCAAGTTGGCAGTTTTGAAGGTAGTTTTACGTAGTGTCCAATTTTCACACTAGGCAAACAAAAGCCTCGGTAGCTTTCTTCCCACAAAAACGCAAGATTGAATTATTAAGTGCACAGGATTCATAATTGCGTAGTCGTTGACCCTTAAAACAGGACATAATGTATATTGTGATGCTATCAATTCAGCAATGTAATAATGAATTTCGTACCGAAGAGATAAAGTAAATAACTTGAAGTACTCATTAAAAATGTACACGTAAGAAAGATATCTGTGAAGTCCGCAGTACTTTTGTTTTCCGTTTGATGTAAGGTCCATCTGTGATTTGGGGTGGCCGTAAGGTAGAGGGAAGGCCGCACAGAGCCATGCTATAAAGTGTGGGCCAACTCCGGGATACCTACGGGACTCCTGGCCGGTTCAGTATTTACTACATACATATAGACTTTGACACATGATGCAGCATTACGTATCACCGCACATCTCCGTAACGCATAGACCGTATGAAGGAGTAGGGACTAGTGTGTAATTTAAATTAACGTTTAAAGGGAAGTGATGTTGAATACCACTTAAATTTGACTAATATAAGTTTATATCATTATTAAATAATCTGTTGATTGATTGATTGATTGATTGATTGATTGATTGATTGATTGATTGATTGATTGATTGATTGATTGATTGATTGATTGATTGATTGATTGATTGATTGATTGATTGATTGATTGATTGATTGATTGATTGATTGATTGATTGATTGATTGATTGATTGATTGATTGATTGATTGATTGATTGATTGATTGATTGATTGATTGATTGATTGATTGATTGATTGATTGATTTAGAACTTTATTTTCATGGACGTAACGTTTGCTCTTCCCCTGATTATATAAATGTCATTTCACGCTCCTCCCCAGTCAATTTTTAAATCAAAACAAAGATGTAATTGTTAATACTACCTACATTTTCACTCAAGATTTAGTATTACTATAGTAGGCCTAGAGCAACACATCAGTTATAATACTTGACCAAAAAATGCATATACATATGATCAAATATTTTAATATCGAAGTTCTTTGTGATGGATATGCCTGTTTATGAGAACAAAGTTTATTAAACGTCTGTGAATATCAGAAATGGGAATTTCAAATTCTTTTAAACATCTTATCTTGAACGACTTCCAATTAATTGCTGGCAAAATAGAAAATCCTCTCTTGAATAAGTCAGTTCAAAAGAAAAGAAAGTTGGAAAGTCCTCACTAAATGCAACCACATCTCCGATAAAACCAATTTATGTGATGAAGTATTACACTTAGATCCAGGAGTTCTTACTCTTTTACATTCAGAGATGATGTATCGGGAACATTTTGAATTATATTTTAATTTAGTTACATTCACAAAGGTAAGGTAAGGGTTGTTCTGCTCGAAGGCAGGTCCGAACCTCCCCAGAGGTGTTCCTGAGCCGGAGTTTACGTGCGGTAGGGTAACATTCACAAAAATCACTGAAAATAATTTTTCTAATGACTTAGGAAATTTTTATTTTACATCCGTGAGAAAGTAAGCTACTCTCCATTTTCCGGCATTCTACGCCAACTTTGAGGGTCGCGCCAACCTGATATTAACCGCTCGTCTTTATTATTGAAGGAATATTTAATGGTTGGTCGTCAGGAGGTGTACATTATTTTCGACAGCTCGATTATCACTATAGTTAATATGGTTGAAGAAAAATATTGTTACCTTTCGAACGCTCTTTAAATACAACAGATGTTTAACACATATTTTCTTTTAGTAGTTGTGGATTGGGATAGGATTAGGACAGGGAAGATAGCAGCACTGGCCTTCTTTATGGTACAGCTCTGGAATTTGACCGCTGTAAAAATTATATGTGACCTGTGACGGAGGCCCGGCCGCAGATCTTTTGTGCGTAGAATACGTCGCGTGGCTGTTGGGAGTGGCTGGGTTTGTGGTTAGGTTAGTTTTAGGCTCCTGAGGTTATCTTTCCTTAGGCTGTTTACAAAAGTCTTGCGCGGAGACTAATTCGCTTTGAGAGCGTAGTTCACAACTTCTCTCGGATTTCACACGCCATCTATATCGTCAATTAAACTCTGCCTCGGATATTCCGGGACTTGTTTGCTTTCTTTTAACTTACTGTTTCTTCCTGTTTGCGCTCGCGGTTTACTTGAACTTCCTTTAAATTATGAAATGGAGAATTTTCGGAAATTTTCACTAAAGTCTCAACTTGTTCACAACGTTCTCGTATCTAATAATGCTTTTTCACAAAGATTACTACAGATATCGATATATCTCGCGAAGACGGAACGAATAGCACCTCAAAGTTACGTCGCGGTCTGTAGTTAGGCTAAATTTACTGCTCACTCCGAGCTCCAAACTGACAGATATGCGCAACTCTAACTTTTGCACCATCTGACTTTGAAATAAAGTTTTATATTTTTTCTAACATTATTAGTTTTGAAATTATTGCACGGAATCCGGAATAGACCTTTTGGGGACACAGGGAGTTTCACCGAGGGAGCCAGTGCCGGAACGGAATAACAGGAGCATTTTACGTCAAAGTGAAAAGTAACAAATAACCATCCACAGAGCTGGCAACTGTGGGGTTCGAACCCACCTTCTCCCGTATGTAACATTACAGCTTCATGACTCCAGCGCCGTAGTAAGCTCAGTTTGTGACACATATTTTAGGAGACACATTTCTGGTTGTGTTTACCTCCAGTGTGTTATGTCTAATCCTCCCAATTCCTATATATTTTTTACCAAAGTTATCCACATCATCTCAAATATGATATCATCCCGGAAAAAAGTAGCCTTTAGATGGTTCAGATGTTATCCAGTCATTATGTGTCTTTCACATCAATCTGTCAGTTATAAAGAGTTACTCATTTTTACATTTTTATAACAAAAAATAGGATGCACTAATGTACCGTGCAGTTTAATCACACCAGTCTCTTGAAATGGCAATCATGGAATTATTAAAAAGATAACCCATGACTTTACTACATGTTTGCATGTCGGTGAGGACGCGTAATTTCGAAAAAAAATCAATGGAACGTTTTCAGCCTATGTGACGAACAAAGCTGATGATTCCACTAACTCCTCATGTGTTAAAGAATGGATCGATTATGGTCATATCTCCTTAGTCGATTGCTTCACCATTTCCGTCAGCTCATTTGTAACCTTATGAATATGAAGATGTTGAGAGTCTTCAACATGTTTCAAAATACATAAAAGTTAGAGTATTGGACCTGTTTCCACTGAGTCAATAGTAACCTCTTAATTAAAGTGTTAAAGTGGAATCAAGCTCTTTTCAGTTTCGACATACATAATGTAAATATTTAAGTTTTCCGGACTGTCTAAACTAATCAGAGACAAAAAACACCATAAAATACTTCTAAATGAAAACGTTATGCTAACAAGAGAATTTACTTGAAAATGCCTGGAAATGAAATTATTATATTATCAATAGAATGATATGTTTAATTCCTAAATGAATATCATCAGACGATATCAGTCACTCTTCACCATCCGTATATAATTTCAATATTGTTTTCAGTGTTCATGTTGTTGATCAACATTTGTCGAATATTATGAAAAAGTGCAAATCCTTTTTTCTGTTAAAATTCTATGTTACGTCGTAATAAATATGAAACTGTTTTCTGAACTTGTCCTATTTATTACGACATATTGAAACACTCAAAAGATTGTGTGAGAGAGAGAAGGGAATGAGTGGAACACTTTTCCCGTTGCCACGCGGGGTATGGTCTGAAGTGAGATGAATCTTCATAGCTAGTTTTAACGACCAAGTGCCCTTTCTGATATCTACCTCACATCGAAATGAAATTAAATGAATGACGTGATATGGTAGGAAGAGAAAGAGTGAAACCCGGTGCCGGCACACAGCCTACTCCTGTCGGATAATATCACGGGGTCTGCTCAAAGTGTAAAGGCTCCATCTGAGGGACGAATCACTATCAATAACGTCATATGCCTTCGGTCCATAAGAATACTGCGATGATGTTTGGAATTGAATCCAGGCTTATAGCGAACATTTTAGTGAAAACTGAAAGATTACTTATGTTAATTAATCTACAGTATAACACTAGCTATCAGATCCACTTGATCTTTTATATATGCCAAACTTTGTCTGAAATACCGAAAGAAATTACTCCTTGTGGATGGGAATTGCCTTTTTATTTAAATTATTGTACATAATGATTCGTGAGCATTTCACCTTGTACTTAACCTCTATTGAACGGCGTTTCTTATATTTAACTCTTACCAAGCAAATGAGGGTGAAGTTTGGGTCACGTAGCTATCGGTTTGCATTTGGGAGATGGTAGGTTCGAACCCCACTGTCGGCAGTCTTGAAGATGGTTATTCGTGGTTTTCCATTTCCATACCTGGCAAATATATATAAAATCAACTGACTAAAGTCCAGTGTCCTGCGTTTAAGACAATGTATGTCCAATCCTTATCATGTTTCTCTGCGCGGATGGATATGAATCGAGATGAATCTTCGTAGTCAGTTATTGAGACCAGATTCCCTTCCTGACGTCAACCTCATCAGAGGAACTGATGAGACGAAACGGCAGTCGAAAGGAGAGGGTGAAACTTGGTGCCGGCACATAGGCTACTCTATCGAATATCACCAGCGGGCTGCTCAAGTCTTAATGTCTCCATCCGACGTAAGAATCGCCATTAGCAGCGTCATATGCCCTCATTCCACTGCGGAGAACTTTGACACTAAATCCAGGCTTTTGGTACGCAATCTAGTGATTAGTATTGTATATATTCTGATGGTAAAGATTTTTTCTACCAAGGGACGCGAATCAGCTAACCACGATGTCGAACATTTGGACTTTACGCCTTAACGATCATGGCCAACAGGTGGATTACAATGACGAAAATGTTTAATCCAAATTTGAATATAACTTCAAGTTCGTAATTTGTAATGAAATGAAATGTCCTATGGCTTTTAGTGCCGGGATATACCAGGACGGGTTTGGCTCGCCAGGTGCAGGTCTTTCTATTTGACACCTGTAGGCGACCTGCGCGTCGTGATGAGGATGAAATGATGATGAAGGCAGCACATACACCCAGCCCCCGTGTCACTGGAATTAACCAATTAAGGTTAAAAATCCCAGACCCGGCCGGGAATCGAACCAGGGACCCTCTGAACCGAGAGCCAGTACGCTGACCGTTCAGCCAACGAGTCGGACCGTAATTTGTAAATTTACTACTGACTGTATAAAATAAGATATTTTAGCGCTTCGTGCTCCAAGAAACAATTCGATTTATTAAGGAAAGCTCGATATTCGTAACTCATTCGTTGTCAACTCGTCGACTATTTGATGCTTTCAAAACATTCCAAAAAAAATTTCATACATCTAGAAGCACAGTTTCAATTCTTGCTTGTTCGGTGCTCTCTTTTCCTTCTGAAGCTATCGTGCAAATAATTCCATACACCAAATTATTTTTGCCCCAACATAAATGATAATGCTCTCAAAACAAATACTTTTTGCTAGGGGCTTAACGTCGCACCGACACAGATAGGTTTTATGGCGACGATGAGATAGGAAATGCCTAGGAGTTGGAAGGAAGCGGCCGTGGTCTTAATTAAGGTACAGCCTCATTCGTTGTCAATCCCACTGTCGTTGTTTTCCCCGACAATTAAAATATAGTAAAATTAATTTTGTCTTTAATGGGTTTAGGCTACTTATGTAAAGGTTCTTCTAGAGGGAATGGTGGTGCTTTCCGTTTTAGCAAAGAACTGTAAAAACTGTTATTGACAATGTTCACGTTGAGCTGTATTCTGCAACAATCTGTCTTTGATTCTGCAGTGATCTGCTTTGCACGAAGCTGACCCATAATATAAAGTATCAGGTAAGGTAAGGTAAGGGTTATTCTGCCCGAAGGCAGGTCCGAACCTCCGCAGAGGTGATCCTGAGCCGGAGTTTACGTGCGGTAGGGTGGCCAGTTCCTTTCCGCTCCTCCATTCCCTTACCCCTCACCAAAAGCGGGTGGCAACCCATCCAACTCCTGACCACGCCCAATGTTGCTTAACTTCGGAGATCTCACGGGATCCGGTGTTTCAACACGGCTCCGGCCGTTGGCAAGTAACAGGAGTACACTATTTTAAAATATTAATTGAATTAGTGAAGGTTCCATTGAAGTAGATGTAGAGAAAAAAAATGCAACGATTACACAGCAATGACCTAAAGCGAGTTTTAAAAACTTCAGCAGACACCAGATGACAGATTGTCAACACATTTCACTTCAACTAATATTTAACATGGTGCTGCCAAAGAAGACGAAAATGTCCTGCATGATTCAATCAGAAAGAAATTCGGTCCGATTCCTTATCAGAAAGCCGAGAAAATTTTGAAACGACACTTCTATCTCCGGATAGGCAAATGACTGGGTTTGACTCGACCTACGGTATAAATTAGTTTTAGGTATAGGATAAGGCGACCAAGTATAGAACTGACCTCGGTGTCATTGTGACCGGGCGACTTCGCCGAGCGGCTCGAGGCGCTCAGCTGTGAGCTTGCATTCGGGAGATAGTAGGTTCGAACCCCAATGTCAGCAGCCCAGGAAATGGTTTTCCGTCGTTTCCTATGTTCGCACTGGGAAAATTCTGGGGCTTAATTAAGACCACAACCGCTTGCTTCCCACTCCTAGCCCTTTCATATCCCATCGTCGCTATAAGATCCATCTGTGTCGGAGCGACGTAAAGCAACTTGCAAAAGGTATCATAGTGCCGACGATATGGCCTTTGATTTACATTTTTTCAGAGCACGTTGCGGTAATGATTTAACTTCCTTTAATATTTGGGGGAGAAATCAGTTCTTGATCCACGTTCCATTAAAACTGACTCTTAAAAATTGTCTCAAGATATCTCCTTGAGTCCGTTCCATTTTTTCAATTTTTACTATCATATATTAGGGGCTGCCTGACCGAGGTGGTAAAGGCGTGCTCGGTTCGCCCGGAAGGACGTGGGTTCGAATCCCCGTCAGGAAGTCGTAAAATTTAAGAAACAAGATTTCCACTTCCTGAGGTGCACATGGCTCTGGGGTTCACTCAGCCTACACCAAAAATGAGTACCACGTATTCCTGGCGGCAAAGGGGACCGGGCGTAGAGCTAACCACTCTGCCCCATCAAGTGGTGAGGTTACGGATGGTGGAAGCCTTTACCTTCCAACCCTCCAAGGGCCTTCATGGCCTGTACGGAAATGACTTTGCTTTGCTTACTATCATATATTACTGCTATCTATAGCGCTGTAAGCATGTGATACTAAATACCTCGAGTTCCACTCAATACTACCTAAAACTGAAATTTTCCTCCAATTAATAACACAGCTTATGAGGTCTATAGAAATCTACCTATATGTGATGGTTCAATGTTAGCTTCAACACTGGCGCATAAAGAATTTTTCCTCTATAGTGGGAAGCTGAAGAAGTTTCCGTAGAGATATCAGATGTCCCCTGTGTCATTTCCGTATTGGCCCGTAATATTTCCTTTCTCAACTCCAGCGACGCGGGTGAAAGGTTTCCTCAGCCAGAACGTCTTTGAAACCTATACGCTCGCGAGGGATTCACATGACCCGATATTCGCTGGAACGAGACTGCACCACGTAGGAAGGCATGAAGTGGAACATTTTGTCATCACGATGGCCTTACTGATGTGCAGCCCAGCATAAACATTTTGAATGGTATGGGACACATTGTAACTTTTGGATACGGTTACCCATCTAAGGCGACAAAGATATTCTCTGTTCACCTGAAAGAACGTGGATTAGATTCCTCTTCAAGGAGTCCAGAAATTTACTTCTGGAGAAGTACGTGGATCAGAGGTTCACTTGGCCTGCTCCAAAGCTCCGGGGGAAAAGGCGTCCAGAAATCGAATCTTCTACCCGTGGTAGTGCCGAAGTAACGAATAGTTCTACTCCTCCAAAAGACTAAATAACCTAAGCGCGGATGGTTATGCTTTTCTGTATTACGTTTGGGAACACAAGAGCAAACATTCTAATCATCAGTATTTAATAATACCAATAATAATGGTGGATTTATATCCCTCTTCCCACTGTTATAGTTTTGGAGACGATGAGGTGCCAGAATTTTGTCCCACGGAAGTTGGTTTACGTGCCAGTAAATTTTCCGACACGAGATTGGTGCATTTGAGCACCTCCAAAATACTACCATAATTTGGAATACCGACATAGCCACTCAGCCTGGCTACCGAACATTTTGAAGATGATTTAAACATTACTGAGGCATTCATTCACATACAGCAAGTCTACGACCTTGAGACGCTACACACGCAACGTTCATCCATTTTTGTCGAGTGGTGAGCGGCTTGCTTTCCGTTTGTCTTCTTTGGGATGTACAAAAGTAAGAGTAAATGCTGCAGAATGTACAACAAGGCGTTACTGTCAAATTTGTTGTATAAGAGGGCGTCCATCCGCCGAAAATATTATAGATGACTCTAAACACAGTTTAAAAAGGAGTTTCTCTCTGTAACCCATGTCTTTCAGTTGTGTAAATCATTCGGAGAAGGAAGGCAGAGCGAGTTCATCACGAACCATTTGGTCGTTGTCCATGAACTTCTACCACCCCCCACAACTATTGACCAAGTTAATGAAGTCGGGAGAATAATCGCATCACTGCATCAATGTTCTTACAAGTGTTCCGGAATTTCCCACCAAGTGTGACATTTTGAAAATAAAATGTAATAGCAACTATGAAAGAATAGAATACTATTGTCTCTAAATCATGCTGAGTAGCAACTGAGAAAAGAGTACTATATTATTTTACGGTAATTATTAATACCGTAATATACGAAGTTCTGATTATATTAAGGAATGCTGAAACTATTCCAAAAATGTTAGAAAATAAAGATATTGTTTATGTGTACAGTATAAATACTCTCCTCTTCATTCACATAAAACACGCCGGGCTGAGTGGCTCAGACAATTGACGTGCTGGTCTTCTGACTCCAACTTGGCAGGTTCGATCCTGGTCAGTCCGGTGGTATTTGAAGGTGCTCAAGTTCCTCAGCCTCGTGTCGGTATTTTTACTGGCACGCAAAATAACTCCTGCGGGACTAAATTCCGGTACCTCCGTATCTCTGAAAACCGTAAAAATAGTTAGTGGGACGAAAAGCCAATAACATTATTATTATTATTATTATTATTATTATTATTATTATGATTATTATTATTATTACATAAAACAAACCACACTACCAAACACCTCAGAAACACGTAATTGTAAACACGTCCCTCCACAGAGAGCGTGGGAAAAGACATATGGTCGTAAATGTAGGTCAGGCTCACATCAGCGATGCAGTTTGCATCCGCGACCCCAAAAATGTGTGGCAAAAATGTCATTATGATGATTATTATTATTATTACCTATTATTATTATTATTATTTTTTATTATTATTATTATTATTATTATTATTATTATTATTATTATTATTATTATTTATTTTTAAGTTCCACAACACCTTTTGTGTTCAGTATCGTGATCTGGGCAGAGATGATGCAAATTATTTTTGCTGTTTGTCTCTATTCACCGAGCTAGTGGCTGCGAGGTTTAGGTCACGAAGCTAGCAGCTTGCTCTCGGGAGATAAGGGTTCTAACCAGACTATCGGCATCCCTGAAAATGGTATTCCCTCCTTTCCCTTTTTCACATGAGGCAAATGCTGGGGAAG
This sequence comes from Anabrus simplex, assembly GCF_040414725.1. NCBI lineage: Eukaryota > Metazoa > Arthropoda > Insecta > Orthoptera > Tettigoniidae > Anabrus > Anabrus simplex. The sequence continues at coordinate 305,018,638 of NC_090265.1, read as the reverse complement.
TACCTTAATTAAGGCCATGGTGACTTCCTTCCCAATCCTAGGCCTTTTCTATCCCATCGTCACCACAAGACCTATCAGTGTCGGTACGACATACGGTAAAGAAAATTGCAAAAATTGTGTCTCTAACGAAGTGTTGAAAATGTATTAGGTGCATCGTACTATAAGTTCTCTCAGTGTGTATATCATATGTCGAGTGTCGGCCTGCAGAACCCAAAATCGAAGGTGAAAAGTACATGACGCTGGAGACTAGAGGAATATTACTACTACTAATACTACTACCAGGCCTACTACCAAAATCCAAATGAGAAGGATCATAAATTTAGGTCTATTCGTTCATTTTCGTTGTGATTCTCAGAGCATAATTATCTGTAGTAATATAACAAGAGCTACAGAGTTTATCTAGAGAGAAATTGAAGCTCGATTTGAATTTACGTCTTTTTGACTCTTTACTCAAAAACTACAACATTAGATAAATAAACCGCACGGTACTTAACGCCCTTGAAAGGGCCTTGGCCTGCTCAGCGACCGCTGCTTAGCCCGAAGGCCTGCAGATTACGAGGGGTCGTGTGGTCAGCACGACGCATCCTCTCGGCCGATATTCTGGGCTTTCGAGACCGGAGCCGCCATCTCACCGTCAGATAGCTCCTCAATTCTAATCACGTAGACTGAGTGGACATCGAACGAGTCTTCAGGTCGAGAGAAAAATCCCTGACATGGCCGGAAATCGAACCCGGGGCCTCTGGGCAAGAGGCAGGCACGCTACCCCTACACCACGGGGCCGGCAATTAGATAATAACGATAGTAAAATTGTATAGTGACATAAAAATCAAATACGTATGTATTGATAACCTTTGCAGAGAACAAAACTGTCAACACCGAAATATATTGTTTCATTTTTGCATTTAATCTTTTTGGGCCGCAGTGTTAGTGAGAATAACGAAGTTCTGTAAATGTATCACTGTGGACAACTGAAGTATGATATTAGAGAACATAAGCTATAAAATCTTTGAGTGCCCTATTGTGATGAATTTATATAAGGAGAAGTGCATCCAGGTGTGATAATACGAAAACGATAATACTGTGGCGATAGACAGCTGTTGATTGACGAAAGTGCCCGATAGTCTTATACCGGCTTGGCCATCGGGGCCATGAGCTAAATAGTCGTGTATCTAGCGTCGCTTGTATCGATAATGTGTTTTATCATTCAGTCAGCACGTTCATTATGACTGTATCATGTTGCATTTCATAAATATTAAATATTCATATTGATGCAGTTACACAATTCTAAATGTTTGACAAATTTTAACTGTATGATTGGAATAGGACTTCTTTCTCTGTTCAGTTATCCTTTGAACGAAGGAATCGCCTCAAATGGTTATTTCAATTACTTTTATTCTGATAGAGCTAGGGGTAAGATTCTCTTCGTACTTACTATACATGAGAACTGATGGCTCTGTTCTCTGCCGGGATATTGAATATCTGGGGAAACGAGACACGGTCCAAATACTAATGGCGTCCGACTCAACTGGAGGCTTGGGGATTGAAGGAAGGGGTGCGAATAAAGGAACGACTGAAGGTCATCCTGAACCCTTCCCTGAAAAGTGATAATAGTCCTGAGCAGCCATTTTCTACCCAGAGAGACTTGTGCGTTGTGTGTGTATGAGTGATTGCTGTAATTTCACATTCTTACAATATGCCGAGTGGTTAATTTTTTTAACAGACAATAGAAACGAATATTGCACGGAACTAGTGTTATATTGAACTTGTCTTAAATTAATCTGCTTTAGTTCAAACTATAGTGATAATTTTACCACAGAAACCTTTTTGATAGCGTAGTATCCAACATAGGAATTGTCAAAAGCTGTCACTCGATAAATTGTGTTACAGAGGTAAAATATTTATTTTAACATAGAACTGATAAGATATATCTCGATTACAGATCCAACACAACATATTTTTGGATCTATACCATAAGGATAATTATTTAGGAATGAAAAAATAAAATCAACTGGATGAGTATGAGTGCCTAGAAAGTGAAGCAAATTTCACAGTAATCGTTCTTGTCGGTTTTCTTTTTTTGCTAGTGGCTTTACGTTGCACCGACACAGATAGGTCTTACGGCGACGATGGGATAGGAAATATCTAGGAGTTGGAAGGAATTGGCCGTGGCCTTAATTAAGGTACAGCCCCAGCATTTTCCCGGCGTGAAAATGGGTTACCACGGAAAACCATCTTCAGGGCTGCTGACAGTGGGATTCGAACTCACTCTCCCCCGGATGCAAGCTCACAGCCGCGTGTCCCTAACCGCACGGCCAACTCGCCCGGTGTGTCAAGGCTGTCAAGTACCGAGCTCGATAGCTGTAGTCGCTTAAGGCAGCCAGTATCCGGTAATCGGGAGATAGTGGGTTCGAGTCCCACTGTCGGCAGCCCTTAAGATGGTGTTCCGTGGTTTCCCATTTTTACAGATCTCATGGCATACTTTCGGAAGTTTCTCATACGTAACTTCTGAGTATATTGGTATAAGAAACCCGTATTCTACGGTGATTCGTTACAGGGTAATAATTTAGGCCTAATTACGATTTATTCGGTTTGTTACCACAGTCCTTTTGTTTCTGTTAAAACACCTTCATATCAGTGAAAAAGCCTGTAATATTCAGTAACCAAAACACACAACACGAAACACAGATTAATTCAAAGCCTGTATATGGAATAACCAAAACGTACAACACAAAACACAGAGTAATTCAACAACCCTAACGAGCCACCGAAGACCACGGGTCCCTTATACCAATGTACTCAGAGGGTATCCCTGAACAACCCCCGAAAGTTCGTTGGTGGAGTTTGGTTTCACACTGTATATGCAAATACATATGGCAAGATAAAAATAAAATACCTAAATTTGTAGATCTAGTGATTCTACCAACTGAATGGAAGAAATTGTACTGATGAATCAGTAAATCGAAATTAGCGATTACTGTTAAATGACAAAATTTTACACAATTTTGTACTGGATTGTCATTAACAAATAATGACGTGTACTTTTCATGGGTCAAGAGTGAAGTTTGATTGCGTAATGCATTTAGTCAGAATGGCGTGAGATTGTAGATTGTTTCAGATATCTTACTTCTAATCTAAGATTTCTGCCAGTGACTGAGATTTCAAATACCCGACGAGAAAGTTAAGAATATGATAATTTTAGTAAAATATTCACGTATAATTTTAAATCTGCCTTTATAAATAGTTTACTTTTCAAGAATTCACTCCTTTGAAACTCAGTGCATATTCTCAATAAATAATACATTGAATGAAAAAATGAAATGGTGTATGGCTTTTAATGCCGGGAGTGTCTAAGGACATGTTCGATTTGACGCCCGTAGGCTACCTGCGTGTCGTTATGAGGATGGAATTATGATGATGACGACAATACACCCAGTGCCCGTGCCAGCGAAATTAACCAATGATAGTTAAAATTCCCGACCCTGCCGGAAATCGAACCCAGGATCCCTGTGACCAAAGGCCAGCACGCTAACCATTTAGCCATGGAACCTTGAATGAATTTTCGACTTGTATTTGAATGTATAAGCCGGCCCCGTGGTGTGGGGGTAGTGTGCCTGCCTCTTACCCGGAGGCCCCGGTTTCGATTCCCGGCCAGGTCAGGGATTTTTACCTGGACCTGAGGGGTGGTTCGAGGTCTACTCAGCGTACGTGATTAGAATTGAGAAGCTATCTGACGGTGAGATAGCGGTCCCGGTCTCGAAAACCAAGAATAACGGCCGAGAGGATTCGTCGTGCTGACCACACGATACCTCGTAATCTGCAGGCCTTCTGGCTGAACAGCGGTCGCTTGGTAGGCCAAGGCCCTTCAAGGACTGTAGTGCCATGGGGGGGGGTATTTGAATGTATAAATACATTCTATTTAGAGGTATAGAATTTTCCCAGATTATTTCGAAAGGAATAAGACTGGGTTTCCATAACATCTAAGCTGAGTATGCGAGCATACAGTGGGTAGATCTATAGTAACTTGATATATGGAAGGAACGCTTTGCAGATGATATACCCTCATTACCTGCAGTGAAGATGATTCCAAGAGAGAGAGGATTTTATTCTAACTTACGGACTGGATAAAAATATGAGAAAGATTAAATTCGAGGTAATTGATCGAGGAGCTCAAATCAAATTTACTGGGGTGGTTTGAGATTGAGGTTGACTCAGTCATCAGTTACACAGGAAATTTCGAGAAGAAAATAAAAAAGCATACTATCCTGGGGCGAGTTGAATAAGCTTACTTGGAAATGAAAGAACATTTGAAATTTCGATGATTCGGTAGGTTGAAATACAGTACTTGCATTCCCCTTATTTTCGTATGGCTATAAAAGCTGGACTGTCAAGGCTTAAAACTAAAGTACCGAGCTCGATAACTGTAGTCGCTTAAGTGCGGCCAGTATCCAGTAATCGGGTGATAGTGGGTTCGAGTCCCACTGTCGGCAGCCCTGAAAATGGTTTTCCGTGGTTTCCCATTTTCACACCAGGCAAATGCCGGGGCTGTACCTTAATTAAGGCCACGGCCGCTTCCTTCCAATTCCTAGGCCTCTCCTATTCTATCGTCACCATAAGACATATCTGTGTCGGTGCGACGTAAAGCAAATAGCAAAAAAAGAAAAAAAAGGTCGTACCGTTACGTTTCAGCTGTGGGGTGATTGCGGAGAATTCCGCGTGTGTCTTGGACCAAAAGAAGAGTTCGTGTATTAAGATCTGAATATCAGTTCATTCATTTGTCAGTTCGGTGGGCACATTTTGAAGAGGGAAATGCAAGGCAAAGCTGAAGTTAGTAGTTCTCGAGAAAGAACAGTAAGTTACCGGGTAGGGCCTATATCAGGCTAAGAGGTCACTGGACTGCCACTTGAACTTACGTTAAGTAGGTGGAGATCGTTGTAGTTGAATTCTCCCCATGGATGTAGTTCCTTGTCTCTACAATTTACTGTACGTCGCACCGTCTTTTATAGATTTTACGGCGACGATGAGATAGGAAAGGGCTAGGAGTGGCAGCCGTGGCAGCTAATGATGAGGATGAGACATGCACACACACGCGGGTTGTCCCCTTTGAAGATGAGCTGATACCTATATCCTACAGGATGCATGCATCTATCATTATAATAATTGAAACACATTTCGGGGAAGTGAATACAGACTCCTCCTTCACTGTTCGTTCAGAATGTACGCAACAATGAATTATAAATAAATCGTATATGTTCCTAAATGGTACTATTCCATACGACATACTAATTCAATTAAGTTTAAAGCAAACTTTCAAGTTTCGACAAAGACAGAGCTACTTATAACACACACAAGGTTGAAGAATATCTCACTAATCAGTATATTCTCAATTTCTTATAAACTTCGACACCTGCACTGTGTAATACCTCACATATTCGCATTCTGTGCTTGCTGTAACCTATTTAGCAAAGTGTATTCCTTTGAGCTCACACAACAGGAAATGTAACAGTTGATTGATCAATTAGAATGCGGCTGGGAAATTTGTTCTGTACACGATTTGAAGGGGGTGATATAGTCCCTCTTGGAGAGGTTAAGCTCAATAAACACTAATTATTGTAGGTTTGTTGTGATTGAAATGGGACTGTGGTTTAAGCTTAATAGATCAAATTACATGGAGCCTACCGACGAGACTTGAATCTCTATACCTGGAACCTAATTACATTGTAATCCCCTTCCATATTTCCTTCAGCGTCATCTCACCTCCAGCAACTCTCGACAGCTTGAAGGGAATTTAACTGTAATTCGACTCTAGGAGCTTAGTTTCACAAATAGTATTTATGTGGGACTTAACATTACGCAGTTCCCAACACCAAACTCTGCGATCGGCTCAGAAAGTGACAGCATAATTTCCGAATGAAGAGCATTGTACAAAATATATTTTCCTTATAAGCCCACATCCATTACTGGTGAGACATAGAAAGCACTATGTTTTCTGCTATAGACTAGAGAGAAGAAGATGTTTTACTTTTAGTGATTTGTCTCCGTCCCATTCTTAGCTTTGAGGATATTAATTTTGACCAACGTATGCACAATACTATTAATGTCATTCCTTCTGCAGCCGTTGAGAAAGTGTTGCTTATAGAGTCGGTTAGTCTATACATTCAGTGGGCGTATCAGACTGATATGTAATAGCTAGGACTCGGAAGTAGAGGAAAAATCCTTTTATTTTGGAATGTCCAAAGACGAGGCCCAACATAATATATGTTAATTATGGGCCATGGTAAACCAGAAAACGGTGGGTTTTTGTCCCTTTTTGCCTTTTTTTAGTTTATTGAGCCCTTATAGCCCCTTTTAAGGTATTAAAAGCTCTTTTTTGCAATTTCTCCTTCTTTCAACTATATTTTAATGCCCATTCTCAGTTCGAATCATCGTTAATTCATCCATTACCTCTTAAATATCTTTTCTCTACTAAATACACAGGCCTATATTTGAACAATATCCTAAAATAGAGAAAATGAAATGAAATAAAAAATGAAACTAGTGCTTGAAAAATTCAGGGGTATCAAATTTCGCGCAAGATAAGTGAAATATTGAACGGAGAAAGTTCTGATGTGAGTGTTTTTGAAGAGTAAGATCTCACTTGCTTCAAGTATGAACCCTTAACATCCGTTGATGAGGAGAGATGTTTCGCAACGTGCTTTCTGAAAACTGACGATCCTCTACACTTTAGAATCTGGAGATGACTATTGTGATGTACTTGAAAAGCAACAATTTCCGAATTCCAATTTCTGTAACTCTAGTGTGCCGCCTGCGTTGTGTAGGGGTAGCGTGCTTGCGTCTTACCCGGAGACCCCGGGTTCGATTCCCGACGAGGTCAGGTAATTTTACCTGGACCTAAGGGCTGGTCCATTCTGGCTAGGTGATTAGAACTGAGAAGCTATCTGACGGTAAGATAGCGACCCCGGTCCAGAAAGCCAAGAATAATGGCTGAGAGGATTCGTCGTGCTGACCACACGACACCTCGTAATCTGCATGCCTTCGCGCTGAGCGGCGGTCGCTTGGTAGGCCAAGGCCCTTCAAGGGCTGTAGTTGCATGGGGATTGGTTTGGTTTAGTTAACTCTAGTGTTGTTAAGCCAAATATTTTTCCAATTACACTAATTTCAATTTCTTTTCCCTAGGACGTCCGTTGCGATTTCTCTGAATTCATTCTAGGTGGAAAAAATATTTTACTTTAAACTCTGCAAGTACTTTTTTAACAAACAAGGAATTCATTTTTTAAATATTATAATAAATATGCCCTGTCTGAAAGAAGAAATATTTCACTCTTATGTTTTTGCACTGTATGTTACATACCACCAAAATTTTACATTTTTAAACATTATATTCCTTCATTAAATAGGTAATTAAAACTCTGAATGAATTCGGATCGCATTTTTACGTTTCTTTCCTCAGGTCTTAGGTCTTTTTATAGGTTGTTAGACAATTTACAAGTCTTCAACTTCCGAGTCTTAGTAATAACAAACACATTCTGGTTCTGTGAGAAAAGTAACGGAAACGACCTAACTCCTCATTTCCCTAGTATGCATCTTCAGTGAATCTTATATGATCTGTACCAGCTACTGGTGGAGCTATTGATGATCCAACCTGCCTTCGGTTTCATGACTCCGACGATTATACTGAATTTTTTGGTATAATGATTGGTGATGCGCGGAAAATTAAGTATGGACCAATGTTTGAGCGTAGCGTTAACTGCTCTCCAAAGCTGCCTCAGTATGACTCATAACCAAAGTTCATAGGTTTTATTCCGGCCGAGGTAGCCGATCTTGGCACTCCATGTCTTCATTGTTGGCATTTGAAAGGTCTCTGCTGATGCCTTTACTGTTACCAGAAAAGATTGAATTACTTCGACGGAAGGAAACTTTCCGCAGAATTCCACTTTCGTTGTTAGATATCAGCAGAAGAATGTAAAAATTAGAAAGCGCGCCACGTAGGTGGCAGAATTTAAAGCAGATCTTCAGCTTGGTGGCCATGTAATTATTATGTTTGCTACTCGTGAAATAATCACAATATTAGAGTTGAACATCACATAATAACGTTTTAAGACGTCTTTCAACATCTCTATGTTTATATTTTTTAGAAAACTAGCAGTTTCTCTTTGGCTCCGTCCGCAACGAATCATGTTATTCATTATTATCCCCACGGATGTACATGCCAAGTTTCGAGGTAATGAAATATTAAATATGAACTGTTGTGATAACAAAATGCAATATTATATCACGTAGAGTAATGGAAAACTATGGTACACACGACTGAAGCAAGAACAGTAATCCAATCTATGACTAATACGAAATCTGTATAGGTTGGAATAAACAGACTTAAGAAAGTACGGCTGAAAGCAATCACTCATTACTCATTCCAGACAATAAATTGCTATACTGTATCATAGATAAAAAACCTCCACCTAAAAGCAGTCGTTTGATACTCATGTATAGAGGTGAGGTTAAGAAACGTAGGGCAATACAAAACTAGGGTACGTACGATTCCAGAAAATGCAGTTATCTACGAAGTTTGTATAGGTTGTAATAAATAAATTACGTCTGAAAGCAATTACTCAATACTCATTCCAGACAATAAATTGCTATATTGTATCGCAGAGCAAAGTCCGCCACGCATGAGTAATCATTTGATACTTGTTCATGGAAATGAGTTTAATTTTCCAGATAATAAATTGTTAGATTACCGGGCGTGTTGGCCGTGCGGTTAGGGTAACGCAGCTGTGAGCTTGCATCCGGAAGATAGTGGGTTCGAACCCCACTGTCGGCAGCCCTAAAGATGGTTTTCCGTGGTTTCCCATTTTCACACCAGGCAAATGCTGGGGCTGTTCCTAATTAAGGCCACGGACGCTTCCTTCCCACTCCTAGACTTTTCATGTCCCATCGTCGCCATAAGACCTATCTGTGTCAGTGCGACGTAAAGCAAATAGCAAAAAATGCTTGATTTTATTATAGACATTCCTTGCTATTTTAATTTCCATGTTGTATCATACATCTAAATCCGCCATCTGTATTGCCAATTATTATTACTATAAATTGATCAAATATCATATCATGGTCAATTATTAGTACGTTTTTTTAAATTTTTTATTAGGATTATATATCATAAAGTCAGTGCTACTGTAAAAGTTAATACTAAATGACTAGAACTTGTAAAAATATAAGGGAATAACCATTTGATACTCATTCATGGAATTTAGGTTAATATTACAGATAATAAATAACTAGATTTCATCATAGATATTCGTTTGTCCAGTCTATCCGTTAAGAGTGTTGGTGTCAAAAATGGCACCAACACATAAAACCTATCCGCATATCACATACTATGACTTTAATAAAATCTTTGACGATATAAATACTTCTAATACCCGTTGGACTCATTTAGGGGTTTAAAGTTAAGTTTCGAGGGAATAAATCGCTGGATTGTATCAGAACGAAATGCAGGGAAGTGCCAACGAATATCGTAGACCTGTACCTGCGTATGCTATTCTAAGTCCCTTAATTTTTCGTGTGTTTAGTCTATTCCTTAAGAGCTTTTGTATCAAAACTCTATTATATTCAAGTATTTTGCTATTTGATTTAAGTAATATTTTTCCGCTGGGTACCAGTAAATCTGTATTATGAGAAACAAATACAATGTCACGTGTAATATCAACAGTGGAAGGTTTTAGTACTTTAAGGATTTCCCCAACAACAACAGCAACAACAACAACAACAACAACAACAAAATGCGTGTCATTGACATAGTATTTATATCGTGTGGAAGGCGTGACCGCAATTCATCAGTCAATTTTACAATAACATTTGTTCATCCTTGGCGTATATTAAACTCAATGTCAGTTTTGATACTATGTGTGGTCACTTGCGAGTAGAGCAGATGTTATGACAAACATTTCTATTTTACCTTCTGCTTCACGTTCGACTAATGGGCTTGAACGTAGTGAAGAAGTCTCTTGCTGACTCACTCAGACTGTTGAAGGTATCGGCCTTTCTTTCAAAGGTTATCGCGTTGTGCATGTGGTCTTTGCAATGTAAAAAATTCCTATGAATCGAAAAGAAAAGTATGAAATTGGAAGAAAGCCAAAATTGCACATATAACGGAAATGGATAGCTAAAACTATTCCGGCCCCGTGGTGTACGGGTAGCGTGCCTGCCTCTTACCCGGAGGCCCCGGATTCGATTCCTAGCCAGGTCAGGGACCTTTACCCGGGTCTGAGGGCTGGTTCGAGGTCCACTCAGACTGCGTGATTAGAATTGAGGAACTATCTGACGGTGAGATGGCGGACCCGGTCTAGAAAGCCAAGAATAACGGCCGAGAGAATTCGTCGTGCAGACTACACGACACCTCGTAATCTGCAGGGCTTCGGGGTGCGCAACGGTCGCTTGGTAGTCCAATATCTTCAGGGCTGTAGTCATATGGGGTTAGGATAGATAGTTCATAGCTAAAAATGTAGCTAATAACTAAACTCAAAATTTTGTAGCAAGTAACTTTTCAAAATAGCTAGTACTAGATCTTAAATGGCTAAATTTGCAACACTACACGAGTGCCTCATGAGCTGTGGTGATAAATTTGATATTGATCAGTGAAGGAATTTAGAGTTGTATAACGAACAAACAAGCAAACATATTTTTGATTTTATAGATGGTACATGAATATAATTTCTTCACTACCTGTACATTTCCCTGACTTACTTGTGCGTTATATCAGCCAGGTGTGAGTTGTGATGGTGGTGATAATGTCGTATGGCTTTAAGTGCCGGGATATCCCAGGACGGGTACGGCTCGCCAGGTGCAGGTCTTTCTATTTGACTCCCATAGACGACCTGCGCGTCGTGATGAGGGTGAAATGATGATGAAGACAAATACACCCAGCCCCCGTGCCATTGGAATTAAACAATTAAGGTTAAAATCCCCGACCCTGCCGTGAATCGAACCCGGGACCCTCTGAACCGAAGGCCAGTACGCTGACCATACAGCCAACGAGTCGGACATGGTGGTGATAATTGCTTTAAAGATAAATACAACGAGGCAACAATCCCTATGTTTAACATTAATCAGATGGGAGAATGTAAGACTTATCACCCTTCAGAGAATGAGGTGTCAGAAAAAGAAAGGAACGGTCTTGAAGGGTGTAGAAATGAAAGACTTCCAATCGAACTCGATCGGGAACTGGGAAGAAAACAAGAGCTGACCAAGGAAGTTCAGAGAGAGAAGTTGAATACGACAAGCCTGGCACAGGAAAGCAGTGCTAGGCTCGGCTAGAAACCCCGTAGTTGTCAACCAACGCTCCCAACTTGAGAGCCGCTGAGGTAACACCACTTCATACGCTCTGAATATGGGCTGGGGATACTACGATTCTATTCTTCTACCCCAACCGACAGAGAGATAATTACTACATTGGGCCGACCTGAGTAGTGCATTGTTCTTCTGTTCCGAAATTGTGGATACAAACCTGGCTAAGGTTGGTGGCAGTTGAGGATTTTATACTGAGATAACTCCAAGACGTCTGAAGACAGCACGTTAAAGAACGCCAACGCACCAGTGTATCTTAAAGTACGAGTATTTAGAAATTGAAAGAAGGTGGTAGTGGTTGTGTACCGGGCGGTACACCTCTACACCGTTTATTTAAAAGTTGCGCCAGTTGAAACTCCTCTTCTGGAGGAAGGTTGAACTTTATCTATTCTATTAATTCTCTACTTTCCCAGAAGATGTCACCACGTGGAAGATTTTGAGCTTTTGAACTGTGTCACTTTTGATGTATTTTTGTTTCGCTTGAAGTAAGAAGTGTGAACTTTCTCTTCTAGAGGACACTACTGAAGATCAACAATAGTGCAACCTAGTGCGGAGTCAAAGAACTATTTTGTTGGAGAAATTTTTATTTCAAGAGTTTGTTCTTTGTTAAATTTCTTTCTGTCATGGTTTAAGTTGGCTGTATACCCCTCTTTTTCCCCCTAGTTTGGATCTAGCCAATCCCGAATTTCTTTAATTAATTTTCCACCAATAATGTGTTTCTTTTTCCTCTATGTAGGGGTTTCTTTTCCCGAACCAATAAAAAGTTTGAGGGAGGGTGTTTTATTTCCCCTAACGCCTAGAATCTTCCGCGAGAGGATATAAACTGCTGATTTTGGGGTCTCCGGGCCACTTTTGTTCCATCTCTCAGTGTGTAAAGTACATAGCAGGAGGCGGGAAGCGCCTCTTTCTTCACCAGCTGTTCAACTTCAGGTAATGGCCTCTTAATAACATCTTTTCTAGCTAGAGTTGGCAGTTTAACTCTCGCGGCGGGTTCTAGGTCTTCCACCATGTAACTTTCCTTTCTAATGTAAAAGCAACTGGTATCTATTCTATCTTTCAAACTACATATCGGGATAGAGAGTGCTTAACCCTCTCGAGCTCCCACTCACATTGTTTTGAGGTGAACTTATTTTTCGCAACCTATTCTTCAGTAATGTAATGTAAGTTTGTGTTTTCTTAAGTCACCTCAGTAGTATGGGATTAGCCCTTGCATCAGCGGCCTAAGAGCCAACGTAGGTCTTAGAAACAAAGTGTATTAAGGAGTGCAAGTTCGCCTCCTCTCAAATTGTGATTTTAGAGGTCACGTAATTAACCTTCTTTTCATTTATTAGACCTCAGTAGATTGGGTATTTCTCCCCTGTGTTTTGGTCCGTTGAGGACAACTTGAAGGTGGAGTTTGGTGTAGCCTTTGAGAGGCTTAAATTTTGAGAGCGTGGGGCTCTTTTGAAAATCGAGTGTCATATGCCTCGTGGAGGCTTTTTAGTGTAATGTGGAGCAAGGGCTCCGAGGTATGAATGGGGTTTTCTGCCCCTCTGTTGAAACTAGTGTCTTTGAGGTAAAACTGGGCTGATTGCCCAAGCATTGTGTTTTCGGGGCTCGAAGCCCAAATCCTGTAAATATTGTGACTCCCCGTTGATTTGCTACATTGTACCTGCCATGCTTGTTATATCTTTGTTTTGAAAAGAAAATATAACCGTGTTAAATTTTGAAATTAATTTCTCTTTAGTAGCTTGAGATCCATTCACCACCCAGCACCTTCTTTCACGCCTACCTACCACAAAAACACGGTAACAAGTGGTAGCAGAGCGTGGTTGAATGGGTCTCAATTTAGCCCCTTTTGACGGCTAAACATTGCTTTGATTCGAACTCTAACAATTGTCTCAGTTGCTGGAATTTTTTTGAGTTTTTCAAAATTGTTCTGTCATCATGCCCGGCCCTCGCGATGTTCTCCTCCTTAACTATTTGCGCAAAGAGGAGTTGATATACGAGTTAACTATCAGAAATGTGCAATCTGGAGGCACGGTTGCAATCGACACCAACAAGCTTAGAGAGTCCCTTGATTTGCCCATTTCCATCCCCAATTTGGGAGAGAAAGAAATTGATGAGTCTCTTTCCACGATCGTCGAGAATATTACTGGGCTAGCATCTGTAGTCAGTTTTTTTGATGAAAATGATCCGTCTCCTAACCAAATTAAGCGTGTGCAAGGCAGATTATATCACTTTTCAAATAGAGTTAATGATCTGTTGTCTCTGAAGGTGAATGACGTTCAGAGGAAGCAAGCTAATACGCTCCTTGAAACTATCTCTGAATTGTCTAGTAAAGTCACTCAATTGTTAACTGGGGAAGTTCCTCCCAAATCTGATCAGCCCACCGTTGTGAATGTAAGTAGTGAGGAAGAACCTGCTAAGGGAGAAGGCAATAGGATAACCGTTGCTGCTCAAACTATCTCTGCCCCATTGGACAACGAGTCTGAACGCCGCACATCGTTGAACAATGTACGTGCTGAATTAACTTCCTTGCCATTGAAACCTTTACCTACTATGTCGCCCGGGTTTAGCAGCTTGCCTCATCCATTGGCAATGTTGCTCAGAGGTATATCCAAGTTTTCCGTTAATACCACCAGTGACGTAATTTCATTTTTAAGATTTCTAGTGGAATTTCAGGATCATGCTCTTGTTTTTTCTCTTTCGCCATGTCAAATTTTGCAAATTATCTATCCGTATGCTATTGGTATTCTCTCTGATAAAATAGTTAGAGCCATCGCTGAGCAATCTTCTATTGAGGATTTCCATGCCCATTTGCTAGCTAACTTCATCCCGGCTAGGGCCAGGTCCTCCCTTATTCAGAAATACTATTATCGGGTACAGCGCTTGGATGAAAACCTGGCAGACTTCATCCAAGATATTAAGTTTTATACTAGGGTGTTTGCTCTTCACTTCCCTGAGGATCAAATTGTACAAGCTATTGTGGAAGGTATTTCACCATCCTATAGGTCATATTTGTGTTTCGCGGCGTGCCCGCAAACGTTCTCGGAACTTGAAGCATTGGCAGTCTCAGCGGAAGGAGTTAGATACGCCGATTCTTTGCGTGTCGCGAAAGAACCCCCGCCTTCCTTTAGTAACACTCGGCCTCCACCTCGCCGACCAGTCAATCCCCGTAAATGTTATGCTTGCGGGTCGCCTGACCATCTGCGGAATAAGTGTCCTCTGATCAAGTCAAGTGGGACAAGGAATGGAGCAGGGTCATCACAAGGCTGTTTTAAGTGTGGGGCCTCCTCACATATCGCCAAGAACTGCCCAAACTCAAATAGCACCCCCTCCTGCTCAACTTCTGGTGCGAATTCCAGCTATGCCAATAATAAAAAGTGACTAGTGGCGTCGGCTGAGCCGACTAATCCATCTTCCCGAGACTCAGCCCCTAGTAAACAGATTGTAAATGCAGAGAACGATCAGCCTTCAAGTTCATCTTTTGAATGCCCTAAAGAGTGTCTTAGGATTGCGGCGGATACCCCCGCACCTGTTCCTTTTCTTAAGATTGAGGTAAATAACGAGCCTATAACAGCTCTCTTAGATTCAGGCAGTGTTTGTTCCATTATTTCGGCTGATTGGTATTCTAAATTGAAATCTGTTTGTAAACTCCCTGACTATGACTCATCTCCTGTTAAATATGTTTCGGCTAATTCATCTCCATTAGAAATTCTAGGTTCCTTACATGTCAAAATTCGGGTTTTTAAATTTACATGGAAAATCAAATTGTTTGTGGCCAAGCATTTGTCTTGCCCCATCATTCTGGGAGCGGACTTCATGTCTCACACTGGTCTGGTGCTCGATCTTCAGAGTAAGTCGTGCACATTCAAATTTGCCTCTAACTGTAAAATCCCTCTATTAAAGTGTACTTCTGCATCATGTTCATCTATTTCGCCTACCCAGGATGAGATGTTGTTAGACCTTAGACATCTACCTGAGGAGCAGGCTGATAGTATTCGCAAATTGTGTCAGTCGTTTCCCGAGGTGTTCTCTGATACTCTTGGTGTTACTGACCTTATTGAATACAAAATTGAGGTCACGGATTCGATTCCTGTTCGCTTTCCACCGTATAGGCTATCTCCACCTAAAATGAAGGCTCTGAAAGAAATCATCGATCAGATGTTGAAGGATGGTATTATTAGGCCCTCTAAGTCAGCGTATTCCTCGCCTATTTTTCTAGTCCCGAAACCCCAAGGAGGCTTCAGGCCGGTCATTGATTACAGGGCTCTCAATCGGAAGGTGGTGTTGCAATCTGTGCCCCTTCCCGACCTTCATTCTTGCTTTTCATGGTTTCGTAAGGCCAAGTTCTTCACCATCTTGGACTTGAATCAGGCCTATAATCAAATTCCCCTTGCCGAAGAGTCTAAACATCTTACAGCGTTTGCCACGGACTGGAACTTATACGAATACAACCGCGTGCCTTTCGGGCTCCCCACGGGGGCAGCTGTGCTCACTAGGCTACTAGATAGGGTCTTTTCCGACATCAAATTTGAGTACTTATATCACTACTTGGATGATGTCGTCGTATTTTCCGAAACCTTTGAAGAACATCTAGATCATTTGCGAGAAGTTCTCAATCGCCTTCGTAAGGCTGGGTTAACTGTTAAGTTGTCCAAGGTTGCCTTTGCTAAGCCCTCTATGTCATTCCTAGGGCATATTGTGTCACCTGATGGTGTAGCAGTCGATCATTCTAGAACACAGGCCATCCGTGATTTTAAACCTCCCAAGGACATTAAAGGTATCGCCAGGTTCATTGGCATGGTGAATTTCTTCAGGAAGTTCATTCCTAATTTTGCTAATAGAGCGGCGCCCTTAAACCTTCTTCATAGGAAAGGCATCAAATTCGAGTGGGGACCTTCTCAACAAGCCGCTTTTGAAGATCTGAAATTAGCTCTCTGTAATGCCCCTGTACTTGCTATGCCTGATTTCTCGAAGAAATTCATCGTCCAAACCGACGCATCGTCGTCAGCAGTAGCTGCAGTTCTTCTTCAAGAGACTGAACTAGGGAGGCGACCCATCGCCTATGCGTCTAGGACATTGTCAGCTCAAGAAGCAAAGTACTCCATATATGAGCTTGAAGGTTTGGCAGTCTTATTCGCCTTAGAAAAGTTCCGTCTCTATCTGGAACACGTCAAATTCGATCTGGAGACAGATAATCAAGCCTTAAGCTGGGTCTTAGGTAGGCCGCGTCGTACAGGTCGTATAGCCCGTTGGGCCATCCGTATTTCTGCCTTCCAATTCGATGTCAGGCATATCAGAGGTACCGAAAATGTTGTTGCCGATGGACTCAGCCGTATGTTTCATAACGACGTAGAGACCCAAGAACCGGTCGACAGTTCATCACCTTCCGAGTCCATACTATCTGGTGTTAATGCCATCTTAACAGATGCTCCCATGCTCTTTAGGGATATCGAGAAATACCAACGTGAAGATCCGACGCTGGGTCCGATAATGGAAACCCTTTCTTCTGGGGAACATGTCGTCCCTTATGTTCTGAGGAATGGTGTTTTATGTTGCCCTTCGAGGCATGATAAGTTGATGAAAGTTGTCGTTCCAGCGGTTCTTGTACCTATGATCTTCAAATATTATCATGAGACCCCATTGGGGGGGCATCTTGGAATCTTTAAAACTCGTGAAAAGATTCGTGAAATGTTCATATGGAAAGGTATGGACGGTGAAATTCGGGAACTGGTAAAAGCTTGTAAATCTTGTTTGATCAGTAAACCCACCATGTCCACTAAAGTAGGCCTTTTGTCTTCTCATCAAGCGTCGCGCCCCATGGAACGCCTGTATATCGATTATGTGGGACCCTTCCCCCAGTCAAAGGGTAATGCCAACAAGTTCATCTTTGTGTGTGTAGATGGTTTTACAAGATTTTCCTGGTTATTTCCGACTAAGCTGGCTACCGCTCAGTCCACCATTACTTGCCTAAATTCTATTTTTGCTTCTTTTGGTCCGTGCCAATATATTGTATCTGATAATGCTAAGGCGTTCACATCAAATTTATTTCGTAAATTCTGCTTTGACTTGTCCATCTCTCATGTAACTACTTCTGCTTATTACCCTCAACCATCTCTGGCTGAACGGGTTAACCGTAATCTCAGGTCCGCACTCATTGCCTATCATCATGAAGATCCTTCCAGGTGGGACACGTCCCTGCATTGGATTGCTTTTGCTTTGAATTCGGCGGTTCATGAATCTCACAAGTTTACTCCAACTTCTTTAATGTTCAAGTTTGTTCCCAACTCGCCGCTCTCTAACCTCTGGTCTCTGAGTGACATTCTGCCCGAGACAATAGATCCGGATAACATTAAAGATCTTTGGAAGAAGGCTAAAGCCAATCTTAAAGTGTCTCATGAAAAGGTTAGGGAAAGGTATGATCGTGGACGGAGACCCACCACTTTGAAGGTAGGTGACCAGGTTATGGTCAAAAATTTTGTTCCCGCGGGCAAGCTTGCCCCCAGATTTCATGGGCCTTGTATCATTCTCGATTTTCTTACGCCGGTTACCTTATTGCTAAGTAACCCAGCCACCGAGAGGATATTTAGAGTTCACCTGTCCCAGGTGAAACCGGTGTAATTTCTGTGTTAACTTGCTTCATATTATTTTGAAAGGATATGAAGGTTATATTTTTTTTTTGAGTTTCACTTGTAAGGCATTCTGCCCCTTCTGTAATATTTTGGTTTTAGATGTAAGCCTTTTGTAAAACCCACCCCGATCCGTTAAACTGCCATCCTGTTCTTGCCACGGCCATTACCACGCTCCCGTCTCCTGCTCCACCTTACACTGTGGCTTCATAATAGTAAATGTCATGGATATCTACACGCCGCTGGCCCCTCAACCTCTCCACAAGCCTGTACCCTCAAAGAAAATGATTGTCCAACACAATTCTGCCGCCTAGCTTTAATGTTTCAGCGCCCCCGCAGCCGCGCAGCGCCGTGCAGCGACTGGGGAGGGGGATGGGCCCCCTCCTCTCCAGCGAGGACGACATGTGCACGGCGAGCCGGAGCTCACCTCCCGGCCAAGGCTAATGTGCGGCGCACGACCTGCTACATGCCCGCAGCCTGTATCTGTTCACCGCGGGCGCGGCGTACTTCAACACCTCTGCTCCCCTCATAGTGCGGGCGAGCGGTATCTCAGGGTACTTGAGGGGTCCGAGCGGCCTCCGTTGGACGCAAGCTGCAACGGCCGGTCCGGCCATTCGACTCAATCTACATCAACTACATGGACAGTCACCATAAGCAATAACTACACTTGGGAATTCAACTACAATATTTGGTGGACATTGCAAAATTTTTCTTCACCTTTAAGTATTAAAAGTTTATCTTCAGAAATTCAAATTCTACAAACATAAAGACTTTCATTCACCTGCAACAACAACATTTTGAAACTGAATTAAGAAATCTTGTAAATGCTTCTGCTATCTATCTTCATCATTACTTGGACTTTGTTTCAAACTGATTTCATGTGTCACCCCTGGAGGAACTTTTGGGGGGGGGAGGTCTGTACCGGGCGGTACACCTCTACACCGTTTATTTAAAAGTTGCGCCAGTTGAAACTCCTCTTCTGGAGGAAGGTTGAACTTTATCTATTCTATTAATTCTCTACTTTCCCAGAAGATGTCACCACGTGGAAGATTTTGAGCTTTTGAACTGTGTCACTTTTGATGTATTTTTGTTTCGCTTGAAGTAAGAAGTGTGAACTTTCTCTTCTAGAGGACACTACTGAAGATCAACAATAGTGCAACCTAGTGCGGAGTCAAAGAACTATTTTGTTGGAGAAATTTTTATTTCAAGAGTTTGTTCTTTGTTAAATTTCTTTCTGTCATGGTTTAAGTTGGCTGTATACCCCTCTTTTTCCCCCTAGTTTGGATCTAGCCAATCCCGAATTTCTTTAATTAATTTTCCACCAATAATGTGTTTCTTTTTCCTCTATGTAGGGGTTTCTTTTCCCGAACCAATAAAAAGTTTGAGGGAGGGTGTTTTATTTCCCCTAACGCCTAGAATCTTCCGCGAGAGGATATAAACTGCTGATTTTGGGGTCTCCGGGCCACTTTTGTTCCATCTCTCAGTGTGTAAAGTACATAGCAGGAGGCGGGAAGCGCCTCTTTCTTCACCAGCTGTTCAACTTCAGGTAATGGCCTCTTAATAACATCTTTTCTAGCTAGAGTTGGCAGTTTAACTCTCGCGGCGGGTTCTAGGTCTTCCACCATGTAACTTTCCTTTCTAATGTAAAAGCAACTGGTATCTATTCTATCTTTCAAACTACATATCGGGATAGAGAGTGCTTAACCCTCTCGAGCTCCCACTCACATTGTTTTGAGGTGAACTTATTTTTCGCAACCTATTCTTCAGTAATGTAATGTAAGTTTGTGTTTTCTTAAGTCACCTCAGTAGTATGGGATTAGCCCTTGCATCAGCGGCCTAAGAGCCAACGTAGGTCTTAGAAACAAAGTGTATTAAGGAGTGCAAGTTCGCCTCCTCTCAAATTGTGATTTTAGAGGTCACGTAATTAACCTTCTTTTCATTTATTAGACCTCAGTAGATTGGGTATTTCTCCCCTGTGTTTTGGTCCGTTGAGGACAACTTGAAGGTGGAGTTTGGTGTAGCCTTTGAGAGGCTTAAATTTTGAGAGCGTGGGGCTCTTTTGAAAATCGAGTGTCATATGCCTCGTGGAGGCTTTTTAGTGTAATGTGGAGCAAGGGCTCCGAGGTATGAATGGGGTTTTCTGCCCCTCTGTTGAAACTAGTGTCTTTGAGGTAAAACTGGGCTGATTGCCCAAGCATTGTGTTTTCGGGGCTCGAAGCCCAAATCCTGTAAATATTGTGACTCCCCGTTGATTTGCTACATTGTACCTGCCATGCTTGTTATATCTTTGTTTTGAAAAGAAAATATAACCGTGTTAAATTTTGAAATTAATTTCTCTTTAGTAGCTTGAGATCCATTCACCACCCAGCACCTTCTTTCACGCCTACCTACCACAAAAACACGGTAACAGGTTGTATTTAAGGTTTTAGGAGGAAGTAGCTGACAAATATGCAAAGATCCTCTCTCAACACAAATCAACAAGGGAAAAAGAAACAGGACCAATCCTTCGGTAGAAGCCCTGGCCTACTGAGCCCACGTTGGCAGTTTCGTTTCCGACTCAGTCCGGTAGTATTTGAAGGTGCTCCATTATACCAGTCAGTCGTTGTAGATTTAGCGGCATGTAGATAAACTCCTTGGGGACAATGGGCTATAACTGGTGTACTGTATTGCTTTACGTCGCACCGACACGGACAGGTTTTATGGTGACCATGGGATAGGAAAGGGCGAAGGAAGTGACGGTGGCATTAATTAAGATACAGCCCCAGAATTTGCCTGGTGTGGAAATTGGAAACCACGGAAAGCTATCTTCAGGGCTGCCGACAATAGAGTTCAAACCCACTATCTCCTGTACGCAATCTGACAGCTACGTGACTCAAACCGCGTGGGCACTTGCTCGGTACTGGCAGAGAATACAGTAATAGATGAACATACATGAAATCCAGACCACATAATACAGTTCGAAGCCGCTGAGGCACTCGCCAGGATATCGATATTGAGGCCAGACTAATTGAAGAATTATCCTCAAGTTCCAGACTGGAACTCATGGGAAGTCAAAATATGCTGGCCGGGGTTTATATGTAATTCATCCTAGTCTCAGGGGATGTAAATTGAGTGAGCTTCAGACGATCTGGTAAGATAAACTGTATCTCGTGATTTACAGACCTGTTTCCCCATCATTGCAGCCAACCTTGGCAAGCTACTGGGTATCCAGTGCTAGTCTGATGGATTAATGAACACACACAACTCTACGTCCATTGGGTCCTCACACAAATAAACGGACCTTAACAACGTGTGTTCTTAGGCTTCACACAACAACTATCTACCCCACTATCCACGCTGTTTTACTTGTTTTGCCGTGTATAATCAGCTGCAGCTGCTCCACAGTAAAGAACGCAGCATCCTGATTACCAATATATTGAAAACCTACAACCTGTTTTCCAGTCATTGACCGGGTCAGCGATGTGATGAATGAAACATATTTAGGCTGTTATTGCAATGGGGTCGCCACTCCCAAGGTGATTTATTAATGAGTGATAAATGCTATGAAATGATAATGGAGAGTGTTGCTGGAATGACAGATGACAGGGAAAACCGGAGTACCCGGAGAAAAACCTGTCCTGCCTCCTCTTTGTCCAGCACAAATCTCACATGGAGTGCCCGGGATTTGAACCACGGTATCCAGCGGTGAGAGGCCGACGCGCTGCCGTCTAAGCCACGGAGGCTACCAATATATTAATGAATGAAAATAATTTCTAATTTTATCCTCTGTCTACCAGATGCAATCAAATTTCACAATTCACTTTATGTCCTACCGACACATATAGGTCTTACGGCGACGATGGGATAGGCAAGGTCTAGGAATGGGAGGGAAGTGGCCGTGGCCTAAATTAAGGTACAGCTCCGGAATTCACCTGATATGAAAATGGGAAACCAAGGATAACCCTCTTCAGGGCTGCTGACAGTGGAGTTCGAGCACACTATCTCCCGGATGGAAGATCACAGCTGCACGCCCTTAACCGCACAACCAACTCGCTCGGCAAGCAATCTAATAATAATGTTATTGCTTTTTGTACTTTAAACTAACTACTTCTGACGGTTTTCGGATGAGATGAAATCTGTTCGAATCGCTTTAAATGTATATTTATTTGGAGGATTTTGTCCGAAGCAAAGATTGGCCATAACATGTTGTAGACTGTTTATCTTACTGTATTAACTAAGAGAGAAAACAGCGTAGGGTATATAAATCATTCTCTTATAACTAAACCAGGTGGAGGATATTACCTGTCCAATCTTTCTTTCTTTCTTAATCTGCTTACCCTCCAGGGTCGGTTTTTTCCCTCGGACTCAGCGAGGGATTCCACCTCTACCGCCTCAGGGGCAGTGTCGTGGAGCTTCAGACTTTGGGTCGAGGAATACAACTGGGGAGGATGACCAGTACCTCATCCAGGCGGCCTCACCTGCTATGCTGAACAGGGGCCTTGCGGGGAATGGGAAGATTGGAAGGGAGAGACAAGGAAGAGGGAAGGAAGCGGCCGTGGCTATAAGTTAGGTACCATCCCGGCATTTGCCTGGAGGAGAAGTGGGAAACCACGGAAAACCACTTCCAGGATGGCTGAGGTGGGAATAGAACCCAATTCTACTCATTTGATCTCCCGAGGCTGAGTAGACCCCGTTCCAGCCCTCGTACCAATTTTCAAATTTCGTGGCAGAGCCGGGAATCGAACCCGGACCTCCGGGGGTGGCAGCTAATCACACTAACCACTACACTACAGAGGTGGACACCCGTCCAATAATAATAATAATAATAATAATAATAATAATAATAATAATAATAATAATAAATTATTGGTGACGATATAATATATATCTCAAAAAATAAATTACAAGTACAAATAATGGTGGAAACTCTACTGACATATCCATTAAAACTGGTCTTCAAATTTCATATTAAAAACTAAATATACTGAACACAGACACAACGGAGAAAAGTGCCTAACAATGCAACATGGAAATATCCAAAGAACTGATAAATTCAAATATGTGGGAGAATGGACCCAGTCGAAAGGACTGGATAACACAACCTGCAAAGGGAGATCGAAAAGCCCGGGTGAGTTGGCCGTGCGGTAGGAGCCGTGCAGCTATGAGCTTGAATCCAGGAGATAGTGGGTTCGAACCCCACTATCGGCAGCCCTGAAGATGGTTTTCTGTGGTTTCCCATTTTTACTCCAGGCAAATGCTGGGGCTGTTCCTTAATTTTTTTTTTGCTAGGGGCTTTACGTCGCACCGACACAGATAGGTCTTATGGCGACGATGGGATAGGAAAGGCCTAGGAGTTGGAAGGAAGCGGCCGTGGCCTTAATTAAGGTACAGCCCCAGCATTTGCCTGGTGTGAAAATGGGAAACCACGGAAAACCATATTCAGGGCTGCCGATAGTGGGATTCGAACCTACTATCTCCCGGATGCAAGCTCACAGCCGCGCGCCTCTACGCGCACAGCCAACTCGCCCGGTGTGTTCCTTAATTAAGACCACGGCCGCTTCCTTCCCGCTCGTAGCCCTTTCCCATCCCATCGTCGTCGTAAGACCTATTTATGTCGGTGTGACGTAAATCAAATTGTAAAATTGGAGATTGAAGAAGATGAACATGGCTTTTAAACTCACTCAACACTGTTACACGAAATGGTCGGTATCGTTTGACTTGAATGAAATGGCGTATGGCTTTTAGTGCGGGGAGATCCCAGGACGGGTTCGGCTCACCAGGTGCAGGTCTTTTGATTTGACGCCCGTAACCGACCTGCGCGTCGTGATGAGAATGAGATGATGATGAAGACATAGAGATTATTTTTGTTTTGAGAGATCGATAGGTGACGGAAGTGTTTAGCTCGGTGACTTAGCTGCTGGTTTTCCAACCGGATAGCTGAGGTTCAAATCTCCCAATTAGTTCCGGGACTTCAGATATCCTTCGAAAAGACGGAACTAATGATTCAGGACAAAAAGGATCCGACACAAAATATTGTCACCAAATATGGAACAATTAAAAGAGTACAGAAGTTTAAATATCTAGGGGAATGGATAACCCCAACAGGACTACCAGGAATAGCATTACAGGAAAGGGCAAGAAAGATGGAAGCAGCATACCAGTTATGTCGAAATGTCTACAATAAAAAATCAGTTTCATTCACTGCAAAAATCAGACATTACAACACTGTCATCAAACCAGAGAGTCTATATGCGATCGAATGTATTCCACTGAACAGGAAGGGCTTACTAGAAAACATTGAAAAGACAGAAAGGAAGATCTTGAGGAAGATACTAGGGCCCAGGAAAGTGGGTCAAGAATTTAGACTGCGACCAAATGAGGAACTATACAAAAGGACCGAAAAAATCACAACATCCTTCAAGAAGAGAAGACTCTGCTTCTACGGACACATTAAAAGAATGCCACCAGAGAGAACAGCCAAGCGAATTCTGGAATACATGGAGAACAGGAAGACACAAACTAGCTGGCTTAAAGGGGTCAAGGAGGATATGGAGGAAAATAATATATCACAGCAGGCAGTGTACAACAGACAGGAATACAGAAAAATCATCAACAAAATTAAGGGATTCAAAGATCAAAGTAGAAAAAAACGGACCGGCAACAACTGGTCACGAGAACGTAAAGAAGCCCACTCCGAAAGGATGAAGAAGTACTGGGCCGATCGAAAGAGGAAGAACCGTAAATGAATGATACTTAACGTGGTCCATAGTAGACCTATTCGAAAACAAGAAGAAGAAAGTGACGTCAGGAAGGCCATCCAGCCTTAAACACCCGGAGAAAATCAAAATGATCCTGGGAGGCTCCAGCGACCTCAAGTGGTATGAACTGAAGACTCCGTTTCAAGAAATCAAACATCGAGTTAATCCAGCCAGAATCTAACAATATTTTCATTCAAGCCATACAATAATAATGGCGTGTGGCCTCCGAAGAGACCGAGTGCAGGTCTTTCTAGTTGACGCCGTATAGGCGACTGATGGATTCTAATGCTGAAGACGGCACACATACCCATCCCCCGTGGCACTGACATTAACCAATGAAGGTTAAAATCTCCGACCCGGCTGGAAATCGAACCCGGGACCCTCTGGACCAAACCCACGGTGTGTTTGTGTTTGATGGTGATTTCTCGGCGTGGCTCTCGATCTGGTCTTAAACCACGTACAGATTTATCAATACCGCCTCAGAAATGGTATTTAATTTCGCCCGCGAAGCGATCTGATTGGCTAACTTCAGCAGCTGATAAAATGACAACAGAGTGATATATTGAATTATATTTTCAAATTATGTATCAGTATGACCAACCCTCTAACGTGATATATCGAATTATATTTTCAAATTATATATCAGTATGACCAACCCTCTAACGTGATATATCGAATTATATTTTCAAATTATATATCAGTATGACCAACCCTCTAACGTTGTTTCACGTTGGTTCCGACCTCTTTGTATTTGATGTAATACCGTTTGTAGACCTGTGAGGTTTTTATCGCAAAGACCCACCAGCAGAGTTACGGACTGACTGCCGAATGTAGGCTTATTACACTACCCTATCAAATGATGAATACTAAAGTCTTTGATAATGAACTGACTGCACGCCTTTGATATACCCCGTGGGTAGAACATGTTATCAAGAGGAGATACTCCGTCATGTTCGGGAAATTATGTGTAGCTATTGATGCTTTCAGGGCCCGGTGAAATTCTTTACGCTTCGCAGAGAACTGTGCTCAGTCTAGACTGATTCTAAATGTTCGGTCAGCTTCCGCTTCGAACGCTAGCGCTGTGCCACGTCCGGGGAGCCATCTGGTGACGAATGAACGTACCTTGTTGCTGTCACATCTCCAGATGTGACGAACACATCCTGATACAACTGATCAGAGAGGGTTATATAGAAGGGAAATGTTGACATAGACGAATATTTTTATTTTACTTTTTTGCTAGTGGTTTAACATCACGCTGACACATTGAACGTCTTCGACGACTCAAGGAGGGGAAAGGGCTAGGACTGGGAGGTTAACGGCCATAACCTTAATTAAGGTACAGCCCCAGCATTCACCTGATGTGAAAATGAGAAACAACTGAAAACCATATTCAGGGCTGCCGACGGTGGGAGTCGAACCCACCACCACCTAAATGAAGTTCACAGCTACGCGACACTAACCGTATGGTTAAGTTTCTCGTTAGGAAAAATATTCCTTGAACGAGGAACCCCGGATAGCCGTTCGACCACCCACGATGCGGCAACTCTGAAACGGGAACAGGAAACAGAAATATGTAGTCCATGATCGACAAACTTTTATCAGGAGAGTGCACTACTAGAAGAAAAAGAAACATGTATAGTTTTAACACCGGTCCATTATCCCTGTATTCTTAACTAGAGAACACATTCCTGCTATTATATCTGCGTGTACGACTTTTGATTCTATCATTGGGTTTCTGGAGTATGGAGCAGTCTTGTTTCCTGCCCGCGGCAGTCTAGGTTGCTTATGTGATTCTCTGTTTATTCAAGTTGCTCTTCAAAATATTAGGAGAGTTTTGTGACTTACTTGTCTCTGCTTCTGATGAACAAAATAAAATGGAGTTTAACGTACCTAGAGAGGATAGTTGCCTAGTTGCACTTCCTCTTAAAACAATAATCACCACCACCATCACCTTATAATTACCTGGCTAATGGTACCGTTAGAAATAAAAATGGTATGCCAATTCAAAACAGTATATTAAGAATACAACTGAAACTATAAACTCAGTACTCACTTGCCCGTAAACACTCCCTCATATACAACTAATTTAAGATTAAGAATTTTCACAAATTTAGGGATGTTATCTTCGAGTCTGCTTAAGAGAAATCAGAACCGTAGCCACAAATATTACTATTAAATCAGAGGGGGAGTTCGTGATAGTGAAGTAACATAGTCAATGGCTTATCACAAAGACGGTCCTTGTTCAAATCCCGGCCTATGCATGAGGGATTTTTGAAATGAAAAGTCACGACCGCGTGGTTTGGATTCCACTTAAAACTGTAAGTTTCATGAGGTAATCACGCTATCTACAAGCTTGCTTTAATCCAGAGGAGATTGGCTGTGTGTTCATACAAAGAGGAAGCAATAACCAGTCGTGATTAGGGGATGTGTTTACCACCTCGATGTGAAGTCCACAAGGACACTAAATCTTCGTGAATAATGCATAGCTCGTACACATCATCATACGATTTCACAGAGTCATTCACGTGTTATATCTGCATAGACGTAAACGCATTTCATCATTTACATGAATATACCATTTATATGAGATGCAACACACCTAACCTACATGAATTGTTACATTTAACACTTGCAATTTAATCAGCAACATGTCTCAGTGACATGCAACGAAGCCTGCAGTGCCAGGTAAGTCTGCATAGCAATATCATAATTAGGCTACTATATATACCTTTGATGACGGTGAATTGTAATGTCTGCAGTCCTGATAAATTCAGCAATATGTAGTAAATTTGTAAAATTTGCATCCGGGAGAAAACATAAAGTATAAACATACAATTCCATGGACTGATATGTTTTTATGCCATGGCTGTTTTGAAATAAACTATTGAATTACTTTAGTTGCAATTGAGCGTTTGAGATTTTTACAGGACGTTCAAATGTTTTTCATTTAATGTGCTTTAAGGCTATTTTTTTTTCTTTACAGTGATTACGGTGCTTTATGTATCGAATTTAGATTGATTGTTAATTTATTCGTGTTGAATAACTTGAAGGGACTGTCAAGCCGGGATGATAAAGGTGTGCTAGTTTCACCCGAAAGATTCAGATTCGATTCGTCGTCAAGACATGGAAAAGTTTAGGAAAATACTTGCATATCCAGAGACTCGTGATCCTGGAGTTTATTCAGTCTACATCAGAAATCAGCAACAGGCTAATTTATGGACATGAATGTGGGCCGCTAACCACTGTTTCACTTTATGTCGAGATCACGGATAGTGCAAATATTTACTTTTGACACCTACTCGGGTATTCGTGGCCTGTTCGTAGATTATTTTAGCTCTAAATAACTTGAAATGAATAACCTTCTATAAATGGTGTATTAAAGTTCAAAAATGAAACTTCTAGCGATGACAGAAGAGACAAAACCGGATATTTTAATAATTTACTATATGTCGTGAATTGAAAGTTGTAGATCATTTTCCTATAAACTAATGTCGGATTTCCCCTGTTTCTTCTTTGATTAATACTGAGAGAGGCTCATCCTTTAAAAACATTTCCCCTTTAAAAATCGCCATCATTACCAGTCTCCACATCATTAAAAATCAGGATAACATAAATTTGAATTTTCGCGAGCGCACCATAAATTAGCATCCGATAAGAGCAGGAAGCCAGCTGAATGGTTCGTTACTGGGCTTCACTGACTTTCAGTGGCTGTTATTAATGTGTATATTGTAACATTCGCTGAGACCCCTCGTTTACGTAAATACAAGGGCATTTCCCGCTACCGATACCAGAAAAATACATACAATAGGATATGTTGTGTTAACAAAGGTACAAGAAGATGATTAACACATTCATACCACGAAATGAATTAGTAATAATTACTACACGAACAGATCCATGGTAGCAAAATTGAATTTATAAGAGTTTTGACGTGAGAACACCACTGTGAAGAAGTAATCAGTTATATTGGCTTTGATCTCTTCTGTTTCTCGTTTCAGATATGGATGAATACCTAATAATAATAATAATCGTATGGCCTCAGCTGCCGTTTTGCAGACATTTCGATTTGACGCCATCTGGCTGTCTGCTCCTCAATTTCGACGTTCCGGTTACTCTGTCTGCCATCTAGCGGACCTAGAGTAAACCGGATCTCTCTTGGGCGTCTATGGCTGAGATTGAATTAATTTTGTCGGGTAAATACCAAATGTATCACCAGAGATCTTTTACATGCCGACACCATAAATTAGCATCCGATAAGAGCAGGAAGGCAGCTGAATGGTTCGTTACTGGGCTTCACTGACGTTCAGTGGCTGTTATTAATGTGAATACCTGAATGGTTCCTAATAAAATAGGCCATGGCCCTTCCTTTGTATTATTAGCCCTAATTAATCACAAATACGCCAGTGTAGGCACCACGCAATAAGTAGGCTGCACAGATTGATTGTTCTCATTGTCGCATGACCATAAAGTCAAAGAATAACTGACGTTGTATAATTGCTTGGTTTTGTAGATAATTGTTTGAACATTTGCATTTTGTTACAGTATTTTCATTCTTCCTGAGAAGTTATTGCATATAATCTTTCAAGGAAATTTCAAGGTCTTGTCAAAACAGCATGTTGCCATGGAATAAGATATTTTCATTTGGTAGGTTTTTTTAATTTTCTCTGCGGCAGTAATGGGGTCGCCACTCCATTCCATAATCACGTGTTCCCTGCCACTCTAATACTTGTTAAACAGGTTCTCCACCCTAGTTCTTACATTCTGTGCTGTTCCGTTCCGGTGGGCCTGCGATCCATCATGGGAACGTAATATCGCCGCTGGCAACAGAACAATGCATTGGGGGTTGAGTTAGTGAAACACACGTGAATAATTGGTGTAATATAAATCGCTGAGATAGTAGAGTAGGGCTAGGTAACAAGAGGTGAACAAATTAAACTTATTAGACACTCGCAGTTGAAGTATCCTAATATATTTGGCCCATTACCATATTATATCCAGTTGGTGCGATTTGTCAAGTTTTTCTCGACTTCCCAATTAGTAATCAATAATACAATCGCAGGATGTCAGGCAGTACGCTTAAAAGGCATTTTCACATCCGAATACCATGGTAGGACTAAGAAACTGCGACGTTCGTGGTTCCGAGTTTCAAAATCTCCCGATGAATTTCCTCTCATAAAGTTGATTTTTCTCAGCGTGTTTCTCCCATAGTCATTGCACTACGTCTGTTATTGTATTATAGGCCTATTTCATTTTCAGGCGTGTAACCTATTCTTGGAAGGGAGAGGCTCTAAGCTTTAGAGCTCAACAGGACGAAACTGTGTTATTATGCTGATAGAGTGTACGTATTGGGAGGCTGCGGAGCATTGAGTTGAAATGCAAAAATAAAACACTATGTTCCCGTGCTGAACGTTTCTCTGTATAAGTTATGAACAGTTATGTATTTGAGTAGAGAATAAAGGGCGAAGGTAGTCGTTTGAAAAATAGAGCGCTGTGATTGGTCACGTGACTGTAAGACTTATCACGGCGTGTCGCAAATTCAAAATTTGGTGGGCAAATTTTCGGCGGGAAAAATATTTGGAGGTTAAATTTTTAATTTTGAATGAATTTTTCAGCACTAACAGCCGAACTGGGCCCAGCGCACGCTAACAAAAGCTTTCGATCTTTAAACTTCTTGTTGGTAGTCCTGTTCCAAACCATTTTGAATTTCCGTTTTTTTCTTTTTTTGGCAAGGAAAACAGAAGAACATATTATATTAGCAGGGAAAATTTTGGGCGATAAAATGTTAGAATTTTTAATTTTCGGAATATTTTCTGGCCAATCAGAGCCCGGTCTCTGATGACACAAAACTTACTGATCAGATCACAAGGCCTACTGATTAAGACTCTATACACTAGCCTGGAATGAAAAAAGGACCTGAAACTAGACTGAAACCGCGAAAAACAATGCTGATCAGTAGTCCTTGTGATCTGATCATAGAGGGTCTTGTGATCTTACCAGTAGGTATTGTGATCTGATAATTAGGCAAAAGGTAGCAAATACCAACTATGAAACAAATCAGATAATTATAAAAACAAACTGATAAAATGGTGAACAAAATTCAGCAACGAATGTGACGAAAACAATTCCTTCATCATCTTCAACGATTTCACCATAATAGCAACTGATAAGGCATCTTACTAGAATAGCGATTCAAAATTTCGCAAAAATTGGCCTCATTCCTCATCCTCCAGAAAAACATATCATTTAATATCGTCAAAGGAAGCTTATCAGTAGTGACCTGAAATGTACCGCGGCTTTAATATAAAATACATTTCCACAGGAGAAACTGTGAAATATCGGTGTAGATTTTTTCTGATTTAAATGTGTTCAATCCTCAGACCGTTCTTCACGACCTCAAAAACAAACTAGTGTCACTCAAGTCCTCTTCACCTTCTCAGCAAGACCAGCAGTTTTTGATAGTAAATGTCTTAAGTCGTCCAACTCTTATGTATCCTTTACAAACGATGCCACTAACGCAATACCACACTCATTCTTGTAGGACGTAAATAAAATGATCAAATATACAGTGAAATAAAGACTGTACTCACGATTCAGCATACCCCGTACAATGCTGTACAGTCATACTGTGCTCACGATCCAGCACACCCCGTACAATGCTCTACAGTCATGCTGTGCTCACGATCTAGCACACCCCGTACAATGCTGTACAGTCATACTGTGCTCACGATCCAGTACACCCCGTACAATGCTCTACAGTCATACTGTGCTCACGATCCAGCATACCCCGTACAATGCTCTACAGTCATGCTGTGCTCACGATCCAGCACACCCCGTACAATGCTGTACAGTCATACTGTGCTCACGATCCAGCACACCCCGTACAATGCTGTACAGTCATGCTGTGCTCACGATCCAGCACACCCCGTACAATGCTGTACAGTCATGCTGTGCTCACGATCCAGCACACCCCGTACAATGCTGTACAGTCATACTGTGCTCACGATCCAGCACACCCCGTACAATCCTCTACAGTCATACTGTGCTCACGATCCAGCATACCCCGTACAATGCTCTACAGTCATACTGTGCTCACGATCTAGCACACCCCGTACAATGCTGTACAGTCATACTGTGCTCACGATCTAGCACACCCCGCACAATGCTCCACAGTCATACTGTGCTCACGATCCAGTACACCCCGCACAATGCTCTACAGTCATACTGTGCTCACGATCCAGCACACCCCGTACAATCCTCTACAGTCATACTGTGCTCACGATCCAGCACACCCCGTACAATGCTCTACAGTCATACTGTGCTCACGATCTAACACACCCCGTACAATGCTCTACAGTCATACTGTGCTCACGATCCAGCACACCCCGTACAATGCTCTACAGTCATACTGTGCTCACGATCTAGCACACCCCGTACAATGCTCTACAGTCATACTGTGCTCACGATCTAACACACCCCGTACAATACTCTACAGTCATACTGTGCTCACGATCCAGCACACCCCGTACAATGCTCTACAGTCATACTGTGCTCACGATCTAACACACCCCGTACAATGCTGTACAGTCATACTGTGCTCACGATCTAACACACCCCGTACAATGCTCTACAGTCATGCTGTGC
Organism: Anabrus simplex; assembly: GCF_040414725.1. Classification (NCBI taxonomy): domain Eukaryota; kingdom Metazoa; phylum Arthropoda; class Insecta; order Orthoptera; family Tettigoniidae; genus Anabrus; species Anabrus simplex. The sequence continues at coordinate 304,986,306 of NC_090265.1, read as the reverse complement.
TCACGATCTAGCACACCCCGTACAATCCTCTACAGTCATACTGTGCTCACGATCCAGCACACCCCGCACAATGCTCTACAGTCATACTGTGCTCACGATCCAGCACACCCCGTACAATCCTCTACAGTCATACTGTGCTCACGATCACCCCGTACAATGCTCTACAGTCATACTGTGCTCACGATCCAGCACACCCCGTACAATGCTGTACAGTCATACTGTGCTCACGATCCAGCACACCCCGTACAATGCTCTACAGTCATACTGTGCTCACGATCCAGCACACCCCGTACAATGCTGTACAGTCATACTGTGCTCACGATCCAACACACCCCGTACAATGCTCTACAGTCATACTGTGCTCACGATCCAGCACACCCCGTACAATCCTCTACAGTCATACTGTGCTCACGATCCAGCACACCCCGCACAATGCTCTACAGTCATACTGTGCTCACGATCCAGCACACCCCGTACAATGCTCTACAGTCATGCTGTACTCACGATCCAGCACACCCCGTACAATGCTCTACAGTCATGCTGTGCTCACGATCTAGCACACCCCGTACAATCCTCTACAGTCATACTGTGCTCACGATCCAGCACACCCCGTACAATGCTCTACAGTCATGCTGTGCTCACGATCCAGCACACCCCGTACAATGCTCTACAGTCATACTGTGCTCACGATCACCCCGTACAATGCTCTACAGTCATGCTATGCTCACGATCCAGCACACCCCGTACAATGCTCTACAGTCATGCTGTGCTCACGATCCAGCACACCCCGTACAATGCTCTACAGTCATGCTGTGCTCACGATCCAGCACACCCCGTACAATGCTCTACAGTCATACTGTGCTCACGATCACCCCGTACAATGCTCTACAGTCATGCTATGCTCACGATCCAGCACACCCCGTACAATGCTCTACAGTCATACTGTGCTCACGATCCAGCACACCCCGTACAATACTCTACAGTCATACTGTGCTCACGATCCAGCACACCCCGTACAATGCTCTACAGTCATACTGTGCTCACGATCACCCCGTACAATGCTCTACAGTCATACTGTGCTCACGATCCAGCACACCCCGTACAATGCTGTACAGTCATACTGTGCTCACGATCCAGCACACCCCGTACAATGCTCTACAGTCATACTGTGCTCACGATCCAGCACACCCCGTACAATACTCTACAGTCATACTGTGCTCACGATCCAGCACACCCCGTACAATGCTCTACAGTCATACTGTGGTCACGATCTAACACACCCCGTACAATGCTCTACAGTCATACTGTGCTCACGATCCAACACACCCCGTACAATGCTCTACAGTCATACTGTGCTCACGATCCAGCACACCCCGTACAATGCTCTACAGTCATACTGTGCTCACGATCCAGCACACCCCGTACAATGCTCTACAGTCATACTGTGCTCACGATCCAGCACACTCCGTACAATGCTCTACAGTCATACTGTGCTCACGATCCAGCACACCCCGTACAATGCTCTACAGTCATACTGTGCTCACGATCCAGCACACCCCGTACAATGCTCTACAGTCATACTGTGCTCACGATCCAACACACCCCGTACAATGCTCTACAGTCATGCTGTACTCACGATCCAGCACACCCCGTACAATGCTCTACAGTCATACTGTGCTCACGATCCAGCACACTCCGTACAATGCTCTACAGTCATACTGTGCTCACGATCCAGCACACCCCGTACAATGCTCTACAGTCATACTGTGCTCACGATCTAGCACACCCCGTACAATCCTCTACAGTCATACTGTGCTCACGATCCAGCACACCCCGTACAATCCTCTACAGTCATACTGTGCTCACGATCCAGCACACCCCGTACAATGCTCTACAGTCATACTGTGCTCACGATCCAGCACACCCCGTACAATGCTCTACAGTCATACTGTGCTCACGATCTAACACACCCCGTACAATCCTCTACAGTCATGCTGTGCTCACGATCCAGCACACCCCGTACAATCCTCTACAGTCATGCTATGCTCACGATCCAGCACACCCCGTACAATGCTCTACAGTCATACTGTGCTCACGATCCAGCACACCCCGTACAATCCTCTACAGTCATGCTATGCTCACGATCCAGCACACCCCGTACAATACTCTACAGTCATACTGTGCTCACGATCCAGCACACCCCGTACAATGCTCTACAGTCATACTGTGCTCACGATCCAGCACACCCCGTACAATGCTCTACAGTCACACTGTGCTCACGATCCAGCACACCCCGTACAATGCTCTACAGTCATACTGTGCTCACGATCCAGCACACCCCGTACAATGCTCTACAGTCACACTGTGCTCACGATCCAGCACACCCCGTACAATGCTCTACAGTCATACTGTGCTCACGATCCAGCACACCCCGTACAATGCTCTACAGTCATACTGTGCTCACGATCTAGCACACCCCGTACAATGCTCTACAGCCATACTGTGCTCACGATCCAGCACACCCCGTACAATGCTCTACAGTCATACTGTGCTCACGATCTAACACACCCGTACAATGCTCTACAGTCATACTGTGCTCACGATCCAGCACACCCCGTACAATGCTCTACAGTCATACTGTGCTCACGATCTAACACACCCCGTACAATGCTCTACAGTCATACTGTGCTCACGATCTAGCACACCCCGTTCAGTGCTCTACAGTCATACTGTGCTCACGATCTAACACACCCCGTACAATGCTCTACAGTCATACTGTGCTCACGATCCAGCACACCCCGTACAATACTCTACAGTCATACTGTGCTCACGATCCAGCACACCCCGTACAATGCTCTACAGTCATACTGTGCTCACGATCCAGCACACCCCGTACAATGCTCTACAGTCACACTGTGCTCACGATCCAGCACACCCCGTACAATGCTCTACAGTCATACTGTGCTCACGATCCAGCACACCCCGTACAATGCTCTACAGTCATACTGTGCTCACGATCTAACACACCCCGTACAATGCTCTACAGTCATACTGTGCTCACGATCTAGCACACCCCGTACAATCCTCTACAGTCATGCTATGCTCACGATCCAGCACACCCCGCACAATGCTCTACAGTCATACTGTGCTCACGATCTAGCACACCCCGTTCAGTGCTCTACAGTCATACTGTGCTCACGATCCAGCACACCCCGTACAATGCTCTACAGTCATACTGTGCTCACGATCCAGCACACCCCGCACAATCCTCTACAGTCATACTGTGCTCACGATCCAGCACACCCCGTACAATGCTCTACAGCCATACTGTGCTCACGATCCAGTACACCCCGCACAATGCTCCACAGTCATACTGTGCTCACGATCCAGCACACCCCGTACAATGCTCTACAGCCATACTGTGCTCACGATCCAGCACACCCCGTACAATGCTCTACAGTCATACTGTGCTCACGATCCAGCACACCCCGTACAATGCTCTACAGCCATACTGTGCTCACGATCCAGTACACCCCGCACAATCCTCTACAGTCATACTGTGCTCACGATCCAGCACACCCCGTACAATGCTCTACAGTCATACTGTGCTCACGATCCAGCACACCCCGTACAATGCTCTACAGTCATACTGTGCTCACGATCTAACACACCCCGTACAATGCTCTACAGCCATACTGTGCTCACGATCCAGCACACCCCGTACAATGCTCTACAGTCATACTGTGCTCACGATCCAGCACACCCCGTACAATGCTGTACAGTCATACTGTGCTCACGATCCAGCACACCCCGTACAATGCTCTACAGTCATACTGTGCTCACGATCTAACACACCCCGTACAATGCTCTACAGCCATACTGTGCTCACGATCCAGCACACCCCGTACAATGCTCTACAGTCATACTGTGCTCACGATCTAACACACCCCGTACAATGCTCTACAGTCATACTGTGCTCACGATCCAGCACACCCCGCACAATGCTCTACAGTCATGCTATGCTCACGATCCAGTACACCCCGCACAATGCTCTACAGTCATACTGTGCTCACGATCCAGCACACCCCGCACAATGCTCTACAGTCATGCTATGCTCACGATCCAGCATACCCCGTACAATGCTCTACAGTCATACTGTGCTCACGATCCAGCACACCCCGTACAATGCTCTACAGTCATACTGTGCTCACGATCCAGCACACCCCGTACAATGCTGTACAGCCATACTGTGCTCACGATCCAGCACACCCCGCACAATGCTCTACAGTCATACTAAATTCATATGTCTCAGAATTTTCAGAACTGCCTGAAAATCCTTCCCACAACAAATAATTTCACTTAAATGACAACACATGGCCAACAATACAACAACGCAAGGTGACTTCATTGTCTCCAGGAACTGAATGTACAACACATGATGGAACAATGATGGAAAACCATGCATTGCTCAGAGGGATTCATAATATGACAAATAGTGCCATCTCCCTCATAAATATAAAGTTTTTTACCGAACACACCCAAGCCAACAACCGGGCTCAGAACCACCAGGGACTCACCAGGAGCGAATGGCGCGATTGCCTTAAGATGACAGTACACATTATTTCAGGCAGATCCTGTGTACCGTAACCGTTGTCGAAACTGGCACAACGAGATATAAACGCTCCATCATGTTCTAGAACGTTGTACGCACGCTGAAACTCTAAGTAATGCTAGGAATCACAGCATTCGTTCCATTCTAGCCAAGAGCTTGTAAGATTCTGGCGTTGTTTACCATCTCAACTACTGGCAGCAATCATTGAATAAACTATATCGTCTTCGACGACAAAACAAAGATCAGGTATATAATCGACTAACTATCAGATTCGAGACTGATGTGAAAACCTGTGGACAAAGAGAAAATAATAAAATACTATATTGATACGTACGTATGTTGGGTATTCAGCCCGAAGGCTGGTTTGATCCTCTGCAGCTCCGCCAACAGCTGTCATAAATAGCCTAGGCGTCACTGAAGAGGCGTACTAGGGAAATGAGGAGCGAAGTAGTTTCCCGTTGCTTTCCTCACCGAGCCAGCAGTTGCTATTACATATCAGTATGCCAAGCCCACTGAAATGCAGGCACCAACCGACCCTATGAGCGATATTTTCACACCATTCATAACATGGACTGGCTGCATAAAGAATGGTATTACTAGCAACACTCATACCTCAGTCACTTTCATATTGTCAAAGCCAAGGATGAGACTGAGACAGGTCAATAAAAGTAACAAATTTGATATAGCCCATACCAGAAAACATAGTGCACTGTAAACACTACATCTCACCAGCAAAGACGTACCAAATTAAAATCCTAGAAATTTTGGGACGTATGTTCGGTGCTAGAGGTATGATTACGTCTTTCTCTGTCAAATTCTGCAACAGACTCAGAATAAAAACGATACCACCCATACCTTTGCTTTCACAGCACCAAAGGGATCAGTCTAGACCTTGAGACATCATCTCCATGCATCATCATCTTGACGCACTGTAATACCGCAAATTAAAATCTCTCTCTTTGATTTTTATACTTCACCATTCATAACCGCTGTAGGCTATTAATGTATAAACTAGCTCTAGTATTATGGATTCTAGTATTATGGATAATTTCAGACATATTAATAATAATAATAATTCCGTGGCCCAAAACCTTCCATTGTTATGCAACTTTAAGTAAGTAGCAAAAATATTGATAACTATATCTTCTCAGTTCCTGAAATGTAAGTATTACAAGTAGATTGCACCTGGGAAACTCAATTTCGGCGTTTTTTCTCGTAGCTGGGGTTCAGCTATAATCAGAGCTTCTACTAGTTAGTAACAATGTTGGTGGCTTTACGTTCTAATAACTTTTACAAGTTTCGAAGACGCCAAAGTGCCTATACCGACACTAGGCTGGCGTATTTGAGCACGTTCAAATACCACCGGCCTGAGTAAGGGTCGAACCTGCCAAGCTAGGCTCAGCAATCACACTCAACTGAGTTGATGGCTATGTATATTCGTATTTCTTAATGAACCAACAATAATATAAAGAACGCTTTCCTTCTAGTAATCTCCTCTACACGTATTTGTTAGCATTGTGGACTTACGCTCAATTATTGTATGAGTGAAAATAATCATGTGTTTTGATTTCATTTTGAAAACCTGCTATGACAGATACTTCATTGTTTATCCTCCACGTGAACATAGTTTACATATTTAGATGGGATTTTATGGTTTTCAGTAATTTTCAATGAACCAGAATTCACATAATTTGCTTATGTGTTATTATTTAGCCAAATTAATGGCTATTATAGAATGCAAGTGCTCTATAAAAACATGTTTTAACACAGAAACACAATGTTTGTTAGAATAAAGAAAGGGAAATTAACCAACAGATTATAATTGTACTGATTATTAATATGATTTCAAAGAGCAAAGTTTATGGTTAATTTCACTGTGGCTGTAACACATTTCCGCAACTGTATTGAGTGCATGGGCTCTTTGATGGTTACAGTTCATTTTCATTCAATGAGAAGGGAGTGAAGAAGTGGAACAATTTGCCAGGGGATATGTTTGATCCTCTTCCAAAATCTGTACAGATATTCAAGAAAAGGATAAACAGCAACAGAGAAAAAAAAAGAAATTTTAGAGGGCATTCGACCTGTGCAGGTTGTTGTAAATAAGGATTTTTTGTGAATAAATTAATTCCATCCCCTTGTCTATGGAGAGTGGACAGCTGAAATAGCGGACTGCCTGTAGGAGTGAAGTACAGTGGGGACTTCGAGGGCTCCGGGACCGCTACGGTAGCTGTGAAGGCCCTTCAGGAACTCTGAAAAGCAGTAGCAAAATGGGCTCTGGTTAGGACGCAGCAGGTCGTTATGTACGTTAGATACCAAAATGGGTTTAAAAAAAGTAATGTACATTTGAATCTTATAGCCATTGTATAGTACTTTTTGAAGTGATTCCTTATATTGTATATGAGTTGATTTAGTGTGTAAGTTACATAAGATATTATGAGTAGAATTTTGTAAATAATATACATTTATTAAGGATGAGCTGTGTCGTTTAATAGTAAAATTATTAATGTAAATTGTATAATATTTTTTTGGAAAAATGAATTTTATTTTAAATGTAAGTTTTGTTTTGAGAACAATATTTTTTGTGTGTATCATTTACCACCGAGGTAGACACCTCATTTGCAAATATATTATTTTGATTGATTTGATTTGAACTAGCAAGGCATCAGATTATATTGATTTATTTTATTGTTATTATTAACGGAAATGCGCACAATGTGCAAAATACAAACACTATATTACATTATTCTAGTCCTAGTTTTGTCACAGATATTTGTCTTTTACTGCAGATATTTGCATGATATCTTTCACAGTGTTCATTGCACAATTCACACACACAATTTTCATTTGAGTGATGAAATCTATTATTTTGGCAGAACTCGTGATGAAAACCATGTGTTGCATATCACGTTATTACGAGTCGAAGCTCGTACTTTGCTTGTTTCCAATCATCCGGCATTATGGCGTCTGTTGAATAAAAGTCGTTCAAGGTATAGCTGCGTTTTTCTATTAGAATTTGGAATGTGTCCTCGTAGGCCCTAAGTGTTTGGCAGGTATATCTGCATTCTGATGTCTGCTATAAAGAAAGTTGACATAGATTAGTCTTGATGGTGCTGTTTTCCCGATACATTCAATAAAGTGCCCGGGCAGCACCGGGTAATTTTCATTGATAATTCAAAAATACTTCTTTTTTTTTTTTGCTAGTTGCTTTACGTCGCACCGACACAGATAGGTCTTATGGCGAAGATGGGATACGAAAGTGTTAGGAGTGGGAAGGAAGCGGCCGTGGCCTCAATTGTACAGCACCGGAATTTGCCTGATGTGAAAATGGGAAAACACGGAAAACCATCTTCAGGGCTGCCGGAAGAGGGGTTCGAACCCACTCTCTCCCGAATACTGGATACTGGCCGCACTTAAGTGACTGCAGCTATCGAGGTCGGTAATTCAAAAAAATACTACTAATATAAACTAATGATTTGTTTATATTCAGAAAATGAAAGTAGCAGCTAGTATGTTGCACCGTAAGGCTATAAGACCCTTCTATTTTTTGACATATTTTTAAGTGGGGTGCATTAGTTGAGAAAAAGAAATTCTTTTCAATGTTTTCAGTTTATTTTTCTGAATTCCTATTCCTCTCTCCTAACAGACGTTATTTTGCGAATCAGGAATGCTTCAGTTACTCATCGTTAAGTTCTACAGATAAAATCCTCTTCCTTTTGCATGCTGTTTGTGATTTTAGTAACCATGGAACTGTTTCTGTGTTACAAAGGTTTTGGTATGAAACGCCTCCAACTTGGTATTCGGGTGGTGTAACTTTAACTTAGCAGTAAGGAGCACGTTTTATGTAGAACGCAATGCAGTTAATATTTGTTTACACGAGTTAAGATAATGCACCAGCAGTGTCAAAACATGACTTCCACAAAGCTTTGCCTTGACATAATCATTCTAACACTTTACAAGTTACTAAAACATGGTAGGCTATATATATGAGGTCACCTCAAGAATTTTCTTCCATAGTAGCATAATACACGCTACCGAACAATACGTAGCAGCTCCATGAACGTCACTGAACCGTTACTGAGCAAATAGCACGCGAGTGTAAACAACGGTAAGACGTAAATTACAAGTGGTGCAAGAGCTGTGAATGCCGGAATAGGAATGTAGGAGACTCAAATAACATTGGGAATATGTTTTTTATTATGAACTAATGTTCTTGCACTGTGTGAAACGGTCCCATTTATTTGATACCCGATTCTTCTTCTACTTTCTTTGCTATCTTACACTTCTTGGCGGGGTCACGGTTGGGAACTGTGTCGCATATATAGACTTGGTCCTGTTTAATGGTCAAGATGTTCTTCCTGATACCAAGCTATTCGCAGGATGCATTCTACTGTTTTTATGTTTCTCTGTTGGGTGGTAATGACATGTGGTGTGTGCATATAAAGAGTCGTATTTTGAAACAAACACGAACTCCCAGTCACCGAGCTAAAACCTTCGGCCTGGCTTGGATTCGAACCCAGCACTCTCTGAACCGATGGCTCTGACACTGAATATTCCGGTAAGGATTCGGACTTCCTTTGAAAATTAAGTAGAGTAGGATATTCTACACTTAATCAAGGAAATACTAAGTTAGTTCGTTCTATTAATTCCCAATACACAAATCCAAGTCCCTCCGGCCTCAGTGGCTCAAGTGGTAAAGCGCTGGCTTTACGTGCACAAGTTCACGTATTTGATAGCAGCTCACTCCAATGGTATTTGAAGAAGCGCAAATACACCAGCCTCCTGCCGGCAGATTCACCACCACGTAAAAGAACTCCTGCGGGACAGAATATCCAACACCTTCGAAACCCATGAAAGCGGCTTGTGGGATGTGAAGTCCGTAACACTACCATAATCATATCCAAATCTTCGATGAGTTGAACAAGATATTCTAAGCTGGTTTCATAAAACATCATCATCATCAACAACAACAACAACAACAAATACAATAACCACCACCACCACCACCACCTACTACTACGGTATATCCCGGGATCAAATCATTCTAATTAGGCCTACATAATCTTTAGTGTCTGCCATGTCTGGAGCAGTAATTCAGTCCTTGCCCGGAAGAGAGTTTCATAGACAGTCAATTATACATCAGAGGAAAAGAACATTCTGTCGTGTGTTTACAACCTAATGGAATCGGAGAGCAGAATATTTCAGTTCGAGTCCCTAAGGTAGTCACACTTTCAGCTCCTTTGCCTTGTGAAATGACCGCTGTAGCACCACTACGACCTTACGAAGTAAGTTTGCTTTAATTACGCGCTGTACACTTCGTGTGCGTTAGCCATTATCCGGTATTGACGTTATGAGGTACGATAATAATAATGTTATTGGTTTTAGGTCACACTAAGTACTTTTCGGTTTTCGAAGACGCCAAGGTGCCGGAATTTAGTGCCGCAGGAGTTCTTTTACGTGCCAGTAAAACAACCGACATCAGGCTGACGTATTTGAGCACCCTCAAATACCACTAGACTGAGCCAGGAACGAACCTGCCAAGTTGGGGTCAGAAAGCAAGCGCCTCAACTGTCTGAGCCACTCAGCCCGGCTTATGAGGTAGGTGCGAGTCAAACATGCCTTTAATGAGACGAAGAAGGCAGCATCAGCAAGTTATTGAGCTTGAACGAGACCGTGTTATATAGGGCTACGAGAAGGTGGATGTTCTTTCCGCGATATTGCAGAAAGACATGGCAGGGATGTATCTACAGTGCATCTGTGTTGGCAACAATGGTCACGGGAAGGCACACGGGCCACTACAGAAAGGGAAGACAGCCGTATTCGCCGCATGACTGTGGTGGATAGTACTGCATCTGTAGCAGCCTTGTGACCAGAGTGACACAGTGTGGTACAAATGTGGCGATAGAATAGTTATTCCTATCTTAATCTATATATTAATTTTTTTTATGAAAACTGAAGTCAGTCAGTCCGGTCATTCTATACGGCCGATTTCCTTCATTCTTTTTTTAACTGAAAGGTATTCATGCACAGATTTGTCATCAAGTACTATAAATCACTTAACTTCCGCCTTCCTCAAATGATTTGATTTTCAGTATTTTTTGTCTCTTTGAAACCATCATATCTTTGGTTCTAATTGAGGTATGGAGTTTGTTGTAGCCTAAGAACACTCAGTGGATCAAGCTCTTTCATTTCAGCTCTTAACTATTCAAATTGGTTGATTCTGAGGAAAGTTATGAGTGCACATTCAATTTGACGTCTCATTTCTTCAACATTTTTCCTCATTGAAGCAATCATATCTTTCGTTCTAATTCAGATACGCAGTTAGTTTTGGTCTAAAAACGCTCAGTGGATCAAGCGCTTTCTTTTGAGGTAATAACTACTTAAATTGGTAGATTCTGAGAAAATTTATGAATACATTTGTCACCATGACGAATATCTTTGAAGGACTTTTTAACAGTTCGGCGCGTAGTGTTGTTCCAAGGAACGTTTAATTCAATTTATTTGTGTGATGTATTTTCAACTGTTTTGTTGACATAATATTACATTCTATTACCACAGCAGATCATGTGCTTTATTTCATTAACTCGAAACTTTGCAAATACATCCGTGAGGATAGTAACGAACAACACCATACTTTGTACGTTGCGGGCGGAGCCAGCGGGAAACTGCTAATTATACTTATTTCGATACAATCTTTCACACCTTGGTGAGTTTGCTCCGTCAGTTCCGACAATATGTATATGCCACAGTCCCCTCCTTCACTCTGTTTTCAAGTAACGACAAAAGTAAAGTTTACACAAACGCGGAGGATACTCAAGTCATCGGACAGCTGTCACTCGCAGAAAGCTCAAGAAGATGTTGTCCTCGATATCCCAGGGCATATACATGAAGCCACAAGAACCAAGTAAATGAGTAGCAAAAGTACGAGGTTGCGTAAAGGGGTGCCAGCTCGAAGTGAACGCCTTTCCCACACACTTCCGCAGTTAAATATTATTTTAACAGCACTGACAATGACTGCAATAGTTACAACCGTTCATATGGTTCACATTGTGGTCCAGCCAGAGTCCATTTCTCTGAAACACACTTCTTTAATGAAATTAAATGTCGTATGGCTTTTAGTGCCGGGATATCCCAGGACTGGTTCGGCTCGCCAGGTGCAGGTCTTTCTATTTGACTCCCGTAGGCGACCTGCGCGTCGTGATGAGGATGAAATGATGATTAAGACAACACATACACCCAGCCCCCGTGCCATTGGAATTAACCAATTAAGGTTAAAATCCCCGACCCGGCCGGGAATCGAACCCGGGACCCTCTGAACCGAAGGCCAGTACGCTGACCGTTCAGCCAACGAGTCGGACACTTCTTTAATAACACCATTATTATCTAATTATATTTTCCGTAATGCAGGTTTTGGAAATTGCTTTCGGCCTTCTTAAATTAGTACAAGCTGATTTATTGAAACATGAAATTTAAAGGAACGTTGTAATGAAATGTCACATGGCTTTCAGTGCCGGGATATCCCAGGACGGGTTCGGCTCGTCAGGTGCAGGTCTTTCTATTTGACTCCCATAGGCGACCTGCGCGTCGTGATGAGGATGAAATGATGATGAAGACAACACATACACCCAGCCCCCGTGCCATTGGAATTAACCAATTAAGGTTAAAATCCCCGACCCGGCCGGGAATCGAACCCGAAACCCTCTGAACTGAAGGCCAGTACGCTGACCGTTCAGCCAACGAGTCGGACAAAGGAACGTTAAGAAGTACGAAGAACCTTATCAAATTTCAGGACAGCTGAGTTTTGTGTTCGGAGGTGGCAATTGTTATTATAAACGGAAAAAGATTGTGATCATCAGTCTCCAGTGACATTAGAAGAGGTTTGTCCCTCGAAGATGAGGATGTCTGTTAAAGAAATGTTGACAACTAAGCTCTTTCAAACTTAATAACGTCAAATTCGGGCAAATGTCAATCAATGGCGGTAAGACAATACAAGATTAAAGGAAACTCAGGCATATGTTTGTAATAGTAAAGACTCAACTGGGATCCTGGCATGATATTCGATGGGGATGTTATTCGTAAAATAATAAATAATAATGTTACTGGCTTTATGTCCCACTAACTACTTTTGAGGTTTTCGGAGACGTCGAGGTGCCGGAATTTAGTCCCGCAGGAGTTCTTTTACGTCCCAGTAAATCTACCGACACGAGTCTGACGTATTTGACCACCTCCGAATACCACTAGACTGAGCCGGGATCGAACATACCAAGTTGGGTTCAGAAGGCCAGCGGCTCAACAGTCTGATCCACTCAGCCTGGCTATGTTATTTGTGATACAAGTACAAGCAGAAATGCATTCGAAGAGTCATTTGGAGCACATTACTGAATCACAACGACTTTAGGAATAAGAATATTATTGACAGTGTTTAAGAGTGACCAAGGTAGTGAATGACATTATTGCATAAAGGTTTGGAATACAACTACAGTTTAGTGGATGCTCATTACTCAGAGTAACTTGGTAAATTACCTTTGAAGAGCAATAAAATATGAGTAATGTTAATTATTATGTGAAAACAAATATATTAAATAAATTAAATTTTGATCAATCAACTGTAAGATATAAGTAATGCTTTTAATTAACAAATTATTGAAATGGATTCAATGTTTATTTTTCACATTGTATCAAAAGCTGTTGTAATTAATAATTGAGTGTTAATTAAATGAGCCAATTTATGAAGTGAGCGAGGAATACTTTGATACCCTTTCAAACAGAGATTATTTATTAAATTATACAGGTTTTTCATACGTCATAATATTGGGTTTTCATGAAAGGAATGAGTCATAAAAATAGGTTCAAAAGAAGTTTTACAGGTATTTTTTCCCTGTATCAGACAGTAGAATAAAGAAGCTCTCCAGTAACACAACTTATTATGACTTGTTTCAAATAAATTTCTTAAACATAATGAGATTGCTTTCAAGGTGGTACTGCGAGTTTATGGCAATGTGATTGAACATGTCACAAAAATCAAATACATGGTCAGTTTAATAATAGACGATTGGAATCCTGAAATGAAAAAAAAAAGAGAGAGAAACAGCAAGAACAACTTTTTCTTTTCTAAATGGGAACACTTGTCTGTGATGATATCAATTTCAAGTTTCGTCAACGTATGGTCAATGTTACATCTGGTCATTTCTTCTGTGTGTGGCAGAAAGCTTGGCATTAAAAAAGAGCACTCTAAGTAGTATGGCATTTGAAATGTGGATTCATCGCAGAATACTGCGTATTTCCTGTAATGACCTACTGATAAATGAAGTAGTTCTCACGCTGCCCAGAGGAAGAAGAGAATTAGTTTTGACAGTGAAGTGTCATAAACTTAGTTATCTTGGCTTATATTACGTGGAGAAGTCTACCACTTAATCTAGCCAATCCTGTATAGGAAAATAGAAAGGAGGTGCTGTGCAGGTCGAAGACGGATCTCACGGATGGACAATATTAAAGCATGAACTGGTATTAACAAAGTGAGCGATCCGTTCACGCTGGATGAAGACGGAGAATAACTCTTCAGAGTGATCGCCGACGTTAGTAAACCCGAGTACAGCACTTAAAAAAGAAGAAGTCTTGTATTACATCATACATCCTACTCATTGCGTGGTTCTTTGCAGGCGGGATTCGAGCGAACTAAGAGTTGTGGTGGCGCAGTCGGTTGAATCAGAGCTCGCGCTACAATCTACTCACGTGTATCTTTGTGCCACTAGCATTAATCTCGGGTTGCAGGTTGGATGCAGTGTTACTATAGCATATTAGAGAACTTGCAAACGTTTGAGGAAATTATGCAGAATCTGATCTATGATTGCTTTTTATTTAGAATGACGACATCCCCGAAAAAATTGGCGAAGTGTTGTGGCTACTCCGACCATTACTCTTATACTTACATATCTTCCACATAATATAAATAACATTTGTTTGAGCGCCAGTTGCTTTTTTAAGAAAAACAACAAAATTCGGTAGAGCATACCTCTTATATCAATTATCTCAAGGCGTGAGATGATAAACTCACATATCTGGCAATATACAGGGATATGGATCAGGACAATATTAAATTACTGTTGCATTTCCACAATTGAGGATTGTACATGGAACTGGAAGCACTTATTATAATTCAAAATAAAACTGAGTTTATGACTAAATTTACGTCACAATGAACAATCATTGACGTCTTTTAATTTAACACAAGAAATATATCGTGAGATTTGCGGTATTAAGAAAAGGAAAATTTAATCTAAACAAAAAAAGCTATTGGCATGAACTTGAAGTGAGATATGATATCGCCGCTGATTACACTCTTCTTCATGTTATGAATGCATAACATGTCTGATGCTTTAATTACCTGTTGTCTGCATACACCGCTGTTGAACTTGAAATTCTTGGGAAAACCTGTGAGCTGAAGTCGGGAGCCGTCTGTTGTAATCTTCTTATATAACAAGGAGTTGGCCTACATACCATGTACGCGTGTAGGGAGCTACAATGTAATTACGTCCACTCAAAATATTTTAAATAATTGGAAAATATTATTGAAACATCTTGTGAAGTCCATCCTCACAAGAAGATGATGTTTCTTTATCAGCATAGTACCCGTCTCTGCTCGGATACAAGCACCACTTGTAGACTTCCTCGATGATTACCTCTTCAAACACAACTCTTAGCTCTGACCATCACACTAAGACCACTTCTTCCATTTGATACATCAGACTGTTACATATGATCTCCACAATATCAACTGCTTATGAACTGAGTCCCTCTCCCTATCGTAGCATCACCTTATATCACCTCGCGATGACGACTCATCTCCCCACTCACTGTTCATCCCTTCCACTTCCACATACAGTAGCTGGCGAATACTGACACATGGTCGCAATCACGTGTCCACGCACTGATGTCATCAGTCATGTGTCGTCTAAGCGTACCCAAGCGGTCCGAGAATGACTGTACCGAATGCGTCACCGGGAAATCTCCTTGCACAGTTAAACATAGCCTCGATTGCAAAATACTATGCCAGCTCATCTAGCCAAAGTTACAAGCCACAGCATGACAATATGAAACCAAAAAATCTCACTTACTACAATACAGAATAATTACAAACATATTCACTTAACCTATGATTAAATACAATAATATACGCGATACCTAATTATTACAGTCTAAATGATGAGAAACAGAATATATAAAATCTAATGAATCAGGTTAATAGTAATAATAATAATAATAATAATAATAATAATAATAATAATAATAAATACAGAATGGAGTCTGTAACCCTGTTGTACGGTTACAGAACGCCTCCCTCATGAAATAATCGATTAAATGAATCGATTGATTCATGAAATATCTACACAATCACCTGAAATCGAGTACACCATAGATACATGTATAAAAATGCCCTTTACAAATTTGTACATAGTATCATCCATCTGGATGTTCGTTGTTACACATATAAAACATTTATCAATTATCATTTTCACTTTGATTATACAGTATTATTTACATACAGATTACATTTCTTTCTCACTTCTGCCGTTTCAAACGTTCATTGAGTGTTCAAAAGTAATTCTCGAAGACATTTCATTAGGTACACTGTCTCCAAGCACTGGAGTTTATTGCACTGCCGTGCTCACTTAATATCACAACACACGCTAATTTCACTGAAGTCCTGTTCGCAATGCCAGCTTCATAAAATATGGTGAATTAACATAATAATGAAACTTAATCAACAAACTCACATGATATATTTCTTAAGATTCCTTATATTGTATGTGCTTACGATATTTCCTTCCTTGTCTTCTAATGAATAAGCACATTTCCCAATCCGTTTCACTACGGTGAAGTATCCCTGATATAACAAGAAAAACTTAGAAAATTGACCAGCTTCTGCTGATGACGGAAGTGGCACTCTGAGTAAAACCTTGTCACCAAGCTCAAATTCATCCAATATAATCCTACAAAAGTTAAGTTATCAATAACATTAAATTTGTGTTCGTAAAGATGTGTTCTACCAGGCCGATCGCTAAAAACATCACTATGTGATATCAATAATTCACACAATTCGTCCTTCTGACTTTCCGCTAAATTACATGTCTCCCCTGTCTCATACAATTCATCTCTAGAATCTCTCTGTATAGACACATGGCAGACATCAATATTTTTCCTCATATTAGGAATTTCACAAGATCCTTCCGTACTAGAACACACTTTATTCGCACTAATTTCTGACAAAACATCATATGGTAAACTGACTTCCCTGCTACTCTTTCCCCAAATAAGATTGACATTACACAGATCAAAATTTAATTTAGCCTTGTGACACGTTAACCAGTCAGTACCTAAAATAACGGCATAAACTAAATTAGGCACAACTAAGCATGGTTGGAAAACACATTCTCCACTTAATTTAATGGGGACAGCTATTTGTTTATTCACTCTTTGAGACTTGTTTCCAACAGCTGTTACGATGAACGTATTCCTCACTGGAATTTCCGCTACCTCATACTTCTCTCTCAAAACTTCCTCATACAGCTTGGAATTTACACATGACTTCTCACTACCAGAGTCCAACAAAATCTTAACTTTTCTGCCCCATATCAGCAGTTCAATCGTCGGGGTAACAGTAACACTACTTAAATTATCCTCATTACTTAATATAAGATCACTTAACAAATCTTGCCTTATATCTAAATTTAAATTACACTTATAAAATTTATTGTCTACGAATAAGTCGTCACTTAAAATATTTGAATTATTGCTACTTAGGTCACAATCATGTTCACTTACAACTATAGGCTGGTCGACATTGCCATACTTATCTACCTTATACGTGAACTCACCATTTACGGACTGTTTCAGTGACCTGTTTATACAGTCCGTTGCGCGTTTAAAGTACTTGGTTCGGTTACGACTTGTTGGTTACACACCTCAGTCGGCCTCCCCTGTTGCCTATTTCCTCTAGCGTCATTATTATTATTATTATGGCCTGTATTCTCCCGCCTCCCAGCTTCTGGTTGATTACCATAATCACGCCTCCCAGTCCTGAAATTTTCCGAACTATTTTGATAATTTCTCTCCCTGTGGAAATTATTATTAGGTCTCTCCTGATATTCTCTTCTGTAGTTACGATTATTCATAGTCCTGTCCTGATTATTAGATTGGTTACCCCTTCCTTCTACATTCCAATTAGGTGTTCTACTATTATTCAAGCTACTACCTAAGGCATCAAAACTTTCCAACAAAATCTCCATTTCCTTAATAGTCTCCACTCTTTGCATACAAACAGCTTCTCTTATTCTATCGGGATAGTGCTTAGCCATAAGTCTAACTATATCAGCCTCAGGTCCAATACATTCTAAATTTCTCCACACCAAAACATGAGCCAAAAAGTATTCAGTCATTCTAACACCCTCGTTAGAATTATACCTGCCAAACATTACTCTCTCTCTCTCTCTACTCTGAACACCTTCACTCCAAAATTTAGCCATGAATTTCTCCTTAAATTCAGTTAGACTAGACATCGAGCTTTTATATACTTGAAACCAAGACTTAGTCTCTCCTACGAAAGCATTAGATAAGATCTCCAATACAGTTTCCCAGCTAATACTATTGTCTCTTAATTGAACAGCAAATTTCTTCTCTACTACTCTCATAAATTCCATCGGGTTAAATTCTTTCCCAGAAAACTTAGGTAAGTCATGATCTCTAGTGATTAAACCATTATTTACAATTATTTCACGTACATTTCTACTATCACGCACTTCTTTCTGGAGTACTCTCTGGCAACTCAGAAATTTTTCTTCCAATGTTTCCTCAGCCTTTTCTTCAATTTTTCTTAACTTCTCCTGTAATTTTTCTTCCGATTCTCTCACCTTCTGTGATAATGATTTTTGTTCACTCTCTAGATCACCTACTTCTCCAAGTTTTCTTTCCACCTGTTCTACCCTACTAATACATTTCCTAGTTTCTTGCCCCACTGTATTGGTTATCTTTTCAAACCTTTCTTCTGCTAACTCATTGATTTCTCCTTTATTGGACTCGATCTTGGCGCCTAATTCATCAATCTGTTTGATGCATGTCTCACTAATTTGTTCTATTTCCGCATGGAGATTGCTCCGACCCAATTCCATCTCAGCTCTGATATCACTACACTCCTTATTTACTTTACTTTCTAAATTATTAATTTGCTTACTTATTTCTAACACCTTATGATCTATCTTATTACTAACATCATCAATCTTCTTATTAATACTATTTATGGCATTACTATGAGCTTCAATTTTTTTACTAATAATATTATTCTGAGATTCAATTTTCTCACTCATAATATTATTCTGAAATTCAATTTTCTCACTCATAATATTATTCTGAGATTCAATTTTCTCACTAATAACCGTTTCAATTTTCTCACTCATAATATTATTCTGAGATTCAATTTTCTCACTAATAACCGTTTCAATTTTCTCACTCATAATATTATTCTGAGATTCAATTTTCTCACTAATGATATTATTCTGCTCAGTCATTTTGGACATCAGCAAATTAAATAAACCCAGGTCAATCACCCCTTTACTTTGATCTTGCGTGACAGCGTTTTCCTCACTTTCTACTATTTTATGACTTTCAGCAGGTCCCAACTTAGTCACCAACTTCCTATTTATGTTACCACCTTGGATTTCCTTGGACACAATACCCTCAGCCTCATCACCTGACTGCATATTGCTATCCTTGTCCATCTTCGGTTTCCTACTAATTTTTCGCGATCTCAAAGCTATTTCCCCTTGCACTTCCTCTGACATTACCCCTTAAATACAAACTTCAACAAAATAACCTTCCTAACATTACTCGGTGAATTTAACATGTGCGTACTCATTAAAAGAACTGATCCATGTATATTGCCATTCAGAAACACTTTTTCTGAACCTTTCGAGTCCCACGTTGCTGGCGACACTTTGTGGCTACTCCGACCATTACTCTTATACTTACATATCTTCCACATAATATAAATAACATTTGTTTGAGCGCCAGTTGCTTTTTTAAGAAAAACAACAAAATTCGGTAGAGCATACCTCTTATATCAATTATCTCAAGGCGTGAGGTGATAAACTCACATATCTGGCAATATACAGGGATATGGATCAGGACAATATTAAATTACTGTTGCATTTCCACAATTGAGGATTGTACATGGAACTGGAAGCACTTATTATAATTCAAAATAAAACTGAGTTTATGACTAAATTTACGTCACAATGAACAATCATTGACGTCTTTTAATTTAACACAAGAAATATATCGTGAGATTTGCGGTATTAAGAAAAGGAAAATTTAATCTAAACAAAAAAGCTATTGGCATGAACTTGAAGTGAGATATGATATCGCCGCTGATTACACTCTTCTTCATGTTATGAATGCATAACATGTCTGATGCTTTAATTACCTGTTGTCTGCATACACCGCTGTTGAACTTGAAATTCTTGGGAAAACCTGTGAGCTGAAGTCGGGAGCCGTCTGTTGTAATCTTCTTATATAACAAGGAGTTGGCCTACATACCATGTACGCGTGTAGGGAGCTCCAATGTAATTACGTCCACTCAAAATATTTTAAATAATTGGAAAATATTATTGAAACATCTTGTGAAGTCCATCCTCACAAGAAGATGATGTTTCTTTATCAGCATAGTACCCGTCTCTGCTCGGATACAAGCACCACTTGTAGACTTCCTCGATGATTACCTCTTCAAACACAACTCTTAGCTCTGACCATCACACTAAGACCACTTCTTCCATTTGATACATCAGACTGTTACATATGATCTCCACAATATCAACTGCTTATGAACTGAGTCCCTCTCCCTATCGTAGCATCACCTTATATCACCTCGCGATGACGACTCATCTCCCCACTCACTGTTCATCCCTTCCACTTCCACATACAGTAGCTGGCGAATACTGACACATGGTCGCAATCACGTGTCCACGCACTGATGTCATCAGTCATGTGTCGTCTAAGCGTACCCAAGCGGTCCGAGAATGACTGTACCGAATGCGTCACCGGGAAATCTCCTTGCACAGTTAAACATAGCCTCGATTGCAAAATACTATGCCAGCTCATCTAGCCAAAGTTACAAGCCACAGCATGACAATATGAAACCAAAAAATCTCACTTACTACAATACAGAATAATTACAAACATATTCACTTAACCTATGATTAAATACAATAATATACGCGATACCTAATTATTACAGTCTAAATGATGAGAAACAGAATATATAAAATCTAATGAATCAGGTTAATAGTAATAATAATAATAATAATAATAATAATAATAATAATAATAATAATAATAAATACAGAATGGAGTCTGTAACCCTGTTGTACGGTTACAGTGTTTCGACCTCACAACAGGAAGTTGATATATTATTTTCTACAGGTTTTTAGAGAGGAAAAGAGGAGAGGTCTCGTAATACCTCTCCAGAAATCTGTCGAAAGGACTGTTAAAGTTGTTGGTAGAAGTGAAAAAACTGTGTATAATATTGTAAGCAGTGTGAGTATGCCTAGTCGGAAGAAGATAGAGCTTGACGAATTCGATAAGAGTGTTGTGCACTCGAAACTTTTTGGAATTTTATGACGTTTACCAAAAAAATCCACACTTTACGTAAACTTTATGGCTATAGATAGCAAAATACCGTTTATGGGATGGAAACGCATATTATAGAGACTTATAAAAATATGGAGTTGACATTTAGAATGTGTGAAACCATTGATGGAGCGTAGTGATGTTGTTGCCCGACGCGTAGCATTCCTCTGTGTATTGCGGCGGAATGAAATTGGGCCTAAAACCCTTTCATGTACACAGATCAGATATGGATTCATGTCCACTACATGGTAAAAATGTTCTGGCAGTACGAGGACGTTCCAGAGATTATGGTGTACCAAAGTGCAGGAAAAAGAGCTGTTGTCGTTCATGTGGGTGGTGGAATGAAGGTGCAGAGTTTATTTACAGTTCGAATTCGTAATCACAGGATCATAACGACGACGTAAACAGCACAAATTATACTAATTACCTTCAGGACCGACTCATCCCAAATCTTCCGCCTGGCTGCATTGTAGTTTTTGATAATGCGCCATATCATACTGTTCTGGAAAACCATCTTCCCACACGTTCTCCTCGCAAAGATATTTTAGGTCGTCGCTGAAGGACAGAAAAATTTCTTTGGTCGATGACGTAACTAAAAAAGAGTTGGTGCAAGTTGTAAAAGGAAATAAACTTGAACATGTGTAGACGGTACGGTAGACAGCATTTTGAGAGAAAGTAGGTTTACTGTTCTGAGATTATCCACATATAATTGAGACCTGAATCCAATCGAAACCATTTGGAAATCAGCAAATGAAATATAGTCGCAAACTGCCTCCAATCCTCACTGTCGGCTTTGAAAGAACTAACGCCACTGCAAGCAACAAGTGAGAAATACTGGTTAAGAAAGTAGTGATGAAGACAGTGTGCAGGAATACAATACCACCATAGCTAGGGAATCGGATGGTAGCTCCAACCGATACAGCGGGAGAGACATCTAACAATTTTCTTTATACATTGGTCCTAAGACCATCAAAAGGTATCCCCTGTGAGTGGGGGCAGTAGAAAACACCCACAGAATCTCCTGCCTGTAGTAAGAGGCGACTAAAAGGGGCTCTAGGGACTCTCAACTTGGGAGCGTGGGTTGGCGACCACGGCATTGTTTCCACTTACTTGTACCAGGCTCCTCACTTTTATCTACCCTATCCGACCTCCCTTGGTTAACTCTTCTTCTTTCCCGACCCCGACAGTATTAGAGCACTCAAGGCCTATGGAGTCTTTCATTATCACGCCCTTCGCGGCCCTTGTCTTTCATTGTCCGGTACCTTCATTTTTCGAAGTGTCGGATCCCTTCCATTTTTTTCTCTCTGATTAGTGTTATATAGAGAATGGTTGCTTAGTTATACTTACTCTTAAAACAGTAATCACCACCACCACCATCAAAAGGTACAGTGTCGATCAACGACTCAGCTACGGTGTTACTTGCAATTACAAAAACAGAATAAAATTAAGAATCAGAATGAATCTCAGAATAAACCGGAATCAAACTGAATCCCTCCAAGGGATGGAAGACTTCATAACACTTTTCTTGGTCACGTGGCTACTGTTACTACAAGTTTCCCTCTCTTAGAACACATCGGTCAGCCAGCTAATTACATTGCCGGTGCTCATCCCACGTGGTGACGCTTCCTTCAAAATATTCGCGCCCGATATTAGCGTACCCATGCTAAAATGACGGTTGACCTGTGTGGGTCATGAGCGACCTCATCCTCAGGCATAGGAAATTCCGTCGTGTTTCATTACTTCCTTACCTTGCCCAAACATATGACAACTAGTGAATTACTTTAGCATAAAAGCTAAAACTTTAGGTTAATCGACAAATCTCCCCTTACAACGAGTTTTACCCTTAATCTAATAAACAAATACGACCAATTCTGATATTCTGTAGTACATAATGAGATGAAATGGTGCCGTCAATAAATAATTAATAACGGAAATCGATGACAGAACTGAATATGAAAATGATGGATCTTAATTAATATGAATAATTAATGAAAGGGAATACATGTATCTTAATGAAACGGGCTCGAGGTACAGCCATCCGTTATTGCATACAGAAATAATAAACAGCTAAAAAAATTCACGTCGTTGTATTTATTCATGCAAATACGTTTGCACAACTTTTACAATTTGCCAACATTTCATTAAACAATGGTGAAGTATGTGAGAAGTAAGTGATATTTTTTTACAAGAGGCCACCCTGCAGGCTCAACTTTGTGACGCTCCCGTAGCCATCTCATTCACACTACACACATATGTTGGTCATATTTTATAGCTAAGTGAGTCTAGTTTCATCCGGTGGGCATTTTCGATACACTTTTACTCACTTACCAGTCATATATTCTGATGCTCCTGTAAAGTTTACCAAAATTAGTTTATTTTTAGTCACATGAAAATTAAAGTCTACAGCCTGTTTTCCAGTCATTGACCAGGTCAGGGATGAAATGAAATTAATCTTATATATAGGCTGTTAGTACGATGGGGTCGCCACACCCAAAGTGATTTATTAATGAGTGATAGATGCTATGAAATGAGAACGGAGAGTGTTGTTGGAATGAAAGATGACAGGGAAAACCGGAATACCCGGAGAAAAACCTGTCCCGCCTCTGCTTTGGGAACAGGGAAATGGAAATCAAGTAGGGATGGCATAAAATTGTTAGTGTTAAACTGTAGAAGTATTGTAAGGAAAGGAATAGAATTAAGTAATTTAATAGATATATATTTACCAGATATTGTAATAGGAGTTGAATCATGGCTGAGAAATGATATAATGGATGCAGAAATTTTCTCACGGCACTGGAGTGTGTATCGTAGAGATAGGATAGGAAGGGTGGGAGGGGGAGTGTTCATTCTGGTGAAAGAAGAATTTGTAAGTTACAAAAAAGTTAAAGATGAGACACATGAAATTCTAGGTGTAAGGCTCATTTCTAAAGATAATAGGCAATTTGATATATTTGGAGTGTACAGATCGGGAAAAGGTAGCACTGACGCTGATTCGGAATTATTTGATAGGATAGTCGGCTATATGGGAAACGACATGGAAAGAAATGTGATTGTAGCGGAAGATCTGAATTTGCCAGATGTCAATTGGGAAGGAAATGCGAACGACAGGAAGCATGACCAACAAATGGCAAATAAGTTAATATGGGAAGGACAGCTGATTCAGAAAGTTATGGAACCAACCAGAGGGAAAATATCCTGGATGTCGTGCTGATAAAACCAGATGAGCTCTATAAGGAAACTGAAGTAATAGATGGTATTAGTGATCATGAAGCTGTTTTTGTGGTAGTTAAAAATAAATGTGATATAAAGTAAGGTCTTAAAAGTAGGACTGTTAGGCAGTACCATATGGCTGATAAAGCAGGCATGAGGCAGTTTCTAAAAAGTAACTATGATCGGTGGAAAACGGTAAATAAAAATGTAAATAGACTCTGGGATGGGTTTAAAGAAATTGTTGAGGAATGCGAAAACAGGTTTTTACCATTAAGGGTGGTAAGGAATGGTAAAGACCCACCTTATTATAATAGAGAAATAAAGAGACTAAGAAGGAGGTGCAGACTGGAAAGAAATAGAGTTAGAAATGGCTGCGGAAGTAAGGATAAATTGAAGGAACTTACTAGAAAATTGAATCTAGCCAAGAAGGCAGCTAAGGATAACATGATGTCAAGCATAATTGGCAGTCATACAAATTTTAGTGAAAAATGGAAGGGTATGTATAGGTATTTTAAGGCAGAAACAGGTTCCAAGCAGGACATTCCAGGAATAATTAATGAACAAGGAAAGTGTGTATGTGAGGATCTTCAAAAGGCAGAAGTATTCAGTCAGCAGTATGTAAAGATTGTTGGTTACAAGGATAATGTCGAGATAGAGGAGGAGACTAAGGCCAAAGAAGTAATAAAATTTACATATTATAACAATAACATTTACAATAAGATACAAAAGTTGAAAACTAGAAAAGCGGCTGGAATTGATCAGATTTCTGGGGATATACTAAAGACAATGGGTTGGGATATAGTACCATATCTGAAGTACTTATTTGATTATTGTTTGGTCGGAGGAGCAATACCAGATGAATGGAGAGTTGCTATAGTAGCCCCTGTGTATAAAGATGAAATTACAGGCCAGTAAGTTTGACATGCATTGTATGTAAGCTTTGGGAAGGCATTCTTTCTGATTATATTAGACATGTTTGTGAAATTAATAACTGGTTCGATAGAAGGCAATTCGGTTTTAGGAAAGGTTATTCCACTGAAGCTCAACTTGTAGGATTTCAGCAAGATATAGCAGATATCTTGGATTCTGGAGGTCAAATGGACTGTATCGCGATTGACCTGTCTAAAGCATTTGATAGGGTGGATCATGGGAGACTACTGGCATAAATGAGTGCAATTGGACTAGACAAAAGAGTGACTGAATGGGTTGCTATATTTCTAGAAAATATATCTCAGAGAATTAAAGTAGGTGAATAATTAAGAGGGGAATTCCTCAAGGCAGTATTATCGGACCTTTATGTTTTCTTATATATATAAATGATATGAGTAAAGGAGTGGAATCGGAGGTAAGGCGTTTTGCGGATGATGTTATTCTCTATAGAGTGATAAATAACAGCAGGCAATGGTATGTTGATAAACGGGGTTAAAAGTCAGGTTGTGAGTTTCACAAATAGGAAAAGTCCTCTCAGTTTTAATTGCTGCGTTGATGGGGTGAAAGTTCCTTTTGGGGATCATTGTAAGTATCTAGGTGTTAATATAAGGAAAGATCTTCATTGGGGTAATCACATAAATGGGATTGTAAATAAAGGGTACAGATCTCTGCACATGGTTATGGGGGTGTTTAGGGGTTGTAGTAAGGATGTAAAGGAGAGTGCATATAAGTCTCTGGTAAGACCCCAACTAGAGTATGGTTCCAGTGTATGGGACCCTCACCAGGATTACCTGATTCAAGAACTGGAAAAAATCCAAAGAAAAGCAGCTCGATTTGTTCTGGGTGATTTCCGACAAAAGAGTAGCGTTACAAAAATGTTGCAGTGTTTGGGTTGGGAAGAATTGAGAGAAAGAAGAGGAGGAGCTGCTCAACTAAGTGGTATGTTCCGAGCTGTCAGCGGAGAGATGGCGTGGAATGACATTAGTAGACGAATAATTTTGAATGGCGTTTATAAAAGTAGGAAAGATCACAATATGAAGATAAAGTTGGAATTCGAGAGGACAAACTGGGGCAAATATTCATTTATAGGTAGGGGAGTTAGGGATTGGAATAACTTACCAAGGGAGATGTTCAATAAATTTCCGATTTCTTTGAAATCAGCTTGGAAAATGCTAGGAAAGCAACACATAGTGAATCTGCCACCTGGGCGACTGCCCTGAATGCAGATCAGTATTGATTGATTGATTGATTGATTGATTGTTCCCACACAAATCTGACATGGAGTGACCGGGATTTGAACCACGGTATCCAGCGGTGAGAGGCCGACGCGCTGTCTTCTGAGCCACGGAGGCTTTTAGTCACATGATGTTTAATATTTCGTAGGTGCTCCTGCGAAATCTGGTAGGCGTAAATATTGTAGGAGAAATACTGACCCGCAGCACGTATATCATCAAGGGAGAGAATTCTTTTGAAATAACTCGCACAGTATTGAAATTTAGATGGCAGAACCTTACCGGCCAAAGTCCTATTTCACATAGCGGTTTTCAAAGGTTCTTTCGTTTATAGACACACTAGCAAGATACCCGTGCTTCGCTACGGTATTATACTGAAATTTATAATTGAATGCTTATTGTTTTAGATATATAATCCGCCGAAATTCGCGGTCTGACTCGTTTTGTGCGAGAACCCACCAAAATTCCCGATCTGACTCGTTTTCTATTAGATTACGGCATGTTTCCTCCCATTTTTCAATCTTCTTTTCCAGCAATCGATTTCGTTCTTCCCGGGCTAGGCTCAGGTATTCCTCCCGGTCAGTTGGGTCCGTAAATCTTTGCCATCTTTTCCTATAATCATTTTTAATATGGATAAAATCCTTCAGGAGATCCGGCGTGGTGTCATATTGGGTGCCTAGAAGGCACTGAACCCGCGGCCGGACTGCATTCTTAGTCACTACCCGTCCAGGAGCCGTTTCCAGCGCGGCCCGCACATTTGACGACGGTCCGGAACATCATCATTATTATTATTATTATTATTATTATTATTATTATTATTATTATTATTATTATTATTATTATTATTATTATTATTATTATTATTATGTGTTGCTGGAATGGATGATGACAGGAAAACCGGAGTATCCGGAGAAAAACCTGTCCCGCCTCCGTTTTGTCCAGCACGAATGTCACATGGAGTGAACGGGATTTGAACCACGGAACCCAGCTGTGAGAGGCCGGCGCGCTGCCGAGGATCCTTATAAGTACATTAAGAACAGTAAAATCAATTGGTCTCACCTCCTTCTACACCCCACCGCCGTTAAGTTTATTTACCGGTACCCCCCCAAAAAAATTAAAAGAATGCTTGTTTCTTATGTTTAAAGGAGATTTCAAACACCAATGTTCACGTCTATTACCTTCAGTTTTGAGATATAAGTATCCCCATAAAAATAATTTACTTTTTTCACTTCATTTCACACTACTCCCCTCCCCCCTAAGTGAATTTTCCCGCAAAAAATACTTGTTTCTTTAATAGTAAAGGATCTTCTAAATACCAATTATCACGACTCTAACTTCTTCAGTTTTTGATTTATGTGTCCTCATGAAAGGAATTCGACTCCTTTACACTCCCGCCCTCCAAGATGGTTTCCCCCCAAAACGCGTTTTTCTTTGTTTTTAAAGGAGATCCAAATACGAATTTTCACGTCTGTAACAACTTTAGTTTTTATTAGATGTATGTATTCTCATTCAATTAATTTAATTAATTTTTCAATTCTTTCACCCCCCCCCCCCTCATTGGATTTTCCGAGAATACGTGTTTCTTTATTTTTAAAGCAGATTGCAAATATCAAATTTCACGTCTGTAACATCTTCATTTTTGAGATATCAGTAGCCTAATTAAAAGAATTCAACACAATTTTCAGTCACTTTTACCCCCCCCCTCCACCCAAAAGGTTTTTCCGAAAGCTAAAAATACACATTTCTTTATGTTTAATAGAGATAAAAAAATACCATTTTTCACTTCTGTAACATGTTAAGTTTTTTGAGATAAACTGTAAAAATTCTCATTTTAAAATTTCACCCCTTTTGAGTTCCCCTTAAGTGGAGTTTCCAAACACAAATCACCTATGTTTCTTTAGATTTACAGAAGATACAAACACCCACTTTTTACGTCTGGAACATTTTACGTTTCCAAGATATTCTGTAGATATAGTCTTTCAAAAATTCACCCAATTTGTCACTCCTGTTTAACCGCCATTATTTGGATTTTCCAAAACTAAAAAATACGTGTTTCTTTATTTTTAAAGGAGATCCCATATACAAATTTTCAGTTCTGTAATATCTTTCGTTTCTGAGATATATGTATCCTCATTCAAGGCATTGAACCCATTTTTCACCCTTTTACACCCCTCCTATTGGGATTTACAGGAAACAAAAAATACGTTTTCCTTTATTTTTAGAGGAGATTCTAACTACCAATTTTTACATCTGTAAATTTTAAAGTTTTAAGATGTATACACACTCATTTTAAAAAATTTACCCTCCTCCCTTTTTACCCCCCAATATTTGGATTTTCCAAAAACGAAAAAATACGTGTGTTTATTTATTTTTAAAGGAGATTCTATATACCAATTTTCACATATATAACCTTTAAAAATTTTGAGATAGATACACTCATTTTAAAATATTACTCCCTTTTCACACCCCCCTAAATTGGATTTTCCAGAAACAAAAAAATACGTGTTTCTTTATTTTTAACGGAGATCCCAAACCCCAATTTTCAGGTCTGTAATATCTTCAGTTTCTGATATATAAGTAGCCTCATTAAAGGCATTCAACCACTTTTTAGCCCCTTTTCACTCCTCCTATTGCGATTTTCCGAAAACAAAAAAAAATACGTGTTCCTTTATTTTTAATGAAGGTTCTAAATACCAATTTTTACATCTGCAAACTTTAAAAGTTTGGAGATATAGATTCCTTCATTTTAAAAATTCACCCCCTTTTCACCCTCCCATTAATTGGATTTTCAAAAAACAAAAAAATACGTGTTTCTTTATTTTTAAAAGAGATCAAAAGTACCAATTTTCAGGTCTGTAATATCTTCAGTTTCTGAGATATAGGTACTGGTATCCTGATTAAAGGCATTCAACCCATTTTTCCCCATTTTCACCCTTTTTCACCCCTCCTATTGGGATTTTCTGAAAACAAAAAAATACGTGTTTCCTTATTTTTAAAGAAGATTCTAAATACCAATTTTTACATCTGTAAACTTTTAAAGTTTTGAGATATAGAGCAACTCATTTTAAAACTTCACCCCCGTTTTCACCCCCTTAGCGAAGGAATATCCAAAAATCCTCTCTTAGCGAGCACCTACGTCTTAATATGAATATATCCCCAAAATTTCATCTCTTTATGTCCAGTAGTTTTGGCTCGGCGATGATGAATCAGTCAGTCAGTCAGGACAAGTTATTTTATATATATAGACTAGCAAGATACCCGTGCTTCGCTACGGTATTGTACTGAAATTTATAATTGAATGCTTATTGTTTTAGATATATAATCCGCCGAAATTCGCGATCTGACTCGTTTTCTGTGAGAATCCACCAAAATTCCCGATCTGACTCGTTTTCTATTAGATTACGGCACGTTTCCTCCCATTTTTCAATCTTGCTTTCCAGCAATCGATTTCGTACTTCCCGGGCTAGGCTCAGGTATTCCTCCCGGTCAGTTGGCTCCGTAAATCTTTGCCATCTTTTCCTATAATCATTTTAATATGTATAAAATCCTTCAGGAGATCCGGCGTGGTGTCATATTGGGTGCTTTGGCGGCACTGAACCCGCGGCCGGACTGCATTCTTAGTCATTACCCGTCCAGGAGCCGTTTCCAGCGCGATCCGCACATTTGACGACGGTCCGGAACATTATTATTATTATTATTATTATTATTATTATTATTATTATTATTATTATTATTATTACTATTATGTGTTGCTGGAAAGGCTGATGACAGGGAAAACCGGAGTATCCGGAGAAAAACCTGTCCCACCTCCGTTTTTTCCAGCACGAATGTCACATGGAGTGACCGGGATTTGAACCACGGAACCCAGCTGTGAGAGAGGCCCGCGCGCTGCCGCCTTAGCAAAGGAGGATACTTATAAGTACATTAAGAACAGTAAAATCAATGGGTTCACCTCCTTCTACACCCCACCGCCGTTAAGTTTATTTACCGGCAAACCCCCCCCCCCCCCAAAAAAAAATTAAAAGAAGGCTTGTTTCTTTATGTTTAAAGGAGATTCCAAACACCAATGTTCACGTCTATTGCCGTCAGTTTTGAGATATAAGTATCCCCATAAAAATAATTTATTTTTTTCACTTCATCTCACACTACTCCCCCCCACCCGTAAGTGAATTTTCCCGCAAAAAATACTTGCTTCTTTAATAGTAAAAGATCTTCTAAATACCAATTATCACGACTCTAACTTCTTCAGCTTTTGATTTATGTGTCGTCATGAAAGGAATTCAACTCCTTTACACTCCCACCCTCCAAGATGGTTTCCCCACCGAAACGCGTTTTTCTTTGTTTTTAAAGGAGATCTAAATACGAATTTTCACGTCTGTAACAACTTTAGTTTTTATTAGATGTTTGCATTCTCATACAATTAAGTCAATTAAATTTTCAATACTTTCACCCCCCCCCCCCCTCATTGGATTTTGCGAGAATACGTGTTTCTTTACTTTTAAAGCAGATTGCAAATATCGAATTTCACGTCTGTAACATCTTCATTTTTGAGATATCAGTAGCCTAATTAAAAGAATTCAACACCATTTTCAGTCACTCTTACCCACCCCCCACCACCCAAGTGGTATTTCCGAAAAATAAAAATACACGGTTCGTTATGTTTAATAGAGATAAAAAATACCATTTTTCACTTCTGTAACATGTTAAGTTTTTTTAGATATACTGTAAAAATTCTCATTTTAAAATTTCACCACTTTTGAGTTCCCCTTAGGTGGATTTCCAAAAACAAATCACCTATGTTTCTTTACATTTACAGGAGATTCCAAACACCCACTTTTTACGTCTGTAACATTTTACGTTTCCAAGATATTCTGTAGATATAGTCTTTCAAAAAATTCACCCAATTTGTCACTCCTGTTTAACCGCCATTAATTGGATTTCCAAAAACTAAAAAATACGTGTTTCTTTATTTTTAAAGGAGGTCCCATATACAAATTTTCGGTTCTGTAATATCTTCAGGTTCTGAAATATAAGTATCCTCATTAAAGGCATTCAACCCATTTTTCACCCTTTTACACCCCTCCTATTGGGATTTACAGGAAACAAAAAAATACGTGTTCCTTTATTTTTAGAGGAGATTCTAACTACCAATTTTTACATCTGTAAATTTTTAAGTTTTAAGATGTAAACACACTCATTTCTAAAAATTCACCCCCCACTTTCAACCCCCAATATTTATATCTTCAAAAAACGAAAAAATACGTGTTTCTTTACTTTTAAAGTAGATACCACATACCAATTTTCAGGTCTGTAATATCTTCAGGTTCTGAAATATAAGAAGCCTCATTAAAGGCATTCAACCCATTATTCACCCTTTTACACCCTTCCTATTGGGATTTTCCGAGAACAAAAGATTACGCGTTTCTTTATTTTTAAAGGAGATTCTAAATACCAATTTTTACATCCATACACTTTAAAAGTTTTGGGATATAGATACACTCATTTTAAAAAATCACCCCCTTTTCACCCCCCCCCCATTAATTGGATTTTCGAAAAACAAAAAAATACGTGATTCTTTATTTTTTAAAGAGATCCCAAACATCAATTTTCAGGTCTGTAATATCTTCAGGTTCTGAGATATAAGTAGCCTCATTAAAGGCATTCAACCCCTTTTTCACCCATTTTTACGATTCCTATTGCGATTTTCAAAAAACCAAAAAATACGTGTTTCTTTATTCTTAATGAAGATTCTAAATATCAATTTTTACATCTGCAAACTTTAAAAGTTTGGAGATATAAATTCACTCATTTTAAAAATTCGCCCCCTTTTCACCCTCCCATTAATTGGATTTTCCAAAAACAAAAAAATACGTGTTTCTTTATTTTTAATAGAGATCAAAAGTACCAAGTTTCAGGTCTGTAACATCTTCAGTTTCTGAGATATAAGTACCGTTATCCTGATTAAAGGCATTCAACCCATTTCCCCACATTTTTACCCTTTTTCATCCCTCCTATTGCGATTTTCTGAAAACAAAAAAATACGTGTTCCTTTATTTTTAAGGAAGGTTCTAAATACCAATTTTTACAGCTGCAAACTTTAAAAGTTTGGAGATATAGATTCACTCATTTTAAAAATTCACCCCCTTTTCACCCTCCCATTAATTGGATTTTCCAAAAACAAAAAAATACGTGTTTCTTTATTTTTAAAAGAGATCAAACGTACCAATTTTCAGGTCTGTAATATCTTCAGTTTCTGAGATATAGGTACCGGTATCCTGATTAAAGGCATTCAACCCATTTTCCCCATTTTCACCCTTTTTCACCCCTCCTATTGGGATTTTCTGAAAACAAAAAAATACGTGTTTCCTTATTTGTAAAGACGATTCTAAATACCAATTTTTACATCTGTAAACTTTTAAAGTTTTGAGATATAGAGCAACTCATTTTAAAATTTCACCCCCGTTTTCACCCCCTTAGCGAAGGAATATCCCAAAATCCTCTCTTAGCGAGCACCTACGTCTTAATATGAATATATCCCCAAAATTTCATCTCTTTATGTCCAGTAGTTTTGGCTCGGCGATGATGAATCAGTCAGTCAGGACAAGTTATTTTATATATATATAGATTTAAATTTTGATAGGTGGGCTGTGCGCCGGCACCGGGCTTCAACCTCTCAACCTTTCAACTATCATATTATGTCACATCATTCACTACATCTCATTAACTTCACTGACGAGTTGACGTTAGGAAGAGCATCCGATCGTAGAAGGTCATTACGAAGATTCATATCACTTCATACTCGGTACAACCGGGCGAGTTGGCGGTGAGGTTAGGAGCGCG
The DNA here is from genome assembly GCF_040414725.1 of Anabrus simplex. Classification (NCBI taxonomy): domain Eukaryota; kingdom Metazoa; phylum Arthropoda; class Insecta; order Orthoptera; family Tettigoniidae; genus Anabrus; species Anabrus simplex. The sequence continues at coordinate 304,952,808 of NC_090265.1, read as the reverse complement.
CGCCTGTGAACTTGCATCGGGGAGATAGTGGGTTGAAATCCAACTGTCGACATCCCTGAAGATGATTTTCCGTGGTTTCCTATTTTCCACCAGGCAAATGCTGGAGTTGTACCTTAATTAAGGCCACGGCCGCTTGGGAAGGGCTAGGAGTGGAAAGAGAGCGGCCATGGCCCTAATTAGGGTACAGCCCCAGCATTTGCCTGGTGTGAAAATGGGAAACCACGGAAAACCAACTTCAGGGCTTCCGGCAGTGGGGTTCGAACCCACTATATCGCAGATGTTAGCTAACAGCAGCGCGTCCCAAACCGCACGGCCAACTCACCCGGTACGTAGAAAACTGGGATAAGGGTTAGACATACAGATGTTTTTCTTATATGTCTCGTCGAAATGAAACAAGCCACACCTCACTTATCTCTGTGCAGCTACACCGCGCATGGTAACTGACTTTCGATAGACAAATCAAACCTTAAATGGGGTGACCACCTTATAATGACGTCATACACATTGTCAGTTACTGCGGTCACGTTGAGCGATGAGTGCATTCAGCCTTCTACTTTAAAATACTGCTAATCACTCCCTGTGTGTAATACGTTTTGCGTTATAATCACTGTGTGCGTGACATGAAAAGCACCACATCGATTGTTTTTCCCGCAGAACCTCGTCCCCAATATTTGAATGACTTTTCACATTTTTTTAACGAGTGTGTTGAAATATTTCAAAAGTTATCCAAGTTCTCTTTAAGTTACTCATTTGAAATCCATACTGTGCGTATGATTAAAATTAACCGTTCTGTATTTTCAACTGTATTCAAGGAAACTACCCTATCAATAATTGAGAAATAAAATGTATTCATCTACATATAACTTAAAATTACCAAATTCAGCAATAAATTATGAAATCTGATTCAGTTTTATAGGAAGCAACTTAAAAAAATACAATATAATTTTCATAGGGAGGATCCTTCAACATTTATTGGCTTTAGGCATTCAATTAGCATATTTTTCTGCTTCTTCTTCTTCGTCTTCTACCGCGTTTCCGACACTTGTAGGGTCGCGGGTGGGAACTGAGTCACAGATGAAAATTGGGTCCTGTTTTATGACATGACGCACTTCCTGACGCCAACCCTATGTGAAGGGATGCACTCACTAATCCGTGTTTTTGTGCTGGCTGTTAATGTGGTGTATTTTCTGAGTATGAAGAGGAGAGTGTTGGGACAAACACTAATATCCACTTCCCGTGCCAAAAGAATTAATCAGACGCAATTGGAATCCTCGGTGAGACAGGGAATTAAAACTGGGATTCTCTGAACCAGCGGCATCAATGCTGGCCATACAACCAAGGAGTTGGGCACATGCAGTTAGCACCTAATCATCTTTATTCCTTGTTTATATAGCTAATACGTCTGTTACATGTTATGGAACGTATATGAATGGTCTTACATACGGCAGATGATGGATTCACTACCAACTATCGGAAAACTTGAAGACGATTTTCCGTGGTTTCTCATTTTCGCACCAAAGTTATTCCGTGACTGTACCCCACAACCTTCCCAATCCTAGCTTGGCCTCATCTCAGCGTCACTATAAACCTGTTCTTGTTAGTGTGACGTTCAAACACAATAAAATACAGCATTATTTCATTAAATGTTTCTCGAAATGAAATAAATTGCATCCTTATTTTCCTTCTTCTACATCTTCTCCTATACCCTGGTGGGGTCATGGGTGCAACTGTTCCGTACTGACGACTTAACCTTGTTTTATAGCTGGATGCCCGTTCCTAACGCCAACCCTCCGTGGAGAGATTTATTCATTATACTTGTAGAGTATTTATGTAATGGTTTTAGTAATAATAATAATAATAATAATAATAATAATAATAATAATAATAATAATAATAATAATAATAATAATAATAATAATAATAATAATAATAATGCTATTTTGCTTTACGTCCCTCTAATTAACTTTACTCTTTTAGGAGACGCCGACGTGCTGTAATGTAGTACCGCAGGAGTTCTTTTACGTGCCAGTATATCTGTCGACACCAGGCTGACATATTTGAGTACCTTCAAATACCACTGGACTGAGCTAGGATCGAACCTGCCAAGTTGGGGTCAGAAGGCCAGCGTCTTAACCGTCTGAGCCACTCAGCCCTGCGTAGTGGTTTGAAGTGTGATCTGTGAATATAAAAAGGTGTGCATTAGGTCAATCGCGTACACCCAATTCCCGAATCCGAAAAAGTAATGAGGTGCGATTAAAATTCCTAACATGGCCGTGAATCAAACCGGGGCCCTCTCAACCGAAGGCTATGCCGCCGACCATTCAGCGAAGGGGCTACACAATGAAGTACGTTCCACAGTAAAAGTTACAGTATTAATAATGAATGGCAAATATGTTACTGCTGATTTGATGGTAATCAAGTTGTTGAAGCGCTTTCGGACGACAATTTTCTGGCATCCTATGCCACTGACTTCTGGTACAGGAACTTTGGATGTCCAGTGTTCGTTTGCAACGTTACGGATAGAACCGTCAGTTTTTATTATAGTGCGGTGGAATTATTCAGGTATTTTAAATAGTTTTTCACTGAACTAAGTAACGGACACCCGGTGGAGTTGATCAGAAGATAAACCCTAGTTTTGGGATTCTATCTCTCCTCAGTCCTATTTGTATCACTACCACGTCAAACAACTCCTGCGGAACAAAACTCCGACCCTTCATCGTCCCCGAAATCCGTAAAAGTCGTGGTATATAAAATCAATATTATTATTAAGTAGTGTATATCAGCAATTGATGTAATCTCTTGTCTTCGAAAATAACTTAAATTATGTCACCTTAAAGTAATGTTTTGTATAGGTTCTTGTGAGCCAGTAATAAATATATACCAAATTCATCACATCGACTCTGGCCTTTTATCATAATCAACTTTATGGATACTATGATGTAGTGAATACTGCCATAACTTTATGATGTCGAATGGAAGTCGCCTTCCTAGGGTAAAGTCTCAAATTTTCACTGAATGGTTTATCAGATTCCTAACGGCTAAGCGTTTTGAAATACAGAATATCTTTCTTTCTTTCTTTCTTTTCTCCTTCTTAATCTGTTTGCCATTCAGAGTTGGTTTTCCCTCGGACTAAGCGATGGATCTCACCTCTACAGGGGATTACAACTGGAGGGAAGGACCAGCACCTTGCCAGGCAGCCTCACCTTCTATTCTGAACAGGGGCCTTTTGGGGGGATGGGAAGTTATAAACAATGAAAGGGAAGTAAGTGGCCGTGGCCTTAAGTTAGGTACCATCTCGCCATCTGCCTGGATGAGAATTGGAAAACCACGTAAAACCACTTCGAGGATGGCTGAGGAGGGAATCGCACATCACTCTACTCAGCTGACCCCCCGAGGCTGATTGGACCCCGTTCCAGCCCTCGTACCACTTTTTACATTTCGTGGGAGGGCCGGGAATAGAACCCGAGCCTCCGGGCGTGGCAACTGATCATACAAACCACTACGTCACAAAGGTAGATAAGACAGATTTTACGAATTAAAATACATTATTTCGCCTATTTTGGTACATACCGAGTGCTACTAGAGGAGCAGAAATGTTTTGGGCACCCAACACTATGTAAAGGTGAGCTAGAAATCAAAAAAATCAAATGATTTTATTCTTAGATTTTATACAACAAAATAACTTGGAATTTTCTGACCAAACTGGTGATTCAGTTGCTAATAATGCTTCTATAAACATGCTTTTAATGTTTCCAAGTTATGGTAGGGTCTTTAGAGTTTTTAAATGCTTCTCTTTAATCTCCACAGTTCTCAAAACTAATTGTCGTAGAAGATTGTGTTTTGTATGAATTTTTGATTAAAGCTTCATTTTTGTGATAATAGTATTGTCAGAACGAGTGTGTCTACATAGAATGAAACCCCGTTCACAATTCAGTGTTTGATTATAGTGATTATAGCAGCTGGAGTTTTCAGTTTATTCAAAACTATTGAACGGATGGAATTACAATTTCTACGAGTATCAACGCATTAAGTCGCCTCTGTGGTGTAGTGGTTAGCGTGATTAGCTGTCACGTCCGGGTTCGATTCCCGGCTCTGCCACGAAATTTGAAAAGTGGTACGAGGGCTGGAACGGGGTCCACTCAGCCTCGGGAGGTCAACAGAGTAGAGGTGGGTTCGATTCCCACCTCAGCCATCCTGGAAGTGGGTTTCCGTGGTTTCCCACTTCTCCTCCAGGCAAATGCCGGGATGGTACCTCACTTAAGGCCACAGCCGCTTCCTTCCCTCTTCCTTGCCTGTCCCACCCAATCTCCCCATCCCTCTACAAGGCCCCTGTTCAGCATAGCAGGTGAGGCCGCCTGGGCGAGGTACTGGTCATTCTCCCCAGTTGTATCCCTCGACCCAAAGTCTGCAGCTCCAGGACACTGCCCTTGAGGCGGTAGAGGTGGGATCCCTCGCTGAGTCCGAGGGAAAAGCCAACCCTGGAGGGTAAACAGCTTAAGATAAGATAACATCAACGCATTAAGATAGATTAAGTTACTAAACCAATAGTATAGACAAAACATTTATACTACTTGAATTAGACTTATTCATATCATTGTCCACTTCCGTAGTGTAATGAGTAGCAATAATAGGTGGCATCCTCAAGAAACCGGATTGGATCCCTGGTACAGCCAAACTTAAGATTGCAGGAGGGCTGGTATGTGGTGAGAAAGGTACATGCAACTGCACCACCTCGGGACATGGACACGAATTCGTTCGATTCCGTGGCTAAATGGTTAGCGTTCTGGCCTTTGGTACAAGGGGTCACGGGTTTGATTACTGTCCAGATCGGGGATTTTAACCTTCATTGATTAATTCATCTGACTCTGGGATTGGTTGTGAGTGTGTGTGCGCCGTATTTTTCATTAGAATTTATAATTCATTCCATCCTCACAGTCATGCAGGTCACCTATTGGCGTCAATTTAAAAGACTTGCACCAGGCCTCTCCGAAGGCATGCCATTATTATTATTATTATTATAACTATTATTATTATGGATATATTTTAAGTTATTTTCAGAAAATATGTAGGTCTTAGCAGAAATCCTCACAATGAAGATCTGTCTTCTGCCGCGCTCTTCGTTTAGTGGCATAGGCCTATAGCTTCTTGCTATCCCGACGTTATTCGCCATCTAGTTACCTCCTCCCTCTTCTTCATCTCTTTCTGTTCACTATTCTTTCTAGGGCGTCCATCAATAACCCTCTCTTCTCAGCCAGAGGATAAGAAAGTTTCACTTCCTTGCTTAGACAGCATTAAATACCTTACTCTTTCCTTCAACTCTCTCCAGTACCTCCTCAGTCCGTACTCTCTACACCCAGAATGACATTTCCATTCTCCTCCACAACCACATCTCGAAAACATCCAATCTCTTTTCATCTGCCTTCCTTCCCGTCCCATACATTGTCACACTTCAAACAAAGCATGTTGCCTACGTAAAAGATAATCATAAACCTTATTCTACTATAGAACATTCCCAACCTATGATATTACTTCTGCGAAGAATAGTGCTTTATAATAATGAAAAGTATGGCATATTTCGGGATATACAACACTATTAATTAGTAATGGCTGCCTCTGTGGATCCGTGGTAGAGTGTCGGCCTCTGGATCCCAAGATAGCGGGTTCAAACCCGGCAGAGGTAGTGGGATTTTTGAAGGGCGGAAAAAAGTTCACTCGACACTCCATGTCGTACGATGTCGGCATGTAAAAGAGCTCTGGTGATACATTTGGTATTTACCCGACGCCCAAGAGAGATCCGGTTTACCCTGTCTGCCATCTAGTGGGCCTAGAGTAAAACGGAACGTCGAAATTGACGAGCAGACAACCAGATGGCGTCAAATCGAAATGTCTGCACACGGTAGCTGAGGCCATACGATTATTATTATTATTATTATTATTATTATTATTATTATTATTATTATTATTATTAGTAATGGCCCAAGTTCATTTCCGTATTTTCCTCTTGGCAGCAATAACGCCCTGGAGAGATGAAAAGCACGCTATTCGTGCATAGTAGTCTATATTTCAGTATTTTGTGGCTAATAATTGATAAAGCACTCGAATGTTTTTGAAGTGTAGCAACATAAAATCAGTCGGTTGTATTTGTGATTGACAGCATTAATCATGTAAATAACGCAAATGTTTCATGCTGGAAATATCATACGTCGATCACAAAAACTGAAAATCAAATTGTATCAACAGTTAAAGTATGATGGGAAAGTGACAGATAGGTATCGCTTGATACTGGAAGCAATATGCAGAAATTGAATGAGTGTAATAAGAAAAATTCACTAGCTGTAGCTTGAATTTCTTGAAAAGATCCTGCACAAAGCCGCGCATGTAGTGAGGGAGGCTGCCTGTTCTCCCAGTTCCCAGGCTGGTTCAGTCTTCATTGTACGCTTGCGTTGAGAACATCCGTCAAGCTCTTTCTACGAAATGATGGCGGGAGTGATTAGTTTCACTTATGACTTCTAGGCTCTACAGCTGTACATTTCATCGTTAGTGTGGGCTGGAAGAGTAGCTTACAGTAGGCCCCAAATATATTCGTTGATATCGTCTGCTGGGCCGAGTGGCTCAGCGGTAGAGTTCTGGCCATTTTAGTCAAAGATTAGCGGTTCGATCCCGGATCATTCCAGTGATATTTGAAGATGCTCAAATACGCCAGTCTCATAACGGTACCTCCGGCACAACATTTGCTCACCTCGGCGTCTCCGAAAACCATAAATATACAGTCAGTGTGACGTAAAGCCAATAACGTTATTATTGTTACAAATAGGAGAATAAAGCACTGTTTGTTTTGTTGGAATAATTTGACCTAGTATGAACCAATTGGTATACACACATACACACAATAACTGGACATTGAGTAACAACACTTCACTAATTAGTGGCTATTTACAAAAGTCTCCTGTCCTCACAGTTGGTCTCCGGCCTGGCAGTCTTGACCTGGAAGGGACGATTCTTCAGTAATCTTTATTGGCAAGCCTCACTTTTAACTTGGCTGTACACACCAAGCACCCCACCCAGCAGTTCCCTGCAGATGGATTCGAACACATCAGCGTTGACTCGCGGTGATTGCACACTCAGCTTGACTCCAAACAAGACCAATAAGTCGCGCATCAGTTGTCGTCACTGCTCCACACTCTGAATTAATCAACTCATATCACTTGGCAAGACAATACCACAGCACCAATGCAAAAACTAAGCGGCAACAATTGCTCCAACATTCCATCACGATGACACTATTTCTACATTCACAGCACTGCTACGATACCACATACTGTCCAAGGAGGCCTTGATTTTATACCTCTTGTGATGAAGTATTAGAATCTTCGGGGCGCGTCCAGATTAGGAGCATACCAATTTCGCCTTCTAGAAAGTCGACGGAGACACCAGACGAAAATCAGAAGAGGAAAGGCCGTTATGTGCCCTCAGTCTGTTTGGGACGTCGCCGGTCTGACACTTTATTCCTTCCAGGAAATACCGAACGCTGGCACTCGCATTAGCACGTAACATTGTTAACAAGATTATAATTGTTGAAAACTTTTAAATAACAAAAGTGGTGGAATATACATTTGGTGGCCATATATGTCTAGTGCTATGTTTTTTACTGTACTATGAACGATACCAGAGATATTTAAAATTTTATAATTTTGTATCTTATACTGTTTCATCTATGAGAAAATGACTGAATGTATTTCCACTGAACGTGATCTTTGAATAAAGAAAGATGGGGTCTGCAACATAAGCTCTACGTCATTCCATTAGTAAAAGGCAAGCGAAGTTTAGGAGATGAATTAAAAGTGAAATATCAGATATCTCCGTTAAAATTTATACTACCGTACCGGAAAAGTGCACAGGAAAAAAGAGGCAGTAGAATTCGCTATCAAAGGAACACGTCAGTGATGGATAATGATAGATATTTTGATATTCACTGCTCAAAAAAATATGGACACTTCGTTATATGGTCAAGCTTCCATGATACGCATACATATTGAAATAAGAACAGACAAGCAATTAAATCAAACTTTGAAGTGTTCCTTAGACACTCAGACATGACGTTATTACACAACGTGTCATAAACAAAGTGGTCCCTGGCCATATACCAAATGGCTACGTGGTAAGTGCGAGTATTTTTAAGTTTTATTGCCAGCACCCGCTTCACAACGCCTTCTCATGCTTCTGAAAAGGCGCTGCACTTTCATTTGAGGCATACATTCCCAGTCTTTCAAAAATACGTCTCCAATACCTTATACTGTACTGTGTGGGGTTGTGGATTTCTCGCTCGGATGAGTTGCACCAGTTGGCCCCAGACTCAAGCGGGGATTTTTGGATGGCCACTTCACTCCTTACAGGTGGTGCTCATGCAATAATAATAATAATAATAATAATAATAATAATAATAATAATAATAATAATAATAATAATAATAATAATAATAATAATAATAATAATAATAATAATAATAATAATAATCATCATCATCATCATCATCATCATCATAACAATAATAACAATATACGCCTCTGTGGTGTAGTAGTTAGTGTGATTAGCTGCCACCCCAGAGGCCTGGGTTCAATTCCCGGCTCTGCCACGAAATTTGAAAAGTAGTGCGAGTTCGGGAAGTCAACTGAGTAGAGAGAGGCTTGATTCCCTCCTCAGCCATCCTCGAAGTAGTTGTCCGTGGTTTCCCAATTTTCCTCCAGACAAATGCCGGTATGGTACCTAACTTAAGTCCACGACCGCTTCCTTCCCTCTTCCTTGTCTATCCCTTCCAATCTTCCCATCCGCCATAAGGCCCCTGTTCAGCATAGGAGGTGAGGCTAACTGGACATGGTACTGGTCCTCCTCCCCAGTTGTATACCCCGACCCAACGTCTCAAGCTCCAGGAAACTACCTTTGAGGCGGTAGAGATGGGATCCCTCTCTGAATCCTAGGGAAAACTAACCATGGAGGGTAAACAGATTAAGAAATTATTATTATTATTATTATTATTATTATTATTATTATTATTATTATTATTATTATTATTATTATTATTATTATTATTATTATTATTATTATTATTATATCCTTTCTAATGGTGATTGTTACCATAGTAACATTGGGCTTGAGTCTGGAGTAAATCGGAGGCGAGGCAAGGCAACGCATGACTGTATCCGCGTTTACATCCCAGTTTTCACCAGCAGCCAGGCCACGCCTCTTGGTCGCTTAGAAGGTCATTTTGAAACAAATAGTGCTATCGTAGCTTAGCATCTTGTTATCTCTTGGACGTTGATGACCTAATGATCGTTTCAAACTAATCCAGGCTTTCTGTAGCATCAAGTTATAATCTTATCGACGCGCTGGAACAATAAGAGAAGCCATATCGACCGCACGGTATACATGAAGTTTTCTTCGGAATATCTGAGCAAGTTTACGAAGTTTGTCACATCATGGAAATACTTGTGGATTTTGCTTTATCATGTAAGTGGCTTGGGACATTAGGTTCAACATCCATGTGTGCGCGCGCGTGCGTTTGTGTGTGTGTGTGTGCGTGTGTGTGTGTGTGTGTGTGTGTGTGTGTGTGAGACATCCATCTGAGCACCATTATAGCTGTGATGTGCCTAAAGATGCATGTATTACAGGCCTGCTTGACGGAGAGTGAAGATTAAACTGAGTAGTCTTACGCCCAGCTACATGGGCAAACCCCCAAACATGCCTGTGATGCAATGCTGTTGGCCTATACTATGAAATGTCGCATGGCTTTTAGTGCCGGTATATCCCAGGACGGGTTCGGCTCGCCAGGAGCAGTTCTTTATATTTGACGGCCGTAGGCGACCTGCGAGTCGTAATGAGGATGAAATGATGATGAAGACAACACATACACCCAGCCCCCGTGCCATTGGAATTAACCAATTAAGGTTAAAATCCCCGACCCGGCACCCTCTGAACCCAAGGCCAGTACGCTGACCGTTCAACCAACGAGTCGGACGGCCTATACTATAATCGAGTATGAAAGATCCGGCCAAGTTTGATCTCGTTCGGTCTTTTCTGTCAGTGAAGATCATTTGTTGTCCATAATAATTAATAATTATATAAATGTGGCTTCACATGAGAGGATACATCGCAAAAAGCACAGAAAGTACCTTGTTAATTAATTGTCTGTTTTAATTTATACTATGCGTGAAAAAAATATTATTGTTTCAGTTATTATTCACTAGTCGTTAATTAAATTATAATTAGGAGTATTTATTTTTGTAAAGATATTGAGAATACATCGAGAATGCAAAAAGTACATTATTTAAATTAGGGATATATCCCCCGGTTGTAATATCTTGCAGTTATGATGTATGAATCGCAAACGCCTATGGATATAATATATATCATCGCTTCAAACACAGTACAACGTAACGGCAAAATTTTATACCAGAAGAAAGACCATATAAAAATTGTAAAAGTAATCAAGAAGTAGGAATTGGTCTCTTAGAATTTACTTAAAAAATGTGTACGAAAATGAACAGGATTTCTGTACCTATTTATCCTTGTGAGTTCTACGATATTGGACCGCCACATTTGGCTGTATTCTGTGACTACGAGGAGTTGTTTTTTAAGTGACGATATACTGAAATAGGGGAACGGTCCAGTATGAAATGTTTCGCCGAGTATAGCTGTCGCTGCCGGTAGAAGTCGAACCGAGGTGAACCAGTTTACACAGGCCCCTAGTACCTATAAATTCATAATTCGAAATAATAATTTTACTTCGTGAAATACCTGATTGGTCCGCCTCTGTGGTGTAGTGGTTAGTGTGTTTAGCTGCCATCCCCGGAGGCCCGGGTTCGATTCCCGGCTCTGCAACGAAATTTGAAAAATTTTACGAGGGCTGGAACGAGGTTCACTCAGCCTCGGGAGGTCCACTGAGTAGAGGTGGGTTCGATTCCCACCTCAGCCATCCTGGAAGTGGTTTTCCGTGGTTTCTCTCTTCTCCTCCAGGCAAATGCCGGGATGGTACCTAACTTAAGGTCACGGCGGCTTCCTTCCCTCTTCCTCGTATATCCCTTCCAATCTTCCCATCCCCCCCGCAATCCCCCTGTTCAGCATAGCAAGTGAGGCCACCTGGGAAAGGTACTGGCCATCCTCCCCAGTTGTATCCCCGACCCAGAGTCTGAAGCTCCAGGACACTACCCTTGTGGCGGTAGAAGCGGGATCCCACGCTGAGTCCGAGGGGAGAACCGACCCTGGAGGGTAAACAGATAAAGAAGAAGAAGAAATACCTGATTGAGCGCGCTAGTTTACTTTTATACAGATTCACAATAGTAATTCATCCCTTGCCCGACAGATCTGCCTAGAGAAAGTGACAACTGAGCATCAGCTGAATGAAGAGGAGACAGCCGAATCTTGTACTGTATTGTCGCGGTATCAACGTGACTATTAACTGGAAACCATGGAATTCCACGTCGATTATGGTGAGAGTAGAATTTTAATAGATGCATCTGCTCAGTTATGTTATTTGTGGCTGAATCGTCTGAGTCCGTTGCTAATTAGTCATCGTTCTGGTCTACAGTCTTCGAGATGCCTGGCCCGATTGCCACATTTGGTCAGTCCCTAGGCTCTAGGCTGCATGTTTATTCCTTCCCTGGCACTCCTGTAACTGATACGCAACCTGCTTAACTCCCTACACTGTGCTGATGTAAACAGTAGTTCCCTTCATACTGTAGACGCCACCCGCTACGCTGCACCTGGTTATAGTAACTACACGAAAATGTTATTAGCTCCCTCTGCAAATCAGTGGTAGTATGTCGGCCTCCGTATTCCAAGTTAGCGTACACAAACTCGGAGTTCTGAAGGACGTAAAAGAGTCAATTCGGCAACCTACGATGTCAGCATGAGTTACGTAAACGAAAGGCATCCACGAAATTTCTTTGTAATTTTTGTTCTAAATGGAGGATAATAATTGGCTTTCACACTACTCAATATTAAAATTTGCGGTAAATTAATAAATACCATTATTACTAGAGAAATATACGTAAGTAACTACGGCGATTATTTCGCTGAAGACACGAGATTCTTCTGTGACATTCTGCTTCATCGTGCAGTCTTTTGTTTCCTTCTCGAGGTCCAGGGCTGGCACATACGACACATACGAACGGAAGTGCTATGTCTGTGAATTCTCAATATCTTTGTCCATCATGACTAGCGTGGGCAGTTCAAACGGGAAAATGCAGGTGAAAAGTAAATCGTAAAGAACACAGAAATTATTTTTGTTGACAGAAAAGTAGCATGATCCCTGGACCAGTGATTATATTAATTAATGAGTTATGGGCACAAGTCATCAACTCGCCCCACCAAGTAACATGAAGCAAAAGTAAAGGAGTTCAAAGAAGTTAAGTGAACAAAGACTGAACACACAAAATGTTACAAGAACAGAAGACATACTGAAGCGCACTGATGTAAAATTCATAGTCGTAATGTAGCGAAGTATGCATGTATATAATTTCTCTAGTAATAATGGTATTTACTAATTTACCACTAATTTTAAGATTATTATCTTCCAATTACGACAAAAATTATAATGAAATTTCATGGATAGATTCATTCACGTACCCTCGGGTTGCTAAAGATCTCCCATTAGCTGTTTACGCGTCAAAATTAATCACAACTCAGCCACAGGTCACGCAAGAGAGGTCTGATTCTTCAGCCTCGTAGGATAAAACGGAACGTTGAAATTGATTTTCAGTCAGTCTAAATCACTTCAAATCAAAATTCCAGCACGTGGTAGCTGAGATACAACTATTATTATTATTATTATTATTATTATTATTATTATTATTATTATTATTATTATTATTATTCCCTAATCGGCCAGCTAGGGACCACGATGCCTCATTAAACATTCTGTCGTTAGTTTTATTGGTTTATTCAGCCCACGAACCTACTACGCTGGCGTAGCATGGGGAGAGGTGATACTCCCACGTGGCCGTTCCAGGTGGCGGATAGGTAGGTCTTAACTGGCTTGCCGGGAGACTTGAGGAAAATAAAATACCACTCGCGGACCAAACACGCAACCTCCTGTGGGTGAGGGACGCAGACGAAGAATTCACCCAAGGTACCCCCTGCCTGTCGTAAGAGGCGACTAAAAGGAGCCCAAGGGGCTTTCAAATTGGGAGCGTGGGTTGGCGACCACGGGGCCCTTAGCTGAGATCTGGCATTGCTTCCACTTATGCCAGGCTCCTGACTTTCATCTATGCTGTCCGACCTCCCTTGATCAACTCTTGTTCTTTTCCGATCCCGACGGTATTAGAGCATTCGAGGCCTAGGGAGTCTTTCATTTTCACGCCCTTCGTGGCCCTTGCCTTTCTTCGTCCGTTACTTGATTTTTCGAAGTGACGGATCCCTTCTTCCTTTTTCTCTGTCTACCCCCTGTGGGTGGAGGATTCAGACGAATAATACACCCACGGTATCCCCTGCCCGTTGTGAGAGGCGACTAAAAGGGGCTACCTAGGGATGATTGTATTAGAACCATGAAACTACTTTTGATTAGTACCATCACGCGGGTAACACCATAGGTTACCTTTACTTGCGAGTAGTACCACTATATTATGTACGAAATACGTTTGTGATTAGTTGCAGCAGCGAGTGGGTCACTATGGGGTTTCCAGTACCCGTGAGTCGTACCCTTGTGAGCAACACCACGGTTCTGGGCGTTGCCTGTGATTAGTACTGCTATATGAGCGGCACCGTGGGTCTGCGTTGCCTGTGCTTAGTACCCACCATGTGAGGAACACCACGCGAATACCAGCGCCCATGTTTAGTACACCTATTTGAGGAACACCATCGCTTTGCGTTGCCTATGTGTGGCGCCATTACGTGAGAAACAAAATAGGTCTGCGTTACCTGTACGACGCCAAATACTTGTGAGTAGTACCATCATGTGTGGAATACCGTGAGTCTACGCTACTTTTGATTAGTACCCCAACATGACAAATACCATGGTTCTCCTTTACTAGTGACAAGTACAATTATGCAGGGCCGTTAACAAGCATCCTCGATTCAGTATTGTGCTTTAGAAGTGGTCTCTTGGTCAATAATACTATTTGTTATGGTAGTTTTTGGGTGGGATCAAAGTGGGATCCACTGATTGTTTTAAATGCATATCCATCTATTCATTCTTCATGAAATTTTTTTTATTTTGGTCAGTGGATGATTTAAAACTTTTAATTTGTCATTTCATTTCGTACCATCAGGGGCCGATGACCTAGATGTTAGGCCACTTAAATAAACAAGCACTAGCTCCCTGTGTCAAGCACGGCGTTCATCCAAATACTTTGCACCAGTTCTCCACTTCACATCCCGGGAAGTCCCAAAAGTCACAATGCTTGTTCTGAAGAGGTTTCGTTTGTGCGCGTCATCCGGTCGTAGGCCCCTATCTTCGAGGTATTTCTTGACATTAACGTACCTGGGAATTCCTGTTTTGGTTCTTCTTCTTCTTCCTTATCTGTTTACCGTCCAGGGTCGGTTTTTCCCTGGGACTTAGCGAAGGATTCCACCTCTACCGCCTCAAGGGCAGTGTCCTGGAGCTTCAGACTCTGGGTCGGGGATACAACTGGGTAAGATGACGAGTACCTCGCCCAGGTGGACTCACCTGCTATGCTGAACAGGGGCCTTGTGGGGGGATGGGTAGATTGGAAGAGATAAGCAAGGAAGAGGGAAGGAAGCGGCCGTGGCGTTAAGTTAGTACCATCCCCGCGTTTTCTTGGAGGAAGAGTGGGAAACCACGGAAAACCACTTCCAGGATGGCTGAGGTGGGAATCGAACCCACCTCTACTCAGTTCACCTCCCGAGGCTGAGTGGACCCCGTTCCAGCCCTCTTACCACTTTTTTAAATTTCGTGACAGAGCCGAGAATCGAACGCTGACCTCCAGGGGTAGCAGCAAATCACACTAACCGCTACAACACAGAGGCAGACACTATTTTTAGATTTGAATGGAAATTGTTAAAAATGCGTTTTGTTCATCAAAAGTCGTCCGTCCCTCGTAGGTGAACGTAGAAGCGAGCCCTGCGTTTGCGCATTGTGTCCGTGATCTTCTCTAACTTAGAGTAGATTTCTTATCTGTATTTTCTTATGTACACACCGTTTTTGTAGTTTGGGCCAAAAATGTTGTGGAGAATCTTGCTCTCTTTCTGCTCTAACTTATTATTATTATTATTATTATTATTATTATTATTATTATTATTATTATTATTATTATTATTATTATTATTATTATTATTATTATTATTATTATTATTATTATAGTTATACAAACCCATCTTACATTCATGATAGAGTCGTGATATGAACCAGCCAAATCAGGCGGAATGCGTGCCAAGTATACGTAACAAATATGTTCAGTTTACGTAATATAGGTTTATTGACCGATAAGAGTCAAAACTTCATAGTATAATATCCAATATATACAGTATCTTATATCTGCCCCGCCTACATTAATATCAGCTCTATTTGGAATCCTTTTTGGATATTCAATTTCGTCATTAAATAAACCTGCTTCTACCACGTCTTATTTCGATTTGGACGTTATTCCCGTGGCATTTCCCCCCCTTAATCTTGTATGTGGTTTGAATATAACGTATCATTACTGCCGATGCAATATATCATGGCTCATGAACTTATCACTTCTGCGGTAGTCTTGCCGGGGTAAATAACGCATTTAATCAATCAAGACCTTTCCCACTCATTGCCCTGTAAACCAGTTACAGGCCTACTGATAAAGGTAAAGCTTGAAGTTAAACAACCCACTAGATACATCATCAAACCGACGGGTATGGCACTACCTCGTTATGAATGACAGATGAAGGAAACTCCAAGACTGAACATATCAAAATACAGCGTTCTTTGAATAGAAATGATTTTTTAGGAGGTCGCTATACAAGCTCTTTTCTTTTAGATATGGATCACTTGAAACGTCGTAGGGCTTTTAGTGCCGGGATATCCCAGGACGGGTTTGGCTCGCCAGGTGCAGGTCTTTCTACTTGACTCCCTTAGGCGACCTGCGCGTCATGATGAGTATGAAATGTTGATGAAGGCAACACATACACCCAACCAATTAAGGTTAAAATCCCCGACCCGGTCGGGAATCGAACCCGGGACCCTCTGAACCGAAGGCCAGTACGCTGACCGTTCAGCCAACGAGTCGGACATGGATCACTTGATTAGACGTAAATCCATTTCCAAGATTCAAAAATGTATTTACTTCGTGACATACCTGTCTGAGCGCGCTGGTTTACCATTAGATAGGTTCACATTATCTTCACCCCTTGCTCGACAGATCTACCCACACAGAGAGTGATAGTTCAACAGCTGAATGTGATTCTCTCGTGTGTAAACTGTTCTAGTGGAAATAGTTAATACTCCCGTCTCTAGAGAAGGAATTGCGATTTCTATTCACATGGATGGAACATTTTCATCTATTTCACTCTACCTAAGTCCTTACTCACCTTTAATAATTTCTAGCAGGGCTGAGTGGGTCAGACGATTGAGACGCTGGCCTTCTGACCCCAACTTGGCAGGTACGATCCTGGCTGAGTCCGGTGGTATTTTAAGGTGCTCAAGTATGTCAGCCTCATGTCGGTAGATTTACAGGCACGTAAACGACCTCCTGCGGGACTAAAATCCAGCACTTCGGCGTCTTTGAAACCGTAAAAGTAGTTAGTGTGCCTAAAGCAAATAGCATTATTATTTATAATAATTTCTCCATGCACCTGACGAGAGTATTTAATTAATTCATTATATTCTTCTATATCTGCCACTTTTTCAATGTTCTGATAGGTTTAGAGTGTAATCTGTGTCTCACATATGGACTGGGCTCAGTTTTAGAGCCAGATTTCCTTCCAGACGCTATCATATTTAAAATAATGGATACAACTATCTTATGTTCCGAAACAGTGAGGTTGTGTGTAAATGAATGTCTTAATTAAGATGATCGCAAACATCTAGTCGTTGAGCGAGATAAATTAATTTACAACTGTTAGGTTTATCAGTCTGCTGAAACTGATTTTTAAGAAATAAGTGTATAAACTAACCTGAAAAACCTATGGTTTAGATACAATTCTGTTGTCATATCGTTTTCTTTCCATGTATTTGATACATTGCTTTACTAAAAATTAGTTTTTCAGACTGAAGAACCTGAGTCGAAACTGAAAAGATATGGCTTTAGATATCACAAAAAACTATAGAAATTAACCAGATACTGCTAAAATCTCCTGCCCGGTCATAAATCCCACGCAGGTTTTTCTGAACCGAAGTCAACTATGGTGACGTTTCAGCCAAGGAGTCAGAATTCGTAAAAATTCACCACTCAATCATCACGTCTAGAGATCGTTCGTTGATTTATTCCAAAATCAATAACATTTATGTGCTGAAACAAAAGTTCTTGATGACGTTTACTTGTTGAAATTGTGGAATAATACTGTATAATTACTTGAATTTATATAGGTAGAAAAAATTATTGGTGAAGTCTAAAACGTAGGTATGATTCTATATTGTGAGTGGAACTTTATTTTCTTGATGTGTGACACTCTAGATAAATAGATAATGGCTGATTAAACGGAAGATTTCTTCAGAAACAGTCGCTGAAATGTGGTGATCCTATTACAGATAATAGAACTACAAATTCCTGTACGTAACATGTCGTGTTTGAAGATTATCGTTGCAATGAAAGGCTGCAAAACAGTCAAAAAATATATCCGACATTACTTTTAAAGAGAAGATCTAATACAGAATAAAAATGGCATATGCTTTTGAAAAATTGTATCATAGAACAAAACGTGTACGTAGTTACATACGACAATACTATGCTGGAAAGATCAGCATAGTATTGTATATCGCCAGTAGAGACAAACAAGTAATCCTTCGTTGAGCATTCAGTGCTGGATGTCTCCAAACCACAGTACACTTCTGCGTCTGGTTACACCAGGAAGTCATAGGAATTTTCAAAGATGCCAACAATTGTAACAGAAAGGGAGAGTAATGTTATTGGTTGTTACGTCTCACTTACTACTTTTACGGTTTTCGGAGCAGAAAGGAAGAAACGGAATGGGAAATCGCAACCTGGATACCCATACTAAAAGCCGTAGAATTAAATTAGCGAAGAAAAACAAGGAGCACAAAACAGAAAACAACGAACCATTGGTCACCATTCACCACAGCCGAATGCCCAGCCCTGAATCACTCTGTGCAGCAGAATGTCAGGGTCATGGAGAAATAGTCTCCTTACCTCTTGGGAGCGATTGGCTCAATTAGATCACGACATTTAAGTCCGGAAAACTTTTTTTATTTTTAATATATTTCCCTACATTGAAACGACGTTTCTATTTACATTGGCTATTAATTATTCCACGCACAGTATTATTTATTTATTTATTTATTTATTTATTTATTTATTTATTTATTTATTTATTTATTTATTTATTTATTTATTTATTCAATATATCTAGTGGAAGGCTTTTATATACAGGCAGTCGTTACTTACATAGTTCTAAAGTTTAGTAAATATATTAAATTTATCATGTATACTCACACTTATCTATGAAAACCTATTACCAATTATCTAGATGATAAATCACTGTGTATCTAATGGGCCCAATGATGATTGAGTTTAATAAGTGTGGATATTAGTCAAAATAAATTGAAACTGCACACATTGGTACTAACAGTGTACACACACGCACAGTTTGTCAGAAATACTTCACGCCCTCCGAACTGATTGCGATGATGATGATTATGTAGATGATGATTACTATTATCATTATTAACGTCGACATTTTACTCTAAAACGATTTTCTTTATCGAGCAGCTAAATTTGCTGACACAGAGCTCTTACTTTTAAGCAATCAGGCTGTCCCAAAAGTCGATTCCAAAATGATAACCAGAAACCAAGTTCCTACGTAACTACACAGTGAACCTGGCATCTATTATTTGTACGTAACCCCCGTAAATCATTGACTGAATCAGCATGTTACTTATTAAAAGGCTGACTTCTGTGATGTTGTGATGATGGCTGTGAATATCGCATTTTGTTTCGTAGAGTGGGAGGTAACATCATGAACTAATTTATGAGCCAGATTGAGTGTATCAATTATGATATTAAAATGGCCAATACCTATGAGATAATAGTTTATTCCTTTCTCTTATACTTATGCAAAGAAAAATCTCTGATTTCTGATCTCAGACTATCCTTTGTAATACCACAGTTCTAGAACTGAACGGAACACCACAAGTTTGAGTATTTAGTTTGCAGACTCGCTCAAGCCGAGGTCCCTAAAAATTTCGATCGGAGCATTTAAACACCGCTTATATTAATTGCGTAGATGAAGTAATATGAAGGTTTAATGAATATTAAACATTCTAATTAGTTCAACTTCAGAGTACTGATTGCCGAGTCTTAAGTAAGTATGGTTGGGTTAAATCCCACAGATCTCATTTTGGGTCTTCATTATGATTTGAGGACTTAGATTACTCCCTGGATTTAGCAAAGAGCTTCCAATATTACGTTCCAGAAATAAAATTGACTAAATATTCATGGCGATGGAAATTTAATTAGAACTGCACGAAAAATGACCAAGAGGATGGTAGAAATGAAGGAGATGGAGGAGGAGAGTTAAAGTAAGGTACGAAGGCAAAGCGGCTTAAAGAACCGGCTTCAAAATGCGAGTAATTTTCCGTAATCCCCGCGAGACATGTTTAAACGTCGGATTACCATGACAAAGACGATAGTCAGCCGGGCAGACACTCCTCCGCGTTCAACTGCTGCCTAGAATAGTCTGCACTTTGTATTCGCGGTACATCTCACCCATTTTGCAGTGACAAGCGTGTATTGTTCAACTGTTCCCCACCTCTTGAGCCAGGACGCTAAGTATAGCAGTAATATAGCGCTTCAACAACTTTTTTCTGTCAGGTAGAAAAGGACAAATAATTACGTCGTGTACCATTCGCTAAAGGGGAGGGGGAGGGAAGTAGGCCAGTTGCCTGTGTCAATCATCATACATAAACGAGTAATTGAATGCCTAAAACAGATAATTTGATTTTTAAAATACGTAGAAGAAAATTTCAAGACACAGAAACATCACCTGTACCCTATTTGGTGTAAGAGCCTGGATAATTTTTTGGCAACCACACAAAGGAAACTCCATTCCTTTGAGATGTGGATCTACCGGAGGATTTTAAAAACCTCATCAATGGACTGTATGAGGAACAAGATTTACTTCAGAGAGTAGTTGTCAATCTGAGTTCATGAGAAAAATAAAAATGTGTTTACATTTTGTGGGCTACGTAATGCAAAAGCACCGCCTGCTACAAGTAATACCTCAAGGAAGACTTGAAAGTAGAAGAGGGCGTGACAGAAGACGATTATTCTTGTTTAATAATTTGATAATTTAAGCTCTTCACAGAGCTTTTCCAAACCGCACAGCACAAAATCTACTACCTTTCTATTAGGCAGCAACAACGGATAGAATATTAAGAATAAAAGGAAAGCTTTTACTTCCTCCTATGATTTTATCTTCTTTGAGGTGCATTTCGCCGTTATGAGACTTGATATAGTATTTCTTCTTCTTAGTTAGCAAACAAAGGTCTTTCATCTCTCTTATCCACTCTCCTCTGCACAAAAACAATCGTTCTTTACTTGAATTTACGTGAATTTTTTTCTAGTGGTTTAACGTCTCAGTAACACATTGAAGGTTTTCGGTGATATTAGGATGGCATAAGGCTAGTGGACTATTAGAAAGGTAGCGGCCATGACCTTAATTAATGCAGAACCCAGCATTTGCCTGGTATGAAAGTGAGAAACCACCGAAAATCATCTTCGGCTGCCACGGTGGGATTCAGAGTACCATCACCCAAACGCAAGTCACATCTATTGAGAATCCCATCATCTTTTTTAGATTTAAACGTAGTCTACATAACTGATTTAGAAACGAACATTTTATTTTCCATTTACAGACTCAGGTCGAACACAAATGATGGGTGTGATTAATGATTCAAGCCCAGATAAAAATAGTCGACCCTCCTCTGCTCCTAACATTTCATTCGTTTACCACTGATCTGCTCTTAGGGCTGTCGTCCAGGTGGCAGATACTTAATACATTACTTAGTCTTTTCTTAAATGATTTCAAAGAAGTTATAAATTTATCGGATATTTCCATTGGCAAATTATCTTAGTCATTAATTCCTCTCCCTGTAAACGAATGTTTGCCCCACTTCATCCTAACAAACTTTACGTTCATATCATGACATTTCTCGCTTCTAAAAACTCCAGTCAAGCTTATTTGTCCACTAGTATCATTCCTCTCTATCTCTCTACAGACAGCTCGGAACATTCGTCTCCTTACCCTTAAGTCTTCCCAGCCCAAAGTACGAAATATTTTCGTAACACTATTCGTTTGTCGAAAATCACCCAGAACAAATCGTTCTGCTTTCCTATGGATGCACTGGAACCATACTGAAAATGGGGTCTTGCAAGTGACTTATACCCTCCTGAGACCCGGGAACTGGATTTTCGTAAAATTCAATTTCAACTAGGTTCAGAGACTAAGAAAATGGAAAACAATACAGCAGAGGCACATTTAAAAATATTTATTAACTTGAACATAATCAAAGTTATAGTATAATGTACTTCAAAACTCGAGTCGTTCATAGATATGCATCAAGGTTGGCCACGTCAAGCCTCAGAGCTGGGTATAGTGTACCATGGGGTCTCAGGTGGATACACCCTCTTATTTATATATTCACTATAAACCCTCATAACCATATGAAGAGACCTTTATTTACAATCTCGTTAATGTGATTATCCTAATTAAGATCGTTCCTTTTCTATTAACACCTAGGTATTTACAGAAGTCCTCATGTAGTACATTCACTCCCTCAACACAGGTAATTAAAACTGAGGGGTCTTTTCTTCTTGGCGGAACTTATCACCTGACTTTTTACCATATTTATATCATCTCTTCAGTCCCATTGATGGTTGATGATTTTAAATACATTTTTATCTATATCTACTGTACTGTACTCTCTCTACTGTTGCTGTGAATTTACTATCGTATCAAAGTCGTTTTATGTCGTTGGAGGTGTAGTCCACTTCCGTTAGTGTACAAGCATACAACAGCCTATATGTTACATATTTGTGTCGTATTATGGTTAAAATGTTCAGATTCTGTCCACATGATTAAAATTCGTATGTTACGTATGAAAAGGATTATCAAAATCATGTTTCAAATATAAATTCATAATTTATAATGGTGGATTCACATAGCTACCTGTTATCGGGTTGCAGGCCATCAGTAGTGGTTTCATTTATTCAGGAAATATCCATGTACTTGTTAGTTTATGCTGGACAGTTGCAGATTTATCTCAGTATTTCAGTGATAATACGTCCGGCTCCATGGCTAAATGGTTAGCGTGCTGGCCTTTGGTCACAGGGGTCCCGGGTTCGATTCCCGGTAGGGTCGGGAATTTTAACCGTAATTGGTTAATTCCAATGGCATATGTACCGTCTTCATCATCATTTCATCCTCATCACGACGCGCAGGTCGCCTACGGGTGTCAAATCAAAAGACCTGCATCTGGCGAACCGAACATGTCCTCGGACACTCCCGGCACTAAAAAGCCATACGCCATTTCTATATCACCACACTTGAACATACAGTGAGCAAAATATTTGATGTTAATTATTAAGGTTCGGAATTTAAGGAAAAGTCATATTTCTTTTCCGAGCTCATTTTATTCGAAATCTGAAAGGTAACTCTGAATGACGGGTCCCTGACGCCGTTTAAAGTAATTTGATGTTGCATATAAATTCTTATTTCGGCCACTTTTAGTGTTTTATCATAGTTTGCTTCTTTTAGTGATATAAGGTCATATTTGGCCATAATTTCAGCATTAGTTTTTATATGGAGCCTTCGCTAACAAGATGCGTGTTATCTCCGTCAAGTTTCAAACACAGGATTTTCAAATAGTTTCATCTTATTTTTCCGGAACAGATACTTAGCTGGTTTAAATGACCTGATTCCAAGAAAGAGCTGCTTTACGTATGTATTTTAACTCATATCACGGAATGTGATGATAGTGTGTTTCCACATTTGAATAGAATGTCACTCCAGTAGATACATTTCTTCTTTTTCTTCTTAATCTGCTTATCCTCCAGGCTTGGCTTTTCCCTCGGACTCAGCGAGGGATCCCACCTCTACCGCCTCAAGGTCAGTGTCCTGGAGCTTCAGACTCTGGGTCGGGGATACAACTGGGGAGGATGACCAGGACCTCGTCCAGTTGGCCTCACCTGCTATTCTGAACAAGGGCCTTGCGTGGGGATGGGAAGATTGGAAGGGATAGACAAAGGCATTTTCCTGGAGGAGAAGTGGGAAACCACGGAAAACCACTTCCAGGATGGCTGAGGTGGGAATCGAACGCACCTCTACTGAGTTGACCTCCCGAGGCTGAGGGGACCCCATTCCAGCCCTCGTACCACTTTTGAAATGTCGTGGCAGAGCCGGGAATCGAACCCGGACCTCCGGGGCTGGCAGCTAATCACACTAACCACTACACCACAGAGGCGGACGTAGATATATTTAACCGGTGTATTATCACTGATCGCGTTTAGGTACTTGATGATGCTTATTGTTTAAAGGGGCCTAACATCGAGGTCATCGGTCCCGTTTAGGTACCTAGGACGTTTAATGTTACTAATACTCCAATACTTGCTGCCTGTCCTTAAAATTCATGTCACCGAGCTCGATAGCTGAAGTCGCTTAAGTGCGGCCAGTATCCAGTAATCGGGAGATAGTGGGTTCGAATCCCACTGTCGGCAGCCCTGAAGATGGGTCTCCCTGGTTGACCATTTTCGAACCAAGCAAATGCCGGGGATGTACCTTAATTAAAGCCACGGCCGCTTCCTTCCCATTCCTATGTCTTCCCTATCTCATCGTCGCCATATCTGTGTCGGTGCGACGTAAAGGAAATATAAAAAAACATTTGTCATATTTGATAATTTATAGGTCATAATTTGTAATTTTTAAAGTCATATTTAGCTAGATTTTAGAGCATATTAGCTTTCATATTTTGTACTTTTTGACGTCATAAACTTCCGAACCCTAGTGATTATATTAGAGTATATGGCCAACAATAGTTTAAACCCACGTTAAAACCTTCTCTTACACATAACATTTCTTGAACATATGGTTCATTTGTCTTCAACATGATGAATTCCAGTAGACTTAAATTGGAGCGGCATTTTAACGGTACCAGTACTACGTATATTCATCATCTCATAATCCTTACCTGATACGTTACCAGGCTCCTAAAACTGGGAAGAGTATACCTTTTTCACTGTAAATATTACTACATATTTCTTCCTCTAATTCTTTTCTGAGTGGTATATAGTATGTAGGAAGACCACACGTGGCAAATTCCATGCCTTAAAACATATAATATTACACATTGTAGTAAGTCCAAAATGTGTTTTTAATTAACATTTCCATTTAAGTGCTGCTTCAAAAATAACTTGCCCTAGTGATTAGGATTTCACGAGAAATTGCAAGCCACGTTAAACTTCAACCTATCTACTTTTAGAAGTAAAATGAAATTTTGTTAAGACGAGGATCAGTGCCTTCGATAACCATGACCCAACTAATCACGGGCTCTCATAATTACATATATGATATTGAGATAAGGTTATGTGTCCTACATCAGAATAATGCAATAATCTAAAACTTCATGGCCGGTAACCTCAGAATTAAAAACTTCCTGGCTGTTAAGCCGTGGCTCACTGGAGATGTCCTGTACAGTTGTATACGAAACATCCAGAAGAAATGGGACATTTCATCCTGTTGAACAAAATTAAAATGGAGTATATCAAGTTTTAACTTGTTTATATTACAAGAAATAAGCGAGTGGTTAATTAATTCATGAGTAGGTTGGGCATATTCAGCCAAATAAAACCGTCCAAAATGTCGACAGAGGCTTTGAAAAGCGGATCCGAGGTCAACATGTCGTTCGTTTCTGCCATATCTAGCCACCCAGTCCTGACTAGTAACTACCAAGTCCTTTCAACAAGGCTATTAAATATTTAGTATTGCGTTTTCGTGGATCTCTTTCAGTTTGCCATAACCAGACTTACTCTGAGTGTCGCTGTGGTTCCACATACTGAGTCCTGGGGCTGACGGTTTGTGGGGGTGAGAGTGGGACAGGGGGTGTCTTATCCGGGCCGCGTGCAGCAGAGTTTGAGCACTGGGAGGAAGTAATGGCGCGTTTCCTCCACGAGCCAATACAATCGCTTATCGACGTGCCACCATTTTTCGGCTGCCTTGTGATATAATGCAGTGGTCGGAACCTCCTGGAATTACTGCACACTGTTTCGATAAAATGAAGTTATCTCCAAGTTCCGTGACTCATAACGCTATTGGCTTAGGATATGAACTCCACTGCAAAGTTTACTGGGAGCTTAAACCAGAGCGTAGAACAGAACAAAGGTGAAAATACACTAACATTCAGGTGCTGTATTTATCTCCGTAGTAATATATAACATAGCGTAAATATTTCCATTCAATTTGTTACATTGTTTTGTTCATTACTCAGACTGTCATCTTTTATATTCTGCTTCTTTCGTTGAATTATATTGGGGCCATTGTATATCGCACTTTGTAAACTGTATTTGTGAATTTAACTCTCTGTAAATGATTCCGATCATGTGAGTTATTTTAAGATTTTTTTGTTATCTATATAAAGGAGGACTAGGCGTCTCGATAGCAGAGCTCTGGATTTGGCGGATTCGAACCCAGCTCAGTCTGTTGATGTGTGAAGGTCTTAAAGTAAATTTACTGCAGGACAAAATTCGGATGCATCGACTTTGGCGAAAACTGTAAATGTCGTTAGTGGGACGTAAAAATAATGACAGTAGTAGTAGTAGTAGTAGTAGTAGTAGTACGTAAGCCTGTCTTCGTCAATTACAGTATTATCTAGCTGCCTCTGTGGATCCGTGGTAGAGTGTCGGCCTCCGGGTTCCAAAGAAAGCGGGTTGAAACCCGGCATAGGTAGTCGGATTTTCGAAGGGCGGAAAAAAGTCCATTCGACACTCCATGTCGTACGATGTCGGCATGTAAAAGATCTCTGGTGATACATTTGGTATTTACCCGACAAAATTAATTAAATCTCAGCCATACACGCCCAAGAGAGATCCGGTGTACTCTGTCTGCCATCTAGCGGACCTAGAGTAAAACGGAACGTCGAAATTGACGAGCAGACAGCCAGATGGCCTCAAATCGAAATGTCTGCAAACGGTAGCTGAGGCCATACGATTATTATTATTATTATTATTATTATTATTATTATTATTATTATTATTATTATTATTATTATTATTATTATTATTATTATTATTATTATTATTATTATTATTATTATTATTATTATTATTATTATTATTATTATTATTACAGTATTATCTCAGAAAGTAACTGAATATTTTAAATGGACTTTTAATATATTTTATGAATGCAAGTTACGTTTTCCAAGTTAAATGCGGCATTAGAATGGAATTAGAACAGGTACTTCATTGCAAACCATATTGAGTTTAGTTGTAGACTGGAGTTGTACTTTGACGTCTATGGATCAGCGCGCTCTTGAGAAAGCTGCATACGGTTGTCCAAAATCCCGGAATGGAGAGATTTATCCCAACTTTAAACTTTCTCCTGGTGACTTATTCATTGTGACATCGAAGGCTAGATAAAGGTAGGAATGATATTTCGGGATTAACAGGTGCTAAATCGTTTCTTGGAATAAAGCACTTTCTTCCTGAAGCTGAGTCCGTCAGAATTATTCTTCTTAATCTGCTTACCCTCCAAGGTTGGCTTTTCTCTCCGACTCAGCGATGGATCTCACCTCTAACGCCTCAAGAGCAGTGTCCTGGAGCTTCAGACTCTGGGTCGGGGATACAACTAGGGAGGATAACCAGTACCTCACCCAGGCGGCCTCATCTGCTATGCTGAACAGGGGCCTAGGTGGGGGATGGGAAGATTGGAAGGGATAGACAAGGAAGAGGGAAGGAAACGGCCGTGACTTTAACTTAGGTACCATCCCGGCATTTGCCTGGAGGAGAAGTGGGAAACCACAGAAATCCACTTCCAGGATGGCTGAGGTGGGAATCGAACCCACCTCTACTCAGTTGAGTCCATCAGAATTTCTGCACGAAAATACTTTTGTCTAGGTTTAGTACAGTCAGTCTCGTTCCGTTGCATAAAACAACTGTATTTTCTTCACTGATATCATCGCACTCTACGGTGGCAATGCTAATTTAAGTTATTTTGTCACCTATAAAACTATTCAGAACCTGTGGATCGAGACGCTACTTGTTCATTTTTGGGGAACAAAATTCCTACTTTCTAAAATTTGTATTCTCACTTAGATGAAAAGAAAAAACATGTGAATCTCTCAAGATATTTATTGAAATCTGGTTTTGTCGAATCTCTAAAACGCCATTTCGCCTAGTTCTCCGTTTTCGAGGTGTAGAAGCCATTCACTGAAGTTAAATCTAAATTTTGGGCCATAGAGTAGAATAATTTAAACTTCACTGGACAGTACTGTGAGAGTAATTACTGTCAAGCGCTGCCGAAAGTCTACACCAGCCACGATCAATTTTCTAGTGAAGGGTGATTTGTTGTTCATTTTAAGTAGCTGACCTACTGCTAAAAGAGCGTAATGGGGAGCCATGGTTGCCTCATTCCATGATTGACTTATCCTGTCTCATTTCCTTTATATTTTCTGATATCATTATTATGTTAGACTTAAGGTCTGTAAATTTAGACTCATCACTCTCCCTTTCCTGTTAATTAACTTTACTCACATTATCTTTCCCCAAACGTAACGTTCTAGCTTCAGTTGTTTGTCTCTGTAACTATATATTTTATCTTCGCCACTTTTGCCTCTATTTACTGTTTTTGTCTTTCTGGTGGAGTTTTATTGCATTGGATGGTCGGATCAATTAGAGTCTGTTGAATTAACCATAGTAAATTCACACAACTTTTGATGATCGAAGATTCCTTATTCAGTGAGACCTCACGCCTTCACGGACGTAATATTTCTGTTGAAGATGGAAGATGTGGCAAAAGCGATGGCGTAAACTCTGTAATCGATCATGTTAGGCTAATGACCTGCACTCGGATAAACATTGGAACAGGAGTCGAGAACAGATTAGTGTGTAACTACGGTATCGTAAATATTAACTTTGAACTCGTCACGATACACACATACAGCGCGTGACATGATATACATTGTTAATATTCCCGCCAATGATCTGTATTTGTGGACGTATTATCGGTATAATTAAGTCCGAGCTCCAAGCTCTAATGAAAAGATAAAAGCATTTTGTGGTTAAAAATTTGTTTCTCTGGAGACAATATCGTGAAACAAATAATTTATAAAATATGATAAAATGTAAATAGCCATCAGATTCTAATTCACTCATTAAATCTGTCTCTGAGCAAATGGAGACGATGTCTACTAGTGTCGTGCAAAACACGCTCTATGTTTGGTTCATATTTGGCGAGTATGGCCATGACCGAGCCTCGCTTCTCACAGGCGAGGCGAACTATGTTCGTTCGAAATTGCCCCTTCATACTCGCTCCTTCACGCGCTGGTGCAAGTGCTCGCTTCCCCTCGTTCTTGTTTAGCCGTACTCTGTTGCTTGTCTCGTGCACCTTTATCTATAGAAACATTCGCTTTTGCCTCAATGGTGGACGTATGACTGAGCATGTAACTGTCAATAGTTAAACTCGTACTTTTAGACTGTGATTCTGCAATATACTGAACTCGGGCGGCCTCGTATATATATATATATATATATATAGGTAAGCAATACTGGAAAATAATGTAGTAAATGTTGCTCCTGTCGGAGAAATGGTTAATGCATTTCACGTGCTGCCACGTGTATTCCTCTGCTTAAAAACAGACTGCAACATCGTATAGAGGCTATTCCACGTCGTCATTACTTCTTACTGTACCATTATTTGAAGCTGGGAAGCAAGACCGCTTTTTTCAGGTACCTCACTACTGCCTTTTTGGCGTTTATTGTGTTTAAAGATACTGGAGCATCTTTCATAAGAAGTCTCGTTTCATCGAATACGTGCGCAAGTGCTGTATTTATGCAGTGAGCAGCACAAGGCACACGTCTAGGTTCTTCGAAAGCTGTCTTTATGTTCGAACCCTGATCTGTTACAAAAAACATGTCTTCATAATCACACTGAGGAATGTTTAACTCGGACATTCTTTCGTGAACTTCCTCAATTATACTTACACTTGTTTTCTTTGTATTTGGAAATTTTGCAGTAAAAACCACATTAGTGATCAGCTTCCAATCTCTGTCTACATTTTGCGTAGTCAGCGTCAGATAATGGGTTTGGTGTATTGGTCAGTCCACATATCACCAGCAGCCGAGCAACATTTGTCGTGCATAGCAGAAATATTTAGCGGCATTATTTTGCTTCGTATTTCATCTGCCTATGCTTGGACGTTTCTGCTGATGGTGGAAGGATGCGGTAACACATCAACAATATCTACTTTTCCAAAATTAGCACGATATTAATCAGTTCTTGCCCTAATTCTTTAAAGCCTTCTCCGGCAACAGTGTTAAACGGTCGGAAATCTTTGGCACACACGAAATCACACGCGCTAGTTACGGTTTGCTTTGTAATGCCGGGCAATACTTGGCGAGAAAAGCCAGCATTAAATTTGCAGACGTGTTTCTTTTTAAATGAGTTTTACTGGGATTACATGTTAACAGTGCATTGCACATTTCACAGGAAACATACCATGTCTGTTGACTATCTGCAGTGACCACAAGTAGGAACTTCTTCCAAACATCAGAACAGAACCCATCTCTCTTGATTAGTTTATATTCACTGCTTTGAATTTTAGTCATAACGCTGTCCGTTGATTCACGTGCCATGGTGAACTTCAGCTCAAAACAAAAGGATAACGCAACCATTCCTTCGCCCTTTTATAGCTCCGAATTCTCGGGATTTGCTGTATGTAAACAAGGGAAAAAACACATTGCTTGCAACGTCAGTAAAGCAAGCAAGGCCATCTTCCCTAGTCAGCAACCTTCACTCCGAACATGACCTCTCGAACGAATTGGAGCAAACTCGGGCATTTTAGCTTACACGCTCCCCTCAGGCGTGATACTGGTTGCATATGCATTTAGGCACATGCTGTTCTGTCTTGGTTACCCGTCTCAAGTTCGAACAATGCACGACACTAATGTCTACTACCCCGACACTTAAATGTCCAAAACACAAATATATTGAATACTGAATTAATGTCATTACCCAATATCGCTCTATGTAACATCAAAGCAGGCAGGAAGACTTCGAAGAGTGGAAACTTCGAAGCAAACAGTAGGGCTTTGTTTCATCTTATGCGAATAGATTACGTTAATATTATTCGTGCAGAATATGACAATCTCACCTCGTTGAATGAGACACATTTTATCGAGAAAGCACCAAACATGCCAAATTTCATCTCACCCGAGTCATATCATTACCGTGGAAACACCTATAGCGATGCATCCACGATCAAGATTTGTTAATATGCCATCCCTCATCCTCAGCGGAAGGCGTTCTATCTCGTGTTTATCGATGGTGATAATGTGTTTCCATACTTCAGAATGGAAAAGATGATTCATTCCTTCATTGAAAAATAGTATCTTTCACTAAGCAGATCGAATATAATGGTCATTATTACAATGCTCTTTCGCTCCTCGAGGGAGCCTCTCCGGAGGAGTGGACCGGGCGGGGCCGTCCGACTCCTCCTTCTCGAAATGTTTTTTGGTAAAACAATTTCGGTAATGATCCTTCCCCAGGTTTACCTACGGAAACCTTGTTACGACTTTTACTTCCTCTAAATAATCAAGTTTGGTCATCTTTCCAGACACATCGGAAACTGCGCGAAGCAGATCCCGCGCACCGGTCCGAAGACCTCACTAAATCATTCAATCGGTAGTAGCGACGGGCGGTGTGTACAAAAGGCAGGGACGTAATCAACGCGAGCTTATGACACGCGCTTTCTGGGAATTCCTCGTTCATGGGGAACAATTGCAAGCCCCAATCCCTAGCACGAAGGAGGTTCAACGGGTTGCCCGGTCCTTGCGGACTAGGAGGACACGCTGATTCCTTCAGTGTAGCGCGCGTGCGGCCCAGAACATCTAAGGGCATCACAGACCTGTTATTGCTCAATCTCGTGCGGCTAGAAGCCGCCTGTCCCTCTAAGAAGATGTGTTGTCGCCGGTAGCACGAACGGATACTATTTAACAGGCTAGAGTCTCGTTCGTTATGGGAATTAACCAGACAGATCGCTCCACCAACTAAGAATGGCCATGCACCACCACCCACCGAATCAAGGAAGAGCTCTCAATCTGTCAATCCTTCCTTGGTGAGGTTTCCCGTGTTGAGTCAAATTAAGCCGCAGGCTCCACTCCTGGTGGTGCCCTTCCGTCAATTCCTTTAAGTTTCAGATTTGCAACCATACTTCCCCCGGAACCCAAAAGCTTTGGTTTCCCGGGAGCTGCCCGCCGAGTCATCGGAGGAACTTCGGCGGATCGCTAGCTGGCATCGTTTATGGTTAGAACTAGGGCGGTATCTGATCGCCTTCGAACCTCTAACTTTCGTTCTTGATTAATGAAAACATACTTGCAAACGTTCCCATTTCCTTAATATATAATATGTAGAACGCAACAAAAGTCGAGTTGTACTTAGTTCGAAGTCATGCGAATAGGTACAACTGTGCACGTCGTCATGGTGAATATGAAGCAATCACTTTGATGAAAAAACATTATTTTTCTTTTTGTAAAGTACAAAAGTCGGTGTCGTGTGAGATTTGGTGATTTTTTCTTGTAGAAGAGACTAAAAATCTATAACTGGTACCAATTTCAGTTGTTAAAACTTCTCTATATCTCAATCACAGACATGAGAGGGATTATATATATAATTATTAAAACAATATTATTCGTGCTTAATTTTAATTACAATACGCAGTATACTGCAGGTTTACGAACATCTATCGTTAATGTGACATCCACATATGATTTTTCTTGAAATTATAACCTCTCAGTCTCAGATTGTGTGGTAACAATCCATCTACTTTAACTGCGTCATAGAAGCTAGCTCTACCAGATGCTGATCATATGAAAACTCAACTGCTTTTTTATGCAAATTCCTTCATTCAACAAATATAACATCGTAAAATTAGGCTTCCGTCATAGCACAAATTGCGCATTTCTCAGTGCCTAATTTACCACATATACTGTGCAGTGATCTAGTATGACTTCCTCACCCTAATAAGATAATTATTTACTTCTTTGTGATGATGATGGTGATGATGATGATGATGATGATGATTATGGTCAGTATTATTATTACTATTATTATTGTTATTGTTATACGACCGCGTTGTTTTGCTTCAAATAACCGCAGAAATTGGAGTCGACAAAAATTGCTAGCTGCAATACGAGCAACCCTGATTAATACCATCTCCAAAGTAAAATTCCAAAAATGCTTCTCTGTACCTTTTGAAATTAAAACGGGTGTTAGGCACACAGATGGACTCTCACCACTACTGTTCAACTGCGTACTGGAGGAAATAATACAGGAATGGGGTCAGATACTACAAGATATAAAGTTGTTCAGACCTTTAAAGATTGGGTCGAAGAACAACTGAGTGGAAATGGACAGATACCGGCAGTTGTCAGTATAATTTTAACATTGTTCTGCAAATCTGTCTTTTGAGAGTTAGCAAAAATTACGTCACCTAAACCTAGTAACAACTGAAGTCCCATTCAAAAGGAACAAAAATGAACTTCCTGCAGAATGTCTGCGTGAGAAAACTGTGAATAAAGGTTCTAAAATAAAGTTAGGCTCCAATGCAACGAGCATTATTATTTTTTGCTTTCGTAATGATACTTATTGTTATTATAATAATAAAAATCAAGAATAACTGGATAATCGAAATTGAAGAAGGCCTTCAAGAATTATCAGCATAACAGGTGAAATGATATGTA
Source organism: Anabrus simplex (assembly GCF_040414725.1). Taxonomy (NCBI): domain Eukaryota; kingdom Metazoa; phylum Arthropoda; class Insecta; order Orthoptera; family Tettigoniidae; genus Anabrus; species Anabrus simplex. The sequence goes on along the minus strand of NC_090265.1, from coordinate 304,919,701 downwards.
ACGAGCCTATCTTTAGAACGTCGGTGAACAAACGTCATTTTGCTTAACATGACAAAGACCTCTGCATGGACAGAAGAAGGGGAAAACACGAGAGGATAAAGATATGCTGGGATGGGAAGAAATCAAATTCATCTGCTAAATAAGTTTTATCGGTCTCCTTATTTTGGGAACAAAGTTGTGAAAAAGTACAAATAGTAAACCATGCCCGTACTGGCCAAGAAGGCTCCTAGAGGAGTGGAAGATAATAGTTTCCACTATGCGTAACCTCGACACTTCGTGGGATGGAGAGATTAGCGCTAATATTCTCGACTTTCTGACTGGAAATCGAACCCACGTCCGTCCAGATGAACCGAGTATGCCTTTGCAACCTCGGAAAGAAAATATTAGCAGTCACAGTATTATTATTATTATTATTATTATTATTATTAATATTATTATTAACATATCTTAATTTACTGTAAATTTTATGGGACATCATGCTTTCCTGGTCATTGGTCACTCCTGTAACCTTACTTTCCCAACGATCTAACGTCTCACTGACACATACAGGTTTTCGGTAAGTTGAGCCGGGAAGGTGATGGTGACTGTTGCCTTAAGGAGAAGTACAACTAGAGAACTATTCCCTCTTAACTCTAATCAGAAAAGAAGAAATGAAGAGGGCGTGGATATTAAAGATTTATTCGGCCTCGCTGATGTAATACCACCGGGATCAGACGAGAACCAGAGCTGATCAAGATAGGTAATAGGAGAGAGGAAAGCAAATAGCCTGACATAAGAAATCAGATTCGGGTAGGGGATCCATGGTCGCCAACCCACGCTCTCGCGTTGAAAACCCTTTTGGTTTCCTCTTGCAGGGGCCTTTACAACAGGCAGTCGATACAGTGGCTGTATTCTGCCACCGCCACCCACAAGGGGAAATAATCGGAATGTAGCGGCCACGGCATTAATTAAGGTACAACCCCAGTATCAGCCTGGTGTGAAATTGACAAAATATCTTCAGAGCTACGAACAGTAGCACTCGAATCTATCATTTTCCGTATGCAAGGTTACCGCAACATGACACAATCGCAAAGCCAATTCATTCAGTTTCTTTTACATTTGGGGGCGATGGCCTAGCTGTTAGGTCCTTTTAAACAACAACAACAACAACAGCAATAATCATTATCATCAGCATCTTTCAAACTTGCGCCCTAATTAAACCTCTAATTAGAGACAAGTTTCATACATATCTATTAAATAACATCCACCTCTTACCATGTTTCCTTTGTCTTCATATTGCTATAATAGACTACAATAAAACTTAATACATCATATCGATTTTTAAGCTCGAAGAGGCACTTTCCTCTGTCTACTGATATGACAATCGAGTTATAATAAAGGAAATGACTTAAGGGTGTATCAGATAAAGTTCATGTCATTATGAAATCGACAAACTTCCAGTAGTAAAATATTGTCACGCCAAAACTTCAGCATGCTCCTCAGATCGTCTTTCCTTTATTGTAGACAATGTTGGAATCTCTCTTACACTATTAGCAACTCATTTATTTACGACTTAACGATGCTTCTCTTCCAGTGGACACCGAAGAGCAACATACTGTAGAAAACTTAGTACCGATGAAGAGAGATATTTCTAATTTTATCTCCGAAACTAGAGATTCACAGCACACTAAAAACGATGGCCACGTTTTTTGTAGGTGAGGTGTCTGATTAATGTTCAAGTATTAGTCACGGATACTGTGTTATCTTTCAGAGATCCAATGGTAAATCTTGACCCAAATAATAATAATAATAATAATAATAATAATAATAATAATAATAATAATAATAATAATAATAATAATAATAATAATAATAATAATAATAATCTATACAAATAAAATCATAACGACCGTGTGTCTGTACACTGACTACTTTGGTAAAATTTCCGTACAGTTACCCGTTTAAGGTGTAATAATGACCATCTGCATATTTTTTAGCTTTGGTGTCTGCTTGTCTGTTTGTTTGTCTGAGTTCTTATAACTTGAAACCTACTGGATATATTTTTACCAAACTTCATATTTAGAATCCACCTGTCCTTCTTGGCCAATATTATTTCTCAATACCTAAATTTACTGGGATTTTTTCCGAAAGCGAAACCACGATTTTCCCCCACAAAATATGCACATCCTAAATTAATACAAATCTACCATCCTTAATGGAAATATTTCTAAAAATCTCCTTCGTGTGCATCATTTCGATATGAGGATTAATGAGGGAGATATCATTAACGGACTGTTTAGCGTATCTCATATGACTTGAAAACTACTGAAGATACTTCAACCGAACTTTATATTTAGCATCCACCTGTCCAAAGGTAGCTTTTAATGCCCATACCATTTCAAATTCCCGGAATGCACTGGCGGTTTATAGGGAAACGAAACAGTAATTTTACTCTCCCACAATATATACAAGACCAACTTAAGCGAGTTGCTCTGTATGGCGCAGAATGCTGGTCTTGCACGAAGGAGACGAAACAGCGACTTTGCACGAAGAAATCACAGATGCTCCGATTGACATCTGGCTTGACACTTAATCATAATGTCAGCATCAATGACGTTCACAAGCGATATAGTGTGGCACCAATCTCTGTAGGTATTAGACAAAGCCGTCTCGATTGGTATAGACATGTATTTCAAGATGCTGAAATAACAGCTTCAAATACTGGATTGCAAGACTGATTGGTGGAAACAGGCCAGTAGGACGACCGAGACAGATTTGCCTTGATACCATGCATGAAGAACTAAAAATTGCATGCCTTAATCTTGACATGGCACACGATCCAGTAAAGTGGCGACAGAAAGCCGAAAAAAAAAAAAAAAACCGGACCCGACTAGTATGTGAGACAAATGCTAAGGAAGAATAAGATGAAGATTAGTGCGCCTCAAAACTTGCCTGCAGTTACGACGCGGAATGTCGAGCTTTAAAAGAATCATCTACCCCGGTCAGAATTTAATCTGTAAACAGGGGATCATTTCGATATTGCCAGCAGCTAAATTAAATGACCATTCCTAAAGTGTGGTGTGGTGGGTGGATACCGGATCACAAACATATTGAGAAACAAACGAATCCGATTGGTTGACCATGGGGCAAGGATGCGCAAAAGGGCAATGATCAGTGCGATAATGGAGGGAACACCATAAAATACGCGTCTCTATGGTAGTGCAAGGCTGCGATGGTGGGGCGAGCTGTAAACATCTAAACTAATTGGGCGGCAAGGGAAACTGGAAGAGAGAAGCTCTAGATTGGCGGACATAGGGGCAAATTATTCGAGCAGCGTGGTCTCTTCAAGATTGATGATCATATAATCATGACAACGACAATAATTCCACGTTGCTATAGTAGTTAGATGCAGTTCTTGCAAGACAGAGCTTCAAAAATGAGGGTGGCGTCGTCTGCCGAATAGAGAACACTGGATGTTAATGTGGCGGCGGGTAATGTTGGTCGTGGTAAGTTGCATAAATATTAGAGACAGAACGGAGGCCCAATCCCCGAGCTAAGGGAATTCATAGTGCATGATTAAATTTCCATGACCCAGCTGGGAAACGAATGCAGCACCTCACGACCAGAAGGCTAAGATGGTAGTGATCTAGGCATGATAATAATATAATTTTAAACATTTTACTGTAACGTATTTTGGCTGACCGTCACTTTTGATTAGAAACAATTAAAAGAAATATCAGCGAAAATGGTCGCACGATTCTGCGTGCCGGGATGAGTGGCTCAGACGGTTCAGGCTCTGGCCTTCTGACCCCAACTTTGCAGGTTCGATTCTGGCTCAGTCCGGTGGTATTTGAAGGTGATAAATTACGTCAGCCTCGTGTCGGTAGACTTACTGGCAAATAAAAGAACTCCTGCGGCACTGAATTCCGGTACCTTGACGTCTCCAAAAACCGTAAAAGTAGTGAGTGGGAACTAAAGCCAATAGCACTATTTATTTATTGTTACGATTCTGCGTCCCTATTCCTTTTCTAGGGATCCACGGATACGCCACATTGGACATAATGCTTCCTTATGATAAGCAACCACACCTTCGAATTCACTGGATGGTATCGCTACTATTGTCTTATCTACCGGATTCGCTGTATGGGTCAATCATTCATTTGTATCTGTGGTATTGGTATAACATAGCTGTTGACATCGATTAAACTTGGGCACAGGAGATGGAGATAGATCTCGAACCAGAGTACCACAAACAGAAAGGAATGAATGACTCATACAGGGGTTCCAGCAGATATAAATTCCATCTAATGATCACGGAGTTTTGGATATCCAACGTTAGCAAGTATAATTCCCCAAGTGGAGGTTCTATAGATACTAGAAAAACATTTTCAGAACATTTCGTATATCCCAGGGAACGTGACACCCATAGCATGATTATGAACATGTAACTAGATAGCATTTGTTACCTCAGAGGTCGATGAGAATTCTGTGGTAAATCAACTCCCAGAACTTACAGAAGGGGCGTAATCTGGTGTTCGTATACCAAATCAGCCGTTTTACTCTTGAGAAGTGGACAGAAATATTTAAGCTAAAATTAAGCACCAGTGACTAGCAATGGTCAGGAGGATTGTGAGTGTTAATTACCCCTTACCGAATGAAAACGTTATGATCTTCTAAACAATGTCATTCTGCATGACAAAGCAGCAATGCACACTGCAGAGGGCGCACCAGAGCTGCTCGAGTGCTGGGAATGGTAAGTACTGAAATACCCACGGGTCCTGGCACCGTGTGAATTTGACCTGATTCCAACAATGAAGGATTCATGGCGTGGGAAACAGTTTGAGATACAAGAAGACCTTGCTGTCGTCGTGAGGTGTCACGATTCACACATTGTAAGTCAGATGGTATTCGCTCTTCCCACATCAGTGATAGCTTGTTACAGACGCTCTGAGGGATCGTCTTTGAGGTTTGATAGAGTTCATCTGCATGTTCTTCTGGTTCTGTAATACCAATGTATGATGTTGCTATAATTTGTAAATGTTTACTTGCTTACCTATCCTACATCTGGTATACGTGATCTACATTGTTCATACATTCCACTGAACAATACATGGTTCCCTTCTATTTATGTTTCTGAGTTTTGTACCAGTTCTTTGTTCATGCAAAAATAATAGTGGCCGAGACTAAAGAAGAAAAATGAGGTACTCATATTTATAATAATCGGTTAGATTTCACAGAAAATTTAGGATGTAGAATTTCGTTAGCAGTCCAACGGCCTATAAAGATGACTGAAAAATTATATTGCTAATTGCTAAATTGTGTCAATTAGTTGCAATGTAAGAATCTATTAATAACCCAGTGTTAGATGTGACATTTGGATGAAAATAACAGCAACGCCTCTCTTCATAATTCAGATATTCCTTACAGTCTGCACGTAAACCACATTAACTATTCACAGAATACAAAGCACGCGTTCTTTTCGCATTGTATGTGCTAAACATGCTTTCATATATCATCCGTGTGAAAAGAGTCGGTTGTGGCAATTACCCTGGGCAGATATAGTTTTATTAAAATCTACTGTGTGCAGGAGGTTGAAATTAACGCTAGCTCATTAGCCTACGGGTAGCCTAGCCATTTAATTATCCGGCAGCGCAGCGTGAGGTGGGAGTAGGGTTTCCAGTTTACACATAACAGACCGGCCAACGATCTTTAAAACCTAAAGCTGTCTGCCAAGAGATTGCGTTCTAATCCACGCTGTATTGTTAAATTGCCAGCTACTTTCGTAATTTACTTCACAAAAGGCAGTGCAAAAGTCGGGTGAAAGTTACCTTAATATTCATCATTCTCCAGTTATATTTTAAAACGAGGCAAGGAAACAGAAAGGAAACACATTTCCAGCTGGGACCATTTGTATAAAAATGTGTGTGAAACAATATACAAAGACCCTTTTTCTTATATTCTTATTTTTATTTCAAACTAGCATTTTCAACCGTTCTTTACATAGAAATTTACGCGAAGTTGCATACCTTACAACGTTTAATACGGCATGTTAAACTGATACTTTTCTACGAAAGCACGTAGCCGTTACGTGAAGTACGATAAAGCTGAACAAAGTCGTTTCAAAATGAGGACAATTACGGAATTTATTGTACGGTACTGTTCCTGGTCTGAAGTTGTGCGAAATTCTCCCTGCTTCTCAGTTACATATTGTTGTTTCTCTGACCACTGAATTGGTAATGTGATTGAAGACTCATGAAATCCATCGCTGATGATAACCTACATTAGTATCAGTTCTGTCGAAAAGAATAACGGCTCCTAAGTCCTTCCCGTTAGCCCACCTTGAAGTGACATATACCAAGTGTTCCACGGTACTTGGACTAAAAGTCAAATTATTCGTAAGCAACTCCGTTATTATCCGCCGTGCGATAAATGCGTATACAGGGGCCGATTACCTTCGATGTTAGGCCCCTTTAAACAACAAACATCATCATCACATCATCATCATCATCATCATCATCATCACCACCACCACCATCATCATCACCACCATCATCATCATCATCAATACGTATACGGCATAAAATAACGGAAATAATCTATATATTAAACATACATACATACATACATACATACATTATCATTATAGACTGTTATGCCTTTCAGCGTTCAGTTTATGAAAACTAAAGTCAGTCAGTCCGGCCATTCTATCCTGTTCAAATATTAACAACCAATTCAGAAATAGATTTCCATTAAATTAAGGTTGGTAGATGTCCATTCAGGTTGGACATGTATACTTTGTGGAAGAGTAAAAATCACTGTTCCGGTTTCCTTTAAACCTCCAGTCATTTCCGGAATTTTGAAATGGTATGAACCCGAGACTTACCTTTTGACAGTTGCATTCTAAATATGAAGTTTGGTTATAATATTTCAAGAAGTTTTCCAGTTATAAGGAATATGCTGTACAGATACCTCTTTTGGGCTAAGTCGCCTGGAACTTACACTAGACTGCAAAAACGTCCGTTAATGATATCTCCCTTACTAATCTTCCTTTCGAAAAGATCACGTGAGAAAGAAAGGTTTAGAAATTAATTTTCAGTAAGGCTGGAAGATTTTCATTAATGTTGGACATATATGACATATATATGTGGACAGGGGTTGCTCAGTCTGTTGGGGGCAACCTTGCCACATGATCATAGAAGCCCCTCTATCTTGTGACGTCCCTGGTATTCCTTACGTCCTGTGTGGGACCTAGGATCTTTCTGAGAATTCTTCACTCACTGAATTCTAGTTCTTCAATCAAGCCTTTATTCTTTTTAGAGACAGACACTCCCTGAAATACGGAGCGTCTGGGTGAATGACTGTTATGTAGTGTTTCAGCTTAAGACAGCTATCGCTTGTTGTTGGTGATTTGAATCAGTCGATTGACCAGTTGTTTGTTAACTCTCGCAGAGATGGCTGCTTTCTCTGACAAACTGGGTTAAGTCCAATCGCGTAGGTACTTAAATTTCTCCATTAGCTTGATTTTACTTTCTTCTAGTGACATATCTCCGTTTGACTCTTTCATGCTTGTGAGTGGTCTTCTTCAGTGACACTTTGAGTCTCATCTTGATCGCTTGTCTTTTCAGACAATTGACCTTGATTGCCACTATTTACAGAGATTCAGCTATCAGTACCATGCCGTCTGCAAAGGCCAGGCGGTCTACTGTCAGCCCCTCTCTTTTGTGTTCCAGGTAACCCCACTCTGGGCATCTGAATCACCCTTTCCGTGCATCATTCTCTCACAAGCTTTTCTAAGACGCAGTTGAAGAGGAGTGGGGAAATCCCGTCACTTTTTCTGATGCCTGTTTTAAACTTGACGGTATTTGAAAATTCTCCCCTGAATTTTACTTGAGTCTGTGTGAGTCAGTCAGAGTTTATAGAATGAGTCTTCGGTTCTTATTGTCTAGTCCTAGTTCCCCGAGAATTTTACCAAGGGTTTGTCATTCTACGGAGTAGTAGGCCTTACTAAAGTCAACAAACGGTACTACGATCTTGCATCTTCCAATCTTGGAGTTTTGAGATTGGGAATTTGCTCAGGGCAGGACTTGCTCTTCCACAATCCTCCCTGGTATTCCCCCTGTTGATTATCTGTCTTTGTTAGTTTGTTTATACACGATCTTATACGTCGTTTGGAGGAGAGAGATCCCTTGGTATATGTTTGTGAATTTAAGATATCCTTTCTTGTGTAGGGGTGGATTAAATCTGAAGTCCAGTCAAATGGCAGTTGCTCCGTTTCCCATATGTTCTGAATTATATCAGTGAACTTGTTCAATGCCTTGGTATAGGCACAGTTCCATAGTTCGTCCACAATTAACTCCTCTACAGCTGTCTTTTTGTTCTTGAGTTGCTGGATAATTTGGTTAACGTCTTCCACTACAGGAGGGTTTGCTGTCGATTGCTAGTAGTTAAAATCTTCACTAGGTGGATCGCAAATGAGCAGTTCTTAAAGAACTCGGCTAGCAGCTGGCAGTAGTCCTTACTAAGATTTTGTCTGAAAGTTCTGTGTAAGTCTCTGGTGTTATTTGTAGTGAAGCTCTCTTTGAACTGGATCAGTTGCTTGTGTTTGAAGGTTCGTTTAATTACTTAGATTATATTGGCTGTAAATTTCCTCTGTTTTATGATTGGTCTTCTGGGAGTTCCACCTCAGCCATGTTGTTTGTTTTGTGCTATTTTCCACCAAACATGTTTCCTGCTTGTTGCTAGTGGAGCGAGTTCACTGGCCGTCTTTAGTGGGGTCTCCTTCAGTTCGGCCCAGTTATTCAGATCTCCGTTATTCAACCTCTGGCTTACCTCTTGCTTGTGTCGTTCTGTGTCAATTCTGATTTTTATGGGGCTTTGTGTTGTCTGGTGTTTCTGGGAAGGAGTCTCAGTTCGGTCTTTGAGAGACAGTGATCCGATTTCAGGTTGGCACTTCTCAGTACTTTCACATTTTATATTAGCCTTTTTCGAGATGACCACATGGTCTGTTGAAACTCACCCAAGTTAGCGTTGGGAGAGATCCAGAACTTCAGTTTTCTAGCAACTGGCTGAAAGCTGTGGACTTCTTGATCAACCCGAAAGTCCTACGCAGCTACACCAGTCGTTCCCTGTTGCTCTTAGCGCCGAATAGTTGTCCAGCTTATTTCTATATGTTATCTCTCTTCCTAATTGCTCATTGAATTCGCCTAGTACTATGGTGGTATTCGTCTGCATGATTTTATCCTCCAAATCTTTCCAGAATTGTCCTCTTGTCCTGGTTTAATGGGACGTGTATATTGACTGAAATGTAGCCCTTGAGAGCGTAATTCATGTAAAGAATGGATTCTTGATTACTTGGTGAGGAAAAGTCAATAATGGAGTCCAGAATCTTGTGTCTGAATATACTATCTGCATCGAGCGAGAAGTCGCGGCAGCTTGTGGGTACGGCTCGAGTAACAGATACTGCACTCTAAGCTACAAATATTAGTCGTGACAGACAATGCGAGCTCTCTGAAATCATTGCATATTCATCTTCAAACTGTTCATTTTGCAGTACTTACAGAAATATGTCACTAAGCCACAATTGCACTAACACTTTGAATCTTCACGACTGCACCTCAATTCGCAAGAGTTGACTGACAGAAGAGATGTTTATTGTCAAGCTTTGAGACTTGAGATAGGCGCATGCGCGGCAGCCAAGCTCACCCCGCAACCACGTGACTTCTCCTCAGATGTTCATACTAAATTCCGTACCTAAGTGGGGTCTGCTGGGTTGGCTGAGAAATCTGTAACCTTGTGTCTCGAAGATGTTATCGTCGGTGAACCTGGTTTCTTGCCCTGCTGTTAGTAAAATTCCATGTCGTGTTAATGTGTCGATCCTATGTTTCAGATTAGCCACGTTGAGCAATGAATTGGCGTTTAGTTTTGCGAATAATCTTCATTGTCTTTACCGAAGTTAACGATTGTAATTTTCAGAATGCGACTCATTCTTGTTGCATGTTGGTGTGGTCTTCCCAGAGGCAATGATTCCCGTTCTGCTTAGCTTTGAGAGACGCAATACTTCGAATTTATTTGTCAATCAGATTTAAAATAGTGTTCAGTAGTCGCTCAATTCAACTACTGCCATATCATAGATTAGGTTTTTTTTTTCTAATTGACCTCAATTGCTTCGTTTCTACACTCTGTGAAACTCATCATTCCTTCCGTCCCAATGATGCTTCGGAAACTTCCCCGAGTTGTATATCAGACAGTGTCAGTGACAAGACGTTTCTTGTCAAAAATTGTGGTAGTATATTATGGAAGATATCTTTCAGACTCTTTTATTAAAGTTACCCAATGTACAAATATACTACAAATCTAAATAATCCAATCAACTTTTCAGCCAAGTGTTGAATCGCGTGATAAAACCTCGACTATCACCATGGCATACAAACGTGTCAACTGTGTGGCGAGTCGCATACCTCCGAAACGATAACAAATGCATTATTTCAGAGATTTTCTGAACTTTAAATTTACTGGTGAACTTAGATATTTCTTAAAATATCAGAAATCTGTGACATGGAAACATTAAAAGTAAGATATAGTATGTTCCCATTCTTAGTGATACCTGGGTATAATGTTGTTTACCGTATCCAAACAGGTCATCGCATTTATTAGGTAAATGAACGGGAATAATCGATCGTTTTGTTTTAATTGAATTAATATAAGCCTTCTTAGGATGTTTAAAGGACTTGGAGATTGTAAAGGAGTTTTGTATCCCTTGGGTCTGTCATCAATGACACGAGAAGCCGTGAAGAAGAGAGGCGTATTGTTCTAGGTCGTGCGGCATTGCTTAAACTCACCAAGATCTGGCAGAACCAGGCAATATCAAAAGCTACGAAGATATGCTTAGTTGAATCACTACTGTTCTTTGAGACCTGGACTGTGAATGTTAGAAACAAAATTCGAATTGATGCATCTTAGATTTGGTGTTGGCGGAGAATGCTGCGTGCGCCTTGGACAGAAAGGAGTACTAATGTTTCCATTCTGAACGAACTTAGCTTCAAGAAACGTCTATATTCCCGTGTGCGTTTGCGTTACCTTCAGTTCCTTGGCCACATTTTCAGAAGAGAAGGAGGGAACTCAGAAAAGCCACTTTGCAAATCGAAGTTGAAGGTAGTGGATCACGAGAAGAAGATCACTGGCCTACTTCTTCAGATCATGCTAAGGAAAGCTCTGGATGGAGGCAACTCGTCAAGGCTACAACGCAGAAATGATAGAATTATGAGGTCTCGACGCTAAATAATGAGCAAAACGACTTATGATGAATGATGAGGGAATCTTCTTAGGAAAGCCAATGTTCCAGTGTCGTCGTAACCTTAATAATAGTCCTCTTAAACCTGTAGACGTGTAATTTATAACTCAGATTCCCACTTAAAGACGTAGAAACTTCGGTGAAAGATTAAAATAATTTTTTAGACGGGTGTGATTTATGAAAAAACATTCTATTGATATCACTGTGCATTTCAGAACTTTTTCTCGGAAATCAATATTTCTTGATGTTACCAAATACTGAAAATTAAACAGTTTCAAGCATACGTATGATTTATGAATTTGTTTCACTCTATCTTCTACATCACAATTTCAGTGAGCAGTTTCCACAGCAATTACGGTGTAAATATATTTATATTATTCTACTGTGTTATTCTAAGCCACTATTCACCGAATAAAGAGCATTTCATAGATATTCTCGCTAAAAATGTCCACACGAAAGCACAATTTGATATCGAGTTTTCTCTTAATGAGAAAGGAAATTAAGAATTTCCACACCTACATGACTTCCAATGTGGACGTGAAGTAATCTGTCAAAGTGATCTTAATGAAGTTGTTAAATGCCTGTATTTACAGACAAAATGCATTCATGTGTGAACACATGGTACTGTTAATAGTGATTCATAGTCCATTAAACACTCATAGTGAGTGACAGCAAGCGTCGTTCATTTTTATCCAGTGTATTTTTTTTTAACCTACTATCTCCCGAATTGAAGCTGACTGCTACGTGACCCAAAACTCACAGCCACTTGTTCGGTACATTGTCGTTTATATACAACACATCACACTATAAACTACTTCAACAACACTCAGTAGTAGCGTTGACCTCAGGGAAGGCACCCAACCGATAAACTGGGATAATTCCATACAAAGTTCCAACCTCAGGTAATTGCGAAAAAGTGCAGTGTACTAAATCTACCGATGCGTCTCTCTTGCATTCAAACACCTTAAAAAGCGTTTGGCAGGATTCGATTCACAAACTTGCTCACGAGAGGCGAGGACAGGCAAAAGATGCCATCACTCACTCGGCCATATAACTATTAAGTGTGTTGTAGATACCCAACACAAATCCAAAAGTATAAGTTCGGTATACCCAAACAATGCCAATAATAATAATAATAATAATAATAATAATAATAATAATAATATCTAAAGCAGGGTTTAAGATTGCCATGAACAAGACACAGTTTATCACCAACATCAGAGATGCACCCAAATCAATCTCACTGAGGGACCAAGCAATACAAAGGACTAACTCCTTCAATTACTTATGAAAATGGATAACCCCAAACATGAATGAATATCAGGCCATGAACAGCAGATGCATCAAATCAGAAAGTGTCTACCATATATGTAAGAGTATGCACAAATCCAAATCCCTCTCCCTTAACTTCAAAATCAGGCATTACACTACTGTAGTGAGACCGTCAGTACTATGCGCCTCAGAATACCTAAACATGATAAGAAAAGGGTAACTTAGAAAACTGGAGCTGAAGGAAAGGAAGATCCTGAGAAAAATCATGGGCCCTATTAAAGAAGAACGCAAGTACATAATCAGGCATAACAACGAACTGTACCAACAATTGGAGAGCATTACAACATCTATGAGAAAGAGGAGATTGAACTTCTATGGTCATGTCATGAGAATGGACAATCAGAGGCTCACCTCCAGAATCTTCTACACCATCTCTAGAGGGAAAGCTACTAATTCCAAGTAGGCAAGACTTGTCAGGAAAGACCTTCAAGAATAGGACATTGCTCCCAGTGAAATCTATGATAGTAATAAGTACAGAACTTTGATCAGAACATCAAACTCTCTCCAGTCACGAACAGAAAAACAGTACGTCTGGGAGGAGGTGTGAAATGGACTCAGGAGCGAAAAGACATTCACAGTGCAAGAATGAAGGAGTACTGGCCAAAAAAGAACCACGTGGTCCATAGCAGGCCCAAACGGGACTAAAAGAAATAAGAATAACACCAGATATGTATCTCTCTGTTTAAAGTGCACTGTATTTTGTGGTATAATCTACGTCAAGGTCTATACCTTCCTTGATCTATCTCTGTCTGAATTTTGGCTTTGACAATTAGGAAGTATGAGAGGTATGGCCGAGGATGGTAATTCCATTTCTTTTGAAGTCGGTTATTGTGAAGAATGGCGTGAAGGTACTGCTAATAAGGCAGGTAGGGTTTATATATTCCAATGAGCTTGACACTCTAACATGTATTGCTCGGTTAAGTGCCTTATACCTCATTTTCCTTCTAAACATCTTCAGTGACTCCTCTTATAATAATACCACCACTGTCTGTCTATGACAGCTAATCTTGAAACAACTTTGGGGTCTACTACCCTGCACCCGACATGAATGATATTATTATGATAAAAATAATAATGACAACAATAACAGAGTAAAAAATTTATCAAGAGAAACCTTTTTCCTACTAAATATTGTCTCCTACTAAACATCTACCGAGTTCTGTATTTGTTAGACTTCCAGGCTGAGTGACTCGGACGACTGAGATGTTGGCCTTCTGACCCCAACTTGGCAAGTTCGACCCTGGCTCAGTTCGGTGATATTTGAAGGTGCTTAAATGCGTCAGCCTCGTGACAGTAGAATTACTGGAACGTAAATCCAGCGTGACTAAATTCCAGCTCCTCGGCGTCTCCGAAAATCGTAAAAGTAGTTAGTGCGACGTAAATCCAATAACGTAAAATCTCATTATTTGTTAGACTTTTAGAAATAAAGATATATATATATAGTCATTTAGGGATATCTCGACACGCTAAGCAAAAACCTGTAATTTTTATCATGCTTTATTTGTAAAATATTTCAATTATTTCCCAGGTGATTTTGTACACAGTTTAGTTCATGTTTTCTATTATTTATGGCAAAAATAACATTTCATAACGTGTTAAATTATCAAATAAATAAAGGATGCAATAATGTCCACTTCTCCCGCACTTAGGGAGAACCTGACACTAGGTAGGACCTTCGAATAGTTACACAACTATTGTACACAGTGAGTACATATAAACTGCTCATCGTTTCCATTTTCCACACACATCTCGTGGAACCATGTCATGCATTCCCCACTGCATTGGACCCATGCCTCATTACGGTTGTCGTCACATACTGCGCAGTAATTCTCAAATCAAAGAAGACTGCGTGAGAAACTAGCTTCCTCGTTGTTGTCCTTCGATTTGAAGGATTCTTTTCATTTTCGCGTTTCCCATTCTTTAAATTTTCCCGATAATCCTGCGAAGTCACCGTGGCGGATGGGGAAACAACGCATCCCTATTCATACAGCTTATGCCTTATCAAGCACATCCGGATCTGTGCAGTGCGTTGAGTGTCCGCCGATTATGAACCGAATCCTGCCCTGACGTTTGTAACGGTTTAGGTGATCTAGGAATGATGATTCGGACATTTTAACAACTGATCCACTGGGCATTCCTTTTTAGTGTATCTTTGCCTTACCCCTTTCATTACAACAAAGGGTGGGGTAGCGTATTCAATAGCATTACCACACACCATTACTGTTACCGTAGATCCCTTTTCTGCCGTTGTGCTGTGAAACACGTTTTTCTTTCCTTTTTCACTGATAATCTTCCCTGCCTTAAATATGAGCTGAACACCAGTTTCACTGACATTCAAAATATTACCAGGCTCTTGAGAAACCCAGTCATATCCAACCATTGTCTTTTGGTTTGTAAATATGCTTCTTAACACCATTCCACTGAGTGAACCTAAAAGCCAGTTCTCGTAAGTCGGTCACTGTTCGCCCAGACCCTTTAGAATCGAGATGAAAAATATGGTTGACTAACTGGTCCTCCATAGCTTTGTCAATTGTTGCTCCTTTTTCTAGTAGATATACCAGATGGTATTCTGGATCTGAGTGTATTCCTTGGAATACTGAAACACTTCGCAGCTGTTGCTAAAGTAGTTCCATTTTCTTTCACGTCCTTAATAGCAGCAGCCATATCTTCTGCATTCCATCGTCCAAGCAGACCTCTGTACACGTATTTCCGTGGCATCCTCCACCTATAACCATTTGGATGCAAAACTATTAATGCGAAACATCTACTTTATCATTAGTCTTCGACCTTCGTAATTTCAGTTTAATTTAACACTACAAATATTATTATAAAAATATCGCATTACAAAAATATTATACATATCCTAATACACTGCATTGTCATAATTTATTACTCCTACTAAACTGTAGAATTAACGCACCATTAAACCATGTCCCCAAAAATGTATCCCGGTTTAGAGATTCAGGGAGATCTCGACACTGTCGAGATCTCCCAGCTTGTCGTGTCTAGATCTCCCCGAGTTTCATTGGCAGGCAAGAGGTCGCAACACTTACCAAGCTGAAGGTTTGGCGATTTGGAAATGACATCACCGCTTCTCCGAAACTTGCTTAGTGCGCCTAACCTAAAACATTATCTTAAAAGTATCGCATATCTACCTATTTCGTTACACAACCTGCTCATCATATTATAGCAAGTTACTTTTAAATCAATCATCACTTACTTACTCACCTTCAATTGTTCATATGCCTTGTATTTATAGTGATAATCTTCAGCTAACAGGATGACCATGAGCACAAAACCATACGGCTCCAGTAAATGTAGTTGCAAGTTTGACCTGTGCAGTACTGTGGTTACCAGAGGCGCTAAGCTTAAAAGTGTCGAGTTCTCCCTCATGTCGGGATCTCCCTAAGTTACCTTATATATATATTAAACTTCAGATAAAATCAAGGAATTAGGAATCCTACAATAAATCTTACTTTCCTTCCAAAATAGGTCCATCATCATCACTTGTATTTCCTTATATTAGTAATAATCTTCAAAGAATGAAGGTGTCAATACAGAGGAGGAAAAGGGAATTCACAAAAAGAGTTTAAAGATATAGGAGTGACTTCGTCTGCTTCCACTTATCTTATAGTCATTAAGTAGTGACTCAGTGCATATACGACTTTACAAATATATATATATTCAGTGATTCGAGTTCACTGCTTATCATCGCACGATTAAAAGTCACACCCAATTTTAGGCTTGCTCACAATTCTTCCATGTAATAAGTTTCACATTTAATCACGTCACCCTGTACGTATACAGTGTATAAAAGTGTCTCTGTTTTTGACGAGAGCTGTACGCGCTGGTCGGCGCTCCAGAGGCACACTAGGGGTCCTTTGCTGTTAAACAACAGAAAGCTCAGTAAATTATTATTGGTCGAGTATTGCTAGGTTACGGCGCACTCTTTTACTGGGGTCTTTGAAAAGTTCACCTATATTTTATTACCAGGGCCGTGTCTCTTTGTTCTCCAGTGTTCAAAAAGGAAAATAAAATCCCGAAAGATGTAGATGATTTTGGCTTTGTACCAACTACCCGTGGGTTATCCTACACAGAGGCTCGGAAGAGACAATATTCTACATTGATAACCGCATTTTACTCTTCATGTGGCTATACGAAGTATGCCCGGGTCCACAACTTCATGTTATTAAAGTTCATATTTATGAAAATTTTGACGGATATTTAACAATAGAAGGGAAAACGTCCCTATTTCAAAATATTTTCAAAAACCAAATAAATCCGTAGAAATATCTCTATCTTCTCTAATAGAGTTGGTAACTGTAGAAAAACCTGAAAACCTGTACATAAACAACGACCAGATCCAAGCGGACAAAGAACATACTGTGAACGCTTTAATCAACTGACTCCAGTTACTGGAACCAGCCTGATTTATTTGAGTTTAAGTAGAGATTTAAATTCAGATGACCTTCCAATGAAAAATAACTATGGATTCACCGAGTTTCGTGCTGCATTCAGGAAGAAAGACAGCGACTAAACCTCTGCGCTAAACACGTTCCCCACCAATATTGATACGAATATAGGCTACGTGAATCCTTACATTTTCACTTTCGACTTACTTCTTTCAGTGTTCAATCTGCGTACTATGCGGCTAAACTACTCACTTCCACAATATTGCGTTCTAAGTTGTAGGAGTGACTTCGTCTGCTTCCATTAATGTTAAAGTCATTAATTCGTGAATCAATGGATATACGACTTTACAAATATATATTTCTTCAGTGATTCCAGTTCACTGCTTATGATCGCACGATTAAAAGTCATATTCAGTTTTCAGCTTGCTTACAATTCTTTGCTGTATTTTATCTTTAACCTCTTTTGGTGAATTCCCTCTTCCTTATCTTTCATGACACCTTCATTCTTTGAGAGCCATAATTCATCCTCCAAATTTTAGTACTAAGACTGATAATTTAAATATAATTCCTTAAATACAATCATAAGTTCATGAAGTAAGCAAGCAAACAGTAAGTGATTCAGTAATCTGTTTGGTAAAATTTATCACGGAGTTTTCTGTTAAGCGCGACTTGCGGAAAGAGGAACTTTATTTCATAGTTTATGTCTACTTTTTAGTCCTACTTCTTGATACGGGATGGGGGATGAGATGAGATGAAACAGTGTGGCATGGTTTTAAGAGCGATGCTCTTCCTGTCACCAGCCACAGTTGATGAGCTAATCAAGATTAAATTAATATAATGAATTAATGGTGCAAGGAAGTGGAAGGAATCGACTGTGGCCTATGAATAGAAACTGTCCCGGCATTTTCCTGGAAGTGAAAAATGGAAAACCACAGACGACCATTCTCAGAAAAGCCGACGGTGACTTCAAACCCCACTTGTCTCACGAGTGCAGAGCTTGGGTTTATAGCAGTGGCGTGTTAAGACTCGCGGTTACTCCACTCGATGAGGACGTTTATATCCAAGACTATCTGTGTAAAGAACATGAAGGCTCATGGAATAGCGGAATACAAAGGATCCGACTGTACTTGTAATCTGTATTACGTCAGATAGGATGTTTATATTCATGTACCTAACGAGGACTACTACTACTCAATGATTCCATTCTTCCTCTGAAGGGGGAACACCGTCTCTCAGGCAAGGAAATTTGTATCGGAGAAGGTGAGAGGGTTGGCGGCCCTGGCCTATACTAGGAACTGTCCCGGCATTTGCCCTAGTGCGGGAGAATGGAAAACCACGGAAAACAACGGAAAACCATTCTCAAGACAGCCGGCGGTGGGGACCAAACCCCCTCCGTCTCTCGAATACAGATGCACAAAGCTACGGTACAGCCGTGGCCACCCCTCCTCTGCTCGGTTGGCCGGTCGGAGTGCAGAGTTGTCGGACCACGGACCAGCCGTGGCTACTTGTCGGCCGAGACGCACTCTGCATCCGCCGACACGTAACGTAACGAGGACCAAAAGTGAAGTTTAATTATAATATATAAAATGTTTCGAAACAAATACGTGAGACACTTTCTTCCGCGTAACGTATGTTATTTATTTCATATTATATTGAATTTATTTATAAAATGAACACATTACTCCCACCATTCTAAAAGGCACCATCTACGAAAGAATCGATAGATATCATTCAAAAAACAAAAACCTGACGCTAGATATGTTGACTCGCCAGCAACTCAATGTAGCCATATGGTGAGTATGTAAATAATAATAATAATAATAATAATAATAATAATAATAATAATAATAATAATAATAATAATAATAATAATAATAATAATACATTTCATTAGCTTATAACAATTAATTCTGGGATCATTAGAGCCAACCAGGCTCATTTCGGCTTTGATCGGGGGGTCTTTCCTAACGCCACGTGAATTTAGAAACATGTCAACCCAGGTCGACCTGTATTCGAACCTCAGCCAGCAGATATAGAATAAAGTAACTACAGGATCTTGAAGCTCCTCTTTCGACATTATTTTGAACGTAAAATGTAATTCGACATAGTACAAAACAAAACATCATTCCCTTCTTATCACTCATTGTTTTGTCAGTGATATATAGCGTGAAGAACAAGATCATGTGGTGTTCTAAAAGTACTCATGCTTTCCTCAACTTCCTGACAGGAAACTAAATTCATGTCCCGAGAGAAAGGTGTCTCAAATGCCTTGATAATCCCCATCGTCTTTGTCGGAGTGTGAAAAATGTTACTTGTGTCGTTTTTAATACAGCAGAACGATCAAACCGTCTTAGAACGTCAACCAAGCGTATCACCAGAAACTTGCATTGTAATGTCAGTCTGATGTCGTGCAGCACCATTATTGATATAGTATTATAACAGCATTTGTAAAGTTTTACAATTTGATTGGAAAACTTCTACTCACATTTTGCAGCAATTAAGTGCTACAAGAAAACACATTACTTCAAAATATTCTTGCTTTCTTGGGATTGACTGAAAGAAAATGTAACCTTATTCTTTTAGGAGACAACCGCCAAGTCCTCTATTCTATTTAAGTTATGGTTCTTTTACTGCTTGCTCGAGTTGAAGACGGGGCTGCTCATTGACAAAACTTGTAACGAGGCGACTATGCTCCAGGCTTAGAAGGAGAGGCTGCTCGCTTTTGAGATCCTCTTCTCCTTGCCAGCTAGAAACGTGCTTCTCTCGTTCGGTGGCTGCGTCCATTTGATTATCAAAGCAGCGTTCTCGCCTTAAACTTCGCGATAAAATGTGAGGATGTACTCCTTGAGGGTCTTCAAGCTTGAAAGAAAAGGCAACTCTCCGCACAGTTTTCACCTGAAATTGTTTTAGAAGCAATTATACTAAAGTTTATTCTGCTCACTGGACGTATACAGTGCTTCCTATTACAAGCATTTGGTAACATTTAATGAAAGAGAAAGTTACACATTTATAATTACGCAAGCTAAATTGTGGATATAAAGTTTACTAGAGAAAAAAACCGTGGGTACAAACATACTCCTGGAGTAAACTATATCAAAGCAACAGAGATTTATATAAAGAATTCACCAGTTTTGTTGTTTACATAGATAGTGGTTCAGTGACCCTATCTACAGGACAACTTCAAATACTTTGTTGATGTTACTAATATCTGTAGAGCCGGCCCCGTTGTGTAGGGGTAACGTGCCTACCTCCTAGTCAGAGGCCCCGGGCTCCATTCCCGGCCATGTCAGGGAGTTTTACCTGAATCTGAGGGCTGGTTCGAGGTCCACTCAGCCTACGTGATTAGAATTGAGAAGCTATCTGACAGTGAGATAGCGACCCCGGTCTAAAAGTCAGGAATAATG
The DNA here is from genome assembly GCF_040414725.1 of Anabrus simplex. Classification (NCBI taxonomy): domain Eukaryota; kingdom Metazoa; phylum Arthropoda; class Insecta; order Orthoptera; family Tettigoniidae; genus Anabrus; species Anabrus simplex. The sequence continues at coordinate 304,899,284 of NC_090265.1, read as the reverse complement.
GCCGAGAGGATTCGTCGTGCTGACCACATGACACCTCGTAACATGCAGGCCTTCGGGCTGAGCAGCGATCGTTTGGTAGGCCAAGGCCCTTTAGGGCTGCAGTGCTATGGAGTTAGTTTTATTTATACTTCTGTGGAATTCAAGACGGCTTATATTACTGAGTTTGAAGTCCAAAGGTCTATTGAACCATAATAAACCGTTAGATTATTCATCCCACAAAGAAATGTATATACAGGATGTATAAGAACTATACCGGTTTAAAAAAAATCAGGGATGCTCTTCGTGTTATGTTAAGAACGATGGTGCAATCGGATTGGCGGAGAAAATTTCCCTTTTCTAGAAAGTGAGGTTAATTTCTTACTTGAAATTGACGAACTCGTCGTATTTGCTATGCCAGAGCACAAGCCGCTGCCGTGCTTCAGGGAGGGAGGGGAAGTGAGGTGTACGATGGAGACAGAGATACTGCTCCCTGCGTATGAACGAATTTCCTCTTTGGACTCGCACAGAATTGCCCATTTCTCTTACAGGCAATATCCACAGTTCATATATTAAACGTAAATAACTTACTGCACACACAGTAATATTAAGATACACTTGCCAGTCAAGGAATGCGCCAAAAAAGTGTATCCTCTCATTTGTTGGGCGCAGTAATGTAGTTTATTAATTAACATGATCGAAGATGCAACGCTGCCGCCCCACGATTGTGTATTCCTTCAATCAAAACATTTTAAATGGAATGAAATACTAAACGAAGGAAACAATGCGCCCAATGGTTTGGTTACAGTACACGTTCGATATCCCCCCCCCCCCTTTCCCGCCTACTTCGATGCACAGTTCAGAAAGGTTTAGTAGGAACCTTGGACGACCTGGAAAGCTGACTGTATTTTTGGTACAAGCTCATATTCTCTTTCTACGGGGTTCGCATAGTAGTCAATTTGCTTAGAACACTCTCTACACTGCCTACTGGGGCTGGGAAGCGACTATGCGGAACGAACAAGCAATTTGATCATTCGCACACCCACGATTACCTCTGTCTCCCACTTCCCACTTCCCCTCCCTTCCTTTCCCTCCTCTGACAAACAACAACAGACGGCGACTGGCTTTCTCTTATAACAAATACGGCAAGGTCGTCAATTTGAATCGCGCCCCCGGCGGTAACAAAGTATCCTCATTTTCACGAAATGAAAAAAGGTTTTCCGCAAATCCGATTGCACCAACACGAAGAGCAGCCCTGACCTTTTTGTCGGTATACATCTGATACACCCTGTATACATTTATTACAATTCGCTTTACGTAGCACCGAGAGAGACAGGTACTATGGCGTCGATGGGATAGGAAAGGGCTAGGAGTTCGAAGGAAGTGGCCTTGGCCTTAATTAATGTACAGCCAGAGCATTTGCCTGTTATGAAAATGGGAAAGCATGAAAAACCATCTTCAGTTTTCGAACCCACTTTCCCCCGAATGTAAACTCACAGCTCACAGTTGCGCTCCTATAATGAAGAAGAAGAAATTTGTAATTAATTAAGCTGTGTATGATTTATTATGAAACTCGTTCCAAAAATAATTGTTTGATGATTATATCCTACATTTCTGCATTCCCAAAATTGACGAATCGCTTTGATTTAAGTTAATAACAACATTAATTACGTTGGTAGCACTACCATAAAATTTGGCTGCCCAGATTGAAAACCGCACTATAAGCCTTTGAAATGTAGGTATATCGAACAATAAGAGAGAAGAAACTGGGATACTGTAAAGAGAGAAGAAGCTTACCAACACCGTAACAAATGGAGAAGACAACCAATGATGAGGTACTCCGTCGATCCGGGAAATCATGTGAAATATTAACCCTCAAAAATGCACATCCTGCGGAATTATAAATGCAGCCAAGTACAACAAATCATAAAAGAAATATAGAATGGAAACGAGGGCGTGGGCGGAAAAGTCTATCCTAGACGCGGAACCTCGTACAGTGGTTCAACATCCACGTCACGGAACCTCTGAGCCGAGAAACACGAAATAGGAAAACTTACCCCATAGCTGTTACCAATCTTCTGCGAGGAGATAGCACCAGACGAAGAATGGGAGAGAAGTGCTTTATTTTTACTTCGGTGCTTCATTGTACGAGTATATCTAATGCATTACTTTGATGGCAATTTTTGGTATTTGATGTCTTTGATATAATATGCACAGATATCTCTCAAACTACAGAACAAAGAATGTTCATAGAGGCTTTAAAATAACTAAAGGGGTCATTGCATCAAAATCATAGCAAAGATTACCTACTGCCTACTCTTACATGATAATTGTTCCTTATGAAAGACTGCTTTAATCAAAAAGTAAATCATATCGTTGTTATGCCTGCGAAAGCCACTATATGAAATATTTCAGCGTAGATTGGCCGGTAAGGTCTGTATTTCTCCCACAACATTATAACATGGCCGAAAGGAATAATTGTTTTATTTTCAAGGAAATCGATAAGGCAATTTTCACCTGGTTTTCCGTTGCCGAGTCTTAGAAGCCATTCACTTAAGTTGTGTCTACAGCTGTTATATTCCTTTTTATTAATAATCGAGATTCCATAAAATCAGATTTAAAAAATATTTAACCGAATTCATTTAATTCTTCTTTTTATCCAAGTGAGAGTTCACTTTTTTCAAAAGTAGCAAATTTTGTGCTCAACAAACTAACATGTTAATTTCATCAACAAACAGTTTCTGAATATTTTGATTGATGACGAAAAACATATTATTAATTTTGGGCTATTGTGTAGAATATTTGAAACTTGACTAGACAACATGTTCTGGGTCTGTGAGAAATAACTGAATGGCAATGTTGGAACTCTCCGCCAAACAGATCACTTTTTGCTACACTTAGCAAAAGCTGATCTACTGCTGAAAAAGCATAATGATGAGTCATGCTTAATTCATCCCATTCTATTAACTTAGCCTGTTCCATTTCCTCCGCGTCTTCTGTTATCATTCTCACGTGAGACGTAGAAGTACCCCTATGCAAAATTAGAATATTACTCTCTCTTTCCTCTGACATGACTTAACTCAGTTCATCCCCTTCCAAACGTATTTTAGTTTCAGTGATTTCTCTTTTTAACTGCATTTTTCTAACTTCGTCACTTTTTAACTTTGTCTACATTTTTAGTCTGCTTCGTGGAGCTTTACAAGGTGGATAGTCGGATCATTTAGAATATGTAGATTTAATACAGTAAATTCATACAACGTGTGACTATCGAAGATTACACAGGAAATTCATACAACCTGTGACTCTCGAAGATTCCTTTCAAGTGAGATCTCATGATTTCATGGATGTAATGTTCTTCCAACTGATTTCTGAAAAGAATGACAGATTCTAATTAACTCATTAAACAGACCTTATAATGCGAATAAACCGAGATAATGTCTATTACGTAGCCAATTAAACGCATAGAACACAAATACATGAAAGAATGTCATGGGCCAGTATCGTACTCTGTAATTCAAACGCTTCAAAGCAAGCAACAAGACTTGGTTCATGCCAGTGGATGATGTTAACTGTGCTACTTACTCCAAAATGACGATCTGACTTATCTGAATGAGGGGAATTATCCATTGGTTTTTGTCAGCTATCGCTTTCAATACGTAAAATTTCAAAGCAGGTTCAGTCTTATGTCCATAGTTGACGTGCAACAAAATGACAATCTCAGGTCACTGGATGAAAGGCATTTTATTGAGACACTATCACTGACCCACAGAGGTAGCTTTGCCCCGAGGAATTAATCTAATACTCATCTTTGAGTGAACTCTAGCTCCGGTCATGTGCCTTCTCAAAAGTTTAAAATTCATTCCTAACTTTCTGGATTTCCTAAGGGCGAAACGAAAGTACGTCCTTTCGGCTGAATCAAACCCTCCTTTACCATTCTCGGATAGGCAGCCTCCGATCATTTTGGAGACTTCAGCCAAACTTAAACTTACTCATTAATTTAATTTCCCATTTCTGTAGAGTAATGCGAAGTAACATACCGTACTTAAACACCACAAGTGGTGTAGGATGTGGCTGTACACATTGTCTCAGATTCTCATTACGTACTTCTCCTCTGATGATAATGCTCTAACTTCTCACCAAACACGTTGTTGACTTTCTGGAATACCTGCAATAAGGAGACTACATCCCCGCACCTGACATGAGAAGAGCGAGGAATTATCTCCTACGTATCGTCGAGTGTTTCAGATTAAGTGGGGGATGAAGGACCGTGTAATTCAACAACTTATTACAAATTTGCACCTCATAATAGAATAATTGGCTCTCCTTTCTCCCCGATTAAATTCAAGAGTACACTGTTACACATTCTCCTTCTTTGAGTCATTTTGGGTTCTTATATAGAACGATCTGACACTTAAGAAACAATGCTCAAAAATTCTCGCATGTCATTAGTATGTAAAGAGGGAAAGTATGAATCCAGATAGCAGTCTTCTGTTTCCAGCAGCCGGCTCGAGTAGCTCAAACAGTAGAGTGCTGGCTTTCTGAGCTGAAGTTTGCGGGTTCTGTCTCCCTTACCAGTACGTAAAAGAAATACTGCGCTGGCCCTTGGGCCTGATGTCTGAGGAATGAATACTTACGGAAGTGGATGGAGGTAGCACTTATCGTGACGAGATGCTGAGAGACTACCTCGTAGGTACTATAGTTGCAAAGTCAGCATACCACATGTCATCTGATGGACGAAAGCCACGATGGCTTCATCAGTCCGCCGAACCAATGAGTGTCAGACCCGACGACGCCTTGGATCAAGAGAAATGGTGGAGGACAAGCCAGGAAAGAGTACCGTGCACCTTTGCGGGATATATGCTAGAACGAATATCTAAAGGAATTCAAATGGGGCAAATTTCCAGCAACTTGGTGCCTCCGAAATCCGCAAAAGCAGTTCGTCATTCGTTTTATAAATAACATTATTTATTATCTTTGAAGAAAAGTCCAGCTCCTCGGCGAAGTCGTTAGCGTTGCGGCTTTCGTTTCAGAAAATTCTGGGTTCGATTCCCGGCCGGGATGGCCATTTTAGACGTATCTGATTAATTCCGCTGACTCTAGGACTGTGTGTTTGTGTTCATCTTAATATATACCTCTCGACACACACACACATCACAATTCAACAATCTTCCAACCACCACAGAAGCATACAATAATGAAATCCATCCAAACAGGGTTGGCATGAGCGAGGACAACTGGCCGAAAAACAGTCCCAAATCCACATGTCCGACTTAGATCGCACCCCCGACCCCACCAGGTTGTTGTAAAAATTGGCAGGATAAGATTAATCTTCAAGCAAGACTAAAGGAAACCAAAATATTAAATACTGATTTGACCGGGCGAGTTGGCCGAGCGGTTAGAGGCGCGTGGCTGTGGGCTTGTATCTGGGAGGTAGTGGGTTTGAAACCCACTGTCGGCAGCCCTGAAGATGGTTTTCCGTGGTTTCCCATTTTCACACCAGGCAAATGCTGGGGCTGTACCTTAATTAAGGCCACGGCCGCTTCCTTCCAAATCCTAGGCCTTTCCTATCGCATCGTCACCATAAGACCTATCTGTGTCGGTGGGACGTAAATCCACTAGCAAAAAGTAAGTACTGATTTGATCGTAAACTAACGGTCTGCGAGAATTCCGTTCATTCTGAATCGATCCTGTTTCACAAAACTTGTTCAAGATTGCTTTCGAGAGATAATGGGTTCCAAACCCACTGTCGGCAGCCCTGAAGGTGGTTTGCCCTGATTTTCCATTTCACACCAAGTAAATGCTGGGTCTGTACCCTAATTAGGGCCACGGACGCTTCCTTCACGTTCCTAGCACTTTTCTGTCGCGTCGTCAGTGCGACGTGAAGCAAAGTGTAGAAAAAGTTAAGCCTTTCACGAATTTTCCAACTGCACTTAGTGATCTCCCTGGATGCTTCCTACTGAACTCAGCTGCCACGTCTGTCCGCAACTACCCCTATTGTTTACAAAGAAGAAGAATCTCCACTCACTCTTATCAAATAATTCCGCATCAGCGTCGGTGCTTCCATTTCAAGGTTTGTACAACCCAAAAATATCAAGGTGCTTATTATCTTTATAGATGAACCTAACAGCTAGAGTTTCGTAATTCTAATCCTTAACTATTTTGGCAGCTAACAAATTCTTCATTCACCAATATGAATACTCCCCCTCCTACCGTTCCTATCCTTTCTGTGCGATAAACTCCAGTCCCATGAAAAATTTTCCGCATCCATATCACTCCTCAGTCACGATTTAAGTCCTATTACAATATCTATACATTTATTTATAATATAGTATGCACCAAAATATACAGTACTGGAAATTATGTTAGTCTTATTGTCATTACCTTACTTATAGAGATGATGGCGTAAATGTTCAAAATTTGCTCCTTTGCGCTGTAGGCAGTGTCCATAACGATCACGCAGAATTTCCAACATAACATAGTATAACATAGTATTGAACGCACAGTTTTCGGAATGGCTAGGCTGATTGGTGACAGTCTCGCTCAGAGTTGAAATCATGTAAATCATTATCTACAGTGCGAGGCGTTAATAGGTTACATAACGTTATCATTTTTTGTTTATTATTTATTTGAAAGGATCAGCTACTTCCCAGACAATATGGATTACTATTTTAACGAAAAACCCATTTCAGAGCGAAATATTAAAATTATACGCAAAATCAAAACTCCAAAGCTACAGAAGAGTTCGTAAAATAACAATCAGCATCACGACAAAGAAATCTACTGTAAAAAGCGATCGATACTTGCATCGAATCCATAGTTTTCTTGATCACTGAAATGTATAGCGACATTTCGGATGCCGTTTAAGTCCAAATTCGGTGCCCATCGTTTGGGAGTTGGAAGGGGTGTAGAAAGGTTCAAAATGAAAGGTATTATGGATGTTTCTGTGAATGTTCCAGCATACCTCTCAACCAGAATTCGTCCACAAATATGACTTGCTATCGGAATAATCTACTGTGGTGGTAAGACCCCCCTGGTACCTCTAGGAGAAAGATTGATTGACATGTAAAAATAAGTAAAAATCGACCAATATTAGTGTCGAATCCATAGAATTCTGGCTCGCTAAGATATATCGTGACACTCCGAATGTTGTTCAAGTCCACGTTGAGCCCCCATCGGAATAGGTCAGGGTAAGGTGGTAGGGAAAATGGGTTAGAAAGAACATGACCAAAATGACTAACATTATGGAATTGTGTGTATAAGTTACAGCATAGCTCTCAACCAAACTTGGTACACATATGATATACTGCCTGGAAAAATGCTGTGGGAGAAAGCCACCCCTAGGGAATGAGGGTGACATGTAGAAATAATGGAAAACGACCTTTGTTAGTGCTGAATCCATCGTTTTCGAGGTCGCTAAGATGAATTGTGAGACTCTGGATGCCGTTTAAGTCCAAGTTCAGCCTCCATCGCCGTGGGGGTGAGAAGGGGTGAAAAATGTCCAAAATGACAGAGATTAGTTGTGAATCCCCACTTTTCGAAGTGGCTGAGCTGACTGAAGACAATTGGAATCGTATACATCATATCTATAACGTGACGCCTAAATATATACGGTTATAACTTATTTTTGTTATTTATTTCAAAGGACCAGCTATTTCCCAGACCGTCGGTGCTGCCACTAGGAGAACGTATAACGTGAAGCCAAATTACTTAAAAATAAACCAATATTATACCCCTAAATATAAATCTAAAAGTACAGAAGAGTTCTTAAAATATCAGTCAACGTCACAATAAAGAAATCTATGAACATTCACTTCGCGCATAATTAAACATGTTATAAAAACCGTACAACTAAACATTCAAAATAGTACCCCGGCAGCGCAGAGTAATACAGCTAGTAAGACGTATGAATGAGATTTGACACAATTTTGTATAATCTATGTAACTAACTTTCAAAATATTAAACCATTAATTTTTGCTCCCGTAACATTTTTAAAATCCACCAATTATTTTTAAATACGATAATATCAGAATTTGTTGTTCTATTTAGATAAAATTTTCACTTTATGGTATTTAGTCATATTATTCAACTCATACCGCCTCCTATAAGTATGACTATTGTAGAAAATTAGAATTTTAATAGGGTCTTCCGCTAAGTACGAGAAAGTACGAGAAATATGTGGCACTTTACATCAAGACCTCGTGAGTAAAATTTCACTACTTTCGTTGCTTTCTTATATACTCTGACAAAGTTCGATAACTGTGTCTTTATATGAATAGTGGAAAAAGGATTAATCGAATATCAAGAAATGAGATCAAACCGGCAGCGAAGATGATCGAGAGGGAAATGGAATATATTTTGCGGGAGTTATTTAGAGGGAAGTTCCGTCTTCGAACCCTTCAGCGATACGGCTCGAACCAATCGGCGAGGAAGGACGATTGACGAGCAGTCGTGAAAATTGCCAATTATCGGGAGATATAGAGAGAGCAGTGTGTGTGGAATGACAAATGTCGGGAGCACACCGCTGTGTTTGACCTTCCGTCCTGATATCCCTGCTCGACATAATTCAGTGGATCATCATATTGGTCAAGAACCAAGCGCAGCAAGTTCTTGAAACAAATACTGGGCCGATGACCTTAGATGGTAGGCCCCTTTAAACAAGCATCATCATCATCATCATCATCATCATCATCATCATCATCATCAGGAACAAATACTTCTTCACTATCATACAGGAGTTGGAGGTAAGCATTTGACATATGTTAGGACGAATAATAATATTAATAATAATAATAATCATATTCTAAAGGCTAAGCCTTGTCGCTGCAGCCACAGTCTTTTCAACTCAGCGTAGGTCTTGCACTTCATCCTCAGAAGCAGGTTCTTGAAGTAAGACACTCTGGGTCATCCTCTTCCTCTTTTTCCAGCAATTCTTCCTTCAGTGATATTACAAAGGAACTCCTCATGCCGCAGAATGTGACCAATAAATTTTATTTTCCGTTTTTCAATTTCAGTTATCAGATTTCCTTCTTCACTTATCTCTCTAAGGACTTCGGTATTGCTCTTCATTTCAGTCCAACTCTTCCTCTGCATTCTTCTCCAGATCCACATTTCAAATGCCTCTAGGTTTTTTCTTTTCTTGCATTCCTAATGTCCAGCTTTCGGAACCATACAGAAGCACGCTCCATAGAAAGGTTTTTGCAAAGGCCTTCCGAGTTTGAATATCTATGTTTGTTGGCCAGCAGATGCCTTTTGTCTTGGAATGCTCTCTTTGCCATGGCTATCCTCTTCGTGACTTCTGATATGCTCCGATTATCACTCGTGATCAGGCTTCCTAGGTAGCAAAACAGTTTCACTTGTTCTATTTTATCAGGGCCAATTTTGAAGTGTGTTAGAGGTGTTTTCTTGTCTTTACATATTGTCATGGTTTTTGTTTTCCTTGTATTAATTTTGAGGTTCCATTTGCCTAAAGTTTCTGCTAATACGAGGTGCATTCAAGTTCTAAGGCCTCCGATTTTTTTCCTAACTAACTATTCACCCGAAAACGATGAAACTGGCGTTACTTCTCGACGTAATCACCCTGCAGACGTACACATTTTTCACAACGTCGACGCCATGATACCATGGCAGCGGCGAAGGCTTCTTTAGGAGTATGTTTTGACCACTGGAAAATCGCTGAGCCAATAGCAGCACGGCTGGTGAATGTGCGGCCACGGAGAGTGTCTTTCATTGTTGGAAAAAGCTAAAAGTCAGTAGGAGCCAGGTCAGGTGAGTAGGGGGCATGAGGGATCACTTCAAAGTTGTTTTCACGAAGAAACGTTTGCGTAACGTAGCTCGATGTGCGGGTGCGTTGTCCTGGTGAAACAGCACACGCGCAGCCTTTCCCGGACGTTTTTGTTGCAGTGCAGGAAGGAACTTGTTCTTCAAAACATTTTCGTACAATGCACCTGTTACCGTAGTGCCCTTTGGAACGCAGTGGGTAAGGATTACGCCCTCGCTGTCCCAGAACATGGACACCATCATTTTTTCAGCACTGGCGGTTACCCGAAATTTTTTGGTGGCGGTGAATCTGTGTGCTTCCATTGAGCTGACTGGCGCTTTGTTTCTGGATTGAAAAATGGCTTCCACGTCTCATCCATTGTCACAATCGACGAAAAGAAAGTCCCATTCATGCTGTCGTTGCGCGTCAACATTGCTTGGCAACATCCCACACGGGCAGCCTTGTGGTCGTCCGTCAGCATTCGTGGCACCCACCTGGATGACACTTTTCGCATTTTCAGGTCGTCATGCAGGATTGTGTGCACAGAACCCACGGAAATGCCAACACTGGAGGCGATCTGTTCAACAGTCATTCGGCGATCCCCCAAAACAATTCTCTCCACTTTCTCGATCATGTCGTCAGACCGGCTTGTGCGAGCCCGAGGTTGTTTCGGCTTGTTGTCACACGATGTTCTGCCTTCATTAAACTGTCGCACCCACGAACGCACCTTCGACACATCCATAACTCCATCACCACATGTCTCCTTCAACTGTCGATGAATTTCAATTGGTGTCACACCACGCAAATTCAAAAAACGAATGATTGCACGCTGTTCACGTAAGGAAAACGTCGCCATTTTAAGTATGTAAAAAAGTTCTCATTCTCGCGGCTGGCGCTAAAAATCCATCTGTCGTATAGTGCTACCATCTCTGTGACGTTTTGACAACGAACGTGGGCTCCTTTTAAAACAATGCACATGTTTCTATTTCTTTCCAGTCTGGAGAAAAAAAAAATCGGAGGCCTTAGAACTTGAATGCACATCGTATGTTGATCATTCTCTGCATACTTTTACCTGTTTCTGCTAGTATGGCAATATCATCAGCAAATCTTATAGAGTGTACTTCTTTGCCATTAATTTTGATCCCCGTTGTGTTCTCCTTCATGAGTGCGATGGCTTCTTCGATGAAATTGAAGAGTTAAGGAGACAGTGGACATCCTTGCCCAACTCCTCTTCTTATTTTCGCATTTTCCTTTGTCCCACTGATTTCTAAATTAGTGTTCTGCATTCTGTATACATTTAGTATGAGGCGTCTATCCTTCCAATCAATTCCTGCTTTTTTCATGGTAAGGAAAAGTTGTTCCCAGTCTACTCGATCAAAAGCTTCCTCTAAGTCGACAATAATAATAATAATAATAATAATAATAATAATAATAATAATAATAATAATAATAATAATAATAATAATAATAATAATAATAATAATAATAATAATAACACAGGGCTCGATAGCTGCAGTCGTTTAAGTGCGACCAGTATCCAGTAATCGGGAGATAGTGGGTTCGAGCCCCACTGTCGGCAGCCCTGAAGATTATTTTCCGTGGTTTCCCATTTCCACACCAGGCAAATGCCGGGGCTGTACCTTAATTAAGGCCACGGCCGCTTCCTTCCACTTTCTAGGCCTCTCCTATCCCATCGTCGCCAGAAGACATATCTGTGTCGGTGCGACATAAAGCAACTTGTAAATAATAATGATAATAATAATAATAATAATAATAATAATAATAATAATAATAATAATAATAAGCAGGTAGGGACCCTCTTCGGAGGCAGCCCTGCCCAGGGAATGGCGCCCCTGCCTATGTGGGTCCCAGAGCACACTGACCCGGTGATCTGGTAAGGTTCCCAGCTCAGGGTTACGAGTGAAGACCTCAACGGCAGTGAAGGCGGAGATGAAGATCATTGGTACGGCGGAACTGGCGGAAGAGGCACCCTTTCTTTTTGGGATAGTAATAAAAAGCCTGTTTAAAATCCAGGTGCTTCTGAGTGGTATCCACTGGCTTCCTGGTCCGCGTCTGACACCTTGTGGGTGCGGCGGCAATACCAAGCTCCAGGAACTAACAATCCCTGGTTCTAAGCACCCAACACTGCTGGATCTCCTATTACAAGCCAAACATGATTCGTGAGCGTAGTAACAACATTACTCAAGGTGGTACCCAATCCACCCGTCGCATTGAGACGGCAACCAGGCTTTCGGATTCTGCGGAGCCTGGACAACCACGAAAACATGGGAGAGAGTCGGAGCTCTCTGGTAAACTATCCCACAAAACCCCCACATACATTTGGTACATTCAATATCAACACTTTGATACAACCAGGAAAATTACTAAATTTAGTCACATAACTTGATCGGCAAAAAAATATTATCCTTGCCCTGCAGGAAACTCGATTTACTGATGATGCCACCTTGGATTATGGAAATTACCATATATTCAAAAGTAAAAAAGAACAAAAGATTCTAAATAGAATCCCTTTATTTGGTATGAGCTTCGTAGTACATAAAAGTATACTGAACTCGGTCCAAGAAGTTAATTCCATCAATAATCGCCTAATGACCATGAGGATTCAGTGTGCCAATAAAAAATTTACATTAATAAATGCACACGCCCCTACAAATATAAACAACAAGAAGAATCCCCAAAACGTGGACAAAGTTTGGAACAAACTTGAAGAGGTAATGTCAAAAATTCCAAAGGATGAAGTCAAAATCCTCTTAGGCGATTTCAGTGCACAAATCGGCCGAGAAAAGGAGCACAGGAAAACTGTCGGACTCTATCCGGGGCACAAATTTACCAACAAAAACGGTTCAAGACCCATTGAACTATGTCAACAGTGCAACGTTAAAATCATGTCCACATCCCTCAGGAAGCATCCCAAAAAAAACAAAAAACCTGGAGGTCACCCATTGAATCAATTGGCGAATTTCAGATTGATCATGTAGCTATCTCATCTCTGCTACAGAAAGAGGTTGACGATGTACAAGTGAGAAGAGGAGCAATCATCGACTCTGATCACTGTCTCACAAGAGTTTATGTAAAATTTACTCCAAGGAAATACCATCCCAAGAAAATCCAACAAAAGAAATTTGACAAAAAAAGGATTCCTGTTACGGATCTAAAAGAAGCATGGGAAAATCAACCAGCGAAAACCTGGGAAGAATTCCATACCGTAATCATACAGAAGGCACGAGAAATGGTACCCTTAAAAAGGAATACAAAACATCCCTGGTGGAACTCAACATGCAATCAAGCCCTAGAGATAAGAACGTATGCGTTTCAGAAATACAACAGTAGAAAATCCTAGAAAACTCAACGGGAATTTTATGAGACCAGAAAACGAGTATCCTAAACCATTAGGCAAGAAAAAAGAAAGCACCTGAAAGAACAACTGAACTCAATTGAAGGAAACTTTAGAAACCGCAACACAAGAGATTTCTACAGAACGTTCACAGAAAATATCCGAGGATTCATTCCACAGAACTTATGTTTCGGGGAACAAGACGAGAAATCGGTGCTTATTAATAAAGAAAACTTCCAAGAACTTGCACGGTACTTCTCAGAACTTCTTAACTGCTCCGAACCCACTGAAAGATTTCTTGAAGAAGCATCCAGTTTCACTCACTCAGAATCAACTCCACCCAACTAGGAAGAAATTCAGAGCCACATTAAACGACTAAAGAACAACAGAACCTCAAGAAGAGACGGGATTGTTGCAGAATTCCTTAAGAATCCTTGTCCAAGTTCACTCAAGGAACTTACAGAAATCATACAGGAAATCTGAAAAAACGAAAAACTCCCAGAAGACTGGAAATGTGCCTTGATTTACCCATGTCACAAAAAAGGAGGCAAAACTGATGTCAACAACTATAGTCGAATCTCCTTCCTTGAAGTCGGCTACAAAATTTTCTCTGCATGCCTGTTGAAAAGAATACAAGAAACACTAGAGTTAAAGATTGGTGAATATCAAGCTGGGTTCCGCCCTCACAGATCGTGCACTGAACAGATCTTCAACCTCAAAACCGCCCTAAAATTCAGGGCCCTCAGAAACCTTCTAATCATTTGTATCTTCGTAGATTTCAAGAAGGCTTATGATTCAATTGATCGTCAATCTCTCTTCAGAATCCTGAACGAACAGGGACTAGACTCCAAAACGCTAAACTTTACTAAACAGACCCTCACTGACACGAAGTTAAGAGTGAAATTCACGGGAGAAATCAATGACGAATTCCTAATAAAAACTGGTGTCCGGCAAGGAGATGGACTGTCACCCCTCCTCTTCAACCTCGTCCTATATAAGGTGATGAGGGAATGGGAAAAAGAACTGAAATCACAAAATAGCTGGAACCCAGTAAATGTTGTGACACAAGAAAAAAGCTTGAAATTCCATGCTTAGCCTTCGCGGATGACCTGGCCCTTTTGTCCAGTGATGAAGTCACAGCAATAAAGCAAGTTGAAATTCTCCAAGAATGTGCCAGAAAGGTCGGACTTCATATCTCCTTCCATAAAACTGAATTTTTCTGTGCAAAACTAGACATCCATAGTCTCAATACAAAATACGGACAAATCAACAGAGTCCCTCACTTCAAAAAACCCTGGGCGAAATCCTTGAACCAACCGGACAAGAGAAAATAGCCCAAAACAACCGTGTCCAAAAACTCAGAAGAGCTTATGGGAGAATAAGAGAAATCTACAACACGTTAATTAAACATTACAATACTGTAATCAATCCTGAGGCTTAATATGCAGGGGAAACTCTAACGCTTCATGGAAAGGGCGAGCTGGAAAATATCTTAAAAGAAGAGCGAAAAATCATGAGAAAAATTTTAGGAACAAGACACATGGGAGAAGGGTATCGTCACCAAACCCAGAAATCCACAGGAAAATTATCTCACATTGCGGCAAACCTTAGGAAAAGAAGGCTAAAATTGTATTGACATGTTAAGATGCTTCCAGAAACCAGACTAACCCACCAAGTTCTTGAAAGAGTTGATAAACTGAAGAATTTACCTTGGATACAACAAACAAAAGCGGACATGAAGAACGCAAAAATTCAACCTGAAAAAAATTTGAATCAAAATATATATAGAAAGAAAATTGACAAGTGGGAAGTTACTCCAGAGAATGAAGTACCAAAATGAGCAGGTACCATGTGGACGGAAGAAAGGAAGAGGATCTTTAGTCAACATATGAAAGCATCCTGGATCCTCCGCAAACAAAATCATAAATAAAGCTTCGTGTGTTCCGAAAGAGACCATTCATGCATAATAATAATAATAATAATAATAATAATAATAATAATAATAATAATAACAATAATAATAATAATAATAGTTTTACGTCCACTAACAATGTTTAAGGTTTCTGGACATGGTGAGGTGCCGGGATTTTGTCCCGATGAGTTCTTTAACGTGCCAGTAAATATAGCCAACGAGTTTGACATATATCTGCACCTTCAAATACCACCGGACTGAGCCAGAATTGAACCTGCCAATTGGACCTCAGACGGCCATCTGAGTTATTTATCCAGGTGATGAATAAAATAAATCCCTATTCCGGTTGAAAGAGGAATTACTGTTAGGTATAAAAATGAAGAGACGGGGAAGTGCAGTTCAGTTATTGCTGTGTTAATGTAATTTATATTAATTAAATTCATCAATATTTTCATAATTCGTCTCTTCTTTCGTAAGATATGCGTTTGGAAGACTTTTATGTAATTAATTCATTCCAAGCAAGCAGCGGATCGAAGTGAAGGTACTGATGTAGCTGGTACAGTCAAGTATCAAACTAGGACCCCTGATGCTGAATGCCAATCGCAGTAGTTGCGAAGGATATACTGTACCTGTCCCAGGCATCGACAAAGTACTAAGTATAAAATCCTGCTTCACAAATATGTCACAGGTGGAAATCATATGGGTGAAGGGCATCGAAGTCCCATCCTCCCTACTTTCATTCAGAGTAACGGCAACGCTCGAGAGCATATGAGTCATGCTTCTGCCCGGTGAAAATTAAGTGGGCATATAACAAAGAATGGCGTATGGCTTTTAGTGCCGGGAGTGTCCGAGGACAAGTTCGGCTCGCCAGATGCAGGTCTTTTGATTCGACTTCCGTAGGCGACCTGCGCGTCGTGATGAGTATGAAATGATGATGAAGACGACACATAAACCCAGCTCCCGTGCCAGCGAAATTAACCAATTAAGGTTAAAATTCCCGACCCTGCCGGGAATCGAACCCGGGTCCCCTGTGGCCAAAGGCCAGCACGCTAACCATTTAGCCATGGAGCCGGACGGCATATAACATATATATCTTGAAAGTAAGGCACTATAGTAAGAGGAATACATTAATCAAAGAAATTATTAGAACGGATTTTTGCCGAATTCAAAACACACTTTTATTCCCTGAGAGATCATTGGTGAAAAGTTCTATACACACATGAGATGCCAAATAATTGCTTGCGTAGCGATTTGTAAGAACTACTACACTTAACTCGTCGAATGCGTAATGCCATTTAATGTCTTTACGAGCTCTTTATACACTCTTGAATTGCATTCCGACATTTCCAAACCGAAACTACTCAACCCTGCATATATTGCAAATTCACAGTCACAGGTTAGGGACTTTTCCCTTTCACTTCATTAATGATAGCATTTGTACATCCCCTGTATTCTGAGAGAACAATATAAATTACATTAAGATGGTGACATCTGAAGTGTTTTCTTTTCTAATGTTGTGAATTTTAAATTATTTGACGAATACATTCCTTATGACATCAACAAATTACCTAGTCATGAAAATCCCGCCGTCGCCTGTCATTAATGGATCCTTTCAATATCACATTAAACATTACCACACTACTGAATATACGTATCTCTCTGGGGTACCAAACTTACTACTAATATTTAAAATGCGAACATAACAAAACTGGTAAGCCTGTAACGCCAAAATGAATCATCATGCAATTACACAAAGCACAAACAATAAAATGCATAATATGGTGGAGCATTATCCCTGTAAACAAGACAATAAATACACTCCAATACCTTCCAGAATATTTGATTCCACAGAGATCTTCTGGTGTCGATCCAAGGACTTCGATAGCAGTCAGGTATCGAACTACGCCTTCTTGACTTAGAGGTGCTAACTGAAATTCCCTCACTACGACTTGATCTTAATACTCTAATTGGAGGAGTGCATCAACTACCGGATTACTAAACACAAAGCCTTCTGATGGTAAGGACAAATTACTACGCAAGCGAATATTTAAACACTGCGTTTTGAAATGGGCGAGACTATCTCTCCGGGTCAGAAGCACCACATGCTTGGGGGCAAAGCCCTTAAGAAACAAGCAACTGAAAGGTCTGGATCCTCACCTCCCTTTCACCCCTCTTCTCTGAAGCCATATATCACTCGCCTAAGGAAAACACCCCCTGTCCAGGAACGACTGAGTGGATATACACAATTCCTTGCGTAATAAAAGATTAACTATTAATTCATCTACCACAGGTTTTCCGGGCATACTACCCTCAATGGGCAAGGGCATCATTCACATATCATTCGCTTTCTTCCAATGCCTCAGCAAATTACACTATTGGCTTATATTATTATTATTATTATTATTATTATTATTATTATTATTATTATTATTATTATTATTATTATTATTATTGTCCGACTCGTTGGCTGAATGGTCAGCGTACTGGCCTTCGGTTCAGAGGGTCCCGGGTTCGATTCCCGGCCGGGTCGGGGATTTTAATCGCTTCTGATTAATTCTTCTGGCTCGGGGACTGGGTGTATATGTCCGTCCCAACACTCTCCTCATCATATTCAGACAACACACTACACTACCAACCACCACAGAAACACGCAATAGTGCTTACATCCCTCCATAGAGGGTTGGCGTCAGGAAGGGCATCCGGCCGTAAAAACAGGGCCAAATCCACATGTGCGACGCAGTTCGCACCCGCGACCCCACAAGTGTGGGAATAGCGGCAGGAAAAGAAAGAAAGAATGAAAGAAAGAGAATTATTATTATTATTATTATTATTATTATTGTTATTATTATTATTATTATTATTATTATTATTATTATTATTATTATTATTATTATTATTATTATTATTATTATTATTATTATACGAGTGGAACGTAGTTGTCTTTGACGGACAAATAAAATAGTTGATGATGTCACTATTCTACTTTTATGTACCCTTTGCTCATCCTGTTTCACTAACTTGTGAGCTCCACTGTTGATCTCTCTCTAGGACGACACTCCGTGATTATCCTGACCCTTGACTACTTTATAATTGTTGTTTACCATTCAATACGCTCTTATTATTACTGTTATCAACTTGGCTTGTGTAATCACAATATCTCTTGTAGCTCTACTTGGCGTACTTTGTCGGCAATGTTGAAATTTTCAACATTTTAAACATCTTCAACTAGAAGTATGAGGTGTTTTTGAATTAATTTTAGATATCTTGTAAGATTACTTCAGCACCATCTGACACTGACATCTGTAGGTCTTTTTGTCAGAATGTCTATCCATTATCACATACAACGCCCGAGTCGCAATCCTTGAATAGTCCTAAATATTATTCCATTTGCCCGTGTTTCAAGTCACGTTTTATTACAGATAATCATATTTGGCAGTCGATGCCACAGGAGAATTTAATGAATATTCATTTGAATATTATTTTTTGAATTCTTTTAGGTTACCATTTTACATTTTACCAATTTTCTTTCACTTCACATTGTTGTTTCAAAATGATCGCTCCTGTTAAAGTGCAGGTATATGTTTAATTTAAAATGCCTGATCCTAGATATTGCGAACAAAATAACTTAATATGAATACTGACACAACCGAAACAGGCGTACTGATTCCGTCACTAAATTATAACGTTTTGTGGGATGTAAAAATAAAAATGTCATGACCTTCCAGCTTTAGCGTTATATCTCGTTTTAAGAAATTGAGAAAAAATTCCACAATTTTACAGGACAAGTCCTAGAAATACTAGTGTTGTACCATACTCAGAGTAGAGACGAAACTTCACTGCATTCAGTGACCTAAGCAATCATTTGTGAATACATATATCTCTCTTGGTACGCGTCTTAATACGTCCTCGTATTCGAGGTATCTTCACCAAAATTAATTCCAATGAATGAGGAATGATATATGTAGGTCTTTCTGTCAGTTTGTCTATCCATTATCACATACAGATGCCCGAGTCGCAATCCTTGAATAGTCCAAAATATTATCCTACTTACCCGTGTTACAAGTCACGTTTTATTACCGATAATTATATTTGACAGTCGAGGCCAGAGGAGAATTTAAACTTATTTGTCTTGTCACAGTAGTGAGGTGTGAGTCATATAGATAGGTCAGCTGGACCTCTATATAAAAATAAAATAATATTTTTATTTCAGAATTGGCAAGCACCATAATTTAATTAGAAATCTAATTTATTGACTAAATAACATAGGGTAACCCAAAAGAACGGGAAATTTTTCGAACGGAGATTGATGGAAGAGAATTTAATTAGATCGATGGAAGAGAATAAAATTATAGTTTATAAACATTTTTCTATACCACTTTATCTCATAGAGTAGGGCATTGTAGAGTTTCTACTGATAATTTATTTCTTGAATATGAAATGGCATATGGCTTTTAGCGTCAAGTGTGTCCAAGAACAAGTTCGGCTCGCCAGATGCAGGTCTTTTGATTGAACACCCGTAGGCGTGATGGGGATGAAATGATTATGAAGACGACACATACAACCAGACTCCATGCTACCAGAATTAAGACCGAGCGAGTTGGCCGTGCGGTTAGGGATGCGCAGCTGTGAGCTTGCATACGGGAGATAGTGGGTCGAATCCCATTGTCGGAAGCCCTAAATATGGTTCTTCGTCATTTCCCATTTTCACACCAGGAGAATACTGCGGCTGTATTTTAATTAAGGCCACGGCCGCTTCCTTCCCACTCCTAGCCCCTTTCCTATCCCACCGTCGCCATAAGACCCATCTGTGTCAGTGTGACGTAAAGCAAACTATAAAACATAAAACCAAGCAGAATTAGGCAAGTTTTGTTGAAATTCCCGACCCTGCTGGAATCGAGCTTGGGACTCCTGTGACCAAAGGCCAGCACTCTAACCATTTATCCATGGAGCCGGACTCTAGAAGATGGCATCAGATAAATTACCAGCTTCTATGAGCAAATATTCTTCCAGTCCCTCTTAGAGGACATTGTGCATGATTTGGAATCCTGAAGGATTCCTCTCGTACCTTTGTTTTATGTTCTTCCATTGAAGCAGGTAATCTACAGTAAAACTTGCTCTTAAGGCATCCCCGTGAACAGAAATAAGACATTGTAAGTTCAGGAGGTCTTAGGGGTCATACAGTGCCACCGCTCCTTGAAACATCACGTTTGTCAACGATTGTCATATAGCTGTCTGTGTTGTTGCTTCGTCTTGTTACAGTTGATGTCAATCTCTTGTGGAAAATTGGGCATGTGCTGATTGAACGCGACCATGCTGCCCAATGTTGAAATATTCTATGCGCAGCTTTCATACCGTCATTCGTGTAATATGTGCTTTCTTCCTTTCTCAATCTGCTTACCTTCCCTCGGAATCAGCGAGGGACCCCACCTCTACCTCCTCAAGGGCAGTTTCCTCGAGCGTGTGACATTAGGTCAGAGGATGAAACTGGGGAGGATGACCAGTACCTCGCCCAGGCGGCCTCACCTGCTATGCTGAACAGGAGCCTTGGTGGGGGATGGGAAGATTGGAAAGGATAGACAAGGAAGAGGGAAGGAAGCGGCCGTGGCCTTAAGTTAGGTACGACCCCGACATTTGCCTGTAGGAGAAGTGGAAAACCACGGAAAACCACTTCGAGGATGGGTGAGATGAGAATGGAACCCACCTCTACTCAGTTGACCTCCCGAGACTGAGTGGACCCCGTTTCAGCCCTCATACCGCTTTGCAAATTTCGTGGCATAGCCGGGAATCGAACCGGACCTGCGGGGGTGGCAGCTAATCACACTAACCACTACACCGCAGAGGCGGACCGTGTAATATGTTTTGACGGAAAATGTACGCTACACACCACCCCGCTCCTCCACGATTTATAAATTGCAAGATGTTGCAAGTGGAGTTTTATTTTAATTTTGCTACCAAACTTGCAGGGTTACAACAATAAATTTCAGAATTTCCCGTTCTTTTAAGTCATACTGAATTACAAATTTATATGTTTTTCGGTGTTCGGGGAGTTTATATGCTGATACTTCTCGAGGGAACTTGCTGGGAGGCTGGAGTGGAGAGGAATCTTAATTCACTTTCCCATATAACTGTCTGGAGCGATGCATCGCTTTAAAATATCTTTCAGGAGAATGTTCCCATCAATGCAGGAGGATATTTAAGTCTTGAAAGCCTAAAGTGAATATTGAACCAGTTTTACTGCTGATTTTATAGCCATGGTATTCCGATATCTTGAACATTTCACAATGAACTTCCATGCAGTCGGAGTGGGGTATGGTTTATCCTTCATGGTTACAAACATCCTTCGTTTTTAAGTTACCCTTAACTGCAAGGAAGATTTGTATACGAAATAATTTTTAATATGATAGTGTGCGTTGCGTTGTTAGTAGAACACCATCAAGAAGAAGAACGCCTTTCCGTGGCAAAATTCTATCCCTCTACAGGTGTTAACATTATTATTATTATTATTATTATTATTATTATTATTATTATTATTATTATTATTATTATTATTATTATTCATTAATTCATTCAACTTCACTAATCCGCCAACTAGGGACCACCCAAAGCCTCACTTTACATTCTGGCATTTGTTCATTTTTCCCTTGATCCACGTCGTCTTCATTAGCTCACTGTGTTTAGCACGACGTTCTTCTGTCCATTTCGCACCAGTTGTCCGTTTTTTTGTCCCGGAAAGTCCCAAAAGTCTTGATGGCTGCTCTGAAAAAAATTCGGTCTTGTGCATCTTTTGCTTCTATGCCCAATTCTCTAAGATCTTTCTTGACATTAACGAACCATGGCACTGCCGTTTTTGGTTTTGAGTCAAATGTACTGAAGATACGTTTCGTCCATCAAGAGTCAATCCACCGTCCTATATGACCGTAGAGCGAACTCTGCCTTGACGCAGTGTGTCCGTGATTAACTCTATCTCAGAGTGTACTTCTTGCCTGGATTTTCTAAAGTAGATGCCAGTTTTGTAGTTTGGATCAAGTATGGTGTGAAGGATCTTTCTTTCCTTCCTCTCTAAATCCGCGAGCAAACATTTCTCGGACAGGATAAGGCATTCAAATGCATACAGTGATACTGGTTTGATGGCAGTGTTTCAGTGACGAATGTTTGTGTTCAGAGAAAAGCACTTTTTTTGTAGATGTTGCGGGTGGTTTGGAAAGCGCCTTCCATTTTCTTGATTCTTGCTGCTATGGTGTCTTGGTCAAGTCCATTTTGCTGGATCCATTTCCGAAGATATTTAAATTTATTAACACTGTTTATCGTTCCATATTTTGTGTTTATTTGTGCCGTATCATATTTGATGTTCGATATTACTTCTGTCTTTGGAAAGGAAATGTTTCTTCAGCTACTTCCAACTCATTCACCTGTTCTGCGAAACTTTCGAAATTTTATGTCAACAGGGCTAAATCATCAGCGAACGCCAAGCAATCTATTTCCACTCCGCTTTTCTTTGACCCAATCCTTAACGGTTTGTAAAAATTTCTTTCTTTTAACGCCCTTAGCCACTCCTTTATTACCTTCTCAAGTTCGCAGTTCAACAAAAGATGTTCAGAGGGTTCAGAGAGGCATCCTTGGAATTTTACTTTGGATTTGGTATTAGTTAGCTTTGCTCTTATTATCGCCAGCAGTTTCTCATCAACTCCCATTTTTGCAAGTATGTTAAGCAACACATCACGGTCGATGGATTCGTATGCATTCCTGAAGACTACAAATGTCGATACATAGGTTCGACTTCTCAGCATATGGTATCTTATTATGGTTTTCAGGTTAAATGTTTGTTCTGCACTTGATCGGCCTTTCCAAAAACCTGCTTGGGTATTCCCCGAGTTTGTGTTCAGCTTGCTGTTCTAATCTTTCAAAGATGGATAGTGACAGGATCTTGTAGGCTACTGACAGAAGAGAAATACCACGGTAAATGTTCATATCTCTTATATTTCCTTCATTGTGTAAAGGATGGATCAAAGCTAGCTTCCAGTCCTCTGGTAGTTATTCTTTATCCCATATATTTACTACGGTTTGGTGTAAGATTTCAATTGCTTCTTCCGGGGCATGTTTCCATAGTTCCGTAATCATGGAGTCTTCACCAGGAGCCTTGTTATTTTTCAGTCTCTTTATGTAGCGTTTGATTTCATCTAGATTTGGTGGAAAATATGGCAGGTTTTGGCTCACCGGTTTGTTTCTTTTGATGGGGTTGGCTGGTTATTCACAGTTTAGAAGGACGTTAAAATATTTAGCTAAGAATTCGCATTTTTCTTCATTTTATGTTGCGAGAGTTCCATCCTTTCTTAGAAAGCAGAGCCCTGTATCCTTGTACCTTCTTTTTAAAATTTCTGATGTAATCGCGAATCTCACCTCTATGAAAGTCTTGTTCAATCTTTTCCATTAGTTTTTTTCATACTTGCGTTTCTCACCGCGTATTATTCTTGCTGTCTGTGCTTGTTGTGTTTTGTTCGTTTCCCAATCTTCATCTTTTTTGTTGTTCCATCACGTGTGCTTCTTCCTCTTCTTCATTTCGGCCACTCTTTTTTCAGCTTGTATCATCTGCTTTTCTCGTGCTGTTGGAGTTTTTTCCACTGGTTGGGCAAGTCGTTAGAATTCATTCTCTCCTTCTCTGAGCTTTGTTGTGTCAAAGCGAATTATGGTAACTTAGTTTTTCTTTTTGTTGAGAGAGATTGGCGGAACTATATTACTTTATTACTTATTACTTTATACGTAGTGATAGTCTATGTTTATTCCCTTTTTTTATGGTAACGTTCATAATTCCCGTATTGTATCTTCGAGATATAGCAACATGGTATATTTGGAATTCTCCTATTGATTTTTTGGGGGCATCTCCTTGTCGTCTGTTTTCTGGGTAAGTGACGAAAGTGTGTTGACATCAATTGGAGGTTATGGTTATGACATATCTCAGTGTTGCGTTCTCCATTCTTGTTGGTTCCTTTGTGTGCTGGGTTGAGCCCAACTATTTTCCTGTGTTTCCGTTCACATTCTACCTGTGCATCCTACCTGGTAGCAAAATTTTCGCTAATCTGGCATCCAGGAGGATCCAGAATCTATCTGTGTCTTCCATGTCTTTTTTGTTTTGTTCATTAGTTGTAGCATGTGCATTGACTAGCGTATGTGTTTTATTTGCACCACCCAGAGATAGTAGGCATAACCTATCATTAAGAGCTTCAAAATTTGAGACTGGCCTGGTGCTGACAGCAAAAGCTGTACCGAAGATAAGGGTGGTTTTCATTATTCTCTTATGGGATTTGTTCTTGAAGAACTGATACCCTTCAGAATCAAACGTATCTTCATCAGTGAAGCGAGTTTCTCGCCGAGCCATTGCTGCGATTTTATTTTCGTGGAGGGTTTTGGTTAGCTGTTTCATCTTACCAGTTTGTATTACACTGTTTGTGTTGAACGTTGCCAAAACATGTCTCAGATATGGGTTTCATCTTTCGTGACTGTTCAGGATTTCCAAGACGCTCCGACTCGTATTTTTTATGATGTTGCACACCCCCCCCCCCACCCAGAATCCCAACGGGATGCATGCATGGCCTATCGGCGACAGTGGATTTCTTTGAAGAGTTGCCGCCTGGGGTATTATCTTCATCTCTTTGTTTTTCCATCATGCTTAAGAAGCTTTAGCTTAGCTTTGAGCAAATTGCTCATTCTGATTACAACCAAGGTTGTTACCTCTGGAGGGCCTTAAGATGTTCTCCGGCTGCGGGCAGACATTTCCTCCTAACCCGAATAATTACGTTTTCCCGCCAATACTCGGGTGGCTGATTGCAGCGATTTCTCATCACTGGGCGATGAGTTCGCCACATTCCTACGCCATTATTATTATTATTATTATTATTATTATTATTATTATTATTATTATTATTATTATTATTATTACGATGTTTT
Organism: Anabrus simplex; assembly: GCF_040414725.1. Lineage (NCBI taxonomy): Eukaryota > Metazoa > Arthropoda > Insecta > Orthoptera > Tettigoniidae > Anabrus > Anabrus simplex. Next base: position 304,874,341 of record NC_090265.1, on the reverse strand, counting down.
CGTGGATCACAGAGGGGAATGAAGAGTGTTGGGTGAACGGCTGGACAAAGCATAAACCAATATTTAAGTATTACACACAAACCAACAAAATTCAATGGATTTTCAAACAGTAGCAACAATCGTATAACGAAGGAAGGTATTGCCTTAAGAGTTTAGAAGGTCCGATATTTACACAAGAGGAGCTCGTAAGCCTAGAAAACGTACAACGTGTAGCTCATAAGCTCAGATAATTGACAACATTTAGGAATGAGATCTTCCTTCTCGAAAGAAGAAGACAAAGACTTCTGACCTCTAAGTCTCGAAAACTTACATTTTAGAAAGGGTAGGCTAGTCTTTACATATCTCGGAAGGTACGCTTCAGAGAGAAAAATCCGTAGCTTCTGGAACAATTTACATAACCTGGGTGTCGAACCCCGATGCTCAATTTACAATGAATTTTCGAAAGCACCCATTATTAATCAAAGTAGTCTGACCCTACAGACATTTGAAACAGCAAATACACTCTGCTATAATAAGTCACAAAAGTAACGCCTTTGCTACACTCGAAATAGGATTGAAAGATCCCTAAGTAATCAGAGGCATAAAGCCCATAATACACGGCTACAAAAGAGAGAGTACAAAGGAAGGTTACACACGAAAGGCCAAGAACAAAAGGAAAATGGAGGCTGTAAAATCATGCACGCCAAGCACTCATCACCTAACCGGGCATAAAGCTAGATGACATAGAGGCTAAGCAATGCTACAAGGTGACTAAGTGAAGAAGAATTTAAATTCTAAAATGATTATCACGGATTTTGAAAATTGGGAAACTTAGCCACTTAAAACGAAGTTCGAATAAGAGAAACGAGGGTGACCACTCGTGCGTCCTTACATTTTACCGAATTCCCATTAGGGGAGAAATATTATTAAAGTCCAAGGCTGGCTAAAGAAACGTATATTTAAATTTAGTGGAAAAAGAGAAAACTCTACATAAAAATTAAAGAAAGCCGGGTGACCTAACAGTTACGAGTTAAAAGTGAACGCTAGAATCTTCCCTATTTTCACACGCCAAGAGTTCACATGTTTAGAATTCTGACACATCTTCTCATGCCAGTCCGTCAGCCCACACCCCAGCATTATCTCCAAGGAGACGTTTCAGTCACGTAGCACACTCAATAATCAACTGCAGTAGGACCTTTGGTACTAAAAGTATACCTCCTTCATAGGGGACTGGCAGAAAGTTCCAGGAGGAATTAAAATCAATTTTGTCACTTTGATAAGATTTTGATAAGATTTTTGTCATTGAGATCAATTTGATCACAATGTTGATTACTCCAAAAAGTCAAATAAACAATTGTATGTTGATTAAGTACCCAACTTCAAAATACAAACATTCTCGATGGTAGTTAGAGTTTCTGAATACTACAAAATTGATGCTACTGGCATCTGGTCGCAAAAGGTAAACATTCTGCAACATACTAAAGAGGCTAACTAATGCCATTATTATTATTATTATTATTATTATTATTATTATTATTATTATTATTATTATTATTATTATTATTATTATTATTATTATTATTACATCGTTATGCCCTACTCTGAAGCACGGTCGACTTGCTTAGCTAATGTGTTGGTCTTCTTTTCCTCCCAAAATCTCTTCATCCTCTCGCTGAGCTTCTTTCTTCGCTCTTCTTTCCAAGTTATAGTAGCTCTGGTGTTGGGTTTGTCTTCAAAGTGGTGATTGTCGATTTTGGTTCTGAATGTAAATCTGTCCTGTACAATGTCTTCTGAGATGTTAATTTCCTGGAGATCTGTTTCAATTTCTTGGTTTTAGACGAAAGGGCCAGGTTGAAAATTCTTTTAGTTAGCCTGTTAGTGTTCATTCTGATGTGTCCATAAAATTTCAATCGTCTTTTCCCAAAAGTGTGAGAAATTTTTTCAGGATGACAATATATCTCCTGGGATGAATTTTTTCTCCATATTCCATCTATACAAACTGGCCCACAAAATTTCGTAAAATTTTTATTTTCTTGTTTCTCAATGTCGTTGGTTAAAGATCCACCACCAATGATTAAGGTTTCTGAGGCATATAACGATTCAGGTTTGAACACTGTATTATAGTGTCTAAGTTTTGCATTCCGAGATATTGATTTTTATTATACCTGTTCCAAGTGATCCTGTATGCTTTCTATAATTATAATAATAATAATTATTATTATTTTCGGGTTCTTTGGCTGAATATATAACGTAACAGTCTTCGCTTCAGAGAGTTACGTGTTCGATCTCCGGCCAGGACGAGGTTTATTTTTAACAGCATTTGGGTAACACCTCTAGCTCGGGTTTTGGGTTTGTGTTTTAATATACACCGCTTCACATGCTCATAATACATCACACTCCAACCCCTTCAGAAACATGAAACAGCTGTACTGTATACATCCTTCTACAGAGGGTTGGCATCAGGCGGGATAGCCGACGTAAAACAGGACCATGATCACATGAAGGGTATGGGAAAAACCGGTAAGTCAACTCTTTGTCGTAATCGAGTTAGGGGTGATATACTTGGCATCGGACTAATCTTAATTCCGTTTACTGTATTTCGAAATTCAGTTATTCAGAGCATATGATTATGTAACTTTTCATTTGTTTAGCTATGTAGTAATGTTTTGAAATTAAAAGTATGTTTTAAAGCTTCGAAAGAAGTTAACACACCTGCGTGTCAAAGGTGCTACTTAAAGAGCACCCACAAGACGTATTTTCCAATAAATGTTCAATGCGCGTATTGCTGTGTAGCTGAGCAACGTATATTAATTGGTTGTGATTCTTCAAAATATTCTCAGAAATCCAAAACTGCAACATCACTAACCTATTCAGTTGAAATGATCGTAAATGAAGTCCAGTAATGAGTAAATATCTTCAAATGAAGCTTCCAAAGTCTCCTCGTTGTCAGGTTTCAAACTACATTGTGACAATGTGATGAAAAATTTACTTATTGCACGTATCCTTGTGGATAGAAAGCAGTGCGTACCTCGTGCAACAGAACATAATTTAGTCACTGATCGAAGTTGTTCCCAGCTAAAGGTACTACTTTGCACTTGGTACAATTTCAAAATGTTTATTAATTTAATTTTGATTTCAAACGGCCATAAAACTCACGCCGACTTCCAGCATGTGCAACTGGATAGGGTTTACGAAACATTAAGATATTACCCAGCATTAATCAATACAGTATATTTTCCTATTTGCGACTTAATTACTCCATCCATCTATAGATACAGACACAGCTGACTGTATGGTCTGTCAGACCGAATGCCACTTAAAAATATAGAAATTCCAGAAATTCGAAGGAATACACTTATGTATTATCTTTCAAGTACAGTCCATATGTGTTATCTTCTGAGTATGGTATCTTCCAGTCCATGGTATAATCACTTTCAACGTAATAAGTAGCTCTGTTACCTGCCGTCTTTGAGCCCTGGTTCGATTCCAGGTACTGCCAGAGTTTGAATAATAGCAGCAGGGCCGGTTATGGTTGCAAAAGTTACATGCAGCTCACTTCCCTTGGGGGTGTACCTGAAAAAGTGCTACACCACCTCGAGTAATAAAACGACTACGCGAGTTTATTTTTATCTCCTCGAGGAAGAAGAATGGAGAATCTGAAAGAAGTCAGTAAGTCCGCGCAGAGATTTTGCCCCTAATCCAAGGATATGTATTGTAACAATCTTATGGCAGAAACGAATGAAAGTAATGGAACATGATTAACTGCATTTTGTTTAGCTGTTCTTACAAATAAATTACTAAATATAGACGAATTTTAATGTAACATCAGTGATAACAGAAAAGTGAGCTATTTAAAGATAATATGGATCCCTGTGGATTGTTCATACCTAACCTGTCAATCACTATAGTTCCTCGTTCCATTGCCACCCTGTTTGCAGTCCCTGAATTACGCAATATGGGGTAGAATAACACCATTATGTTATCTCACCCCTGCTTAATGGGACGCGCTTAATGCTTGTACACTGTGCTACGTGTGTAATGAAGCGAGCGTCCGTGGTTCGTGCCGGGGTCAAGGCTGTAGTGCATCCAATACTCAAGTATACTGCCAATACTCTGTTTACAGCCGGAAGTGAAGGTTTCCACCTTTGTACACGCCAGCCGCTCACCATTCACTCTCATTATGTATGCAGTAACTAGAGCCCGGAAGTTGAAGACCTACAAATTTGCCTAAAAATAGACGTAATCAAAACCTAAAAATATCAAAAGAGAACCTAAAACTAGGCCAAAAGCACGTCAAAATTCGATCCAAATTCGTTCATTTTTAGTTTTAATTACATCTGTAATAAAGTAATATAATGATTTAAAATGCAAACATATGGTAGTATGCAACATATAGTGCAAAAATATATGAGTTAAATACTTCTTTCAGACCGTATATATTTCAGATTAACATAATTTTTAAAAGGAATTTCGAATTTAAAGAAATACTTTTTCCACCTAGAATGAATTCAGCGAACCTGGAATGGATATCTGGGAGGAAAAAGAATTTAGATTAGTATAAATTGCAGCATATTTGGTTCAACCATGCTAGGGTTACAGAAATTGGAATTCGGAAACTTTACCTCAGTTGGCTTTGCAGTATGTCCCAATAACTATATCCAGGTTCGTAGACGTGAATGATCGTCGGTTTTCACACAGCACGTTGCGAAACATCAAGGAACTTCTCTTCTCATTAATGGATGTTAAGGGTTCATGCTTGAAGCTAGTGAGTCCTTCGTCTTCATTAACTCTCACATAAAAAATTTCTCCTTTCAGTGTTTCACTTATCTTGCACATAATTTGATAACCCTTGTTTTCCAAGCACTAGTCTCATTTTTCATTTAATTTTCCCTCTTTTCAGATATGGTTCAAATACAGTATATGTATTTACTAGAGAAAGGATTTTTAAGAGGTGATGAACTAATCATTCGACTCGAGAATGGGCAGTAAATTTGTAGTCGAAAAAAGATGAGGTTGTAAAAAATCCGTTACGGCCTAAAATAGTGTAAAAATGATCAATAAGCCTAAAATAGTGTAAAAAGGATCAATAAGCCAAGAATAGTGTAAAAAGGACCAATAAGCCTAAAAGAGTGCAAAAAGGACCAATAAGCGAAAAAGTGTGTAGAAAGGACCAATAAGTCAAAAAGAGGGTAAAAAGACCAATAAGCCAAAAGAATTGTAAAAAGCCGAAATGAGTGTAAAAAGGACCAATAACCCTAAAAGAGTGTAAAAAGGACCAATAAGCCTAAAAGAGCATAAAAAGGACCAATAATCCTAAAAGAGTGTAAAAAGGATCAATAAGCCAAGAAGAGTGTAAAAAGGACCAATAAGCCGAAAAGAGTGTAAAAAGACCAAAAATCCTAAGAGTGTAAAAAGGACCAATAAGCCTAAGAGCGTAAAAAGGACCAATAAGCTCAAAAGAAAGTAAAAAGGACCAATAAGCCAATTGAGTGTAAAAAAAATCATTAAGCCTAAAATAGTGTAAAAAGGACCAATAAACTACACTGACTGAGAAAATGTCATGGGATAGCGAACCACTGATGCGCAGGTGTCTTCTGTGCGCACCACACGCCCCCTGTGCCAGCGGCACTTGTATAGGAGACCTTGTGAGCAGTGGCTGTGCGTGTGACAGGTATAACATGGAACGTCGTCGTGAGCTGACACCGTTCGAACGGGGTATAGTGGTCGGTGCCCGACGGATGGGAAGTGCGATTTCGGAAGTGGTGCGGGAATTCGGCTTCACACGATCAACCGTGTCTAGGGAGTATCGTGAATTGTTGAATGCGGGAGCACCGTCCACAACAGACGAACGACCGGCCGTCCAGCCACCCTCGATGACCGTGACCGGCGACATCTGAGACGGATTGTCAATAGTGACAGACGGTTAACCGTGCAACAAATCACGGCTCAATTCAACACAGACCGTGCTAGACACGTCTCCAAGTGGACAATCCGTAGGAATATGAGTTCTGTGGGGTATGGGAGCCGGCGCCGCACACGGGTGCTACTGTTAACCCAACGTCATCGGGCAGAACGACGCGCATTTGTCGCCAGTCACCAGGGATGGACACTGGAACAACGTGATATGGTCGGACGAATCACGATTTCAACTGCACCATGCCGATGGGAGGCACCGTGTATGGCGCAGACCACATGGGGCGATGGATCCCGCCTGCCTCGAAGGTATGGTCCAGGGCGCTGGTGTTTCTGTTATGGTCTGGGGTGCATTTTTCTGATATGGAATGGGCCCCCTAGTTGTTCTGGAAGAGACTTTGAATGGTATGTGGTATGTTGAGCTGCTCGGAGACCATCTCCACCCATTTCTGGCCTTCCAGCGCCCAGACGGTTCTGCGGTGTTTCAAGATGATAACGCGCCGCCACATCGCTCCCAAGTCGCCCGGGAATGGTTCCAGGAATATGTAGTGGAGGTCCAACGACTGCCATGGCCACCCAGGAGCCCCGATATGAACCCTATCGAACATATCTGGGATGTCCTGGAACGCAGGCTCCGTGCCATGAATCCTACACCCACGAACAGACCAGCATTGGCGGCCGCTCTGCAAACGGTTTGGTGTCAGCTGCGTCCAGAGGACTACCAGGGACTTGTCGACTCACTTCCATGGCGTCTCACTGCATTTCGCAGGGCAAGAGGAGGCCCCACACGCTAGTAGGTGACTATCCCATGACATTTGCTAAGTCAGTGTAAAATATGCTGTAAATAGCAAAAAGAGACAAACAAAAACCACCATTTTTGGCCTACAATGTCACAGAATGAACGTATATTATGTTGGGCCTCGTCTTCGGATACTCGGAAAGAAAAGGATTTTTTCTCAACTTCGGAGCCATAGCAAAAGCAGAGCAAAACCTAATAAGAATTTCTGTAGGTTACAGTTTGAAACTCATTTCACTTTCTACTTATAAAGATGAGAAATTCCAGAAAACTGCAAGTTCAACCACGGCTCAGTCCTTTGGTATTTGAAGGTGCATAAATCAGTCTCGTGTAAGTAACCAGTAAAAGAATTCCTCGGGGACAAAATTCCAGCACCTCGGCGTCTCTGAAAACCGTGCAAGTCAAAATCGTTGTACAAATGTCGGACAGGTAAATAGTAATAAAAAATAGAATATATTGGACAAACGCTGGATAAAACAAACAAAAATATCGTAGCTGCGTACGAGAAGGGTTCCATCATTATGGGCCTGTCTGTTAAGTAATGAGCATGATGACTGGTTGCATCCTCCAAAAGTTGTACAGTCACCGGAAAACCACAAAAGCCAATGTACTGCGGCGCACTAAACATAGCTCTTTTCACTGTGAGAGAAAGTACTATTGCAGCATGACTGACCCTATGAGTAACATCTTTCACAGCATGTAAACCCACTCGTCTTGCACTAATAGCTTTTACCACTCTTATGAGGTATCGGAAACGAACTATGCCGCACACGTGGATTTAATCCTGTTTTACGGCCGTATGCCCTTCCTGACGCCATCCCTATATGGAAGGATGTAAATCGCTATTGCATGTATCTGTGGTGGTTGTTAGTCTCGCGTATTGTCTGAACAAGAAGGCGCCGATGATCTATCTGTTAAGCCCTTTCAAACAACACACATCATCATCATCATTATCATCTGAATATGAAGCTGCCTCTGTGGATCTGTGGTAGAGTGTCGGCCCCCGGATCCCAAGATAGCGGGTTCAAACCCGGCAGAGGTAGTCGGATTTTTGAAGGGCGGAAAAAGTCCATTCGATACTCCATGTCGTACGATGTCGGCATATAAAAGATATCTGGTTTTGAGCTTGACAACCGTGTGTACCCTAGCTGAGTTACTTGCTTCTACTTACTTCTCGTGTCTGTCTTTTCAATTTCAATTCTTCCCTCCGCACCTTCTTTCTCCCGCCACCCCCTCCCCTCTCCCTGGTCAATTCATTAAAATCTCAGCCATAGACGCCCAAGAGAGATCCGGTTTACTCTGGTTATCTGAATATGAAGAGTAAATTGTTGAGACAAATACAAACACGTGTCCCCTATCCAGAAGAATTCATCAGACTCTATAAAATCCCAATCTCGCTCAGGAATCGAACCCCGGACCCTCTGAAATGAAGGCTTCAGTGCTGATAATTGAGCCAAAAAGTCGTACCTTACCCTGAATATCATTACTTCAATCAATTTGGGGCCAATAGAACAGTCCGATAGCGACGTCTTTCTGCAATGAGAAGCGACAAAAAGGGATAACCTAAAGGGGTTTTGAGCTTGACAACCGTGTGTACCCTAGCTGAGTTACTTGCTTCTACCTACTTCTTGTGTCTGTCTTTTCAATTTCAATTCTTCTCTTCGCACCTTCTTTCTCCCGCCACCCCCCCCCCCCCCTCTCCCTGGTCAATTCATATTTTCTTCCGACCTCGACGGTATTAATTTTGTGACACCAAGAGAATCTTCCATTTTCACACCCTTTATGCGACTTAGCCAACGGCCGTAGCCGTGTTGAAACACCGGATCGCGTGAGATCTCTGAAGTTAAGCAACATTGGGCGTGGTCAGGATTTGGATGGGTTGCCATGCGCTGTTGGTGGGGGGTAAGGGAATGGAGGAGCGGAAAGGAACTGGCCACTCTACCTCAAGTTAACTCCGGCTCAGGAAAATTTCTGCGGAGGTTCGGGACCTGCCTTCGGGCAGAACAACCCCTTACCTTACCTTATGGGACTTACATTTTTTTTTTCAATGCCCTCATTCTTCGTAGAGTCAGAACTCTTCCCTTCTTTCTCTGATCTAAAAATCACTAAAACAGCTATTTCCTGTTTGTCCGGCCGGTCTACTGGAGCGATTTGGTTCATTTTTTTTATTCTCTCCGGAATTACCCGCCAGTGAATCATCAGGCATTGATCGGTCTGTAAGTTCAGTCAACGTTGATTAGGCCTAAGCCGAAAATCACTAAAAAGGCCACACCCAAGGCCCTACACCGTTAGCTGCGCAGTAGCGTGTGACTGGGGAGGAGCTGTCTATGCGCGTATCGCCATGTTGCGGGCACTCCGCAGCTCGCCGAGGAAATAGTAGTATGGAATTCATGCATTAACTTCAATTACGCACGAATGAAAACACCTCACGACAGGTAATTTTTATTCCTGCGATACAGGATAACACGGTAAGAAAAGATGTTCATTAGATATGATAAAATGTTAAAAAGGTGCCGCTTTAGAAAACAGAAGATCCGTAAGGAAATGTTGCATTCCAAGCACCAGGGAAACTTAGCTATTCCCAGGTCCTAATTCATTAATAAAAAATGCCACAGCCTACACCGACTAACGTGAATATACGCAATAAATATACAAGAATCAAGACGGTAATAACACGGAAATGATACTTATATATACAAACTGAACACATTTGCATTGTTATTGAACAAACCTCCGCAAAACATTTGGATAGCTGGCCTGTAAGTAACAGACGTAATAAAACAACATTTAGAAAACTTGATAAGAAGACTTCAAAATACACTAGTAATGATAGTAAATATATACCTACGTACATAAACACATGTCTTGAATTTACAGAATGAAAAACACACAAGAAACTGTAAACATCACCACGTGTTAACGATGCATTCAAAACTGAAGTGCCCACAACATGGCGATGCGCGAAGATATTCAATTTTCCGCATAGCACCAGCGCGCTCTGTGAGTCTAGGTAAGTAATATTAAAGTCTTTGGCCACACCAATAATTGCAGGCGAAGGCTTGCCTAGCCCGCAACACAATCTATACTTAGCGGGTTGCACACAGTTAAGGAGCAATTTATTTACGTTAAGACATCGGCGAAGCTAAACGATCACAAATGACAGGCGACCAAGTTCAGCCACCATCGGGGCATGGGGGTAGAGAAGAGGTAAAGCAGAATAGGTAAAAAAATAACTGAAAGTATGGATGTACGTTGGTATGTTCCAGCATACCACTCAAGCAAACATGATACACTTATGACTTACTATCTGAAAAGAAAATTATGTGGGGGTTAGATATCCCTATCACCCCTACGTTTGGAGTCTGGGAGGGAGTGACATGTAAACATAATATAAAACAACCAATGACCAATATTAGTGTGCTGTCTATACTTTTCGGGGTCGCTGTGATGAATTGTGACGCTCTGGATTTCGTTTAAGTACACGTTCAGCCTCAGTCGGCATGGGGGTCGGAAGGGATGGAAGAGAAAATGTCCAAAATGACCTGATTATTGTCGAATACACAGTTTACCGGTTCGCTAGGCAAGCAGGTGACAGTCCTAATGACAGCTTGAATCGTGTACATCATATCTATAGCACGACGCTTGAATACATACAGTTATCAGTTTTTATTATTTATTCGAAAGAATCAATCACTTCCTAGACAATCTGAGCTGCTACAAAGACAAATTTCCACGTGAAACAAAGTAATCCTAAATAAAAACTTTCAAGTAAGTACTCTAAACTATAAAATAGTTCGTAACATATCAATTAACGTCACAATAAAGAATTCTATACAAATTTACTTCACATGTAAGTCACAAATAATGCAAGTCCTAAAAGTAAACATTGAAAAAATGTAATATAAAGACACGTTATCTGACATATTTATAATGAATGCTAAGGATCATAACGGCTCCTCTAGTTAATGTTAATGGTTACCCTCTTGCACTTCCCCGTAAAAAAATATCACGCGTCATCCTATCATATAAGGAACATCAGCGGGTGCTACAATTTGTTCTGATTTGTGGCAAGTGACAGACGCAAAAATACTCCAATTATCAATGAAAAACACATCATTATTAGAGAACGGTATTCTATAACGCTTTTGTGCAGACTTCACCAAATATATACTCATTCATACTCTTAGAAATTACAGACATAGTGAACAGTGTTCTTAAAATTATTTTTAAAATTTCGTGGTACTACACTTTAGGTTATTGGAACTGCAAAATTTAGCCCATTTTTTGTATTCATATAAGTTTACCAGCCATAGCAGGAAAAGATAAGAAACGAGGAAAGTGAAAGTTTGAACGGAAACCAGTCCACGAGTCGTATGATTGTTATGTTGCGGATATACGTGAAGAAATAGAACAGTGTGATTTCCTCTTTGAGTTCAGAGAGCCTAAGACACTGTACAAACACACATTCCGTCGCTTTCACTAACTTCTCTTCGGGTAATCCCGTTTCTTTAAATGTCATGTTTCCGGTGTGGAGAAGGTTTAAGTTGAAACAAGCCTAAGTTTCTTTGATAGTAAGACGATTGACAGTCCAAAGACATGGGAAGTATTATATAGCCAACTGATTAGGAAATTTAAAGAAGGTAGGTCAATCTTGTATCATTTGTTCAAGAACAAGGAAATCACTTTACAATGGCGAAAAATGAGGGTATCCTCCTATTCAATACATCATATATTCCGTCATTAGACGGAGCAAACAAATTCAGACATGTTTCGGCTCGCTTGAGCCATCTTCAGTGAAAAAATTACGGGGGTTGGAATAATTTACATAATACAAGTTGAAAAAATGCTAAAAAACATAATGAAAGAGTAAACAAAAAACAAAAGAGAGCTTAGATGGAAAACAAAATTAGCACAAATATACACTATTTACATCAATATGCAGAGCAAAAAACTTACTGCGACAAAATTCAGTGAAGCAGGTGTTAATTTGAAATAATAATTGATACTAAAAACTGCGTTAACCTAAGAAACAAGGGAATGAGAAAACAAATGATGCAGATGGAAACAAATAATAGTAGCGCATGGTGAGGTTGTGGACCTCATAGTTTACATGATATATACAACAAGAACGTTTTGATGAGCCAGATCCAAGCTTTTCACAGTTTAATGATACAATACAGTCCACGTGCATTGCAGTAGTGGAATACTATCGAATGCCAGGAGCAATCCAGACCAGAAACATGTAATTCCTTAAAATTATTACCATACCCAACATGGGTACATTTCATGGGCCTTTTCTTTTAGGTTTCCTTGCGTTTTACTACGACATTCTTAAGGTGGAAATACCGCCTTTTGAACAAAGACACACCCCTCAAATGTGGTATATCATTGATATTAATTATGATTCTATTACACGTCAGAGTCTCTCTTCCTACAATTGTTGGGTTATATAACTATAAGAATAATAATAATCAGAGCTGTCAATTTAATGTGCTTTAGCAAATTAACTAATCAATGAGCTATAGCCAGTTAATCGAACCGATTAAAATTGAAGTGTTGTGAAGGAAAAATAATTGTTCTTCGTGGCATAAAACTTGTGTTTTCTATTGTTAGTTTCCATTTGGTGTGTTTGACCTCAGCTATTGAAAGTTATGACTCACTGGTCATTAAAGCAAGCTGATGTTCATATCTTTCTTTCAGAAAGGTGAAAGAAATAATACGTCCTTAAGTTTTTCTTGTAAAAGGAAGGTTATGACCATTACTTTTATTAACTATTGAAAAGGAAATACCAGTCAGGCTAGTTTAATATGTTTGCGGACCTTTACAAAACAGAATCAGGTATAATAATGGAGAGATGTGGGGAAGGTACTTGATGAAACTGTTATTAAGGAATTTCCAGAAATTTCTAGTTCATTTGCGAATAGAAAAACATTGTTTTGTAAGAAATGCGGAAAATCATTCAGTTATGCTGAAAGTACAACTAGTCTTCAATATAATATTGAACATATTCATCCCTTCCCAAGAGTATCTGCGTCTGTCGATGTCTCTATTAGTTCATCTCCTCAGCCAACGTTGGGACACCTAACACTAAGCCTGTGTCCTCTAATATTGAAACTGAAATTACGAATAAACTAGTGAAGTAGATTGTGCAAGATAGTAGGCCGCGTTGTTTCTGATCGTGGGACTGAAGAGGTTTTACGGGAAGCTCTTATTTTTTGCTTACCATCTTCCCTATACAGACACGGTAACCAAACAAAAAACAAAATGTGACAAGTTGTATGACGTAGAAAGGTCAAAATGATTAGACGAACGGAAACAGGCAGAATTTGTTAATCTCATGAGGGCTCTTTGGTCTTCCATATCTAAGAGTAGCTACCCAGGGTGTTACAACTCATTGGATTGATTCTAATGGGAAATATCGTAGTTCAACGTAACAAGTTATACATGTTAGAGAAAACTGCATTGCCGCCAAATGCACAGATGAGTTCGAAGATGTAGTTCGTGAATGGGATTTGGAAGACAAAGTTTTTGCTGTTTCCACCGACAATGCAAGAAATATCATTGTAGGAGTTGATAGAGCAAAGTACGACAATTTTCGATATCCAGCCCAGACTCTAGAATTAAGTTTAAATAAAGCTATAAGGGTATTCTGTGAACCCTATTAAAATTCGATTATTCGACCGATTAATCGATTAAAGGCATTAGGTTAACCGATCAAAATTTTTAATTGATCGACAGCTCCAATAATAATAATCGATTATTTTTTCACTCCTGATATGTGTTTATATTTGGGCTTTCGAACATCACACACATCGGTACAAGATCCACCTACGTCTACTGCTGCGCTGTGTTACTTGAGCAAGCGGTCAGTGGACAATCATGTGACTGGAGTTGGGATGAGGAGTTCTTCCATTCGCGCACAACAACGTTCTAAAGTTTTCTGTCAAATAAATTCACGCCCGTCTAACGAGTAAGAACACATCTATAAGCTACTGATGTTTGCTAGAAGATGGTGCTAGGATACTTATTCCACATGGAACTAAAAATCGACTGTAGGTTGTGTAACGGTTCTGATCCCGTTACGAATTATTATTATTATTATTATTATTATTATTATTATTATTATTATTATTATTATTATTATTATTATTAACTATTATTATTTTATGTATACAGTTCTATCATCTGAACATGCTATTTATTAATTATCGCGGGCAGATGACATTCGATGTTAGGCCCCTTTAAACAACAAGCAAGCATTAATTATCGCTTGCTCGATTTCATGGGTAGGAGTGGAAAGGAAGCAGTCGTGGCCTTAATCAAGGTACAGCTCGGCATTTACATGCTGTGAAAATGGGAAACCACGGAAAACCATCTACAGGGATGCCGACAGTGGGTTCGGACCCACTATCTGCCAAATACTGGATACTGGCCACACTTAAGTTACTGCAGCTATCGAGCTCGATTTACAGGGTTAGGCAAGGCTGTAGTTTACATAGTACACCATTATTATTCACAGTTTACTAATTTGATTTTCTGAAAGCTATAAAGTGACAAAGAGGGATTCAGCCCGGTGGAAATGCAGCTAGCAGTTTGGGCTGTGCTAACGACCTATTCTTAATAACAGACTGCAACCTAATAGCTGTGAGCTAGGAGAGAAACGAGCTTGATATGAAAATTATAATTTTCAAAACGAAAGTGATATCTGCAGGAAATAAATGTAAGAGGATCGAAAGTCGGATAGGGAATAAGAAACTAGAACATGTGGATTATTTCAAGTACTTAGGATGGGTATTCTCCCAGGATGGTATTTTTTTTTAAATCGAATCGAGGTGCAGCAAAGCTAACGCAGTCAGGTCACAGTTGCGATCCGCGGTACTCTGCAAGAAATATGTGGGCTATCTGATAACATTATATTTTCATCGGTCAGTTTTCAGATCGACTTACCTGTACGGGAGTGAAAGCCGTGTGGAACTCAGGATGTCTTTTTCATATGTAGGAAGTAACAGATAAAAAGCATCGCAAATTGACTGCTGGTGCAGACAGCACTCTCAGAAAGGTACTCAGAATGAAGGAATTAAGGCTAAGAAATGAACTTGATGGATGAAGCTGTGAATACAAACTGGTTCCAATGTTAGGTTATGTCAAGCGACTAGTCTAGAATAGGCTACCTTTTAGAATGATAGACTCAGCCTCGTAGGATAACAGAAGCAGTGGAAGACCAAGGCGATAATGAGTACACTCATTTTTAATACAATTTGCCTTACGTCGCATCGACACAGACAGGTCTTATAGTGACGATGGGGTAGGAAAGGGTGAGGAGTGGAAAGGAAGCAGACGTGGTCTTAATTAAGCATTTGTCTGGTATGAAAATGGGAAACAACAGAAAACTATATTCAGGGCTGCCGACATTAGGGTTCGAACCTACTATCCCCGAATGCAAGCTCACAGCTGCACGGCTCTAACCGCCGGGCCGCTTGCTTTGTGATTTTTTAATAATTAATTTAAAGGTAAGAATGCGAAACAATGCGAATCAAAATATTTCGTTACAAATAGAAGATTTTGGAGGCTCCTACTTAATTAATGGGAAAGAAACAGCTACCTTATTATGATATAGCCTCAGTATTTTCGTGGTGCGAAAATGGGAAACCCATTTCAGACCTTTTGGCGATAGTTTTCGAATCCAACTATCCTTCGTTTGCAAGCTTGAAGCAATACGACTCTGCTGCTAAACACCTCACTCGATACATGTACTGTATTTATTATTTCATCTCTGTGAGACAAAGTAGAATTTCTATTCAGGTGTTCTACTAGATTTAATATTATCTTGTGACGTTTATACAGTACACCAAACCACGGCGAAGACGTTCGGTAGAAACTACACTAAATAGAGGACAGCGCCGCTCGATTACATCCCGACATCGTTCTTGGGAAATTGCTTTGCAACTTAATCAGCGCATCTCATCTCCCTCAAAAATCAAATTGCTCTCGTGGAGTGAAGTGGAGTGGTGTGGAGGCCGTGGTAGTTAATGTTATTCCTTTGTAATGTCACTTTGCTCTTTCTAGCTTTATCTCGACTTACGTTCTGGTATACTCTGCATAAGAATGCCAGTAAGATACAGCAACTCGATAATAACACCTATTGAGATTTAGCAACTCACAAGGATTTGACCTGAATGCAGCATTGCACTTACTCATCGGGCCGAATTTTTACCACTCACTTATTTCTGCTCAACGATATTTGACCAATTCCAAAACAACTGATGCAATAATAATTCCTCAAATTGTGAAAATTTTGCACAGTGCGAACCGCAATCCAGGTGCCGATTATTCTCCCTGCCGTGTGAGGGCAAGTCGATAATGCAATAACCGCCTGACTCATACAGCTTGCTCAGGGATGTCATGGTCTCAGCTAGTCTGCGATAAGATTCCGTATAGCGTACAACATGATTACTTGTTACACAACAGTAATTGATCGATTTAGTGCATTTCATGGCTTATGAATAAAATGTTGAACAGTATGTTTTCGTATGCTGTAGAGAATGAGAAGTGAATTTCGCAAACAATGTCTGTGTCGCACCGACGCAGATAGGCCTTATGGCGACGATAGGATTGGAAAGGGCTAGGAATGGAATAGAAGTGGCCTTAGCCTTAATTAAGGTACAGGCCCAGCATTTACCTGGTCAGAAAACGGGAAACCACAAAAAACCATCCTCAAGACTGCCGACAGTATGGTTCAAACCCACTATCTCCCGAATGCAAGCTCAGAGCTGCACACCCGTAACGGCACGACCAACTTTCTCAGTGCAAACAATGTCCTGGAACACGAGACCAACGCGTTACAGAAAGGAAAATCGTGAATATATTCAAAACTGTGGATTCATTACTAAGCAAAAATCTAGTTAAACAATGACTATCTTAACTAACGAAAAACTCAGGATATATTTAAGGAAACTGGCTCAGCAAAGTCATGTGTCATATTCTTCTGTCCGGCGCGTGGCAGGAAGAAGGAAATGTTTAATCCTTACTACGTCACAAAAAGACAAAGTTTAAGTCCAAGTGATCCCTGTAAAGCGATTGAATCGCTTCATGCAGAAAGGGACTTGGTCCAAAATAGCAATGTTTCGTGAAAACATAACCATAATATTTTGGAATAATACATCATCCGAATCACATTTAAAACACGTGCATTAGGCAAGTTACAGCTTTTTTTTGCTATTGGCTTTACGTCGCACCGACACAGATATGTCTTATGGCGACGATGGGACAGGAAAGGGCTAGGACTGGGAAGGAAGAGTCCATGGCCTTAATTAAGGTACAGCCCCAGCATTTGCCTGGTTTGAAAATGGGAAACCACGGAAAACCATCTTCATGGCTGCCGACAGTGGGGTTCGAACCCACTATCTCTCGAATACTGGATACTGGCCGCACTTACGCGACTGCAGCTATCGAGCTCGGTCACAGCTCATTTATGGATTGTGTAAGAACATGTCGATATTCAACTACGTCATTTTCCGTTTAGGGGCTGTAAAATTCACTGGACTGAGGCCCTTTCTGCACAAATCGCTAGCATTTATAGGCAAAGAGTGAAAATATTTCAACAAAATATCAAGTTTAACACAATCATGTATTTTAAAATGCTAATCAGTTACATAAAATATGTTTCATAGTTACAATTGTTGATAATTGTAAGCTCTCAACTTTTGTGAGTCACTAACCCGAGGCCACTTCTGCACAAATCACCGATAGATAGAAGCACCTTGGTTTTATGGAGAAGAGGCCGGACTTCTTGGCTTAGGGCCGTTTTCATTGAATATTCCTGATCAACTCCTCGTTTATTGACTGCCATGAAGTCGGACTTAAGTTTTTCCAGCAAGAACACATGCATGTAGCAGTTTACACCACGCTAATATCAAAATGCCATTTTCGTAAGAAGTGGACTGAGGCCCTTTCTGCATGAACAGATTCACTTGGTTTCTTCAGTCTGTGAACAGTGGCGAATTAAATTCTGATGAGGTGAAGTTCTATTTTCAGGTACGTGTAAATTCAAAAACTAAGCAGTATCGGTAACGTGAGAGCCAAATAATAATTCAAGGAACTCCTCTTCATAACCTTAAAATTAGTGCTAAAAAAATTATAGGGCTAAATTTTTCAACGACACCATTAATTCTGATCGACCGAGCGAGTTGGCCGTGAGTTGTGAGCTTGCGTTCGGTAGATAGTGGTTTTGAACCCCAGTGTCGGCAGCCCTGCAGGTGGTTTTCCATAGTTTCCCATTTTCACACAAGGCAAATCGTCGCTGCCGGGACAAAACCTCCTATGTGAAATATTTTAGCTTAGAACCTTGGCCGATAAGGTTCTGTCGTCTAAGGTACAATATTGTGTGAATATTGTCAAGGCATTCTCGCTCTTCATAATGTATGTGCTGCGGGTCAGTATACCTCCAAAAATATTATCACATAGGAGGTTTTGTCCCGGCAACGACGAAATGCTGGGGCTGTACCTTAATTAGGGCCAAGGCCAGTTCCTTCCCACTCCTAGGACTTTCTCATCTCATCATTGCCATAAGACCTACTTGTGTTGGTGCGACGTAAAGCAAATTGTAGAACAGAATTCTGATCGATACGTAGAATTAATACTGAACGAGGTGTTTCCTTAACTGACTGAACAGGAAAACTCGCTCGGATATTTCCAGTAGGACGGGGCTAAGGCATATATCATTTGTAATTCAATTGATGAACTGCATGATGATTTGGGGGACAGAATAATCAGTGCAGGTTCACTCTTCCGATTGGACGCCTTCCGATTTCTATTGGTGAGATATTCTGAATGATAGAATGTGTATAAGTAACCTCGCACCCTAGACGAACTGAAAAATATGGAATTCGCTCTGAAATTTTGCAGATTCCTGAGATTGGATTTTAGAGAGTTAACCGTAACGCTGCAGTTCTTGTCTACAGGCTGACAGAGAATATTTACAACACTTATTGTGATGAAGCAAAGTGTTATTGTTTTGTTATCTATTCGTCAATCTGATTATCCATTCATCGAAGTTGATGGGTTTTCTTCGGACGTAAGGAAACGGTGTGACGGCGACCGCACAATCGTTTACCAACACGTGGCATGCAGGAAGGTCAGAAACCCTTGCGATACCCACCCTGTAATTGTCCACCTTTCGTGCTTTTCCCTTCTCTCCCCACCCATTTAGTTTTAGTTATCATAATCGTACAAGGATCTGAAATTATTCCTTATGTTTCGATGATGATGATGATGATGATGATAACGATGCTATAAGTTTTAAGTGACCAAATATCTGAGGTGATCGAAGACGCTAATATGCCAAACTGATTAGAATAGATATAGCCTGAAATAATTTCCTGTATTTCGTTAACACTAAATATATCCCCAGACATCTTTCACGTGTCGAATCGTACGGCATGGGCAGTTTGCAACATTAAAAAAACATTTCCTCTGTGCCTGCGATATTGATATGTGTAGGCCGACATTCTACCGCCAATCAATAGAGCGAGCTAGCCTACGAACTAATACTATGCATCCATTTGTTTCTTTGAAATTAAAACTAAGAGACCCAAAGAAGATTGTGTACAATATTAAAAGTGAACTCGCATTTGCATTCTCCAAGACGGCGAAGCTCTTCTCACCTACATCATCAATAGATATGAGCTGCTTCAACTTTCTCAGCTACGTACCAACACCCGCCGTATCTCTGACAGTGTTGGGATTCGAACCTGGGCCTCCAAGAAAAATAGGTAGCAAATGGGAACCGTTACACTGCGGAGGTAGATGGTATAGAATGGTATGTTTAGCATAGATCGTAACATTCTACTGTAAATTTTCTGTGACTGCTATACCCTAGCCATCAGCAGGAATTGATGAAAAGGGGCATCATCATTCGATGTAATTGCTTTTGCCACATTAGATTTATGGCTTGTATCATTTCATTTCTGTTTTTACTGTCATTTGATAACAAATTGGATTATCACTTCCAAAATCAATTCCGTCCATCGTTATGATAGTTTTGTAATAATCCCCGGGGGAAATAGCAGAGAGCAGCTCCATTTCATATTACATTAGCCACTCACGCGACTACCATTAGAAGTAACATATAAAAGAGGCTTTTGGAGTCTCACGTAACGTATAAGAAATAAAGTGGGATCTGATGTTTACATAAATACAAACATCAGAAGTACTTTGGGTTTAAATTGCTTAAGCCAGGTAATACTAAATTGTACTTTGTATTAACAATTCTGAGCTGTATTTCCCATGCAACGGGCACTACCGACTAATGACTGCTACATTGTTGAAACAAACAGACTTCTTCCATTTACTGGGAGCTTTACACCTTTTGCATCTTTAAAATGAGTAGCAGAGAGCAGCACTACTTCATATTGCATTAACCCCTCACGCTGCGTCCATTACAGGTAACGTCCGAAAGAGTTTCTATGTTCCTTATGTAACGCATATGACGTGGAACGGAACCTAAAATTTGCAGAAACACAAAATAATATTATATATTATCTTGATTAAAGTTGCTTAACCCAGATAATATAAATTTTCTTTAGCATTAAAAATTCACAGCTGCATTTCTCATCCTGTAGACCCTACCGACTAATGACTAATATAGGCTTATTGCTGAAACAAACAGACTTTTTATATGTAATGAGACCTATCCACTTTTTACGACCTTAAATTGAGTAAACCAAAAATTCTTGTACCTCGAACAAATTTCATGAAGCTACAGCCCTGACAGGTCTAGGCCTACCAAGTGGCCATTGCTAATTCTGAAGGCCTACAGATTACGATATGACGCGAGGTCGACGCATCATCTTCTCCGTTATTTTTGGCTTCGTATACCGGGCATAGCTCTACAATTGCTCTCACTAGCTGAGTGGACCTCGAACCAGCCCTCAAATTCATATAAAAACCCCTGACCTGTCCGGTAATAGAACCCATGGTCAACGTCTGAGAGGCAGGCTTGCTATTTTTAGGTTGCGGGGGAGGGGGAATTTATGTTGCTTAGCAGTTAGAAACGATACATTAATAGAATATATTACAATTTATGACATAGTGTTCAGAATCTTAAAAAGCTGTTATTACCTGTAAAACATTTTTAAAATTTGCATATGAATGTATTTGCAACTAAGTGGGGTTTGCTTTACTCAGTATTTGCGTATAATCTACAGCATAATCTATATTCGTTCAGAAATAATATTTTTCCTTAGTCGTTACCCTTCATATCAATTTATGTTTCAAATTCTTACACTTCTCATTATCTATTTAAAGTTTAAATACTTGTTCTGAGGAAAAGAGCCCAGAATGTGCTGTTTGCATAAATTAAACCAGCCCCCCTCCCCCTCCCCCCGCAAACCCTGATGAAAATATCTTAACCGGATTATGAGTATTGATGAAAGCCATGGATTTGTTTTCAAACCGACTTTTCTGTGTGGGAATGAAAGCTGAGTGGCCTCAGGATATCTCACTCATAAGTTAGAAATAATTATTGCAGATAAAAACATGTGGGAACAATGGCAGGAACGTACTCGGAATTTGAAGATAAAAGAATGAATTCGACGGTCGGATATAAATCGGCTACAGTGGATGGGTAATGCGAGGCGAATCGAGGAGGAAGGTTACCCAGAAGAGTAATAGGCTCGGCAATGGAAGTAACAATATCAGAGCCTGTCATCTTGGGAGAAGTTTAGTGGAGTGCATTGAAATAGCGTAATTATTAAGCAGGTAGGAGAATGGTATTACAGTATATTTCGTTCGATAAGACATTTAAATATACAACTGCATTGTCAAAAGTTCAAAAAGTACCTTGGTGAAGACATTTATCGATTCTCATAGAGTTGAATCAAGCGTGTACAGTTTACAATAGCTTACTGTTTCAAAATAATAACCAAATTACAGGTAGAAATATTTGATACAGTCGATCTTTGACGACCAGACCTGGTGAATGCTAAAACAAGTTAACTTTGTGTTAAACGGAACCAGATTTCCTTAGCTTGGTTTTCCAAGACGGTGATGAGGTCGACGGAGATTCACGCTACCACTATTTCGATTCAAAAGCATGCCCAAATGACATTTGAAATAATTTCTACACTTTTGATTTTACTCAATGTCAATAAAATTAGAAAAATTACAAAAGTAATTAGAGCCTCCTTGGCTCAGGTGGCAGCGTGATGATATCCTACCACTGTGTTCCGTGGTTCAAATCCCGGTCACTCCACGTGAGATTTTTGTTGGAAAGAGAGGAGGCGGGACAGGTTTTCAGGTTTGTCTCTGGGTACTCCGGTTTTCCCTGTCATGTTTCATTCCAGCAACACTCTCCAAAGTCATTTCATTTCATCTGTAAGTCATTAATCATTGCCCCAGTAGAGTGCGACAGGCTTCGGCAGCCGGTACAATTCCTATCCTCGCCGTAAGATGAGGGCTTCATTCATTCCACTCTTGAACCGGTCGAATGACTGGAAACAGGCTGAGAAATAAAAATAATTCCTGTCGAAAATTTCAGTTAATTTTCCTTCCCATACCGTATTAGATATGTTTTCGTATAAAACTCTATTTAAACCTTGACATGAAAATATTCCGATGTTTATATTAATATATATAAATTCAATTCCGTTACGTCGCTTATCGTCAAGTAAAAGAGTGAAGGGTGTGTCAAGCAAAGGCAGTAAAATCAAGCTTGGCTCCTCCAAATAGATTCAATTCACAATAGAAACAAGTACCAGGTGATTTCTCGGAGGAGAAAGCTGGCCGGTCGTCAAGCTCGTACAGCTGAGTAACGGATAGTGGAAGCCTTTACTTTTCACATCATTAGGCGCTTTCCTGATCTGTGCGAACATGGCTTTGCCCTTTCTTTCTTTCTTTCTTTCTTTCTTTCTTTCTTTCTTTCTTTCTTTCTATCTTTCTTTCTTTCTTTCTGTCTTTCTTTTTCTTTCTTTATTTCTTTCTTTAAACTGATTAATATTTAGTCCAAGGCTGTTTGTTGTATACTGACCCTTGCAAAACTTGCAAAAGTAAAGACAATATATAATCGTATAGTATCATAGTGAAGATTTGAGAGAAACTACAGACTTTGTAAATTATTAATAATCTGAATTATTCACTAAGTACTCTTTCTTTTAGTATTTTCAGTAAATAGATTACGGATAGCAATAACGTCTGCATACTCCTTTACGAATCGTAAAAGTTTACAGGTTTTTGTTTCTTTATATATATAAATTCGAACGTCTTATCATATTTAGTATTCCCCAATCGTGAAAGTTTTAATAGCAAACTGAACTATTGAGTTATAATCTTACAAGACTTCTGATATTCCCTTATCATATTGAACGTAATGCTTGTATCACGCTAGGGACGTTACAGCCCATCGTCTGTCAGGATACTGACACTACCGTGTATCTGGATTACCCTCCCAGCCCGAACATGACCATCCCTTCAGTCGGCTTATCTGCACTACAGTCCTCGTAGTACGTGATATATGTTTGGGAGTACCACCTAGAATATTGCTAAGTGGGGAACCGATGGACCACAGTAAACTGATCGTTGCAGACAAAAGATCGTGAAAAGAATTATGAATGAGGGCAAGTATTTTAAACATCGCACTGACTTTGTTAGAGAATATAGGAATCCAAAGTTATTGCTTAAAATACATTTGTATTTATATGCTTGTAATATGTATTCACACTCGGATTTATTTTAAATTTATGAACAAAAGTATCCATCAAATTGTGTCCCGGAAGAGAATGCATGCATAAAAGTCGTAAGAGGGGTAGTATGAAGGAAATTTTCAGTTTCTTCTGACTTACTTAAAGAGCAATTCATTGAAATTTATTTGACAAGAACTGGGTCAAAATGTGTTGAAACCATATTCAGCTAACAGTTCAGCGCTAATACGGAGAATTTAATTTGACATATAAGTCATATGTTACTTTTCAAATGCATGCAATGTATGGCTCAAACATCCTTTTAATTTATGTCAACGGAAGTTGTTTTATTTTTCAACACCTTCCCCAACAGAGAATCATGATTTAGTTTGCATCATGTTCGGAGGTTTAACACTGAATACCCATAGCGCTGATTATATTGAAAATTCCAACCGAATTCGCTGGAATCTGAAACTAAGATACGTGTGGGAGGCCAAAAGCCTATATCAATAAGCGCCCTGTTAAGCTTTCAATTAAAATAACATTATCAACGTAATGCGCGAAGATTACTGTTGTATATGTCAGATGGTTAAGAAAAATATTAAAGTTCAGTGCAAGAATGACAAAATACAGTAGGTGTAGAGGTAACGTGCCTGCTGTTACCCGGAGGCCTCAGATTCGTTTCCCGGTCAGATCAGGGATCTTTATCTGGATCTGAGGGTTAGTTCGAGGTCCACATAGCCTACGTGATTGCTATTGAGGATATATCTGACGGTGAGATAGCATCCCCTGTATAGAAAGCCAAGAAAACATCCAAGAGGATTCGTCATGTCGACCACATGAGCTTTGGTATGAATATGTTTAGTAATCAGGCTCCGGTAACCTTGTGTTCCGACATAACATTATCGATTTTTGACAAATATATTGCAGTTCAAATCCTTCAGTTCTTCACGAAGAATAAACGTAATGCCGTAGCAGTGTCCAATGTAAACCTTCAACTCGTAAAAGACGATATTTGCTGTCAGTCCTGGTTTATATTAGAAGGTTTCTAGAATTGATTAGTAGGAAGTGGTAGTGGTGGAAGGGTGAGGTAGCTGGCTTCTCAATAATGTGACCACTGTTTGAATATCCGGCAATTGCATATGAGACTTACGAAATAAAAAGCATACCCTTATGATTCAGATTCCACGTTGAACTGGCTGCAATCAAGATATCAAGTCAGGTAAAACTGAAGACCTTCCATTGATGTTTGGTTGTAACGGTGTAAATAGGAATCGAATATAATCTTTCTAAATTAAATTCAGTGTGAAATAATCTATAACACTCTTTCTGTCTGCCTCACGCTATTACAAATATTGTATCAAACATATGCACATAATATGCTAATATCTTTCCAATAAGTGGATGAAAAGTTGTTGAATGAGTTTAAAATATGCCAAATTATTTCTTCCTGTAATCCTAGCCGGCGTTCTTCTTACACATATCACGAAAAGAGCAAAGTGAGAAAGTTATGTGACAATTTTGAATCCTGGAATCTATTGTTTACGATGTATCTGCGTTTTTGAGTATGCAGTCCGGGAAATTAATAATAGAACTTCAGTACGTGGATCACCAATCATACGCTAAATACGCGTAATATCATAGAAAACTGCAAATATACACGCCATTGAACAGGTTCCGCGCATACAAAAACACAAACATAATTATCTCAATATTTAAAGTCCTTTCGTGAATAATTGTTGTCAATGAAAGCGTTACAGTACTTCTCGGTTCCTTTGCTGTGTAATATCTCCCAACCATAAAATTATGATGGTTCATGGCGTCAGTTACTGTAGTCACGTCCTCGTTCGTGAACCGTGGGCAATGGCTGAGTGGTCTAGTAAGTGGTCCTGCGAGTCGGAATACCAGTTGCTATGGAATTCAGAGTCATGGCCCTCCTTGTGCTCAAGTGGCTAGGACTATACATTCCACCGGTGGTCCCTGACCCGTTAGAGGAGAGATGCTTGCTTGGACTATATGTAAGCATAGTAGCATCCCGTTTCATAGAATTCTCGAAAACGTTCAGAATGTTTTAAGTAAGCCTTGAACCTATGGGAGTAACGGAGTCCAACTTCCATTTGTCAGGCGTGGGACTCCTTGGAAACAACTTGGCGAACAAAATGGAATTCGTTGGGGAGATATCAATATTAATGGAGCTTATGGAAGAAAGAAAGTAGAACTGGCTGAGTCAGCAAAGAGGATGCGTCTGGATGTGCTAGGATTAATGATATTCGGGTAAGAGGAATTAACGATGAATCGGTAGGATATTGTAACGTTTACTTGACGGGTGTTTAAAAGGGAAGGGCAGAGTGTGGAGTGGGGCTGTTCATCAGGTATACTATTGCACGTTACAGTTTATGTTAGGGATGCAAATGAGCGAATGATGTGGGTAGATTTGGCAGTTGGAGGAATTAGGACGAGAATTGTCTCAGTATAACCACCATGTGAGGGTACAGATGAGGATGAAGTTGACCAGTTTTATGAATCAATGAGTGACATCGTTGTCAGGGTCAACAGCGAGGATAGGATACTGCTAATGGGCGATTTCAATGCAAGAGTTGTCAGTGAATGTCCTAGGTCCTTTGTTGTTTGGTTCTGAGAAGAACCGTTTGTACTCATGAACATGTTTCCTCTATTTGCAGGAATATCGGCAAGAACATTTCTTTTGATCCAGCAGCCGATGTTGTTGCTTACTTAGCACCACCCGGGGGATACGTGTAGGGCACTTTAAGGTTATACCTACGGACGTAAAGCAACAGGCCAACAGCTAAACTACTGTGCTCATCCAAACTACTTGGGTATTGTGCTGGATCGTTCTTTGACGTATAAAGAACACCTCTGCAGAATAGCAGAAAAGGTTAAAACACGTAACAACATCCTTCAGAAATTCAGAGGCCCTAGTTGGGGAGCAAATGCTAATGTCCTCCGAACAACAGCTCTTGCCCTAGTACACCCACCTGCAGAATATTGCAGCCCCGTATGGATCAACAGCGCACACACAGGAAAAGTTGATGTCCTGCTGAATGATACCATGACGACAGTGTCTGGCACACTCAAATCCACACCACTTAAATGGCTGCCAGTATTAACTAACATCCATCTTCCTCACCTTCGAAGGCTAACGGCTGAAGAAGGAATGGTTAAAGTGTACTGCAAATACACTATTGCCGATTCATCAGGACTGCAACCCTCAGAAGCATGGAAGATTAAAATCTCGATATCCAACATGGCAACTAGGAAAGAGGCTGGTTGAATCACAGTACAACATATATAATGCCTGGAGGGAAGAGTGGGCTGTTTCAAACCCTGACCAGCTAGGGTTGATATCTGACCCTTGTAGGAAACTTGCTGGGTTCAACTTGCCAAGAAAAATCTGGGCTTCGCTGAACAGGGTGTGGACCGATCCTGGAAGATGCAAATTCTGGCTCCACAAGGGGAAAAATTTCCAGCTCTCATTGCGACTGCGCTGACGTGGCTCAGACAGTCCACCATGTTGCAATTATGTGCCCACTTCGGAGCTTCCAGGGACGATACCACAAACTTCATGCAGCAAGTGAAGAGCCAGTGAACTGGCTAAATTATCTGGACATTAAATGATAAGTTAATTACCATTCATTGATCCTTTGTCCGATTGTTGTTCTATCTCCTTTAAGTGTATATAGTTTTAAGTGTATATTATATATTCGTATATAGTTTCTCTGTACTCTCTATACGCCATACGAAATAGAATGGTAAATGTGGGGAACATATGGAAGCTAATAGTAATGGGAAGATTGCTGGACTTCTGTGCTGCTATGGGTTTAGCAGTTACGAACACATTCTTCAAGCATAAGGCTATTCACCACTACTCGTGGGTGTGTTGAGGCATCAGATCCACAATAGGCTATATCTTAACCGACTAAGAATTCAGGAAATCTTTTAGGTATATTCGGGTTTTCCGGGTTTTCTCCATGATACAGACCACTATCTGATTTGTGGTGAACTAAGTATCGCTAGGCCTAGGATAGAGAAATTGAAATCTATCTGAGGGCGAATAACGGTAGAAAATTCTCCAGGACAAGGAAATTAGACAGAAGTACATGTATATGATTAGATAAAAGTTCCAAACAATGGACAGTCGGCAGGTTCAGGATAGGGAAACAGAATGGGTGACATGCAGGGATGCTGTAGTAGAAACAGCAAAGTAATGCCTAGGGACAACACTATATGTAAAAATAGAGAAAAGCGAACATCTTGGTGGAATGGTGAAGTGAGAGCAGCTCGTAAACGTAAAAAAAGGTGTACAAAAATGGCTCCAAACAAGGTCTGATGCAGACACGGAACAGTACGTAGATGAAAGAAACAGAGCGAAACAAATAGTTGTTGAATCCAAAAAGAAGTTGCAGGTAATTTTGGTAATAACCTGGAAAGGCTAGGTCAAGCAGCAGGGAATCCCTTTCACACAGTAATAAAGAATCCTAGGAAGGGAGGGAAAAAGGATAATAATAGTGTTTTGGGTAATTCAGGTGAACTCATAATAGATCCCAGGGACCACTGGACAGGTGTAAGGAATATTTTGAAAATCTTCTTAACGTAAAAGGAAATCTTCCTGGTGATGTCGCGAATAACCGAGCTATTGGAGAGGAAGACAATGATATTGGTGAAATTGCGCTTGATGAAATGGAAAGTGCGGTAAACGAATTCCAGTGCCATAAAGCAGCAGGAATGGATTAAAATTAGACCTGAAGTTGTGAAATATAGTGGGAAGGCAGGGATAAAAAGGCTTCATAGAGTCATAAGTTTAGCATGGTGTGTTAGTAAGGTACCTTCTGATTGGACAAAAGCCGTAATTGCACCTCTCTATATGCAAGGCAACAGGAAGGATTGCAACAACTGTCGAGGTATCCCATTGATCAGTATACCAGGCACAGTTTTCACTAGCATCTTGTAAGGAAGGATGCGATCCGTGGTTAAGAGTAAGTTGGATGCAAACCAGTGTGGCTTCAGACCACAGAGGGGCTGTCCTGATCAGATTTTCAGTATGCACCAGGCAATTGGAAAACGCTACGAGAGGAATAGAGAGTTATATTTATGCTTCATAGATCTAGAGAAAGCATATGATAGAGTACCGAGGGAAAAGATGTTCACCGAACCGAGGGATTATGGGATAAAGGGTAGCTTATTAAAATCAATTAAAGGCATTTATGTTGACAATTGGACTGCAGTGAGAATTGACGATAGAATGAGTTCTTGGTTGAAGGTACTTACAGGGGTTTCACAAGACTGTAATTTCATCTCTGTTATTCATAGTTTACATAGATCATCTGCTGAAAGGTTTTAAGTGGCAGGGAGGATACAGCTAGGTGGAAATGTAGTAAGCAGAATCACAGAATATGCCAAAAGCCTGCAGTTTAATACATAGTAACTTGAAAATAGGTGCAATGAGTATGGTATGAAAATTAACCTATCGAAGGCTAAACTGATGTCAGTAGGTAAGAAATCCAAGAGAATGAATGTCAGATTGTGGATACAAAGCTGGAACAGGAAGATGATTTCAAGTATTTAGTATGTGTTCTTCCAGGATGGTAGTATTGTAAGTAAGATTGAATCAAGCTGCAGTAAAGCTAATGCAATTAGCTCGCGATTGGGATCAACAGTATTCTGTAATAAGGAATTCAGCTCCCGAACGAAATTATCTTTACATCGGTCTGTTTTCAGACAACTTTGCTGGTCGAAAGTGAAAGCTGGGTGACTCAGGATATCTTATTCACAAGTTAGAAGTAATAACCATGAAAGTAACGAGAATGATTTCAGGTACAATTAAGTGGAAACAGTGGCAGGAGGGTACTCGGAATTAAGAGATGAAAACTAAGTTAGGAATGAACTCGTTGCATGAAGCTGTACGCATAGACCAGCTTCGGTGATGGGATTATCTGAGGCGAATGGAAGAGGATAGATTACCTAGGAGAATAATGGTCTCTGTTCTGGAGGGTAAGAGAAGTGGAGGGAGACCTAGAAGTCGATGATTAGGTTCAGTTTCTAACGATTTAAAGATAAGAGGTATAGAACTAAACATGGCCACATAACTAGTTACGCATAGAGGATTTGATGGCGTTTAGTAAATTCACAGAGGCTTACAAACCGAACCCTGAAACCCATAACAGTCTACAATGAAGATGTACTGTATGTATGTATGTATGTATGTATGTATGTATGTATGTATGTATGTATGTATGTATGTATGTATGGAGTTTTAAGACATAAAAAATATTTTTCCAGGTATGTGAAAGAGATCCATAGTAGTTGCGTTGTCCACTTATTGTTCAGTAATTGACACCAATCAGTTTTGCGTCATATTATAGTGTATTGTATAGCTTAGCTGTGAACACAATTCGCCATATGGATCCCACAAGTATTAGACAGCCCGAAGACCAGTGCCAGTAATTTAGCCTAGAGCGAACTCGGAGTTCTCCAAGTAAAACAAACAGTCGCCCAAGTCCCAAGAAGTTGTATCAAGACGAGAACATAAACTAGACGCTGTAGTAGATGGGCTCACTTAATGACTAGGCAGCACATCAGGACGGAAGTTCTGATTCATCCATTCTCCTCATTCTACCAGTTGTTGCTCTGTGAATAGCCTATGTTGGACCCACTGTTTGTGAACTAAACATTTTGCTTCATGTTCTGGAGTCAACAAGCCTGAAACAACGTAGGAAAAGAGTGGTGAGAGTTGGTTTTTCAGAAGTTATCTAACAAGAAACAAAATAATTTCTTGTAATTTTCTTCAAGCAGGCGTAATTTAAGAAAAAATATACTGGAACTTGATATTTCAAAATTGTGGACAGAGGAAAAATTTGGATACTTTTATGTTCGTTAACTAAGAAATTATTTTTCTCTAAAGCTTTAGTTTTTCGGTTAGGTAACACTTTTGAGATGTCATATCGCTAGTTAATAATAACATGTATCATACTCAATCAAACACCACTGATCTCCATTTAGGGCTGAAGCCCAGGTACGAATTCCCTATTATTTTTATTTGTTACTTAGACTTTTCTTAAATGATTTCAAATAAGTTGGAAATCTGTCGAACATCTCCCTTCCACTTCCTATAAATTCCTGTTTGTCCTCTTGAATACCAATTTTATCTTCGTATTAGGATTCTTCCTTCTTTTAAAATCTCCACTCAAGCTTACTCTTCTACTCATGCCATTCCACACCATCTCTTCACTGTCAGCTCTAATCATACCGTTTAGTCGATGAGCTCGTCTCCTTACTCCTAAGTCTTCCCGTCAAAATTTGCATCATTTTCGTAACAATAAACTTGTGTCTAAATTCAACCATGAGCACATATCACATCAAAAGGTTATTTATTGTCCATGAAAATGAAGTCTTCTCCGAATTGCCGACGACTCAGTTCCGTTATTGATTGGACAAACGACGCCCCGTAGCCACTAAGAACACAAAATTGAGTCGTGTAGCTTTCAGGTTGCAGTTCTCACCTTTGTCGGTAGAGATCTGGCCTTTTGTGCTTAAGTTGGTGAGTTTAATCGCCACTCAGTCAGGTGGTATTTGAAGGTGCTGAACTACGCCAGCCTCGAGTCGGTAGATTTACTGGGAAAATTTAGAGTACTTTGGCGTCTCTGAAAACCATAAAACGGACGTGAAACCAAAATGCATGGTCATTATTTATCTCTATCCTGTAACTATAAACCCGTTACATCATAAATAGCATTTGAATCATTAAAAAAAGAAATAGTGTTCGGTGGACATAATTTCCTACGGGTCGCGAATTATTCCAAAACATCGCTTAGGACGTTTTCTCAAATTTTACAATTTTACATCCTGTTAGTGAAAGTATTCGTTACCTACAGACTCTTGCAGTGTTAATAACACGCACATTATTTCAAAAAATTAAACTCCCAGAAGGAAACCATAATTTAATTACATCGATTGCAATAATGTTAAAAACATATAAACTCTTTACGCCTTTTGTGCCGAGATTATACTATTTTTTTACAATTTCGCATTACGTCACACCGACACAGGTACGTCTTTTGGCGAAGGGCGACGATGGGAGAGGAAAGGTCTTGGAGTGAGAAGGAAATGGCCGTGGCCTTAATAAAAGCACAGCCCCAGCATTTGCCTCGTGTGAAAATGGATTACCACGGAAAACTACCTTCAGGGCTGCCGACAGTGGGGTTCAAACCAACTATCTCCCGGATGCAAGCTCAGAGCTGCGCGCCCCTAACCGCACAGCCATCTCGCCCGGCGTCGTGAAAAGGCCTAAAGATATTACATGTTTTACACACATTAATGTTTGAAATTGCATATGGTAGCTTTTACGCTTGTTGCCATTTCTTGATGGATGCAGTACTTTTACATCTGTCTCTTGGTACATGTCAGAGCAAAATATAGCTTCCAGCGAACTGAAGACCACCAGACACAGAAAGCTACGCTACGGTAAGCAATGCCAAGCTATGTTGTGCTATGTCACGAAAAAACAGCTAGCTAAACTGGGCTAGGCAGCCGTTTAAATATGGGGGATTAATTGAAGAGGAGACTTTTTCATTGGTCGCTGTCACGGAGAGGAGAAAAGTCTATTTTCATGAAATTGGAAAGAGAATAATTCGTGGTGAATTCCACCAAGCATTCCGTGGAAATGGTGAAGAATTAAAAATTACTTTCTTCTATATCAGGAATAGCCGGCCCCGTGGTGTAGGGGCAGCGTGCCTGTCTCTTACCCGGAGGCCCAGGGTTCGATTTCCGGCTAGGTCAGGGATTTTTAACTGGACCTGAGGTCTGGGTCGATGTCCACTCAGCCTACGTGATTAGAATTGCCAAGCTATCTGACGGTGAGATAGCGGCCCCGGTCTAGAAAGGCAAGAATAACGGTCGACAGCATTCGTCGTGCTGACCACACGACACCTCGTAATCTGCAGGCCTTCGGGCTGAGCAGCGGTCGCTTGGTAGGCCAAGACCCTTCAAGGGCTGTGGTGCTATGGGGTTTGGTTTGGTTTCAAATCAGGAACTGTTTCATGAACTTCTCTCTATTACTGAGGATGATATTAAGCAAAACTGAATATGAAGCACCCAAATTATAGAAAGTAGGATAAAAGTGTATGCAAAAGTAATAAATGATACGTTCAATCGATTTCCAAAGTTTAATTTATTTCTTGTCAACAGTTATCTTTCAGGGTTATCTTTAATAAGTTGACGGATAAGCATATTTGTGTATCTCTTCATTCAGACTTTCTTCCTTTCATCTCCATGATAATTAACAAACACAGAAACAATTAAGAAATAAAATAGCTACTGTATTGAGTCACTGCCTTCGTAATGTACAGGTCATACTGTAGGAAGCGCGCTAAGCCCATCAGCTGATCGATTAAGGTGGTCTGAACGAATGCTCTGAATTTTATTTGTGAATGTAATACATAGTAATTGAGCGCATTCTTTTGGATAATTATAAATTGTGAATGTTGAAGGTCTATTTTTAAGTATATTGTATGCCTGTTGTCTATATTTATCACATCACGTTTTATATAAAGAGCTCTTATTGAGATAATGAGACCTCATAGTTAAGGTTAGGTATGTTATTTTTCACGTTGTTAGTAATAAAAAAATAGGGACGTAATGCTTCTCGTGGAATTTATTAAGTGAATTGTTATTGTATATCACGTTTTTGAGGAAATATGTGTGGCGAATTTAAACAATTTGTTCCAATGCCAAGAAATTGTGTGCACCAGGACGAAAATCCAGCTATACAAGTGACTATACACCAATAATCTCATTTCCTTCGAATGACGGCAAGAGACATTTATGTAAGACGAAAATCCTAACCAAAATTGTAACAATTACGAGCTTCACTCATTTTTCCGAACTGATGGTGAGTTCTACTTTTGACTTTCTTCTTCTTACAGATTTATAGCAGTGCATTTTATTCTTGATACAGAAAAAGTCTAAAAGTATCCCATATGATCAGTAACCAAGTGAACGTATATTTGTGTTATTTTTTGGATTAGGTAATATTGAGAACGTGAGAAGTAAAACCCGGTCTAAAATATATAATTAAATGCAATTTATAAAACACCACAGTGGTTAGCGTGATTAGCTGCCACCCCCGGAGGCCCGGGTTCGATTCCCGGCTCTGCCACGAAATTTGAAAAGTGGTATGAGGGCTGGAACGGGGTCCACTCAGCCTCGGGAGGTCAACTGAGTAGAGGTGGGTTCGATTCCCACCTCAGCCATCCTGGAAGTGGTTTTCCGTGGTTTCCCACTTCTCCTCCAGGCGAATGCCGGGATGGTACCTAACATAAGGCCACGGCCGCATCCTTCCCTCTTCCTTGCCTATCCCTTCCAATCTTCCCATCCCTCCACAAGGCCCCTGTTCAGCATAGCAGGTGAGGTCGCCTGGGCGAGGTACTGGTCATTCTCCCCAGTTGTATCCCCGACCAAGAGTCTGAATCTCCAGGACACTGCCCTTGAGGCGGTAGAGGTGGAATCCCTCGCTGTGTCCGAGGGAAAAGCCGACCCTGGAGGGTAAACAGATGAGGATGATGATGATAAAACACCACCTTCTATTAAATGATTTTGGCATTATTTTACATAAAGTTTAAACAGTTTAAATTAGACTATTGCTAGGAGACAATATTTAGCTGTAAGAAGCAATGCAACTTCATTGCTTGAAGAATAGAGCCAGATGTTCCCAGAAAAAAGAAGCCACGAAAGCTGCAATATTTTCAAGATCACCTGGAGGTACGGTGGCAAATCTTTATTATTTTTTTTCTACATTCGTTGTCTCCACATTTTTATTAACGCCCAATAATTGCGATTTGTAGGGAATATGGGCGAGTAATACAATCGTTATGATTAGACCACTTTGATCACATTTTAAGCCTATTTCTCCTAAAATTACCTAGACCTAACTTACGAGATATGAAACGATTACAGGTGTTATTGATCTCACTTTTTATATTAACACAACATTAACTATAAGGCACAGCCACATCATACGCTTGCATGGCACGGGTCGGACGGAGGAAACCATTCGCCTCTTTGCGTGACGTCATCGGAGCTACAGTACGGCCTGTACATCACGAAGACAGTGATTGAGGTAATTCAAAAGCTACACACACATGCTAGATGCCAGGCAAAGCATCTGCACGTGCGCGAAGCCAACTACAGGTATGAAAATTGCCACTTTGGCGATCTGTAAAATTTAGTTTGGCGTTGCTTAGGTTAGAGTAGCTTAGCATAGCACTTTGTGTGTCTTATTCGATATAACTTCATTGGAGAGATTTATTTCGTTGGGTTGCGTAGCACAGTGTAGCTTAGCTTAGCTTTCCGTGCGTGGAGGCCTTTGTACTCGTATCTATGGCTGTGACAGGGTGGAGTAATGAGTGCTGAGTAATGACATTCGGAGCACGACTAATGCATCTGAGTGTACTACAACAGCGCTTTCTGGCCCAGTGAGGAAAGCAGTGATGTACTACCTTACTTCTCCTCCTACTTAGTACGCCTGATTTTGGTGCTACATCGGTTATTATAGTTACACTACAAATGTATAAACTTTGGTGGTGCCGTTTGAAGATCCAATCAGCCTTCGGGCTGATGACTCAGCAACCAGACAGGCAAGCAAACAGACAGAAAGACAGACATAAAGACAGACAGAAAGACAGATATGGTAGCTATTTGACTACATCATTGAAGTTATGTCTGAAAATAATATCTTTTTCTTCTACCGCTTTTCCCACATCTGTGGGGTCGCGGGTCCACATGTGAACTTGGCCCTGTTTTACGACCGGATGCCCTTCCAGACGCCAACCCTATATGGATGGATGCAATCACTATTGCTTATTTCTGTGGTAGTTGGTAGTGCAGTGTGTTGTATGAATATGAAGAGGAAAGCGTTGGAACAAACACAAACATCCAGTCCCCGAGCCAGAAGAATTAAGCAGACGTGATTAAAATCCCGAACCCGCCAAGGAATCGAACCCATGACCGTCTGAACCGAAAGCCTCAACGCTGACCATTAAGCCAAGGAGCTGGAAACAATGTATAAATAAATAACTACGCTAAATATAATGGGTTAACTTTTAGGCAAGCAGGTGTACAGTACACTCTGCTGATCCTCTTAGATTGTAATTTAGTTTTTAATAACAGAACAGGATAGCAACATTTCATTACACTGAAGTTGGCCTTAAATTCAATTATGATGAAGATAGTTCGGACGTTTTCCCTACCTACT
The DNA here is from genome assembly GCF_040414725.1 of Anabrus simplex. Lineage (NCBI taxonomy): Eukaryota > Metazoa > Arthropoda > Insecta > Orthoptera > Tettigoniidae > Anabrus > Anabrus simplex. The sequence continues at coordinate 304,838,715 of NC_090265.1, read as the reverse complement.
GAACTTTACTACTTACACAATTAACATCGTATTTAGAAATTAAATTCATATATTACTTCCAGCCGTAGTCTCTCTTTTAATATAAAATTGTTTTAGATAAAGGGACATAATATACTTAAATGCAAGTGCTCCGTATCGTGACAAAATGAGAACACGAGACCACAGGAAAGTGGTGAGGGAGCGTGTCGCTGCCCTTAAAGTAGACCTGCTGCTTCACGTTTAAAGTGTCTCTCTCCTCTCCTCGCCATTTGTACTGAGAGCCACTAATGGTCATGAAAGCTTTTCGTAACGTTACTCATCTCATCAACCCTACGTTCCGTCCATCGCTCCTCATTAACAGCCTATTACTGTGAGGCTTCTTGTTTATTTAAACGTGCCCCAAGTAGGAAAATAAATAACGCACCGCTTAACTCAATTTGTGGTTTGCGATATCCTTTAAACGGAGACTTGCAAATGGCAATACAGTAGTTTATGCTCACATTGGACATGGATCATTCGAGCGATCAGGGACACACGTGACGTGAGACATTGTAAAATTAAGTGCGCGTTCGGATCTCCAAATACACTCGTTTTCTCACACCCTGTACTTTGAAGGATAAAATAAAACAGCTACTTCACGATGTATAAAGGTTTCTGTTAAAACTACCGCAAAACATCCCCAGAGCACTTAATGTGGCTGCTCCCACCACTAACATTTTTCTTAACCGCGTTATCAATTCTCGTATCATGAGTCACTTTTTACCAGCATAAAGTTTAATACATCTCCACAACCCTGTATCTGCGACTTAGAAACGCCTTATCCTTAAATAATTAAAATGGATATAATAATAATAATAATAATAATAATAATAATAATAATAATAATAATAATAATAATAATAATAATAATAATAATAATAATAATAATAATAATGCACCCGCTCTTGCAGCGGTCAGTGCAAGATTATCCCGGTAGCTCATTAATTCTTCTCAGGGTATCCTTTTTCCGCCCATAAAATCTGAGATTTTATATGTAATTATTTAACGTGGTTTCTGAAGAGATTCCGACCGCTGGGGTACGCAACATGTAAGTATCCGTATGCGCGAGAACGACGACCGATAACTTAAAAGTCTCTCGCATTTCATTTATGAGAAGATATTAATTGCTTACATCTAGTAAACTTATCAACTAACTTAACTCTAAACGTTGCCAGAACAGAAATTATAACACAGTCACATACTAAAGAAAATATATAAGATTATTTATTGAGAAAAATTAATATTCGAGATATAGTGAAATCTGGGTAGTATTACTTCCGTGTTATCTCATCATTTGAAAATAAGTTAGAGTCAGCGCTGGCTCATTTAAGATAAAATAGTGGAACTTAAAAAAAATGCTAACATTCTCTCATTAATAAAGTTCAAATTCCAATTAATACACATGTGAACCTTCGTAGCCATGTTCCGAAAGTATTACATCTTTTTTTAATAATATTTGCGATCATTGAGCATTCAAGGAATCAAATAAAATTTTCATATTGTAAATACTGCACTGTTAATTATTAAAGTTATCCTCACAACATATGAGACATGTTTCCCAAGTATACACTTTCGCGTGTATTAAATTGTGGCAGTGTTCACCGACCTTCCATTTATAAGTTAAAGTCTTTCATAAGTTTGAACTCAGAGTGTTAAGTAATATCTTTCTAGTGTGAACAAGTAACGACTTACGAGCTAAAGCAATACCACCCTCGTGCCTACGATATCTGGCTCCTAACTAACCATTGTAATACTCTTCATTTTTATATACTGAGTTGAAATCATATTTATATGAGTAGAAATAAAAAAAAATCTAACTAACTCTTCGAATAGTTTCTAATCCACACACTCATCTATTAGTGGCTCAATGTACTCTTATAATCTGCACTGTCTCAATATTTCATTTATATACGTGCTACTGAACGTGTATGGATAGTATAGAATGCAGGTATTACATATCAACCTGTAAGATCACCGCTCCACGAAATACTAGATATATAATCAATCATGAGTCTATTGCATCATATATAAGTACACTCTCTCTTACGCAGTACCTGTTATTCACCCAAGTCAAACACAATATCACTGTCACGATACACAATTCTACATAATTCATCTTTACCTTACCTTGAAATGGTCATCTGCGCGGAATTCTCTTCTTGACGTATATATATTCAAACATGGCATAGAAACTCACCTTATATTACTAATAAATCATTAGCACGTCAAATTGCAATTCTTACACTTCCCGTAGAACATAACTAAATCTCTTCACTTAAACCATTCATCAATATATAACCACATTTCAATACAATACCGTCGATACTTTAACATACTATCGGCTTCCATTTAGCCGCATGCATATAGCCATAACTCCGAAACCATATGCTAAATATTCAAGAATTGCTTAGCAAAATACGCAGTCAATAACCTCTATTTAATTACAGTCATACGAATTCATATGCCCTCTTTCTCTGACGAAAGGAATACTTAATTTGTCAATGATCATCGTATTGCGCAGGTATTTCGTGACGTAAACTATACTCAGGTAAAACGAGATTAATCGAACCTTTACTAGTAACTTAGACTCATTGATTCTAGCTCTACACAAGTAACACACCTCTCTCTTATCGGATATTATTTCCACTGTCGATGTGCTAGTGCGGTATCCAGTATATGTCATATTATCATTCTAATTCATCACTTCCATCTAATCTTAAAATCTTAAGTATTTCACACACTACTTATATTACACACGCGTACTTAATTACTTCATAAATCACCAAATTCTCAGCACATGCCAAAATAGATTGAGGGTGCAGATTACAAGAAACTACTCTACTATAGAAAAGTATGGACTTAGCTCGTCAGTTGCTACATCTGGTCTGGTGGTTGCTCCGTCCTTCTGTTGCTGCTAGACCCTCAGATTTGAACTGGATATCTGGCTGGGCTGGACGTTCATGGTCATCTGCTGGTTACATAGCTCGTCAGACCACTCCATATCGTCCGGTCTTTTGGCTGGCCGATCCTCATCCAACGTCATCATCTCCACTGGTTGGCCTGTCCAATACTCTCCGACTGGTCATCTGGTTCGATGGTACATATCCCCAGTTTGGTCCATCTTGATGAATTAGCAGACAGTCATCATCTTGTATCTGTAGACAATGAGAAGAATTCCTTGTGGGCAGTAATTAGTCATAGTATTCTGCATTTTTCTGTTATTTAAAATAATCGTCAAAGCTTTTCTTTCTGTGAAATATTTTCTCCGTAAATAATTATTATTTTTACTGCTACGGAAATTATAATCTTCTCGTATGTAGTTATTTAATATTTCACAAAAGTGAATTCCGATTCTTTCGATCGTTACGTTGCAGCTTATTAGCCCAAATCCGTCGTATATCACCAATATTTTATATATTTATATTTCTTTTTCTCGGCTCTTCTACTTGCATACAGCGATGAATACTTTAATTATTTGCTGTCGCGAATATATATAATTAATATTCTTCTTCAATAGGTAAGTATATTCGTCGAATATGTAGATCTGCTCGCATCTGCGTCTTGTCTCCGTGAAGTAATTTTTTTGAGAGTGTCGTTAAACAATTCACCCGCTGCTATATTTTTTTTAAAACAATTCAAATGAACCTCTACTGTTCTCCAGTGTCTTCGAAACCTATCCTTTCCGTGACGTACATAGCCTCCTATACGTTGCATCGATACGAAGTTCATTGCCTTAGTAGATCGCATGGGTCATACCTTCCTACGCCGCCATTTTGTTGTTGGTCTACGAGATGCGAACGGGCACATTTAATCCCCCTGGCACAAAGAAAATATATTGGTCACGATATATTTTCTCATTGTTAACTTGAATCTCAAATGTGACTTTGCATCTCGTATATTCTCTGCCATTGCGATATTATCTATTCGATTATCGAATATCAGCAGATTGATATCGATTACGTCCTAGTTGCATTAATTTGTTTACATGTCCCGTTACCATGTATTTGACAACTGCTTTTTCTTCATTCTAGAGGTCGTAATAAAGATATTTTTTTCTTCCTCTTTGTGCATTTCACAATGGTAGGTCTTTTAATGGCTTTAGACTTTCTTATCTCTTAAGTTCTTATTACATTTGCTGATTCTCTTGGAAGTACAACTTGATATTGCATGCATTATGTACGTTACGATATTTGCCATTTAATCTTGCTATTTCGTACGCATTATTCCCAAGTACGCGTTCGATTCTGTAGGGACCATTGTATAACGGCAGAAATTTAGCACATATTTTTGCTGGTGCATTTGATATTGGTGCAGTCTTAATTAGAACTAGATCTCCTTGTTTGAAATGTGGATGGAACTTCTTATTCCGCAGTCTTCTTAACCGTTTTTGAGACTGATCCTTGAGTCTCTGTTGGATCTTTAGATTTATTTCTTGAGGATCTGGCTTTTTCTCTAGCTGCATAGTGAAAATGCTGTCCCATGTTCTCTGTGGATGAACATTTTTATGGGCTACACTAGGAATTTGGGCTATTGATTGATTAACCGTGTTGTTTAAGCTTTCAGCTATGATATCTAGCATATCTATCCATTTCCAATGTTGTTGACTACAATATATTCTCCCGAATTTAGCGATCTCCTTCATATATCTCTCTACGGGATTAGCTGCTGGATGACGAACTGAGCATAACGTATGCTTGATACCCTCATTTCTTATTCGTTCGCGGAACATAACTGAAGTAAATTGTGTTCCTCTATCAGTAAGGATCCTCTCAGGTTTTCCCATTTCAGGAAATGTCTTATTAATGAGGCCGTGTAAAACTTGTTTAGTATTGGCTCTCTGTATGGCTTGCAATGAAATATATTTAGAAAATACGTCGATAACCACTAGTATATATTTCTTTCCCTTCCTAGCAGTGGGCAACTTTCCAAAAATATCTATTGCATAAATTTCCTGAGCTCTAGATGGTATAATTGGGATCGGTTTATGTCCGCATGTGTAATTGTTATGCTTTACTCTCTGACACACATCGCATGTTTTTGCTATGTTTCTTACTGATCTTCGTAATCCATTCCACGTGAACTTCTCCATTATCGTCCCTATAACCTTGTCTATACCAGCATGTCCTGTCATCTTATGAGTATGCCAGATTAATTCTCTTTGTAGCTCTTCCGGTATTACAATTCTTTTGCTGTTACTGATCTTGTCCACTACTTTTAGTAGTATTCCGTCTACGATTTCATATTTCTTTGTGAGTTCCGGCGTTGATTCCTTGTTAACCAAATTATCGATGATGATCTTTAATTTCTGGTCAGATTCTTGAAATTCTCTCAGATTCTCTAACTTTCTTAGTAGTTGTTCGTCTTGAGTATCCAGTTCGATTGTTAGCACATGTTCTTCACCTTCATGTGGGTTTCTACTTAACGCATCAGCTAAGATGTTTTCCTTTCCACTGCAATGTTCAATCTTTAGGTCAAACTGTTGCGTGAATAACATCCATCGCGTTATCCTTTCGCTGATCATGACGGCTTTTAACCCAAAAGTCAACGCCTTGTGGTCCGTCCGTATTGTTACTGGGTAGCCATAAATTATGCGTCTCCAATGTTGTAATGCGTGCACTATTGCGAGTAGTTCAAGCTCAGTAGTAGTATAATGTTGCTCATGTTTTCTAAGTTTCCTACTGGTAAATGCCAAATAAGTTCGTCTTTTGGTTTCATTATCTTCTTGATATAGGCATGCTCCTACACCAACGTGTGATGCATCAGCTTGAATTATGAATCTCTGTTGATAATCAGGATATCCCAGTTTAATACTTTTCTTCATCAGCTCTTTCATGTTGATGAATGCTTCTTCTGCCTCATCATTCCACTTCCATTTATTGTTGACCTTTAGCAAATTCTGTAACGGTGCAGCCGTATCTGTGTAACCTTCACAATGGTCTGAGAAGAATCCAGTCAACCCAAGAAATTGCCTTATATGCTTTACTTTAGTCGGCCTTGGGAAATCGCATATTGCCTTTATTTTTACGGGATTTGGTCTTATCCCTTCTCCATCGATCACGTGACCTACAAAAAGTACTTGGCTTTGGCAAAATTTAGATTTTGATAAATTTATTTTGAAGCCAGTTCTCTGTAAATTACTTAATAGCTTTTCCAATTTGACACAGTGTTCTTCGAAGGTAGTGCTCGCAAAGACTAGATCATCAACATAACAATTTACAAAGTCCTTTACTTCACTCGTTAGGCTTCTGTCTAGTGCCCTTATCAATACTGCCGAACTGACTTTTAATCCGAAAGGCAACCGACAATAGGCATATGTTTGGTTATTAAACATAAAACCTGTTAATAACCGTGACTTTTCTTCAAGTACAATATGGTGAAATGAAGCTGTGCAGTCCATACTCGTAAAATATTTCTGACCTCGAAATCTCTTCACAATGTCCTTAATTTTAGGGGCCTGACTATACTCTGGAATCAGTCTGGAATTTAGGACTCGCGCATCGAGGCACAAACGAAGTTTTCCGTTATTTTTCTTTACAATTACTATAGGGTTCAGAAATGGAGTGGTAGTCTTCACGATCAATCCATCAGCTAACATTTCCTCGATGATTTGTTTTACTTCAGTGAAATACTTCTCTGGCACATCATATATTTTTCCCTTATATGGCGTCCAGTCAGTAACTATCAGTTTGTACTTGTAGTTAGGAATCTGCCCAGGTTTATCACTAAAAACTTCAATATATTTCTTTATGATGTTGTACAATATTCGTTTTTCTTCTGTAGATACCGCAGCTTGAATGATAGCCTCCCAAATTTCGGGTTTTTCGCAGCTTTCCTCTTCGATTGCAACTATCTCTTCAATTCTCATGACCAATTCCGGCTCTAATTCTGTGTTAAGATCTCTTTCTTCTAGTTCTTGGCTCTTTTCGTCCAATAGATCCACTTCTTTTCCCTCGATTTTCAACAATTCGTTCTCTTCAAGTGTGCTACTAATTTGAACTCTTTCTACAGTTCTATTTCCATCATTTTCTACCACTGGAAATCGAATTTCACCTTTATCCATATCAATTGTCATCCTAGAGCTTATCATGAAGTCTATTCCAAAAATGACGTTGTATTTTATTTTCTTCATAACCATGAATGGATGCTCAAATTCATATTTTCCGATCTTTATACTTAAGTAGGCTTGTATCTTGCATTCAACAGACTTGTCTGGAATTATGCCTCGGATTTTTACACCAGATACAGGTATGATTGGTATCTGTATTTTCTGATTTAGCTCTTGGAATAAGGTATACGACATTACACTTATGCTAGCTCCAGAGTCCACTAAACAGTACAATCGTGTATTGAACACTCTCACAACTATTACTGGTAACTTGAATTTAGGTTGAATTTCGCGACAAGTATCTTCTTTTATTAAATCTTCAGGTTGAATGTCCCAATGATCTATTTGTGCTACTACCCAACTGCGAATTTTGACAATATTCATTAACGATTTAATATTTACAATTTCATGTTTAACTAGTTTGTCATCGGCGTTTTTTTTTTCGCTCAGATGCTTGTGAAATTTCTGTGTTCCCATGACTTTCTTGCTCCTTCCAGCCTTCCTCCTGTCTTCTTCGTTTATAATTCTGAAGTTCGAGACTTTCTGCGCCTTCGAGGTCGCCGTTTATATCCTTATTTTTGATGGCTTCCTCCCATCGGCTCCTATTTTGTCTCTCTTCTCTTAGCTCTTGAAGATATCGCCTATTCTCTTCATTTTGATTATATTGTGCAGGTCTTCTCCTCTCATCGTATCGCCTTCTGTTCCTCTGATATGGTCGACTTCTATTGTTCCCATATCGAGTATTACTCCTATACTGGAAACTATTTCTATTTCCAATTTGCCCACATCTTCCGTGCTGTTGACCACTATACTGACAATAACATTTTCTTGGTTCTTTGTTTTGGGCTCTAACACAATCTTCTGTCCTAATTTCATGACCTTTATCTAGTCCTTGGTTAGTGATTTCGGAGCTGAGCGTATTGACTGCTTCTATTTGTCTTATATTTCTGGGGTTCCTCTCTATTAAGCAGGATGACGTTAGGTCGATCTGTCTTAATCGTCTCTCCATGTCAATAGCAGTTTGTATATCAGAGGCTGCTAATAATCTTTGTATTTCGAGTGGTAATTGCCTCTGAATAGTTTTAATTGCCTCCAGTTCGCTAGGTGGAGAATCTAAGTCCTGAAAACGATGAAATTGTAGGGAGAAGAAATCACTAAAGCGAGTTTGGCCTGCAGTCGAAAATTTCCTTGAGTACAGCTCCAATCTTAGCTGTTGCTGGATCTCAGGATCCCAGAACTTCTTCAGGAAAGCTATTTTAAACTCATCATAGTTATGGAATGTGTATTTGAAAGCCTGGAACCAAATATTTGGGTTCCCGTCCAGATGCTTTTCGATAATTCTCAATTTCTTTTCCTCCTGAATTTTTCCTTCCCTAAAATATTCCTCAATGTCCCTAAGGAATTGTTTTGGTGAGGTTTTAACCGAACCGTCAAAATGTTTTGGGCGGTCGTCGTAATTTTTAATGATATTAATTATCGTGCTTCCCTCACTTTGATTACTACCGTTTAAATTTTCCAAATCTCTTCTACTTGGGTCACTTATCCCTGAAGGTGTGTTCTCTCTTTCATTAATCTGTACCTCTACTGCTCTCTGCCTATCACTAGAACTTGAGCCCATTGATTTTGCCGTGTGCGATTCCACCTTCATCTCTTGTATCTCTCTTCTCATCTGTTTCATCTCCTCTTCTGTCTTTTCAATTTTTCGTTCCGATTCCAGCTTGTTATCTTCTATTTTCTGCTTCAATTCATCAATTTTCTGCGCTACTTTGGTCGCAGCTTGGTCATATTTCTCATCTAGGTCTTGCTGTCTTAGATTTAATCCTTGCATATTAGCCGTTATATTATCTATTTTCTCTTGCTCTAATTTTCGGATTGTTTCCTGGTTCTCCGTTACCATTTCATTTATTTTGTTTATTTCCTCGTGTATTTCCCTATTTCTGTTTTCCATGGTTTCAGTCAACCTCATCTGCATGTTTTGGATTTCGTTCTTAACTTCACCTACTTCTAACCGTGTCTTCGCTGTTTCTTCATTCACTTCCTCTTGTTTCTTGCGTAGCTCCTCGATCATCCCTTTATGTTCGTCTTCTATTTTCCTAACAAATTCTTCTAAAGATTCTTTCTGTTTCTGTTGCCATTCTTCTTGTTTCTTTTGCAATTCTTGCATCAACTCATAATGCTCTTTCTTTCTTTCTTCGCATTGTTCTTGTTGCTTTCGTTCCTTTTCTATCCGTCTTCTTTCCTTCTCTTCTTCTAGTTTCCTCTCTTTCTCTTCACGCTCCTGTTTCTCCTTCTGTCTTTCTTCTTCTCGCTCCTGTTTCTCTTTCTGCCTTTCTTCTTCTCGCTCCTGTTTCTCTTTCTGCCTTTCTTCTTCCAGCTTCCTCTCTTTCTCTTCACGTTCCTGTTTCTCCTTCTGTTTTTCTTCTTCCAGTTTCCTCTCTTTTTCTTCCAGTTTCCTCTCTTTTTCTTGTTGTTGTTTCAAATATTCGAGAAACCATAATGGAGCTCCTTCTTGTTTCTCTTGAGCTCTTCTCATCTCCTCTTCTTGTTCTCTTCTTGTCTGAACTCTACCCTGTGTTGCCATTTTATGTCGTTTTCTATATATTCGTTATAATCTCAAAGTTTATATTAAGCTCTCTATTTTGTTAAAAATCACTTATTTGCCTAACAGTCCTCTAAGTTCACAAAATATCAAATATTATATCACACACACCACAATAACTTAATCTACAAGGTTTAAAAATAGTTCAAGGTTTGCACTATATGCACTAGTTTGAAGTTTTCTCTTCAGTAAATAATAATATTGATGGACCTTCCTGGAGATCGGCACCATCTCACCAGATAAACCAACAACAACCAGACCAAGAGTTCAAACCTATGATTTCGTTCACATTTCGGAACATGTTACGAAATAAATAAATTAAAATTCCGTTATGCTGCATTCCATATTTATATGTATGGCCATCAGCCTATACCATAATTAAAATTAACTAAGTTTCATTTCATATTGACTTAAAATCACCTAACCCTAGATTATTATTATTAAAAAGAAGCATTCATCTAATAAATACAATAATTCCTTATTAATATATCTTCACAGGTTCAGCCATGTGGTAATAATTAATAAATTACTCAATACATTAGTGACATGTTTTCTATACCCGATACCTACATTTCGAGCTTGGATACATGACTGCCTATTAAGTAATATAAGTTATCAGACTATTTCTTACACTCCCGCGATGTGTTTCTCTTGAGTCGCTACCCATTAATGCAACATGTAATTTATTTCAAAGTGAAGACCGTTTCCAATACTTTTTTTCACTTCATTTGGCGTTCCCACGGTGTGTTTCTCTTCACTCGCTCCACTATTGCGGCATTTATTACATCCTTTGGCAACAACAGTTCCCACGGCATCTTTCTTCATTTTAATCACGCTGAGATGTCAAAAATTACCTCTGGCGACCAATATTCAATGATCCCGCGGTGTCTTTCTCTTCAAATTATCACACATTGCGGCGTCATTTTAATAACTTTCCCACGGTGTGTTTCTCTTCAATTGCCCCACAGTTGGGCAGCCATTTTAAATACTTGCACCCGCTCTTGCAGCGGTCAGTGCAAGATTATCCCGGTAGCTCATTAATTCTTCTCAGGGTATCCTTTTTCCGCCCATAAAATCTGAGATTTTATATGTAATTATTTAACGTGGTTTCTGAAGAGATTCCGACCGCTGGGGTACGCAACATGTAAGTATCCGTATGCGCGAGAACGACGACCGATAACTTAAAAGTCTCTCGCATTTCATTTATGAGAAGATATTAATTGCTTACATCTAGTAAACTTATCAACTAACTTAACTCTAAACGTTGCCAGAACAGAAATTATAACACAGTCACATACTAAAGAAAATATATAAGATTATTTATTGAGAAAAATTAATATTCGAGATATAGTGAAATCTGGGTAGTATTACTTCCGTGTTATCTCATCATTTGAAAATAAGTTAGAGTCAGCGCTGGCTCATTTAAGATAAAATAGTGGAACTTAAAAAAAATGCTAACATTCTCTCATTAATAAAGTTCAAATTCCAATTAATACACATGTGAACCTTCGTAGCCAGGTTCCGAAAGTATTACATCTTTTTTTAATAATATTTGCGATCATTGAGCATTCAAGGAATCAAATAAAATTTTCATATTGTAAATACTGCACTGTTAATTATTAAAGTTATCCTCACAACATATGAGACATGTTTCCCAAGTATACACTTTCGCGTGTATTAAATTGTGGCAGTGTTCACCGACCTTCCATTTATAAGTTAAAGTCTTTCATAAGTTTGAACTCAGAGTGTTAAGTAATATCTTTCTAGTGTGAACAAGTAACGACTTACGAGCTAAAGCAATACCACCCTCGTGCCTACGATATCTGGCTCCTAACTAACCATTGTAATACTCTTCATTTTTATATACTGAGTTGAAATCATATTTATATGAGTAGAAATAAAAAAAAAAATCTAACTAACTCTTCGAATAGTTTCTAATCCACACACTCATCTATTAGTGGCTCAATGTACTCTTATAATCTGCACTGTCTCAATATTTCATTTATATACGTGCTACTGAACGTGTATGGATAGTATAGAATGCAGGTATTACATATCAACCTGTAAGATCACCGCTCCACGAAATACTAGATATATAATCAATCATGAGTCTATTGCATCATATATAAGTACACTCTCTCTTACGCAGTACCTGTTATTCACCCAAGTCAAACACAATATCACTGTCACGATACACAATTCTACATAATTCATCTTTACCTTACCTTGAAATGGTCATCTGCGCGGAATTCTCTTCTTGACGTATATATATTCAAACATGGCATAGAAACTCACCTTATATTACTAATAAATCATTAGCACGTCAAATTGCAATTCTTACACTTCCCGTAGAACATAACTAAATCTCTTCACTTAAACCATTCATCAATATATAACCACATTTCAATACAATACCGTCGATACTTTAACATACTATCGGCTTCCATTTAGCCGCATGCATATAGCCATAACTCCGAAACCATATGCTAAATATTCAAGAATTGCTTAGCAAAATACGCAGTCAATAACCTCTATTTAATTACAGTCATACGAATTCATATGCCCTCTTTCTCTGACGAAAGGAATACTTAATTTGTCAATGATCATCGTATTGCGCAGGTATTTCGTGACGTAAACTATACTCAGGTAAAACGAGATTAATCGAACCTTTACTAGTAACTTAGACTCATTGATTCTAGCTCTACACAAGTAACACACCTCTCTCTTATCGGATATTATTTCCACTGTCGATGTGCTAGTGCGGTATCCAGTATATGTCATATTATCATTCTAATTCATCACTTCCATCTAATCTTAAAATCTTAAGTATTTCACACACTACTTATATTACACACGCGTACTTAATTACTTCATAAATCACCAAATTCTCAGCACATGCCAAAATAGATTGAGGGTGCAGATTACAAGAAACTACTCTACTATAGAAAAGTATGGACTTAGCTCGTCAGTTGCTACATCTGGTCTGGTGGTTGCTCCGTCCTTCTGTTGCTGCTAGACCCTCAGATTTGAACTGGATATCTGGCTGGGCTGGACGTTCATGGTCATCTGCTGGTTACATAGCTCGTCAGACCACTCCATATCGTCCGGTCTTTTGGCTGGCCGATCCTCATCCAACGTCATCATCTCCACTGGTTGGCCTGTCCAATACTCTCCGACTGGTCATCTGGTTCGATGGTACATATCCCCAGTTTGGTCCATCTTGATGAATTAGCAGACAGTCATCATCTTGTATCTGTAGACAATGAGAAGAATTCCTTGTGGGCAGTAATTAGTCATAGTATTCTGCATTTTTCTGTTATTTAAAATAATCGTCAAAGCTTTTCTTTCTGTGAAATATTTTCTCCGTAAATAATTATTATTTTTACTGCTACGGAAATTATAATCTTCTCGTATGTAGTTATTTAATATTTCACAAAAGTGAATTCCGATTCTTTCGATCGTTACGTTGCTGCTTATTAGCCCAAATCCGTCGTATATCACCAATATTTTATATATTTATATTTCTTTTTCTCGGCTCTTCTACTTGCATACAGCGATGAATACTTTAATTATTTGCTGTCGCGAATATATATAATTAATATTCTTCTTCAATAGGTAAGTATATTCGTCGAATATGTAGATCTGCTCGCATCTGCGTCTTGTCTCCGTGAAGTAATTTTTTTGAGAGTGTCGTTAAACAATTCACCCGCTGCTATATTTTTTTTAAAACAATTCAAATGAACCTCTACTGTTCTCCAGTGTCTTCGAAACCTATCCTTTCCGTGACGTACATAGCCTCCTATACGTTGCATCGATACGAAGTTCATTGCCTTAGTAGATCGCATGGGTCATACCTTCCTACGCCGCCATTTTGTTGTTGGTCTACGAGATGCGAACGGGCACAATAATAATAATAATTCTATCGCTTTTCCCATACCTGTGGGGTTGTGGGTGCGACTGTGTCGAACATCAGGATTTTGGCACTGCTTTAAGGCTGGATGCCCTATCTTGAAGCCAACCGTACGTAGAAGCGTGTACTCACTATCAATCACTCAATCACTCAATCAGCCTATCAGTCAATCAATGATCTGCATTTTATGTTGTCGCCCAGAAGACAGATCACCTACCAATTGGAGCACTTAATGTAGCAGATCCCACCACTGATATTTTTCTTAAGAGCGTTATCAATTCTTCTTCACATCCCTATTGATCAACGGGAACCTCCACAATCATCTATCTGCAATTAGCGTTGAGCCCTCTGAAACGAAGGCCCCAACGCTGATAATTCAGCCAACGAGTTGGATAATAATAATAATAATAATAATAATAATAATAATAATAATAATAATAATAATAATAATAATAATAATCACCATTTCGTGTGATTGTTGCGTGTTACTGTGGTAGTTGGTACTGTGGTGTGTTGTCTGAATATGAAGAGGAGGATCTTGGGACAAGCATAAAAACCCAGTCCCCGAGCCAGATGAATTAATGAGACATGATTAAAATCCACACCCGACCGGAAACGAATCCGGGACCCTCTGAATCGAAGGCATCAACGCTGACCATTCAGCCAAGGAGTCGGGTAATAATAATAATAATAATAGTAATAATAATAATAATAATAATATCTTGCGACCTGGCGTAGCGCTTGTAAGGCAGACCCTCTGACGTGGGAGGGCGACATCGGCCTTTTATGGGGACTGCGTGGTTGTGAATAGGAAGATAATGTTATGTGGTGTGTGAGTTGCAGGGACGTTGGAGAGAGTATCCCCGACCCCCGAGCTAGGGTAATTAACCATTTAAGGTTAAATCTCCTACCGGGACAGGAATAGAACCGAGGTCCTTTGAAACGAAGGAGATTACGATGAAGATTCAGCTAAGAAGCTGGACATTAAAAATGGATTCTAATCATCGACATCTTGGTGTCCGTCTGCTTATTTTTCCCTTTGTTGCGGACTCCATTATTCTCCTAGTTAACCTAGATTCCTCCATTCCCATCATATGCCCCCAACGCGGAAGTCGGTTTGTACGCCCTGCTTCATCCGAGTACTTTCCCGCCACTGCTCTCATCATCCAGCTTCGTGGCTAGGGCGGAATTACACATACCGAGTGCTGGGTCGAGTTACTCGCTTTGTTACTCTACCGAGAAACTTATTGAAGAGTAGAAGTGATCACATGTGGAAGAGGCAGTGGACAAGTTAGTTCATGGAGATTAGTTTAACCCTCGACTGGCGTTGTGGGGTCTTTAAAGATACCAGTGAATTTGTACAACCCTGGCGCTCCCTCCGTATTCCGTTCTGACTACCGCCATTCACTGTAGCTGTTACTTAGTGCAAAGTCAACTGCCATCTGGAGTTGTAGCTCTTAGTAAATATTGGTTTTCTCAGGATATTGATTTAAATATTGTGTGGTGCCGTTTACGACCCCACAACAGCGTTTGTGTTACGAAGTTTGTCGTGACTTAAAATTTTGTAAGTGTTCATATTTCATTCGAAATGCGTGTTTGGTATTTTTTCTTCGTGTAATCCTTACTATGGCTTCCACATCTCACCCTGGCATGTAAGTGTGTGATCCTAGGATCGCAGTGTTTTAGAGGAAGATGCCGAAGGAAGTGACGATAGGAATCTCTCAGATGAAAATGATCCAGATTACAATTCCGAGCACGACAAGTATTCGGAACAAAAAGAAGGTGAGGAAGACGAACAGGGCAGTTTCATGGACAACCTAGACGTCCATAACCAGCCGTCATCTTTCTTTGGTAGAAACAGAAGTGGTCAGCTACCGAATCCAACAGGCAAGTGAGACGTCAAAGTCAGAATATTATTGTCAAACTTCCAACCCTTAAGTGGTTGTGAAAATGACGTAAATGACTTTGAAATTCAGAATTTTTATGAGTTTTGTATACTATAATATTTAAAAGTACGTTTCAATTTGCTTTGGAGCAATGAACATTTAAAATTTGTTTTCATTTAAGTTAAATTCATCGGAGTGCGATTTTCTTTTAAAATCAGCCATGGTAAAACAATTGTGCATTATCTCACAAAGTATAATCAGTAAAGATATTAATTTATCATTGTAGGTAGTGACAATGGTATAAGGAAATATAACTGACATGTATTTATTTTTGAAACTTAAATAAAGGATGTTTGAGGTCATCCATTCTATGGTATCATTTTCGACCCCACAAAGTTTTCACAACGCCAGTCGAGGGTTAAAGGGTACAGTAAACGTGGTTCCGCAACGGAGGAAAATGAGAAAAATTAAGAAAATTGTTAAATACAATTGCAACTTGATCATACCTGCTAGAATAGAGAAAATCGAAGAGTAAATAAGCAATAATAGAAAGCGGTTATGGACAATACCCTGCCTATTAAAAAGAGATAATAGAGGAGGAAGTGCGACTCTGTTAAGGGAATTTGAAACTGGAGATCTTAAAGAATATAGATCTTTCATGAGATTGGGGTTAGAGCAGTTTGATTGTTTGCTTGAAATGGTAACTCCTGAAGTTCAAAAAGCAGAAACTTTTTTTGTGAACTGCTATTGCAGCTAAAGTTAAATTACAGGTTACTTTATGTTTTTTTGCAACAGGAGCTAGCTATCGCTTTCTACAATGATATATCTTTAGTGTGTTGCCATAAGTAAATGTGTAACTGGGCAGTAATGTGAGTAATTGTTCGGCCGAGAGATTGGGACACTTTTCTATCCACTGTCTCGCCCGAGTTGCTCGCTCTTGGACGGAGTGCTGACTGTACTTATCACATTGGCCTAGCACTCGGCCCACTGCACTGTCTCAGCCCAGCACTGGATAAGTGTAATTCCGCCTTTAGCATTCTGGCCTGTTCTTCAAGGGTCCCGGGTTCGATTCCCGACCATGTCGAAAATTGGTTTATTCGTGTGGCTCGGGAACTGGGTGCTTATGTCGTCATCTACATTGCACTTCACCGTAGGTAGAGCCCCATGCTCACAGACGCATAGGCTGCCCATGGGTATCAACTCCAAAGACCTGCAGCGGCCCTTTTCGAAAGCCAAACGTCATTATTATTGTTGTTGTTATCTTCATTACCATCAACATCATCACCACCACCTACTTGCACCAGCAATTATGTGTTGAGACTACGGCTACAATTCCCGAGGAGTTACCGGACAGTTAACGTGAAGCAATAATTTGAAACTTGTGTGGGATCTATTCCGGTCAAGAAAGCTAAGCAGCAAGCTGTCACTAGGTTGACCACGTAATATTCCAAGATCTGCGGGCCATCTAGCTGGACAGCAGTCGTTATCCCAGCCCAAGGCTCTAAATGAGCTTTATGAACCGAGGTGTTTGGTTTTGGTTTAGTGGGGTATATGAGAACCTACGGGTCTCTTGCATTTAAACACTAATAGATCATAACCAACTGTGCCATGTAACTCTAAAAGCGTGTACACAAGAAGACGAACGCCTTTCCAACAGTGCTCTTCGTATGCAGTCCATGGCCATAGTCCAGGACTTGCATAGTATCCTCCTGGTTGCCTAAGAGTCGTTTCAAGATTTTATCAACATTGAAGACCGGCTTCAGGAACTGTTGAAGATGATGAATGATGTTACAAGGAGAAACACCGGGATTATTAATATGCAGTAACATTAATCAAAAGGTTGTCTAAAGGAAGGGAACTGAAACGAAAAACTGCATCGTTAAATTGAGAAACATGTACACTGTATTGTTATTAGCAGTAGCAGTAGTAGTATTTCATCGTAGGTAGGGCTTTCATCATAATATCTATCTGTGGTGAATATTCTCTAATCGGTGAACTATAACCCCAATAATACTTTGTAGAATAGAGTTCATTTTCTGCATTGGAAATTCAATTAATAATAATAATAATAATAATAATAATAATAATAATAATAATAATAATAATAATAATAATAATAATAATAATAATAACAGCAATTACTTTATTCTTCTTGTTTAGCCTTTACACTTTCACTGTTGAATGTAGGTTTCTTCCGTATTTCTTCAATACATTCGTGTCTTGAACCATTTGACACCAGCACGTTGTAATCGCTTGTTTGATGTCATCCAACCATCTCTTGTGGGGTCTTCTAACAAACCACTTCTTTCCATGGTCTCCAGCAACCAATGTTTGAGATCCACTTTCTGGGTCTTACTCGGCTGCATGTCTAAGCCACTACAGTTTTAATTTGACAACTCTATAGTACACAGGACATCTGTCAAGTTTGTTTTCTTCGTATCTCTCCCGAGCTCATTATGCCCGACGCTAACAATTGCTCACTGTGTGGACTGCTGTTACCTTTCTTCTAGCAACAGTCTCGAGACTGTAAGTCGTTATTGGTAGCTAAGTGTGACGTACCTTGGTCTTTCCGTAAACTAGTACGTCCTTCATAGATATTGGTACCGAGCACTATGTGACTGAAACGAAATGTTGAAGATCGTAAAACTTGGAGAACTTTCATGCAATTGACAAGTCTTAGGACTGGACACTAGCGAAATACAGGGAGAGAAGAATGTCGTGTATGAAAGTAAGTGGTTATAAATCTTTAAAGAATTACCTGTATTGAGTTGGCACCTGGTCCGCCTCTGTGGTGTAGTTATTAATGTGATTAGCTGCAACCCCCGGAGGCCCGGGTTTGATTCCCGGCTCTGCCACGAAATTTGAAAAGTGGTACGAGGGCTGGAACGGGGTCCACCCAGCCTCGGGAGGTCAACTGAGTAGAAGGGGTTTCGATTCCCTCCTCAGACATCCTGGAAGCGGCTTTCCATGGTTTCCCAGTTCTCCTCCAGGCAAATGCTGGGATGGTACCTATCCTAAGGCCACGGGCGCTTCCTTCCTTCCTTCCTTCCTTCCTTCCTTCCTTCCTTCCTTCCTTCCTTCCTTCCTTCCTTCCTTCCTTCCTTCCTTCTTCCTTGTCTGTCCCTTCGAAAATTCCCATCCGCCCACAAGGCCCCTGTTCAGCATAGCAGCCTAGGTCACCTGAGCGAGTTACTGGTCATCCTCCTCAATTGTATCCCCGACTCAGAGTCTGAAGCTCCAGGACACTGCCCTTGAGGCGGTAGAGGTGGGATACCTTGCTGAGTCCGAGGGAAAACCAACTCTGGAGGGTAAAATGATGATGAAGAAGAAGAAAAGTTGGCACCTGGATCTATTTGGACCAAACTCAGGCTATATTTAAAAGCAGCAAACCTACCACCGTACAGGCCATTTAGTCCCTTGGAGGAGTTTCGAATAAGGTCTTAGTAGTAACGTAACTATTTTATTTTGCTCACAAAACTCTATTAATCTTTGAGCTGTGTGATTTTGTTGACCTAGAGCAAAACGGTCGATACAGGGACTTTCAGCATTCTCTTCTACAATCGCATTCCAGCCATCTATGATGATCACATTCTCCCTGACTCGGGTGTTAAGTTCAAGAAAGGATTAAAATTCTTCGTATCTTCCTTTCAGTACTTCATAATCATCAATGCCTTTGCTGGCGAGATGTAGTGTTTACAGTGCACTATGTCTTCTGGTATGGGCTATATCAAATTTGTTACTTTCATTGACCTGTCTCAGTCTCATCCTTGGCTTTGACAATATGAAAGTGACTGAGGTATGAGTGATGCTAGTAATACCATTCCGTATACAGCCAATCCCTGTTATGAATGGTGATAAAATATCGCGCATAGGGTCGGTTGGTGCATGCTTTTCAGTGGGCTTGGCAGACCGATATGTAATAGCAACGACTGGCTCGGTGAGGAAAGCAACGGGAAACTACCTCACTCCTCAGTTCCCTAGTACGCTTCTTCAGTGACGCCTAGGCTATTTATGACAGCTGTTGGCGGAGCTGCAGAGGATCAAACCAGCCTTCGGGCTGAATACCCAGCATACACATAATCATCACTGGAGGTTCACGTGTAAGCTTTAACAATGCTTGTTTCGGCTGGTGATGTCTTGAGTCTTACCGCCATCGTCCTGTGACTCATAACTTTGATGTTCTTAAAAACTGCTGCAGTCTTTTTATCAAGAGGTGAGGCAACCATTCCTTGGCCTCTGAGAAATCTAGAATGTACCACACGAAATTCATCACTCTTGATCCAACCACCTTGCCCCGCAAACAAACAACGGTCGTTTCCTTGTACTCCTTATGTGGCATCGTCATCTAAGAAACAGATGTTCTGAGCCGGTCGCATGCTAGTTCTCTGTCATCTCATCCATCTTAACCAAATTGTCATTTTTACCATGTTGTGGCCAATGTTCACATCTGCACCAGGTTGGGCCATGCACTTCTTTGTTTGATTCCTGTATCGTTACCAAAGCCCAAGCACACTGAGATTGTACTTTCTTGCTTCCATTCTTACATTCTCTAGTTTACCAGGTCTTAATTTAGTGCTAACATTACTTTTAGCTAATTTGTGCAAGGTTTTCATTTGATGACAACCTGGAATACCTTACTTCTTCCCCTGCCGGGCTCGACATCTGTTGTTCCAGATCGTCGTAGTTGTCATCTATTTCAGCTTTACAATATTGTGCATTTAATGGCCTTGTTTAGGGAAAAATAGTGAGGGGTTTCCCTTTGCCTTCCTCACCAGCATTAACCCATCTAATGGGGCTTCTTAGCGCTGACCAATGTCTTTCATCTAAGATCTTCCACCCACTGCAGTTGAAAATACCAGCCGTCGACTAATATTCTTCCACCTCTCATTTATTGCAGTAGATGTTGCTGAAGTATGTCCTGGATGTTTTACAGTGGCATTTGATCCTCTGAGAGACCACCACTCTCCTACGCGACCGAATCCAACCATAGCCGTTGATTCCCTTAGGGAGCCAGGTTAATTCACATCCAACACTTGGCACTTGGCACGGCCTGCTCCATTAGTCTACCAGACATGTACGATATTCCTTCTTCTTCTTCGTCTTAATCTGCTTACCCTTCGGGGTTGGTTACTCCCTCGGACTCAGCGAGGGATCCCACATCTACCGCCTCAAGGGCAGTGTCCTTGAGCGTGAGACATTGGGTCGGGGATACAACTGGGGAGAATGGCCAGTACCTCGCCCAGGTGGCCTCACCTGCTATGCTGAATAGGGGCCTTGTAGGGGGATGGGAAGTTTGGAAGGGATAGGCAAGGGAGAGGGAAGGAAGCGCCCGTGGCCTTAAGTTAGGTACCATCCCGGCATTTCCATGGAGGGGAAGTGGGAAGCTACGGAAAACCACTTCTAGGATGACTGAGGTGGGAATCGAATCCACCTCTACTCAGTTGACCTCCCGAAGCTGAGTGGACCCGGTTCCAGCCTTCGGGCCACTTTTTCAAATTTAGTGGCAGAGCCGGGAATCGAACGCGGGCCTCCGGGGGTGGCAGCTAATCACACTAACCACTACACCACAGCGGCGAACAAGTAGAGATTTGTACAACTTATGGACTATTAGGTCCTCTTCACAAGAAACTCTCACGACCATGACTTTTGAACCTTTTTAAAACAAAATAAATTCGCCATGATGACACAGCTATACCTGTCGCCACGAGATCGAACTACGTACATTGTGACTTCTATTACCTTCCAAAGATATATTTGAGAGATTTAAAATGGTACCAGTTGTGGTTTACAAAAACAATGCAATGATGACCATCATTCCTGAACTGTTTAGTAAAAAATACTACCTTTCAGTGAAATTAAGGGTTTATCTCTATCGATGAGCACAAGATAGAGCATTTCACTTGGTGGCCAAAGTCGTTAACGCGCAAAGTCTTGACGGTCTGACACCGTGATCAGTTGGTTCGAGTCCCGTTCATTGAGAGGTGATGTTATAGAGTATCTAATCGCTGGAATGCGTGCCAAAAACTTGGATTAAATTCCACACCACTCCGCAGTGCTCGTATGGAGCGAGGGCGTATGTCGTTGTTCATGGTGATTCGTTTTGGACACTTGTATGTAGCTTTTGAAGAACACGCAGATCCTTAGACGTCAAAGTACAACTCAGAGCTACAACCGCACTCAATATGGTTTGTAAGAAAATACTAGAATACCTGTTTTGATTCCATTCGAATTGCCCGATAAAACAGACACTAACTTTTATTCATACGATATATAAATAGTCCATGTAGAATTTCCAATTACTTTATAGATAGTAATTTCGAATGTCCAAGGCAGGGTTATGTAGTTCTATTTACTTCATAAACAACATAATTTTCGTTGGTTTTTAACGCTGTGTCATAGAGAGATGACGGCTAAAATTAAGCCGAAAAATCATTTTGAAGACGAGACTTGAACCAGCTTGCTCTGACGAAATGTAATTGCAGTATCACACGAAGTTTCATCCTGTGCCGCCTCAGTCAATGTCAGTTATTCTGTGATTTTCCTGTTGCAGCATTAAGTTATTCATAAAATTGGATTTGATAGTAACTTTTGTTATTAAAATGCCAGAACAAAAGTTTCATGACAATTTCTAATTTCAAAGCAATTAGCACGGTAATAGGATGCAAAAATAAAATTAGGCATGACTTGAGGAAATTGTTACTCACAGATAACTTCCGGTGATATTGAGTTGTGTCGTGGCAAAGTTTACAGTTTACTCATTAAGAAATAAATCTCTCAGTCTCTCTTTCTCACTTCCACGTCTCGTCTTCGTCTTAATTATAAAACTCCTTTTATCTTTTTTATGATGACACTGAAGAAGACAGGTCCGAAAGTTCCTTTCTGCTTCTTCTGTCGAAGTTTGTACCGTAGTTAAAATACTATTGAATCAAAATACAGGGTGGTCGGAACAATGTGAAGCGGGTACATGCGCGTTAGAGGGTACGTCATACTGACAATTTGAAGAAAAAGAAAGGAATCGGTATCTCGCGCCAATCAGGGCTTTGCGAGATGGTGCTGCTAAATTTACAAGTGGCTTGAGAGCCATACCAAGAAATCAGAATCAAACAAAAAGAGACCTTGGCTTTCTGCCACAGCCACCGTAGCATATTTGCAGTGGCGCAAACGTATGAGCAATGAGGTCCGCGTTCAAATCACTCCCCTGGCAAAGCTTTTTTCTTCGATGAATGCTCTAAAGCTGATCTTAAGCCACGTGCAGATTTAACAACATCGCCTCGCAAAGCCCATTTGAATTCGCACGCGAAGCGATCTGATTGACTAACTCCAGCATCTGATAAAATGACAATGGTGTGATATGTCGAATTATTTATTTCAAATGTCCGACTCGTTGGCTGAATGGTCAGCGTATTGGCCTTCGGCTCAGAAGGCCCCGGGTTCGATTCCCGGCCGGGTCGGGGATTTTAACCTTAATTGGTTAATTCCAATGGCTCGGGGGCCGGGTGTGTGTGTGTGTGTGGCGTATTCAACATTAGAAATCCTCCTAGGTAGGGCCCTCATCTTCACAGACATGCAGGTAGCCTAATAGGCCGTCTACTAGAAAAAGACCTGCACCAGGCCTCCCCGGAGGCCATACGCCATTATTATTATTATTATTATTATTATTATTATTATTATTATTATTATTATTATTATTATTATTATTATTATTATTATTATTTCAAATTATTTATCAGTATGACCAACCCTCTAACGCTTATACACATGATTCACGTTGTTTCCCACCACCCTGAATATTGCAGTAGTCAACCAGATTGTGAGGAAATATTAATGGAGTAGGTGCAAACCAACATGATTATTAGCATAATTGTTTTACATCTCACTAACTACTTTCTTCGGAAAAGCTCAGGTGCCGAACTTTGCTCCTCACGAGTTCTCTTACGTATCCAGAGATACGAGATTGACGTATTTCGCCACGATTACCATCGAAATGAGCCGATATTTCTTATCAAATTTTCTAAAGAAATTATATGGAAAAATGAAATATAAGTAGCGTATGGCTTTTAGTGCGGGGAGTGTCCGAGGACAAGTTCGGCTCACCAGGTGCAGGTCTTTTGATTTGACTCCCGTAAGCGACCTGCGCGTCGAGATGAGGGTGAAATCATGATTAAGACGACACATACACCCAGTCCCCGTGCTAGCGAAATTAACCAATGATGGTTAAAATTCCCGGCCCTGCCGGGAATCGAACCCAGGACCCCTGTGACCAAAGGCCAGCGTGCTAACCATTTAGCCATAGTGCCGGACAATATAAGTAGCAATTGGAGTTAAGTGGAAAGAATTGAAAGACAAGAAATGGAAATACCATATGCGGCACTGAAATGTTGATTAATTGCGTTGGTACAATATTTGCTAAAAATGTGTACCATCGTATGCCACATATTGTTTGTAAAATTTATGGAGGTTATTCAGCCTGTTGATGAATGTAGGTCGATCATCATGTCTTTAAAACTGATTACCTCAACAACTACTGCAACAACGATAATAATAATAATAATAATAATAATAATAATAATAATAATAATAATAATAATAATAATAATAATAATAATAATAATAATAATCGCTTTTTGGCCCACTAAATGCTTTTACGATTTTTGGAGACGCAGAGATGCCGGAATTTAGTACCGCAGGAGTTATTTTACGCGCTAGTAAATCTACCGACACGAAGTTGACGTATTTGAGCACTTTCAAATATCAGCGGTCTGAGCCAGGATCGAACCTGCCAAGTAGGGGGCAGAAGGCCAGCGCCTCAATCGTCTCAGCCCGTCATTACTTCAACGTGCCCCATATGCAGGCATCTGAGGCCTTGAGTTTCGGGGAGCAGGAACGGTACGCCGCCTCTGTGGTGTAGTGGTTAGCGTGATTAGCTGCCACCCCCGGAGGCCCGGGTTCGATTCCCTGCTCTGCCACGAAATTTGAAAAGTGGTACGAGGGCTGGAACGGGGTCCACTCAGCCTCGGGAGGTCAACTGAGTAGAGGTGGGTTCGATTCCCACCTCAGCCATCCTGGAAGTGGTTTTCCGTGGTTTCCCACTTCTCCTCCAGGCGAATGCCGGGATGGTACCTAACTTAAGGCCACGGCCGCTTCCTTCCCTCTTCCTTGCCTATCCCTTCCAATCTTCCCATCCCTCCACAAGGCCCCTGTTCAGCATAGCAGGTGAGGCCGCCTGGGCGAGGTACTGGTCATACTCCCCAGTTGTATCCCCCGACCAAGAGTCTGAAGCTCCAGGACACTGCCCTTGAGGCGGTAGAGGTGGGATCCCTCGCTAAGTCCGAGGGAAAAACCGAACCTGGAGGGTAAACAGATGATGATGATGATGATGATGATGAGGAGGAACGGTACGAGAATGGAGTTCGACGTGAAATTAGACGATCTCCAAAGTCTCGTTGTAGAAAGGTAACTGACTCCCACGTGTTGTGGGCTGTAGCTTCATACTTTTTTGCTAGTGGCTTTACGTCGCACTGACACAGATAGGTCATAAGGCGACGACGGGATGGGAAAAGCCTAGGAGTTGGAAGGAAGCGGCCGTGGCCTTAATTAAGGTACAGCCCCAGCATTTGCCTGGTGTGAAAATGGGAAACCACGGAAAACTATATTCAGGGCTGCCGACAGTAGGATTCGAACCCACTATCTCCCGGATGCAAGCTCACAGCCACGTGCCCCTGACCGCACGGCTAACTCGCCCGGTGCAGCTTCATATTGCTGAATCCATTTTCGCTGGTGGAGGCAGTTTCTGGCGTGATAAAAACAGGGCAAATCCCACACGAATGCGCTAATGATGAAGTCTCTGTAGACTACCTTTAAACAAGCGTCGAATAGACCTGTTGCTCAAACCGAGTTTCAGCTACGCAAAGTACGCATTACGGGCTGTAACAGCTATTAGAGAAGTCGTCTAAGACTCTCATTTCTCGTCACGCTGCGTTGTCCCCTCTCGTTGACTTTAGACAGAACTTGTCAACATTGCTCTGTTATTTGGTGCCTGCATATTAAATCGTACTTCAACGTGAAGCAAACGCGGGCTATTCTGACGCCCCACTCGTTATGACCAGAAATATTGTTCCACAATAAATACCTTCTGTCCGCCTCTGTGGTGTAGTGGTTAGCGTGATTGGCTGCCAACCCCGGAGGTCCGGGTTCGATTCCCGGCTCTGCCACGAAATTTGAAAAGTGGTATGAGGGCTGGAACGGGGTCCACTCAGCCTCGGGAGGTCAAATGAGTAGAGATGGGTTCGATTCCCACCTCAGCCATCCTAGAAGTGGTTTTCCGTGGTTTCCCACTTCTCCTCCAGGCGAATGCCGGGATGGTACCTAACATAAGGCCACGGCCGCTTCCTTCCCTCTTCCTTGCCTATCCCTTCCAATCTTCCCATCCCTCCACAAGGCCCCTGTTCAGCATAGCAGGTGAGACCGCCTGGGCGAAGTACTGGTCATTCTCCCCAGTTGTATCCCCGACCGAGAGTCTGAAGCTCCAGGACACTACCCTTGAGGCGGTAGATGTGGGATCCCTCGCTGTGTGTCCGAGGGAAAAGTCGACCCTGGAGTGTAAACAGATGATGATGATGATGATGATGATGATGATGATAAATACCTTCTGCTCTGTTGTTAGAACCTTAATTGCAGAAATCAATACTAAACTGAATTCATAATATATCATACTATCATATGCAAAAGCAAATACCTCGTTGCTAGGATTTCAAAAAAATATATCGGCTTTACGTCGCACTGGCACAGATAGGTCTTGTGGCGACGATGGGATAGGAAAGAGCTAAGAGTGGGTAGGAAGCACCCGTGGCCTCAATTAAAGTACATCTCAGCATTTGGCTGGTGTAAAAATGGGATACCACGGAAAATCATCTTCATGGGTGCCGACAGTGAGATTCGAACCCACTATCTCCCTAATGCAAGCTCAGAGCTGCGCGCCCCTAACCACACAGCCAGCTCGCTCGCTCGGTTTGCTAGAGAAACGTAGACACGAGATGAACAATAATTTTAGTGGGTTTTTTTTGCCCTATACTGTAAATAGATAAATGCGAAGTCTGACTAGTTGGTTGGACATCGTCATGGCCTCTGACTTAGGGGATCCGAGTTCAATTCCTGGTTAGGTCGGTCATTTTAGCCGCGTCTAGCTTATTCCTCTGGCTCCAAGACTGGATTTGTGTTCATATTTACACACACCTCTCCATATACTCACAACACTACACTACAAACCACTACAGAAAGACCTAGCAGTGAATACAACTCTCCATATGCAGTTGGGGTCAGGAAGTGAATCTGGCCGTGAAAAAGCGCCAAGTTCACTTGTGTAACACAGTTAGCTCCTCAAATCCATCAGGGTGTCAGAATAGCTGGTGTTGAGGATGAAGAAAAAGAATTAAGACTGTCAGAGGGAATGAATATTCTCTGAATACATATAACCCCCCCCCCAAGCCCTATGGCACTACAGCCCTTGAAGGGCCTTGGCCTACCAAGCGACCGCTGCTCAGCCCGAAGGCCTGCAGATTACGAGGTGTCGTGTTGTTAGCACGATGAATCCTCTCGGCCGTTATTCTTGGCTTTCTAGACCGGGACCGCTATCTCACTGTCAATAGCTCCTAAATTCTAATCACGTAGGCTGAGTGGACCTCGAACCAGTCCTCAGGTCCAGGTAAAAATCCCTGACCTGGCCGTGAATCGAACCAGGGTCCTCCGGGTAAGAGGCAGGTACGCTACCCCTACACCAGGGGGCTGGCTGAATAAATGTATACATATCTTAATTTTCCTATACTCACCCACAGAGCGCGAATGATGGGATCAGTACTAGCCTCGTCATCAAATAATATGAGATTGTGTGTTTCCGGCAGTTTCAGGCTTGGTCTGTGGTCAGAGAGATCCACGCATTCGGTGAGAAACTGGTCGGTGATGAAATCGGCTCGACGTGAACATACTGGTGAACGATTAGGATTTGAACATCAATTTTCCAGGTTTTGAACTTTGCACCATTTTCAAAGCGGCTTTTAGTCCTGTTATCCGGTCAGTCGCAAATTCGTTCCTTCAAGTGAAGCCATTTCTGCTTTCAGCTAATGATAAACAATTGGCTAAATACAATTGTGCACAAGCAGTTACCTGCAGTGAATAAGAAGTGGCTCTCTGATCTTAGCAGGCAATCCCACGAGGCAAGAATAAACGGAACTGGAGCTGAGTCACGTGTGGTATGAAGTGCTCTCGATGTGTTCATATTATTCACTTGATCTGAAACTAAGCGACTCCACAAATTTACACATCTAAGTTACTTCATGATAGAGAAGAT
Organism: Anabrus simplex; assembly: GCF_040414725.1. Lineage (NCBI taxonomy): Eukaryota > Metazoa > Arthropoda > Insecta > Orthoptera > Tettigoniidae > Anabrus > Anabrus simplex. The sequence goes on along the minus strand of NC_090265.1, from coordinate 304,810,854 downwards.
GTTCAGAAACGGACACAAAAGTAATGGACACATTGTTGTGGTTGCGTTTATAAATTGCCTTCACAAGAAAAACTGTTTGTATTTTTGGTCAGTATAAGGTGATAATAAAACGAGATGAATATTGCTATCAAAAAGGTTAGTCGAATGCTGGATTTCGTATTTACCAACTACGACCTATTTCGACATAGCCGATGAGGTGAACTAATAGCCAAGTAGCACTCGGTAGATAAATTGATTATAGACTGGCTTTCCAAAACGCATTTCCATACTTCCGATAGAATTCTAATAATCCGATTATAGCAGGTGGGATTTGTGATCGATCCAGCTACCTGTTGGAGTAGCTCGCATTCATGTCTTATCGAGAGTACTCCATATTATACCATTCATAAATTATTGGTAAAAATGCCATCACAATTATCATCCTGTATAATTGTCTATAATATGAAACGGAACCACTTGGCCGAATATAAATTGCTGCTGCCTTCTGATCAATGATACGGAATATACATGACATAATGAACTTCTTTTTTTTTTTTTTTTTTTTTTTTTTTTTTTTTTTTTTTTTTACGCCGCATCGACACAGATATGTCTTATGGCGACGATAAGATAGAAAAGGCCTAGGAATGGGAAGGAATGGGCCGTGGCCTTAATTAAGGTACAGCCCCGGCATTTGCCTGGTGTGAAAATGGGAAACGACGGAAAATCATCTTCAGGGCTGCCGACAGTGGGGTTCGAACCCACTATCACCCGATTACTTGATACTGGCCGCACTTAAGCGACTATACTGTAATGAAAATCCATAGTCTGATTCCAGTCATTCGACTGGGTCAGGAATGGAATGGAATTTAGCGGCGAGGATAGGAATTTGCCGGCTGCCGAAGCCTGTCGCACTCCTCTGGGGTAATGATTAATAAATGACAGATGAAATGAAATGATATTGGAGAGCGTTGCTGGAATGAATTATGACAGGGAAAACCGGAGTACTCGGAGAAAAACAGGTCCCGCCTCCGCTTTGTCCAGCATAAAACTCACGTGGAGTGGCCGCGATTTGAACCACGGAACGCAGCAGTGAGATGCCGGCGCGCTGCCGGGAGACTATGATATGATATGATATGATATGATATGATATGATATGATATGATATGATATGATATGATATGATATGATATGATATAATATGATATAATATGATATGATATGATATGATATGATATGATATGATATGATATGATATGATATGATATGATATGATATGATATGATATGATATGATATGATATGATATGATATGATATGATATGATATGATATGATATGATATGATATGATATGATATGATATGATATGATATGATATGATATGATATGATATGATATGATATGATAAAAGGCCAAATTTTGCAGGCTCGTTGGTTTTCTAGAAGTAAATAGGAATCATGGTAAGATCAACACAAGGTTTATTTCTTACACTTTATTTTGTAGCCTCGACAATGACTCATAATTCCGATGATACGTCGCGCCCGTCGTAAGAGGCTACAAAAAAGAGTAATTCTCGGAAACGACGCTTAGGAGCTTGGTTTATCCAATACAGGGCCTCTAAATTATTTATTTCATTTTTCCTATCAGATCTCCCTTGCTTAATATGTGTTCAACCCTAGCCTCGACGGTATGAGGTTAGCGACATCCAGTGAGTCCTTCATTTAACACCCGTCATGCCTTTTGTCTTTCATTCATACCAGGCGAGTTCGCTGTGCAGCTGTGAGCTTGCATCCGGGAGATAGTGGATTCGAACCCCACTGTCGGCAGCCCTGAATATGTTTCTTCGTGGTTTCCCATTTTCACACTAGGCAAATACTGGGGCTGCACCATATTTAAAAACACGGCCGCCGCTTCCTTCCCACTCCTAAACCTCTCCTATCCCATAAGACCTATCTGTGCCTGTACGACGTAAAGCAAAATTGTAAAAATGTAATTTTTTTTCACCTACAACTTCATTCCTCCACGGACCGACCTCTACCTTCTCCTCTTCCGATTAGTAATAACGGCGCGTGGCCCCGAAGAAGCCTGGTGGAGGTCTTTCAAGCTGTCGTCGTATAGGCGACCTGTGCGTCTGTGAGGACGGGGCCCTACCAGTAATGAATTCTAATGATGAAGGCGGCACACACACGCAGCTCCAGAGCTATCGGAATTAACCAATGAAGTTCAAAATCTCTGGCCCGGCCGAGAATCGAAACCAAGACTCTCTGAGCCAAAGGCTAGCACGCTAACAATTTAGCCATTAGTGATAGGAGGGGTGGTTGCCTAGTGGCACTCCCGCTCAAAATGATAATCAAAACCACCACAACACAAACGTTACCTTAATTCAATTATTGCCAACACATTCATGGTTTGGTTATCTGGTTTTTCTTCTATGGAAACATACAATTCCTTATATGTAAACCACCGAGTAAGTTGGCTGCGTGATTTGGGAAACGTAGCTGTGAGTTTGCATTCGGGAGATGGTGGGTTCGAATCCCGCCGTCAGCAGTTCTGGAGATGGTTTTCCATTTTGACACAAGGTAAGTGCTCAAGATGCATCTGAATCTAAATCTAAGTCCAAATCATCACAATGTTGACAGCCCTACGCATATACCAGGGCGGGGGCTTTACCTTAGTTAAGGCCTCGGTCACTTCCTTCCGATTCCTAGCCCTTTCCTATCCCATCGTCCCAGTGAGACCTGTCTGTGTAGGTGCGACGTAAAACCAACAGCAAAAAAACAAAATAAACTTGTATGAATGATGGGCATTTCGCAGTTTGTCTGTATGAACAATTAAGAAAACCACGGCACTTACGCCCTTCAAAGAGCCTTGGCCTGCCCAGCGACCGCTGCTCAGCCCGAAGGCCTGCAGGTTAATAGGGGCCGTGTGGTCAGCACACGACGCATCCTCTCGGTCGTTATTTTGAGTTTTCGAGACGGGGGCCGCCATCTCACCGTCAGATTGCTCCTCAATTCTAATCACGTAGGCTGAGTGGACCTCGAACCAGTCCTCAGGTAGAGAGAAAATTCCCTGATATGGCCGGGAATAGAACCCGGGGCCTCCGGGCGAGAGGCAGGCATGCTACCCCTACACCACGGGGCCGGCCTGTATGAACACTACCTCATATAAAATCTCTATCGATTGAACAGGAAGGAAAGCAAGCTTGGGATTATACTCACCTATTGATCATCTGTTATAAACCATGGGACCTTCGCTTTTATATGTAATCCTAACTAAATAGGCCTTCATACTTTCGCTTGCTTTGGCCAAAATTCGAACTACAGCTGCCGTAATTAGGAAGAAGCAATTAAGTTACTAAGCAGTAACGCGGTGGTAATGGTTAGGTAATTATTTTAAGGGGAAGTGCAGGTAGATAATTAACTTATTTTGAGTATCATTAGAAGAGAAAATTGGTGGAGTAGTACCCTTCGAAAAATGGATATCGGCTAAAGAAAGGGAAGTGCTACTGCCTAATCCACGCAAACTTTATACCGTCACGTGCTAACAAGAGTCCTCTGAAGTCCACGGGTAGGGTACAATAACGACCAAAATGAAGGAATAATATAACGACAGCAACAAAATTTATGTCGTCAGAATCTGGAGCTCGAGTTTATTTTTGACTGTTTAACAAACAGATAAAAATTAAATGGGTAGTTTAATAATAATAGAAATGAATTAGTATAAAACAAATCAAATACGAACTGTATTTACTTATGTCGTGATCTGGTTGTAATCTATTCAGAGAACAAAACGCTCAGTATGGAAATATCCTGTTTTATTTTTCCGTTTATTCTCCTTGGACCACAACCTGTCAGTATGTCTACTATCGGCCAGTGACGTTGTCTGTCTTCTTTGTGCGCTATACGGTCAAATGTATTATTGATGATAGCTTTTCGGCCATATAAGATGTTTCAATGTACTGTTCTGGTGCATTTACATAATAGCAAGTGCGTGTAGGTGCGATACAATTAAAGCGATAAAGAAACGAAAACATTGTGGCGATAGGCAGATCTGATAGGATGAAATTTCTGACATTCTTATATCGGACTGGTCATTCATTCATGACCAAACTAGTCTTAAAGGTTTTTTTTATCTAGTGGCTTAACGTCACACTACCACATCGATGACATACGGTGACGCAAGGATGGAAAAGTGCTAGGACTGGGAAGATAACTTTTTTTCTATTTGCTTTACGTCGCACTGACACAGATAGGAGACGATGGGATAGGAAAGGCCTAGGAGTTGGATGAAAGCGGCCGTGACCTTAATTAAGGTACAGCCCCAGCATTTGCCTGGTGTGAAAATGGGAAGCCACGGAAAACCACCTTCAGGGCTGCCAACAGTGGGGTTCGAACCCACTATCTCCCGGATGCGAGCTCACAGCTGCGCGCTCTTAACCGCACGGCCGACTCGCCCCGTGGGAAGATAACGGCCGTGGCCGTAATTACGGTACAGCCCCAGCGCTTGCCTTGTGCGAAAATGGAAAACCACGGAAAACCATCTTGATGGTTGCCGACGGTGGGATTCAAATCCAACATCTGCCTATTATAAGCTCACAGCTACATGACCCAAACCACCCGACTATCTCGCTCGGTTCATGGAAATGTCTTGGCTACTTGAACACTGTGGGTTTTTACTGATAATTCACAAACAGATGATATATTGAGATAGTCAACTGTATATTTTGTTTTAGATATGATTCCTCTTTAGTTAACCAGAAACAGAAATTAGATGAACACAAACATTACAACTTTTCTGACAAACTTAAGCCTGTATAGTGTTGCCAACCAATTCTGTATAAAATTTTCAATATGTGAGAAAAATTTCCCACATTTAACCAAAACATCCCGCTTTGTATAACTTGCATAAATTATAACAAAGAGAGCCTAATGTATAGAAGTATATTATACAAAAGTGATTGCCACAAAAAGTTATGCCTGATAGACCCATTCTGATTAACTGCTTGAATTCAACACAAAAACTGCACTTCAGTCATTATTCGGATTTGTTGTAAACAATCATGCTGTCCAGTGTTTTTAAACCAACCTTTGCCTATCTTCTAGTTCATTCTATGTTAATAACAAATTATCTAATCAAATGAACAGAAATAACACTCGTATGACAATGCGTCACTTATAACAAAAATATCTAAACTTAATAAACTACATAAACACTGTAGAATTATAGTTTCTGGAGAGGAAGACCTACAATTGCGTGCAGAATATCTGGCCCAACCCGAAAACTGCAGTAGTATTTTTCCCTTCCTATAGTTTCTACATTTACCTTATAATACCACTCAGAACTCGCTGCTTCACTCTGTGACTGGCTTGAAATAAAACCATACAAATAAATATGAAACAATGAGCGACGTTGCACTACGTGTACAGTAATAAGTGTCTCATAAATAGCTTCACTTAATGACATTTTCGATAATTGGAATTAATAAGCAGAGGTCGGGCTTATCCAGTGTGATATGATTAGAGTCTCGAATTTCTAGAACAGAGCTGAGTGTTACCCTTTACTCACATTTTGGGGAATTGTAAGTATCTCGTCAATTATGCTGCTAGAAGCATGCAAGTAGGGATAGGAGGTTGACACTGGAGAAGGCTGGGCTGTTAGGCATTTCATTACCAACCTATCTCGCCAGTTTACATGACCTAATGGTTTATTTGAGCACAGAACACAAACTAAAATTAGGTTGTATAATACAGACAATAACAACTGGGTACGGAAGTAACTACTTAGTGCCTAGACTATGGATAATGGAAGCTTTCACTTCTCAACCTTTCGTTTTGCTCAATCCCCAACGTAGAAGTGTCTTTGCTTTACGATCATAAAATTAACATTCTGCTTGTTTAAAATTTTAGAATTGTCCTTCTGCTGCCTTAGTGAGAAATCAAACAGGGGAAGTGTATTTTATTTCAGTGAAATTTATAGTCTGAAAATCGCTCATCAGTACATTGTCTTAAAACAAAATATATTAGAAATGGTTCAATGCTTCACCAGATCTAATAGAAGAATTTCTGTCCCTGCACTTGCTATACAATATATCTTTCAGTTGTTCATTGACGTATGTGGTAAGGTTCATCTGGCACAATTTCTCCATACTACATGCGGAAGTTCCAGTTATTTACATCCTCCCGTGATGAAAGCGGACGCTGTCTTTCACAACCCTTATGTGACATATTAGTTTGCTGCTCCTCTTCAACATCGTTGAGGTCGGACCATTATGAGATTTCGAAAACCTCACTGTGAGAAATTATTATTTAACATGTTTCTCAATGTAAACACTGTAAACATTTAGTTCCTTCAGTGATAAATACTAATTACCTATCAAAGAAGAAGTTTGTATTTTTAACGACAGGTACCAGGTACGGTATTGGTTATAAACATTCAGACCCCGAAACAAAATGAGCACTTGGATCACATGAAAAAAATGGACGTTCGAATAAGGCGTACATGAAATGTCTAAAAGTTTTCTGGTATAATGAGTGAAGTTGGAGGTGGAGGTGAAAACTCCAAATCTACTGTGGAGCAAGAGGTTAACAATATAAGAGCCACGCAATTGACCTGACCTTAACCTAAGATAATATTCTCTGATTGAGAAAATTCATGTCAGGCTTATTCTGACAGCTGACTGAGTAAACATTAGAAAGTCATAAATGAGAGGAAAAAGTCTGCAAAGGTCACTACTTTTGAAAATTAGTTATAGTTTTACATTTTGGTGAACAAAAAATATATATTACTGTTTAAGTCTGTTGAAATTACAAGAACGGATGAAATCTGAGCTGAAAATGGAAACAATTAATTCTAAAAAGCTACTTTTTTAACATAGGTCACGAAACATTACAGCCATACTACAACCCCTAAACAACATCAAAACCAGGTGCAGAGATCTGTACCCTTTATTTACAATCCCATTTATATGATTACTCCAATGAAGATCTTTCCTTACATTAACACCTAGGTACTTACAGTGATCCCCATAAGGAATTTCACCCCATCAACGCAGTCATTAAAACTGAGAGGACTTTTCCTATTTGCGAAACTCACAACCTGACTTTTAACCCCATTTATCAACATACAATTTCCTGCTTTCAGTCTCACAATATTATCGAGGTCATTTTGCAGTTGCTCATAATTCTCTAACTTATTTATTACTCTATACAGAATAACATTATCTGCAAAAAGCCTTATCTCTGTCTCCACTTCTTTACTCCTATCATTTATAAACATAAAGGTCCAACAACACTGCCTTGAGGAATTCCCCTGTTAATTATTAGAGGGTCAGTCACTCTTTTGTCCAGTCCAATTGCACTCATTTTTGCCAGCAGTCTCACATATTGACCCACCCTATGAAATGCTTTGGACAGGTCAATCGCGATACAGTCCATTTGACCTCTTGAATCCAAGATATCTTGCTGGAATCCTACAAGTTGAGCTTCAGTGGAATAACCTTTACTAAGCCCGAACTGCCTTCTATAGAACCAGTCATTAATTTCGAAACATATCTAATATAATCAGAAAGAATGCTTTCTCAAAGCTTACATGCCATGTATGTCAAGCTGACTGGCCTGTAATTTTCAGCTTCATTCATATCACCCTTTCCTTTATACACAAGGGCTACTATAGCAATTCTCCATTCATCTGGTATAGCTCCTTCATGCAAACAATAATCAAATAAGTACTTCAGATATTGTGCTATATCCCAACCCATTGTCTATAGTATATCCCCAGAAATCATTTCAAATCCAGCTGATTTTATAGTTTTCAAATTTTGTATCTTAATGTTATTGTTATCACATGTAAATTTTAATACTTCTTTAGCATTATTCACCTCCTCTATCTGAACATTATCCTTGTAACCAAGAATCTTTGCATACTGCTGACTGAATACTTCTGCCTTTTGAAGATTTTCACATACACACTCCCCTTGTTCATTCCCCTTCCTTTCTGAAAGCAGTATTAAGGGAGCATTCTTATCATTTGGACTGCGTGAATTTGTGGCCTGGAAGAATTTGCTTCATCGGTACAGCGTTGGAGAATTTCTCTGGTATTCAAGAGATATCTATTTTGCATTCCCGATAAGTAGGCATTTTATTTTCATATTGTCGTATCCTGGTTTATAATTCAGGCTGGAGTCTTGGAAGCGTATAGATACGTCATGTTACAGGTTATAGTCAGAAAGCAACTCAGATTAAAACACAACTTCTACTTATATAATAACAAACATATTCTTAATAGCGTGTTTGATCTCGGCTCAGTCCGGTATTTGAATATGCTCAAATACGTCAGCCTCTTGTCGACAGATTAATTGGCACGTTAAGAAAGTCTTGCGGGACAAAATTCTGACAATTTGGCGTCTCCGAAAATCGTAACAGTACTTATTGGAAAGTAAAGCTATAATAATAATAATAATAATAATAATAATAATAATAATAATAATAATAATAATAATAATAATAATAATAATAATGTCTTGGAAAAGGTGCGGTATCCAACTGATGAGCCCATGCTGCACTCTGCGCGAAACACTGGTAACTTTTGATGATTGAGTTTCCTGAATTTCATTTCTAGCTATCTCAATCATAAGCCATATTATTATTATTATTAATATTATTATTATTATTATTATTATTATTATTATTATTATCATTATTATTATTATTATTATCCGTTGTCAGATGGTCGCTGATCTTCCTTCAACAGGTCGTCTAGCGTAGTTTTGACTTGGCATACGAATTTTCTGGAGAATCGAGATTTCGGTTATCATCCACTAGATGAACTTGACACTCTGTTTCTCTCAGGAACGTGGACAAATTACTTTGTTCAGATTAGAACCTGGGCACTCTTCTTATAAGCAGGTAAAAGATAAAAGTAACATACAGTATACTCGACATTCTCCCGTTAACGCTCTGAGCAGGAAAAATGTTCGTACCGTCCTACATCCTCGTTATACTGTTTTCCGGGCTTCCAGAATGTCGCCAAGGTTGTTGCACTAACTTGGTGCGCCACACTTACGAAAGAGCCACCATTCGTTTCTGTGTTTCCCGTCTATTTCGAAACGTTCACGTGCATGCACTTTTATAGAAAAATCACTCGAACTTCGTCATCATCTTCTAAATTATACTGCTTTTTTCTGCGCGATTTTCTGTGTGCAAGTCTACCTACTTCGAGTCCCAAGTCTTACTGCGTACGAGATTTTATTATATTACAAAGTAACGTAACGTCCTTGCCTGACACTGTTGAATGATTCTCAATTCCACTAAATAAGATGTTATTTATTTTTGCTTTGAATACTATGATTTTTCATAATGCTCGGTAGTTATTCTCAAACAAATATTCTTTGATTCATTTCACAGTTATTACCCTTTTCACTACGGTACCTGAAGACAGATTGGATTCTTACTCTGAAGGTCACGGTTCGAACCTCATTTGGTCCGTTCGCTCTCTTATGTAAACAAGCGCACGCGTCACGATCCCATTTCACGACAGTGTGAATGTGGAAACTTCTAATTTCATTAGTTGCGATTCTCGGATGGTTTCTATTACCCTGTTCATCAGAAAACGGGAAAGAGTTTTAAATTGAAACTGCGGACCTTTCTTGTCAAGGACTTAAAAAAAAACACTATTTGTATAAAAACCCTTAGAAGAGTGTAAGTTAAACACTTCCGCTAGCCATAACCTCCACGTTTAGTGGGATAGAATGGCCACTTTTCCTCCTAGAAATTACTCTACTATTCAATTATTTTGTATTTTGCAGTCTCTTTAAAATGTAGTATCCATTTTTACATTTCTCGACCTTTTGACACGTCTTTCCTGCAAATTCAAGTACATGTTTACCACAACGAATTGAAAACTCCGTAAGCATGAAGGATCGATTACTTTTGCGTACATATCTCAATCAATCAATCAATCAATCAATCAATCAATCAATCAATCAATCAATCAATCAATCAATCAACCAACCAATCAACCAATCAATCAATCCACCACTGATCTGCATTCAGGGCACTCGCCCAGGTGGCAGCTTTCCTCCTTTAACATGTTCTCTTTCCTAGTTCCTTGCAGAAATTACTGAAGAGGTTTCACTGTTTATATAAAAGAGCAGGGAAATTGCAAGATTCAAAAGTATTGTGAAAAGAAAATTTCTGAGATGCAATATTAAGACTAAATATGTGAAAATAAGGGATATAAAAATGATCTCTGCACATTATTGTCCCCCAGATATGAAATAGGATTCATAATTGTTGGTCATGTAGTCCACCGTGAGCTCCATCAACTATATGGAAGCATTTATTACAAGGATTGTTACGTTATCTTATATCGATACCTCAAGGATATAAATTACTAAATAAACTAATTTGCAGTTTTAGTATAAATTAAAATGGGCGTCTGATCACGGTTTTCTTCTGTCGTTCACATATTCGTCTCATTACCCATTATGGTTTATTTTGTATTGACTTCCATTTTCAGGCCAAGAATGTTGTTTTGATTGTGGTTGTGCTATTTGTGTATATAGGCTGTATTTGGAACGAAAATATATTGGTAGAAAAAATAAAGTTCTGCCGACTTTCCCAAACATGAAACATTTAATTAAGAACGGAAATTGTTAAAAAGGAGCGTTTCAAATACGTACCAATATTGACTGTGCTTAACTGCTTAATCGAGAGGCGTACCAAGTTTTATGTCCGTAGGAGTATGTAATTAATGCTGTCGTTCGCATTATTTAACAAGTTCACTCTCAACAATAAACTGTCCCATTACAGTACTAGCCCACATATTTTACTGTATGAAATACACGGGATTATAGAATGTGGTCCGCAGTTCAAAGCATCTTCAGAAGGTTTCCGATTAATCCCAATGATAAGCATCAAGCCTAAAACAGTCACTGGAACTCAGGTATGTTATAATACTGTGCTTTGTGAGGGATTGTGGCGCTGCACTTTTCGCCCAATTTGTGCGCAGGTTAGTTTCATCATCAACATACAAGTCCACAAATACCATGTCCTCTCGAAAATTAAGTTAAACAATTGTTCCTGCATTCCCAATGAAAGACAGAGGCGGAGGGCAGTAAAGTGAAGATACTCTGGAGGATCAAATACCACAACTATATTTTATGCATCTTCATTACCACATTCACCATCTGTATCATTTTCCGTATCCGACGAGATTATCTCATGTTCAGAATCCGGATAAACCACCACATCACTTATTTCGCCTTCATCTAAAGTTATTTCGAGAGATTTTCTGAGAAATTTGCTTACTCTGTTGTCTTATTGACATTTTGCCGTGACTATCGTGTACACGAACTTTCTAGTAATGAGCAAATAAAAAGAGTCGTTCTGTATTTTTGTCAAGAAAGAAACCCACTTCAGTAATTCAAGATTCAAGTTTTGCCTTTTAGACATGTTCAGAAAGCCGTAATAAAATTGAGTTCAGATATTTATTATGGCTTGACCGTAGTCGACCATGCACATGAATCGTGAATGTCTGTTTTATTTCCTAGTTCATCCCTCTTATAGAACACTCGCCGAGATATTGTGAAGCGAAGTTGCTGCATTTACTGAATGTCTAATGTTGTTATTTGTGTGGAATCGGAATGTCGTGCCGCATCCTGGGGTAATTAATTTCCGTCGATTTACGACGTTTTATCATTTTTCCTAGTAGGATTTCCTAAGGTTGACACCGGCATTATTTCTTGTAGTAAAAAACTTCAAATACCAGATTACGCCTCGTATCTCCGATCAGTTTCACAGCTGAAGCTACCGTCCGGGCGAAATCCGTGTTCACACACTACGCGGGCGCGTTATTGTCCCTACCTCCACATGGAATATGGACTTTATAAACGCTAGAGTTTTGCTTTGAAGGAATTTTAAAATAAATGCTTCGTGTATGATACACCAAATTTCTAAGATTGATACTCGAAATCTACGAAAACCGACTGTCAAGGAATGTCATTACAGATAATTAATTCGAGGTTAGAATCCTGTTGCTAACAGTGACGTTCCCGAGTGGGGTTTGTCTCGGGTACCTTTGAAATTCGCTCTCGAAAAATGGGCTACTGGGTTGATAAGGAGCCATTGAGCACTTTTTCCAACACCAGATCATAACTCCGGAGTACTGCGGATATCACCAGCTTTATGTCAAATTTTAGAATTTTAGAAATTTTAGAAATTTAGATGAATTTTAGACGAATAAATACACAGTGTCATTACACAACGTGTATGTAATACACAATACAATTTTAAAAATTTATTAAAAGGAATTAATTATATGTATTTTAATTATATATAATTATATATACCTACCCCTACTACTACTGTTATTTCCCTACTACTATTATTTCAATCATATGTAAAATATTGATCTAGGCATAGATATTCTGGAAGTATCTGACTTATAATTCAAACTCACTAAGTTAGGAAATCAGAAATTAGTTTGTAACAGTGAAAGTTTTTATTGCCTCCGGATATATTTTCGATTGCAGTAAATTTTTGACACCACTGGTTTATGGGCAGTAACTAAAATAAAATATACACTATTTGATCAAAATTAAACTTACAGTTTGCCAGTAGCCTACAAAAAGTTCAAAAACAACTTCATGAGCAGTCTTAATTACAGGTCACAAGATTCTACAGTATCTATGTCTACAGCTCAGTACCTATCATCCAGTTTTAGCAAGCTCTCAGATACTCGTCACATAAACACCCTCGCCTACAACAGGAACATCCTGTCAATCCTAGCGCACACTACCAAACGGTATTCGCGGTAGGTGCTACGCAGGTCTGAAACTTCATACAAAACGAGTTACGGAGCCCTCGTCATTCAGAAACTAGTATAAGAAATATTTAATACACATTTAGTAGTGACCATTATTATCGTTCAAATTATAATTACAATTATCATTGTTAATATTTTAATTTTTATTATTATACTATTATTATAAAATATTAATACAGTTGCGATTACCTTATGGTTTTATTAACATTATTTTCTTATAACTTCTATTGTAGCTGTTAACCTTTGCTTACGAGGGAACACATACATGTGTTACACTCGGATTCGGTTGAAATTTGGTAGGAATATTTGTGGGAGGTAGTAGAATGATAAGGTGAAAACTGCATGTGCCCAGCGCAAGTTTAAATGCCAAAATTGAACAAATAAATAGTCGTAAAATTGGAAGTGCCGCGGGAGTATCGGGTTGTGGCGGAGAGGTAGGGAGGAGCGGAGCAGCGGACGTGAACCAACCAGGCTGTAACGAGTTGCGCCAGCAGCCAGGCAGCGTATATTTAGTGCGTTCCCCTTAACTTCCCGATCAGATGTGCAAAATGTAAATATGAAAACAGCACATGAAACAAGTATACAAAGGACGATGTTTGAACAACGATGCCAATAAGCTTTGAAGAATTCACGCCCGAGTTCTTGTTACTCGTTGTAATTTTTCAAACCTTATGGCATCGTTGTTCAAACATCGTCCTTTGTACACTTGTTTCATGTGCTGTTTTCATATTTACATTTTGCAGATCTGATCGGGAAGTTAAGGGGAACGTGCTAACTATACGCTGCCTGGCTGCTGGCGCAGCTCGACGCAGCCCGGTTGGTTCACGTCCGCTGCTTCGCTCCTCCCTACGTCTCCGCCACACCCCGATACTCCCGCGGCACTTCTAATTTTACGACTATTTATTTGTTCAATTTTGGCGTTTAAACTTGCGCTGGGCACATGCAGTTTTCACCTTAGCATTCTACTGCCTCCCACGAATATGCCTACCAAATTTCAACCGAATCCGAGTGTAACACATGTATGTGTTCCCTCGTTAGTATAAAAGAAGGCTTTATAGCCTTAACTATGTCAAGTAAACAAGGCAAATAGTTAATACCAATAACATTCAAAAGCGAATACATCTCTCTAGATAGGATTGGCGTTAGAAAAGCCATCCGTTAGTAGAACTGGGCTAAATCTACACAACAAGTAACAACGAACCCAAGTAACAGGAAAAGGTCAGGAAAGAAAAGAGGAAGAAAACCAATAACGCTATAATTATAGTCTAAGGAGACTCTTTCCTTGTCACTGAACATAACAGAAAATTCGACCATGTTAGCACAAATAAACATTTTGATTCGATTTCCCGCTCTATATATTGTTATCCTGTACACATCCTTAAGTATTTGAAATGATCCCTTCCCTACTTCGGTTTCGTACTTCCCCTCTGGCACTCAGTCGTCGTAGGTTTTGTCGAAAATTGTTATAATTTTAACCTCGGAAATTCTGACTGATTTTTTACAATACTTGGCCGATTTTCCGATTATTCCAGAAGAAAATTTTAATTGTAATACAAACAAATTAAAAATATTGAAAAAAACCATCTTTAGAGAAATTAACTGCTACGCTCGAACGAGCTGTGTGTATGAGGGGGGGGGGGGTTGGTATGTGTGTGTCCTTCACGTTACCACTTGCAACTTGAATTGTACCTGTTTGCCCTTCTAAGAGAACAGCGAAGCAACCACATCATTTGTCATTTGTCTGGTTTACCACACAATTTTTGCTACGATTTCCAAACTGAGCTGTTTATTTCTGTGGGTAAACCTATCTGAAATTCATTGCTTCCGACCGCTTTTGTGGTGACCAGCTCAGGGAGAAAGAAATAGACTTCCATGTTTTTTATTTTCTTAAATCGATTTGGAACAAGTGTGGAATACTGAAAAGTAGAGTAAGCAGCAAGTTTTCCTTTCGTAAGGGAATGGTGGAATGAGAAGTGGAGGAGATTTTTTCTTTATATCTTCAGTTGCCTGGTGGTTGAGGGCCAGAAGGGGTGCTGATTGGATCTGCGCCACTTGTGATCTGTATTCTAGTCGCACTCGCCAGGGAACAACGACTTGACCAAACATGGTATTTCGAACCTCTGTAGGCAGTCAACGTTATGATGAAGTCACGTTCACCATGAAGCCATCGCAAAATGACGACGATTCACACGAAAAACTCATGTCTACGATACTTTATATCAAAGTATTTTATGGAAATGAAAAAGAAATCCTTCACTTATCTATAATAAAGTGCTGTTCACCTTTCATTGTTATTAGAGACGGAATTTCAGCTTTATCTGCTGAACGATCATAACGAGTGCATAACAGTAGCCTACATTGTAAAATTCAGTGTGTAAGTGCGAAACCATGCACTTGATATTAAAGTGTATATTATAACTACATAGTTCATTCATTCATTCATTTACGTCTTGAAGGCGTGCGACCATTCCTCTGTGTGCTGTGATAATCGTTTCATTATTGTGTAAATTTCGTGTCCCATTCTATTTATAATATAAATATGCTAGGTAGTTGGGATTTTTTTGCTACTTGTTTTACGTCGCACCGACACAGACAGGTCTTACGGCGAGGATAGGACAGGAAAGGGCTAGGAGTGGAAAGGAAGCGGCCGTGGCTTTAATTAAGGTACAGCCCCAGCATTTGCCTGGTGTGAAAATGGGAAACCACGGAAAACCATTTTCAGGGCTGCCGACAGTGGGGTGTAGTTGGTTTTTGAGGGAAGTGTAGGTGATAAGAAAGGCAGGAGTAGACCAAGGTATGAATATGACAAGCAGATTAGAGAAGATGTAGGATGCAGCAGTTAGGTAGAAATTAAATGTTTAACACGGGATATTGTGGCATGATGGGCTGCATCAAACCAGTCTATGAACTAATTCAAACAACATATGTCAGACAGACCTCCTCTTTCTTTACCTAACATTTTGCCTTCAAATATATTTGTAACATATGCCTACTCATAATTCAATGTATTTAACCTTTTAACTACTACTATCCCTTCTTAATCACTTCCCTTAGTACTCTACTTACATATTCAGTTTTCTTTTTGTCCAATTTTCCTTTCCATGTACTGTTGTATTCCGATTTCTATTGCTTCAAGAAAGATCTTCTCCAGTTTTAACTTCCATACAAACGATTATACAGAAGATTTCCCAATCTCTCTCTCTCTCCCTCTCTCTCTCTCTCTCTCTCTCTCCCTACATGTATATTACAATTTGCCTTACGTCACTCCGAATCAGATAGGTCTTATGGCGACGATGGGATAGCAATGTGCTAGGAGTGGGAAGGAAACGGTCGTGGCCTTAATTAAGGTACAAACCCAGCATTTTCCTGGTGTGAAAATCGGAAACCACGGAAAGCCATCTTCAGGGCTACCAACAGTGGGCCTCGAACCCACTATCTCCCGAATGCAAGCTTACAACTGCATGCCTCTAACCGCACGGCCAACTCGCTTGGTGACTATATTCATGTGTAATTAAAATATATCTTTTTAGGCATAAGTACTTGTTTCGCCGGGGTCACTCTCCCCGCCACTTCCATCAAACACCTGTTATCTACACTAATCATACTTAAGATAGCGAAACTCTTTTACTTGATCGAATTTGATGGCATCAGTATTTATATTGATCTTGATCCAACTAGTGTAACTACTACATAGATAAAATATATAATTATGAAATTATAACATGACATAATTTTCACAAATAATCCTATGCGCTATGCTAATTCAGCTTACGAGATGAAATAGAAAATAGTAGTAACATCTTAAGGATCTTAATGATAATTTTACCTTATGTGGGGTAATCGCTGATGCTAGGTTTAATGTGAAATCCCTGGAAATTGGACATGAGGTCATGAACAAAGTAAATTACCCATCCAACAGTAACTTACTACTGTAGGAAAACTATGTAGTAGTGAAAAAACGTAATGAAGTTGTGTATAACATTAACTGTAGAGACTCTTGGTCCAGATTTGTGATAAGCAAATTTCAACAAGATGTAAAAGATAGGTCACCATTCTGACTTATTCGCCTAATCGGGGACGTGAAAGTTCAGGTTGCACATGTTTTCTATCTATAGAATGAGATGTGAGGTGGACCGGTGGGCATTAGTGGAGAACACAGTGTTCAGACCGACCCACAAATACCCGTTTGAAGGATGTTTCTAAGAGTTTTCGTTTTTAGAGTTGACGAATAGAGGACAAAAAGAATATCCAATTTGTTACTAGTGGTCGAACGAGTTTGAGTTTTAAAGCACTTTTTTCAATGATTGGGTCTAAACTCAGTTTGAACATAAAACTAGAAACGTGAGCTCCCACTTACAGTGCAGATGCAGATTCAGATGAAAAGAGTATGTCACAATTATTCAAAAACTAAAAATCTGAAATTCATCAGACTCTTCGTAATCAACTGTTCCTCAAGTTAATATTGTTGTTAGATGACGACGATTATGAAGATGATTGTTTAAATTGTTTAGAAAAATTGTAACGGTTTCTTTCTTACGAATTTATATTGCCCTAACTGTAATTCGCCTTTTGAATCAGGGGTATATTTTTTATTTTATTTTTATTTTTACTATTTGTTTTCTTTACGTCGCACCGACACAGATAGGCCTTATAGCGATCATGGGATAGAAGAGGCCTAGGAATTGGAAGGAAGCGGCCGTGGCCTTAATAAAGGGACAGTCCCAGCATTTGCCTGTGTGAAAATGGGAAACCGCGGAAAACTATATTCAGCGTTTCCGACAGTGGGTGCGAACCTATTATCTCACGGTTGCAAGCTGACAGCTGCGTGCCCCTAACCGCACAGTCAACTACCCCGGTAATCAGTGATAGGAAGTGAAGTTGTTGTATTTCAGACTCGGAAATGTGTTACTACAAGTAATTTACAACCTCAGTAATAACTCGGTGTGAATGTAAAGAATGTTGTGCTGGGCAGCTGCCCATAGAAGAAGGCATCTCAAAAGAAATGGCACAACAGTCCTGACGGACCTTGGCCTACCAATGGGCCGCTCCTCAGTCCGAAGACCTGCAGAATAAGAGATGACAGGTTATCAACGTGATAAATCCTCTCGGCCGTTATTCTTGGCTCTGTAGACCGAGGCAGCTGTCTCACCGTCAGATAGCTCCTCAATTGCAATCACGTAGGTTGAGTGGAATTCGAACCAGCCCTAATTTCTAGATACAAATCCCTTAGCTCGCCAGAAATCGAGCTCTTCGCTTCCGGGTAAGTGGCAGGCTCGCTATGCTTAGACTAGAATCTAACAGCATAACAATGTTCACGAGATGCTACATAGCGCTCTTGGAGCAACTGAATGGAGATCCTCTGCCTTGTCGGTCAGCATATTGACTTTACAGTGATTGATCAATATAGAAACGAGGCAGATTACTGGTCCAACAATTAGGATTGAAGTCTCAAAAACACAACCTCTGGATGTTGAGGGAGAGAATGAAGGCATATACGAGCCTTCAATACCATACGATTTTGATAAAATATAACTTACGTAGCCTCAGTGTGATTGGCCTTTTCCTTTTCACGATCGGAAACTTTTGCGTGGATTGGCGAGGACTATACAAACTGACTAGTAAATTGCAAGATGGCATTTTATTCAGCGTTTTTAAGCACTTAGTGGCTATCTTGAGAAATCTGTTATACGGCTTCCGAATCAAGTAGGGGCAAAAACAATATTCAAATAATACGTTGAAATCCAAAATATGTGTCACAGTGACAAACCTACCTCGGGCGAGACTAGTAAGTAATATTTATTTGTTCACGTATTTATTTATTTATTTTATTTATTTATTTATTATGAGCTCTCCCACGAATATTGCAAAGCAAAATAAATCATCTATCTATCTATCTATCTATCTATCTATCTCTTGCCGCATCTTGTTCTCATGATGAGATGTAGTAGACTCGTCCTTGTCATCAGGATGATCATTGTTTGTAAGATACCGGTACCTGATCACACAGTTCTTCTTCGATGGTTTGAACGCAAATCTGTTAAAAAAACGTTTCTACCATTAGTGGTCAGTACACCGTTGCGGCGCTGGGATTCGACACCCAGATTTCAGAAATATTTTTTTCTGAAATTACTTTTCGTTTAAAACTTCTGTTCATACGTTTTGGTAACAATACATAATGTAAAAAAAGGAAGATATTAATGCAGTTAATTAATGAAATTTATACAATAGACCTCTTTGGTCGCACTATGACGTTAAAAGTTTATTTCAAGCCAGTTGGAGCTTTTGACCACCAAGTGAATGCTACCCAGCCAGATGGGCTGCCAGGTCCGCTGTCTCTCGTATCAGGCAACTCCTCAGTTTATGTCACGAGGCTGAGCAAACTCCGTTCCAGACCTGTCTAGAATTTAAATCCCTGGACTAGTCGAGAATAGAAAACTGGCAGGGGAGACACGTTACCTCAACACCATTAAACATAATAATTTACAAGTTCATTAGCATGCAAAGCATTTTCAACTTTAGTACTACCTAACCAAACCACAAGTAGCTGGTATTTTTTCAGCTATTGTAAAACTTCTATTTCAATTTGCCCTATGAGTAACTTCCTCTGTAAAGGCCACACTAAAGTTTATCAGGATGACTGCTTCTCAGCGATAGGACTGCATATATTGATGTATTACGTAATCAGCATGATGATTCCTCAGCCCTAATACTTGACCTAGAAGGCCGGCTTCGTTGATTTTTCTAATCAGGCAGATTTTCACTTCACTTTAGGAGGCTGATTCAACATTATTTTAACACTCAGACAGTACTGAAATAAAATATACATATTTTCCCTTCACAGACATTCCAGGTTGATTAAGATATCTTGAATAAGGAATTATAGAGAGTTTTCGGTGTCCCTTTCTCTTCTGTGCTCATGTGACTGTAAAATATGTCTCTATTTTGGAAACGATGTTGTTTTTTTTTCTTATACATAAGAATCTTTATTCTCTGTGTTTAGGTTTCCTGGATCAGACACCGGGATATCCACATTCTTACGGTGGGTGGCTACACGTACACCAGCGATCAGCGCTTCCAAGCAAATCATCATCGGGACAACGAGGAATGGACACTACAGATAAAATGGGCGCAGAAACGCGACGCGGGGATTTACGAATGTCAGATCAGCACGCAACCCGTTAGGAGCTACTTCGTCAACCTGAACATTGTCGGTACGTATTTCCTTAATTATATCCAGATTGTTGTTACTTTATAGATACAAATTTATTCCGAAAATTTGACTATAATTTAATTACTTTACCCCGTAAATATGTAAATTAATGTACCTTTTCTGTGAGTAACATTTTAATTTAAACTGATTTACATCCCAGAAATTCTTATATGTTCTATAATATTTTATATGTTATCAAGATCTATTCCCATGTTTTTCTCTTGTAGTCATGTGCTTTTTGAAAGAGTAGCTACCAAAGTAGATTAGTCAAAATGAGACAAATGCTGATTCATAATCGTTCTAAGCATGATCATGGGCACTAGATAAGGACTTCTTTACAAAAGATAACCAGAAAATTTGTTTCACGACAAAAATAATATTATTTTTAAAAGTTTATTCTCTTGGGAATGTTCTGTTGTTGTTTTATTTTAGGGCTTTAAAATATCGTTATTAACAGACAAATTTACTTAGCGCATATATGAAATCTATCTGACAGTATCACTATGATATACAGTAGTGTTAGTGGTTGTTCATTCAAGTAGTATCTTCATTTTCTTCAGCGTTTGACCCCTGTTGGTGGGGTACACTACCATGTTTATACTCTTGGTACGAGTAGTATAAACTAGATAATCAACCTCTTGCAACTTTAAGGGACACTGGGACTGATTTCTAGGCATATTTTATCAAATATTTCGATTTTTCTATTTTCACATAATGCTCTATCCCTGACCATTGCGGATAAATTAGCGATATAATTTTCCACGTTCCGCCATTTTTAAAGGCACAGCGGGACATTTAAATGCCTGCTGCACAGCCATTTAAACGCTCCTATCTCTTCGATTTTCACCGAACATTATCCTGCACACGCATTTATGCGTTTTTCATGACATAATTTTGAAATGTGGTCTATGGCACCAACAGTACTGAAGGAGATGTGTGTAAACAACATTGCTAAGAGAATGGGAAAAGGTTTGAGACAGATGCTACGAACTTGGAAAGTGAAGGGTGTACCGTTAGGTGGCCGTTCAGGTGGTCTTACTAATGCTACAATTACCAAGCTTACCAGCTATTATAGGAATGATATTGTACAAAACACACTTAATGTTGCAAACCTGAAAAATGCTATGTCTGCCACACTCTTCTATTACATATCCACCAACAGTAAGCCCCAACATAAGAAATGCCCCCAAGGCTTAGATGATTGCAAGACGGGCGTCAGAACGACAAACAATTAAGTCCGTAAAATAAAATAAAATACTGAAGTTCATTAAACTCAAGCACGCATGGCGAACTGCAGTAAATATTCAATCACCGCTAGCTCAGCACCCAATGTTGGACAACCCTCATTATTACTGAGCTAACACTCTCCGCATTGCATACACTACTGCAGACACTCCCATCGCTCAAGTCACTTCGCAAAAAAATCTAATCTAAGACTTGAGTATGTACAGCTGACATCCCAGACCTATCGTCGGGCTTACCTAACGTCTGCACACCCTAACACTAAGCTCTATGTACACATACCTTCCTAACCCTATCGTTGAGCGTGAGCTAGGACGTCTCATCATCAGTATACTCCTAGGATAACATGTGACGTCCTAAATCTATTGTCGAGCGGAAATTGGGTCGTATACGCTTCCTCTAGCATGTCAGGCGAAATCGTAACCTCAAACACACTCTTAGATATTTCGGCTGTAAACCTGGTCGAAACTAATAACACACAACGAAACAAATCTTGCCACAGAATGAACGTAAGTCGGGAAATGCAACTAAGTCCCTATCTTGTTACTAAACGTGAAATTGAAAATAAATAACCTGTGGTGAACAATCCACAACTCAAACATTATCTCTGCATGCGCAATGAAGTTTGGAAAAAATAATAGTGACTTCCAACAAGTCTAACATTAATTGGATGTCGTCAAAATCAATAATCATCACCACCGCAAAAATCCACACTGTAATTTTCGGGTGAAGCCCTCAAATCGCCTACCGTCATTTTCCAAATATTCATATCCATGACTATCCAGTGAAACGAAACCCAATGAATCTACACAGCCAAACATATTGCTTTAATAACGTTCAATATCTCATCCCACAAGGTTTCCGATTTAGTGATAAATTACCGCCTTGTAATTTATGAACTTTACTGACTGGAAACTCGTCATTACAGTCAAACAACACCAACCGTGTATTCAGAATGCTCTCCTATCCTTGAGGTCATATTATTCTAATATTCATTATACTGACTTTATGTAACCAGTCACTTGATTTTTACTACCAAGATTTACAATATTCACCAGAAATCGTTTTTCACATGGGATCTTAACTTGAAATTTTTTTACTGTGCCTCACACTATAATCATCTCGAACCAACCTTCTCCAGGTCTCAGTTTTCGGATTGTTAGCGGAATATACTACAGCCTGCCACATAAATCCCACATTTAATATACAGCCTTTCTCAAAAATTCTTCTCCATCAGCAAATGTAGCCTGTCTAAAAAATTCATTCTCATCGCCTTCTCATGGCGGTATTATATGAAGTATACAGGCTTCCTCTGCCTTCAACATCTCTACAACTCTTATCTCCACATATAAAAATTCTTCGCCCTCAATCCATTTTCTTATATTTCAAGACTTTTCAAAACTCAATCCTCTCGTGACAAACAATTTTTATAAAAATATACCTTTTTATTTTATTGTTATTACAACTTTCGGACCTCAAGAATACAACAACACACCGTGATTTTCAATGTCACCGACATACACGATGTCACAAAATTTTACTTCCCATGAATAAAACATAACTGTATCGGATTTCACTGGAATATTCTAGACACCCGCAAACCTTGTAGAACATACCTGTTAATTCACTTTTAACATAGAAAAATGTTATTCCGCGGTAAACATTATTAATTATATTATTATTTCGACAAATATTTTCTGAATTCAAACTATATTCGAAATTAAGACATTCGCCACGACTACGTTATCGTTATCACCTTCCTAATTTTTCTCAATTGGGACAATATCTCAAAGAATATTAACACAATTTTTAAACTGCGCATTTTAGAGTTTCTTGACGTAAATTTTACAGCACTGAATAGTTTCACACGATGACCAGAAATATAATACCTTCGCCTGATCATTACTAAATATCAACCCGACACACGCAATGAAAATTTGTTGGGACAAACAATAATCTAACTACAACATTGATACAAAATATTCACAGACCTGAAATAGTAGCCACCATCCTGGATTCTGGCTGCATCTAGCCAGCAGACCTCACGTCTAGCATTCCATGGCTACATTTACCATCATCTTCTCACTCATATAACTTAAATTACACAACACTTTATAACGCACTTTCAAAACGTTTAACAGGCGACGAGCACTCTGCTCAAATCACCACGTCCACTGCGTTCGCAAGATCTCTGCTTCCTCTCACCCTACTAAAGGTCCAGATGTTCCAACAGATAAGAAACCAGACCCCGCAGCTAAGTTCCAGACTCCTCGTTAACAAACACACACTGAATACCGACAGAAATTCAATTACTTTTCACCCACATATCTAAACCTTCAATGTTCCCATTAGCAGCAGCTCAGAAAATTTCTATCATCTTCCACTTTAACATTATATTTGAACCATAGACACGAATATGTAATAAGTTATTTGGAGACCAAATTTTCGCACTTTCCTGCTGACGAGTGACGCGGGCTTTGCTGCTCCAACAACCAGACAGAGAATGTGAAATGGACGGAGGGAGATTTCTTTTATACCCTACGGGATGACGCTACTCA
Source organism: Anabrus simplex (assembly GCF_040414725.1). Lineage (NCBI taxonomy): Eukaryota > Metazoa > Arthropoda > Insecta > Orthoptera > Tettigoniidae > Anabrus > Anabrus simplex. Next base: position 304,787,046 of record NC_090265.1, on the reverse strand, counting down.
CACCATGAAGCTTGGTTGTGTTATATGCTAATTCCGCATCCAATAGACCAATTTTCCTGAAATTTGTTCCATAACTTCGGACAGAATTACGATTTATTAGGTGTTAATTTCATATTTTTCACATACTCGCAACAGGCGAAATAAATTATTTCTGCCCGGGCGTTTCGCGGGTTTTCTTCATCCATCGGCCTTGGCACGTGTCGCTAGTTCGGGAGCCGGGCACAAATTCTTCTCTAGGCTTAATTGCATTTATTATTACCCTGGGGGTTCTGTCTTCACGTAGGGTTTAAGAATAATTTAGATTCTTTATTTCTGGATTTACTATGTCGCCAAAATCTCTCGTTACGAAGAATTCCTTGAATTTGATAAATTGTTCAATATTCGAAGTCCACCGAAGTGTCCCGGTATTTCACGAGCTCGCAAGCTTGCTCAGACACGGGGAGCTCGTTCCCACGAGACAGCCAGACCCTTGAAATAGAAACATGGCTGCTCTCAAAAAGTAGTTTGTAGCTGAAATAAATATTTGAAATTAAAATATAATTTTCTCATCGTAGAATTATGGGTTCAGTACATCCACAGAAATACTGACTGCTTTGGAAGAAACAAGCATGGTGAAACTATTTTACATATTCTAAGATGTGTGGTACAGGATAAGTGCCATCCGATTTTTAAAATAATGTTGTCATCCCTATACTGTCCGACTCGTTGGCTGAATGGTCAGCGTACTGGCCTTCGGTTCAGAGGGTCTCGGGTTCGATTCCCGGCCGGGTCGGGGATTTTAACCTTCATTAGTTAATTCCAATGGCCCGGGGGCTGGGTGTTTGTGCTGTCCCCAACATTCCTGCAACTCACACACCACATATAACACCATCCTCCACCACAATAACACGCAGTTACCGACACACGGCAGATGCCGCCCACCCTCATCAGAGGGTCTGCCTTACAAGGGCTGCACTCGGCTAGAAATAGCCACACGAAATTAAATTAAATCCCTATACTTAAAAAACGGGTGAAAGCAACAGCACAATTAGTTTAGTATCTGCGCTCGCAAGATGTTAGTACGTATTATTAACGAAATAATGTAGAGACAAGTTGAAGCCGAGTTTAGAGAAGATCAGTTTGGCTTCCGAAGAAATGTAGGAACACGCAAAGCAATACTGACTTTACGTCTAATCTTATAGGATGAATTAAGCACAAGCCCACATACGCGGAATCCTCAAATTCATAAAAGGCATTTGATGACATTAACTGGATCAAACTACTTGAGGTTATTAAGTGATTGCGATTAAATACTGAGAAAGAAGGGTTATCTACTGTCTGAACAACAATCGGCCTACCGTGATAAGAATCGAGGCCTGTGAGAAAGAAGCAGATGTTCAGAAAGAAGTAAGGTAGGGCTGCATTTTGTCCCCTCCCCACACCTTATTTCCAATGTTTACATAAAACAAGCAGAAAAGAAAATCAAAGACAAATTTGAAAACAGAGTCACAATCCAAACTCTGAAATTTGCTGTTGATATTCTTATGTTATCCGAGTCTAAAGAAAGAGGACGGCCGATTGGAATGCAGTGGTAGGCCAAGGAATAGATGGTAATGCGTAGGATACAAAAGACTGGAAGAGGAAGTCGGCTGGTAGAATTCCGTACTGATCATAATTTGGTCCTTCTGAATATGGACACGCCAACGGCCGTAGCCATGTTGAAACACCGGATCCCGTGAGATCTCCGAAGTTAAGCAACATTGGGCATGGTCAGGAGTTAGATGGGTTGCCACGCGCTGTTGGTGGGGGGGGGGGGTAAGGGAATGGAGGAGCGGAAAGGAACTAGCCACCCTACCGCACGTAAACTCCGGCTCAGGAACACCTCTGCGGAGGTTCGGACCTGCCTTCGGGCAGAACAACACTTATCTACCTAATATGGACACAGTATTGGCGAAAGGATACAGGAAACAAAACAAAAATATGTCAAAATGTACGGAATAGAACACATTCGAACGAAACCAGACGATGCTGGAAATATTAGATTACGAAATGACGTCTTAAAAGAAGTAGATGGATATTACTACTTGTGTAGAAGAGTAGCACGATGGGAGAAGTCACGAAGATATAAAATGCAGACTAACACAAACTATGTACATACTTCAAGGATAAATATGCATATTATAAATATATTTTTGAATCTTTTTTCAGAAGTTTCGTATTTATGGGCAATAGCTAGCGCAGAAAGATAGAAATACAATAGAATCTTTTAAAACGTAGTTTTAGAGAAAAGAATGCTGAAGGTGAAATGAGTAGATCAAATCACAGGTGAATATATGCCGAATCGAGTTGGTGAAAAAAGATTGATTTGGTCCAATTGTCCAAACGAAAAGGTGGATTAATAAACCTTGAGAAACCCATGACTTGTTCAAGTAGTCTTTGAGGTAAGTGAAAGGGCAAATAACAGCAGCGGTGTACAGAGACATGAATATCAAAGATTGAATTGCATGAAGGATGCAGTAGTTACGAAGCACAAGTCAGGGTGGCATGAAGAGTTACATGAAACCATTCTATGCACTGATGACCCAAGCAACAATAGCGAGATTGGGTATTGACTCACCATGAGGAGCCTCGAGGAGATAAGTTGATTTAGTAGAACCTAAAAGAAGTTACATTTTTTAGATAGGTTGATTGCCCAGCAAATATATAAACGTAGCTTATACCTGATATTCATTGTGGTGTAGTTTGTTTAAGCCCCCTGTAGTAGGTAAGGGTTATAAGCGAGTAAGAACAGTGAGACAAGGAAGTCTATTTAAACAGAGAACGCATAATGGTATAAAATGTTCTCTCCTACGTTGCACTGCGAGAAAGCGCAATAGACTACATAACTGGCCAGGTATTCAAACAATCATTGTTACAAGCAGATTATTAATCTCCAAGGGCCCACACTGTTTTCACGTCTCCCTGGCATACATTGTGTTTCTTCTACCCCTTCTTGTTGCAGGCGCAGTACATTGTTTATTCATAGCGTACTCTTTAACCTCGCTTTAACTTTTAAACGACTTTTAAAATATCCCCCCTCAGCTAAGGACTTGGAATTCAAGGCAGAACAATGAGGTTGCTCTTTTGCCGGAGATACACACAGCTAGCTCAAATTTATGAACGATGCGAAGAATATTTTCAATGTGCTTCATTTGTTTCATTGGATCCAACAGTCCAGACACTCTTCATGTTTGAAACGGATCTTTATGACATTAACAGTGTGGCGTAGGCTTAGAGAATTTGCTTTTACCCTTAGACTGCCGATTCTTGCCCTGGACTGATAACTGGAACAGGATTCCCTTAAAATTATGAGGTCAGTGGAGAAACTTTATGATACGTGAGACAATGGACCTGCGAGAAGGGTCAACTGGGTAAGGACACAAGCTAGAAATTCCTTATTCGAAGCATCGCAGCTGGCTAAACATCGATCTCATGGCGAAAACTTTCCAACTGCTAGTGACAAGTTACCACGCCCTGTTAAGGGTAAAAACGAGAGAGAGACAGAGACAGAGAGAGAGAGACCATTATAGAGGAGTTAAAATGTATGCATAATTCGGCGTGAAAAAAGTATACGCAATATCCTTCTTCTTCCTGGCCTTTTTTCCGATTGGTTGGGGTCGGCATTTGATGTGGGTTTGTCCGAGTTTTATGGCCTGGTGCCTTTTATGATGCCAACGCTGTGTGGAGGATGGGGAAGACCTATATTGCACACAAGGTCAATGAGAAGGTTAAATATTTAAAAAGAAGAGTCCATTGCGCCCAAGCAACATTTTATTACTGGTGGTCACTATCAAACTTTCGCACATGTGAAATTTATGCATGCGTTCATTGCAATAACAAAATGCAATTTTCCTTCACAATCTCAGGCCGGAGGCCCCGGGTTCGATTCCCGGCCAGGTCAGGGAATTGACCTGAGGGCTGGTTCGAGGTCCACTCAGCCTACGTGATTAGAATTGAGGAGCTACCTGACGGTGTGATGGCGGCCCCGGTCTCGAAAGCTCAGAATAACGACCGAGAGGATGCGTCGTGCTGACCACACGGCCCCTCGTAATCTGCAGGCCTTCGGGCTGAGCAGCTGTCGTTGGGCAGGCCAAAACCATTTCAATGGCGTTAAGTGCCGTGGGGGATGAATAATTTTACGTCCTTGAGATGTTAGATTATTATCAATATAAACTGTACTGGTAAGCAGCGTGTTATGTGTCCCGGTGGGTAGAGTTGGATAATTTAATTGTTTATTAGGTGTTTACAATTTTTTGATTCTCTTCGTTGCATGCTGTAATCTTGTATATAGAAATTTATAAATCAGTGATCATCACCAACACCACCACCAATACCTCCAAGATTACTACTTATAACAGTTTTTATAATGTAAGTTTATGAGCATACACATCCTCATCTATTTCTAATCGTCTAAATACACTATAATAATAATAATAATAATAATAATAATAATAATAATAATAATAATAATAATAGTTTTTCACCCCATCTTGCACGTTTTGGAGAGGCCGAGATGGCGTAATTCTGTCCCTCGGGAGTTCTTTACATGCCATGTGGCAGTAAAGCTACCGGCACGATACTATTTGTGCACCCGCTAACTAGATCTCAGGATGCCAGCGCTCTATCATCTCAACTACTCATCTCTGTAAACTTAGAAAATATTAACAGCCTTTCACTTTACGTTTTACAGACACTGTCGAAAGGGACTTCTTACACAGACATGAAAAGAAATTAGTAAAGCAGGAATGAGACACGAAACACCTGTTACATTACTAAGACAATACCCCAGCCTTTTGTTCTTCAGTTTGAAATTATTTCGAACCCCCTTTTATAATCTATAAATATCAGTCTGTAAAGTCACTCCGCTATTCGTCTTAGTCGGCAAGTAATTCACGTTAAAAAAAGAGTAAATAATACTTCAAAAACAAAACAAATGGCATTTTTGCATTTACTTGTGATGAAAGTCCTGTCATGCATGGTCTACAGCAGAACAGGTATTTTTATCTGGTACAGGCAATATTTATCTCATTATTAGCAGTCAGAGGAGTTATTTGCGTGTAATCTGGCCGTAATTACACATGTAATTAAAGTATAGATGAAACAACATAATTTAGTTGATGAGTGCATGTAATTAATTCGTGTTATTATTGGGAGATCAGTAGTAATATGTATGGCTTGTTGGGATCGAATACATTCGAAAAACATAGTGGATATTTCATGGCGGGTTGTGTCCCTTACTTGAATGCAACGAGTCAACTCTCTTGATGGGCTTCACGTAAGACTGTAGTTCGAATGCGGACGGTAACAGCAGCTGTATAGGTTTTGCGCGTTTTTCCACATTTATTTCAGGGAAATTCTGGAATAATATTTCATATTCTGTCCAAAATTAGTTGTACATACATACGCTATTTCTCACATTGTAGTAGAATGTATTCATATCCATACAAATTTTGACTTGATTTTCATTTCATAGAAGTTCCCAGTCCCTAAAACAAACAATGATCCTTTAAGCCTAAAACTCCTGTAGTTACTTTTCTCCATTGCACTGGATACCAAACATTACCATCTGTGCACACATATTAATCCTGACATACCATGTTTTACACGAACAGAAAACTCAAAGATGTCTCTGTAATTATAAAGTTGTGATACAACTATTACAATAATGAAAATAATTATGTTTTTTTAAAATTCAAATTTATGGTATGGCATGCACACAGATTATTAATTCAATATAAATAAGAATTAAAATACTACATACATTGAAAATGAGGGATCGCAAGGGTGTAAAGAATAGGGCATATACGTCTCTGGTAAGACCCCAAATAGAGTATGGTTCCAGTGTATGGGACCCTCAGTACGATTACTTGATTCAAGAACTGGAAAAAATCCAAACAAAAGCAGCTCGATTTGTTCTGGTTGATTTCCGAATAAAGAGTAGCGTTACAAAAATGTTGCAAAGTTTAGGCTGGGAGGACTTGGGAGAAAGGAGACCAGCTGCTCGACTAAGTAGTATGTTCCAAACTGTCAGTGGAGAGATGGCGTGGGAGGACATCAGTAGACGAATAAGTTTGAGTGGTGTTCTTAATAGTAGGTAAGAGCACAGTATGAAAATAAAGTTGGAATTCAAGAGGACAAATTGGGGCAAATATTCGTTTATAGGAAGGAAAGTTAGGGATTGGAATAACTTACCAAGGGAGATGTTCAATAAATTTCCAGTTTCTTTGCAGTCATTTAAGAAAAAGCTAGGAAGACAACAGATAGGGAATCTGCCTGCTGGGCGACTGCCCTAAATGCAGATCAGTAGCGATTGATTGAAAAGTTACAAAGCTACGTCAGGATACTGTTGGGCCTCGTCATGTATGTTGACCAAATTCTCAACAGACCCACTGAATAGTTTCTTGTCGCACTGGAAATGAATGTATTGAACAGTCTGGTTCAAGTGTCCGCAGTAACAACACGAGGGTGGTAGCCTATTTCAGTTACGGAGTCGGTAACTACATTTTCAGTGACCTGATCGAACACGACTGAGAGAAACGCTTTCGTAGGAGATCAAAGCCTGAAGGTCGATTTTTCTCATCAAGCAAACGTTTCTGGCCAAGAGGAGCAGCATCGAGCCAGCCCGAGTGCCACTCTTCCAATCCAGGATGCATGTTTTTTTAAAGGGGTTAAACATGTTGGTCACTGGCTGAACCATCCATTCCACTGTATACTCAATCAAAATCAATCATCAATGACCTGCATTTAGGGCGGTCACCCACCTTGCATATTCCCTCTCTGTTGTTTACCTCGCATTTACATTGTTTTATTTATAATTATTCACCTAGATTTTTCATAAATATTTTCAACGAAGTTGAAAATTTATCGAACATTTTGCTTGATAATTTATTCCGATTCCTTACTCTTCGTCCTATAAATGAATATTTTCCCCAATCTGTACTTTTGAATTCCATATTTATCTTCATATTATGATCTTTCCTGCCACCGTGGCTCAGACGGCAGCGCGTCGGCCTCTCACCGCTGTATACCGTGGTTCAAATCCCGGTCACTCCATTTGAGATTTGTGCTGGACAAAGCGGAGGCGGGACAGGTTTTTCTCCGGGTACTCCGGTTTTCCCTATCATCTTTCATTCCTGCAACACTCTCCATTCTTATTTCATAGCATCTATCAATCATTAATAAATCACTTTGGGAGTGGCGACCCCATCGTTCTAACAGCCTATATCTACTTTCGTTACATCCCTGGCCCGGTCAGTGACTGGAAAACAGGTTGTAGGTTTTCATTATGATCTTTCCTACTTGTAAAAGCTCCATTCAAGCTTATTCTCCTACTTATGTCATTCCACGCCAACTCACCACTGACAGCTCGTCACAAATAGACCATGGTATCAAGACGTCAGATGGGCAGAAAATAAGGGCCTGGTGAATCACCCTGTATAAGTACTTGTCAGCATTTAGCGAATAGCTCCATTTAAACTCATTCTAACAGAGTGATACTTATTGACAAAGTGCTGATTAATGTTTGTGTATTACTTAGCCAAGAAATCTATATGATAATGTGCTCCTTCCTTTCGGCCGTGCTTACAGTCGGGGACTTAAATTGTTCAGCAGATATCTTCCCTGTGTCAGAAAGTAATTGATGTATCTATGATGATATGTGAACCTGTGGTATGTGTAATCGTGATTGGTGTGGGCCGTGCCTAATTTAGAAATTAGTTCGACTATTGCTACCCATAAAGCGGTAGGAAAGAAAGATAGAATACACCGGTGTACCGTCTAGTCGATTCAGAGTAATTAAATCCCTATACTGAAGATTAGTCGAGAAACAGCTACGGCAACGACAAGTGTCGATTATTATTACGGAATCGGTTACCACTTCCCTTCCGAGAGCGGTGGATCGGGTTTGAGTTCCGTTGAGTTTTGAAGATGATCACATTTCTGGGTGTTTTGCCTGCGGTAACGGTAAAAGTTATTTATTTTGCAACAGAGTCTCTGTGTTCCTCAGGGTTTACCAGTTAAATCCTCGTAACTAATAGTTTCAGGATCACTTCTCAACATGTACTTGTTATCCAAGTATGAAAAAGTCCAGATGACCTAAAAGGTTATTATTTTCCGTTTGCCTCCTAACTGAAGACGTAATAGACATTTTAAGGTAATTTTAATGATAAAGTATAGGGTGCAAGTTATAGGAAACATATTGCCCGGAGGAGGGGCTTAGAGTAATTTAGGAAAATTTTCTTTCGTACAGTTAGGATTGGTTTCATAGAAAGAAATGTATCGTCTACCAAAATAAGAATGGGCATATGCTATTACATATTCATTGCATTTAATATTTTTACCGCACTTCAAATTTAATTATTTGATTTATTACCAAAATATAATTCACCTGGTATGTACATACAAATTCTGTGGAAAACATATATAGAGTAATTGTTTCTGAGAAAAATATACCACCGGGAATCTTACACAATACAATGCTCTCATTCTGTCCTTAGGTGACTACACATTGCTAGCCACTGGTTAGTATGCTAGGCTATTGTATTCAAGATCGTGGATACGCCCGGCCGAGACCGGTGAACATTTGAAGACTAACTAGATAACTAGAGTACAATACACGACAAGTTAGCGATTACACTATTTTTATTCTAAATGTTTTCGGCTTCAATGTTCTTTAAATTTTGCCCGGTATTCCCGCATACGTTTTTGATATTCTTTTCCTTTCCCTCAGTCTCGCGTTTCGTATCTTTAGTTTCAGGTTTTTTCTGAAACTCATATGTGATTTAAGTTTCTCATTAAGAGGATTCCGCTTTTGAAAATCTTCATGCATGTGTGATTTCCACTTCTTTCGAGTCCCTTCCTACCTTTTCTGAACCGCAGGCTTTCTTGGTGCTCTACCCTAGAAAATAGATGATGAGCCAGTTGCTTAATCTCCGTAGGATGAGGTGACACTAAAAGTCAATCTTTCCTTTCTAAAAGCGTCGGTGGTATTTACCACGTGCATGTACAGGAATACTGTAGTTTGTGGCTGTATTGTACCTTATCCCGAATTCCTCCTTTTCTTTGAGAGGACCAAGGATTGTCCTCAAGGTCTTTTGTTCTCTTATTACTATTGCTAATTATTAATATTATTACCAGCATGAAATGAAATCTCGCTTTGTTTTCTAGTTCCATAAAAGGCTAACATAGGTCCCGTCAACTCACTTTTTATTCCCCTCGTCACTCATTCTCACAATTCTCACGAAGCTAGAGGGCTGAAATATGACACATGTGGTTTTTTATAGTCTAATGGGAAAAGTAAAGTTCATTTATATATTTTATGATTAAGGGGGTGAAATCGTCCCTTTGGCACTCGGGCATAGGCTAATATATAGAAAAAGTATAGAATTTTTCACAGAAGGACCGGACAAAGCTCAATTTACGGCCTTTGATGCAAGAAAAATTACTCGGTATGCCCATACGAAACCAAGAAAACCACATTTTCCTAGAACCAACCCTTTCCGAGGTGTACCAAGAAAACCACGCATTTCATATCGCTAACTTCAGATAGAAAAAAAATAGCTCATGTCCTCATCCCGAGGTGGTGCAGCTATTTTCAGGCCCACCCCCAATGGAGGTGAGCTGCATGTACCATTTCATCCACATACCAGCCCTCCTGCCGTTTTTACATTTCTGGCAGTACCGGGAATCGAACCCAGGCCCCCGAGGACGGCAGCTAATACACTAACCGTTACGCTATGGAGGCGGACGCTAATTTCAGATGATCACCAGCTAGGTAACATTGCTTCGCCATCCATCCATGCTTTACATCACAGCCTGCACGGTTGCTAGGTTACACTTGTTGCACCGTTTGTGACAGATGTACTTTACAATGCTCATAGGTCCTTGGAGGATACAGCACAAATATATTTAAGCTTGGATTCCATTAATTCTAACAGTGGATATATTGCAGAACTCTATTATCCAATTGAGTTCCTCAGTGATCTATGCCCATCCGGAATACTACCTTACAATCTGCAATTGAAACTAGCAGCTTTTGTCTTGTTGCTCAGAATTCTGAATACCGGCTGAATAGAGTTGTTATTATTGCAGATTTATTGACAGATTCATCAACTGGAAATATCGTTTTCATTCCGTAAATTAACCTTGGACCTACAAACACTGACCTACCCTTTACTCTAAACAGGCTCTAATTCCTAATTAAACTTGCATTTTTCATGACTATTAACAAGTCTCAATGTCAGATATTAGATAAAGGGATTATTTTTCTAAGAGAACCTGTGCTCAGCCGCGGTCACATGTATGTGGCGCTGTCGGGGGTGCTCGACCAGGGGAAACTGACTGAGATTGTGGCAATATATTCACTCAAAGTACAAGGAGGTACTTTGATATTAACGGCATTTGAAACTTGAGTAATAAAGAGGAGTCCGCCTCTGTGCTGTAGTTGTTAGTGTGATTAGCTGCCACCCCAGGAGGCGCGGGTTCGATTCCCGGCTCTGCCACGAAATTTGAAAAGTAGAACGACGGCTGGAACGGGGTCCACTCATCCTCGGGAGGTCAACTGAGTAGAGGAAGTGGTTTTCCGTGGTTTCCCACTTCTCCTCCAGGCAAATGCCGGGATGGTACCTAATTTGAGGCCACGGCCGCTTGCTTCCTTTTTCCTCGCCTATCCTTTCCAATCTTCCCATCCCCCACCAAGGACCCTGTTCAGCATAGCATGTGAGGCTGCCTGGGCGAGGTACTGGTCATTCTCCCTAGCTGTATCCCCCGACCCAGTGTCTCGCGCTCCAGGACACTGCCCTTAGGGCGGTAGAGATGGAATCCCTCGCTGAGTCCGAGGGAAAAACCGACTCTGGAGTGTAAACAGATAAGAAGAAGAGAGAAAGTTATAAAGAGGAAACCTACAGAAATAACATTTTTTTAAACTGCAATAATAATAGAAATTAGAATACAATGTTTTAAAAATACAAAATATAAAATAAATGTGGGCTCTTTCCAGGAGCACCCCAAATGGAGGAGTGCTACATGTATCATTTTAACCACATATTAGCAGCCCCGGAGCCACCGTGGCTCAGGCGGCAGCGCTCCGGCAGCTCACAGCAAGGTTCCGTGGTTCAAATACCGGTCACACGATGTGAGGTTTTTGCTGGACAAAGTGGAGGCGGGATAGGTTTTTCTGAGGGGACTCCGGTCTTCCCTGTCATATTTAATTCCGGCAACACTCTCCAATATCATTTCATTTCGTCTGCCATTCATTAATCATTGCCCCAGAGGTGTGCGACAGACTTCGGCAGCAGGCATAGTTCCTATCTTCGCCGCTAGATGGGGGCTTCATTCATTCCATTCCTTACCCGGTCGAATGACTGGAAACAGGCTGTGGATTTTCGTTCATTACCAGCCCTCCTGCCATTCTTAAATCTCTGGCAGTATCGGGAATCATCAATCCGGGCTTCCAAGGACGGCAGGTAATAGTGCAGATTCAAAGTTCATAATTAGATTAATTCTTTGGTGTATTTTGTACAAACTATGCACTGATAGGTAAGAAATTGAGTTGTATTCATAGAATTGTAAGTTTTGGGGCATATGCATGTATATTTTGCTCCCTACGTTTCTCCAAGGAGTTCGGTTGTTATTAACGAAGATGTGTCGTACTTTGTTTCGTAAATTGAATATCGACAACTGGGAGCTCTATTTAAATCGTAACAGCTCTTGAAGAGCGGTCGCAGTCGCTAGTGAAGCGAGTACATGAGGCCTTAGTCCTGGGAGGCCAACCGATTAGGTAAATTGAGCTTCTGACGACCCATTCCAGTAGAATACACACGGCATGTTAACAGTATACTCTGTCAAGGGGAGCTAGACTGGAAGAGTAGTTTGGTTCTTCACGAAACATCTCAACGTTGGATACTTTGAATTTTACGTATATTTAAAATACATAACACGGTTAATGGCACTGTAGACATTGAAGAAGACCATTCATTAAATTTTGTGGCGTCATTGGGCAGAAAGTTCATTGTAGCCACCTTGAAGCAAGGAAACATGTGCTGTGGAGAAGAAGTAGATCGTCAAGGAGTAGGACTATTTGAAGAACAGTGGCATTGTATTTTAGCAGAAAAGTGCACGGAGAAACATAGCAACATTCTAAGAAAGAATGGTCAATTGTCATATGGTTCCCCACTACAGTATTTTGCTTGTCACCATTGTGATGAAGTGTGGGCTTCGCGGATCGCGATGATCTGCCATCTAACGGTCGACCAGTTGGAAGATTATCACACTCGATCACGAGTGATTGTCAGTGATGACGATGATGATTCTTGGGAGGGGAATGACGAAGGACGTTCTAATGTTTACAGTATTTCAGTCAACCTGTGTATATTTTATGAACATCTCTAAGTCATATAGTATAATTAAGATGTCACCCAGATGAAGGTTATATAGGTAGGGCACAATGGGGCAAATGATTTAGAGTTAAAAGCTTTAAACCTAACCTTCTCAGGGAAATGGTCTCTGAATTGAAACGTATGTATGTATCAGATAATGAAATGACACCGATTTCAAATTGTGGTGGCTGTGGCGTGTTTTGTCATTTATATCGAAAGTCTGTGATAAACAAATAACGACTTGAAAGTCAGTTATATGGCTAGAAAATTGGACGTATATTTGTACCTTCTGAGTGACGAGACGCAACATTGCTGTGAACTCTGTTGACAACTCTGAAATAGAGCGTTTTATTTTCGAAGATTTGTGTGACAATACTGATAGTGGAATCAGTTATCATTTGGAAATGTTTGAGAAATCAATATATGAAAGTAGTGAGTGTGTTGGTGAGGAACAGGGTACCTAACAAGTTCGAGATATTCGTGGTAATTTGGTGGATAAACAGGCAGCTGCAAGTTATGTTAAAAGTGTCATCCTAGATAAATAATTTATTTTGGAAGATCAACAGGAAATACTGTATGCTTGTGCACGAATAGGAAACACATTAATTTTAAGCTTTCAGAAGCAACGTTTAAAAGGTAAGTTGTGTACTGAAAATGTCATTCTGACTGCGGAAAGAAATAACATCATTTTTCATTTAAACAACTAATCTTGCTAAAAGTTTAGCACGCTGGCCTTTGGTCTAGAGGGTCCCGGGTTCTATTCCCCGCAGGGTCGGGGATTTTAACCTTCATTGGCTAATTCCCATGGCTTCGGGACTGGGTGTTTGTGCCGCATTCAACATTGCAGGGGCCCCATCCTCATAGACGCGCAGATAGAATATACGGCGTCAACTCGGAAAACCTGCACCAGGCCTCTTCGATGGCCACACGACAGTATCATTATTATTATTATTATTATTATTATTATTATTATTATTATTATTATTATTATTATTATTATTATTATTATTATCATTTGGACTTAAGTCTTGGAGCATTGATGACATTCTAATAATTTCGTGTGGCTATTTCTAGTCGGATGCAGCCCTTTTGTGGCAAACCCTCCGATGAGGGTGGGTAGCATGTGCCATGTGTAGGTAACTGCCTGTTATTGTGGTGGAGGATAGTGTTGTGTGTGGTGTGTGAGTCACAGGGACGTTGGGACAGAAGAAGCACCCAGTTCCCGAGCCAATGGAATTAACCATTTCAGATTAAATATTCCACCGGGCCGAGAATCGAACCCGGGTCCCTCTGAATCGAAGAGCGCTGCGCTGACCATTCTGCCAAGGAGCCGGATATTAAAGTAATAATCAACAAACTGAACACTGTCAAGAAGTACTTGAAGTCATTGCTACCCAAAACCTTCGAAAATGCATCTGAAAATAAATGCCTTAGCTGCATACATTAGTATTTCATGACCTTTTAGTAACTTCTCCTTCTTTATCTGTTTACCCTCCGGGGTCGGGTTTTCCCTCGGACTCAGTGAGGGATCCACCTCTACAGCCCCAAGGGCAGTGTCCTGGAGCTTCAGACTCTGGATCGTGGGATACAACTGGGGAGGACGACCAGTACCTCACCCAGGCGAACTCACCTGCTATGCTGAACAGGGGCCTTGCGGAGGGATGGGAAGATTGGAAGAGACAGACAAGGAAGAGGGAAGGAAGCGGCCGTGGCCTTAAGTTAGGTACCATCCCGGCATTTGCCTAGAGGAGAAGTGGGAAACCACGGAAAACCACTTCCAGGATGGCTGAGTTGGGAATCGAACACACCTCTACTCAGTTGACCTCCCGAGGCTGAGTGGACTCCGTTCCAGCCCTGATACCGCTTTTCAAATTTAGTGGCAGAGCCGGGAATCGAACCCGGGCCTCCGTGGGTGCCAGCTAATAACGCTAACCACTACACCACAGAGGTGGACCTTTTAGAAACAAATATTGTAAAGTGAACAATATTAGGCATGAATCCTACAATATAAATATATTGTGGACAGAGCAGTATTTTTGTTAAACTCAAACCATCAGCGAATCACCTAGAGTGTTATTTCAATTCTATTCATATATGTTCAGTTGCCATGACACATGTCCAATTGCCTCAGGCAAAGGTAACATAGCACATACATGGGGAAAATTTTTGTCCCTACCCCCTGTAGCATCATTTCTGGAAGTCCAAATGTCAAAGGTATGATGTACATAGTTAGGTTTGTCATCTTTTACTACTGAGCTCGATAGCTGCAGTCGCTTAAGTGCGGCCAGTATCCAGTATTCGGGAGATAGTAGGTTCGAACCCCATTGTCGGCAGCCCTGAAGTGTTTTTACGTGGTTTCCCATTTTCACACCAGGCAAATGCTGGGACTGTACCTTAATTAAGGCCACGGCCGCTTCCTTCCCAGTCCTAGCCCTTTACTGTCCCATCGTCGCCATAAGACCTGTCTGTGTCGGTGCTACGTAAAGCAACTAGCAAAATAAAGCATCTTTTAGCATGTTACTGAACTACAAGGAAGAATATTATTTAGGGTTAAGTCATAATGAACCTCGGAAGATAAGGAGACAAAATATGGTTCAGAAATTCAGCAATGTTCGCAAGAATGTGGCACTCCCAGCCCACAGGGATACAGCAGTGAGATTGCAAGCTTAAAGTAACGGTCACGTTAGGCGAAAACAGACAACCTTTTGTCAGAATTAAAAATAATAATAATAATGGCGTATGGCCTCTGGAGAGGAGTGGTGCAGGTCTTTTTCTGGTAGACGGCCTATTAGGCGACATGCATGTCTGTGAAGATGAGGGGCCTACCTACGATGATTTCTAATGTTGAATACGCCACAGACACACACCCAGCCCCCGAGCCATTGGAATTAACCAATTAAGGTTAAAATCCTCGACCCGGACAGGAATCGAACTCGGGACCCTCTTAACCGGAGGCCAGTACGCTGACCGTTCAGCCAACGAGTGGGACAGTTAAAAATAAATGTGTTAGAAAGGAATACTATTAAAGTGGGACTATTAGTCAATACCTTATGGGAGATAAGAGAAGAAAATTTTTAAAAATCAATCATGATAAATGGAAAATGGCATTAAAAAATGTAAACCGCCTATCGGATTTGTTTAAAGCAAATGCTGAGGAGTATAAAAAGAGATGTGTACCTTTAAAAGTGGAAAGGAACAGTAAGGACCCATTACATTATAACAGGGGAATAAAGAAATGAAGAAGGAAGAGCAGATTATAAAGAAATAGACTTAGGAATGGTTGCGGGAGTAAGGAGCTATTGAAGAAGCTCGATAGAAAATTGAATTCAGCGAAAAATCAGCTAAGGATAATATGATGGCAAACATAATTGGGAGCCGCATGAATTTCAGGGAGCGATGGAAGGACATGTATTGAGCAGAAACAGGTTGCAGGAAGGACTTTCTTGGGATCATTAATGAACAACGGGAGTTGATATGCGAGGAATTACAGAAGGAAGAAGTATATTCAGTCAGCAATATGTAAAGGTAGTTGGATATGAAGATAATGTCCTGATAGTGGAAGCGACTAATAATGCCTAAATCTGGAATTTAAGTATGATAACAAAGACATTTATTTTTTTAAAAAATACAAAAGTTGAAAGCTAGAAAGGCAGCTCGGGTTGATAAGATTTCTGGGGTGTATATTAAAGGCTATGGGTTGGGATATAGTGCCATATCTGAAATACTTGATTAGTGTTTGAATGAAGGAGTTATACCAAATGAATGGAAATCTGCAACGGTAGCCCCAGTGTACAAGGGTAAGGATGACAAACACAAAGAGGAAATTTATAGGCCGGTCAGCTTGACATGTGTAGTTTGTAAGATCTGGGCAAGTATCCTTCTGATTATATTAGACATGTTTGCGAAATTACTAACTGGTTTGATAGAAGAGAGTTCGTGTTTAGGAGAGGCTATTCCAGTGAAGCTCATCTTGTAGGATTCAAACAAGATTTAGCAGATATTTTAGATTCAGGAGGTCAAATGGACTGTTTCGCTATTGACTTATCCAAGGCTTTTGATGGGATAGATCGTGGGAGATTACTGACGAAAATGACGACAATTGGACTAGATAAAAGAGTGGCTGAATTGGGTGGCTACATTTCTAGAAAATAGAAATCTGAGAATTAGAGTGGGCAAAGCGTTATCTGATCCTGTAATGATTACGAGGGGTCCCGCAGGGCAGTGTTATTGGATATTTATGTTTTCTTATATATAATATCTTATATCTCTTACATCTTATATATAAAGATCTGTAATCACAGATAACTGGGTGAGTGGGCCGTGCGGTTAGGGGCGCGCAGCTGTGAGCTTGCATCTGGGAGATAGTGATTTCGAATCCAACTCTCGGCAGCCCTGAAGACGGTTAACGAGGCAGTTAAGAAAGGTTACAGATCTCTTCACATGGTTATGAAAGTATTTAGGGGTTGTATTTAGGATTTAAGGAAATGAAATGGCGTATGGCTTTTAGTGCTGGGAGTGTCCGAGGACATGTTCGGTTCGCCAGGTGCAGGTCTTTTGATTTGACTCCCGGAGGCGGCCTCCGCATCGTGATAAGGATGAAATGATGACGATACATGCACCCAGCCCCTGTGCCAGCGAAATTAACCAATGATGTTTAAAATTCGCGACCCTGCCGGTAATCGAACCCAGGATTCCTGTGACCAAAGGCCAGCACGCTAACCATTTAACCATGAAGCCGGACGGATTTGAGGAGAGGACATATAAGTCTCTGGTAAGAGCGCAGTTGGAGTATGGATCCTGTGTATGGGACCTTCACCAGGTAATTTTTGGTATGCAGTGCAATGAAGAGGAGTTTTAGGCTTAAAGGATCATTGTTTGTTTTAGGGACTGGGAACTTCACTGAAATGAAAATCAAATCAAAATATGTATGGATATGAACATATTATATGAAATAGCGTATGCATGAACAACTTATTTGGGGCAGAATATGAAATATTATTCCATAATTCCCTGAAATAAATGTGGAAAATCGCGCAAAACCTATACAGCTGCTATTACCGTCCGCATTCGAACTACAGTCTTACGTGAAGCCCACCAAGAGAGTTGACTCGTTGTATTCAAGTAAGGGACACAACCCGCCATGAAATATCCACTATGTGATTTGATTCCAACAAGCCATACATATTACTACTGGAAACACTTGGGAATAAGAAGACTAGATTCAAGAACTGGAAAAAATTCAAAGAAAAGCGGCTCGACTTGTTCTGGGTGATTTCCGACAAAAGAGTAGCGTTACAAAAATGTTGCAAAATTTGGGCTGGAGAGAATTGAGAGAAAGAAGGAGAGCTGCTCGACTAAGTGGTATGATCCGAGTTGTCAGCGGAGAGATGGCGTGGAATGACATTAGTAGACGAATAAGTTTGAGTGGCGTTTATAAAAGTGGGAAAGATCACACTATGAAGATAAAGTGGGAATTCAAGAGGACAAACTGGGGCAAATATTCATTTAAAGTAAGGGGATTTAGGGATTGGAATAACTTACCAAGGGAGATGTTCAATAAATTTCCAATCTCATTGAAATCATTTAATAAAAGGCTAGATAGGGATAGATATTGATTGATTTTAAATAATTATAATATTTCATAGATTTAGTAGTATGTTTCCTGATAGCACTTTGAGAATCTGAAATGATAGCAGCATTTTGAAAATATATTGATTGTGAGTAATACAGTGCCTCCCGTATGGCGAGAAGTTAAGCAGTATAGATGGATACTTCAATGGGAATAGAAAATGGCCATGTTCCTGTGGCAATATGCATACGGAAAAGTATGAAAAACCTTCCGTGTCTGTAGACTTTGCAGTGTAACTGTGGGCATAATACTACCAGGTAGATTCAATAAAGATTTTCACGTTTACGTGTTTATTTGGAGCAGGGTTTCCTTGTAGGTACTTCTAAACGTAATATGTGGATGCAGAAGATATCGAACAGGCGTAGTTAAACAGAAATACCAGAATCGTGTGGGAAGAAAAGGCTAGAAACACAACAGATAGGGAATCTGTCATCTGGGCGACTGCCCTGAATGTAGATCAGTAGTGACTGATTGATGATTTTGACTTTAAAGTCAATGGTATACTGAACATCAGTGCTTTGAAACATTATAAGAGTAGACGTGGCTGTCGTTCTCCATTATGTTCTGCATACTGATTATGTAGAAGGTGTATGCTCTAGAATAATGGGTGTTCGTCCAGAATAGATTGCTGAAAGAGAAACGTGTTGCCAATAGATTCCGCCTCTAGTGCAGGGATAATTCATGAGCTTCGACCTGAAGAGCATTGGTAGGCGTTGACAACGTTGTAGCAGGACATACCCTGTGAGCACGAAATTACTTTCTATAAAACATACTTCGGAGCGTTGTTATACAGCATAGTCAATAACAGTCCGTATTAAGGAGTGGTAGAGAATTACCAAAGGGGTCGAAGCAGCGCTGCACCAAGTGGAGGTTAAGCAAAGAAGGACATTGAATGAACGCAGTGTACTTGTCTGGACATAAGCAAAACATGTCCACTTCAAGGTAGTTTGCTATCCAAAGGCATCCCCAGGAGGCGGTCACAGATATCACAGAAAGGGAATATGGTACGAGCTGAATTATTGTAGGAGACTGAATAACCAGTTCATTTTTAGTGAATATTATTACTAATGATTTCGGAAGAGAAAGTGTAAACCACTCTGTGTAGTCATTCTTGAAGACGTGACGCAGTGTTCAAACGCTGAAGAGTAATCGCCAGACTGACTGAGGATGTGTAAATGCAGACATCATCAGCCTATTGCAAGACGTGGATGGCGAGACTAAATAATGTGTCCAAATCAGAGGTGCAGATAGCATACACTGCCTTGTGGAAAGCTGTACGCGATCTAATAAAAGTAGATCCTTCAATCAAAGTCCCAATCCCGAAGATAAGAGTTCTAGGGAGCTTCAGTGCTATAATATTGCTGTCATGTTCGTTTCCTGTCCATTGGGAGATCTTTCAAGACTTCCAAAAAACAGAGAAAGTCGTTCTGTGGATATAAAAAAGGAAGTGGAGAGTGAGTGTCTACGATTACAATGAAAACTGCCCAACTCGATTGTAACAGGCAGGATAGTGGTGCTTCCGTAATAATAAAAACTCCCAATTCGATTATCACTGGCAATAGGCAGGGGGCCTGCCATTACAATAAAAACTCCTTAAACTGGCCTTCACACGAGGAACCTACCAATCGTGTTCTGGGGTAACGTTAAGAGCTATTCAATTTAATAAAATCGTACTCACAACGTGTACACTATCTCACGTAGAATACAGTGTAAAATGTAGAATCCGTTGCAAAACATGAGCACGTCAGCCAGTTAGTTATGAATACACTCATCGCTACCGGCACCTACGGAGATTAATAGTGAAATTTAACAGACTTTACTCTCTTCAAACTTAAAACAGTTTTTATGTATTTTTATTTAATTATTGGATAACCAACGCAGTATAATTCACACAATATACTATATGTAAATTGTTCTAAACTATTTTCCAGGCTTACATACACCGCACTCCACTAATGGCTCACTGTACTATGAAAAATTCTTCCAAAAGCCCAATGAACACTGGAAAAGTGCAATACTTGTTAACCATACTGTGATAGAGATTGAATTGAAACTATGTAAGTAATAATGTAATACATAAAACCAACCACAGTCAATTAACAATGACAGGTGCTTTAAACCAGCGAATTAAAATGTCATTGTCCGCTTATAATTTAATTACATAATAATCGTTCACCTCTCCGTAATACCGCATTATGATGGGTCTATATATCATGTACGTATTACCATGCAAACACATAGCGGTTTGTACAATAACTCATGGGATCATAGCTATTTAATTTAGCTGGATTTTAAATAAGAATTGAAATCCGGCTTTTTATAACCACTTAATTGTGCGATTACAGAATCACTGTTCTTAAAACTAAAAACAGGTAAGCAAGAATACATTCTTCAGAGAACAAAAGTGTGATGAAAATATTAAAATTCCAGGGTCAAACTAGTGTTCCTTTCTGAATAAACCCCTACTTATGTCGTAGTTAATGTTTCTTAGATTCCATCACACTCCTCTCGTGCATTGTTCTGAAAGAAACGCTAATATTGCAGACTTGCTTGTAGTCGTTGTTCATTATGAATGTGCATTTTTGTGCTGTACCGAAACGCAGTACGGAATCGTAACGATTAAGAGAAATTAAATGAAATAGAAAATTAATTAATTAATTAATTAATTAATTAATTAATTAATGTATTTATTTATTTATTTATTTATTTATTTATTTATTTATTTATTTATTTATTTATTTATTTATTTATTTATTTATTTATTTACTGGCAGATGTTCCCGTGTTTCGCTACGGTACACTACATTCTATAAGGATATCGAAGTAAATTACTGTACATGCAGCGAATAACATCTTTTAAATTCCATGCCTCTTAGCGTTATCCGAGAAACAACATGAGGAGGTCCCCATACGTTGTTTCCAATACAAAGTGTGAGTTGCGGAATTGTGATGATAACGGCAGGCAAGTTTACATTATAATAGCAGGCCACATTGCCTACTGGGCGGTCACAGTCGATTTGGGGAGTTTTCTTTAAAATGGCAGGGCACGTCTCCTACTTCCAGACAGATTACAGTTGAGGTGTTTTTATTATAATGGCAGGCACCTTCACTACTGCGAGTAAAAATTGAGTTGTGCTGTTATCATTATTGTACCGGGCGGTACACCTCTACACCGTTTATTTAAAAGTTGCGCCAGTTGAAACTCCTCTTCTGGAGGAAGGTTGAACTTTATCTATTCTATTAATTCTCTACTTTCTCAGAAGATGTCACCACGTGGAAAATTTTGAGTTTTTGAACTGTGTCACTTTTGATGTGTTTTTGTTTCGCTTGAAGTAAGAAGTGTGAACTTTCTCTTCTAGAGGACACTACTGAAGATCAACAATAGCGCACCCTAGTGCGGAGTCAAAGAACTATTTTGTTGGAGAAATTTTTATTTCAAAAGTTTGTTTCTTGTTAAATTTCTTTCTGTTATTGTTTAAGTTGGCTGTATACCCCTCTTTTTCCCCTTGTTTTAGATTTATCCAATCCCGAATTTCTTTTAGTAATTTCTGACCAATCTGGTGTATCTTCCCCCAACTTGTATCTGTTGCGGGGTCCTATCCAATAAAAACATTGTGGGCGGGTGTTTTCATTCCCCTAACGCCTAGAAACTTCCGCGAGAGTATTTAAACTGCTGATTTTGGGGTCTCCGGGCCACTTCTGTTCCATCTTTCAGTGTATTAAGTACATAGCAGGAGGCGGGAAGCGCCTCTTTCTTCTTCAGCCGTTCAACACCAGGTAATGGCCTATTAATAACTTCTTTTCTTGCTAGGTCGGCAGTTTAACACTCGCGGCGGGTTCGAAGCATTTCCATCATGTAACCTTTTCCTAAAATGTAATTACTCTTTTCATCTTTTTCTTGTAAAGCTACATATTGGGATAGAGAGTACTAACCCTCTCGAGCTCCCACTCACATTTGTTTTGAGGTGAACTTATTTTCTCAAACTATTCTTCGTTTATGTAATGTAAAGTGTTCTTCTCTAAGTCACCTCTGTAGTATGGGATTAGCCCTTGCGTTAGTGGCCCAGAGCCAGATTAGGTTTTAAAAACAAAGGGTATTAGGAGTGCAAGTTCGCCTCCTCTCAAATTGTTATTTTAGAGGTCATGTAATCAACCTTCTTTTCATGTAATAGACCTCCGTAGGTTGGGTATTTTACCCCTGTGAATACGTCCTTAGAGGACAGCTTGAAGGTAGAGTTTGGTGTGGCCTTGTGATAGGCTTACAATTTTGAGAGCGGATCGCTCTTTGAAATTTGTTTCTGTATGCCTCGTGCAGGCTTTATGTGTAATGTTTGGAGCCAGTGCTCCTGGGCATGAATGGGGTTTTCTGCCCCTTGGCTAAAATTTTTTTTTTTGGAGTAAGGCGGGGCTGATTGCCCAGGAGTTATGAAGTAAGGGCACTGAGCCCGAATCCAGTAATATTGTACCTACATTTTTGCTACTCTGTACCTGTTATGATTGTTATCTCTTGTTTGTGAAAAGAAAATATAACCTAGTTAAATTTTAAATTAATTTTACATTGCACGTTAATTTCGTAGCTTGAAACCCATTCACACCCGCACCTTCTTTCATCTCTACCTACCACGGATATCTCCGTAACAATTATAATGGCAGGCCCCTTTTCCTACTGTCCACTAGCTTACTGCTTACGGCCAGTCACACCAATGTGGTAAGTTTCCATTAAAATAGCAGGTCACTATGCCTAATGCCAGTTTATAATGCCGGCACCTTGCCTACAGCCAAATACAATCGGATAGGGGAGTTTTGATCAAAACTGTACGCTTCGTTGCTTTCTGCAAGTCAAATCGAGAAGGGAATTATTTATTGTATTGGTAGGCTCTCCTTACTAATGCCAGTTACACAGGAGTTGGAGAAGACCCCTTTCCTGCTGCCGGTCAAAGTCGAAATGGGGAGTGCTGATTACTATAGCAGACACACCCTTTCTCGATCACTACAAATCGACATCACTGAATATACCGTATATATAGATTGACATACGAAAGTATATGCATGTTTACAATATTGCAGACCTTCATTTAAGGATTAACTGCTGCTAAACGGTACGTCATATCGACAAACGGATTGCACCATAGGACGCAATATTCAGCGGCCTAAATGGCTGGCCATATATATATTTTCTCGTATCTCATATATTCGTGGGTCGGATTGAGTTAAAAACGTTTAATAGGGTGAAATTTGGGTAAGATTCCCTCACAGTGCATTAATTTTCGGATAATTATGAGACAGCTTCAAACATAGCACATGGCTACTAGGTGGGCCAATGTTCGCGTAGAATATGGTGATTCTACCTTTCCTATAAGTGTGTCAAGGTATGAATTATGCGTGTGAAAAGTGCAAAATTTGCTTACAATCGAAAAATAGAGACAAATCTAAGGTATAAGTAATATAGATACGACAAAACGACACAGGACCAAAGTTATAGATCACTATAAATTGAACAGAGATTGCGCCATCCGTTTTGCGATAGGACTTACCGTTTAGCCACAAAATACCTCGAAACGAAGGTCCGCACTCTTATTAAAATTGTCTCTTTATTTCTATATTCTTCAGGGATAAAATGTCAAAAATGTAAAGATCTTGGAAGTTTTTCGTCCGTTACAGATTAAAATGTATAATTTTGCTAAATTTCAGTTTTCTAGCTCGTCTGGAAGATTGTGCCGCAATCTTGATTTGGGAGGAGTGGGGGGAAATTACCACTTTCAGGAAACTAAAGCTAAAAATGCATATGATCATTATCACCCCTTAAAAGGATAGCTGTACGAAAATTTCGCCAAAAGAGTCAATGTACAGACACGGCCGTTACGAATTTATGTATAAAGAGAGATAATAATCTGTTCCACGTACAACAACATTTGGGCTATGTCCGCCGGACTTAGCCTGCAAAGCCGACTGTTCATGATATCTCCATTATTAATCCCCCTGTCGAAAACATGCACATGAGAAAAAAGTTTTAGAAATGGATTTCCATCAAGGATGGTCGATTTGAAGTCAGGTTGGTCTTATATATATTGTGAGAGTGTAAAATCACTGTTTCGGTTCCCTAGTCTGGACAGGTGTATGCTAAATATAAAGTTTGGTTGAAATATCTTCAATAGTTTTCAAGTTATAAGAAATGCGCTTCACGCGCAGCTGTTTTGAGTTAAGTCCGTTGCGACTTGTGCTGAAAAACCGTCCGTTACTGATATCTCCCTTATTAATCCTCCTATCAAAATTATGCACATGAGAAAAATGTTCGAGAAATTGATTTCCTTTAAGGGTGTAGATTTCCATTAAATCTGGATGTGCATATTTTGTGCAAAGTCACGGTTCCGGTTTCGGTTAACCTCCAGTAAATTTATGTATTCAGAAATAATATTGCCCCTTAAACCTACCCAAAGACAGGTGAATTCTAGATATCAAGTTTGGCAGAAATATATCGAGTAGTTTTCAAATTATATGAACTCAGACATACAGACAAAGAGACACCAAAGCTAAAACATATACAGATGGTCATTAATGCACCTGAAATGGATAACTGTACGGAAATTTCACCACAAATAGTCATGTACAGGCACGCGGTCGTTATTATTTTATTTATATAGATTTATTTGGTTGTTTATTTACTTGTTTATTTAATACAGAACATACCAGGCTTTCGCGCAATTACGTTGTTCATAAACTCATAAGAATTTCAGGAATATTAAATCATAACAGAAAGTTCAAAATGTTAAATATATATACGAAGCACAGTAATCCAAATAATTAAATAATAAAATTACAACTTGAATAGAAACTTAGAAACTTAAAATACATGTAACACAAGGATATATTCGACGTAGATAGGATTCTAAACAAGGAAACGTTAGTCGTACAATATAAAATAGCATTATGAATTTGTAATACTGTTTTAATAAGAGATTTAGTACTATATGCAATACAATAAATTAAGTTAAAATTGAACTAGTCTATAAGTAATACAGATAACACTATATAAATTATAAGACTTACATTACAACGGCAAGTAAGACAGAGATGTGATATAGTACGCAACAGAAAGCGTTATACGAGCTGAAATAATAATAATAATAATAATAATAATAATAATAATAATAATAATAATGTAACATTTTTACGCCTCACTAACTACTCTTATGGTTTTCGGAAACGTTGAAGTGCCAGAATTTAGTCCCGCAGGAATTCGTTTATGTGCCAGTAACTCTAGCGACTTGAGGCTGACGTATTTGATCACTTTCAAATACCACCGGACAGAGCCAAGATCGAACCTGCCAAGTTGGGATCAGAAGGCCAAGCGCCTCAACCGTCTGAGGCACTCAGCCCGGCCGAACTGAAAGAGAATATAAGTTTACAGGTAATCTTAAATAAAATGTGTAGTCAAGTAGAACAGAAATTTAACAGTAGAATGTAGAGATTCGAAAGAAAAGATTATTTGGAAGAATGAAATCAGTCAAGTAGGCTATACACAGATCAACAACTTATAACAACCTATCACATGTAATTCCAAGTAGGTTTAGTTCATATATATATTTAATTTCTTATAAAGACATTGTTATCACTAAACACAAAAATTAAGAAAGACATATTTCCATATCATAAATTTAAATCTGGTACGATTATGTAATTTATTGATTTTTATGTTTGTGTTTGTCCAACCCTTGTCCCGTTTCCCTACGGGGTCGGGTATGAGGTGAGATGAATTTGTCGTGGCGGTTTTTTATGACCGGATGCCCTTCCTGACGTCAACCTCATCAGAGGAGTTAATGAGAGATGAAATGAATGACGTGATATATGATAGTAGGGAGAGGGTGAAACCCGGTGCCGGCACATAGCCTACTCCTGTCGAATAGCACCAAGGGGTCTGCTCAAGGCTTAACGTCCCCATCCGACGGACGAATCACCATCAACAGCGTCATATGCCCTCACTCCATATGAGCACTGCGGAGAGGTTTGGAATTTAATCCAGGCTTTTGGCACGCAATCTAGTGATTAGAAATTGTATACCACCACCTCCCCTACCCTGCCGGCCAACATTCTGATGGTGAAAATTTTTTCGACCAACGGGACTCGAACCGGCTAACCGCGGTGTTAGACCGTTTTTAGACTTCAGCGCCTTAACGATCATGGCCACCAAGCGGGTTAATTTATTGATTTTTATATTGTTACTAATAATATTATTGGTTTTACGTCCCCGTAATTACTTTTACGGCTTTCAGAGACGCTGAAGTGATCACTTTTTGTCCCACAGTAGTTTGATTAAGTGCTGGTAAATCTACAGACGTGAGGCTGAGTCAGGATCAATCCTGTGGTATGTGAGGCTGACAAATTACCCAGCCTCGTATCAGTAGATATACCTACACAAACCTTCCTGCAGCTCATTCTCCGAAAACTGTAAAAGTACATAGTTAATAAGATGTAAAAAAATATTATTATTATTATGAATGTTCATTCAGTTGATATTTCTTCATCTCATCACACTATATTCTCACTTTTTTTTCCTGGTCGTATGACTTCCTTTCCCTCACCACTTACAGTTCTTTCTCGTTCCGCTAACGTTGACATTCCTGTTTGTGCGACATTAAACCGCTAGCAAGGTAGTTTCTGTATGGTTGTACAAATATGTATACACGTCCCCCAAACTATACTGCACTGTATTGAATGAAACATGCACTTTGTTAGCTTTATACCTCCAGTCCCTTAAATCCTCTGTATCTCTTTCATCCCCGTAAGATGGAAATTGTGGCCGTGTGATTGCTTTAACCGGTATGAAGCATAACGTAAACTACCATAAGAACGGACTTTTCTGACCTGTGGCAAAATCCTGAAAGTTGGATAGGCATATAATCTGATACTCGGGGAAGTGTGCTGTATGGAATAATAAATACATATATCCCGTTGACTCGCAAAACACAGAAGAAAATAACATCGAACTGAACAGATAAGATCATGGAGAATATAACACAGAGAAACAAACCGAATCAATTTAAAGGTACTTAGTGAGGGAAGAGACAATCATAACAAGCAAATGCAAACGCAGTAAGTCGAGAAGGAAGGTTATAATCCTTATACTTCCTAAAAATATCACTGATTAAAGAAAGTTGCGGTTTATAGAGAAGAATGGGTTAAAAAGTGGATGTTTTTGAGACATAGATACCAATTTTCCAAGTTTCTAGATGTGCACGAAGCAATTTCGCCTCTACGTCCTCCACTCGAAAGTCACACTTTTCCAGCACTTGCTAAAATGATCGTGTTTGAAGCAGTCAGTCATATCTCGGCGTTAATGTTGTGATTTTGTTTTCCATGTTAATAACAAGCATTGTACCGTACCTAATAGAAATAGCTTGAGCGTGAATTGTTTCTACTCAGGTAAATAGAATTGTCTACTTGTCTAGAAACAAAAATGAATACCACTTCTAAATCATGATTCCTTTTTTTATTCACTTTTCCCATACTAGGATGGGGTCGTAGTTGCGAACTTCGTTGCAAGGGTGGACTTGTCCCTGCTTTACAGATGACACCAGCGCTATGTAGAGGGCTGTATTCAGTATTGCGCGTATCTGTGTTCGGCTTATCTAAATGAAGAGGTGTTATACTGAGATAAATACGAATACCCAATCTATGATCCAGATCAATTAACTAGACGTGTCTAAAATCCCCGTCCTGACCGAGAATCGAACCTGGGACCTTGCGATCCGAAAGCCGTGATGCTCACCGTTCAGCCAAGAAACCGAACACTCTAACTCAATAATGGAACAATTAATAAAAAATCCACCCGTTTAAGCCATTTCAAGAGTGTGTTTGAAATACTGCTTTTATCAGTCTATAGAAACAAAAAAGCAAGAGTGTAGTTTTACCTGACTATTGATCACGGCCACATGACCTTCAAGAATCCGAACGACGGGGCGTGTTTAGAATTGTGGTCGCCTTCGTGACAAACCAATGACAATGTTCCTTGGCTACCACGCCTCTACATCGTCAGGATGACTGTCCTGGTTTGTTTGTTTTGAAAAAGTGATCAGACAAGACTTAAGTTGTACATCATTCTTACGATATGTCACCGTGTATTCTAAATGTAGTGTGTTCTAGCGTGTATCTATTGCATAAGCTATTAATTTTTCTTTATGATTAAAATGGAGCCACTTCTCAGTATTTACCGAGCAAGTGGCCACGTGGTTTGGGCCACGTAACTATCAGCTTGCATTCGGGAGATAGTGAGTTCGAGCCCCAATGTCGGCAACCCTGAAGATGGTTTTCCATTGTTTCCCATTTTATGCCAGGCTTCATTTCTATTCCCAGCCCTTAACTATCCCACCGTCACCATAATGCCTATCTGTGTCAGTGCGACGTAAAGCAGATTGCCAAAAAAAATTTAGAAATCTCAATATTTCCTTTTGTCGAAACCTCTTTCGCTCAGTGTAAATTATGGTAAATTTTTAAGATAAGTTAGTTCCTTTTCGTTTCAAAGACCTAGTTTTTAATGCATTTACAGTAATTTCATCAACGTAAAGATTTCTTGTTTGATTCGTAAGTTCATTGTCAGATGAATGCTCGAGTGTTTTAAAATGCTATTCATTGAATTCATGAATTAAAACAACACTACTAAAGATGTTAGACACACGATACTGTCGGCTTTTAGAATATTTACGCTAGACATAACGCTTGTATTGTATTGTGTGCTAATCCATCATTCAAGTTTAAAAACTTCCATCATCCTGTATATACCATGAAGTTCGGAATTACCATTTTAAAATGATGCAAAGAAGTCACTTACTTCCACGCATGAACAGTTAAAAATTAGCGGAAAATGTTTTCTGAACAGAGATGCACAAAATATTTTAAAGAATTAAATAAAATATTAAGTAATGTCCCTTTAACATATCTGCCCTTAGGCTCCAGAAAATACATATATATCGAAGTGGGCATAACAAAATATCCGGAGTAAACAGGAAATTCATAGTAAATAATTACCAAAATTGATTCATACGCTTGTCAGAATTACTTATTGATACGAATCTTCGTTATAAATCTTGATATAATAAACTAAAATTGGTCAAAATATCACTGAAACCTTTAAAAATATTTGCACAAGAAATTATAATTCGAGTAGAGCTGCTTTATGCTTCTGTGGACAAGAAATACCGAACTTCTCAGAGTATAAATTATCTCTGATGCAGTTGTTGCCAATAAGAAGGTTTTCATAAAGATTGTTGCAGAAGTTTACATGTCAATAATAAACAAATATTGATTAACTTTGTTCATAAATATTGTTTATGATATATGAATTATCAAGCATAGGAACGCATGGTTATAAACAAAAACTATCTAGTTTAGGCGGAAAAGGCGTTTCCGATTCACCTGGAAGAACGTGGGCTTGATTCACCGTAGGAAGTCAAGAAATTCAGAAAAGAGACTTCAAATTCTGAAGAGGTGGGGTTTCCTCAATCTATACCAAAAATAAGTGATAAATTAATGAAAGTCTTTATCCTCTAGGGGCTGCCTGCCGAGGTGGTTAAGATATGGTCGATTCATCCGGAAAGACGTGGTAACGATTCCCCGTCAGGGAGTCGAAAAAATTAAGAAATGAGATTCCCACTTCCGAAGGTGCACATGGTTCTGAAGTTCACTCGGGGCAAAGGCGGCCGGGCGTAGAGTTGATCTCTCTACCCCACCAGGTGCCGAGGTTACGGATTGTGGATACCTTTACCTTCCACCCCTCCAAGGTCCTTCATGGCCTGTACGGAGATGAATTCGCTTTTGGCTCCATTTGCTTTATCCTGTACTCCTCTAAGAGCCTTGATGGTGTGAACAGAAATAGCTTTGCTTAGCCTTGCTAAGTTCATCAACTAAAATGAAACAGGATAAGGATATTCACTGTGAATAATAATAATAATAATAATAATAATAATAATAATAATAATAATAATAATAATAATAATAATAATAATAATAATCACGTACATTGTAGTGGTGATGTAAGTCCGACTCATTGGATGAATGGTCAGCGTTGAGGCCTTCGGTACAGAGGGTCCCAGGTTCGATTCCCGGCCAGGTCGGGGATTTTAATCGCGTCTGATTAATTCTTCAGGCCCGGGGACTGGTTGTTTGTGTTTGTCACAACACTTTTCTCTTCATATTCATACAACAAGCTATACTACCAGCCACCTCAGAAGCACGCAATTGTAATTACATCCCTTCATATAGGGTTGGCTTCAGGAAGGGTATCCGGACGTAAAATTGGGCCAAATCCGCATGTGCGACACAGTTCTCACCCGCGACCCCACAGAGGTGAGAAAAGCGGTAGAAGAAGAACTGTGTTGGTGATGTAGCTGTTATTATTATTTTATGTGAGAGTTCAAGTGGACAACCTCCCACTCTTAACATTAATCGGAGAAAAAATGGAAGAAATCCGACCCTCCGTAGAATGAGGGTCTGAGCAAATGATAGGGAAAGGCATGAAAGTGATAGCTACCCAGGCCTGGCAAATCTAATACCATGAGTGTCGGAAAAGAACAGGAGATCACATAGAAAATTGATGAAAGTGGTAAGCCACACGGAAATAAATGTCAGACTCTGCTAAGGGATTAGTGGTCACGAATTCATGTCGAAAGTTAAGAACGCCTGGGAGTTACACTTTTCAGTCAATGTTTGCAACTGCGTGAATGTGTTCCACCACCCATACACACAGGGGGTACATGTATTGATCATACGTCGTTGTTTCAGAAGAAAAGCGAATTAGAAATGTTTATGGATTGTAGATATAGACTTGTTTCTATAACCAGCTAACTTACTGTCAACAGCATAATCATTCCTCATCAATTTCAAATCCAATACAGGTTACAAATATATCGAATAAATATTCATTTATTCTAGAAATGTTTTACACGCAGTTTCATCATTTATGCATCGAGAAGGTTGTGAAGAACATACCATCTAATTAGTCGTCCCTCGTTGGTAATTGGATTTCTCCCATAATGGCATGCAAATGTGGCTTAGTGACAAGCAATATTGGAAAGTTCTTCTCCTGCAGTCGTTGGAAACCAGTGAAAATGACTCTCAGAGGTTGAAATAAATGTCTCATTTAGTGGCTATATAGAAGTACAACTCTCTAGGGATCGGTCTTACGGAATCGCTAGCACGGATGGCAAGCTAATTTTAAAACTGAGCCATTCACTACCAATTGTATTTTCTGCAGCATGGTTCTAACTTGGGACAACTATCAACACACAGACGTTTCTTCTTTACTTCCAATGCTCGTAACTTCCCTTTTCCTGGTTCCCTGATCATAATGTACATGACGCACAATTAAAGCTGCCTCTGGTTACAATCAACTGTTTAATGTCTTGCGAACGTAGTAAACCTTTTCGATTAATTCTTGGTCGCGGTTTTTATTAAGGTGACAACGGGAAATCGTGGAAAACCATCTTCAGGGCAGCCGAAGAGAGGGCTCGAACGCAGGGTATCTCCACATCAAGATTACGGCTAAACAACCTGAATCATGTAGCTGACTTGCAGTATAATACTTTATGTATATATCCCCTGAGTTTCGCCTCCTGGCCGGATCGTCGTATTGTAAGCGTGAACGTTTTATTATTTAGTCTCGGTAACAACAATAACTCCCACCACACCAACACGCAGGTTCCTAGGCATAGCAAACGCCGTCCACCCGACAAGGACAGCACAGGCTATTAATAGCCACGTGTTATTATTATTATTATTATTATTATTATTATTATTATTATTATTATTATTATTATTATTTTAGCCTGAAAATGAACCCAAATACCATAGAGTATTACTCAAAATCAGAAAGAATGTACTAATTCGGCCCAGGAAATTACCAGTAACTGAGCTTCGGAGACCTACACATCTGTCCCCATGAAACAAAACTATAAAATTCAGGTGAATCTAAATTATGTGTCCATAGTTTCTGCCAAGAATATCATCATTATTAGATGACCTATACAACGATTAATTAGGCTTTCCTCCTACGAGAAATATATTCTCAGTTTCAATTTGACTTCGGCTGAAAAACATAATGAACCACATTTCTTTATTACTTTTCGCTTTGTGACGACTTTTACCTATATCTAGTGATGAACTGACTTTAATTTCGATGCCGTTCTTCCGAAAAAAGTGATTTGTTAATTTTTCATTTAATATAAAAGAATTATCGACTTTAGGGGGTAGTCGCTTTGCCTCTAAATAGTTAAGTCACTCATAATTTCCTGCTACAATTTATACCAGCGATACACGTGCAACTGAGTGGTTCAGGTGACTTGATGTCGATCTTCTTCATTTCACCTTAGGTTTGTTGAATCTGTAATGCGGTGATCATCAGACGATAAGGTACATGATAACCTGAACTCTGTCCCTATATATGCGCACAACTCTATTTATCAATAGTCATCACCAATATCATGAATATAGCCAAATTTTTGACTGGTCTCCTGTACATACGTGATGAATATCATTGTAGTGTTAAATGTCTCAATTATTCCTTCCATTTATTATATTTAATTTGTAACGATTATGCCCTACTGCCACGAATAAGAAAAGATAGAAATATTAGTTAGTACATACGACATGCAGCTCAATAATAGAAGATAAGGAAGTTTTCCGCTAGGATCCTCGAGTTCCACTGTCACTTTTAAGATTTTCAAGTGTTTTTGGAAGTATATACAGCATATATGAGTTTCACTTTCGTGCGTTCTAAACAATATTAAGCAAACAATATTAAGCAGTATTATTAAGCAAATGGAAGCAAAGCTATCTCCATGCAGGTCATGTCCCCTGGAGGAGTAACCTCTGCACTTAGTGAGATAGAGTGGTTAGCTCTCTGCCGGGCATTTCCCTCCAGGAATTAACCTGGTAATCATGTCTGATGGAGGTTGAGTGAGCCTGAGGAAACGTGCGTCTCAAAAAGTGTAAACCTCGTATCAAAAATTTTCGATTTCTTGAAGAGAAACCGTAATGACATTGTCCTGAGCGATCCGAGTACGCCTTTACCTCCTGGACTAGGCGGACCCCGTGTTAACCCAGATATGCCTACCGTCCTTTTATAAAGACAGCTGACACTCTTTCATTATTTGCCTGTCATTTTTCTGGCTATAATGAGTTTGGTTTAACAATGTTGCGGTATTTGAGGGAAAGGTATGAACTTGCAGACTACCCATTTTAGTTTAGCTGGATGAGTTTGTGTGTGTTGTATGCATCTGTAAACAAAACCCATATTATGATCATAGAAGACAACGTACGCCGATGAATTCAAATGTAATACGATGATTGTTACAAGTACCTCACTGATTCTTTTTCCATACTTTATATTCTCTTGGCATGTAAGTATTATATTTCGATATCACCTAATGGTTTACTTTTATTGTTGCCAATGACGGAAGAATATAGGTGTCTTATAAAAAGTACAGTAGGCAAATATGAGTCTACGACAATCTTCATTTTTGTTTTCAGGTTTATGACTCTTGATGAAATAGTGAGTGCATCTGGAGGAAGAATATGACGATTTTAGTAAAACTGAGACGTCTGTCACCATGCTAAAACCTGGCAATGCTTGTGAAGACATCACTGATAATGATTCTGGAGACGAATATATGACGAATCTTCCCGGATCTTAGCTCCGTTCAGAAGCTAAAATAATTGGAAGTACAGAATATGAAGAAGGACAGGAAAGCGAATGTACAGGAAATGGACAAGAAGTATTAGAAAGTAACGCACTGATAACTGACACAAAGAAAGTACAACTCAATTGTAATATTTCTTCGAAGAAACAATACACTTGGACGGAAGGTGACCTGGCTGTGACTAATGTTCGATGGACAGATATGGCTCCCTTTGTAGTCTTGAGAATCCAGATTCTAGGTATGATCAAACAAACCATATCATCATACCACAAGGCAATCAGACGCGGTGTAGAATTTGTCACAAGAAGGCATCCATGAAATGTGAGAAGTGCGATGTTACATTGCATTATCAAGTGCCTTGCGCAATACCATACACAAAAAGCCTAAGACATGTGATGTTGTTGTTCAACATTGAAGTATCAAAAGTGTTTAGTACACTAGAAGTCAAATGTGTTGTGCAGTACCTCAAGGACGATAACTTCCATGTGACTGATTTTGAAAATCACTTCAAATATACATGAGTATGCTTTCCTTTTTATGAATATATATATGTGTGTGTATGTTTGTGCCGCACAATAAACATCTGACAACTGCATACATGTTACCTTATTCGCTATATGTGCATGTGGACAATATACCCTTTATATGCCTACTGTCCTTTTAAAAGGACACTTCTTTCTGTCTAAATATACTTTTTCTTCAAAGTTGGGGTTTATCTGTAGTAACCCATGCATTACGTTAATTATGTAACATAAAATCATGAGCCCACTCAAAAAATATGTTAGACATATCCGGGTTAAGGTACAGCCCCAGCCTGGTGTGAACAACGGAAAACCATCTTCAGGGCTGGGGGTTCGAACCCACTATCTCCCAAATTCAAACTGATAGCTACATGGCCTAAACCGCACAGCCACTCGCTAGTTCACAACGCTGTAGTTGTCCTACCAGATTTCCCTAGATCTCTTATAAGCTGGACTTACTTTTACTCATACCTGACTCCTTTTCCACAGCCTATCCATCTTCCATACCTAGAAATGCACGGACAAGCTTTTGCGTGCAGCTGCCTCATTTACAGCAGAATGATCAGACGTGCTTCTGTGTCCTAACATACAGTTTCATACTGCTTCATACAGCTCTTTTAATTAACTTACACATCTTATCTCCTCTTTTCCTTCTCTTTTATTCATAAGACCTTCCACCTTTTCAGACTCACTCTGCTCCGAACGCTATAGGTCTACCAGGTTTTCCTTTCTGTTTACATACAGCTCTTGTATACTGTAGTTCCTGTTTCTCATAGCTGACACTATATTCCTTTTCTTTTTCATAAGATGATTGGTTAGGTTGCTATTGGAGGCGTAATGGTACCTCACTATGTTGTACCCATGAAGGGAGACGGGTCCTGTTTTTCTATTCCCTATCTTACTTAATGTGCGGCACGGACTCGCTGGCCGAGTTGGCTTAGGGAAAGAGCTATTCTCACGCCTTAGAACGACACCGCAGCAAGCATCAATGATTCCTTATTGGACATACTTCCTACTATTACGGTGTTATTATGACTGGCTGTAGGCATGGGGGCCTGTCATTATAATCAATATTCCCCAACTCGAATGTAATTAGAAGTAGGAAAAGGCCTTTGTAATGAAACACCCAAAATCGACTGTGACCGGCAGTAGGAAATGGGGCCTGCCATTATAATGAAGACTCCCCAACTAAGACTTTACATAAGAAACAACGTATGGTGACCTCTCTGTGGTGTTTCTCCTCTAACACTAAAAGTACTGTAATTCAATGTAATAAAGTGTACAATGTGTATGATATTTTACCTACAATTCTCTATGGAGTATATAATTCCTTAGCGAAGCACGGCTACATAAGCTAGTTTAGTTGTAAATAACTAAATGTAAAATACGTCCCAGGAACATAAAATTGAGCAGGAAACGTGTACCTCAATTATTATTATTATTATTATTATTATTATTATTATTATTATTATTATTATTATTATTATTATTATTTATCATGTAAAATAATATCAAAATATCAATTGAGGAGTTAATAATAATAATAATAATAATAATAATAATAATAATAATAATAATAATAATAATAATAATAATAATAATAGACTGTTACCATCCTTTGATTTAGTTTTGAGCTCAAGACAATTGTAATATCAGATATTTTCCCTCAAGAATATTTAAAAATGTATTTAGGTGATCCTGAAATATGAAATTACGGCTGTTACTTTAGGAAATAAAATATAGACTATTCTCCGCGTAGGATGGCACGAATACCACACTCCGGATTCCAAAATGGTGGGGAAATAACGTAAGGCGTAAATCTCTAATACTTGGATTGGAATTTTCACCTGACAAATTACGTGACGGATGGTCTCATACCCTCAACTAAAATCTAAACTGAGTCAGGGAGGCTCCTTTTGATCCATGAAACGCCTTGAGAGTGGTGTATTTTCGATGTTTCGGCCGCCACCTGCAACTCACGCGCCTGGATTGGCTGTTGGGCGTGTGACCTAACAGGGCGGGCGATGTTGGCTGCAATGTTTAGAAGTGCTACTGTGCAAGATGGCTGCTAGGTACATTACTATTATGAGCCTAGGGGTTAAATAATATGTAGTCAGGTTGAAAGGACTTAAGCCCGCACTATAGAACTGCAGGAAGGTATGCATAAATAGCATAGGTTTTAAAGACGATGCGAAATCCATGTTCTAGTGGAAGCGTGCCTGTTTCATATTTGGGAGCCATGGGTTTGTACCTTCAACATTGATGTGAGGATTAGAAACAGGGTGTACTCATCATCTTGAGATCAAGAAATTGATACGCTGCTCTCTGAGAAAGGCAGTGAATCATCAAAACATAGTATGTCTTCACTCTGACAGCTTTATACTCCTTTATATATCTAGGCCATCTGGCTGGGTAGCAAATAGTACAAGAGTCTCAGATGGATGTATAGTCTACGAGAGGGGGATGGGGAGGAGGGGGCGTAGGGGGCGTAGGTCTAAAGAATACACTGCAAATGCTTTTGGAAATTACTTTACACAACCGTAATGCAGGACATAGGAGAGTTGCTACTCATTGAATTCTATTCTATAACACAAAAGAAATCGCTCTCTAGTCCAAACATTTTCCGGAAGTGAATGTAAAGGAGAAACAAACGGTGATCACTTCCGGAAGATGAACATAAATCTCTAATGAAGCAAGCATGGTCGACTCCTAGCCGTTTTAGTTTGTTGTTAATATCGGACCTGCAAGGCTAACCTCACAAACTTAAATTCGACCCCAGGCTTAAGCTCACACGGACACTAACCTTAAAGACACAATTTCTTAGCCCAAGAGTGAAAGCTTAACCTTAGACCCTCGGATTCGACCGCAGACTTAACTTCACAAGGGCTTTAACTTTATAGACCAGGTTTGACGCCCAGAACTAATCCCACAAGAGTGCAAGCTTAAGCGTACAGGCTTGGATTCGATCCAAGGCTTAACCTAACAGCCGTACTAGGCGAGATGGCTGCTATATATGGCTGCTGGCAGCCATGATCACTATGTCTTCAAGTCTCTATGGTCTGATAGCATGGTTAGCCGGTTCGCATCCTTGGTAGTAAAAATTTGCAGACACAGAATTTGACCGGGTGAGTAAGAGAGGTGGTGATAAACAATTTCTAATCGCTAGATTGCGTGCCATAAGCCTTAATTCAATCTAACTCTCTCCGCGGTGTTCATACGAAGTTTTTTACTGTGATTTGTCCGTCCGATGGAACGCTAAGCCCTGAAGAAACCCACTGGTGTTATTTGATAGGAGCAGGCTATGTTCCAACATGGAGGTTATTCTCCCTCCGCCTGTCTTGCGAGAAGACTAAAAGGAGAAGTTTCCGCCGGAAGCCCTCCACTTGGAAATGTAGACTGGTGACCATGAATCCCGCAGCTGGCACAGCTTCCCCGCACTTGTGTTGGGTTCCTCTCTTTCAACTCTCATATCCACCCTCTCTTGGTAAACTCTTGTTGTCTTTTGCCTCCACCGGTATTATAATATCGTTTCATTTCCACGCCTTTTGTGGCCCTTTCCTTTCCTAAAACACTCATCTAAGAACCCTGTGGTCGCCAACCCAATGCTCCCAATCTTAGAGCCCATTTCAGTCACCTCATAAAACAGGCAGGAGATATCGTGGATGTATTATACCACCTCCACTCACAGGAAGAGGTTCCGACTGAGGTTTAAGGCATTTCAGGGTGTATGAAAGGAAACTCCGTGTTGTTAGCTTCTGACTTACATGTAACAAGCTTTAACAGCTTCATTTTAGATAAAACCCTATTGACTATAAAAACAAGTAGAGAATTATTATATTTAAGTGGCCCGCCTATTCAATACATATATAATTTATTACATCTAGATGTAAGCGCTGTTCATGGTGATTTGTCCGTTAGATGGAACGTTAAGCCTTGAACAGACCCACTGGTGTTATTTGATAGGAGCAGGCTATGTTCCAGCATGCAGGGTTATTCTCCCCCCGCTTGTCTTGCGAGAAGGCTAAAAGGAGTAGCTTCCGCCGGAAGCCCTCCACTTGGAAAAGTAAACTGGTGACCATGAATCCCGCTGCTGGAAACAGCTCACCACAGCAGACGCGGTTCGAATACCGGTGAAGCTCAGTTGGTTTTCTTACATGAAAGAAGTCTCGTAAACCTGGAAGCCCCATGGCTCTAATGACGATATCATCTAAATGTAATAAATTATATATGTATTGAATAGGTGGTCCACTTAAATATCATAATTAAGTTATTCTTAAATATTCACTACTTGAGCTCCTGACGTGTTAAAGAACTAGTGAGGTTCGAAATTCCGACACTCCGACGTCCCTAAAGATCTTTAGCGATTGGAGATTGCCATCAATAATAAGTATTGTCTTTGTCATCGTCGATTTCCCTTTTCCAATTTCGGCCGTGTCGGGATGTTAATGGTAGGTTTCTATCTTCCTCTATCCATCCACCAGGTTCCCTTCTTATTATACTCTTCTTGATCTAGTACATCCAACTTAGTCTTGTTTTACCTTCTTCATTCTTAGCCTCCGTCATTCGCTTCGGTATCCTTCCCTCCTCCATACTCTTAACATGCAGAGATCATCTCCGTTTATTTATTTCCGTTTTGTTGGAAATTTTTTAAGAGGATTTCCTTCCTGACAACCTCGTTTCTTAAAACCTTTCTTGTCTTTCCTAGGATACTCGTTAAAAATTCCGTCTCGCTGGTCAAGATTTTACTCTCCTCTCTGTTTGTCGGTATCCTAGTCTCTCCTGCATTACATCAGTTTGGAGCAATAATATATCTTCAACATTACCCACTTTCACGTCTTTTACACTTCGTTTTTCCATACCAAGTCCCTTACGCTCTGATAAAATGCATTTCTCTGCAGTATCCTTTCACTGATATCCATGTCGAATCCTACATCCTCCACCAGTTCTCTTCCCAAGCACGGTATATAAAGTTTCCCGTAATTTGAAAATGTTATTGCACACTTATTTTCATTTCATATTTACCTATACACTCACTCACTGTGTCCAGTTGACCTTGTCCTCTCCATTTGCTTCCCACACACATTTTCATCTGTAAACAACATCAGCTGCAGTAACCTGTCCTTGTCTCGTTTCACAATTTCATCCATTGTTTGATTATGAACAAATAATGGCGACAGCGCACTTCCCAGCCAGTCCAGTTACATTCTGAAACCATTCTGTCTTTTCTAGAGCGGTTTGATCACTGATGCAACAATTCATTATTTTTGCTACTGTAGATGCCTCAACTATTGACCATTAATTAGATCTCTATGAAAGAATACATTAACTCATTTGTGAATTCGAACGGTTTCATAGCAGCTGTTATTTGGTAATATTGATGATGAATGAGTTCGTCGTGGCTCTCCTAGCCATAGCGAATACCTTAAACCAACATTATCTGAAGCTGTATGCGATGCAAAGTGGATGTAATCCTAGCGATCATTAGTAGTGCTGGACAGCTCTACACTGAAATTCAATTCAATAAACACAGTACATTTGCTACGTGTTGTGGTTTCCGAAGCCTCAGCGGCTTTGGAGTCTCAATTTTTGAATGCAGAATTAAGTTTAGTCCTCATAATTTCTATAATATAAATGGGTATTCACAGAATCTCTTGGTTAGAGTTTCTAAGCCAGAAATCCATACTGAGGATTCAGTGATTCCAATCGCATTTTTACGTCCTTTTTGCCAGTTTTTAGGTCTTTTTATGGATATCGTATTTTAAATCTTTTCACCGGCATTTTTAGGCAATTTGTAAGGTTTTCAACTTCTGATTCCTAATTATGGCATTTTATTAGTAGTAGTAGTAGTAGTAACAAATACATCGCGATTGGGAAATATCCCAGTGACAATGGCCCCTTGTGATAATAAAATTGAAACATAATTGCCCATGAACAATTTTATCCAGAAATGTATTTTGAACAACATATAACGTTGGGAGACCAAAACCTAATGCACATTACTGTTCTAGTAATTGTCACATTTTCTAAATCTAGTAATTGCAAAATTATATTCATTTTTTCATACTAAATACCTATCCTGTAAATTAGCTTTTATTACTAACAAAACCTCCTAAGGGAGAATTCATAAATGTATGTACGTGTGTATTAAAGTAAACAGTAGCGGTGGGGGAGGACCGGAAATTGTGTTTCTAGACACAACTCACTCGACAAGACCTCTCACCGTCACAAAAGCTGCTGAGTTTACCTTCTTCACAGCTAACAGGTTTCGACTGTGTTTGTGTGGATGTCAGCTGCTGCGAGACGTGCCCTACTTTTTATATGAAGGCGTTACTCACTCGTCTTTTCATCCTTTCCTGAGCTACTTAGCACGTGGATATCTTAATGTATCTATGTCGTATGTAAGATAACAACTGCTTCTTTTACCAATGAAACGTTTGTTTGTGGAAGAAGTATTGTCTCAATTCTAAGAGCTTAAATAACGCACTCCCTTCGGCAAAATTCGCTACAGTATATGGTCGGTGAAAGAGAAGTGATGACAGAACAGCCTACACGACGCCTTGTCTCTGATAGTACGAAGAGGTTTATTAAAGTTCAAAAGAAATTCTTAAAGTTCTTATTTTCAATTATTAGAAGAATTTAGGTTTATATCATTAGACACACGCCGAAAAATATATAGCAAAAACATCCCTAATTGGATATATGATGACTGAGATGGCAAATAAGTACTTAATGATATTTAGATAATTTGCACATAGAATGAAAACGTCAAATAGTTATTATAAACGATAAGCCTAATATTGTAAAATATTACATGTAAAAGAATAACTGAGAGATTAGAAAATTAATTAAATAACTGTTTAGTAAGTAATGTAGTATGAATGTATGTGTACATTTAACATGAGTTGGTGAATATCATGACGACCTTTTATAACAATTTGTTAGTTCATTCATATTAAACAACACCACAGTTCACACAACTGCTTTAAATGTGCTTGTGTTTCGTATAGGCCAGCTTTTAGCAGTAATTCCATT
Organism: Anabrus simplex; assembly: GCF_040414725.1. Classification (NCBI taxonomy): domain Eukaryota; kingdom Metazoa; phylum Arthropoda; class Insecta; order Orthoptera; family Tettigoniidae; genus Anabrus; species Anabrus simplex. The sequence continues at coordinate 304,745,784 of NC_090265.1, read as the reverse complement.
CCATTCGCGGTAAATGAAAACAGTTAAGCAGTGGTCTTACAAGGTAGATCTGTGTGTAGGTACGGCTACCAGGATGGTATTGTAGGATCGAGTATTTCTGTCACGGTATGAGAAGAAGTATGTGAAGAAAACTCTCAGGAAATTGGATTCAGTGCAAGTCGTTTAGTGGGTGGTTCGCTCGTCGCACGTCAAAACGAGTCCATGACAGTCGGGTAAACGATGGTCAAATGCTTCACCCACACAATATGACAGATGTCTTAAGAAATTCCAATACAAGTACCATAACGCACATGGATTAACAGGTAAAATCCAAATCCTGAACATTATGATTTAGAGCATAATAAGGATACAACTATTTATAACTTCACCCTTTATTCCCATTATTCAAGAATCAGAGGTCTCTTGTACCCCTTCATAAATGAAGGATTTGTGTCTGGCTCTTTGTCTGAATGGTCAGCGTTGGGACCTTCGGTTTATAGGGTCCCCGGTTCGATTCCCCAGAGAGTTCGGGATTTAGTCCCGTCTGGTTAACTCCTTCAACTCGAGGACTGCGTGTTTGTGTTTGTTCCAATACACTTCTCTTCATACATACACAACGCATCACACTTCCAACCAGCACTGAAACACGCAATAATGAATACATCCCTCTCGTTAGGGTTGACGTCAGGAAGGGCATCCAGCGTACAACAGGCCTCAGCCCACATATGTAACACAGTTCACACCCGCGCTCTCCCTAGGGTAGGGGAAAAATTATTGTAATAGAAGAATAATGTTGGAACCCCACTGTCTGCAGCCATGAAAGTGGTTTTTCCGTGGGTTTCCCATTTTCACACCAAGCAAGTGCTGGGGCTGTACCTTAATTAAGGCCATGGCCCCTTCTTTTCCACTCCTGTTCCTTTCCAATCCCATCATCACCATAAGACCTATCTGTGTCGGTTTGACGTAAAGAAAATTGTGAAAAAAGGACTGAAATGGATTTGACAAATACTGTGTCAATACTCTTTAAACAAAGTTATCAACCGTCAGTCAGTCATGGCACGCAATTAACCCATATGCTGCCATGTTCTACTTTATTCGAACGGCATTCACACTCCGTCCGGTGATATATTCGCGGCTTCAGTATGTTATTACCAAGTGATGCCACGTTCGACTTGAGTCGAAAATTTGAGAAGAGCATTTGCACTGTTACTTTTATTAAAATTGCACAGATAATCCACCCTTGTATATTGTGCTATGCTTTGAGAAGCATCACACTTTGAAGCGTTACAAAGAGTTTGCCAATAAATTACTAATTTTCCGTGCCCTAATAAGTCACTGCCATCAATTCATCACAATCATAAATAATATTTTTAAAGTTTTGTTTTTGCAGTGTATTGCTGTAGTGTGTAAATATTTAATCTCGATCAACAGAAAGCCAATTTTGACTGACTGATTCAGGAGATGGAAGAAAGTAGAACTCAAGGGTTTCGAAAGTGTATTGTCTAAATTGTATAATTTTGTAATAAATTGCATTTTTGCCGTCCATATCTTTCAATTAATTCTTAGTTTTGTAGGGTATTTCTATGAACAGGAACATCAGTTATCATCACGTTACCACAAAACACGTTTTCCTCATTTCGCTTTTTTAAAGTGTAATTCTGCGGTGTCAATATTATTTTCAAAATATAACTTTTCAATGGTTTTTTTTTATACTTATACCAAACGAAACCAAACCAAACCCCGTGGCACTACAGCCCTTGAAGGGCCTTGGCCTACCAAGCGACCGCTGCTCAGCCTGAAGGCCTGCAGATTACGAGGTGTCGTGTGGTCAGCACGACGAATCCTCTCGGCCGTTATTCTTGGCTTTCTAGACCGGGGCCGCTATCTCACCGTCAGATAGCTCCTCAGTTCTAATCACGTAGGCTGAGTGGACCTCGAACCAGCCCTCAGGTCCAGGTGAAAATCCCTGACCTGGCCGGGAATCGAACTCGGGGTCTCCGGGTGAGAGGCAGGCACGCTACCCCTACACCACGGGGCCGGCATTTTTATATTTATTCGAGAAGGAAATCACTTTTTGTAAGTTAAAAATGTCCCTTTTTCACAGTTTAGATCCATATTTTTAGAGTAAATTGTATAATTGGTATTGCACTTTTGCAGTGTACATACAGCGTATTTTGCACAGTGTCACATATGCAAGCTACATTATTACATTTTTAGTATTGTAGAGCACTCCTGTGAACAAAATCAGTCGGTTACCAATATTTTTCCACAAAAGTTAATTTTGTCATTTTTTCACATTTTGTTTATTTTTACAGTGTATTCCCGCAGAGTATCAATATTATTTTCAAAATATTATTCATTCGTTTTCGTTACAGTTCTAAGAAGAAAAACCCGTTATTAAAGGTATAAATAAACTTCCATTTTTCACTGCTTAGTTCCGCATTTTCATAGTAAAGCTTAAAATTTGATTCGGCAGCATAGAAATTAACACTATAAGTCTGTAAATATTTTTAGGAAAGGAAATAACTAACCGAGCAAGTTGTATTCACTCTAAAGGTCTTATAACCAGATGTTGATATGGTTGAACCTCATAGTAGACAGTTTTGAAGATGACTGTCCATGGTTTCTCATCTTTACACTAGACAAAGGGGCTGTATCTTAGTCCACTACCTTCTCAGTACTAACCCTACCCCACTTCAGTTGTTATTTTCCGGATTTCTATAATTATTTGGGATCGGCACTAATGTTCATTAAGCCCAGTATTTTATTTTTTGCTATTGGCTTTTACGTCGCACCGACACAGATAGGTCTTATGGCGACGACGGGACAGGGAAGGGCTAGGACTGGAAAGGAAGCGGCTGTGGCCTTATTTAAGGTACAGCCCCAGCATTTGCCTGATGTGAAAGTGGTAAATTACGGAAAACCATCTTTAGGGCTGCCGACAGTGGGGTTCGAATCCACTATTTCCCGAATACTGGATACTGGCCGCACTTAAGCGACTGCAGCTATCGAGCTCGGTAAGCCCAGTTTTACGGCCAGATATTCTTCCTGACATAAATCTTACGTGGATGAATGGATGGATGGATGGATGGATGGATGGATGGATGGATGGATGGATGGATGGATGGATGGATGGATGGATGCATTGTTGCGTGTTTCTCTGGTGGTTAGTAATATGATGAGTAGTATGTAAATAAAGATATCTATTAAGGAGAACTCAAAACACCCAGCCCCGGAACTGGAGGAATTAAACAGACGCGGATAAAATTCCCGATCCGGCCGGGAATCGAACTCGGGGCCCTCTGAACCGAAGGCCACTACGCTGACCACTAACGCAACGAGCCGGACATCTGTCCTACCCTAGATCCAACGCAAATTTATCTTCCTTAGTTTTACGTTGGACATCTCGAAATGAATATTTGGACAACTATTTGTATGTCTTTCATGAACCTTGTGAATATGTATTCAGCACGATTGAGCGATGAACGTAGAATGTTGCTGTTTTATATTACAATGGACATTCCATTCCAGTTCTTACGAGCTTAACTCAAAAACTCACATAACGTATCTGAAAACGATAACAGTATCTTTAAAAGCGAATGAAATGTGATTACTCTTAAATACTCCAATATCTTAGATCTGTACATCTTGAAATAACTTGCAACACGTTCTAGGACCGTACAGACAGAACACTTCTGAAGCTTACACAACTGTTTCATATTCTTTATCAAATACGCGAAGTGAATCTAATATAAAATCCATTTGCCTCTTCTTACCGCGTTGAACGGATTCTTGACAAATGCAGTTTTGGGAATATAGAATGTATAATACCGTCCTAAGAAGAAAAGAATGATGTCATCAACCCATTGTAATTAAATTCCGCATATAAGTAGATCCTGACTGCATTTGTTGAAATCCTAGGGCTGAATTGAAAGGATAGCTGCTACCAAAGCAGTATCTGCCCAAGGCGTAAGAATTGATTCATTGAATTGGGACTTGATTTTTATGAAGTTAGAATATGAATTTCTTTACCGAGCAAGTGGCCAGACGGTTTGAGTCACCTTGCGTTGGGGATATTTTGGGTTCGAATCCCACTGCCGGCAGCCTTGAAGATAGTTTTCCGTAGTTTCTCATTTTCACACCAAGCAAATGCTGGGGCATTGCCATCTGCTATGCTTATAACGCCTTCCCATTCGACTCCACTTCCATGCTAAATAGCGAACAGCTCGTAGTTGAAGTTTTGCTCACAGATATCCCTCTTGACAGCCTTCTTAGTTCTAATTGGATGGCTTTTCCTTTGTTAGTACATGCGTTTTAATGATTAATGAAATGTCTGTAATTGTGAATGAGTTTCTTGTTCATTAGCTACGACTGCATAAGTACCACCTAAGGTATGCAATGTCTGTTGCGTAGGTTCAGTTTGTATTAACAGTGTTTCATCTTTTTAAAATTATTCTGTGCGTACGTAGGCCTATGCATGTATCCGGGAAATGTAACGAGTTTTGAATGTCGCAGGAGTAATAGCAGAAAAGTAAAGATTTCATTTCGTGAATTTCCATGTCCCCCGGAGATCCGGGTTCGATTCCCGGCTCTGCCACGAAATTTGAAAAGTGGTACGAGGGCTGGAACGGGGTCCACTCAGCCTCGGGAGGTCAAATGAGTAGAGGTGGGTTCGATTCCCACCTCAGCCATCGTGGAAGTGGTTTTCCGTGGTTTCCCACTTCTCCTCCAGGCGAATGCCGGGATGGTACCTAACTTAAGGCCACGGCCGCTTCCTTCCCTCTTCCTTGCCTATCCCTTCCAATCTTCCCATCCCTCCACAAGGCCCCTGTTCAGCACAGCAGGTGAGGCCGCCTGGGCGAGGTACTGGTCGTTCTCCCCAGTTGTATCCCCGACCAAGAGTCTGAAGCTCCAGGACACTGCACTTGAGGCGGTAGAGGTGGGATCCCTCACTGAGTCCGAGGGAAAAGCCGAACCTGGAGGGTAAACAGATGATCATGATGATGATGATGAATTTCCATGTCATTCAAAGCTCAAACGCAAATGGCTCAGTGCTATATTTAGAGAGGTATTTGTACCCACTTTAAGTCAAGAACATCATTCGTATGTGGGCAGCATTGTCTTGAATCTGATTTTAACTCTGGGCTGAAAATAAATATTTTTTCTTTTTTTGCTAGGGGCTTTACGTCGCGCCGACACAGATAGGTCTTATGGCGACGATGGGATAGGAAAGGCCTAGGAGTTGGAAGGAAGCGGCCGTGGCCTTTATTAAGGTACAGCCCCAGCATTTGCCTGGCGTGAAAATGGGAAACCACGGAAAACCATTTTCAGGGCTGCCGATAGTGGGATTCGAACCTACTATCTCCCGGATGCAAGCTCACAGCCGCGCGCCTCTATGCGCACGGCCAACTCGCCCGGTAATAAATAAATTGAAGAATAGTATTCTCCCCTCTGCGTTTGAAGATTATCTTGTACATAAAACCCATAAAATAATCCCAGATAGCAGAGCAATTGTAAAATATAATATGAACCGTGGAAAGATTTTTTTACAATTGGTTTCGCGTCGCACCGACACAGATAGGTATTATGGCGACAATGGGATAGGAAGGTGCTAGGAGTGGAAAGGAAGCGGCCGTGGCCTTAATTAAGGTGAATCTCCATCATTTGCCTAGAATTAAAATGGGAAAAGCACGGAGAACATATTTGAGGGCTCCCGACAGTGAGGTTCGAACCCACTTTCTGCCGAATCCTAGCTCTCATCCGTACGCTCCTAACCGCACGGCCAACTCGATCGATGAACCGTGGAAAGAAGAGGAATTTAGACGTTGAGGACATAGTTCAAGGCAATAATTGCAGTACTGCTACGGCAGAAACCTCAACAGGTGATGAAAACCCACACGACACGCAATGTACCAATATGACCGATTATAGCCTCCGTGGTGTAACGGCTAGTGTTATTAGCTGCCCGATTCCCGGTACTGCCAGAAATTTAAGAATGGCAGAAGGGCTGGTGTGTGGTTGAAATGGTACATGCAGCTCACCTTCATTGGGGGTGTGCCTGAAAAGAGCTGCACCACCTCGGGATGAGGACACGAGTTCACCTTCACCTTCACCGATTATAATAGCAAGTTCGGTCTGAAAACAATCGTAACAATAATTAAGGTGTTGAAAAGCGTTTGTCGTCACTAAGAAAAAATTGTGGCGTGCAAAATAAAATTAAAGATTAAAGATACATGTAAAATCCCAGAGGAGGTACTTGCACCAATACGGCAACCAGCGCTACGCACGTTTATAAACCACGCTAGAAAATAATGAACTTAACCCTTCCAACACAACATCATCGTTTATTTTGGACGAAATCTTAATCTTCAACAAAAATCACCCAGTTGACCAAAAAATTGTATAAAACTATGTGTAATTTGGGAATTTATTTCACCTAAAGGATACAACATTTCTAGAAAATTGTGTTTAAATTACTAACAAGGAGCACACTTAGCCGCTACATAGGGGAAACATCATGTGAAACAGCTGTAACAGGCCTAGTAAAAGCCAGGCTTCAAGTAGAACTGGAATGGATGAATGAAATTGAAAGAATGTGTTCTATTATTTAAGATGAGAAATCAATAGAATAGCTTGTTTTCAGAAACCCAGTAGCCTTTTCTTCACTGCATGTCTTCCGGAAGACTAAAGCACGCCTTTACTTCTAGCTTTCGACTAGTGCCACATATTAATGAATGTTAGGAACTTTCTTCTAGAAAATACAATGACAGGCGGACATGAAGAAATAAGTGCTCTAAACAGGGCTTCCCTCTATCGCACAAAATGTATGTAATTGCTCCTGCTGATAATGTAAAAATAAGAGTTAATATACTATCATGTTTATTAGATGTCAAACTATAACGAAATAACTTCTTACAGATTCAAAATGACGTTATAAACCCAGACAGGGAGAAGTGTTGGGCTGATGGAGACTATACCAGGTCGAGTCGATCTTCGTCGAGAATTCTCACTGTCCGTATAATTTTCATCCTCTCATGGATATTCTTTCTAAACGCTTAAGAGACCAGCTCCTTGGTGTATGTTATTCGCAGATGGAATGTAGTACCAGTAGGGAACATAATAATAATAAGAAGAATATCTAGCATTTGCAAGACAGTCCTTCCGTCACCGAAAATCTTCAATGTATTAGTGCAACATTAAAACAAGTAGCGAAGAAGAATAATAATACCACCGAATGAGTTGGCAGTGTGGTTAGGGTGGTGTAGCTGTCAGCTAGATCGTCGGGAGCCCTAAAGATGGCTTTCGTGGTTTCCTACTTTCTCACCAGGAAAATGCTGGGGCTGTGCATTAATTAAGGCCACGGTCGGTACCTTCCCAATAATAATAACAGTTTTACGTCCCACTAACTACTTTTACGGTTTTCGGGGTTACCAAGACTTCGGAATTTTGTCCCGTAGGAGTTCCTTAACGTGCTAGTAAATCTACCGACACGGAGCTGACGTATTTTAGAATTTTCATATACCACCGGACTGAACCGGGATAGAACCCGCCAACTTCAACCCAGAAGGCCAGCCCTCTACCGCCTGAGATACCAATCCAGACCAATAGGGAACAGCTTGAACAGTGGAGATGTACACTAGAGGATAGAGATCTGAAAATTGGCCGGAAGGAAACTCAATTCTTGCGGCTATGGAAAATGGAATTGAAAATATTGAAATGGACTGTGAATAGTTTCAGGATACCTAAGATCCACTGTACATTGCTGAGTGCAGGCAGTACTGTATGTCAGTGAAGAATAAATTCTCTGCGAAAAGAAAAGGCCTATAAGAAAGTTATGAGATCTAAAGTATAGAGCAGATTCAAGGTTAAGGAGAAGTCACAGTGCCAGAGGCTTGAAGTCACCAAAATGAAAATGCTGCGGTGGATATGTGGTATTTCAAGGATGGGCAGAATTAAGCACATCTTTATAAGGGACAGTGCCAAATAGTCCAAGAGAGATTACTACTTTGGTAGTTATTTGGAATGAAGAGTGCTTGACCAAGGGGTAGAGGGTAGAATATAAGAAGACTTAGTAGCATTAATAGACTGACTTTCTGAATATGTGAGGAAGAAGCAGTTAAAAGAGAACGATGCTTGGTACAGAGGCAAATGTAAATTTCTTGTCATGAAAGACGAACCTCCTTGAAGGGGATAGGAAGAAGAGATGTGATATTCAACAATGGTTATTTTTATGTTCCAGTGATACCAGAGGAAAAAACTAGATCCACATTCAGTAATGAATGAAGAATATACAGTGAATATTTGCTGTAAAATTAATGTTCAGTAGTGATTACTTTACAGAGCAGAATCTGGCTATAGCGTTATAACTTCTCGCGAGAAAATCAAACTACACAGCCGTGCAATGAAAATGCGCACTAGAAACTATGCATTTGATGGTATTGGTAGTGAGGTAGTGCTACTGATGAGTAATACACCATGATCATAAGAACCGAGCAGCAGGACAAATTGCATATGGATCTGTTGTACGCATTCCAGTCATCTCTATTAGCGGTGCAAGCTGCGGCACGGTCTTAGAACGAGTTCAGAAGACACCAGATGTTGTCCTGAGGCAGAGGGGCTGATAAATTTTGAACTATGTATCAACTGATCCCACACGTGCTTGACTGGGGTCAAGTCAGGGCAAAGGGCCGGCCGTGTTAGTATAGGATCATGACGGAGGCAGTCCTTGGCGACCCGTGTAGTGGAATATTGCACCCAGAATCTCAGGCGGCAGTGGGAGCAAATGGGGGCGTAGTATCTCGTTCACATGCAACTGCACAGTCAGTGTTCCTAACACGGGTCGGATATCGTTGGTTTCGGCTCTTCAGGCCATAATGATTTGACTCTGCATGGCATCTGAAAACGGTTCATGGGAACACCACGCGATCCCTCCGCGCCTTGCGCATGATCTGTCGACCCTTTCGACTACAGGTCGTCCCCGTCTGTTCAGAGCCGGCCATCCGTATGTGGGTCCTTTCACGTATCCACTGCTCCCAACTGCATCGGACGGCATGATCTGAACGTTCCAGAGGTGGGCTACACGGTAATAATAGCACTCTGGGACCTTCAGTCAATATGAGTCTTCTCTTCTGCGGTATAAGCACGATCATGCGTCCTCTCTCGAAGTCCATCAATTGCTTAAAGAGACGTCGTTTGCGTCTTTCCGGCAATCTTCTCAGTACGCACGCTTGCTTAGTATCATCTAGTGTTTCTCGTGTTGTCTTACAACGCTACCGCCGAGTCTATGGACAAATACAAACGCACCAAAATTGGATTATGTCCAAACCAGTGCTTACTCTCACTAATTACGGAATGTAGAGGTTGTTACAATGTTTCTTAACGGTGCGCTATTTGCATTATCCAGCAGTGTGTGTACCACTGATAGGTAAACACAGAATTTTATTGATGATGATGCTTGTTGTTTAAAGGGGCCTAACATCTAAGTCATCGGCTCCCAGAATTTTATTAATATTGCATGAATTTACCAATCATTGTACAGTACTGTCATGGGAGGATGGTTAAAGAAACAGCAGGACGAGATAGTCGTGGGAAAAAAAATATTATCAATGAATGTACTACGGTGGTCCAATAAGTAATGCACATCTTTTATTTTGTTGTGGAATGAGAAGTTGGATAAGTTATTTTATTTTATTTTATTTTATTTTATTTTATTTTATTTTATTTTATTTTATTTTATTTTATATCGTTCTGCCTTCAGATTGAGCTTATTTCCGAAATCTATGCTAGACCATTTATTTAACCGTTGTGACTGATATTGGTTTTGAGATGATTTCTAATTGTAGCAGATCTGGGCTAAGATCAGGTTATCATCCAAGTGATATCTAGTTAATTCTTATGTGCATGGGAGTAAGATAGTTCCAGAAATTAAGAAAGAGAAAACCGGTCTACGATGAACAAACCACTCAAGTGTTTACTTTAACTGAAGGGAAACGTTGGGAATCCACTTCGAGAACAGTGGTATTTGAATTCATCAATCTTCGGAATTCAAGTCTATAGTTTAATGTTCTGCGATGACCTAATCCTTACGTAAGACATATTACATAACCTTTACTAAAAATACAATAAATTATCTATAAAAGAAGAAGTAAACAAGTCTTTTGAGTCCACGGCATTAGTTTGATTCGATTAAACCAGGGCCTCTCAAACGCCCAAACTCTCACGCGTGCAGAGCGAGGTGCATAGGCTCTGTGCACTGTGCATCGGTACGCTTCGCCTCAACTCGGCTTGACTCGGATGGTGTAGTGTGCTGAGAGCGACGAAGCGTTTGGTGGTAGATGACGTGTTTATCAGTGAAATAGACAAGCACACGACAACAACATAATAATGGAGCAACCTGTTTCGAAGAAAGCAAAGACTTCCGAAAGTCCATTTCAATCGAACTGGGAACTTTCGTATTTTTTTTGTTTGTTTGTCGTGACGATAACGCCAAATGCTTAATCTGTGGGACGATAATTAGGTGCGTAAGAAAATCATCTATTGAAAGACACTACAACAGACTACATTCGGAAAATTATTGTGAAATCATAGGAGACGTCAGAGAGAAAGAATTAAGGAAGTTGAAACAGCTTCTATATCCACAAATGAGTTTTGTTCCAGTACTGTAGCATTTTCATTTTGGTTACGGGTTCTGCATTTTTAAAAATTATGTTTACATTCCTCTCAAACATGTATGTGTATTTCTAATTCACTTTTTTAAATTTTTTTAATAACACTGGTAACCTTGTCCCATACAACTGTGCGTCTCCGCTCACCACACGTAAACATTTCGCAGTGGGGGAGAAACACCAGTGAAGGTGAGGAACGCGGAGACAGGCCGAACGGGGAGACAGGTGTAGGGAGAGAGGAGTGGGGGGGTCTGCACTCTGGTCAACCAAGCGAAGTCGTCTTTTGCACCGTGCACAGTGCATGCACCACGCGCATGCACCCTGAGAGGCCCTGGATTAAAAAATTTGTCTTTGCTTTCCGCGGTCAGTCCGACAGGGCAGAACGTCAGATAATAAGAAACTAAGAATGCGGAGAGTTGTATCTCCACTGATTTATTAAACTTTTGTTTCACCCCCAACCAGCGCTGAGAAGAGGAGGGTACAATACTATCACTTAGTTCCACACCACAACCGTGCATTTGCCATAGCTTTACTATCGGTGATTGGGATCGTACTTATTAACATTGTTGCCTTACATAGATTCGGTCTACATACTGACTGTGTAGGATTTCTGCCTGGATATTCTTAGCAGGTGGTGTGTAGTAGTTATTCGGGATAAACTGCGTAGAAAGAGACTTGTTTGTTTGGTACCATCACGGGTTTCCTTGGAAATGAACAGATGAAATCCAAGAAAGCTACTCCTAGAATTCTCAAGATTCATATTTTAACCTGTTTCTATTCTCAATTATCTGAGGCTGAATAAACACCCTGTCAACGCCTGAAATAGAACATGGAATTATGTTTATCCTCCAACCAATTCGGTGGAACTGCTTATCAAACCAACTGTGGGTACGACATTTACTGTAGTTTTCATGTAGCCACGTTGATAACCACAGTGTTGCACATTAGGAGGTACTTGTGACAGGAACCATCACACGGATAAGGCGTTAGTACGTTTTATAAACAATGCACAAAATGTTTAGGGAAGAATGAAAATGAGGAAAACAGACACATAATTATTTCATATCTTACGGCACATAAACTTCAAAGGTTATTCGATGAAGTATTTTGTAGCTCCAGTTACTGTACAATAATAACTTGTTTAATGCTATATTGGAGGTTATACATACGAACGCAGTCTATACAAATTCATCTGAAGAAAACGTTACCCATCACTAGATCCTATTTAAAGCTAATTCACAAAGTATCCCTTTAATTTCTGAGGACTTCTTAAAACTCAGAGCTACCGGGCGAGTTGGCCGTGCGGTTAGAGGCGCGCGGCTGTGACCTTCCTCTGGGAGATAGTGGGTTCGAATCCCACTGTCGGCAGCTCTGAAGATGGTTTTCCGTGGTTTCCCATTTTCACACTAGGCACATTCTATGGCTGTAACTTAATTAAGGCCACGACCGCTTCCTTCCGACTCCTAGCCCTTTCCTATCCCATCGTCGCCATAAGACCTATCTGTGTCGGTGCGACGTAAAGCCACTAGCAAAAAACCTCAGAGCTAAGAAATGACCGGGTCGATAATATTAGCAGCAAGTACATACACCGGTAACTTTGTCTACTTATATTGTCTATCGAAAGATATTTTCTTCTAGGCAGTTGCCAGGACAAGACTTGGGTCTACACAATTATAAGATCCGAATTTTGGATCCCCATTTTAACAGTGCCGGTGATGACTGTACTTTTATCCCACCGTTCCTATATTCACTTTAGGAAGATCTTGAAATTCGTAATTCAATGAAGTCTCGGTACACACAACAGCATTATTCAAATTGTAAAAGCCTGTGGTGCCCCTAATTCTAGAGAAAATAACCGTGTTAAATTTACATTACCCGTCCATTAACGAATGGTATTCAGATCTTGATTAATTTTTCCATGAATTATCTGAACTCCAGGCTGCCTGGACATATTTCCTTAGCGATGGATGCAATTTTCTTGTAAAAATAGCTAATCAAAATTCCTCTGTTTTCATGAATGTTTTCCTTAGTCATAGGAGTCATCGTACAAGATCCATTAACAAATCATTCGCACTGTTCTTCAATATTTTCCATTCAACCCTTCCTTTTAAATTCCCACATCGTCTCTGAGCAAGGAAAATTGGTGTTTAACTCTGTCGTTATGTGTCTATACGTCCGTAATCATCTCTGTGCCAGTCGCAAGGTGCTAGAAGTCGGCATTTTTAATCCCCCATTCGTCTAAGGATTTCAACCCTGAACCTTCCAGCTCTATGTCTAATTGGTTAGGGCGCTAGCGTTTGATCCTAGGAGTCCCAGGTTCGATTCCCTGAAGGATCGGGGATTTTAGCTATAATTGATTAATTCCACTGGCTAAGGGACTGTGTGTCTGTGCCGCCTTGAATATATTACAATTCTTCATATGTAGGGACTCGTTCTCACGGGCGTGCAGGACGCTTATAGGCGTCAGTTCGAAATACCTACAACAGGCCTCTTCGGAGATCGTGCGCTATTATAATTTATCCTGAACAAAGATCTGGAACAGCGTCCACTCAGTTTCATGAGATAGGCTGAGCAGATGTCTGAAAGAAGAGGCAGCACACCTAATCGAGAAAGTCTAGTAACGTCTAGTAATATCGCTGCGAAAGTCGTCAAACTGACAACTTGGCTCTCAAATACTGTATCTGCCAGCGAAGTGCTAGGCAGCAGTCGTCTTGGCAAGCCAAGGCCCTGAATAGGATATATGTGCTACGGGTACAGACAGACAAGAAGGGAAGGTTATCTTATCTTACACGACCTCAGAGAAATTCTTTCTGAGCAAGACTAGTTACAAGATATTAAAATCATTCCTTATTGACGGTTTTCACTTTACAAAGGTAGAATTAAGTGTATCCTCGTAATTCAGTGCATTCTTCTTAGGTTAACACAGCTTTTAGATTCCATTATATTTTGTATTAACCCCTGTTTTCACTGAATATTATCGCAGCGATTTGTTTATTGCTCCATATGATGATGTAAATATTGTATATTGTGCTGTTTTTATTTCCATCATGCCTCTCTTTTGTTTGTTTACTTGTTCCTTCATGACGTTTTTGCACATAGCTTGTATTATGTAACTTTCTTGCCCCCCTATTTTCACTGAAGATGGCTCAAACGAGTCGAAACGTGTTTGAATTTGATTACTCCATCTAATGATGGAATTATATGATGTATTGAATTAGGAGGATACACTTAATTTTACCTTTGTAAAGTGGAGACAAGTTATGTAGATTTTAGGAGACCTCAATTTATTAGTGAGATGCTTAACTCCAGCGCCGTGGTGTAGGAATAGCGAGCCTGTTTCTTATCCAGAGAAATATAGTTCGATTCCCAGCGTGTCCAGAGATGTTAATTCTGAACTGAGAACTGGAACGGGGGTTCACTCAGGCTTGTGCGATGGAAAGAGAAGCCGTCTGATACGAGAGGCGGTGGATTCGGTATGAAGCCAAGTAATGTCGCTCGAGTTGGCATTACAGTGACCATAGGGCATTTGCGTGTTTGCTTGCCACTTGGGTGGGTGGCAGTTGCAATGCCAGATTGAAGCTCTAATCGGCTGTTGCGCCACGAGTTTGTTATTAAATATGTCGAAAGCCAGCAACGTAGGGTAGTCTTTAAATATCCTAAATGCCACCGATTCCAATTGGGATCGAACCCGATAACTTGGAAATACTAACCGACTGCGCAACCAAGATCGACGGTATTACAGTAGTAACACCACCACCATCATCGTGTTCATAATTCCTACATGGCAGGCCTTCCTTATTCGAATCAGTAGCCTGGTACCCTATTTAACTGAAAGATCTGTCAACTTTATTTTACGTATGAAACCATTCCTTACTATTATTTTCCGTGCACCTCCTCACTAAGTGCTTCACTGAATTTTGTACCGAACTAGTCAAACTAGTTTGCTTCTGTGGTGTAGTATTTAGTATGATTATCTGCCACCCCCGGAGGCCCGGGTTCGATTCCCGGCTCTGCCACGAAATTTGAAAAGTGGTACGAGGGCTGGAATGGGGTCCACTCAGCCTCGGGAGGTCAACTGAGTAGAGGGGAGTTCGATTCCCACCTCAGCCATCCTGGAAGTGGTTTTCCGTGGTTTCCCACTTCTCCTCCAGGCAAATACCGGGATGGTACCTAAGGCCACGGCCGCTTCCTTCCCTCTTCCTTGTCTATCCCTTCCAATCTTCCCATCCCCTGCAAGGCCCCTGTTCAGCATAGCAGGTGAGGCCGCCTGGTCGAAGTACTGGTCATCCTCATCGGTTGTATCCCCAGACCCAATGTCTCACGCTCCAGGACACTTCCCTTGAGACGGTAGAGGTGGGATCCCTCGCTGAGTCCGAGGGAACAACCTACCCTTGAGGGTAAACAGATTAAGAAAGAAAGACTAGTCAAACTATGTAGGTTTTTAATGCAGTAATCGTGCATAACAAGATCAGGTCATAAATGACTGCATTCCTGAGATTGTGTCTCTTTATGTTGTACTTCTCGTATTTCGATAATATTTCACGGCATAAAACTTCTGTTTGAGAAAATTATCGGCTGTAATTTTGCTAATTTATTTATAGAAGCAGAGCAATTACCATCATCACTAGTGATGGTTTATGTTTGGAATTACTACAGCATCTGAGAGTAAAGGAGCACCAGGGAAGGATTACAGTATATTCATTTTTCATCGGGCCAGTTCGACGTGTGATGTGTAGCTGAAGGGAGGAGAAGGGAAAGGCTAGAAATTCCAAGCTGGCTGACTTCGGCTTCTTTGGGGAAACAACTAGAAATGAATTATTTCTTTTCTTGCTATTTGCTTCACGTCGCACCGACACAGACAGGTCGTATGGCGACGATGGGATAGGGAAGGCCTAGGAATGGGAAGGGAGTGGCCGTGGCCCTAATTGAGGTACATCCCCAGCATTTGCCTGATGTGAAAATGGGAAACCACGGAAAACCATCTTTAGGGCTGCCGTCAGTGGTATTCAACCCCTCTATCTGCCGGATGCAAGCTCACAGCAAGCGCACAGCCAACTCGCCCGGTGAAATGAATTCTGCATACGATGCTAAACAGCATGGATTTTTATATTCTAATACCCACCCTAATTATGGTTAATTTCTTCGCATTAATACCATTGCATTAACATTTTTGATATGTAATATTCAAATTATATTTCTCATTGCATAACTTCTGTCTGTTTAAGCTGTAAACATTAAGAGATCATCAGAGCAATGGCATCAGTGCTAATATTATCGTTCAAAATGAAAGTAAAGTTTGTGAAAAATTACATTGAAGTATTTTCTTACTTGAACGAATACCACAGGGATCATTAATTAATTCCAGAAAATGCTGAAGTATGACGTGACAACACAAAATAAATGATCTCACCCGTGGAAATTAATTTATCACTGCGTCATCCGTTAAATAATGGTGCGGTTGCTGACGAATAGGGATTGCGCGTTTGATGCTAACTATATCAAATAAACAATTTAATCCACAAGCAGCACCTTCAAAATTCAATATACAACTAGGAGCTTATTTTCAGGAATTCCCATTTGGTACAAAAAATGAGTTCCCGTAATGATAGAATCCAATCAACAAAATCTTGATGATTTAGTACTTTAGATTAATGGCTATGTAAATGAAATGACATTTTGTGGTTGTGTTGTTAAGGATAGATTTGATACTTCTATATCTGTATATGATCCGGGGGATGATTAATTTCCAAATATAAGTACCTATAGACGTAAAGCACTTTGTCAACCTCCATGAAGATATAAATTTGTTTCATCTGAATGAGAAATAGAGTCATTTGTTTACCAACATTTCAGTGATACCTTTCTTAATTGACTTTATATTTAAATGTATGATCGTTTCCCATGGTGAAGCAGGTGTTCTAATGAAGTATGTCAGTTTAAAACAATAACAGAAACAATAACATAAAATCATTGATCTAGTCAGTACAGTTGTATATACCGGGTGGTTCACCAGCCCCTATTTTCGGAGGTAGGTAACCCAACTAACGCGTATATTATAGTCATCAGAAAAATATTAGTACCTGCTTTTTCTATGGCCTTAGTACAACAATACCTTTTATATAATATTGTAGAAATCATCAGCGGGAGTGTTATTTCTATTAAACTATAACGAATGTGCAAAACGATCACATCTGCGAATAACACTATCTTAGGTTTGGACAGGAAGTGTCTATAAGGACTACAACGTGCTAGGAATATGCCGAGGATCGCGGTAGTTAAGGTGGCTAAAGCACGGGTGGTGTGGTAGTAGGTTCGAATCACAAGCTGGTACCCCTTTTCTCGATTAACGCCGTTTACAGTGACTGTAATATGGCCGCATATCATCCTGTTCCAAAGAGTGAATTTTTATTTGGTCCTGAAAAGGACCGTTTTTATTTGATGTTACGTAACCACGATGGACTACGACGTGATGGTCTGTTGGTAGGAAGTAGGGTACCGTGCATATTCAGAATAACAAGTGTTCGAAATTATGACCAATTTACAGTGTTCGTTTACATGTTTACCATTACGGAGCACGTGCCATACATTTGAATTCGACCGTACTTCCTCCATAAATTAGCAACAATTCAACGTAATCTTCGTAGGAATACATCATGAGGAGATGAATAAGTGTTGTGCTCTGACCTGGGAGGTGTGGATTATTATTAGTGTGCTTTGGATTCGGTAGGTTGTGGATTCGAATCCCATGCTGGCCATCCTGAAAACGATTATCCTCGGTTTCCCATTTTCACCATCAGGTGAATGCCGGGACGGTACCTTAATAAAAGGCCACGGCCGATTTCCTTCCCAATCCTTCCCCCACCCATCCTTAGGGGAAAGACGCCAAATCAGAGCGCACCCCTTAAAACCGATAGAAAAAATATTGATTATTATTGTATCCCCGTCCGCCTCTGTGGTGTAGTGGTTAGTGTGATTAGCTACCACACCCGGAGGCCCGGGTTCGATTCCCGGCTCTGCCATGAAATTTGAAAAGTGGCACGAGGGCTGGAACAGGGTACACTCAGCCTCGGGAGGTCAGTTGAGTAGAGGTGGGTTCGATTCCCACCTCAACAATCCTGAAAGTGGTTTTCTGTGGTTTCCCACTTCTCCTCCAGACAAATGCCGGGACGGTACCTAACTTAAGGCCACGGCCGCTTCCTTCCCCCTTCCTTGTCTATCCATTCCAATCTTCCATCCCTCCGCAAGGCTCCTGTTCAGCATAGCAGGTGAGGTAGCGTGGGCGAGGTACTAATCATCCTCCCCAGTTGTATACCCCGACCTAGAGTATGAAGCTCCAGGACACTGTCCTCGAAACGGTAGAGGCGGGATTCCTCGCTGGAGTGCGAGGGAAAAACTGACCCTGGAGGGTAAACAGATAATGATGATGATGATTTTATCCCCGCTAAAATGGAGTACATACCGGGAGAGTTACCGTGTGGTTATAGGCATGTAGTTGTGAGTTTTCATCCGGGAGATAGACTGTTCGAACCCTCCTGTCGACAGCCCTGAAGATGGTTTTCCATGGATTACCATTTTCACACCAGGCGAATGCTGGGGCTGTACGTTAATTAGGCTACGGCCGCTTCCTTCCCACTTCTAGGCCTTTCTTATCCCATCGTCGCCATAAGAGCTATCTGTGTCGGTGCAAAGTAAAGCCAATTCAAAAAAAAGAAAAAATGATAACCTCTACCGTTCCAAAACATTGCCTTATGCTGGATTCGAACCACCATGCTGCCGAAACTCATACGTTTTTCGCTCCAGAAATTTACCGATTCAGCCACGAAGTCAACATACACGGTGTTTGCAAGAGGTTTAGTAGTTAAGTACGGCCGTTCCACCTCGAAAGTTAACGTATTTGTCAAAATCTTCAGTGAGGATTTGCAGTGTTCATTTAACTTTCTTACGTTACAGAGTACGTGACATAACCTATTAATTCGATAGTATTACGGGTTTCTGTGTTATTTTAAGGCGCAATAAATCACATATTTGCAGAATAGTCCTTAGTGTTTGGCGCGGCAGTGTGCATAGTAGTTTTTCATTTGCTATGTCCATGGGTCAATTTTCAGTGATGACACACAGGTAGCGGAGAACATTATCGACCATAAGAAGAAATTTCTTTCATAAAACTAAATTATAAGGATCTTTAGGTTATACGCGTTAGTTGGGTTGCCTGTATCCGAAAAATAAGGGGCCGGTGAACCACCCGGTATACAGCAGTCATATTGTACGTATTTTGGAATTCCATTTGAATTTATGTTCTTCATTTATGTGCACTAGGGTGTCCCTTAAAAGGGCAAAAAATTCAATTATTGAAACGCATACCCTGTTATTGTGTTTATTAGTCTATTAGTTACCCAAGTACAGAATTTCAACTTCGTACATTAATTTTAACCCGTGCCGACGGGGCCTAAAAGTTTAGAAAATAGCTGCTTAAAGGGTCTCTTAAATGTAGTTGTAGATGATCACTAAAAACAATTATTTTAGAGAAATATAAATGAAAACGGATATTTATATAATGCTCTTCTTGTAAGTAACAAAAAAGATACAATTTTTACAGTTATTCATTTGGATATTTCCTCTTCAAAGTCTCTTTTTACAGTCTGGGTAAATTTTTCTATGTTCTTGCACACAATGTAAAAAGAAGTTCTTCTGTTCTTCATCTGCGATAAACAAACCATGAATGTCTGTCATTAGTCGAACAGCTCTTTCAGCTGTGTCATTAACTGCTTTTAAGGTAGAAACCTTCTTTTCAGCTTCCACAAACGCCACGTTGTCTTTCCATAAAGATACAATTTCTTGAAGGAAACCACTGTCAAGTTTCAGTCGTGAAAATAAATCTTTACTCTTGACAGAAACAAAATCACTCAAAGATTTCCCTGAAACAAGATAAAAAAATGCCTGTAGTGCCTATAAATAAAACAAATAAGTTCTAAATTAAATACCAGATTAAACACTACTAGGCTACTATGTACCATATAGAGAGCCAGGCATCTCTTTTTCGATGGAACATATCTCTTTCCGGAATCACCGAAGCTTCCTTTTTGTAAGTTTTCTACAATGTTTCCTTTAGTCTGCTCATCAACTGCATTATCAAAAATTGAAAGGATGGCTATTTCCTCTGACAAGTACCACAAGTGTTGACTGAACTTGTTTAAAGCCGCATTGGAAATCAACTTGTCAACTTTCTCGTAATCTTTTAAGATCTTTAAAAAACAAAAATCTTGATTCAGCGCTTTTATCGCCAAACTATATCCAAGCCACGTAAACTGCCACAATGAATAAACAAACATCTTGTAAAGCTTGTTTGTCCTTAGCGCTCATTTTAAACTGGGACTTCAGTAAACACATTTTTAAGGAGTAAATAGCTCTTGCCATCCGTCGTGCTTGATGCATTGTACCAGGAGGTCTGATTTTTATTTTATTTTTAATGTCTCCACCCAGAAAAACAATAGCGAGCTCAATGAGCTCGCGATAATCATCTCGTACAGTCGATTTTGCCAGCTCATTGTGAAAAAATGTCACCAATTCAACAATATTTGCCTCACAGAGATGTTGTTGGATAAAATCAGTGCACGGTTCGATGGCACTAGGATTAATATTCTTCCAGTTGTCTCTAAACTTTTTGAAGATAGGAATATCAGGACTGCTAGTGATTTGTTGGATTTTTGATTCAAACATACTTTTGAGCACCAGTTCGTAAATATGATGGCAGAAAGGAAAGAGTAACAACTCTCTTTCTAGTTTTTGCTCTAAAAGCACACAAGCTCCGTTCAAGCATCCTATATTAGATGCTGTTGTATCACAGCACATTATTGGTACCTTATCATCCAGGTTCCAGTCATGAAGGGCATTTGACACTGCTTTCGGTTGCTCTTTGCCGGAAGAGTTGCCTAACTTCGGCACAGCAGGAGGTTGTTCTTCCTCGTCATGTGAAATAACAATTGGTAGGCGTTCTTCTTTACACTTCTTACGTCCAGAGCAGGTGACAATTTTCCATCCCAATGAACAGTCAACACTTCGGGCATGTTATTCTGAAAATCGGATTTAATGGATCTCGCTCTATCTTTTCTCATTTGTGTTCGAATGCGTTGAATAGAAGATTTGTTGATCGGCTAATTGTCAGAACTAAGACCAAGTGCTTCTACTACAGACTGAGTTATATAAACAGAATCTCTGATGCTTAGTTGACATCTGTCTAAAGTTGTAACTAATTTAGATGTGATAAAATCTTTTCTTCTTCTTCTTGTCGACGTAGGTGGATGGCAGAGATTCTTCCAGACTTTCTTCAGAGCTTGTGGATTGTTCTTATACGTCTTCATGTGTATCAAAAGTCTGTAAAGTTGCATATTCCAATGAGCTCGCGGAAGGCATTTGCTTTAGTCTCTTTTTTTCTTCTGCGAGTTTTCTCAGCCTGGCCCTATCTTCAATATCAGCCAACTTTTGGTCAGCACCCGCTAGGCACCCCGGACGCCCTGGCTCTCTTTGCTTTTGCAAAAATATTTTATCTTCTTCGATTTTTATTCTTTCAAGAGCATCAACATGTGCTCTTAGAATAAATTCAAGTTGAAAGTTCTCTTCGCGGCGCCTATGTAAATCCTGAATCTTCTTGGTATTTTTTTGCACTTCTCGCCAGACCTGATAAAGATCCACTAACTTCTTAACACAATTAGGCACATCTCTGGTAGGTATTCTAGCCTTTTCCCAGAATATATTGCACTCCCGAATGACAAGATTTGCGCTTTCACTAACAGTCAACTTAATCTCACGTATGTTGAAAAATAGAACTGCAAGAACTTGACGATTAGATGGTAATTTTGCGCCTGTTATTTGGTGATTTACTTCACCAACCAAGAAGTTGCTTTTTTTATTGCTCTTTAGTTCCACTGACATCTTCGAAATATAAAACGATCCGTGATAGCTACCCGATAAGTGAAAACTAAGTGACAATGACAATGAGAGCGCGCCACTCCTGTGACGCAACTTGTATGGACATGTTTGCGCGCGAGTCGGCACGGGGTGCACTGTTCTAAATAAGGAAAAAATGTTTTCGGGTGTTTTAGGCCCAAATGAATAAAATAACACTAATGTGCACGTTTCGTCCGTTCATATGCTAGACATTATCTTGCTCAATATAGGCTTCGTTCACCCAGGCAGCCTGCTAGAAATGTTCCGTCCTGAGTTACTTAAGCGGTATGAGCGCTGCCTTCCGAGCCCAAGTTGTGGGGTTCGATTCTGGCTCATTCCGATGGTATTAGAAGGTACTCAAATACGCCAGCCTGGTAGATTCATAGGCACTTAAGAAACTCCTACAGACCAAATTCTGGCTCATCTACGATACCGTTATTATATTATGTCCCTAGAGTCGTTTAGGAACTCTCTTTGCGAAAGAAGGTTGTGAAATTTAACTCCGACAAAGTCGGTTGGCATTAGTGCTCGATGCATAGAGACTCATGCAAGTGGATTTATATATACCTTAGTTAGAACTCCGACCTCCTTTAAGACCGGTAGTAGTTGAGAGGAGTCACGTAGGCCACAACACATTATTATTATTATTATTATTATTATTATTATTATTATTATTATTATTATTATTATTATTATTACAGACGCTCTATTCAGTTACTCTAAGTACTCAAGAGGTCGCTTCAGGCATACTGGTATTTCCTTCTTTCTTTCTTACTTTCTTTCTTCCTTTCTTTTATTGGCTGGATGCCTGACGTCTGATGCTCTTTCTGAAGGCACGGGGTATTTCAAAGTGAAAATATCACCCTAGGCCCTTCCTGAATTCCAATCCGACAGCACTAAAGCAATAGTAGGAAAGCAATCAGGGACGGACTGTTGTCAAGTTCTCCCGACCTCTACGAGTTCGTGTCATGCGTCAGGTGTTCAGAATGGGAGCTTTCTGCTTTTATGGAAATGTATAGGGGATTTCCAGATCCTTCAAGTATTGTTGGAACTTATTCACAAGCCCTGTGGTGGAAATGACTAAAGGCCACGTCCATTTCCCGCAGTTTTCGAAATTCTACTGTGAGCTCGGTGTTCTCTTCAATCTTCTGGACATAGGTCTGCGGGATATTGAGATCTGAAGAAACTGTTACACCCATTATAGCTGTATTCCTGAGATGATTTTCAATAAGGGCAATCTCCTTATGGTCCTGTCTGTATGCAGAGATCGATTCCAGTAGAGCTTGAACCTTTCGTTTTTGAGCACATTGGATGGTCTGTATTCATAATGTGAAATTTTCTCATCCGTAAGCCCAACTTGAATCCCTGCTATTGGTGGCCAATTTTCACTGTCTCATCATGCCTATGAGTATATTCTTTACCTGCCATGGCTTTACATGCACGTACAATATGCTCCGCCGTCTCAGTTGTCCCTCCACATCTCCTGTATCTGTCGTGCACTTCTTCCTTTAAGACATATACTACTTGCGGTAGTTGCGGGGATTGCTATCAGGAATCCTTCTTTTTCTCCGTGGATGAATCCGTGTTTCAGCCAGGGAGTTGATTTCAGTCTGTCAACAGATGGTTGACTCAGACGGTGAGAATATGAGCCATGGAGTTCTTTCTGCTTCCACACATGCTATAGTTTTTCTGCGTTGCTGAATTTTGGGGGAGGAGTTGACATACTTTCCAGATTAAGTAGAGTAAACTTATCATCAGCATAACAGACAGCTGCCAATAGATTTTGATCTCGCTTTGAATGGAAGTATCTTCCTAAGTTTTCTGTCTGGTCGTGGCATATCCTTCTGAGATTGAGTATTGGTCTTCCTCCATTTAGACGTAATAATTAATGCCATTTGCTTTACGTCCCACTAACGCCGAGGTGACGGAATTCAGTCCCGCAGGAATTCTTTTACGTACCTGTAAATCTACCGACACGAGGTTGACGTATTTGAGCACCTTCAAATACAACCGGACTGAGCCAGGATCGAACCTGCCAAGTTGGAGTCAGAAGGCCAGTGCTTCCACCGTCTGAGCCACCCAGCCCGGCCCATTTAGACGTGGAAAGTTCATTCGCTCAGTTGCAGAATTAGGAGTAACCATTCTGTTTGTTGTCGAATATGTTTTCAGTTGTCTCCCCAGATCCTATAAATTTTTATTTCATA
This sequence comes from Anabrus simplex, assembly GCF_040414725.1. Classification (NCBI taxonomy): domain Eukaryota; kingdom Metazoa; phylum Arthropoda; class Insecta; order Orthoptera; family Tettigoniidae; genus Anabrus; species Anabrus simplex. The sequence goes on along the minus strand of NC_090265.1, from coordinate 304,721,993 downwards.
CTATTTAATAGCACCAAATGGGAAGATGAGAACGGCAATTGTGAAAGAGTTAATTGCCTTTATTTTATTTCCTGTATTTAGGAATTATTTTAAAACGGCTATGTCTCTCGAGGAAAGCATTCTTCAGTCCGTCTTTGATCGTTGAGTGAATGGTCCCTTCAATTTGATGGAACCCCAGGTAATTGTAAAACTCTCCTGGTTAGAGATCATTCATTACTGCATTCTCAGGGACCTAAAATCCATCAGCAGATCCAAGTTTTCCCCGTTACAGATAAACTGTTATGCATTTCTCCATTCCGAACTCCACGTTAAGGCCAGAAACTGGATGACTTGTTCATAGCAAGCGGCATACATCTTAAGGTCATCCATGTAGAACAGGTGACTTAATATGTGGTTCGTTTCAGATGTCTTTATGTTACACCCGTAGCCTGTGATATTGAGTGTTCGGGTCAGTAAGTTAAGAGCTAGATAAAACCACAAAGGACTGAGGGAGTCACCTTGTAATATTGTTCTCCTAAAGTTGATGTCCCTCTTCTCGAAGTGCTGTCTAAGTCGGAGTGAATTACTGACTGCTGTTAATTAACAACTACTCGATGTACGTTTTACTTCCACGAGGCAATCATGTTTCACGGAGACGAACGCTGAATCAATATAAGCCGTGTAGAGATTGTTCTTATTTTGGATGGCTTTGGGTAACCAGCACGCTGCACATTATCAGTTGTTCTTTGCACCCTTTGTAATTGTTGTAGTAGCCTTCTTTTCTTCTGTCAGGATTCCAGAGTGTAGGCAGTGATTTTAGATCTTCTTGGCTAGTATGGAGAGTATCTGAAAGAGAGTTGGCAGGCAGGTAACAGGTCTGTACTGTTGTCTTCGTCCTTAGGCAGCAGGTAGGTGATACATTCTGTTATGAAATCTGATTCTCAAGGAGATTTTCTAGATGACTGCTTATCACTTGATGTGTGCTTGTGAGGACTTTACACACGTAAAAATGCACTTCACCTGGACCTGGCAATTTCCAGTTCGCTAGATGCTGGAGAGTCTCTTTCAAGTCCTCAGGTGTTATTCTCACACTTGTTATCTCATTAGTGACTGGGATCTCATTTTTTCATTATCTAGCTAATACGCATGCCTTTGATAACTTTCACGATTTTCCTAGCTGTCTGACCAAAATTTTCAACTTTAAGTTGGCGGGAACTTGATCTTCCGTTTCTTTACTTTTTGTTAACAGAGGTCTATAGAACGTTCCCTTATTGGACTAGAAGATCTTGTTTTCCTGCCGCCTCCTGGTGGTTTCTTTATGTCTTCGCAATCTACCATAGAGCACTTCAGGTCGTTGGATAGTAAGATCTATGAGTATGCCAGTTTGTCGGGGGATAATTCCCGTACTTCGAGTTGTCGAATGATTCTCTCGATTTCTTTCACCAGTTTATTTGTTCTTTTGTTGTCCGTCCTTTAGTAGACGTTCTAAGTTTTCCCAGATGGTCTCCACCTTTCCCTTCATTCTTTTCATCCACGGAGTATCATTATCACGACCCTCCACGGAGTTGAGTTTTCTGAGGTCGTGTCTTGAGCCCATGGATGTAACTACTGCAACATCAGAGTAGTAGACGGCACGATGGAGCTGTTCAAAGTAACGGCATATATTCTGAGGTATTATGAGCACATTCTCTCAGTCGTTTATTTAGTCGAGCGTGCGGAGTACATGTTTGTCCTGTCAGGTCAGTACCTTTGAATTCGATCCAAGTAGTCTGAAAATTGCGCTGTGGTCTAGGAGATTATTTGAAATTCATCGTCATTCCTGTTTCCGTATAATTCTTTGCTCATTTACCGCCGACCAGGTTTGCTCTGTCACAATGTTGCTGATACTGGGATAGAGTCAAGTGAACAGAAGATTAAATCATTAACTGATAGCAACAATGCACTGCGTCTTCATTCATTTCACTAATCCACTTAATGCGTTACCTTACTTTACCAATTGCTCATCTGCACTTGAAACTTGTGTAGCTGGTGCAATCTGTGTTGTTGTTGTTGTTGGGGGACTGCTCGGATTCGCCTCGGCTATAGGTACTTCGGGATTTTGCTCTGTCAAGGACCACCTGTTCAGTTGTTGTCCACCGATGGCTCGTCTGCTGTCACATCCAGTACCGGCTCCAGATGTTCGCTGGTGCTCCCCGAGGATCTCGTTTCACTTCGTGTCTCCATCTTTGATGGATGTTCCTTTTATACTTACAGCCAAATACAGGGGTACAGACGCTGTTTGCAACCGCCCGCTGTGGGTCAGACGCTGCAAGGGTGGTTTCGTTTCAGGATTTTCCTTCCCCCTAGACAGGTTGCCTTCTCTACGGCTGAGAAGTTTCGCGGTGCTATCATTCGGGCCAGAGAGACCTGGCTGCTGAGTGCATTTTCCAGAATGCGGCTATCCTTACGAGAGTACCCGCCTGCTACCCTATTATTGTTATTATTATTATTATTATTATTATCTTGCTATTAGTTTTACGTCGCACCGATACAGGTAGGTCTTATGGCGACGATGGGATAGGAAAGGGCTAGAAGTGGGAAGATAGGAAGGTAGGAATATATCCATTATTAATTCAGAAGTGTATAGGTGATGTCCATACCCTACAGGTGTTCTTGCAGGTTATTTTTTACACAAGACCTTTGGTGAACATGACTAGAGTCCTCACTGTTACCAGATCCATTTTCCAAAGTTTTCATTATTATACACACATACATTATCATTATAGACTGTTATGCCTTTCAGCGTTCAGTCTGCAAGCCTCTGAGAATTTACTAAACGTCGCCACAATCTTCGATTTGCAACTAGTGTTGTGGCCTCATTTAGTTCTATACTTCTTATCCTTAAATCGTTAGAAACAGAGTCTAACCATCGTCGTCTTGGTCTCCCTCTACTTCTCTTACCCTCCATAACAGAGTCCATTATTCTCCTAGGTAACCTATCCTCCTCCATTCGCCTCACATGACCCCACCACCGAAGCCGGTTTATGCGTACAGCTTCATCCATCGAGTTCATTCCTAAATAAGCCTTTATCTCCTCATTCCGAGTACCATCCTGCCATTGTTCCCACCTGTTTGCACCAGCAATCATTCTTGCTACTTTCATGTCTGTTACTTCTAACTTATGAATAAGATATCCTGAGTCCACCCAGCTTTCGCTCCCGTAAAGCAAAGTTGGTCTGAAAACCGACCGATGTAAAGATAGTTTCGTCTGGGAGCTGACTTCCTTCTTACAGAATACTGCTGATCGCAACTGCGAGCTCACTGCATTAGCTTTACTACACCTTGATTCAATCTCACTTACTATATTACCATCCTGGGAGAACACACAACCTAAATACTTGAAATTATCGACCTGTTCTAGCTTTGTATCACCAATCTGACATTCAATTCTGTTGAATTTCATACCTATTGACATCAATTTAGTCTTCGAGAGGCTTATTTTCATACCATACTCATTGCACCTATTTTCAAGTTCCAAGATATTAGACTGCAGGCTTTCGGCACAGTCTGCCATTAAGACCAAGTCGTCAGCATAGGCCAGACTGCTTACTACATTTCCACCTAACTGAATCCCTCCCTGCCATTTTATACCTTTCAACAGATGAACCATGTAAACTACGAACAGCAAAGGTGAAAGATTACAGCCTTGTCTAACTCCTGTAAGTACCCTGAACCAAGAACTCATTCTACCATCAATTCTCACCGAAGCCCAATTTTCAACATAAATGCCTTTGATTGATTTTAATAATCTACCTTTAATTCCATAGTCCCCCAGTATGGCGAACATCTTTTCCCTCGGTACCCTGTCATATGCTCTCTCTAGATCTACGAAACATAAACACAACTGCCTATTCCTCTCGTAGCATTTTTCAATTACCTGGCGCATACTAAAAATCTGATCCTGACAGCCTCTCTGTGGTCTGAAACCACACTGGTTTTCATCCAACTTCCTCTCAACGACTGATCGCACCCTCCCTTCCAAGATGCCAGTGAATACTTTGCCTGGTATACTAATCAATGCGATACCTCGATAGTTGTTGCAATCCTTCCTGTTCCCTTGCTTATAGATAGGTGCAATTACTGCTTGTGTCCAATATGAAGGTACCTTACCAACACTCCACGCTAATTTTACTACTCTATGAAGCCATTTCATCCCTGCCTTCCCACTATACTTCACCATTTCAGGTCTAATTTCATCTATTCCTGCTGCCTTATGACAATGGAGTTTATTTTTATCCTTTCCACTTCCTCAAGCATAATTTCACCAACATCATTTTCCTCCTCCCCATGAGCTTGTCTGTTTGCAACACCACCATGATGATTTCCTTTTACATTGAGAAGATGTTCAAAATATTCCCTCCACCTCTCCAGTGATTCCCTGGGATCTACTATGAGTTCACCTGAATTACTCAAAACACTGTTCATTTCCTTTTTCCCTCCCTTCCTAAGATTCTTTATTACTGTCTAGAAAGGTTTCCCTGCTGCTTGACCTAGCCTTTCCAGGTTAATACCAAAATCTTCCCATGACTTCTTTTTGGTTTCAACAACTATTTGTTTCGCTCGGTTTCTTTCATCTACGTACAAAGCCCTGTCTGCCTCGGCCCTTGTTTGGAGACATTTCTGATAAGCCTTCTTTTTACGTTTACAGGCTGCTCTCACTTCATCATTCCACCAAGATGTTCGCCTTTTCCCATCTTTACACACAGTTGTTCCTAGGCATTTCCTTGCTGTTTCTACTACAGCATCCCTGTATGCCACCCATTCACTTTCTATAACCTGAACCTGCTTACTGTCTACTGTTCGAAACTTCTCACTAATCATATCCATGTACTTCTGTCTAATTTCTTCGTCCTGGAGATTTTCTACCCTTATTCGTTTGCAGACAGATTTCACTTTCTCTACCCTAGGCCTAGAGATACTTAGTTCACTATAGATCAGATAGTGGTGTGTATCATCGAAAAATCCACGAAAAACTCGTACATTCCTAACAGATTTCCTGAATTCAAAGTCTGTTAATATATAGTCTATTATGGATCTGGTACCCCTAGCCTCCCACGTGTAGCGGTGAATAGCCTTATGCTTGAAGAATGTATTCGTAACTGCTAAACCCATACTAGCACAGAAGTCCAGCAAACGCTTCCCATTCCCATTAGCTTCCATATCTTCCCCACATTTACCAATCACCCTTGCGTATCCTTCAGTTCTATTCCCAACTCTCGCATTGAAATCGCCCATTAGCACTATTCTATCCTTGCTGTTTACCCTGACTACGATGTCACTCAATGCTTCATAAAACTTGTCAACTTCATCCTCATCTGCACCCTCACATGGTGAATACACGGACACAATTATTGTCCTAATTCCTCCCACTGACCAATCTCCCCACATCATTCGCTCATTTACGTGCCTAACAGAAACTATGTTGCGTGCAATGGTATTCCTGATAAAGAGCCCTACCTCAGACTCTGCCCTTCCCTTTCTAACACCCGTCAAGTACACTTTATAATCTCCTATCTCTTCCTCATTATCTCCACTTACCCGAATATCACTAACTCCTAGCACATCCAGATGCATCCTCTTTGCTGACTCAGCCAGTTCTACCTTCTTTCTTCCATAAGCCCCATTAATATTGATAGCTCCCCATCGAATTCCATTTCGTTCGCCAAGTTGTTTCCAAGGAGTCCCTCGCCTGTCAAATGGGAGTGGGACTCCATTACTCCCATAGGTCCGAGGCTTGCTTAAAGTGTTCTGGGCTCGGTAAATTCATGAAGCAGGATGCTGCCCTACTTGCACATAGTCCAAGTGAGGATCTCTCCTCTAACGGGTTATGGACCACCGGTGAATTGTATAGTCCTAGCCGCCTGAGCACAAGGAGGGCCACGACTCAGAATATGTCCGAGATGCCCACTCCCATTCCATAGCAACTGGTATCCCGACTCTCAGGACCACTTACTAGGCCACTCAGCCGTTGCCCATGGTTCACGAACTAGGACGTGACTACAGTAACCCATAAACATGAACCATTCATTATTATTATTATTATTATTATTATTATTATTATTATTATTATTATTATTATTATTATTATTATTATTATCAGCTATCACACATGGTACGGGTACAGGCAAGAATTAGATGAAAGGATGTTCACGGGATTTTTGAAGACAAGGTGGAAAGGAGGATCTAATAGCTGAGTGACAATCTTGATAGCTCATCACAATGCGGATGCAGTTCTTATTCAGAGGAGTGGAAATCAGATGTACCACAAGAATAATTCGTTCAGATTCAACAGTCTTCTGAAGGCCCTATGGCTTATGACTTGCGATTATTAGACACATGATACACCAAGCTTGCTTTACAATCAATCAATCAATCAATCAATCAATCAATCAATCAATCAATCAATCAATCAATCAATCAATCAATCAATCAATCAATCAATCAATCAATCAATCAATCAATCAATCAATCAATCAATCAAGCAATCAATCAATCAATCAATCAATCAATCAATTAATCAATCAATCAATCGGTCACTCAATCAATCAATCTGTCAGTCAATCAATCAATTAATCAGTCAATAAATAAATAAATAAATAAATAAATAAATAAATAAATAAATAAATAAATAAATAAATAATTCAGTCAATCAATCAATATTGATCTGAATTTGGCTGTCACCCAGGTGGCAGATTCCCTATCAGTTATTTACGTAGTCTTTTCTTAAACGATTTTAAAGTGGGAAATGTGTCCAACATATTCCTTGATAAATTATTCGAATCCCCCATTTCTCTTACTATGAACGAAAGAATGAAAAATTAACCTACAACCTGTTTTCCAGTCATTGACCGGGTCAGGGATGGACTGAATGAAGCAGATATAGGCTATTAGTATGATGGGGTCGCCAATCCCAAAGTGATTTATTAATGACTGATAGATGCTATGAAATAAGAATGGAGAGTGTTGGAATGAAAGATGACAGGGAAAACCGGAGTACCCGGAGAAAAACCTGTCCCGCCTCCGCTTTGTCCAGCACAAATCTCACATGGAGTGACCGGGATTTGAACCACGCTATCCAGCGCTGAGAAGCGGACGCACTGCCGTCTGAGCCACGGGGGCTCCTACTATCAACGAATATTTACCCCAATTTGTCTTCTTCAGTTCCAACCTAACCTTCATTTTATGATCTTTCCTAATTTATAAAACTCCACCTAAGCTTATTCATCTACTAATGCCATACCAAGTCATCTCTCCACTGTCAGCTCGAAACATTCCTCCTAGTCGAGCAGCTCGTTTCCTGACTCCTAAGTCTTCCCGGGCCGAGGTTTAGCAACATTTTCATTACACTACTCTTTTGTCAAAAATCACCCAGAACAAATTGTGATGCTTCCCTTTGAATTTTTTTCCAGTTCCTGTATCAAGTAATCCTGGTGAGGGTCCTATACACTAGAACCATACTCTAACTGTGGCATTACTAGTGACTTATACACCCTCTAATTTACATACTTAATACAACCCCTAATTATCCTCATAACCATATCAAGAGATCTGTAACCCCTTATTTACAATCTGGTTTATGTGATTATTCCAATGAATATCTTTCCTTGTTTTAGCATATAGTTACTTACAGTGATCCTCATGAGTTATTGTCATCCCTGCAACACAGTAGTTAAAACTAAGGTAACTTCTGTCCTGCTTCGCGATGTAGGGGGCAACGCGTCCGCTTGTCACCCGGCGGCCCCGGCTTCGATTCCTGGCCGGGTCAGGGGTTCTTAATTGTAAATGATTAATATCCCTGGCCTAGGGGCTGGGTGTTTGTGTCGTCCTTAATGTTCCTTTCCTCACATTCAACACTTTACACTTCCGTGATTTCCAAATACACGCAGGTACACAACATATGGTACAAAGTCGTGGTGAAAGATCTTAGGTCGACGCCCCGAACAAATAGCATTTAAAAAAAGATAACTTCTCCTCTTTGTGAAACGTACAACCAGACTTTTCACCCACTTCAAGTATCATACCGTTGTTTTTCAAGGTCTTTTTACAGTCGCTCATAATTCTGTGACTTATTTATTACTCCATAGTGTATAAATCATCCGCAGAATACTTTATCTGTGTTTTCATTTTCTTAATCGTATCACCTCTACTTATTATAAATAAAGTCACCGATCCTGTCTGTCTGTCTGTCTGTCTGTCTGTCTGTCTGTCTGTCTGTCTGTCTGTCTGTCTGTCTGTCTGTCTGTCTGTCTGTCTGTCTGTCTGTCTGTCTGTCTGTCTGTCTGTCTGTCTGTCTGTCTGTCTGTCTGTCTGTCTGTCTGTCTGTCTGTCTGTCTGTCTGTCTGTCTGTCTGTCTGTCTGTCTGTGAGTGCTAATCTCAAGAACCACTGAGTGCATTTTGACGTGATTTTCACCATTCTATTATGAGTTTCTCGAGAAAAGTTCATCTATGACCAAAGAAAGCCGAGCAGTAACGATCTCAGTGAAACATACCGAAGAAAATCGGCCGTTCGTGCGCCTTTTTAGTTTACGATGGTTAAACCTATAGAGGGTAAGAATTGTTCAGCAAAAAAAGTTCTATAAAAACCACCAACAGCATATATCTATCTTTAACGCAAGGTCCAGTATAAACATTTTTTTGTTGCAGTAACGATATAAGTGAAGTAAGTTCGAGAAAGAACGGTCGTTCGTGAGCCTTTTCTTCAGCATATGCTGTTTAAACTGTTAAATATACATCTGTACTATGAGGTTAGTAATTGTTTGGTATAAAATGTTGAAAAACAAATTTCGGGACAGTATATATCTATTTTTAATACATAAGTCACTATAACTGTTCGGAAGTTACAGTTTCCAGTAAAAAACATCAAATATAAAACAACTTGTAATCAGTTAATCCTTATCAAAATAAATTGTTTATTATCCTCAAGTAACTAACGTAAATGACCGCCTCTGTGGTGTAGTGGTTAGTGTGATTAGCTGCCACCCCGGGTTCGATTCCTGGTTCTGTCACGAAATTTGAAAAGTGGTACGAGGGGTGGAACGGGGCCCACTCGGCCTCGGGAGGTCAACTGAGTAGAGGTGGGTTCTGTTCCCACCTCAACCATCCTGGAAGTGGTTTTCCGTGGTTTCCCACTTCTCCTCCAGGCAAATGCCGGGATGGTACCTAACTTAAGGCCACGGCCGCGTCCTTCCCTCTTCCTTGTCTATCCTTTCCAATCTCCCCATCCCCCACCATGACCCCTAGAAGGTGAGGTAGCCTGGGCGAGGTACTTGTCATTCTCCCCAGTTGTATCCTCCGACCCGATGTCTGAAGCTCCAGGACACTGCCCTTGAGGCGGTAGAGGTGGGATCCCTAGCTAAGTCCGAGGGAAAAGCCAACCCTGGAGGGTAAAGGGATTAAGAGAACTAAACGTAAATTAAAATGTAATTTATAGAATGTATATTATTTTATACTTTCGGATATATCGACCTTTCATTTCTTTCGCGTGATCTCCATTCCGAAATATGGAAATGTAAATAGCCAGCTCCAGAGCGACTGACTAGGTTGCGAGCGAACGCGCGAGCTATCAACGGCTTCGGCCAGCATTCGTTGAGTATGCTATGATACAATAATGAATAGTTTTCCACTGATTTTTCGTTATCTATATAAAATCTATGATAACGCATCATGCCGAGACGGGAAGCGAATATAGGTCGTAGAACATTGCCTTCGAAAACGTGCGGTTATCACGTAGCAAAGAAACAGACCAGCAAAGGGATTCTCGAATGTCACAGGACAGAGAAAAAATGACTTCTCCTAATTTACTGCCCAGGTTCAAGTATGTAACACAGTATACACAGCAGTCGATAATGAAGAATCTGTCCATTGCCCCACAGAATTCCTTATATCCTTTCGGATTGCCACCACACAAGCTGATTTTGAAAATAAGGGTGACAATTATTGTCACGTAATCTACAGCCGCCAATGATATGCAATGGGAGACGCCTGGTAGTGAAAATTTGGAAAACCTCTTTGAAGTCATTTAATTGGCAGTGGAACATGGGAAACGGTTCTAGTACCGTCAGTACAAATGATTTCTTCAGATTTAACTTTTGATTTTAAACGAGTCAAATTCCCGATGACAATCTGCTTTAGCATGGCAATAAACAAAGCACAGGGTCAGACACTTAGTGTGGCTGGAGTTGAACTCACTGGAGAATGTTTTTCTCATGGACAGCTTTACGCGTTCCTTTCGCATGTTAAAACAAAACGAAGTGTTTTCATGTTCATTATTGAAGCACAAACGATTAATGTCGTATACGAGTATACGAATCACTTATATGTTTTCACCTTAAATTCACAACTGCTCCCGTGCGAAGCCGGGGAGGGTAGCTAGTTTATTTATATAATAAAACACTGACTTGCCGGATTCCCTTCTTAATTTTTACAGGATGAGTAGTCTAAATCTCCACCTCGCGGTCTGATTAAAATCCATGACCCCACCATAAAAGTAACTGGATTTCATCTCCCTCGGGCTATCTGGTCACGACTGAACAGAATTCGATGTGGTACTGCTCGAACCGGTGCAACCTTACATCTGTGGGGCTGGATAGACTCGCCTCGCTGAGACTGTGGATATATAGTGCAAACTATCAAGCATATCGTAGAGTAGTGCCCTCTACATATGTATCCTGAGTCCTTGGAAGATCTTCATGCAGCCAATCCAGAAGTATTTGAATGGATTAAATATCTACCAATCCATATTTAAGGTTATTTTTCTTTTGGTCCTGAAAATGAAAACCTACAACCTGTTTTGCATCATTGACCGGGACAGGGATGGAATGAATGAAGCAGATATAGGCTGATAGTACGATGGGGTCGCCACTCCCAAAGTGATTTATTAATGAGTGATAGATGCTATGAAATGAGAATGGAGAGTGTTGCTGGAATGAAAGATGACAGGGAAAATGCTACAAGTTGAGCCTCACAGGAATAGCCTTTCCTAAACCCGAACTGCTATCCACCAAACCAATCAGTAATTTCGCAAACGTGTTTATTATAATGAGAAAGAATGCTTCCCCAAAGCTTACATGTAACAGACGTCAAGCTGACCGGCCTGTGATTATCTCCGCCTACACTACAGCCCAGAAATCTTGAGACGTGGTGCAGTGAGAAACAGAGGCTGAGGAAGAGATACAAGGGCTTGGTTGCCACTGCACTGCCGTAAGGCAGAAAACAGAGAAAATGAGTTTAATTTGAATGTAGTTGATACGAAGCGCAAATGATGTAAACTAAGAAGAAATTTTTTAGCTTCTTATAATAATGATCATGATATATTATCATCATTTAAACAAATTCGTACTGATGTAACAATTCACTACGAAACATTAGGGGACGGGGACACTGTTAACCAGCCGGAACAGCCCCCGTCCAAGGGACAGTACTTCCAAATGGCATATTTTCTTCCGAGTGGCCCGGTTGTGACTGGTCATTTAGTGTGCATGTGCGTAATTAGAATCTTGATGCTAACTAGTGTTAAGTAGTGTATTTTGTAGGTTTATCTTGTAAAGTGTAGTTTAATTTTGTGTAGTGGACTGCAGGATGAGGTAGCGAATGGGTTTGAAAAAATCCGTAGCACTATACGTACATGGTTAGGCTCGGTTTATGTTTTGTCTCAAGCCGTCTAAGACAGACAGTAGCTAACAGTTAATAATTCAAATTAGAAAATTTGCCTCAAGTAGTAGTAGTAGTAGTAGTAGTAGTAGTAGTAGTAGTAGTAGTAGTTTATACAGAAGCTATCAGTAACTGAGTAGGATGAAAGAGAATTTGCATGAGATGAACATAAGGTTCTCTTGCCTGTCACAAATATCCCGATTGTACTTTCTAGTTCGACCATGTCAGCACACATAAGACTGCGTGCTGATTACCTTCATAAAAATGGATAGTCAGTCATGACAAAGCCTGTCACGGAAGTAAGTGACATGTCGACTTTTATGAATAGTGCAGCGAGGCATCGCAAAGACACTAACATGACAGGTGACGCCCACTGAAGTCTCAAACAATACGAAGTTACTGCGCATTGCCTGTCTTACCTTCTTGCAATAGATTAAGTTTGTTGTTGGATGTTGCTTAGGGGACACAGTAACATTCCCATCACCTAGTGTGTGGGAGTGGATCATGGTTAATAGTTTATACAACTTTGCAGGCTACAGTGCACTTTGTAGGACATTATTTTGATTCATGAGAAGTAAACGATTCGAAGACGATCGGCTAAGTAGTGCAGTTATTTGAGACTCAAAATTTCGGGTTCGAACCTTGACACAGTCGAATGATACATAAAATGCGATGGTCCATGTGAGTAGATTTACTGCCAGGTTGAAAACTCTTTTTAGGACAGAATCTGGCACTTAGGTGTCTCTTTAAAAGTATAGTGTTTGATGTTAGGACATATCATTAATTAATTGATTCAGAAGTCTAGGACATATGAGGTAACAACAAAAACAACGACAAGAAACCCGTGGTGCAACAGCCTGCCAAGGCGACTGCTGTTCAGCCAGATGGCCTACAGATGCTGGAGTGCCTCTTCGTCAGCGTGACGACATCTTGAGTCTTCTTGCTTGGCTTTCTTGACCGGGATCACCTCCTTTCGTATCAGAGAGCTCCTTACTTGGTCTCAAGTGGTTGAGAGAATCCCGTCCCAGCGCTCAATCCAGAATTAAAATCGTTGAACAGGCCGCGGATCGAAACTGCGGCCTCCGGATAAGAATCAAGCCCGCTACCACTACACCTCAAGGAAAGGGAATTCAATTTTAAGATGGACTCTGCCACGAAACCAACTCACTAATAATAATAATAATAATAATAATAATAATAATAATAATAATAATAATAATAATAATAATAATAATAATAATAATCGTATGGCCTCAGCTACCGTGTGCAGACATTTCAATTTGACGCCATCTGGCTGTCTGCTCGTCAATTTCGACGTTCCGTTTTACTCCAGGCCCACTAGATGGCAGACCGAGTAAACCGAAATTCTCTTGGGCGTCTATGGCTGAGATTTAGTCTAATGAATTTTGTCGGGTAAACACCAAATGTGTCACCAGAGATCTTTTACATCTTTTTCCGCCCTTCAAAAATCCTACTACCTCTGCCGGGTTTGAGCCCGATGTCTTGAGATCTGGAGGCCGACACTCTACCACTGTTAATACAGAATGGAGTGCTAAACAACTCGTTCCGGTTTACTGACCATCATCGCTAATCTATGCTAACATATAGAGCGAGACTGTGAGTTTGTGGCTTGTAACGGGTAATCTCAGAAACTACTAGACCGATGTTGAAATTTCTTTCACCGTTTGGAAGATAATGTCATTCCGGGTAACATAGGCTATGTATTATCCCAAAACATCAAAGGTTTCTCGAGAGAACCTTGATTTAAGGAAGAAATGGCAGCAATAATAAATCTCCATGTTAGTATATTTGCCTGTCTGTGTTTTTCCCTTGCTTGACAGATGGAGCTCAAATTTGGCAGGTGTATATTTGATACCGTTGGTTAACACACAGGCTACTTATTATCAAGCTATCTTATAAGTAGGCTATGTAGCGAAAGAAAATGTAAAGCAAGTCAGAGGGAAACGTACGCTTGGGATCCTCAACATTTAATACTCTGCCTAAACGGTTAATCTGAGCACACCAAGTGTACCTGAAGTTCGATTTCCCAAAAAAAAAGTTTACATGAATTTTCTTCGTCTCTATAACAGTTTTCGAAGAAAACAAGCCTTGCTGTGTTTTGGCGCATGCCTTATCCTTAATCTCTTCGTCTTGGTTTCTTCGATGTAAAAACTACTTGACGGATCGTGCTCAAATTTGGCAAGCATGCAACTGGATCCTTCGGTTAACATATAGGTTACTTCCGGTTACTGTTTATCTTAATGGGGCCCTGCATGGAAATAAAATGTAAACCAATTCATAGGAAAGTGTACACCTAGGACATTTAAAAGTGAATACCCTGCTTAAACTGTTAGTTCTATGAAATAATGGAGTCAGCGGTGTACTTATAATTATATTTCCTAGAAAGAAGTTCCTAACGATTTCCTTCGTAATTCTAACAGTATTCAAGAAAAATATGTTTTTTTGTGTTTTACTATCATACTCCTCTTAAGCGAAAGAAAATATGAAGCAAGTCAGAGGATAACATAGCCTGGAACACTTACAAGTGAATAAGCTGCCTGAATGGTAAGTTCCATTAAATATTCGAGCAGGTCAATGTACTTAAAATTCGATTTGCCAGAACAAATATTTAATCTATCTATCTATATAAAATAACTTGTACTGACTGACTGACTGACTGACTGACTGACTGACTGACTGACTGACTGACTGACTGACTGACTGACTGACTGACTGACTGACTGACTGACTGACTGACTGACTGACTGACTGACTGACTGACTGACTGACTGACTGACTGACTGACTGACTGACTGACTGACTGACTGACTGACTGACTGACTGACTGACTGACTGACTGACTGACTGACTGACTGACTGACTGACTGACTGACTGACTGACTGACTGACTGACTGACTGACTGACTGACTGACTGACTGACTGACTGACTGACTGACTGACTGACTGACTGACTGACTGACTGACTGACTGACTGACTGACTGACTGACTGACTGACTGACTGACTGACTGACTGACTGACTGACTGACTGACTGACTGACTGACTGACTGACTGACTGACTGACTGACTGACTGACTGACTGACTGACTGACTGACTGACTGACTGACTGACTGACTGACTGACTGACTGACTGACTGACTGACTGACTGACTGACTGACTGACTGACTGACTGACTGACTGACTGACTGACTGACTGACTGACTGACTGACTGACTGACTGACTGACTGACTGACTGACTGACTGACTGACTGACTGACTGACTGACTGACTGACTGACTGACTGACTGACTGACTGACTGACTGACTGACTGACTGACTGACTGACTGACTGACTGACTGACTGACTGACTGACTGACTGACTGACTGACTGACTGACTGACTGACTGACTGACTGACTGACTGACTGACTGACTGACTGACTGACTGACTGACTGACTGACTGACTGACTGACTGACTGACTGACTGACTGACTGACTGACTGACTGACTGACTGACTGACTGACTGACTGACTGACTGACTGACTGACTGACTGACTGACTGACTGACTGACTGACTGACTGACTGACTGACTGACTGACTGACTGACTGACTGACTGACTGACTGACTGACTGACTGACTGACTGACTGACTGACTGACTGACTGACTGACTGACTGACTGACTGACTGACTGACTGACTGACTGACTGACTGACTGACTGACTGACTGACTGACTGACTGACTGACTGACTGACTGACTGACTGACTGACTGACTGACTGACTGACTGACTGACTGACTGACTGACTGACTGACTGACTGACTGACTGACTGACTGACTGACTGACTGACTGACTGACTGACTGACTGACTGACTGACTGACTGACTGACTGACTGACTGACTGACTGACTGACTGACTGACTGACTGACTGACTGACTGACTGACTGACTGACTGACTGACTGACTGACTGACTGACTGACTGACTGACTGACTGACTGACTGACTGACTGACTGACTGACTGACTGACTGACTGACTGACTGACTGACTGACTGACTGACTGACTGACTGACTGACTGACTGACTGACTGACTGACTGACTGACTGACTGACTGACTGACTGACTGACTGACTGACTGACTGACTGACTGACTGACTGACTGACTGACTGACTGACTGACTGACTGACTGACTGACTGACTGACTGACTGACTGACTGACTGACTGACTGACTGACTGACTGACTGACTGACTGACTGACTGACTGACTGACTGACTGACTGACTGACTGACTGACTGACTGACTGACTGACTGACTGACTGACTGACTGACTGACTGACTGACTGACTGACTGACTGACTGACTGACTGACTGACTGACTGACTGACTGACTGACTGACTGACTGACTGACTGACTGACTGACTGACTGACTGACTGACTGACTGACTGACTGACTGACTGACTGACTGACTGACTGACTGACTGACTGACTGACTGACTGACTGACTGACTGACTGACTGACTGACTGACTGACTGACTGACTGACTGACTGACTGACTGACTGACTGACTGACTGACTGACTGACTGACTGACTGACTGACTGACTGACTGACTGACTGACTGACCATCGCCGAGCCAAAACTACTGGACATAAAGAAATGAAAGTTTGGGGTTACATTCATATTACGATGTCGGTGCTCACTAAGGGAGGATTTTTGGATATTCCGTCGCTAAGAGGGTGAAAAGGGGGTTGAAATTTAAATGAGTGTATCTATATCCCGAAAACTGAACAGTTTAAAGACATTAAAATTGGTATTTGGGATCTTCCTTCAAAATAAAGGAACACACATGTTTTTTTCCGGAATATCCCGTCAACGGAGGTGAAAAAAGGTGAAAAAGAGGTTGAACACCTTTTATGTGGATATATCTCAAAAATTGAAGACGTTACAGTCATGAAAATTGGTATTTGGAATCCCATTTAAAAATAAACACGTATTTTTTGTTTTTGGAAAATCTACTTAAGGGGTGGTGAACACGCCGCGCTGAGGCACTCAGTCTTGGCTTGGCAGCCGTTGAGGATGGAGCTGCCGTTGGATGTTACCGCCAAGTGCGAAGTGTGAGCAGTTATTCGGTTTTTGAACGCTAAAGTTACTGAACCGATTGAAATCCATCGCCAATTGATGGGAGACCGTCAATTTCCTTCGACACAGTCGTGAAGGTTGAGCATATCATGCATGAAGATCGGCGGATCACCCTGGATGATCTCTGCACTTTGGTTCCTGAGGTTCCCCGAAGCGCTGCTCACAGAATTTCTACGAAAAAGTTGAAATACCGGAAAGTGTGCGCAAGATGGGTGCCAGATGAAAGATGAGGTTCACAACTTCCCGAACAGCATGGCGGCGAGCTAGTATGACATAGGCATACAAAAACTGTTACAGCGTCTACAAAAATGCATAGACCGAAATTGTTATTTTGTAGAAAAATAGCTAAATGTACAATGTGTAAAATGATGTAAACATTGTAGAAATAAACAGGTCTATGTATTTATAAAAAAATAGGAGACCTTATTTTTGGGATTACCTTCGTTTATTAATTCCTTCCTCCGAAACGGTTTAACATACGAGAACAAAATTCCAAATGGCGGTATTTGTTTTAAATCCTAGATGTGAAATAGGAAATATTTTAAACGTTCCGTCGCTAAAGTGTCAAATGAGAGTAGCACCGTAAACCAAATCATTCGTTCCTCCAAACCCGTTTGGCGCACAATGTTGTAATTTTTCGAGAAGGATCTTGTTTTATGTCCTAGGTGTAAAATACCGTATACTTCAAAAAATTTCCCACCTAAGATGCTTAGATGGTTTTTTTAAAGCTATTTGTTCGGGGCGTCGACCTATAGAGATCTTTTGCCCCTACTTGCACCATATGATACGAACCTGGGTGTAATTGGAATTGCGAAAGTGTAGAGTGTTGAATGTGAAGAAAGGAACGTTAAGGATGACACAAACACCCAGTCTCCAGGCCAGGGATATTAATCATTTACAATTAAAAACGCCTGTCACCTACACCGCGGGGCCAGACTGCTTAGATGGTAGTTGACTCTCAAAAGCACAATATCTATTCTTCCTAAAGTGTTTCAGGCCTTCTATACCCTAGATGTTCACAAATATTTAAAAACATTCACCCCTTAAAAAAGGATTCATTTCTCCATTACTGTTCGACGTACAAGATCAAAATTTTACAGGTTGGTCGCTTTTACGTCCTAGATGTTATATCAGATATGGAAACATTCAAATTCTTCCGTACGAGGTTCAAGTAAGTGGTAGATTATAACAAATATGAACATTCCACAAAATCGTTTCACGTACGAACTGAGGGCGTATTTTACAGGCTCAGCTGACACTGGACTCTCCAAAATGTAAAACTTTGAATAATAACTTTCATTTTAAAGCCGTAGAGAAGCACGAGTATCTTGCTAGTACTATATAAACAGTAAAGGGAGGGTGTGAGTTTGTTAGTAGGTAACAGGTAATATCAATCATGCCGGGCCGATTTTGACTTTTTTCATCATTTGAAGGATAATATCATTCCGGATAACATAGGCTATAAATCATCCCGGAATATCAAAGAGTTCCCGCGAGAACCGTCATTCAAAGAAAACAGGGTTGCTGTAATAAATCTCAAAGTTTTTTATGTTTGCCTGTCAGTGATTGTTTACGTAGATACTACTTGACTGATGCTCAAATTTGGCAATGTTATAGCTGATACCTTTGGTTAACTCACAGGTTACTTACTATCACGCTATCTTTTGAAATGGCGTAAGGCGTAAGGACAATTTCGGCTCGCCAGATGCAGGTCTTTTGATTTGACTCTCGTAGGTGACCTGCGCGTTGTGATGAAGATGAAATGATGATGAAGACGACACATACACCCAGCCCCCGCGCCAGCGAAATTAACCAGGTATGGTTAAAATTCCCGACCCTGCCGGGAATCGAACCCGGGAACTCTGTGGCCAACGGCCAGCACGCTAACCATTTAGCCATGGAGCCGGACACGCTATCTTTTAAGCGGGATATATAGGCGTAAGTAAAGGAAATGTGAAGCAATTCAGAGGAAGTTGGGAAACCTCGGAAAACCGTCATCAGGGCTGCCGGCAGTGGGGTTCGAACCCACTATCTTCAGGATGTCCTTACTTTTAACGAATAAAATAAGCCACAAAATGGCAGAAGCTGTGCCTAAATTCTGTATACAATGTAGAATTTCATAGCAAAGCACAGGTACATCAGCTAGTCTTAAATAATTATTGTCGGGCTGAGTAGCTCAGATAGTAGATCTCTGTCCTTCTGAAATCAAGTTGCGGATTCGATCCTCAGTCCGTGGTATTGGACGGTTTTCAAACACATTAGCCTGATGTGGGTAGATTTATCGGCATATAAGGGAACTCATGTGGGACTAACTTCTTTCACCCTGGCGCCACCGAAAAATGTAAAAGTAGCTGGTGTGACCTAAAATATTATATTATATTATATTATATTATATTATATTATATTATATTATATTATATTATATTATATTATATTATATTATATTATATTATATTATATTATCACTAAACACATATTACCGGGCGAGTTGGCCGTGTGGTTAGTGGCACGCGGCTGTGAGTTTGCATCCGGGAGATAGTGGGTTCGAATTCCACTGTCGGCAGCCCTGAAGATGGTTTTCCGTGGTTTCCCATTTTCGCACCAGGCAAATGCTGAGGATGTACCTTAATTAAGGCCAATGCCGCTTCCTTCCAACTCCTAGGCCTTTCCCATCCCATCGTCGCCATAAGACCTACTGTATCTGTGTCGGTACGACGTAAAGCCACTAGCAATTTAAAAAAAACGTATTGACCAATGGATATGTTGCTGGTGATAAATGTTTTTAAAAAAGGTAATGGTGATCAACACGTCAATTATCAATTCTAGTTAATATCACAATTATCTGTATTTGGGAGCCTCAGAGTCTATTTGGCTGCGAGGTTCGGACCGTGTAACTGTTATCTTGCATTCGGGAGATGGTAGGTTTGATCCTCTCTATCAGCAGCCCTAAATATGTTTTCCCATTTTCACTCCAGGTAAAAGCTGGGGCTTAACTTCCACTTAGGCGATGGCCCTTCCCAGTCCTAGGGAGGACGTTTCTATCCCATTGTCGCTAAAAAAAAAGTCCTGTCTGAATTGTTGTGATGTTAAACCATTAGCAAGAAAGAAATCTTTGGAGTACGTATTTTTGTCCTAATAGAAATTCTTCATGAGCCAGTAAATCTCCTGTCCTGGTCTCCAGCGAATTTTGCGTTCCGTAGACATTCTGTACTCAAATATAGTTCATGAAATAATGTTATCTTCAGTAGTAATTGGCCTGACTTGATAAAATGTTGAAATATGATGTTACTACAAGTAATTATTAATCAAGAAATAGTTCAGATAGGAATCTCATTCTAAATGTTAATGTTAAAAGGCTGCAATGTTTGTAAAATTTCATGTATAATTATGGGTACTATTTTTATTAATCCAATTTTACGTAAAGTATTACAGTGGCTGTGTTTACAATATCAACAGACACGAAAAACTACAAGCTTTCTTTGTTTAATCTCACTTCAGTTATAAGAAATACATGATACCAGATTAGTGCCATCAAAAATGCAATATTCTCAATATACTGGTCACAAATCTAGTAAGCGATGGAGAACTCTCTGCCTGAAACCGTACAATGTATCATTTCACTTCACCCAGCCTCAAGATCTGTACAAAACTTTTGTTTTGTAGGTTTCATGATTATCTGTACCTTTATTCGATATTCTGTCGTAAAAGCTTACTTTTAAGAACTGAAATAGAGAAGAAACTGACAAAAATGAGAAAATATTTTCATGTTAGATCTCAATCTTCAGTTTTCGTTATCGACAAGTGATAGAGGGGCATCTAGATTATCTGTTACTTATTTATGAAATGTATGTATGTATGTTCAGTCTTCAGCCCTAAGGCTGGTTGGATCCTCAACAGCTATGCCATCAGCTGTCATAGATTGTCTAGGCATCACTGAAGAGGCGTACTAGGGAAATGAGGAGTGAGGTAGTTTCCCGTTGCTTTCCTCACCAAGCCAGAAGTTGCTATTACATATCAGTCTGCCAAGCCCACTGAAATGCATGCACCAACCGACCCTATGAGCAACATTTTCACACCATTCATAGCACGGACTGGCTGCACAAGGAATGGCATTACTAGCATAGCTCATACCTCAGCCACTTTCGTATTGTCAAAGCCAAGGATAAGACAGAGACAGATCAATGAAAGTAACAAAATTGCTCTAGCCCATACCAGAAAACATAGTGCACTGTAAACACTAGGTCCTGCCAGCAAAGGCATATTTATGAAATAACGCATTAATATATTCAAATACTGCCCAGATCCATCTCTGATCATATCGACTGCTTACAGTGCATTGTGTCTTCTGTTAAGGGCTGGATTTTTTTTTTTTTTTTTTTTTTTGTTACAAGTTTGTCTCAGTCGCATCTTTGAATTTGAAAATATGGAAGTAACTGAGGAATGAGAAACAATAGTAACACTTTGTTATGCTTCCAGAACCTGTGATAAATGGTGTAAAAGTGCCTTATTGAACCAAGGGACTTCATAGGCGCATATGTAATGTCACCTCGTGGCACAGATAGGAAAACAATGAGAAACAGTCTTACTCCTCATTTCTCAACTACGGCTCGCCATTGACGCTTAAGTTCAGAATGACAGTTGATGTTGAAACTCTTGGGAAATCCAACTTTAGGCTCCGGGCTTAACATACATATACTTCCAAAATCATCTAATACATTTGACAGGGTAGATCATGGCAGACTACTGGCAAGAATGAGCGCAACTGGGTTAGACAAAAGAGTGACCAGTGGGTGGCTATATCTCTAGAAAATAGAACTCCGGGAATTGAAGTAGTTGAAGCATTACCTGACCCTGTAATAATTAAGAGGTGAATTCCTCAAGGCAGTATTATTTTTTTTTTTTGCTAGGGGCTTTACGTCGCACCGACACAGATAGGTCTTATGGCGACGATGGGATAGGAAAGGCCTAGGAGTTGGAAGGAAGCGGCCGTGGCCTTAATTAAGGTACAGCCCCAGCATTTGCCTGGTGTGAGGCAGTATTATTGGACCTTTATATTTTGTTATATATATAAATGATATGAGTAAGGTAAGGTAAGGGTTATTCTGCCCGAAGGCATATCCGAACCTCCGCAGAGGTTTTCCTGAGCCGGAGTTTACGTGCGGTAGGGTTACCAGTTCCTTTCCGCTCCTCCATTTCCTTACCCCCCACCAAAAGCACGTGGCAACCTATCCAACTCCTGACCACGCCCAATGTTGCTTAACTTCGGAGATCTCACGGGATTCGGTGTTTCAACACGGCTACGGACGTTAATGATATGAGTAAAGAACTGTAATTAGAAATAAGGACTTTTGCGGATGATGTTATGCTGTATAGAGTAACAAATAAGTTACAAGATTGTGAGCAACCAAAAAAAAGACCTCGACAATGTTGTGAGATGGATAGCAGACAATGGTATCTTTATAAACGAGATTAAAAGTCAGGTTGCGAGTGCTCTCAGTTTTAATTACTGCGTTGAATGGGTGAACGTTCCTTATGGGGATCACTGTAAGTGCCTAGGTGTATGATAAGGAAAGATCTCCACCGGGGTAATCACACAAACGGGATTGTAAATAAATTTTAAAGAATTCTGCACATGATTATGAGGGTATTTAAGGTTTGTAGTAAGGATGTAAAGGAGAAGACATACAAGTCTCTGGTAAGACCCCAACTAGAGTATGGTTTCAGTGTATAGGACCCTCTCTAGGATTACTTGATTCGAGAAATGGAAAAAATCTAAAGAAAGGCAGCTCGATTTGTTCTGAGTGATTTCCGACAAAGGAGTAGCGTTAGGAAAATGCTGCATAGTTTGGGCTGGGAAGACATGGGGAAAAAGGAGACGACCTGCTAGGCTAAGTGATATATTCCGAGCTGTCAGTGGAGAGATGGCGTGGAATGACATTTGTAGACGAATAAGTTTGAGTAGTGTTTTCAACAGTAGGAAAGATCATAATATGAAGATAGAGTTGGAATTCAAGAGGACAAATTCGAGGAAATATTCGTTTATAGGACGAGGAGTTAGGGAGTGACATTATTTACCAAGGCAGATGTTCAATAAATTTCCAAATTCTTTCCAATTATTTTTAAAATCTAGGTAAACAACATATAGGGAATCTGCCACCTGGACCGACTCCCCTAAATGCAGATCACTGATTGATTCATTCATTCATTCATTCATTCATTCATTCATTCATTCATTCATTGATTGGATACCTTTGGTGACATTTTTCCCAATGTAGGCTAAGTATTGAACGTTCGTTTGTAGCATGGAAGAATCACGATGTTCCTTAGGCCTAATTGGATTGTACTTGTATTTCGAAAAATACCTAAGCATCTTTCGTCTCTAATCTTACTTATACGAGAAAAAGTCATCATACAGTAGTCCTAAGAGTTAATAATCAATTACAGCACAAGATCCACTTTCACATGCAGATGGCAGGACACGTCTAAACGCTATGGCCGGCGGAAATTGAGCGCGCCTATCTGACACGACCACTCGTCTGCTGTCAAACACTTGAGCCTTTCATACCCAGGAAATGATGTGTTCACGCTAAAGAAGGCTATTATCAGCGTTTAATGAGCCTCTGTCGAACATCTTGCTGGTTATATACCTCCACGACCCAACTTTGAAGATCAACACCTTCTCGTAATTACAAGTCTTTATCATTGCTCCTTAGTTGTAGCTTAATCACTCTGTTTTCTCTTATAAGTAGGGCTGCTACTTCTATGACTGGATATCAATGTTATAATGAATGCTGTGAATTATGGAGACTACAAGAATAAATAGCGACTCATAGTATTTATATACGCAAAATACAGTGCCGGTACTGCTTTGGAAATTTAAAAAAATATGTATGTACGCTACTTCATTTCATCTCTTAATAAAATGCATTTTTGTAGGGAGCGCCAAGGTCGCTCCTCGCTCCTGCAAGATACAATAGGCAAAAATGGTCGTTTACGTTAAAAAGGGTGGAAAGTGGGTGTTTATTTATGAGTTGAGTTGCTTCGAAACAAATGCGTGATCACTTTCACCCGTGGGGCCGATGACCTCGATGACCCCTTTAAACAACAAGCATCATCAACTTTCACCCGTGTAGTATTGTATTCCATACTATGATGAAATTGACTTCTTTCCGTACTCAAAAGACTACGGAAGATGACACTTAATGGTACATTGGCTACTTCCCGGAGGCATTTATTAGAAATCGTCTCTGATTGGTTGAACTCCGTTTCACACTAATGTAAACACGGATAGTCAGAGAGATTATGAACTTAATCTTGTTGAATTGTTTCCCCGCTATATTGCAGCACTGTGGTTCTGAGCCCATCTACACCAAACATGTCGTCTCTGCAGTCTCAGCTATTGTCTAGGTTAACCCATATCCGACAAATAAATATCGCATATATCTCGGTATATCATAAAGTTCGTACCACCTCCGATAAACCAGGACCGGAAGACCATGTTTACGACTCTGGTAGCTTAGTCGACTTTTTATTCCTTCAAATAACATTCATCTTGATATTTTCTTACCAAATATAGTACACACCTCTGAAATTTTTCGCAGAAAAACATACATTCACAACAAAACAAAAAATATATTTGCATGACTCAAACATGAATGATTTTCGCGGCAACGTGTCAGAATTATTAATAATTCACCATGGTATGAAAATGTGTCAGATACATGAAAGTAACAAACACGATCTAGCTTACACCAGGAAACACAGCACACACTGTACACTGTATCTACCCAGATATGGACCTGGAAATAATACAGTATTAATAATTAGAAACCTATTGCAAGTAATTGCACAACATTAATAAAATAATCACGTCCAAGTGAGTAAAATATAAGAAGTATTATTGTTTCATGTATATTTATTTGTGTCGTTTCTTTGATAAAACGAAACTTGTTCTACCAATGATTGTTTTCACAAAAACGGTTTATTTTTTTATTTAATACCGACGTTGTTACACGTTCCCATACACTAGAAGAAAACAAACATATTTCAACACACGTTAAAATAGAGATCGCGTACTGATTTCACACCTCAAAATTTTAGTGAACGTATTAAAAAAAATTAAAATATCATCTACTCTGTGCAAGAATGTATTTTTGAAAGTACTCTAGAACCCAGAATTTGGGACTAATACCTGTTTTAGTTAACGCAAGCTGTATTACTCGGCGCTGTCCGGGTACATTTTGAATTTATTGATTGAATTCTTGTAGATTTCTTTATCATGACGTGATTGATATTTTACGAACTATATTATAGTTTTATAGTTACTTTTATGCACTCAATTTTAAGTTTCAATTTTAGATTATTTTGTTTGACTTTAACATTTGTCCTTGTGGCATCCCAGATTGTCTGGGAAGTTGTTGATCTTTTCAAATAAACAATAAATGTAAGTGATAACTGTATTTACGCGTCGTACTGTATATATGATGTACACGATTCCAACTGTCAATGGGACCGTTCGTCACCAGTTAGGCTAGTGACCCCGTAAACTCTGGATTCAACACTAATCTCGGTCAATTTGGACATTTTCCTTTTCATCACTTCTCCCCCCATGCTGACGGGACCTGAACTTGAACTCAAACGGCATCCTGAGGGCCATGATTGATCTCAGCGACCCCGAAAACTATGGATTCGACACTAATATTGGACACTTTCGATTACTTTTACATTGCAGACCCTCCCCAGCCCCGTACCTAGGAGTGTATTACTCTCACAGTATATTTTTTTCCAGATAGTAAGTCATTTGTGTGCCAGATTTGGTTAAGAGGTATGCTGGAACATGCACACATATATAATCTCGGTCATGTTGGACACTTTCTTTATCACTCCTTCTCACTTCCCATGCCAATGAGGGCTGAACTTAGACTTCGGTATCCATAATGTCACTATTTATCTCAGGGAACCCGAAACTATGGATTCGACACTAATATTCGTCAGTTTAGAATATTTTTTACATGTCACGCCCTCCCCAATCCCATCCCTAGGAGCGTATTTCCCTCACAGGATATTTTTTCCAGAAAGTAAGACATCTATGTGCGAAATTTAGTTAAGAGGTATGCTGGAACATACACGCATGCATCCATAATCTCGGTCATGTTGGACACTTCCCTTATAGCCCTTCCTCACCTCCCATGTCGATGGGGGCTGAGCTTGGACTTGAACGGCATCCGTGATGTCACTATTCACCTCAGGCATCCCAAAAACTATGGCTTCGAGATTAATATTCGTCGTTTTCGAATATTTTTACATGTCACACCCTCCGTAGTCCCACCCCTAGAAGCGTATTACCCACGCAGTATATTTTTCCAGACAGTCACAACAACAACAACAACAACAACAACAACAACAACAACAACAATAATAATAATAATAATAATATGTTTTATTTATTCTGGCAAAGTTAGGGATGTACTCCTTTTATTACACTTAACTAGTCTTAACCTAGGACGTTGTTAAGTCATGTGTGAGCCAAATTTGGTTGAGACGTATGCTGGGAAATACGTCCGTAATCTCGTTCATTTTCGACAGTTTGTTCTTCACCCCTTCTCAACCCCCATATTTGTTTTATTTGCAAAGTGGTTGAATTATGTATGTACTGTATTTTCAGTCCGTCAGCTATTCCGCTGGTGGGATCCTCAACAGTTCCGCCATCAGCTGCCATAGATGGCCTAGGCATCACTGAAGAGGCGTACTAGGGAAATGAGGAGTGAGGTAGTTTCCCGTTGCTTTCCTCACCGAGCCAGAGTTGCTATTACATATCAGTCTGCCAAGCCCACTGAAATGCATACACCAACCGACACTATGACCAACATTTTCACACCATTCATAGCAGGGACTGGCTGCATAAGGATTGACATTACTAGCATCGCTCATACCTCAGTCACTTTCATATTGTCAAAGCCAAGGATAAGACAGATACAGATCAATGAAAGTAACAAAATTGCTCTAGCCTATACCAGAAGACATAGTGCACTGTAAACACTAGGTCCTGCCAGCAAAGGCATGGTTGAATTATACGGAAGCATATTTCCTGAAATTTCCTCTGGGTGAGGTAAGCCACCTGTCGAAATTCTTTTGTATCGAATCTCCGAACACAACATATTGGAGCGAGAATATACTCTCATCCATCAGTTCAGAGATTCTCCGATGATTAAAAATGAAAACTCACAAGTTGTATTTATCTCAGCTGTGATAAGTAGCCATTACATTACAGTGAGCAACGTTTTCGTGACTGCAACACTTCTTGGCCTGGGAGCAGTAGGAAATAGAACAGAGGTACTGCGCAGTCGTCAGAAACAACATTACTTTATTTTTTTCTAGCGGTTTAACGTCGCACTGACTCAGGTAGGATTTCGGAGAAGATGAGATAGGAAAAGGCAACATCTGGGAAGGAAGCTGCCGTGATCTTAATTGCGATACAGGCCCTTCCTTTGAGGAAACGAAGTACTTGACAAACATCAAATCTGCCACCCCACCCCTCCAAATCACCTGAAAAGAAAGAACGGAAGCAATTGAAGTGTCGACAGCTTCAGACAACCCGGTTAGATTGACCAGATAGAGACTATAGGAAGGGAAGCCAGAGCCAACAGGCGAGAGTAGATGATCAATTGATCACTCACTTACGTAGAACACACAGCTTGTACAAGAAAAAGGCCATCTCAAGAATGACAGCATATGTTGTGTAAGAAAAGCCAAGAAGTTTGAGAGAAAGATCCTTTGCAAGATAATGGGCCTGGAGATTGTGGATGGACGATGTGGGTTAAGAGAAAGTCAAGCATTTTCCCGAAAAAGGATTTTTTTTTTCAATCTGCTTAACGTCGCACCAACACAGATGTGTCTTACGGCGGCAATGAGATAGCAATGAGATAGTAAAGAGCTGGGAGTGGGGAGGAAGCGGCCGTGGCCTTAAATAAAGTACAGCCCCAGCATTTGCCTGTTATGAAAATGGGAAACCACGGAGAACCACATTCAGGGCTGCCGACAGTGGGGTTCGAACCCGCTGTCTCCCGAATGCAACGATTCTGGGCATCAAAGAAGGTTTCCAAAATGTATAAGTTACTAAAAGTGGTCTTCAATGGCCTTAAACGAATATAATAATAATAATAATAATAATAATAATAATAATAATAATAATAATAATAATAATAATAATAATAATCCACAAATCTACGCTGTCGTAGCAGAGGCAAGGTGATACACCCACGTGGCGCGTCCCAGATTGCGGATAGGGGGTCCTAACCGGCTTGCCGGCGGGCTCGAGCAAAATAAAAATAGCTCTTGCGGACCAACACATATTAGAGGCGGCTGACAAGTAGAAGCCGTAGAACAGCCAGAAACCATCTTGAGGAAACCTTTAAGGCTCATTTCCTTAGTTGTAACATCGTGATCGACAATTGGCGGTCTCCCCAATACCTTCAACCTTTTAGCATGATGGAAATGTCAGCTGACATAGAAACTACCCCAGGCCCTAGTGATTGCACTAGCTTTTCTCTGTCATCGGATTCTGGGGGACAGAGAATATCATCCGAGAATGTATCGGAGCCTCCCAATCTCTTCGTCCCAAACGCAAGCATTTTCTTGGCACCATCAACATCAATATACTTCTCGAAACTGGCAAATTGAAGCAATTAATGGACATGTTGGGCAGACTAAATATCCAAATTTTATCTCTTCAAGAAACCACATATACGGACGAAAATCACTTCGAGTCAGGCAACTACAGAATATACAAAGGTAAACTAGCAATTCCAGTCCTTAACACACCACTGGTAATTGGATCCGGGTCTGCAGTAAGAAATAATATCATAAATTCATTTATGAGTTTCGCATATCCCTCTGAAAAAATATCAGTGCTAGCAATCAAATCAGGAAACAAAGCTTATTCGCTAATCAATGCTCATGCACCTACAAATAATTACAACTAAAAAGACTCAGAAAAGTTCGAAAGAATTTGTGAACCTCTAGAAGAAACGGTAGCCTAAATTTCAATGCACAAATAGACAAAGAAAAGAAGTACAAAGCCACCGTAGGACTCTACCCTGCCCATAAAATAACCAGTAAGATGTAGAAAGATTATTCAAAATATGTATGCTACTTGATGTGAAACTAATATCAACTCATTTTGTAGCACGTCCGTAGAGGAAAACAACCTGGATCTCCCCGAACATCCATTTAGGAGAATTTCAGATAGACCCTTTGGCTATTACGAAGAGAAACCAAAAGGAGATAATGAATGTAGAAGTCAAGAAATATATCATCGACTCTGATCACCACCTATCTCTAATCAAAGTAAAGTTTCAACCTAACAGACCCAAATGTAGATCACGTCGAAACCCACGAATCGACCTAGCATTCTGAATCAAAACTGAAGCTCTTTCCTGTTTAATATCTCCGAGAAAAATGCTACTAGTTGGTCAGAACTTAAAGACTAACTTGTAAAAGCAGGCAAGTGCACTAACATACCTCCGAGGAAACGTAAACATAAGTGGTGGAAGGATACCAGTGATAAAGCGATAGAACTCCGCATGAAAGCAATTTGCATAAAACCACAGAGAAGTGGCATGCCTTCATTAACATCCAGAAGGGGATATCAAAGAATATAAGATTCGATAAACGTCACTACGGTTAGATCATACTGGCAGAAATCGAGCAAGAGTTACAGAAAATCAATACTTGGAACTTTTACAGAACCTTCAAAGAAGAACTGACGAGTTATAGGGCACACACTCTATGTTTTAAACGGCGAAATAATGAAGAAAAATCTAAACTTTTGACAGATCATTTCAAAGATCTTATAAATTGCGAACCTCCTACTGACCAACTCACTTTTGAGATCAGAACCAAATCCAGATTCAGAGCTTCCAACAGTAGAAGAAGTTGAACAAATAATACACGTGTTAAAAAACAACAAACTCCAGGGGATGATGGTATAACTGCTGATATGTGGAAACAAGGTAGTAGAAATCTAGCTTAGAAAATCCATATAATTCCTACAGATATCTAGATCAGTGAAACAAGTCCTGACGACTGGAAGTGTGCATTAATTCACCCGTTATATAAGAAAGGGAATGAAACTACAGAGATATTTCCCTACTAGCAGTCACCTACAAAATTCTTTCAAAACTCCTACTCAAGAGATCATTTGATTGGATTATACCAGGCAGGGTTCAGGAAAAGCGGGTCGTGCGCAGAACAGATTCTTAACCTCAAGACCATCCTACAAACTGTTAAAAGCAGGCAAACGGTGATTACTTTTGTGGACTTCAGAAAGGCATATGACTCTATAGACAGACAGACACTTTTCCGTGTAATGGAAGAATTCAAAGTAGACAGGAAAACAAGAGAATTAATCATGTAAACACTAACAGGCACCTCTTCCACGGTTAAATTCTTAGGGAAATTTTCTGAACCATTTGATGTTAAAACAGGAGTCCGACAAGGATATGTGTTGTCCCCTACATTGTTTAATATTGTTTTGGAAAAACTAATTAGGACTTGGTAAAAAGAAGTTAAAGGTTTATCCCTTGGCAGGATTACGTGAAAAAAAATTAATTGACAGTGTTTGGCTTTCACTGATGACTTAGTAATGTTGTCCAATAACAGACAGGAAGCGATTGCATCGATTGAAAAACTCCCTGAAATTACATCCTGAACAGAACTCCAGATCTCACATCAGAAATCTCACTACATGAAAGGATATCTTCAGTACCTAGACGGACAACCAATGAAAACCTAATATGGCAAAATATACCAAGTGTCTAAATTCAAATCCCTGGGAGAAGTCATCCATCCTTCAGGACTCAATCGTGAAGCAAACTGCAACAGACTCACTTGGAGCAGATATAATAAAAATATATATCCCGAAATGAAAAAAAAGACATTATAACACTGCAATCAAGCCTTAAGAACTATATGCATCTGAAACACTGATCACTGGGGACAGATCATTGATTAAAGATGTAGAAAAGCCAGAAAGAAAAATCTCAAGGAAAATTTTTGGACCAGTCTGTACAGGGGGAATTTGGATTGTAAGGAAATCTCATGACCTGTACCAACATTCAGAGAAAATCTCAAACACATTTAGGAAAATACGTTTGAAAATTTATGGACGTATTTTCAGAATGGGTAATCAGAGATTGACCAAAGGAATTGAAGGGTTTATTTCCAATGTGACGCAAATTCAAGCTTAACGTGAAATTGTATTACCACAATAGTTCTTTATCATGTGGGAACGTACTTATTTTCAAAGTGGAGTACATCGTGATTAAAATGGCAACCGAAAGTTGTATTTATTTCCTAAGTGACGCAAGTCCGCGATGTTTTTATTTCCAAAGTGCCTTAACTCCACATGACCAATAGATCAGCGCGCATATATCACCTGACCGCTTACTGGTTGTGGCGGAATTCTGCTCTTTTGCTCGTGGTTTTGTAGTGTGCAAACGCACCCTGCTGAAATGAGGTAGCAAATTGTTGTTTCTTGAAAGGGAACAGGGACCATTGAGCAATGTATTGAAAGAAGACAAAGGCAAGGATATAGAGAGCCTCCTCGATAAATTGTAAGTGAAGGACATCCTAACATGGCATTTTATGATACAATGCCCTCTTCGATTTCAACTTCTGAATATTGAAACCCACAAAGAGAAACATTACGCCTTCAACTCGAATATAATATTGATTTTTTTTAAGTATATCTTATGAGTTGTGCATGTGAAGTGTATGGACCAGTAGGTCCTTCCCATCATTTTATCCCGAAAAATTATGTGTTAAAAATACGAAGCAATCATATTTATGTTTGCTTTCAGCCATATGTTAGGCTTCGCTAAATTAAATTTATGTTTTTAACATACCGGTAGTAAACATTATTATTTTCAATTCATATTATGTGTAGTTTGAAATTCTTAAATTGTGACTAAGCACAGCATTTGTGAAGTATTAAGCATTATTTTGAAAGTTTGAGCACCTACGAAGAAACCTAGCCCACACCATTCTGCATAATTCGTATTTCGAACCACCCTTCAGTTTCAAAGCGACGAAAATCCAAGATCCGCCGTCCATTTTTATGGTGTTCTTTGCACTAAGATTTTAGCCACCATTACAAGCAGATTTTGTTCGAAGTGATGATGCTACATAGAAAAAATGAAGTCTCTATCTTATCACAAAACCAGGTAATTAAAAATGGTGAATCCTGAAAAAAATTTGTTTCTTGGAGATGCGTCACTTTGGAAATAAGCCCTTCAATTCTGAACCTTGCCCTATCAATTCATGTAAAAAAACAATGGCGACTCTAATTTTTAAAAGGTCTTCAGGAAATAATAATTTCTTGTGGCTATTTCTAGCCGGGTGCAGCCCTCGTAAGGCAGACTCTCCGATGAAGGTGGGCGGCATCTGCCATGTGTAGGTAACTGCATGTTACTGTGGTGGAAGATAGTGTTATGTGTGGTGTGTGAGTTGCAGGTACGTTGCAGACAGCACAAACACCCAGGTCCGGAGCCATTGGAATTAACCAATCACCGACCCGGCCGGGAATCGAAACCGGGACCCTCTGAACCGAAGACCAGTACACTGACCATTTAGCCAATGATTAGGACCCTCAGGAAATAGGCATCATAGATGAAATTGTGTTAGACAGATCTCAGTTCAAAAAATCAGTCGACAATCACCGCTTTAAACATCATCCAAGCACTACCACCAACAAAACCTGGTCAGAAGATCGCAAGAAAAGCCACAGCGAGAAGATGAAGAGATGTAGTGAGAAGAAAAAGGCAACGTCATCAGCTAAATAAGTTCAATCGCGCTCCTTAATTGGGCATAACGAAGAAAGAATAATAATAATAATAATAATAATAATAATAATAATAATAATAATAATAAAGCCAGGAAGTTCCCAAGCACGGTATTATTGGACCTGTCATTATCAAGTAAGTAAGCAATATTTTATACCAATCAACACTAGTGAAAACAGTAGCCTTTTAATTCGAAATAGGCATTTATATGGCAATGGTTAATCTTTGTAGGTTTTTACATTAAAAACCAAAGATAAAAATCCTACACTTCCAGCTTTGAAATGATACTTAAACACCCTTCCTGCTCCGGCTAAAACCTCAGGACGTGATACGTTCCACAAGAAATAAAAGTCCAAGCCTTTGAGGGGTAATTTAATTATGAATATTGATGTAATAATAATATGTGATAATTATGTTCGTGTAAAAAATGTTGTTCTATCTCAGGGAGTTTCTTAGCTAAGTCGAGTGGCGTGCCCGACGCTATCTGAAAGAAATCAATATCTTGGAAACTAGTGATCGTTTTTTAAGCACGCCTGTTTCTAAAAATCTTCTCGAGTTGGACGAATAACCCATGAGACATTTGTACCTTTCTGACTGTGCAATGAACTTTAATCACATAGCCATTCTGGGAGGATCTGCTTATAAGGAAACACACCCAGGCTTCAGCGTCTTATACTTATTGTCATTTTTCAGTGATACAGTCTTATTCTCAGTTGTCATTCGAGCGATGAGTCACGTATTCGCATCGTTGATTCTATGTATCAGAGCGTTGTAAATCTATTTAGCCGAGAAGACGAACTCTGCGATTGGTAGTGGACTATTAGTATTGAGGAAGCGGGGTGCTTTCCGTTCTCACGAATAATAATAATAATAATAATAATAATAATAATAATAATAATAATAATAATAATAATAATAATAATAATAATAATAATAATTCGCAGGCTATTATATATGAATGTTAGTAGCGCGTCGCAGTTTAAAAAATATCACAATTAGTGAATGTCAACGGCAAGTCAAGGCCTATAGAGGTAGCACTGAACCGACTTTATGAGCTTAGTGAGTATTAGGAGAATGCTTGATACCTAAATTGCAACCAACAATTTATTTTGATTGTACGCGAGTGTCTGAGTTAAACAGTCGGGAATAATTATCATTAGAGCGAATTTCCGGCCTGACTTTCACGTTGACGGGCTGGTAAACTTACCGGCAGGTAGATATAAAAAAAATTCCACTGCTCAGTTTTCTCTCTCATAGCGTGTTTAGCTGTCTCTTTTCTTCGCCTCGTCCTCCTCGATTCCTTTTGTTCCCGAGCCGTGAACGTCACCCGACCCAGCAGCAAAGTCTCCGGTTCATAACCAAGTAATGCGTTTTGATGCATTGACCTCAGTTCCTGGGTCCTGGGTACACTTAACTGTGTAACTAATTGTTGCGGAATGTTTATTCATTGTTGGATTGTTTTAAACCTGCCATATTTTAAACTAGGAAAGATGAATAGTCTCCTAAGAGTTTACTTCGCGAACGTCCGAGCAGTTTCTAAGTTCTGAACCTTGTAGAAAAGGATAGGGGGAAATCCTGGCAAGAGAAGGTGCACACAGTCTGTCACGTTTATCAAGAGAATGCCTGAGAACACACATGGGCAATGCGACCAGTGGTAGTGTCCGAGTTCGTAGGGAAGTTCCGGATGAGGTGGTCGTTTTTAGAAGGGTGACAAATATCGGGCTACTCCGTGTCATTGTCTATAGCATGTTAAAGATCTCTGGTGATGTACTCAGTGTCACCCGACAATATTACATTAGCTCAGCCATACGAACCGGCAAATAGAATTCTACATTCGTTGCTACTTAGCAATGAGGTGTTCCTGACTCCTTTACTAACTTTTAAAACATATAAATCTGAACTAAAACGAAAAATATGAAAATTAATATTCATTAAATAAAATACACAATCGTCGGACCTTGTACTCACACTTAGTTCTTAGTATACGTTATTTGATGGGCGCCAGCTACAACTCATTGCAGCAATAACAGAATGAGAATCTTGAATATCTCGAGGGTGTGGGGTAATAAGCTTACTTTTGACAACATACCATATAAGTTCTGGGAAAAGGAGATTGTCGTTTTGTTTCCCCATTAAATTTGAGGTTATGTAATTCTACTCTTGAAATAAAACGATAAATTAATTTGATATAACAAAATATATTCTTAAATTATATAGAAAAAATAGCAAGACCCGCTGCCATAAATCAGATGAAAATATAAAATTATGACATTACAACTGAAAGAAACTCGGCATTAAATTTGAATTCCTCTTGACCGGACATTTAAAAGTTATACAAGAAATGTATCCCTCACTGGTTCACTTGACTGTACTTTCAACACTTTGAGTGTAATTACGACGTATTCCTTTGAGTTGGTGTTTTGCTGTAGGTGTATCAAGCCTAATTTGGTGATGTATCCTCTTTGTTTCACTGACGACTAAGTATCCATATTACTGCTTCTTCTCCATCCAGATGACTGACTACTATTATCTCAGTACAACACTTCTTGGCAAGTGTCTCCATCCATATGACTTCTTGGTAAGTCTGTTCTTCTATATGACGTCATGGCAAGTCTCTTCGTCCATATGACTGACCGACCAACTGTGGCCGACTGAGGCCTTTCCTTCCCTTTGACTCACTCACTGCTCACTATCCATTTGACTGACCGACCAACTGTGGCCTCACTTTCCCATTGACCAATG
Organism: Anabrus simplex; assembly: GCF_040414725.1. Taxonomy (NCBI): domain Eukaryota; kingdom Metazoa; phylum Arthropoda; class Insecta; order Orthoptera; family Tettigoniidae; genus Anabrus; species Anabrus simplex. The sequence goes on along the minus strand of NC_090265.1, from coordinate 304,686,590 downwards.
ACTGACGCTACAATATACAGCCAGCTTATATAGACTTTAGTTGACACACCTACGCAATCTCCAGAAATAACTGTGGTCTACTCCCACCCGGCTCCAAATGTCACATACAATGTTGAAATTGCCCTGGGCAACCTAGGTATCTCCAAAAAAAGATGAGCTCACCGCTAAATGAACACGATGACTCGGCAGTTACGCTAGCACTATTGTAACATGTGCGTTGCAATGTCAAAACTTATTACAAAGCATATCCATATATGATATTATGTAGCAAGTCTTACTTTACATGGTTAAATGCTAATATTTACACACACACACATATATATATATAAACAATAAATTAAATACAATCACGCAAGCGATAAACATTATATAATTGAATTGAACAATAATAATAATTACAATCTCACAGATAAAATAATAATAATACGGACATAATAATAATAATAATAATAATAATAATAATAATAACACAGATGAAATAATAGTAATAATAAAATACAGATATCATCTTGTAACGAGATTGCAGCAACACAATCGGAATGTGGAAATTGGTAGACAGGCTGCCTAGAGGTCTGCTGCTGGGTAGCTGATGCACATGATGCTGATTATTATTATTATTGTTATTATTATTACTTCAGGAAAATGTTAAGGCTAATATCTCAATTAAGGCTATGGCTGCTGCCTTCCCAGACTTAGGCCTTTTCCACTCCACTGTTACCAAATCCTTCTAAGTGTTAGCGGGTTAACGAGTTGCTTCTGTTGCGTCAACCCGGACTGCAATGAATAAGCGGATGGTTGTCCAGCAAGTGCCAGGCCTAGAATTTTTCGGCGCAATAGTAAAACGGAAACTCACTATGTAAATTGCGATGTCTATCTGCGCTTCTACAAGGAAAGCAACTGTTTTCAAATGTTCCACACACATATTAAACGTTTAGAAATGACGTACTAGAAACAGATTAAATGAAACATTTGACTGAATCCTTTTCATATAAATTGCTCTAAGTATGTTTTTAATTGCCAACAATATAATTTGTTGTCATTATTTGGTATTCCTTTACGCCCCCTCCCTTGCCCTGAAATAATTAGTTACGAACCATTTAAGATATTCCACTGCACCATTGTTTTGTGTCCGATAATTTAAACATTGTTCAACGAATACCTAATTAGCACGATAGTGCTGGTACCTTTCCAGAATCCGTATGGTAGAAATACATTTTAAAGTATTTTTCCCATTTCCAGACCTTATACCCATCATAGACATGTATTTTAAAGCAAAAAATCAACTCATTTTTTCATATGGGAAAGGGTTAGTGCGAGCTTAAAGTATTAGAACAACTACTTCTTGTTTTGTTCTTTTGTATACGAATGTTCTCATTTTAATATATAACTAGTAATACTATCATGATTATTAGGGGGAAAATATCTTTCTAGGTCGATGCCCTGAACAAATAGCATTTGTTTAAAGTCATGATTATTCGTCTGTTTGTATTGGAATATATTCCTTTGGTAAACAAGGAATCATTAGCCTCGAACAAACGACGCCACGTAACACAGCGGCTTACACTCCCTTTTTGGTCGATGTTATATAACCCGCATTAGCTTCGTATGTCTGCTGTACTGCAGATTAAAGGGAACAATGAGGGGTCTGTTGTTTTCCGATAGCAAGCATTTATCTGATGACGATATGTTTCTGTAACTATGTTTGCTGGGTGACGGCAGGAACTAACGGAAAGCCGTTTTGTGCTCTGAGCATAAATTGCCGCCTGGGAGAATTGTTAAAGGGAGTTTTAATGGCGGATATGGCCACTAAATAACAAAATATCTCCTGTTGTATGGAATGTAACATTTTATGTTCAGACTAAAACCACCAAATGTCGATTTATACTTCAGGCAATTCATGATACAACTGCAGTATAAAATTGTTCGTTCTTTCTCATTATTGGATGCATAAAAATGTAAGATAATTCAGATTGACCTATACAATTTTACGAGGCTAATTTTTGCATGATACGAGGTAATCATGATAGCGATGATGATAATAATATTATAGAACTCATTTGTTGTTAGTCAGCGCTCATTAGTAGGATATTTGACCTCGTTATGCACCAATACTCCTCCCTTTTTAGACTTTTATTCCCTCTAGATCAGTGTGTATGAAGCAGTTCTCGGTCCGTTGCATTCACTAAAACTACCCTCCAGCACAAACAAATTTATAGAAAACCTGACTTTGTAATTCGGATAAAATTAGATATATAGCTTTTTTATTTCAAAATTTCAATATCGCATAAACGTATACTTCCCCTTTAAAATAACTACCGAGGTCATAGTATATCGTTGTGAGAGTTATTTAGCGTTACATTTTAATAAAATGAAAAATTTGGACGAATGTGAATATACTTTTAATGTCTCCGGAACACAAGATATCATCTCATATGATTTAAAACAGCGTCAGCCTGTCTCAGAGGAGTTAGTGCACGAAGAGCTCCCTGTGTTGCCCCCAAACTTATGTACATGCAGAGTTGACATCATAGCGATCGACTGGAAAACCAGGACCGGTTTCATAATCGATCCCACTATCCACTTCGAAATGGACAAATAACAACTGTCTATCGTAAGAAGAATGATATCTACAATCCCCCAGTGAACTATCTTGTTGCCAAGTATGACGTACAAACTGTTACGGTAACAGGGTTGCCTGTGGGATGCAGAGGCGGGCCAAATTCCTTAACAAATTTTGTGACCGTTTCGGTCTAGGAACAAGAATGACAAAGAACAGCACTAATGGCTATAAAAGACGATCTTCAGATTTGGAGAAATAATAATTTCTAATTATTTTTACGATTTAAAATGACAAATTATGCATGGTACCCTTTGTCAAAGTGACATCCCATAATATTGGGAATCAGTTACAAATAAATAATCTGAGGGTAACTTTTCCAAATTATGCTGGAAGGTTATCATTGTTTGAAATCATACTCTTCCCATGTATATATGAGATATAGAACTAACAAGGTTCAAAAGAACGCAAAAAGCCATCTCTGTACAGGCCATGAGGGCCCTTGGAGGGCTGAAAGGTGAAGTAATCCATGTAAGTACTATATAGTGATTGGCTGTTTCGCCTAGCCCGCCTTTTCCTCCAGAAATTAATTTGGTACACATTTCTGTTGTAGGCTGTGTGAATTGTAACACCAAGAGCCGCTCCAGAGATGAAAATATTATTTCTTCTTTTTAATTCTGACGGGAAATCGAACCCATTCCTTCCGGGTAAACTAAGCACGCCTTTACTACCTTGACTGGGCATGATCCGACATTGTAGTACGTTCAGCTTGGTTCAAATTTCATACTTTACCTTTCTTGCAAAGTATGTATTTATTAATTTATTAATGCCTTTCTGTACATGGCGAGGCTCAGGCTTTGAAGCGTGCCATTATGCCAACCCACATAATTATGCACCTGCATAAACATAATATACTGAGCATTATAATTACTTAAAATTAAAAATTCGTTTAATAATATTTAAAGTTAACGGTGAAATGTTATTTAACTGAAATTTAAAGTATCATAAAAATTGTGGTCCGCCTCTGTGGTGTAGTGGTTAGCGTGATTAGCTGCAATCCCCGGAGGTCCGCGTTCGATTCCCGGCTCTGCCACGAAATTTGAAAAGTGGTACGAGGGCTGGAACGGGGTCCACTCAGCCTCGGGAGGTCAACTGAGTAGAGGTGGGTTCGATTCCCACCTCAGTCATCCTGGAAGCGGTTTTCCGTGGTTTCCTACTTCTCCTTCAGGAAAATGCCGGGATGGTACCTAACTTTAGGCCACGGCCGCTTCCTTCCCTCTTTCTTGCCTGTCCCATCCAATCTTCCCATCCCTCCACAAGGCCCCTGTTCAGCATAGCTGGTGAGGCCGCTTGGGCGAGGTACTGGTCATCCTCCCCAGTTGTATCCCCCGACCCAGAGTCTGAAGCTCCAGGACACTGCCCTTGAGGCGGTAGAGGTGGGATCCCTCGCTGAGTCCGAGGGAAAAACCGACCCTGGAGGGAAAACAGATTAAGAAGAAGAAGATAAAAAGAATGTTAATATTTTAAAATGAATTTATAATGTTTACTATTATTAAAATTCTTCCGGTCCCGTGATGTAGGGCGCAACGCGTCTGCCTATCACCCGGCGGCCCCAGGTTCGATTCCCGGCCAGGTCAGGTTTTTTAATTGTAATGATTAATATCCCTGGCCTGGGGACTGGGTGTGTGAGACGTCCTAATCTTCCTTTCCTCACACACAACATTCCACACTACCGCCATTCCAATTACACGCAGGTTCATACAATATGGTGCCAGTAGGGGAATAAGATCCACATGGGTCGACGCCCCGAACAAATAGCATTTTAAGAAAAGAAATTAAAACTGTATCTCTAAAAATTTAAACTATAATGTTACTAACCTTACATTTACATTTTATTCATATAACTTAATAATATAACACTTGAGGGTGCTTCTTAGAGTAAACTAATCTCAATGTAGGTAAAATTTCCAGCACATTCTTCGGAATAGCTTTAGGTTGCCTATGTCTCTCATTTCAGCCGGGAGAGAATTCCAGGAACGTATGGTCCCCGGTACAAACGAGTTGTTATACGTTCTACTGTGGTGAGTGGGGCTGGACAGCAGGGATCTTATTGATGACCTTAAAGTGCTCTACCAGAAGGAGAGAGGTAGCTGAAATCTGTTCTCAGATAATTTGGTTTACCTGTTCGCAGTATTTTGTGCAGAAGAGAAACAGCACGGTACTTACGTCTATCACATAATCTTAACCAGTACAGCTGATGGAGGAATGGGCTGATGTGGCAACATGCGGAACATTTAGAATGAATCGAATGCAGGCATTATGCGCCCGTTGAAATTTAGAACCAAGTGAACAACTTATGTTATTGTAGACTACATCACCATAATCAAATATTGGTAGTATTAGTCCTTGAACAAGCAATTTCCTGGTTTTGACAGGTAATTAGAAAGTCCGTCATTTTGTAGAGTGAGTGAAATGAACGTAATGCATGTTGACAAATTTTTGTTAGGTGCTCTGACCAACTGAACTACTTATCAACAATTATTCCAAGGTTCTTAACGGAGTCTTTCAGTATTGAAGGTGTCTCAGTGATCTTGATAACCGATATACTGATGCTTTCTTATTTGGCATGCGCTTTGTTAGATGCTATTATGATGGCTTGCAATTTTTAATTGGTTTACCTTCAGGCAGTGGCTGCTAGTCCATTCATTAATGTTACATAGGTCTTCGTTCAATTTCATGGTTACTTCTTGTATGTCATTCGGCTTGCTATGAATATACAATTGGATGTCATCTGCGTATAAATGATATTCACAGTTCGTCAGTTTTTCTGATAGGTCATTCATGTATAGGGAGAACAGAAGGGGTGATAACACCACACCCTGTGCTACCCCCATCTCAGTATTTCGCCATCTAGACACATTATCTCCCACTGACACAGATTGTTTACGTCCACTGAGATAGGAACGTACCCAGCATAATACATTATTAGAAAATTTCATCATTTCTAATTTGGCTAGTAAAATGTCTTTGTCAGCGCAGTCAAATGCCTTTGTAAGTTCGCGAAGAATTAGAATTGTCATTTGTCCGTTATCCATTGCTAGCTGAATGTCGTTAGTTACTTTTACTAATGCTGTGTTGGTACTGTAATTCGATCTAAACCCTGATTGATATCTGTCGAGTAAGTTATATTGTATGAGATAGTCTGTCATTTGTTTGTGTACTAGTTTCTCCAGTACTTTTCCTAGTGCAGGGAGGATACTAACAGGGCGGTAATCGTCAAGGGTAGTGGGGGTATTATTTTTCGGCAAGGGTCGGATGATGGCATTTTTCCACTTCTCAGGAAAGATTCCTGTCATAAAAGAGGTGTTAATAATGTGCGTTTTTTGTATGAAGAATGATGTCTAAAATTTTTCTTAAAATGGACAGGTTTATTCCGTCGTGTCCAGTAGACCCTGATCTTATGTCATTGAGGGCGCTCTTTACATCACCTGGAGTCACATGAGAGAAGAAAAATGTTTCTCCGCCATGCTTTCCCTTTGAAGGTAATCTGTGGCTCTTTAGGTACTTCTGTCCATCTGGATGTTCCTTGAGCTAAAATAATCATTCAAATCGTCCAAAGGTACATTACGGTTATTATCGTTTGTCTTTGTTTCATTTAGACCCATATCACGTAGAGTTTTCCATACAATAGCAGAGTTATGTGTGTTGAATATTTCGTACGAGTAGCATATGTTATCGTTTCTTATCATCTGCGTTGTTTTATTTCGGAGTCTTTTATACTTGTCAAAATTGTCCTGTGCTGGATGTTTCACACAGGAACTATAAGCTGTGGCTCTGTCTTTCATTTGTTGTCGAATTTCTTGATTGAGCCAAGGGTTAGAGGGCCGCTTTACTTGATCAGTAAGTTATGAGCCATGTCTGTCGTCTAAAGTTAAAGTTAAAGTTCGTTTAAAATGAGATACTTTGTCGTCGATGTCCTATATATACTGAATTGTGTGCCATGGTAGGCTCAGAGCGTCCTCGGTATGTGATTGTTTAGGCTTGTATTTTGGACACTACAAAGAGTAAGCAGCGTAAATCATACCATGTCAGGAAATACCTGGCACATGCATCTGTCCATGTGACAATGTACGGTCATTACCCAGTATTATTTACAATGATTAGATCGAGGAGTGTATGTGAGGTGGCAACATGGTGTGTGGGTCGTAACGGCAGAATTGTCATATTAATGGATTCAAACATGCAAGTTATTCGCCTAGTCTCAGCAGTTTCATTCGTCAGATCAGTGTTAAAGACTCCCATTAAAATCACGTGTTCATACCTGGAAAAATAAATCATGTAGCGCTTCCTCTAGATCTGTGATGTTTCCAGTCGTCGGTGGGCGGTACACTACACCGATTAAACACTTCGTACCACGAGCTTCAATTTCTACGAATAAGAATTCCGGTTTGTGAGAGTATACACTTGGCGATTTAAATATTACCTTATATTTCAAATCATCACGTATTAATATTCTGACTCCCCCTCCAGGATTTTCCTCTCTATCGTTCCTAACTAAACTGTATCCACACATTTTAACTAGTGCTGAAGGGATAGACTGACGCATCCATGACTCTGAAAACATTATAGCATGCAGAAGTACGGTAGGGCGTAAGAATGTCTTCAAGACGGTTAACGGTATTCTGCGAGGGGACTGGCACGACGGGGTAATGACCTGTCTGGGACAGTGGTGAAAGGAGACTGAAATTAGAGACATTTGTTTCCTGGTTGCTTAATGCTGCCAACTTGAAAGTTAAATTATTACAACTGATAGTAAGAAGTACCTACTGCAACTATAATATTAGTATCTAAATCAAAACTACAACTATGTGGAAAACTAACTTAAGTGAACTAAAATGACTATGGCGGTCCTTATATTGCAGTGAGTCTGCTCATGGCTAGTAAATACTCTTCAAATCTAAACGATTAGTTGTGGCTATTTTACGGTTCCCTTGTTTTACATATATGATCCCATACGTTCTGGACGGTAAATTTTGCGACTGAATCCTGAAGAAGTCGGAGTCGTGCTGGAGTTAGATCCTCGTGGGTGGTTTTTTTTTTTTTTTTTTTGAGCCCTTAAGTTTCTTTCTGTTCGTGAACGTAGCGTTTCTCTTACGGTATGATACAAACTTGGCGATTATAGGTCGCGGACACCCGTTCTGGACTTTTCCCACCCCTGTGAGACCTACCAGTGTCATCCACAGAACGACTGACCTCGATGTTGTCAGTGTTCTCGTCCACAGTTTCAGGTATACCGAGCACACGTAGGCACTTGCCTTCTTTGATACTGTTCCAAACAGTCAGTTTTATCCAGCAGTTCAGTTTTTAAACACTGATTGTTTTGTCCCGCTCCTCCAGAGCCCTCCTAAGTCCTTCAGTTACACTCGTATTGAAATGAATAGTCTCCTTTAATTGTTCAACAACTGACTTTGTTACCTGGTCCTGTATAAGGTTGGCAAGCGTGCCAAGTGTCTCCTTGCTGCTCAGCGCTTCCTGTACGGCCTGCTTAACTATGGCTTCCGTTGGCACTTGCTTCACCTTGCGTGGCATTATTAATTTATAAAATTTTTGCTTTTTGCTTCCACCAATCACTTCACTAACACTCACTGTGAACCACTGCACTGGTAGAGACAATGTAATACACTCTGAGCTGCCACACTGCGAAACTTCACCTGCTAAATTCATGTTCGCCACGAGCTTCGTATTCTGCGTCTATGCACTGTCCGCCATTACTCTCTTATCGCCTGTAACTTCGTATAGTTTAACTCAGCAAATCAAACCGTTTCCTGACTTCTGTTGACTATTTTTGTATGCCGTGAGCTAAGTCCACACCGCTCGCTGAAATGTCTCCTACTACGATATTTGTAATAAGCAACAAGTTGCAATGTTCAGTTAACCTATGAGTCCATGTGTTGTGCATATCATAAAGGAATTACATTTTAGATTTCCACACTACTTGAAAACATGCAGCAATAAGGTAGGCCTAGGTCCCGTGAAAAAACTCTGTGTGGGTCATATATTCGTTGTCATGAGTGTCGAATTTTTAGTACACAGGGAGAGAGCTCCAGAACTGACCATTTTAGTGAGTGTTAGTATCATGACCATCAAGAATTAATTCTTAATGAAGAATAGCCAGGATTATGACTGCGTGTTTTGTTGGTGGTGCATCTATGCGTCAATTATACACGGGGTATGACGAGGAAAAGTAAATATTGTCTAGGAGTGCATTGCTGGATATTTCCATACCGAATTGAAGGAACAATGCGGACTGTGATATAAATAGAAATCACGTATTGTTGTTGTAAAGTGTACTTTTGCCCATTATAGGATTATATGGAGTTTCAAACGTTAAAAAACGTTCAGAAATCACTTCGTTCTTTTATAGCTTCACCTGATGGAACACATATTTCATCATTTGTGTCTCAATTCCATTCAATATATCCCAGTAGTATTTTAGTAATTTTTACATTGGTGGGAAGGTGTATGTTCCATTCCAAAGAGAGTGACAACATTGCACTCAGCCTTCCAGTATGTCTACAGATTATGCTGCATAATCTATATGCAATGAAGCAATACAGTTATTCTTTGACTTTTGGATATTATTTTAAAGTGGGAGTGTTCATGAAATGTGTATGGTAACTATATTTCTTACTTGTTTACAACTTCTGCTACGCTCTTGTACAGGTTCATTACAAAAAATATATGTTTTAGGGTCCATCGCACATAGTCACCATGCCATTTAATATTGTTACGTATCACCATGAAATAAAACACTCAATTTCATTCGACAAGATAATCGCACAAAACGGAGTCAAATAATATCGTTTCTCCAATTCACCAGTTTATTATTTTTAATTATTGTTATTCTCTTCATTTCATTCCGATAGCTGATGGAGCGTTTTGTAGCATGTACATGGTTTTTCTAGTAGCATAAGAGTCTCACACCGATGAAGAAAGAGCATTGATTAAATTTCCTGCTGTAGTTTTGTTCATATCATGCAGAGAGAGAGAAATGTCAATAAGATAAATCACAAATAATTTACTGCACTATTATAATATTTGTTTCAACTTTTCAGTGAATTCAGAGACCATTAATCGCGAAGAGATCTTAGTTACAAATTATACTTTTAAATTATATGTGTTCACGATCTTCAGAGGAGGTTTTTATTTCATAGAGCAATGACGTATGATTATTTTCAGTGAGTAGGCCAGTAAACAAGAAACACTTTGTAGCCCCATGTCTACTCTCAAAAGTCCTGTCTAGTAACTTAAAAATTTTCTCCGGCAATGTCCCCTTTGTGTTTTATGCAAATGCACCAACAGTTGTAATTTTATGTCAGCAAAAGTGCCTTCAGAAATCCATAGCTCTAAAATATTTTATAGAGCATTTAACCTGTTTGAATGGTTTCGGTAAGAACCGGTTATACAACACGCACAGTAGATATTCATCCTGGCAATGGATAAAACGTTTAATTTCAGATATAGAACGTGATTAACACTCAAGAAAAAATCTTTAATTATTTCCTTTACAAGCTTCAACAATTGTTGTTCTCTTACAGACGCACCCCCGATGGAGGCGCCCCGGCGACTCAATGACGACGTTCACGACAATGGCATCCTCCTGCATCAGATGATCCGTGATGAAGGTTCTATTTACTTGTGTGTCCTCCCTTTAATCTGACTAACATTCACCCGCTGATATGATTGAGTTTTGGTTTGATATTAACTCGAAAGTTTCTTTTCAACTAACTCGCTTGCTCTTGCTTTTTGTTTACACGGAATATGCTTTCATTTCAGCTAGCATTAGTTTTGCACAGATTATATATATTACAAAGTTAAGTTCTGAAGAAGTTGTTGCTGATCATTGTCGTTTTAAGAAATCATCAGCTTTTTAAAATAATTATTGAAGGAGGAGGTCTAATTCCTCCTAGAGTGAGATTAAAGGAAAGGAAGAGTAGTGAAGAGGAGGAAAATAAATAAATAGATTCCTGGGTCTTCAAAATCTGTTATCATCTAGCCGATATTGACATAAGTAAGTTGAAATAGTGATAGACTCAGCTGGGACCCGTGATTTCAGTCTATCAGCTTCTAGAACAATTTGAAATAGTCAGTCCGTTTCTCTGTCAAACGTGTATAAAAAACTATCGTGAGGACTTTAGAAATTTATTTTCCTTTTTGACTAAATACAGTATTTAAATTAAATTTCAAAGCTTAGCGTTAATCGATTTCCACTTAATTGTGTTTAATTCTAGAGACCTATGTCAGTAGATATGCTGGTACTGTCAACAACTGAGGTGTCTATGGGCAATGAAGTAATTACGGTCAAAAACTATAAAAGGCCTGTTTTCAGCATGCAACATTTTTAACCGGTATTTGTATATTTTTCTCTGGTTCCAGATAGACTTTTTCTTAGCCTATGTGATAAACACGCGAATCCACACCTGGATTGTTTTATTATATTCGCACTATTATGTTATCTTGATCACTGCAATTGATCGAAAGTTACGATTAATCGTAATTTAGGTGGCGGTGGCTAGTGGCTGCCAATGGTCACGCTTAGCCACTGGTGACTAGTTTCGTCTGCGCGAGGCCTTAAACCTAAGCTATGTCTCCCGTCTAACAATGATGTAGTAGACGCATAATATGATGTCTATTTCGAAACAGTGCAAAGAAAGACTCCAGAAAAAAAGAGAATGACTATTCTTTTGTGTTTAAAGGAGAAAATATCAGGTATCTCTTATACTCCAGAAGAGTTTCCTTGGTTCTCAGGTCATATTTGTTTATTTATTTATTTATTTATTTATTTATTTATTTATTTATTTATTTATTTATTTATTTATTTATTTATTTATTTATTTATTTATTATTTATTTATTTATTTATTTCCTAGCTCTTATACCCGTCGCGTGTCCCGTGGTGTAGGGGTAGCAGCATCAGTAGTCAGTTAAGGAATAGTTACTTATGCAACTCATGCGTAAAGTGAACCGTTTTTGCATGAGTGTAAAGATTGAATCATTAGACTTTAGCCGAGTGCTTAAATTACGTGAATGTACAAACTTTCATGCCGAACAACTGGCATAAATAATTGTATATACTACCATAATAAATATATCAATTCTATGGGAAGAACTATATTGAAAAGAAACAGTTATATGTAACATGCCAATATTAGAAGTGTTTAGAATTTCTTCGTTTACGTTCTTATAATATACTCATTGGTATTATATATAGTAATTTCGTGCCTTTTGAAGCACACGGAGAAGTGTATAATGTATAGCAGGCCATGGATGTTCTAGGAGAACACATATAATATGATAAATTATAAATCGAAATGTTCATTCTTCCATTAATAGATCTTGAAATAATCTGGATAATGTTTTGTACAAAATATTAGAAAGTTTTTTGAAATAATTTTATTTCACAGTGTCCAGAAAAGACCTCTTTTTCAACCGCAAAACTGTTTATAAAACGCCTAGTTTTTGTTGTGGTAGTAGATAAAATCATTTTAATCTACGACTTGAATGAAGGCGATTGACACAGAAAGATTTGGTTCAGTTATTCATAAAAAGTAAAGTCATCTCCGTATAGGCCATGAAGGTCCTTGGAGGGGTGGAAGGTAAAGGCTTCTACTATCAGTAACCTCGGAACTTGATGGGGTAGAATTGTAAGCTCTACACCCGGCCACCTTCGCCCTCAGGAATTAACCTGGTACTCATTTTTGGTGTAAGCTTCCTGACGGGGAATCAGTTATTCATACCGGAAATGGAATTGGAACTGACTCCGACCATCACACAGTCACTGTCTTCTCACCAATGTGACCGTAATTCGATTCATGATCAATGCTTGTAGGACATTTAAATGAAACATCGCGTCCACACATAAAATTAGAGTTCCCGTGGATATTAGAAGTCAGTAATAAAGGTACATGCTTTCCAAAACACAGTAGCAATTAACGCAATCATAGGCCTGGTGGCCATGATCGTTAGGACGCTGAAGTCTAAAACGGTCTGACACCGAGGTTAGCCGATTCGAGTCCCGTTGGTCGAAACTTTTTCACCATCAGAATGCTGGCCGGCATGGTAGGGGAGGTGGTGGTATACAACTTCTAATCCCAGGATTGCGTGCCAAAAGCCTGAATTAAATTCCAAACCTCTCTGCAGTGCTCATATGGAGTGAGGGGGCATATGACGCTGTTGATGGTGATTCGTCCGTCGGATGGGGACATTAAGCCTTGAGCAGACCCCTTGGTGCTATTCTACAGGAGTAAGCTATGTGCCGGCACCGGGTTTCACCCTCTCCCTACTATCATATATCACGTCATTCATTTCATCTCATTAACTCCTCTGATGAGGTTGACGTCAGGAAGGGCATCCGGTTATAAAAACCTGCCACAACAGATTCATCTCATCTCATACCCGACCCCGTAGGAAAACGGGGCAAGGGTTGGACAAACATAGCTCGTGTAAGGCAATCCTGCCATTTTCCTGCTTCTGATTTTTATGGAACTTAGTAATAAACTGTGTATTGAGGTAAAGTATCATCCGTCAGTAGTTCGTTTCAACTGATTATTACTAAGTGTCATAACAATTGGAAGCGGTAAAGTCTCAGAGTTTCCTGGCCTGAAAATGTATACTCCACCTTAATTTTATGCGATTAAATAACATTAAACATCACATTCTATTTATGACGAGCCACTTTGGTTCTGCAAATGGATCATTAATGATCCAACTTGCAATTCTTCAGTTGGCTTCCCAGTAGTGATAGGAAAGTAAGAAAATAATACCCTTCACTCTTCAGGTAGCTCTTCAACTGATTCAGCTGCCCCCGTGAGTACAAGAATGATTTATTCATTCGATGGATCTTCCCTGGTGATCGAGACTGAACCATCCACACTATTTATGAATCGGAGATCAGAAATGAGTGGAGCATTAGAGTTCACAATCCTCACTTAATTACTCGACCAGGATTAAGACTTGCAATGTAGTAAATTGTTGTTTGAAGTGAAACTTTGGATTATGCTATAAAGATCAGTTCATATGGTGTCATTTGGGGTGAAACCTGAGAAGGTTGAATGCCGGTTAGGAAAAAGGCTACGATATTAGAAGATAATCACAGGCCATTTAAATTGAGTAGGATGTGACATATATGGAATATGTGAACTTGGCCCATTTTTACGCCGCTTGCCCTTCCTGACGCCAAACATATGCGGAGGGATGCTTTCAACTTTTACATATTTCTGTGGAGATTACACGAAGATATGTGTATTTATACAAACACAAACATCCAGTTACCAAATCAGAGGAATGAATCACAAGCAGCTAAATCCCCTGGCCCAGTCGCAAATCGAACTGGAGACCCTCAGAACTTACACTGACCATTCGTCCAAGGATCTGGTTGATGGCACAGGGAGAGAAATCACATCATAATGAACAAGAGTTAAGTGGGTTTGCAGGTTGTATTCAACGGTATTTTGTAAGAAGAAAGAAGTCGCAGACGAAATTATCCTTAAATCGCTCTACTTCTAAGCTGACTGTTGTACAGGAGTGAAATTTTGTTGTTCATGGGGTATTTTATTTAGAACTAGATGTAGCTGAGGTGAAAGTAGCGAAAATTTGTACAAATCGGTACAAAGAGGTAGAGACAGTGGTAGAGTATTCGTAGTGTGATGACGAAACCATGGACAGGTTTGACTAAACATGTCGGACGAAGCGATCGAATTTTTTGGCTTAGTTGTTGCAATCCAGCAAAATGGAATTTTAAGTGTAGCTTCACGGTGGAAATGTTAGCATGCTGGCCTGTGGCCGAACGGACCCTTGATTCGATTCCGAATCGGGGCGAGGATTTTAGACTTCATTACTTAATTTCGATGGCTCAAAGGCTGTGTGTGTGTGCGTGCGTGCGTGCGTGTGTGTCTGTGTGTGTGTGTGTGTGTGTGTGTGTGTGTGTGTGTGTGTGTGTGTGTGTGTGTGTGTGTGTGTGTGTGTGTGTGTGTGTCATAGATAGGGCCCCATCCTGACAGACATACAGATAGCCTGTAGATGTCAACTCGAAAGACCTGCACCGAGCCTCTTCGGAGCCCATACACCTGACATGTGCAGGCTTGGCTCGCTAGAAAAGCCCGTGAGCAGCAGCTTGCCAGTGCACCAGCCGGCAATAACAACCCGTACCTTCACGGAAAATTTCTCTTTTAAGCGTTGTTGTTCAATCTACTGTTCTACCAATATCATAAATAATTATCTGAAATAATAATATTAAGACTTTAATTTTATACCAGAAAATGTATTATAATACTGGTAGGTACAATGGACAGCCGTATAAACAAATTACGAATGTTTTAAACCCGATAATATACTGTATTCGAAACGTAATGAAAACATTGATAAAGGTGCAATTATATGTGATATACATGAATTACATTTCGTATTGTTGATCTTTCTCAATTAAATTTCCTCTTAGACCTGCAAGAGCTATTATGATACCATGTTTAATAATACGCTAGTGCCACTCTTTTCAGTCAACAGAGGAACACTTTTTTATTGACTTCATTTTGTTTGATTTTTTCAAGGTTTGGTGTTATATTTTGAGCTGATTCGTATTGTTGTATCAGATTTTGGACTAAATTGTCCCGCCCCCACTTTTAAATAATCTTTGATCAAATCTCCATGTGATGAATTCGTAATCGTTACAAAAAACTCTTATATATGGAAATTTCAGGTTTTAGTTGTTTTAGTTTTTATAATCATATTAGCAAATGTACCCGTGCTTCGCTACGGTATTCTACAATGTGTACGGATATCGAAGTAAATTGCTGTACATGAAGTGAATTAAAATATTTTAATTGCATGTCTCTTGGCATTATCCGACAAAAAGCATAGGGAGGTCCGCAGACGTTGTTTCTAATGTGAAGTGCGAGTTGCAGAGTTGTAATGATAACGACAGGTCCACTTGTCTGCCGCAATTCACTATGCGTAACGTCAGTCACATTTTGATGGGTAAATTTGTTAATAATCGGGGGCACCTATATCTAATGATAAAGAGAATCAGGTAAAAGAGTTTTAAATAAATGCACGCTCCCTTGCCTTCTGCTAGTCAAATCAAGAAGGGAATTATGCATTACAATGGTACACAGGCGTTGGAGAACTACCCCATTCCTATTGCTAGTTAAAGACGATGTGGGGAGTACTGATTACAACAGCAGACGTCCTCCTGCTGAGAGTCACTATTGATTTGTAAAGTATTAATTACAATGCAAGACACACCCCTTTCTAGATCGCTACAAATCGACTTAAACTAATAAATGTAGATCGACATACGGAAGTACATGCATGTTCAACTTCATTTATAGAATAACTGCTGCTAAACGGTGCATTCATATTGAAAAACGGATTGTATAAAAAGACGACTCTGGCCTCATTTAGCTATCTAAATGGCTGGCCCTACGATATTTCCTCGTATCTCATCTATTTAAAGGCAAGATTATTTTAGAAACGTTGAATAGGGCGAAATTTGTGTGAGGTTTCCACACAGTGAATTACTGTTCACATACTTATGCGACAGCTTTAAACATAGAATTTGGCTGGGTGGGCCAATATTCGTGTAGAATTTGATGATCCCATCTTTCCTATGACTCAAACTATCACTTATACGTGTACAAAGTGAAAAATGTAGGTAAATCCAGAAATAGAGCCAAATTTATATTAAGGGATAGAGATACGACAAAAAGTCGTAGGACCAAAGTTGTAGATCACTCCAAATTGAACTGAGATTGTGCCATCCGTTTTGTGATACGACTTACCGTTTAGCCACCAAATTGCCTCCATATTTCGATATTTTTGGGGGGTAAAAAAATAAATTTTTTAAACATCTCGTAAATTTTCCATCGGTTACAGGCAAAAAGCTATAATTTTGCCACATTTCTATTTTCTAACTCGTCTGGGAGATTGTGCTGCCCTCTTGATATGGGGGAGGGGGTTAAAAATTAGGACTTTCAGGAAACTTTTAGGCCCAATGAAACCTATAGGTTATCGTTCAGGATAAATATCACCGACTGTGTTCTTATGCATATTTGAAACTCCCAACGTGTCCCTCTCAGAGAATTTTGAGAATTTTAGATTTTTCTAAGGATCCTGAAGTCATCAGGTTGTCTGGTACCAAATTTTAAGTTTTAGGATGCCTAGAATGGTCACATTAATTCACGTCTGTTTTCATTTTTATGACTTAATTTATATATGTATAGTACAGTATGTGTAGATCGCGCCAAACTGACTTCTATTTGTTAATATGGATTATATATTTCATCCGCTTCCGAAGTGGTTCTAGGGGCGTCTTACTCCCACAGTACGTTTTCCAGGTAGTAAATCATACTTGAAAGTCATACTGGAACATACACACGTCTATTACCTTGGGCATTCTTGACAATTTATTTTTTCACCCTTTCTCACCCTCTATGCCAAGCGGGGGCTGAAGCTGGAATGTTACTATTCATCTCAGCGACCCGGAAAACTATGGATTAGGCAGTATATTCGATTATTATTATATGTCACACCCCCTCCCCCATAAAGGGGGTTAAACTTTGAGTTTTAAAAAATCGAAAGTGTTACTATTCATGTCAGCGACCACGAAAAGTATGGATTGAACACTACTTTTGATGATTTTTGTATCAGAGCCCCCTTGCCCCCCTGCCCCTAAGGTTTCTTGGGGTGTATTACCCCCACGTGGTTTGTCTCCTGATACTAAAAATTCCGAGTGTCGCTATTCATCCCAGAGTCCTCGAAAAGTATGGATTCGACACTATTTTCTTTAATTTGTATATCTGACCCCCTCACCCCCCCCATAAGGTTTCCTGGGCTGTCTTATCCCCACGTGGTTTGTCTCCTGATACTAAAAATCCGGAGTGTACAATTCACCTCGGCGACCCCGAAAACTATGTTTTAGTTTACTTTTATATATCACTCCCCCTCACCCACCAAAGGGGGCTGAACTTGGACTTAAAATACCCGGAGTGTCACTATTCATCTCAGTGAAACCGTAAAGTATGGATTCGGCACTAATTTCGTTAATTTGTATATCTGACCCCCTTGGCTCCCCCACCCGCCCCTAAGGTTTCCTGGGCTGTCTTATCCTCACTTTGTTTGTCTCCTGATACTAAGAATACGGAGTGTACAATTCACCTCGACGACCCCGAAAAGTATGTATTCGAACCTATTTTCTTTTAATTTTATATATCAGCCCCCTTCGCCCCCACACAAATGGGAGTAGAAATTTGACTTTTTTTAAATCCGGAGTGTCACTATTCACCTCAGCGACCCCACAAACTATGGATTCGACACTATTTTTGCTCTTTTTTCCTGAACCCCATAACCCCCCACCCCTAAGGGGGCTAGTGGTGGCTTACCCCCACAGTGCTCGTCTTCAGATAGCAAATAATATGTGTTCAAATTTTGATTGAAATTGCACCAGTGATTTAGGAGGAGATGTGTCATTTACACACATACATCCAACATCAGTCCCCACTCGCCCCCACCCAAATGGGAGCAGAAAATTGACTTTTTTTAAATCGGAATTGTCACTATTCACCTCAGCGACCCCAAAAACTATGGATTCGACACTATTTTCTATGTTTCACCTGAACCCCCTAACCCCCACGCCTAAGGGGGCTAGTGGTGGCTTACACCCACAATGCTCGTTTCCGGATAGCAAATAATAAGTGTTCAAAATTTGATTGAAATTGCTCCAGTGGTTTAGGAGGAGATGTGTCATTTACACACATACATACATACATGCATACATACTTACATACATACATACATACATACATACATATATACATACATACGTACGTACTCGTTTATTTTTATGTATCATTCCCCCCTCACCCCCCAAAGGGGACTGAACTTGGACTTTAAAAAACACGGAGTGTCACTGTTCATCTCAGCGATCCCGAAAAGTATGGATTCGCCACTATTTTCGCTAATTTGTATATCTGACCCCCTTCCCCCTCCCCGATACTAAAAATCCGGAGTGTACAATTCACCTCGACGACCCCGAAAACTATGTAATCGACACTATTTTCGTTTAATTTTATATATCAGTCTCCCCTCGCCTCCCACCAAAATGGGAGCAGAAATTTTACTTTTTAAAAATTCGGAGTGTCACTATTCACCTCAGAGACCCCAAAAACTATGGATTCGACACTATTTTCGATTATTCTTTTACCTGACCCCTTAACACCCCACCCCTAAGAGGGCTAGAGATGGCTTACCCCCACAGTGCTCTTCTCCAGATAGCAAAGAATAAGTTTCAAAATTTGATTGAAATTGCACCAGTGGTTTAGGAGGAGATGTGTCATTTACACACATACATCCATCATCAGTCCCCCCTCGCCCCCCACCCAAATGGGAGCAGAAATTTGACTTTTAAAAAATCTGGAGTGTCACTATTCACCTCAGCGACCCCCAAAACTACGGATTCGACACTATTTTCGATTATTATTTTACCTGACCCCCTAACCCCCCACTCCCAAGGGGAGGTGGCTTACCCCCACAATGCTCGTCTCTGGATAGCAAATAATAAGTGTTCAAAATTTGATTGAAATTGCTCCAGTGGTTTAGGAGGAGATGTGTCATTTACATACTGTACCGGGAAATGATTGCCGGGTTTGAGCATGGGAAGGATCTCAGGTAGTGTCCGGTGTTTTTTGGAGCAGGTACAGGGACGGATAGTATCGCAGGGCGAATAATAGATGGTAATTCCTTTTTTAAAAAATTATTAATAATAGCCACAGATATATCACCCTGCACTTGCAACTCAATTTGGTAGTTAATATTTGTCAAAAATGTAAAAATCAAAGATTTATGTTATGATCTTCTTGAAGTCTGTTTGCTTGAGAATATCAAGAATAATTTCACTCTTCCATAGAGCATGATTAACCTACAGTCTTTCTAATTTAACTGTAAACACAAAATATCAATTCGCACCTGGGAAGAGTTCATTATATATGGTGCTGACCTATAGTCTTTCTAAATTTAAAACCACAAAAATGAGCACACACTTGTCATGGAAAGTTTGATAAATTAATAAAATATTTGATTTCTTGCTGAATGACTTTCAGTTCGTTCAAATGGAAAATGAAATTAATAAAGCACTTGAAAGTCCTAAAGTTCATCTAGGTAATGTGAATTCAAATTAATTAATAACTTTGAAAATGAATTTATAGCAAAATGTGAACTTCTTTTAAATAACGATAAAATTATGAATTAATATCCACACGAAGCACTTGTAATAGCACTGTACTGGACTAAGTGCTTTGTAAAAAGTCAGTCAGTTGTGATTACTCACTCCGAATACGAGAAGATCTGCTTACGAGTGTTGGAGTTGGAGACTTGGTGTCTGGAACATTCCGCGGAGTGCGGGCGAAGACTCAAACTCAGCACCGGCGATGTTCAGTGAAGATACCACGCCAATCTCCCTCGTCGACGTCCCTCGATGGGTGGCATAACTGAAGAAACCATGTAAATCCCTCGTAGGAAACGAAGTTTGATGTAGCTAGATCACGTAACACTTTTGTCAAGATTTCCGTTGTTCTTGGAGGAAATTTTGGAACACGGAAAGTTCAATTGGCGCTATTGAATTCACAAATATCACGGATATTAATACTACACACTGTCGTAATGCACAGTTCTATTCTTACACTGATTTTATGATGTTGAATTAACATTCACAGTCCATGCTGCAGAAAACACAGTTCTTATATATACAGTTCATGGGTTTGATATGTAATACAGTTCATAATCGTCACTAATTATGTCTGAAATACGATTGTAAAGTAGTGAACACAGTCCATAAGCAGTTGAAAATGTGATTTGTAACAGTCTCTATCACAGTCTCTGAACAAATATGATTAACAGATTAAGGTGATTTTAGGGCAGTATTTACACCATACTAGTCTGTACTATTTAATCTTATTGTAAAAAGTCCTTAATGTTCACTGGGTTTCTCACAGTGGTGATCGAAAGATCGAGAAAGTGCACTAGGGAAAATAGTAAGTTTTGCCCTGGTATGGGACGAATGTCAAGTAAATAAAGTTACACACAGTTCACTGATATATTATCGTAAAAGAAATGTGTCTTAGAATGATTGAAGTTGTCGTAAATTATGATTTCATTTTGCCACACACAATGATTTAGGATATTGTCACAGTTCACAATGTCGTAGACTAGTCAGCAAAATATTGGACATTTCAATTCTCACTTCAAATTATAGCTTTACTCTGATAATAAATTCACAAGTATTATATTACGATAATTCACCTTGAGAAACGTCTAGAATCTTACCGTCGTCGCGGCGCGGCGGAAATTTCACGTACGGTACGACGTTCTTTCACTATTTCAACAGCGTTCGATTACGGCCATGATTATGTCCTCGCGAATCGCGACGGAGCATACTTTCTGCACACACTGTGCACACACACTAGTCTGTACACGGGACTGCACTGGCTATGGCCTTGGCCCAGTGGCCTATATATACACGTCTGGTGGGCAGCGCTTGGAATCAGGTGATGAGGGGCGAGTATTTCTCCCAAAGTTTAAATTGTCATATTTCGGAAACCGCTGGATGGATTGATTTCAATTTTGCAGGTTTTTTTCCAGAACATTGGCTACAATTCAGCGTTAGTCTCGAGTTAACCGGTACAGGCATTAAAAAGTTCATGAAAATAGCCAAGAAACTTCTGTAGGAGAAGTAAGCTGCAAGCGGCAGTGACGTCACTTGATCTTGCTTGACTTGTGTTCTCCCTCGTGGAGTGCAGTAGGTACGAGAACATTCTCTCACACAGCTGTTCACGTATCGCAACTGAATTGTATGCTAGAAAATAAAATTTGTAATTTATATATAGTAAGATAAGATAAGATTTACGAACCATCTAGCAATGGTCTAGTAATACGTTACAGAATAGTATCGTCCTAGTTAGTGCGTATTCAGTTTTAAAACATGTTTAAAGCCTAATATGATTAGGCATAAATTAATATTAATAAATTAATTAATACATATAATAAAAATGTCTTATTACATGTGCTACCATGATGACTTTTCTTCTTTCTATACATTCCAGGAAACGTATTTTTTCATCTACTCTCTTTTAAACATCTTCTTTTTTACTCTCTCAGTTCTTATTCATTTCGGCACCTAGGTGTCTCCGGAAACCATAAAAGTTGTTAGTCGTACGTAAATAAAATAACATTGTTAACCCTCGGACACTGAATGACTCGTACGCGCTGTTCTTTGGTTTCTTTGGTAATAATACCTTAAATAGTAGTATATGTAAATATTCTAAGCCAATTTGAAGAACATATTAGATTTTTCTTTTTCTGAGAATAGAAAGAGGTTTCTGACACTCTTTTACCTGACCCCCTAACACCCCACCCCTAAGAGACTCATCGAAGGACAGAGTTCTTTTACGTTCCAGTAAACCCACCGACACGAGGACGACGTATTTCAGCACCTTCAAATTTTACCGGACTGATCCAGGATCGAACCTGTCAGGTTGTGGTCACAAGATACGTGAATATAAATACGTACCTTTTGGTTGAGCATTTCCTCCTTTAGTCGCTTTATCAGTGGTAGACGATCTCCATCTTAATATTCATCTTATCCCTTACTATATTAAACGATAATATTTGGGGTTTAATTTATACAATTGATTCAAGGTTTAATGACAATTTAAACATTTATCCAACCTTCGACCATCCATAAATAAGTACAATACTTCCCATTCATGTCGAAACGACAACGAAGTCGAGAGGTTCCGCTTTGAACCTTCCGCAGTAAGATCCATTCTGTTAACTGAAACTGACTACGAATGCAACCTGCAATTATACAGTGCACAAGTGCCCCTGTGCCAATTCAATGTGCCCGCTACCCGTGTAGCAGTTCGCTGCCAGTTTCCCAGCATTTGCACGTCGCTGCCATACAACATTATTATTTTGCAGTTGGCATTGCCCTCATGGCAGGATATCCTATGTTGCCTAGGAAAATAATGAACACAACTTATTACGCCTCTACTTAGTCTACAACCTTCTCTTCTGTGAGCAAAAGTTACGCTGTGATGTGACAATCATTGTAACGTAACATAGAAAAGGCATCACACTGGGCATGCAGGAACTTTTTGAATAATATAAATTGTGAGCTAAAAACTGAGCATCAACAACATGACATATTATGAATATAATTTCATTATCGTTAGTAGACAAAACGTCAGTTCAGTATCGCGAAGAAAGGTGGCGTGTGTGGATGATAAAACATGACCTCATTGAATTAAAATTATGAGTTTCCCTGCAGTGTGCGTTCGTCCACCGCTCTGGGATTACTGTCACCATCGTAGCTCTCTGTGATGATATGATATGATACGCGCTGGACTCCAGTATTAATCCTAGAAATAAAAACACTACACTACATCGTACAGTTTGCTGAGCGTTAAAACATAGCCTGTATATAAAAGCATGCTTTGCTTCTACATGACAATTACTTCCATGGAAAAGCTTTTTATCGTATCCTTGACGTCAAATTAATACGCAACTCTAATATAGCTGATAAACTCCCCACTGGAGGTAGCTTAAGTGGAGCTGGTTACAAATTGTCAGAAAGTGGACCAGAAAGACTGTTAGGTGGGCATTCGTAGGGAGCCTCACATTACAAGCGTTGGTCAGAGATAGTAGTATAGTTACTTTAGAAACTCTCTCGTCTACCTGTCCCTTGGAGGCTCTTCAACCAGATAAGACCTTGTGCGAACTAATAATACGTAAATGAAATAGAAGGGCCAGAGGAGAAATGTATGTTACTATTAGAACCAGGCACAGCGTGATATTCATTTTGTCAAAATATGAAAATATGAAAAGGAATTCAGAATACGAAATACACCTTTAATGCTAAAATATATTTGTCCATGAAGCTTGGGAAGAAAGCTTTTATGAAAAGAAGATCCCTGTTAACATCCAAGTCAGTATTGCCACAATCATCCGTGAAAACATTTGTATGGAGTGTTGCTCCATATGCTTCAACAGCAAGATAGAATAGCGCTAATGGGCGATTTCAATGCGAGAGTTGGTAATAGAACTGAAGGATACGAAAGGGTGATTGGTAAATGTGGGGAAGATATGGAAGCTAACGGGAATGTAAAGCGTTTGCTAGACTTCTGTGCTACTGTAGCATGGGTTTAGCAGTTACGAATACATTCTTCAAGCATAAGGCTATTCACCGCTACACATGAGAGACTAGGGGTACCAGATCCATAATAGACTATATCTTAACCGACTATGAATTCAGGAAATCTGTTAGGAATGTACGAGTTTTCCGGGTATTTTTCGATGATACAGACCACTATCTGATCTGTAGTGAACTAAGTATCTCTAGGCCTAGGGCAGAGAAAGTAAAATCTGTCTGCAAACGAATAAGGGTAGAAAATCTCCAGGAAGAGGAAATTAGACAGAAGTACATGGATATGATTAGTGAGAAGTTTCGAACAGCAGACAGTAAGCAGGTTCAGGATATAGAAAGAGAATGGATGGCATACAGGGATGCTGTAGTAGAAACAGCAAGGGAATGCCTAGGAACAACTGTGTGCAAAGATGGGAAAAGGCGAACATCTTGGTGGAATGAAGAAGTGAGAGCAGCTTGTAAACGTAAAAATAAGGCTTATCAGAAATGGCTCCAAACAAGGGCCGAGACAGACAGGGATTTGTACGTAGATGAAAGAAAGAGAGCGAAACAAATAGTTGTTGAATCCAAAAAGAAGTCGTGGGAAAGGCTAGGTCAAGCAGCAGAGAAACCTTTCCGGACAGTAATATAGAATCTTAGGAAGGGAGGGAAAAAGGAAATGAACAGTGTTTCGAGTAATTCAGGTGAAAAAATATACCCCAGAGAATCACTGGAGAGGTAGAGGGAATATTTTGAACATCTTCTCAACGTAAAAGGAAATCTTCCTGGTGGTGTTGCAAACAGCCATACTCATGGGGAGGAAGAAAATGATGTTGGTGAAATTACGCTTGAGGAAGTGGAAAGGATGGTAAATAAACTCCATTTTCATAAAGCAGCAGGAAGGAAGGATTGCAACAACTATCGAGATATCTCATTGATTAGTATACCAGGCAAAGTATTCACTGGCATATTGGAAAGGAGGGTGTGATCAGTCGTTAAGAGGAAGTTGGATTAAAACCAGTGTGGTTTCAGACCACAGAGAGGCTGTCAGGATCATATTTTCAGTATGCGCCAGGTAATTGAAAAATGCTACGAGAGGAACAGGCAGTTGTGTTTATGTTTCGTAGATCTAGAGAAAATATATGACAGGGTACCGAGAAAAAAGATGTACGCCATACTGGGGGACTATGGAATTAAAAGTAGATTATTAAAATCAATCAAAGGCATTTATGTTGACAATTGGGCTGCAGTGAGAAATGATGGTATAATGAGTTCTTGGTTCAGGGTACTTACAGGGGTTAGACAAGGCTGTAATCTTTCACCTTTGCTGTTCGTAGTTTGCATGGATCATCTGCTGAAAGGTATAAAATGGCAGGGAGGGATTCAGTTAGGTGGAAGTGTAGTAAGAAGTCTGGCCAATGCTGACAACTTGGTCTAATGGCAGATTGTGCCGAAAGCATGCAGTCTAATATCATGGAACTTGAAAATAGGTGCAATGAGTATGGTATGTAAATTAGCCTTTGGAAGACTAAATTGATGTCATTAGGTAAGGAATTCAACAGTATTGAATGTCAGATTGGTGATACAAAGCTAGAACAGGTCGATAATTTCAAGTATTTAGGTTGTGTGTTCTCCCAGGATTGTAATATAGTAAGTGAGATTGAACCAAGGTGTAGTAAAGCTAATGCAGTGAGCTCTCAGTTGCAATCAACAGTATTCTGTAAGAAGGAAGTCAGCTCCCAAACGAAACTATCTTTACATCGGTCAGTTTTCAGACCAACTTTGCTTCACGGGAGCGAAAGCTGGGTGAATTCATTCTATTTTATTCACAAGTTAGAAGTAACAGACATGAAATGGCGAGAATGATTTCTGGTACAACAGGTGGGAACAATGGCTGGAGGGTACTCGGAATGAGGAGATAAAGGCTAATTTAGGAATGAACTTGATGGATGAAGCTGTACGCATAAACCGGCTTCGGTGGTGGGGTCATGTTAAGCAAATGGAGGAGGATAGGTTACCTAGGAGAATATTGGACTCTCTTATGGCGGGCAAGAAAAGTGGAGGTAGACAAAGACGATGATGGGTAGACTCAGTTTCTAACAATTTGAAGATAAGAGGTATAGAACTAAATGAGGCCACAGTACTAGTTGCAAATGGAGGATTGTGGTGACGTTTAGTAAATTCATAGAAGCTTGCAGATTGAATGCTGAAAGGCATAGCAGTCTATAACGATAAAATATGTATTATAATAATAATAATAATAATAATAATAATAATAATAATAATAATAATAATAATAATAATAATAATGTTATTGGCTTTATATTCCACTAACAACTTTTAAGGTTTTCGGAGACGCGCAGTGCCGGAGTTTAGCCCCGCATGAGTTCTTTTACGTGCCAGTAATCTATCGACACATGGCTGACGTATTTGAGCACCTTCAAATACCACCGGACTGAGCTAGGGTCGAATCTGCCGAGTTGGGGTCAGATGGCCAGCAGCTCAACCGTCTGAACCACTCAATATATTTACAATTACGTGAATCTATGCTCATGAAGATGGCACTTCATCAGGAAATTGCTTAAGAAAAGCATCGCGTACCCGTCGAGCCGGCTCGTACTTAAGATAACTTTTCCACACGAAAGTACGGAGTTGGGATGTTAACTGTATTACCATGTAAACAGCTGAGATTCAGACTTGCTATTGATGCTAGGTGGAACACGTGCACCCTCCTTGCAAGGTCAAGTACTATGAGCGTGCCTCCTGGACAGCTGCTTAGGTCTCGGAGAGTAGAAACGCCGCTGGACGGTCTGGGTTTATAAGACAAATCCTGTATATTCTCGAAATAAAATACCTACCTAGTGCGGGCTTGAAATTTTACATTTTATTCATTCGGAACAAACTTTTTGCCTCTTCCGCCACTGGGGCAGTAGATAGATTGGACTGAGACTCCAGTAGCGCGGAACTCGCCTCACGGTACACGTCCGGCCTAATTTTGAGACTCCCGATAAGTCTTTTGACGCTCAACGTTGGCTTTTTCGGAAATCTGACAAGCCGCGCTTTTATCTGGAGTGCCTTTTTAATACTGAAGTCATTCATTGACTAAATTTCACGACATTTTGCGACAGAAAGACAGCTTGCTATTGGCTTTACGTCGCACTGACACAGATATGTCTTATGGCGACGATGGGACAGGAAAGGGCTAGGAGTGGGAAGGAAGCGACCGTGGCCTTAATTAAGGTACAGTCCCAGGATTTGCCTGGTGTGAAAATGGGAAACCACGTAAAACCATCTTCAGGGCTACCGACAGTGGGGTTCGAACGCACTATCTCCCGAATACTGGATACTGGCCGCACTTAAGCGACTGCAGCTATCAAGGTCGGTGAAAGACAGCTTTCACTCTTCTTCGCACCAAAATTTTCTCTAATATGCACTATTTGATTTTGTCATATACGTGTAAACCTGCTGAGACAAATCAAACGATGCCTCACACCAAGTGCTGCAACGCCGCAATCCACAGTTACACTAACCACGTGGCAATTTTAGTACCTCAACATGGCAGCGCTATGCATAACCCGAGATGAGATTGTTGTTGCTCATTTGTCCTAAAGTTTATTCCCCGTGCTGAGTGGCTCAGACGGTTGAGGAGCTGGCCTTCTGATCCCAACTTGACAGGTTCGATCCTGACTCAATCCGGTGGTATTTGAAGGTACTCCTATAGGTCAGCCTCGTGTCGGTAGATTTACTGGCACGTAAAAGTACTCCTGCGGGACTAAATTCTGGCACTTCAGTGTCTCCAAAAACCGTAAAAGTAGTTAGTGGGACGTAAAGCCAATAACATTACTATAATTATTTTTTATGCATGTTTTAGTAAGTAACTTTTAGTGAACGCTCAGGAAGTTTTAAACATCGCATGACGAGAAAAGAGCGATTTAACTGGCAGACGGACAGGTAGGTCTTGGAAAACGCACTGAGTTACGTAAGATGAACAACTAATGCCATATACAAGAAAATCTCACAAGACCTACCACCATAAATTCAAAATTACTGAGTCGTCGCAGGTCGCTGGTTAAAGATTAAGACTAGAAACGAACGAGATATTGCGATTCTCCTGTACAGCAGTCTGCCCAATTGAGGACCGGAGATGGAAAAGTACTAGAAACATGTTTTCAAACAAACGCCAATAATAGAGTTCCCTAGCACAATGGCACTTTCAGCTTTCTCTACCAAAGGAGACCAGGAATGAATGATTATCTACGTCCTTTGAAGTGCAAGTATACTACATCCAATACATTTTGTATGATTACATAACAATATTTAGCTTCTATAAATATCATTTCCTTAATTACTTAGCTCAGAAATTAGAAAATACATGAGTGAGTGCACACCGACAAAATGGACAGCACAGAACGATTGCGGCGCGAGACGCTGTAATATTCACCCTTCCCCACCAAAGTCAGCTGGGTACATTGGGCTCTCTACCTGTTGAACTTCCTACCAACTAAACTGATGATCTCAGGTACATGCACAAGTTACCACCATATGCGGCATGGCTAATACATCCCCTTATTAACAAGAAACACATTTTTCATATTTTCATCCTTTCCATCTTTGGTCCTCAGCTTCTGTGTCAGACAATGTACATGTACTATGTCGTTTGCTGTAGAATGCAAGCGAATGGACATTGCTTTAAGAATGATATTTACTCTTTTGATAAATTCCACGTCACCTCACCTGTTTTAGGTTAGGCGTGCAAATATGCAGGTTTGCACAGTATACACCGTTTAATTGGCCATGGTCTTCATCATGTGTATGTGATCTCACTGACAGCAGATGCGTGGGAAAATACTGTTGAAAGACATTGCTCGTAAAAAGCATAGGAAGATCTATACATTTCCATGCAATTTTATTTAGATATTTAGATAGTTAGTACATTTATTTCGAAGACGATATAAGAGATTGTTATGAACACCTATAACATCTGTCCTAAAAGGTGTCTTAGTATTGAGAAAAAATTATATATATATAATTTAAGTTGTTTCCAAAAAACTGAATGGTAGAACCAGAAAGCATGTGAATATGTGGGTTGAAAAATTATTGAGTGCACTGAAAATCATCTTCAATTATTATATCTTCATTTATTTCTTCGTCACCTTTCTCGCAGCCAGGGAAAGGGGTCTCTGAGACGATGTAGGCTTATGATGCAGATGTACACTTGACGCAGTTTTACGACTGGTTTCCCCTAATTACACCACCTTATGTAGAAGGATAGGAGCTACCTGGCCGATGCGGTAAAGGCGTACTCTGTTCACCCGGAAGGACGTTGGTTCGGTCATCTGACAGGAAACCGAAAAAATTCAGAAACGAGATTTCCACTACCGGAGGTACATATGGCTTGAGGTTCACTCAGCCTACACCAAAAATGAGTATCAGGTTAAGTCCTGGGGTGAAATAATAATAATAATAATAATAATAATAATAATAATAATAATAATAATAATAATAATAATCCCACCGAGCTCGATAGCTGCAGTCGCTTAAGTGCGGCCAGTATCCAGCATTCGGCAGATAGTGGGTTTGAACCCCACTGTCGGCAGCCCGTGGTTTCCCATTTTCACACCTGACAAATGCTGGGGCTGTACCTTAATTAAGGCCACGATCGCTTCCTTCCTATTCCTAGGCCTTTCCTATCCCATCGTCGCCATAAGACCTATCTGTGTCGGTGTGATGTAAAACAAATAGCAAAAAAAAATTGGGGACAAAGGCATTTTGAACATTTCATATAATAATGTGTGTCATATGGTATGCTGGTACTTTCCATTCCCCTGTGCTTCCCATAATTAATGTATTATGTAGAGTTTTAAAAAAATTTGTTTCTTAATTACCTTGAAAATAAGATATAATTTCTGTACGTATTTAGCGGTATACGTATTTTTAGCTAACCACTCTACACCATCAGGTACCGAGGTTACGGATTGTGGGAGCGCATCCGTCATATTCAATGCGACGACGCGTTGATGCGAGCATCAATACTAACGGAAGGCATTTTGAACATTTCATATAATAATGTGTGTCATATGGTATGCTGGTACTTTCCATTCCCCTGTGCTTCCCATAATTAATGTATTATGTAGAGTTTTAAAAAATGAGTTCTAACATGAAAAGTAAATAATCTACGTGTAAGGGATGTGTCCTGAATTTTTTCCTCTACCTTATTGTTCCACCCTGAATAAGAGAGAGAGAGAGAGAGAGAGAGAGAGAGAGAGAGAGAGAGAGAGTGCGTGTGTGTGTGTGTGTGTGTGTCTGTAAGAGACAGAGAGAGACTAATTAGGGCCCTTTTTAAGACTGAGACTAGCCCAATTAGTAACTTGGGGTAGAGGCGCGCGGCTGTGAGCTTGCATCCGGGAGATAGTAGGTTCGAATCCCACTATCGGCAGCCCTGAAAATGGTTTTCCGTGGTTTCTCATTTTCACACCAGGCAAATGCTGGGGCTGTACCTTAATTAAGGCCTCGGCCGCTTCCTTCCAACTCCTAGGCCTTCCCTATCCCATCGTCGCCATAAGACCTATCTGTGTCGGTGCAACGTAAAGCCCCTAGCAAAAAAAACAAAAAAGTAACTTGGGAGAGAAATGTCTCCCTTAAACAAAAAATTTTGTTTCTTAATTACCTTGAAAATAAGATATAATTTCTGTACGTATTTAGCGGTATACGTATTTCCAGGCAGTCTTATTATTAAGGATGTTGTAAACTTAAAAACATTAAAAATCCTGTAGCATGTGTATTTGTAAGCGTGATGTGAACTGTGAGCAGTAATGGATTTTAAATATTAAAGTAGATGAATATCTATACTAGAGTATTAAATCTCAAATCCTGACGGTATGGAAAAAATATTTTAGACTTGCTCGTAATGGCATTAATTAATGAATTATGAATCTTAAAAAGTCTTGATTTATATAATACATTTTAAATCACCCAGAAGAACTGCTGGAAGAAAGTCATTAAAATGAGTAATTCTCCTTGCCTCTCTATGATGAACTTCCATATTTCCTCTCAGAAAGTGAAGCCAAACAAGCTTGTAGTTTTACACGGCTCTTAAAATCACATTCACGACCACGGTATCTCCAGTTTTACTAGCAATCCGAACCAGAGGACGTGACATTTAATTTCAAAATTCCACTATCCCAGGCTGGGACTGGAGCAGGCCAATTAGATTATTATCACATATATTTCTTAAATTAGGTAGCAGTCTCATTAGCAACAAGGATAAGCAGTACAAAGGCTGCAATGTTAAGACTCTCTTCGACAGCCCCGTTCCGTTCTGCAAATATAGCTGTAATTATTGAATAATATGGCTTCTGCAAATTAGCGCTAAACATTTTCGGTTGGTGTTGGTTGTGCCAAAATTTGTTAGAAGTCATCATTCTAATGTGTCCGTAAGAAAACGTAGCAAACGAAGCCTAGTAGAGGCAACAGCTTTAGTGATATACACTGCTGTTCTTAGAAAGTGAAACACGAAGAGCGAGACCTGTGATCACAATGCAATTTATTCCACATATTAGGTACATCACCAGACACAAATGATTACAATTACAGAACTGTATATAAACAGTGATCGTGGAAATTCAGTACGGCGTAGCGCCACCACGCGCTGCAATCAGAGCCGCTAGTGGCCGTGGTATGGAATCAAAGAGCACTTGACTATGCTGCTGGGAAATACTCTGCCACGCGGTTTGTAGGTGCGTCCATAAATCATCAACAGTGGCTGCAGGAGGACCTGAACGAACAAGTTGCCGACCGACCATATCCCAGACATGTTCAATGAGTGACATATCCGGCGAACGGGCAGGCCAGGGAAGCAGTGGATTCCGTCGCTCTTTGAAGAAGGCTTGCATATTCCTCGCCACATGCGGCCGGGCATTGTCCCGCTGGAATATGGCGCCTGGAACGGGCAGTGCCTTGGGCTGTAAAACCTCCCTGATGCAGCAGTAGCTGTTCAGATTGCCCTCAATACGTAGGAGGAGAGATCGCGTGTTATAGGCAATTGGCGTTTGTCCGCTATGCCGCTCAACAATACAGTCTGCCCGATGGCGTTCACCACGGTGACGTTTAACAGAGAAGGGCACTGCTGGACCTACGTGCACGCCATCTCTCTGCAATTTAAATCACTTATTATGGTTCCAGTGTTCTACGCGTCCTCTGATTTTGGCGTGTTTCAGAACATTGCTCCTGAGTGTTTCACTTTCTACGAACACCAGTGTATCTTAGACAAGGCTTACAACTTCGATATGATATAGACATGTGTTCCCCTCTTCAACACGAAGAGAAGTAAAAGTTAAATGAATTACTGTATATTCGAATGCTTTGTCGTGGTGACAGCCGGGAGAAAGTAACTGACTTCATAATATCGACAACGATTTTTAGTGCAAATAAGTGAAGGCAACCAGAAGAGGGTGGTCGTAATGAAGAGACCGAGCGAAATGGCCTTGCGGTTAGAGGCGTGTATCTGGGAGCTTTCATTCGGGAGGTAGTGGGTTCGAACCCCACTGTCGGCAGCCCTGAAAATAACTTTCCGTGGTTTCCTATTTTCACATCAGGCTAAGGATGAGGCTGTACCTTAATTAAGGCCACGGCCGCTTCCTTCCACCTCTTAACCCGTTCAAGTCCCATCGTCGCCATAAGCCCTGTGCCGGTGCGACGTGAAGCAACTTGTAGAGCAACAACAAAAGTCGTATTGAAGATGAGTGTACACGTTGAAATGGTCTGTGTGAAAGTGGTAGTGATTATCGTTTTAGCGGGAAGTACAGCCAGATAGCCAACTCCCTTAACTGAAGTCAGAAGGAAAAAAAGAGCAGGGTAGACCTTCAGTGAAGACTGATGATTTCATTTTCCTTTCCCTTCGCGGACTTTCGTTTCTTCATTTTGGCTCACAGAAATTCATTTACTTGCCAGTAAACCTATTGACGAGAGACTGACGTATTAGAGGACCTTCTAAAACCGTTGAACCGAGCCCGGATCAAAACCCACCAACTTGAGCTCAGAAGGAGAGCGCTTTGACCGTCTGAGCCATTCAGTCTGACGCAGTCCGTTCATCGTTATCCTTCAGACACCCTGATGTTTCTTGAAACCTATCACAATTGGAAGGACTTACAAATCAATACAAATTGTAGAGACAATGACGGAGTAAATTGGAAAGGATTTGACTTCTGACCTATTAGGTCAGTCATGGAAGTCCCTATTCCTTTTACTGTATGACACCATATGATAATACAGCATTTATTTGATAGTAAAATCAACAGAGGTCAATCTAAACCGTGCATTAATGTTCGTTCAAACGGTTTGCAGGGAACAAGTACACATGTTTACTGAACATCTGCATAGCCCTGTTTCAGTCTTCATTAATATGATATTTTATATTAATCTCTCTCGTTTGAACATTCTAAAGTCAGTGCAATTTAAAGTACATGTTTTTATTCTATTTTACCATTTTTCCATTTTACACACCATTTCAAAGAATATTACGCATTCGTTATTAAAAAGGTGTGCATTATTACAATTTTATGCACCATTGCCTCTTCAGTTGAGTGTGCTTTTAAACAGGTCAGCGTAATTTCATTAACTTCATTTGTACGGTTTACATTATGACATTACATTACATTATGACTACAGACAGAACGAACATCCTACAGTATTAATTTCTGGAGCCGATCCTGAAATGTTGAAGAGAGAGACACTAAAACATCCGGCTCTATGTGAGTATGGTCAGCGTCGAGGCCATTGGTTCAGAGAGTCGGTGGTTTTATTTCCAGCCTAGTCCGGGATTAACTAAGTTTTGTTAATTCCTCTGACTTGGGGCTTGGCTGTGTGCTTATACTTTCTTTCTTTCTTTCTCTCTCTCTTTCTTTCTTTCTTTCTTTCTTTATTTATTTATTTATTTATTTATTTATTTATTTATTTATTTATTTATTTATTTATTTATCTGTTTACCCTCCAGGGTTGGATTTTCTCCCGGACTCAGTGAGGGATACCACCTCTACCGCCTTAACGGCAGTGTCCTGGAGCGTGAGACACTGGGTCGAGGGTTGAAACTGGGGAGAATGACCAGTACCTCGCCCAGGCGGCCTCACCTACTATGCTGAACAGGGGCCTTGTGGGGGTTGGCAGGATTGGAAGGGATAGACAAGGAAGAGGGAAGGAAGCGGCTGTGGCCTTAAGTTAGGTACCATCCCAGCTTTTTCCTGGAAGAGAAGTGGAGAAACCACGGAAAACCACTTCCAAGATGGCTGAGGTGGGAATAGAACCCACCTCTACTTATTTGACCTCCCGAGGCTGAGTGGAGACTGTTCCAGCCCTCGTACGACTTTCCAAATTTCGTGACAGAGCGGGAATCGAACCCGGGCCTCCAGGGGTGGCAGCTAATCACGCTAACCACTACAACGCAGAGGCGGACTTGTCCTTATACACTACTCTTAATTAGTGTCGCCTCAGAACTCACGAGTCTTAAAACTCACCAGTATCAAAATTCTCGAATTCCTCGAAGAGGATTGGTAAGAGCAACTTTCTTTAACTGGACCCATCTCAAATCTCACGAGCCGGACCAGTTCTTCTTTGAATGGATAAATGTCCACCTTCCCCACATAACGACTATAGATATTTCAAAATGTAATCGGAATTGTGCGAAAAGGCCACTTCCTTCCAACTCCTAGGCCTTTCCTATGCCAAAGTCGCCATAAGACCTATCTGTGTCGGTGCGACGTAAAACCACTAGCAAAAAAAGTTATCTTCGAAGTGTTTGCATGTAATATCATTATACCATATTGATGCGACCTATTTGTGCTCTAGCAACAACCAAATGTCTTACCCATACCTGGACGTTAGCGACCTACCCGTTACCCCTAGATGTATGATGGATACGAATGTCAAATCGTCGACGAAGGAAACGTAACCCAGCTCAACACAATCAGCTCAAGTGTTCGCCAAGGTTGCATCCTCTCTCCTGCATTGTTCTAACTCATGGTGGACCGAGTTATGAGGCAGCCAGTAGAGGGGAAAAGTAGATGTATACAGTGGGAGGAACACAGCTTCCTTGAAGACTTGGATTCTGCTGATGACATCTGCCTACTGTCCAATAACATTTAACATATGAAGAGGAAGCTATTGTACTTAAAATAAGAAGCAGCAGCTGTCAGGCTTAAAATAAATGCTGCAAAGACAAAGGAGATCAGAGTCAATGGTACTGCTAACAACCAGCTCACAACATCCAGCAAGAAAATAGGGAAGTTATTTATTTTGTCTACCTTGGAAACACAATAACAAAGACTGGTGGCGCAGTGGACGTCAAAGTAGGAATCCGGAAAGCAAATGGCTCATTTGTTTCACTATACCGTGTTTGGAAGAACAGTAACGTCTCTCAAAAAATCAAGATGTGACTTGTTGATACCAACGTGAAGGCTCTTCTTCTTTACGGTTTTGAATCATGGAAGGTCATTAAGCAAATCACACAAATCACTCACCAATTCCAAGCGTTCGTACCGGGCGAGTTGGCCCTGCAGTTAGAGGTGCGCGGCTGTGACCTTGCATCCGGGAGATAGTGGGTTCGAATCCCACTGTCGGCAGCCCTGAAGATGGTTTCCCGTGATTTCCCATTTTCACACCAGGCAAATGATGGGGTTGTACCTTAATTAAGGCCACGGCTGCTTCCTTCCATCTCCTAGGCCTTTCCTATCCCATCGTTGCCATAAGTCCTATCTGTGTCGGTGCGACGTAAAATCACTAGCAAAAAAAAAAAGAAAAGCAACTGTTCGGCGTATCATATAAGATAGCCTGAAGGGACAGCAAATGAAAACATGTGAAAGGAAACCAACCAGAAGCCCATTTATAGGAAAATTAAGTGGGTATGGGTAGGGCACACATAAAGAAAACAGGTCGGAACAGTTGAAAAGTCAGTCTTAGACTGAGACCTAAGGGGACAGGAAAAGCGTAGAAGACCTTGAAACATTTTTTTTTACTTTACGTCGCACCGACGCAGGTCTTATGACGACGATGGGATAGGGAAGGCTACGAGTAGGAAGGAAGCGGCCGTGCCCTTAATTTAAATACAATCCCAGCATTTGCCTGGTGTGAAAATGAGAAACCACGGAGAACCATCTTCAGGGCTGCCGACAGTAGGGTTCGAACCCCACTATCTCCCGAATGTAAGCTCACAGCTATGTAACCCTAACCGCACGGCCAACTCGTTGGGTACCTAGGAACACATGGAAGCACAAAGAGGAACTGATTGAAACAGGGAGAACAAGGGAAGACGTAAAAGACCGCGCTGCAGAACGTGCCGAACGAAGAGCATTCCTGGATGTTACACATCCAAGAGTGAACACACCCATCGTTGTGTAACTTCAGAGATTTTATGTGATCTGATGTTTCGCTTCACATAATGTACGTGTTTTCATTGTGCTCCAGATTGAAGAATAACTAGATGTTCTTAATGCTGAAAACATTTCTGAGGAGACAAATTAGGGGTCCTCGTACTACGAAAAACGTATAATATTAAGCAATTTCCTCAACTGTGCCAAAATTTTAAGGGTTAAATGGCCCTGAAATGTTTCAAATTGTGAGTCCTCTATCAAGCTAAAAAATATATATTCTAAAATCACCTCCGGCCTGAATGCAGTTGCGGAAATACAGCCTAAAATCGCGTGTTTCTTTACTCGTTTCCTTTTTTATTCACATCCTAGACAAATTAACTTATTTGCATAATTCTTTCTGTAATGTGTTCCTTGGTTCAATACCCTCAGGTTTTTTTATTTCTAAAAATGTCTCACGGAATGAAGTTATAAGGCTTAAGTGAAACAATGCAATGACTCACATTAGCGCCCGTAGTGGTAGAAACTGCTAATCTAATCGACCGGATAACGATCATTAAGAAAAGGATTGTCATTTTTAGGAATAAATGAAGAATATATTCTCATACTTTATTATATTTTATTTACCTAAAATTCGTATAAGGGCTGCGTGGCCGAGGCGTGCTCGGTTCGCCCGGAAGGACGTGGGTTCGAATCCCCGTCAGGAAGTCGTAAAATTTAAGAAACGAAATTTCCACTTTCGGAGGTGCATATGGCCCTGAGGTTCACTCAGCCTACACCATAAATGAGTGCCAGGTTAATTCCTGGGGGTAAACGCGGCCGGGCGTAGAGCTAACCACTCTACCCCATCACGTGCCGAGATTAACAATGGTGGAAGCCTTTACCTTCCACTCCTCCAAGGACCTTCATGGCCTGTACGGAGGTGGCACACAAAATTCCTATATCATATTCCAAAGATGTTTTCAACATTGAGTTGCTTGGCTGAAGGGCTCGAATTTTTATTCTTGCAAAAGTCGATCTTATGTCATAGTTTTACTTGTTTTTTTTTTATGTCGGAATATGATAGCCGAGTGATATAGTCACTAGCTTCTCACCAAGAGAGCTGCGGTTCAAATCCTGGTTAATGCGTGTGAGATTTTTCTAAATGAGTCCTTGTCATTCGGACTCCACGTAAAACTGTAGTGGAGGATCGAGAGGAATCGGACGGCGGCTGGTTTCGGACAATCACAGATGTCTTTGTTAGCAGCATGTGACAGAAATTATTTAGTTACTCACAGGTCCACCTGCATGTTTGAAGGGTGGGTACATTATATTTAGTCGAGAAGCAGGATCGTTCGTTTATGATTGGTGGTGTATTTTTGTCCTTTGTATGATTTTCGGCCGGCACGGATTTATTTTTACCATGAAGTAGCAGCAACAAGGATAAGTTGTATTGAATTTTAAATACATTAGCATAAACAGTATTCCTTACTCTGTAATATCGTGGGCTTAGAATCAGTTTCATTTCTAAAGTTCTTGTTCAGTTTCTGTTGTTTCTTAAGGGAGTCATTCAGGCGGTATCGGTCACGAAACTAGCGCGTGGTATCGTACATCTTAGGTCGCAGTTCCTTCCAGGTTACTGACGGCACTGTCCTTTATTTTAGGTAAACATGGGGAAGATACGAGGACAACGGGAAGAAGGCAATATGGTATTAGCCGTGAAGAGTGTCAGGGACAATAAAATGAGTATTAAAGAGGCCAGTCAACATTTCTCTGTTCCAGAAAGCACGTTAGGTGAAAGCTCTTGGTGCTGGTACAGAGATTCCAATAAAGTGTGTACGGCGAACATTGGAACTTATCGGAGAACATCCTCAGATGAAGAAGAGAATGACTTGTAGATTCATATCACGACTCTAGACAGACAGCTCATGCCACTAAACAAAACAGAATTTTGAAAACATAGGTTTAATAAAATTATGGCAGGAAGGGAATTCTATTATGATTTTATGAAGAGGCACCAGGACCTCCGTGTGAGGACGGCTGAGTCTACCAACTTGTAGCGAGCAGTAGGCTTCAAAAAGGAGCAAGTGGACAACTTTTTGATAAATTAAATGATCTTATGACAAAATATTTGTTTAGTGGATCATGAATCTTCAGCGCTAATGAGTGTGATATTTGCAGAATGGCTAAACGTTAATTTGTTTGTATTTTGAATATGAAAAATCTCTTTTTTGTTAAAAAGATGGTCCGTCCGATACCACCCTCCACTTTTTAAACATACGAGAGTGTAATGACCTCATAATTTGTTAACATTGTCCGTGTTTTTGATTGTGATTTAATATATTCTAGTGATTATGTTAATATACGAATACAGATGCTTGTGAAATGCATTAGATGATATTTTTCTTATTCCATAAACAAATTACCACAGAAAAGTTAAACTGCCCAATACCTCCCGACATTCCCCTACGTCTCGCCTCTACGATCACCAAATCAACAGTCACGTAAAAATGCACACTTGCTTTACCACTTTTTTTATTTTTTACTTTTTTTGCTAGTTGCTTTACGTCGCACCGACACAGATAGGTCTTATGGCGACGATGGGATAGGAAAGGCCCAGGAGTTGGAAGGAGGCGGCCGTGGCCTTAATTAAGGTATGGCCCCAGCATTTGCCTGGTATGAAAATGGGAAACCACGGAAAACCATCTTCAAGGCTGCCGACAGTGGGGCTCGAACCCACGGTCTCCCGGATGCAAGCTCACAGCCGTGCGCCTCTACGAGCACGGCCAACTCGCCCGGTTTACCACATTCTGGTGTAATTCTTAACCTTATGTGCATTTCATTGGTCACACACGCAAGTGTAGTGATTTCATTGACTGTATCTTAGTGTATTACTCTTCTAATATTTTTGCTATGAATTGTAAATGTTTGTAGCACGTTGGGCGTTTCAAGTGCAGTCTGCCGGACATAAAATGTTATGAAAATGGTCATTGCCCCCCGAAGAGCTACTTGTGGGCTCTGCTCCACTCTGGAGAGTGTAAACCACCCTCCCAGCTCGCGGCTGGAGTGGCTGGAAGGGGAGGGAGGTTTCAAAGGATGATCCGGTCTGAGTCTGGCAGCATGGAACAAGTGGATCAAGCCAGCCGCGTTAGGATTTACATGGGCGGTGGCTCGATATCACCGCTGCTCCGCTGTGCTCTTCAAAGAACCTCGTGTTTCAGTCACTACCATCGACACAATTACCTCATAGTCAACAATGATTTATAGAATTATTTCATAGCCCAACATGTCTCGCTGTTATAGCTACTTGAGTAGTTTCCTGACTGTAGTAACTAGACACACGGTTTTGTAACTGATACAACACTTTCTGACAAGCAGACTGACGCACGGCACAGATTGGAATTTGAAGCTGCAGACTGGAGGAGGGTATAAGAGTATAAGAGTATAAAATGGGACATCATTTTCTGTAATGATTCTGGTGATTAGTTCCATAAATTTAGCTCATATTTATCTAGACATGAACATTCTTTTAAGACACATTCAAGCAGCCGAAGAGAAGAATACGAAGATCGCTTCTTAAATGAAAGCATCAGATTCTTGTGATTAGTTCCATAAATTTAGCTCATATTTATCTAGACATGAACATTCTTTTAAGACACATTCAAGCAGCCGAAGAGAAGAATAAGAAAATCGCTTCTTAAATGAAAGCATCACGTATGCAACCGTGACCTCCGATTCGAAAGTTGTTGACATGTTGTGAAATGTTTTGTGTTAGCGGTGCTACCTTAGAGTGCTGAAGGATGAAAACTGAAGGTTTGTAATAATGTTATTGGCTTTACGTCTCACTAACTATTTTTACTGTTTTCTGAGACGTAGGAACGCCGGAATTTAGTCCCTCAGGAGTTCTTTTACGTGTCAGTAAATCTCCAGACACGAGGCTGACGTATTTGAGCACATTCAAACATCACCACCGGGTGAGTTGGCCGTGCGGTTAGCAATGCGTACCTGTGAGCTCGCATCCGGGAGATAGTGGGTTCGAACCCCACTGTCGGCAGCCCTGAAGATTGTTTTCCGTGGTTTCCCATTTTCACACCAGGCAAATGCTGGGGCTGTACCTTAATTAAGGCTGTGGCCGGTTACTTCCTATTCCTAGGCCTTTTCTGTCCCATCGTCGTCATAAGACCTATCTGTGTCGGTGCGACGTAAAGCAAAAAAAAAAAAAGCAAATACCACCGGTCTAAGCAAAACTAAGTTGGGGTCAGAATGTCAGCGCCTCAACAGTCTGAGCCACTCAGCCCTGCTACTAAAGGCTTGTCAATGAACCAACTGCAAATTTTTGAAATCTGTATGTATTCCAGATCCCAGTGATATCAGGTTCTCCTTCGTGCCGGGAAATCATTGGAAGGTTCGCCCTTTTTTAAGCGGGAAAACAAGCTATGTCGGTCACATCGTCCGAAACGACAAATACAGTCTGATACTAATCAGAAAATGCTAAATACTCTAGCGTAGAAAGGAAACGAGGATATGGGGTTAGAAGGTTATCCTGAACGATACGTGTAAGCCAATTACCTCTACAGGTACCTTGCTTTGGTGCCAGAGATATTTGTCTTCACCATAATCCTTCTGCGCAAGTCGTCAACTAACACGAAATATACGAGTATATTTAGTGAATTTTCAATATTTTCAGTTGGTACTACTTGATTTCCGCCTCTGTGGTGTAGTGGTTAGCGTGATTAGCTGCCACCCCCGGAGGTACGGGTTCGATTCCCGGCTCTGCCACGAAATTTGAAAAGTGGTACGAGGGCTGGAACGGGGTCCACTCAGCCTCGGGAGGTCAACTGAGTAGAGGTGGGTTCGATTCCCACCTCAGCCATCCTCGAAGTGGTTTTCCGTGGTTTCCCACTTCTCCTACAGGCGAATGGCGGGATGGTACCTAACTTAAGGCCACGGCCGCTTCCTTCCCTCTTCCTTGCCTATCCCTTCCAATCTTCCCATCCCTCCACAAAGGCCCCTGTTCAGCATAGCAGGTGAGGCCGCCTGGGCGAGGTACTGGTCATTCTCCCCAGTTGTATCCCCCGACCAAGAGTCTGAAGCTCCAGGACACTGCCTTTGAGGCGGTAGAGGTGGGATCCCTCGCTGAGTCCGAGAGAAAAGCCGTACCTGGAGGGTAAACAGATGATGACGATGATGAT
This sequence comes from Anabrus simplex, assembly GCF_040414725.1. NCBI lineage: Eukaryota > Metazoa > Arthropoda > Insecta > Orthoptera > Tettigoniidae > Anabrus > Anabrus simplex. The sequence goes on along the minus strand of NC_090265.1, from coordinate 304,645,278 downwards.
GATGATGATGACTACTTGATTTTCTCCGGGCAATGGTTGCATAGGATTGTGCACTCTAGAGAAATTCAAGGCCTAAGAATGGGTTGTATGTAAATGTTAGTGGCTTTTTATTAGGGAAGTCGGGATAGGAAGGGGGCATACTGTTCTTTCTAGAAAGATTGTGTTCGCGCGAAACCGTAAGATAGGCCAAGTTGCTTTAAAAAGAAACACAGTACAAATAAAATTAATATACGACGTGAGTTGGCTGCGATGGTTACCTCAAATAACTCATAAACTGTTTCCCTTTCAATGATGTTACCGAGGTGGCTCATAAGAGAACTTGCAATAACTTTCCAGAGTGGCATTATCTGCCAACATTGTTCTCTTAAATTGTTCTCTGTTTACTGTATAAAGAGAGTCGTGGATTAATAGCCAACGGCCGTAGCCGTGTTGAAACACTGGATCCCGTGAGAACTCCGAAGTTAAGCAACGTTGGGCGTGGTCAGGAGTTGGATGGGTTGCCACGCGCTGTTGGTGGGGGGTAAGGGAATGGAGGAGCGGAAAGGAACTGGCCACCCTACCGCACGTAAACTCCGGCTCAGGAACACCTTTCCGGAGGTCCGGACCTGCCTTCGGGCAGAATCCCTTACCTTACCTTATTTTAATAGTTCTCGAGGAGAATATGCTTCATTCTGTAAGATATTCCTTTTCCTTGAGAATTACTTATCGGATTTAAAAACCTGCCTCTGAGGATCAGTAAAAGCGTGCCGGCTTCCATATCCCAAGTTAGTGAGTTCAGACCCGGCAGAGGTAGTTAAATTTTTGAATATGTGGAAAAATGTCCATTCGACACACCGTGTCGTACAATGTAAAAGATCTTTGGTGACACACTTGATGTTTACCAGACAAAATTAATTAAAAATCAACTATAGATGCCCAAGAGGTCGGTTTTCTCTGCCATCTAGTAGCACAGAGTAAAACGGAACGTCAAAATTGACGAACAGACAACCAAATGGCGTCAAATTAAAATGTCTGCATACGGTAGGTGAGACTATACGATTATTATTATTATTATTATTATTATTATTATTATTATTATTATTATTATTATTATTATTATTATTCCCAAATCTTCAATGGTTTATGATTTATTTGATATGGATATCCTAGCTAATTAAGCCGGTGTATAACTGAGCTTCTTACCCTCCGGATATTTCCCCGCGAGGCTTGCCCCAAATGAAATCTATAGCCCAACAATAATGTTGAACTTATTCACCTCGTACCTTCTTGATTTCATAGTAAATCCTAATTATATATTCGAGAGCATTTTTCAGAGAAATATTACAGCGTACCAGAAGCTAACATTTTCCTATGATGGTGTAAAATTGTGATTTATTCGATTCTTTACGTTTGCCTTTTATCAAACAGAATAACGTTGGAACATAATCATTGTTATTTAAATCAAGTGCAGTAAATAGTCCAGTAAAATGTTTTTGCAATAGTCAAATTATGATAGTACATACAGTAGGCTATATCATACCGTCGCACTGTATTCAGAGTATGAGATATTATTGTCATGATTCGATTTATTATTATTATTATCATTATTTCACTATTAAATTTTGTTCGTAATATTTTAAGCTGGAAGATCTCCATATGTAATATGAGTAATTTGTTTTGTACAAACGGATGGGAAAACAGTGCTATTTCAACTCTGAAACTTTGTATGAGTCATGTGGAACAACCAAGAGTCCGTTGATGTTGTTATTGTCTTGTGACACGGAAGTTGTGCGGGACGCGGTATTGATACAAGAGGATTTTCCACTCGCGATTGGATGGCCAGGATCAATCTAGGCGTATCATTTCAAGAGTAGAGTGAAGCTGAGGTCTATATAGGCACATGAGAAAACGGCGGAGCGAACTTAACTTCAAACTTTGGTGGAGCAGATTTGACTTCATACTTTGGTAGGAATATGAGACGTAACTTTGGTGGAACATTGATTATGTTTGTGAAACGTGACTGACCTACAAACTGTGGAGTGCTTTGGAATTGGTATTGTATTACTTGTGGCGGCTGGTATTATATGTTGGTGAAAGCTATGGGATACTGTATCTCAGACTTTACATAATTTATGTTCTGGAACAGCAAGCGTGTGTTTCTCGAGTGAATGTAACTTTAAACCAAGTGTTAGGGTCAAAGAACACAGTATTATAAGGTACAGTATCTGTGTGATATAACTAGTTCCAATAATGAGAATATGCAAGTAGTGTTGATACGCAGAGATAGTGAAGGTTATTCATCCACATATATATGCTTTGTAATGACCTTTCAACGGACTGACTGCGAATGGTAGCTTGGTCCTCGCTTTTGGTTTCCCACTGTTTTTGTTGTTGTTGTTGTTGTTGTTGTTGTTGTTGTAAATATGGAGTTTTCAAGCGGTATTTTGCGAGTGTATTTTATGTATATTTTGGCGTGTTTATGAGGTACCCATGCAGTTGTGTTATTTAGAATATAGTTAGTTATTTTAGAATCAGTGGAGTTATTGATCAACCTAGGTGCAGTTCTTATCTATTTAGTCGTTTTCAGAAGGTTAGGTAAGGCCTGAAACAGAGATACCAGTACGCCCTGGGAGAGAGAATTAGCATGCTTTATCAAAATTCGAGGGATCCTTTCTGGTGAACTCTGGCGCGCATATTACGGACATTTCGAAATATTATTTTATTAATTTGTTTTATTTTAATTATTTTATTAATTTATGTAGTATATATTAATATATTTTGAATTAGATTATAATTGACGCCCAAGCGTGTGACGATTAAGTACTTTCTTTTATTAATATTCGATTATTTTAATCATATTGCAATGGTTATGAATTATTATTATTGTTGTTATTTAGATAGATTACAAAATGAACCACAAACCGCTTCTTGTAAACATTCTTTGTTAGAAAACAATGTAATGTTTGTCAGTTTGTCTCTACTGAGTGCTTGATGTACAATTTAACAGGCTCAACAAGTAAATCATCAATTCTCTACGTATACAGGAGACACGACATTATGGCGTATCGCACGTTTTCATCAATGATTCAGATCCCATCTTCAGTTTCTAATGTCCAGTGATGATTTGCAATTATTAAGACCACGTGATTCCATTTCGTATCGTCACTGGACACGTATTCGTAACTTCTGGTTTTCTGGTTGTCCTTAATAAAAAGGACGTTTCCCCAAAACTTCCTTCTCACTGCCAGTCTACCATGTGAACTATACCCACCAAGCACGTATCGTACGATATGAGACATAATGGTCGTATTGCCAACCAGTGCACTTACTTAGTATTTTACCGAGCTCGATAGCTGCAGTCGCTTAAGTGCGGCCAGTATTCGGGAGATAGTAGGTTCGAGCCCCACTGTCAGCAGCCCTGAAAATGGTTTTCCGTGGTTTCCCATTTTCACACCAGGCAAATGCTGGGGCTGTACCTTAATTAAGGCCACGGCCGCTTCCTTCCCACTCCTATCCCTTCCCTGTTCCATCGTCGCCACAAGACCTATCTGTGTCGGAGCGACGTAAAGCCCCTAGCAAAAAAAAACTTAGTATTTTTTACGGTAAACATGGTTGCATAAGCTCCACAGATATTGCGACAGCTTCAGTAATATTAAGCGATAAAATATAAGTTGAAGTACTGTACATCCGAAATTATTTTCCTACTATATGTAGAATGTCTGTATCCACCACATGCGAGTAGAATTTATTTCGCATATTTCACATTTATCTGATCACATTTTCTCTAACTGGGATGTATGAACTCTACCCCACGTTTCTTCGTCGTCTTTGCCTCACGAAAGAATTCTTTTTGTAATTTTTTGCATTCTCTCGACACTCTTTCTTAATTGAAATGTTTTCCTTTTTGGCGCTCTTCAGGGATAATCACTATTATCCTTATCCCTTCTCTAACATTTGTCATTTTACTCCTTATATAACGAGTCAAATAAGATGCTGTTGAGAACTACAGGTCTCACAACAACCAAATGCTTAAAGTTGTAATACGACACGTATCAATAAAGGGATATAATTATTTAATAATCAACTTTCATATAAAAACACCACGCTATTTTACGATTAATTTTGTTGGTGTGGTCGGTTGGTTCCAGTAGATACATGATACCAAGATATACATTTAACCAGTTGTTAATGACGAGGGCGAGAAAAAGTGAAAATTCAGTGCTGTTGAGAGGATGCGTTCTATAATAATAATAATAATATCATCAGGAACTCACCCACCTGATTGTACTCCGATCCCTCGGGATCAACCCAGTCTCTTGAAAACAAGCATATCATGAATCATGCAAGTAAGAACAACATTACTCCAGGTGGTAACCAATCCACGCGCCAACTGAAAACGAAGGTGGCAACCAGCCACTTGGATTCTGGCGGATCCGGGCTTACACGAAAGAGAGAGTCGGAGCTCTCTGGCAAACTTCCCACTAAGACACCCTTCTACATCGGCGCGCTAAATATCAACCCACTCCTGCAAGTAGGTAACATTCTCAGATTAACATCAGAATTAGATCAGCAAAAAAATCCAGCTACTCGCCCTACAAGAGACCAGACTCACTGAGTCGGAAACATTAGAATATGGTAAGAGAATTTTCAAGAGCAAAACTACACGAACAGTAGGAAAAGCAACACCAATGTTAGGCATGGCCTTTTCCGTACACAAAAATATCGTGAACTCCGTAGAAGAGATCACACCCATAAACAACAGACTAATGACCTTGCGACATCCCTGTGCAAATCGTCACTATACCTTTGTAAATGCCCACGCACCCACCAACGACTGCAAAGATCAGAAACAAACAGAAAAACTTCTGGAACAAACTTGAAATCACACTCATAAAAATCCCTGAAAAAGACACAATCATTCTCCTCGGCGATTTCAACGGTAAAATTGGTAAAGAAAAGTGCTACAGAAAACTGTAGGAAGATTCTCAGCACACGAAAAGACAAAAAAAAATGGCAAACACCTCATTGAGCTTTGTCAACAACACGACATGAAAATCATGTCAACATCCCTACGGGAAAACCCCAATAAGCTCTTCAAATGGGAATCACCCAACACTTGCTGCGGCAAATACCAGATCGATCATGTCGCCATTTCCTTCCCAACACAAAAAGAAGTACACAACGTCCAAGTCCACAGTGGAGCCAACATTGACTCGGACCACCATCTGACGAGAATCAAAGTGAAATTTACCCCAAAACTCTTCTACCAGAAATCCAAGGCAAACAAAATGTTGGACACAATGCAAATAAAAACATCAAATCTCAGGGAAAAGTTGTAAAAAATCCCAGCCAAAATTTGGAACGACTTCCACGACAAAATCATGAAGAGCGCATCAGAGCAAATTCCACTACACAAAAAGAGCGGACACCCTTTTTGACACACCGAATGTGACCAAGCCATATTGAATAGAAAATACGCATACCCCAAGTTCATCAGCAACCGTACACCTGAAAATGAAGAAAAATTATGTGAAGTCCGCAGACAGACCTCTAAACTCATCAGAAAAACCAAGAGGAAATACCTGGAAGACCAACTGAAGTCGGCCGAACAGGACTTCAGTAACTACAACACCAGATAAATGACAGTGTCTTCCCCAACAGATTAAATGGGTACACGCTCAAGAACCTCTGCTTCAGAAAACAAAACGGAAAATTGGCACTCACCGATGACGACAACACCAAGGAACTCGCGAGATACTTCGAGTCACTACTCAACTACCCAGAACCAACAGAAAGATTTTCACATAAACCCCACCCGAACCCAAACCCAGACTCATCCCCACCTACACAAAAGGAAATACACCGACACATACGACTGAAAAACGACAAGGCATCCGGAGATGACGGCATCCTAGCAGAGCTTCTTAAACATTTAGAAAAGAAATCACTCCAAGAACTCACACAAATCATACATGAAATTTGGACAACGGAAAAATTACCAGAAAATTGGACACTTCACAAGAAAGGTGACCGAACAGATGTGAACAATTACAGGGGAATTTCCCTGCAAGTCGCATACAAAATCCTCTCCACAGCCTTCCTCCAAAGAACACAGGAACAACTGGAACCACTCATAGGTGAATACCAAGCGGGCTTCAGGCCCCACAGATCCTGTGCAGAATAGATGCTCAATCTGAAAACAATCTTGAAACTACGGCACACAAGAAAACAACCCACAATCTGCACCTCCGTGGACTTCTGGAAAGTATACGACTCCATTGACCGGCAATCCCTCTTCCAAACACTGAGTGAACACGGTCTGGACAACAAGACTCAAAAAATAATCAGACTCTCACCAACACAACCTCCCAAGTAAAATTCTTCGGAAATATATCTGAAAAATTTCAGATAAAAACCGGTGTCCGACAAGGAGATGGACTTTCCCCACTACTCTTTAGCATAGCCCTGGATAAAATTATGAGAGAATGGGAACAAGCTCTAAAACCTCAAGGAAATTGGCAACCATCAAGTATGACAAGAAAACATGTAAAAATGTCCTGTCTCGCTTTCGCATATGATCTCGCGATCCTCGCAACAAACGAACAACAGGCAATCGGCCAAATCGAAACCCTCAAAAAATGCTCAGAAAAATTCGGTCTACAAATCTCCTTCTCAAAAACCAAGGTCATGTGCAACCACTGCAGCCTCCAGATTTTGAACACGAAATTTGGCACAATCGAAAAAGTAACTGAGTTCCGATATCTCGGAGGAATTATAGTACCAACAGGAAAAGAACAGAAGGCCCTCGAGGTCCGCATCCAGAAATTGAATACAGCCCTCGGCCGAACGCAAAACATGTACAACAAATATGCCTTTCAATCTTCAACAAAATTCAACATTACAACACTGTGGTCAAACCTGAAATACTATACGCGAGTGAAACACTGGATCTTCACAGAACAACAGTACTCGAAGACATAATGAAGAACGTAAAATCATCAGAAAAGTTATCGGACCAAAACTGACTGACGAAGGATACCGACTGCAATCTCGTACGAAAACCGAGGGTCTCTCAAACCTTGCAGCCGACATAAGAAAAAGACGCCTGAAATTTTACGGACACATCAAACGCCTTCCAGAAAACAGACTGACAAGAATGTTACTTGAGGCAACAGAAAACATCAAAACAAATAGATGGACAACGGAAATCCGCCAAAACCTGGAAAAATCAGGAATCAAAGTGGCCGATATCGTTGACCGAACCTGCTACAGAACGAAAATCAGCAAGTGGAAAGTAAAGTCAGAGAGAAACCACAAGATGAAGACATGAACTAAGTGGACAGAAGAATGAAGAACCACGATGAGAGAAAAATTGAAGGCTGCCTGGCAAAGAAGAAAATGCACAACTTCTAAGTGAGCTTTGCGTGATCAGATTTCTGGTCTTTTTCGCATCTAATAATAATAATAATAATAATAATAATAATAATAATAATAATAATAATAATAATAATAAAATAATAATAATAATAATAATAATAATAATAATAATAATAATAATAATAATAATTGCGTTACCGAGTTGGCCGTGCGGAGATGTGAGCTTCCAATGAAAGAAAGATTGCAGAAGTTAGTTATGCTCGATGCAGTTTATGTATTTCGACCGGATACAATAAATAATTAGGGCTACAACCTCAAGTATTTTTATAATGTGCGTAATTAATTACAATTTTCACTATTATAATATTTTAAGAGGTGCTTTACAAGCAGTTCCAATAAAATATGGCATTAAGATGAATAAACTGTGGCTTGTGGTTGTTTGGATTTAAATGACCTGATAAACTCACCAACATCCCAACCCTGCTTACCGGGAACAAAATCAATAAGTCTGTTTATTTGATTAGGTAATTAATTTTGGATATTAAATATCGATTTCCTCACTCGTGATGAAAATCCCTCTCACCATTTAGACACTATCTGTTATCACCGGACGCCTGTTAAATTTTAAATATTATTTTAAGAAATTCAGTGAACAGGGAAAGTCACACAATACTACAACACTGCAAAATCAGTGTTTCGTTATGTATTTATATTACATTTTGCATAATGAATAAGAGGAATTTTACTTTTTTTAAATCAAAATACTCTCATTCCCATCCACGGAATTGTAAATCGTAGCTTCTAGGCTTAACCCTGTACCTTTGAAGACTGTAACCCAAAATTTATATCGTGTCATTTTTCTTTGAATGAATAAATATAAGAAAATAAAACTTGTTTTTTATATTCAGTGTAGTATAAAACAATATTGAAAAGGTCAAGGTTTTTGCTGCGATTATAGAGTTTTATTTTAAACAGTGCATCCCAATCAGTACTTCGCGGAGAGCTTCGTAATCACAATCGAATTTCTATGCTCCCTCGCTTTCCTGCAATGTGTGTTCGCTCTCCCGCTTTACTGTGACGTATGCTTGCTTGCCCGCGTTTACGTCACGCCAGCCCGGCCGCACTGGGCTAGTCTCAACGAGCGCCCAGCTGAGCACCTCTGGGTTATACAGACCAGCGCTCTACAAACCGAGCTACTCACGCCGGCTCTAGTTAATTCCTCTAGCCCAGGGACGGCAACGTCTCCTCATAACATACACACTCTACCGCCTCAAGGGCAGTGTCCTGGAGGGCGAGACGGTAGGTCATGGATAAAACTGTGGAGGAGAACCAGTACTTCGTCTAGGAGGCCTTACCTATACTCATCAGGGGCCTTTTGAGGAATGGGAAAATTGGAAGGGATAGACAAGCAAGAGGGTAGGAAGTGACCGTGAACTTAAGTTAGGTAGCATCCCGGCAGTTACCTAGAGGAGAAGTGGGAAACCACGGACAGCCACTTCCAGGATGGCTGAGGTGGGAATCGAACTCCCCTCTACTCAATTGACCTCCCGAGGCTGAGTGGATCAAGTTCCAGTCCTTGTACAACTCTTCAAATTTCGTGGCGGAGCCGAGAAACGAACCTGGGCTTCCGCGGATGGCAGCTAATCACACAACCACTACACCAGAGAGGCGGACGCATTCTTCGGCTAAACACTAAAAATATTTTGTTACAATGAACTGTGACCATACCCCCAAAGTACTATTGATAATATTAAAATAATGTTTAAAACTACACACTGAGCAGAGAAAGAAAAACGGTGGAATGTGCTTTCGGAATGATGGCCGAAAAATGCCAAGTGCTGAACGCTGTTATTCTCTGCCGTACTACTGAAAAGGCGATCGATATCACAAACTCCATCTGCATTCTTCACAACTTTGTGCATAAAATAGAAGGTCTGCCAAATACTCCACAATAATTCGACAGTGTCCGGCTCTATGGTTAAATGGTTAACGTGCTAGCCTTTGGTCACTGGGGCCCCGAGTTCGATTCATGGCAGGGTCGGAAATGTTTAACCATAATAGTTTAATTCCGCTGCACGGGGGCTGGGTGTATGTGTCGTCTTCATCATCATTTCATCCGCATCACGACGCGCAGGTCGCCTACGGGAGTCGAATGAAAAGACCTGCATCTGCCGAGCCAAACTTGTCCTCGGACACTCCCGGCACTAAAAGCCATACACCATTTTATTTCATTCGGCAGTTTTGAAATCCACACCAACATCACCAAAATACCACCGCGAGAGCTAGAACCACTCCTGGTGAAGTGAGAAATTAGTTAGTCAACTTCTTTCTCGCCCTTCGTGCTTCCCTTCCGTGGCAATGGAAATGTTGTACATAAACTCACTCTATTTTCATCAAATTGATTTGTTTTTATCTATTTCATTACGTTTGCAATTCAGGAACGGTTGCGGAATATAGCATTGTTCTAAAACTGACACTATAGTTTCACTGCATTTTTGTTTCTTGTTTACAGTTGTATCTTTCGAATTGGTGCCTCCTGTCATTTCTTGATGGATACAGTACTTTTGCGTCCATCTCTTGGCACAGGCCAGAGTAAAGTGTAGCTTCCACCGAAGTCCCAGTCAACATCCTTGGCTGTGACGATATGGAAGTTGCTGGGGTATGGGTAGTGCTGAGTATTGACATTCAGACCATGACTAGTGCATCTGAGTGTTATGAAAGGTGCTGCTCATAGGGTCAGTCGTGCTGCAATAGTACTTTCTGAACCAGTGAGGAAAGCAATGGAAAACTACCTCACTCCTCATCTTGCCTAGTACGCCTCATTTTGGTGCTGCCATTGGTTTTTTGGGTTTCCTTATAACCGCAGAACCTTTGGTGGTGCTATTTGAGGATCCAACCAGCCTCTGGGCTGATGACCTAACACACCTTTCGAATTAAGAAAATATTGTGTGCTTACCTGTGAGTTGAAATTCTTTGGCCACCTAACTCCAAGCTCTGTAAGTGACATCTCGTCATGAGTACCCTTTCATTCTGTAATAATACAGCACAGGATGCTTTTCAACTTCGCTCACAAATTTAAGGTTAAAAAAATACTCTGCCACTTCGTTCGAGTCGCGCTACTCAAGAGATTGAAGTAGTGAGGTGACCAGCATGCTGGGTCAAGAATATTGGGATCGGTTCCGTCTTCAGGTCTCTCCGACTCCAGTTGCGCCATGTAAGTGCTTCCATTGAAGTACACAAGTGGCGTTACCTGGTCGCCCAGTTTCCCGGTATTCAAGCTACTCCAGTTTCTTTTGAGTTGCTCATGGAAAGAAACTCACAAACTGGTCAATTCGCACTTGGTATAGTAGGTATTTAAGCATTAACAGCCAACGGCCGTAGCCGTGTTGAAACACCGGATCCCGGGAGATCTCCGAAGTTAAGTAACATTGGGCGTGGTCAGGAGTTGGATGGGTTGCCACGCGCTGTTGGTGGGGGTAAGGGAGTGGAGGAGCGGAAAGGAACTGGCCACCCTACCGCACGTAAACTCCGGCTCAGGAACACCTCTGCGGCGGTTCGGACCTGCCTTCGGGCAGAATAACCCTTACCTTACCGAAGCATTAACATGTGCCATATGAAAATAATCTTTAACCTCATCGGACATCTAAGGGGGACTTATTGGCTACTATGAACACTAACGAAAATAACAGGTAAAACGTATCATAGAATTAATTCTACCCCTTATGAGGTGTTCGTATACAGTAAACTGCAGAATTGTGTTATTTAACTTTCTTACACCAAATGTGAATTAATATTCGATAACCGCGACTCTACACGGATGAAAACAAATATCAAAATAGCAGTTTTCTAATAATTTATATCATCTAAATGATTTAATTTATTTATATATTATATTATATTATATTATATTATATTATATTATATTATTTATTTTTATTTATTTTTGCGATAAATTGTAAAAAATACGATCGCACGTTTAAAAATGCTGTATTTTTCTCTCACTGCACTGTAGGGATAATTTAGGACATTCAGGCAACATTTATGATCGTTCTCATGTTAATGTACCCATTGTGCCATTGATTATCTTCCTTTTTGTTATTACTTTTCATTTCGTTAATCCGTAAATTCCGTAGCCCATTAATTTATATGTTTGGTGTAGTATTCTGGAATCTTGCGGTCACCTGTAACTTTAGGGTGGTAAGTAAAACCGGGAGGTACGCTTTTACGGGCAAAAACTTCACTTTCAATTTATTTTCTTTATAGACATTACTCTTCTTTTTAATCGAGTGAAAATAATTAATTATTTCCACTGCTTCTAAAGATATGTTGATAAGAGTCTACGTAAAGTGTGTCCTTGCTAATTCAAATTATATGTTCGTTTATGTTAACAAAATTATCTGTGCTCTTTCCTTTTATACAAGTAATATACCAGGTTTTTAAATTATTAAAAATTTTGGAAAATTAATATGGAAGGTTAGAATATCTTCCAGATTCTGTGGTTTATTTTATTTAACTTCAGCAAAGGAATCATGTAATTATAAGTTAAATTGCAGTGTTTACATTTCAAAACCCCTTTAACCTGCAAAAAGTGAATATACAAGTTTTTTTAAAAAAATTGCGGGTAACTTGGAGGCTTTTTAAAATCTGAACATTACTATTTTCATGAATAATATTGAATTTACCGTATGTTACGTATATAAAGCCGGCCTTGCGGTCTAGGGATAGCGTACCCGCTTCTTACCCGGAGGCCGCTGATTCGATTTCCGGTCAGGTAAGGGATTTTTACCTGGACCTGAGGATTGGGTCGAGCTCCAATCAGCCGACATGATTGCAATTGGTGATGTGGTGACTCTGGTTTAGAAAACCAAGAATAACGGCCGAGGGGATTCGTCGCACTGACCATGCGTCACCTCACAATCTGTCCAACTCGTTGGTTGAACGGTCAGCGTACTGGCCTTCGGTTCAGAAGGTCCCGGGTTCGATTCGCTGCCGGGTCGCGGATTTTAACCTTAATTGGTTAATTCCTACGGCAAGGGGGTGGGTGTATGTGTTGTCTTCATCCTCATTTCATCCTCATCACGACGCGCAGGTCGCCTACGGGAGTCAAATAGAAGGACCTGCACCTGGCAAGCCGAACCCGTCCTGAGATATGCCGGCACTAAAAGTCATACGACATTTCATTTTTACCTCATAATCTGCAGGCCTTCGGGCTGAGCAGCGGTCGCTTGGTAGGCCAAGGCCCGACAGTGCAGTAGTGCCATGGGGTTTATTTGTTTGCTTTTTTAAGTATGTAAAGTTTTGTTTGTTTAAGTAGCTATTGTAATTATTACGTACACAAACGTGATATATACTAAATTTAAGTAATGAAATGTGTACGCCCACTCTTAATCAATTTCATTTCATCTTAGTAATATGAGTATTGATGACATATTTGTTATCACTAGTCTTCGTAGCTGAGCGAGCTAAAATAAATCTCTACCACTGGATACGGAAGCCATAATTCTGAAGTTCAATTTTTTGGGTACATTCAAAAGATATCACGCGTATGGATTTTTCTCATGAAACTGCCACATTTACTTCCTACATATTCCATGGCAAGTCTTAGAAAGCATACACGAATCTTAGGCACACACGACAGGCTTCCAGACAAGGTCAGGGAGGAAGAAGATCATGAATCTCCCAAGTGTTCTTTCATAGTCACCATAGTGGTTCAGGTATTTGTCCCATCGCACCGTTAGTTTGGAGATGCCGCTGTTGTATACGGATGGATGAGCGCGGAACCACCGCTGGACTTCGCGTCGTCGTCGGAATTGAATTACTAGTCTCCCAGAATTTCTTCAGCGGATTGAAAACGTGATGGTACGAGTAAGGTGCCAGGCCACTCCGACTGCTCATTCTCATTAAGGTCTTCTCCGCCATTAAAGAATTCGCAATACCATCACCGCACACTTCTCAAAGTCAGACTGTCCCTAAACGTCGGCTGTATTTATTTCTCTATGGTTATAGATGGCTGTTCGTCCCTTGCTCCATAGAACACGAATAGCACTTCGCATCTTATACGACGTGGACACGAGCCATCTTCATCGCCGTGCAGCGGAGCAGCGGGGAGTTAATGATGGCCTGGTGTAAGCATACCCTGTTGCATTGAATGTGCATCTCAGTTAATCACAACAACATTTTGGATGAAAAAATGGTGGCAAAACTTATTCGGTTTGCCTTCATAAATCATTTAAAAGAAACGGTCACTGGATTGTACAGGCGACTTCTGATTCTCAATTGAAAGAGTTGATAAGAAGCAAAAACTCTATCAAATTGATTTTTTTTAGTTAAAGCTGTGGGCACGTGTGGAATACCAATAATGGAAAATTATAACCAACCACCATCCAGAATATCGACCTTCTTCACCGCTAGCGCCTGAACACACCAGTGTTAAAAATATAATACCACAGTACATGCAAAGGATACGTAGTCGATATTAAAAAAGTACCACATTCAAAGTGAACCGCGCACTTAAGTGTCGTCTGAATTGCTTTTCTACAGAAGAAAAAGAAAATAAGAAAGGAAGATAAAACGAGGGAAGGTTGAAGCGAGAAATTATGCAAGAGGTAATTCTAGGAATGAAACGAAATTCTCTATTAAAAGAGAACGAAATAAAAGGAAAGGCCTTTATTTAAGTCAACCACCCATTTAGAAGTCTGTAAATGTAGCGAAGACGCTATAAACTTCACATAATGTGCGTATTCTTACATTTAGTACCAAATAATCTCTGGATTAGCTCACGGTGGCGTGACTGTAAAACTAAAGATAGTCCCCACACACCTCGTTCCTTTATTTGGTGTTAAGATCGATTCTGTCACTGGTTCAGGGATTTAAAGACTATACCGGAGAACAACGACATAGGTAACTCCAATTTGATCGACCTCCGTAGCGCAATCTGTAAGTCGTTATAGTTCTGTTCCCAAGATTTCTACTTCAGTTCCAACTGAGGGCAGGGATATTGAAAGGATTTTTAATGTGACAACTCCGAACCCCTAGTTTCCATCACGTGAACTCCCGTGGAATCAAACTGCTACATTCCGGCGTCTTTGAAAATATATTGCAATTAATAAAATGTTGAATTTGCAATACTTACCAAGACGACTATAGATGTAATGGAGGAATTGTAATTTATTAACATAGCCTATAATAGTACATAGTATATTAATGGTCATCATCGAGGGCTTCTGTTCAGAGGGTCCCTGGTTCGATTATTGGCCGGGTTGAGGATGTTAACTGGGTTGGCTGAGGGACTGGATGTCTATATTTGTCCCAATACAATCTTCTTCATAGACACGCAACACACCACAGTAACAACTAGTAGAGGAACATGCAACAGTGAATACATCCGGCGTCAGGTAGAGCATCCGGTCGTAAAATAGGGGCACATCTATACATTTCAAGAAAATCGACCCACAACTGTGTCATGTTCTGGAAGAAGCCGTGAAAGCAGAAGAAGAAGATAATGGTACATAGCGATTAAGAAAATACACGACAGTAACTTGGATTTATGCGTATTCTAGTTCACTTCCTTTTGGTATCCAGGGTATTCTGAACTTCATAACTTGAAAAATTTAAATGGTCCGTTATTGGATATTATAAATTTTCCAGCTAACTCATTCCCGCTTGCCAGCGTTTCGCCCTCGTGTGCTAGGTTGGGCTCATCAGTTGGTACCTAGCACACCTACCACGACGCTGGCTAGTGCATACCGTGGAGGCCACTTCGTAGGCTACTTGGAGCCACCGGCAGTGCCAATGTACTGTGAGAGACTTTGTCTCTTTACCAAAAATTGATGCCTGTTTCGCTATCAGATGACATAGATGTTGATTCCCGTAGGGAATCTGAAATATTTGTTCCGAATGAGTAAATTTATAATACCAATATAAATGGTCCGTTATTGGACATTATAAATTTTCCAGCTAACTCATTCCCGGTTGCCAGCGTTTCGCCCTCGTGTGCTAGGTTGGGCTAATCAGTTGGTACCTAACACACCTACCAAGACGCTGGCTAGTGCATACCGTGGAGGCCACTGCGTAGGCTACTTCAAGCCACCAGCAGTGCCAATGCACTATGAGAGACTTATAATGTCCAATAACGGACCATTTATATTGGTATTATAAACTTACTCATTCGGGACATATATTTCAGATTCCCTATGGGAATCAACATCTATGTCTTTAAAAAATTTGTCAGTAACAAAACCTGTTAAACATGCCTCTATTCTGCATTTTATTGTTCTAAGGAATTTCTCATATTTTCTCATGGCAATTATTTGCCTTTTAGTGAGCTCCGATTTTTTTCATTTTTTCATGTTGCGATCTCTTGAGCGAACAACATACTAACTGATGGTTACAAGCCGGCATCACTTGCTCTGTCCGGACAGATTATTCCATGGAACAACCATCATTCTCTCTCTTCGTGAATTTGTTTACGAGTCTCCAAAAGTATTTTTAATAAAACAAGGGAAAAGTTCGCATCTGAAGCTTTAGATCTTGCTATATTTTTCACCAAATATATGATACCTATATGTTACAGTAATACATGAAATAGTATATATAGACATCGGGAGCTTTTTTCGTTTATAATTATTATATTTAGAAGATTATTTAAAAAGTATGTTTTAAAACATTTCCTTAAGATATCGTATTCGAAGGAATGAACAACTTATGCGAATATCTGGAAATACTTGTCTTAGTACGTGAAATTCGAAAACAAATAATCATCATCATCATCATCTGTTTACCCTCCAGGGTCGGCTTTTCCCTCGGACACAGCGAGGGATCCCACCTCTACCGCCTCAAGGGCAGTTTCCTGGAGATTCAGACTCTTGGTCGGGGATACAACTGGGGAGAATGACCAGTACCTCGCCCAGGAGGCCTCACCTGCTATGCTGAACAGGGGCCTTGTGGAGGGATGGGAAGATTGGAAGGAATAGGCAAGGAAGAGGGAAGGAAGCGGCCGTGGCCTTATGTTAGGTACCATCCCGGCATTTGCCTGGAGGAAAAGTGGGAAACCACGGAAAACCACTTCCAGAATGGCTGAGGTGGAAATCGAACCCACCTCTACTCACTTGACCTCCCGAGGCTGAGTGGACCCCGTTCCAGCCCTCATACCACTTTTCAAATTTCGTGGCAGAGCCGGGAATCGAACCCGGGCCTCCGGGGGCGGCAGCTAATCACGCTAACCACTACACCACAGAGGCGGTGAAAACAAATAATAATAGTAAAAAATAAACCAAGGATCTTAATCCTTTAGTGAACAAAGTACATCATTGTCCATTTTAATGTATTAATGTGTATTTTATATACATGATAAAAGAATCAGTCCTCCTCTGTGGTGTAGTGGTTAGTTTCATTAGCTGCCATTAACCCCCAGATGCCCGGGTTCGATTCTCGGCTCTGCCACGAAATTTGAAAAGGGGTACGAGGGATGGAACGGGGTTCACTCAGCCTCGGGAGGTCAACTGAGTAGAGGTGGGTTCGATTCCCACCTCAGCCATCCTGGAAGTGATTTTCCGTGGTTTCCCACTTCTCCTCCAAGCAAATGCCGGGATGGTACCTAACTTAAGGCCACGGGCGCTTCCTTGCCTCTTCCTTGTCTATCCCTTCCAATCTTCCCATCCCCCGCAAGGTCCCTGTTCAGCATAGCAGATGAGGCCCCCTCACGCTCCAGGACACTGCCCTTGAGGCGGTAGAGGTGGGATCCCTCGCTGAGTTCGAGGGAGAAACCAACCCTGGAGGGTAAGCACATTAAGAAAGAAAGGTAAAATAATCATCGATACTGTGTAGAAGAGATAATAATATTTTGGGGTACGTCAATGAACATACCCAGAAATGTTCAAATGAAATAATTGCATCGGTTGTAAAGAGCACATTGTTCCGAACATGACACACAAACAGAAGAAAATTTCCAGTCTTGTTGAATGTGATCCAGTTAGATTTATAATTCCCATCGTTTCACTGTATACTGTGCCCGGTATTTTCAAGGATCTCCGTACTCTCTCCGAAGGGTAGACATAAAATGTATGTCTGTACACTCCCACTCTATACAGCAGTGGCCAGATATTGTATACATGAGCTTGAAGCTTTACATGCCTGTTGATGCTGCGATCTTAGGCATGGAAGCCGTAAAAGCCACAGGGACATGATTTCTCAGTTAGTAAACCTCATATGCATTGGCTGCCATTCGAATCGCGGCTACGTTGTTTAGAAACCAGAGATAATGACACTCGGTTGTTACGCCCCAGTGTTCTCTGCGCAGCCTGGAATTTTGCAGTACCGACGGGGTTGGCTGCTGGTCAATCTGCTGCTGTGGAGACAGGTTGGTTGACCTTTCCCCTTGTTCCCTGCTCCAGTGTCCACTTGACTTCGTTTCAAAAATCTCACTTGGGTTGACCAAGATTAGAACCACGGTGGCTTTGGTGAGAAGCCAATGACAATATCCTGCCATTTTAAGTCCATGGGGAAGGAAGCCATTTTTGGTCCCCGACACGATGAGCCATATTTAGTGCATAATATCCGGAAGTGTTTATCTGTATGTATGTGTGCGATGCCCAGCCAAATCTATGGCATGCAGAGATCTGAAATTTTTAATGTAGGCGTATTCTTAGAAGAATCTTTATCCATCCACCAACCCGGTAACTTAAGCACTGAAAGCAACAATATTATAATAAAAATAAAATAATGTTTTTCATGCAGTGTATTTAATAACGATGTGTGTTAATAAATATAATGTTTTTTTTATTTTGCTTTAAATAAATTGTTTAATGACCTGCTTTCACTCTATATTCTTTCATTCACTTAAAATCTTCGGGAATACGAGAATTTCGCTATACCAGCAATAAAACGTGAACTGTATTTTCTTTCAGCTAACTCAACATAAGTACTCAGCATATAAAGCGCATCTGGTGGCCATGATCGTTAAGGCGTGAGGTCTATATGGTGTTTAGCTGGTTCGAGTCCCGTTGGTCGAGGAAATTCCCCCATCAGAATGTTGGTAGGCAGGATAGGAGACGTGGTGGTATATACCATTTCTAATCACTAGGTTGCGTGCCAAAAGCCTAGATTAAATTCTAAACCTCTCCACAGATAGGTAATAGTAAACAAGAAATAGTAATACATATATCACTCAAGGTGCCATTTTAAGTCAATGGCATAGAAAGCCATTTTCGTTCAGTCCATGATATTCACCAGTGTTCGTCTCTGTGTGTGTGTGCGATGCTCAGCCAAATCAACGGCGCCCAGAGACTTGAATTTTCTCCATAGGTGGGCACAACATTTCACCGATTACACATGGCTGTATCAAAGAGCAATTATCTCTCCAGACATTTAAGTTGTCAACGTCATGAACAAGCAACGTTTACAAGAATTAACCGGTGTTCTACAAATTGACAAGTCTATCGACACAGCATGTAATATAGATGAGGCTGTCAATTACACGACAGACATTTTGAACAACTTGGTATCATCTTAATTACTCTCCAACATCTTGGAGTGAACGATTGCGGCACCGATTATCCTTCTCAGGTATATGAATCGTCCTTCCCTCTGCAACGGAACGCGACTCTCAGTCAGGAAAGAAGCCACAATCATAACTGGTCATGCCGAGGACGAAGTAGTATTCATTATCCAGATTCAAATCATCCCTTCGGATATACCGTTTCAAAATAGACGTCTGCAGCTCATCAAGGCACAAGGACAATCACTTAAAATTTTAGAACTCCATCTTCGGAAACTGTGCTTCTCCCATTGTCAATTGTACGTGGGTTGCTCAAATGTTGGAAAAGCAAAAACACTATACATCTTAGGTTCAAATGGTAGAACACTTAACATATTTTATCTGGAAGCTCTACGAGGAAAAATGAGTTTGGTTTTTATATAACATACAGTATTTTATATTGCTTTAATATTATTTGTGCCATCCACCAACCCGGTATCTTAAGCACTAAAGTAACAATATTATAATAAAAGTAAAATAATGTATTTCATGCAGTTTATTTAAATACCGATGTGTGTTAATAAATACTGTATAATGTTTTTAATTTTCCTTTTAAATAAATTGTTTAAAACATATAACGGTTGATTTAATAAACGCGGACGAAACCACGGGTATGTGCTAGTTATAAAAAAATTAAAAATCAATGTTTGACACTTTTCCTGATAATAAAAAAGATACCATTCTCATAAAAAGTTCAAAATTGTATATTACTGTAGGCTTACGTTGAACATTACTCTGAATTACTAGTACTAGAATGCAATATCTTCTGAAATTGACTTTTGAAAATTTGAAAGAATATTTCAAAAACTAAGCCTTTAGAAAATATTTTTTCGAAGAAATGGATGGAAACTGTTCATATTGGATATTTTATGAGTTGAGGACAAGTGCAGAAAAGCTCGGTTCAATCTCTCTGTCGTATTCATTCAGTAAATTTTCAATTTAATGGCCAGTGGATTGCTGTCTTCGTGTGTACCATTAAATATTAACTGTATCTACCTTGTGTACCTCTGGCACAAATTAAGGTTTTGAGAAGTCTGTAAGTCAAAGGGAATACGAGGAAAAGCATATCAACAATTCATGGAAATGTAAATCTTTGAGCCCTCTGCTGTCCGTCCACTTCCCAGCACGGCATTCCGTTTATTTAGTCATTGGCCAGTGTCCCCACCACATCCTGACAACACTTCTTATACGACTATCTCCTGAGGAGGAATACGTTCCTACTTGTCTAGGCTGGAACTGATTCGTAGCACTGTCATGGAGGAAGTAGAGTTGAATTTACATCCCAAACTTAATCATCTTTCCTTTTATAGACAAACGAGTGGCCCAACAGTGACGAGAACAATGTATAAATTATGGCGGCAGACGTTATAAGATTTCGTTGAACACGACATTAGTTGTTCTCCTGAGTTATGTGCGTAGCTCAGTGTGAGAGCTTTCCAAGACCCTTCTGGCCGCCTCCTCGTTAACTCACTCTTTCACCCCACGTTCCATGTCTTACGTGTTGGGTTACAACATGCATTATTATACAAATGGCATATATAGTGTTCTAGAGTTGAGGTTATACAGGACAATGCTTAATGTTAATATGATAAGATGTTGTATCTTGAGACTTGGGTAAGGTTAATTTTGATGTAAATACGCTGACGCAGGGAGTTAAGGCTGCCGAAACATGTACGTATAAATTATTCAAATATTAATAATATATTGACAGGGCGGACCAAAACCATCACCCGTTGTACATTATTGTTATTTAAAACATTCCTGCGCTTTCACTAAAACGACGATAATTCCTAAACCATTTATGAAAATTATGTAGTGTAAAGAGAATGAACATTAAAAGAATGAAAGTCCATAGCCTGTTCCAGTCATTTGTCCTGGTCAGGAGTGGAATAAATGAAGCCCTCAACTAGCGGCAAGGATATGAGTTGTGCCAGCTGTAAACGCCTGTCACACTCCAATGATTAATGACTGACAGATGAAATGAAATGATATTGAGAGTGTTGTGGAATGCAAGATGACAGGGAAAACCGAAGTACCCGGGGAAAAACCGGTCCCGCCTCCCCTTTGTCCAGCACAAATCTCACATGGAGTGACCGGGATTTGAACCATGAAACCCAGCAGTGAGAGGCCAGCGCACTGCCACCTCAGCCACGGAGGCTTCTAAAGAGAATGCATTATCTTAGTTAAGATTTGGAGATGAATAAATAATTTATTTTGATGAGGTTTACATAATTATTCTCCAAAAATGGTTTATAATTTTAAGATTGCTTTTTTACTTCAAAATATATCATGGTACTACTTATTGGTGACTATCTTATGCAGCCAGGTATGTACTTAATAATAATAATAATAATAATAATAATAATAATAATAATAATAATAATAATAATAATAATAATAATAATAATAATGGTTTTGCGTCATCGTGCCGACCACACGACACCTTATAATCTGCAAGCGTTCGCGCTGAGCAACGGTCGCTTGGTAGGCCATGGTCCTTAGGAGTTGTTGTACCATGGGTTTTGGTTTCGTTTGATATGAGAAGCTTCCCTGAAAGCTTGTAATTTTCATGTTTGCAATGCAATATTATTTGAAGAATAAGTAAACAAGAAATTATTTCTTTTTATTGCCAAGACCTATGTTTAATGGAAAATATCTGAACTGGTGCACGCCTGTGTTTAGAAATTACAGCGAACAAACGAAAACCACTCGAATCATCTCATTCACATACATGAGTATCCATGCAACAGTATTTAAATTGTAATACCAACTGGACCTTCCAGAGCTAAATCCTCATATTATAAAATTGAAGGGCTAGTAAGCTGTATGTCACTCATCTTTGAAGGTAATGATGAAGGAGAAGCACGTCTGTTGTCTGTATCCACCTAGTAGACAAGAACTCAAGCCGACAGAAATATCGACCTAACCCTGATCTTTAGTGACAGCGTTTCTTCATGTGGAATGGATTGATGCATTCTTCTCCCTTTCCTTCGTGTTCTGTATCACTCTTGTTCCCAAGGATACCATAAAACAAAGGAAAATGGAATTAGAACCGCTGCTTCAAATCTTCTGACGTGCCATCATTTCATATTGCATTGTTCAGCCGTCTGTAGCCATGTTAGATGAATACTGCCCTATCTTCCTCCAAGGAGAAATATTCTGATATTAAAAGGGGCGGGGAAATTTGAGAAACAACTTAAACTCAAAAGGAATATTGGCTGCAAAGAGCTTTGAAGAAGTACAAAGAGCGCAAATAGATGCAGGTGTTTTGAACGACTTGAACTGAAATTATTTAATGTCTCACATCCAGAATTGCACGTTCGATTCCGGCTCAGATTGAGGGTAATTACGGTTGCTTATTTGTTCTATCATCGTCTTGTTCTATTCTTTTGTCACACAATAATAATAATAATAATAATAATAATAATAATAATAATAATAATAATAATAATAATAATAATATCCTTATTTGTTTAGCTTCCCTTCTATGCAACATGTTTTAACGTCAGGGTATCCTGAGGGAATATTTTTATCCTACCGAAGTCAACGTCACGTAACTGTCGAATTTAAAAAGCAAAGTAATCTCCGCACAGGCCATGAAGGCCCTTGGAGGGGTGGAAGATACAGGCACTTGTTAGGGGTAGAGTGGTTAGATCTACGTCCGGCTGCCTTTGCGGCCTGGAATTAACCTGGTACTTATTTTTAGTGTAGGCTGAGTGAACCTCAGGGCCATGTGCACCTCCGGGAGTGGATATATCGTTTCTTAAAAGTTTCAACTCCCTGATGGGGAATCAAACCCACATCACTGCGGCTGAACCAAGCACGCTATTACCACCTCAGCCATGCAAAACCTAATTCTTGTATTTGATCACCCTCAAATGCAACTCATCTCATCCGGCATCAAAAAATATAAAACCAGAAAATATATACTGTATATACTTTGTCATTACATCGTTTGTACAAAATTCGCCTTTACTAACACTTTCTTATTTGCTAAATATCAAAACGATAAACAGTTTGAAGGTCACTGATATATTTGATGGATCCAATTAGTCAATCCATTACATTAAACAAGTTAAACTCAAAAGGAATATTGGCTGCAAAGCGCTTTGAAGAAACCAAGTATAAAGGGCACAGATAAATGCCGGTGAAACGTACCATAGCGCAAGTAACGTTAGCTGAGTACGTTTGACACGGCGAGTTATGATTCATAGCTCTGTACTCGGAAGACAGGTGGATTCGAATCCTCCGTTGACCATCCTCGAAATGTTTTTCCGTGGTTTCCCCTTTCAACTTCAGGAAACTTACGGGATAGTATCCTTCTGAGGGCTACGTTCGCTTCTTTGCCATTCCTATCCCGTTTACAGTAATTACACCTGCACCCACAGTAAAGACTCTCACAGAGCGGTACATGATGCTCACCGCCCCGTGGGGTCTACTGGGAAAAATCAGGTACAGAACAGGCGAACCGAACATGTCGTCGGACACTCTTGGCATTAAAATCTATACCCAATAATAATAATAATAATAATAATAATAATAATAATAATAATAATAATAATAATAATAATAATAATAATAATACAGTAATAGATGAAGGGCAAGTAGTGAAATAATTGCGAATTCCAGTCTTACCCTGTGTTACCCGACCGAACTCGATAGCTGCAGTCGCTTAAATGCGGCCAGTATCCAGTATTCGGGAGATAGTGGGTTCGAACCCCACTGTCGGCAGCCCTGAAGATGGATTTGCGTGGTTTCCCATTTTCACACCAGAAATATGCTGGGGTTGTACCTTATTAAGGCCACGGCCGCTTCCTTCCCAGTCCTAGCCCTTTGCTGTCCTATCGTCGCCTAAAGACTTATCTGTGTCGGTGCGACGTAAAAAAATGTGTTACCCGAGGTCAGTTTGACCGAGTGTATCGGCAGTGTGGTACGCGTCATATAGCTGTAGGCTTGAAATCAGGAAACATCTTATCGTCGACAACACTGAGGGTGTTTTTCAGTGGGATTTTTCCACACCAGGCAAATGCTGGGGTTTCTGCCTACCTTGTGTTCTAGCTCTTTACTCCTACAATTCCCCCCCCCCCCCCCACTTTCTCACCTCCCAGCCGTGTCGGCAAAAGCCTGCATGAGTTAGTGTGGCCTTAACTGCAAATATAAGATAAGCACCGTAAATGAATAAACATGAAAATCGAACTGAGGATCATCGGTCGTCCTTTTATATCTGTACTTGGTGAGGATGCTGATGCTTTTCTCCATTTTCAGTTCAACAGCCGGTGAGCAGCTGGTAACACTGCATTTAAATGAGATTAACTGTCAAACTTTACTCCTTACCTCTCTACTAATTGCCATATTTTGGTAGATGCAGTACTTTGGCTTATGCCTCTTGATACAGACCAGAAATGAAAATCCACAGCCGGTTTCCAGTCATTCAACCGGGTCGGAAATGGAATGCTACTTGCTTTACGTCGCACCGACACAGATAGGTCTTATGGCGACGATGGGACAGGAAGGGGCTAGGAGTGGGAAGGAAGCGGGCGTGGCCTTAATTAAGGTACAGCCCCAGCATTTGCCTGGTGTGAAAATGGGAAACCACGGAAAACCATTTTCAGGGCTGCCGACAGTGGGGTTCGAACCCACTATCTCCCGAATACTGGATACTGGCCGCACTTAAGCGACTGCAGCTATCGAGCTCGGTGGAAATGGAATGAATGAAGCCCCATCTAGCGGCGAGGATAGGAGTTGTGCCGGCTGCCGAAGCCTGTCGCACTCCTCTGGGGCAATGATTGATGAATGAGAGATGAAATGAAATGATATTGGAGAGTGTTGCTGGAATGAATTATGACAGGGGAAACGGGAGTACCCGGATAAAAACCGAGACAGACCAGAGCAAAATTCAATTTTTAATGTCTGATTATATTTGTAATTGTATGGAATCTGGCATTGAATTGCTGGCGCTAAGGATGTAGATATTGAGTGATATCACATACCCCTGGCTTGAGAGACGGCGTTACCGTCTAGGAGACCTACGGTTCCCTTCAGTGACAGAATGAAAACGTTTTAGTAGTAGTGAAGTGTTACTCGTAAAGTCAATTGTGCTGATAAATCATTTACTTCAGCCTGCTATGCAGGAACAAATATAGTAGGGTCTCAATAACCCGACCTTCCGTGTAATCTCAGACGAAAGGTCAGGGATTTACTCACCGCGAGCGTGCCATGTAATTGTATATTACAGAAATGGCTACGGTCAATATTTTTTAATACATAAAGCCGAGCAGTTAGTGGATGGCAATCGACTAGAAGTTGAAATGAATGGAGAGGAGCAAGTAGAAATTACTTAATGTGGGTTCACAGGAAGGAAGCTGCTGCATGTGCTGTAATGAAATGAAATGGCGTATAGCTTTTAGTGCCGGGAGTGTCCGAGGACAAGTTCGGCTCGCCAGATGCAAGCGTTATGTGCTGGGGTATAATACTTGGGAAAAAGCTGTAACTGCATTTATTTTTAAAAATCCTATTGACATGAGAATAAAATTTTTAAAAATAATCGAAGTGTCCGCACATTTCCTCGCCAGAGTTCACCAGAACGGATCCCTCGACTTACTCCCTCATCACGGAGTCTAATGTGAACGGTTTGCTAGTTGCTTTACGTCACACCGACACAGATACGTCTTATTGCGACGATGGGATAGGAAAGGCCTAGAAGTGAGAAGGAAGAGGCCGTAGCCTGAATTAAGGTACAGCCCCAGCATTTGCCTGGTGTGAATATGGGAAACCACTGAAAACCATTTTCAGGGCTGCCGACAGTGGGATTCGAACCCAGTATCTCCCGGATGCAAGCTCACAGTCGCGTGCCCCTGACCGCACGGCTAACTCGCCCGGTGTGAACAGTTTGAGTACTTACAGTAACTCCTGTGGTGTCTCAAAGCTCGTTGCGCAGAGGAATAGCTATGCACGTAGGGTGTCTACGTGCAGATATGTGCAAATTCCGGTTCTGAACTGCTGTTGTTTTGCGTGGATGGCCCACCATGTCGATCTGTTACTGAAAGGATGTCTTTGAACTTAATCCACAAACTGGAGACAGAACTTTGATTCACGTGAACATTTTATGTATTATTTATTTATTCATTTATCTGGCTTCTTTCAAGTGGCAAATTTAGGGCGTCTGGCCCTCCCTTACACTTAACCACATTCACAGATACATTAACCGGGAATCTAGTAGAGTTGCATTGTACTAACGCTCATACTCCAACAATGTTGGCAACGTGAACTTGTCTTTGTTGCATCAAAGTGATGATATGGATGCGACCTGCTAAAGACAGCGTATAACGAACCATTTAGCGCACAGTGCATAGAAGCGAGACACTGAAAAGCTTGCTTGAACGTCACCTCAGCTTCAGTGTACTGGATTTGTTTTCTAGTCGTGAGTCGAATGCCCCTAGCTATGAATAATGCAGGGTTTCCATGATTCAAAACAACGTACTTCCTGTCCGAAAGTAAATGAAACATAAATATTGTTTATTGGTAGATAAGCTTCAGATATTTAACCTTTTTTGATGACGGTATTTGACATTTTAGACACCCGTATCAGTAAATTTATTGGCATGTTAAGGAACCCATTTTCAGGGCAAATTTACGACATTGAGAGATCTTTTTAGAATCCATTGCAGTTGAGAAGTCTTTCGACTCACAGTATTACAAAACAAAGTAATTTTCTTCGATCAAGTTCACTAACCTAGTGAGGTTTGATAAGCTTGCTCGTCGTTTCTCTCAGATAACGGAGAAGAACGTCACCCGATTCTCTTTCCATCTCCTCCATCAAAGAGCCTTCCTGTCTTTTCTTCTAGTTTTGTTCCCTTTGATTTTCTTTCTCCATCACTGAGCAATACTTTCCAGTTTCTTCCCATTCTGGTCCTGTCAAGTCTCGTATTCTTTCCTCAGAACCAGTTTAGTTGGAAGTGACTAGCGGAATTGAAGATGTTATCGGCCTTCTGTTATATTTTCAGTATTTCGGACTATCATGTGGATGGTTAGCATTTCCCATGAACATGTGCGAACTGTTTGTATTAGAACCCCACCACTTGTCCATTTTCCTAAACACTCTGTTGTTCAGAGGCTGTTGTTGCTTCGTGAATGGGACTGAGGAAATACTGCAATTGCTCTACAGTCTCGCTTACTTCGTATTATTTACTACCTGCAGCAGTCTTAGAGCCATTTCCCCAAACTGTATATGTAGAATACATCGAAAAAAATTTCAACATCCTATGCATGGTACGCAAATTTTTATGTGATGGTGTTGTAAATGCAATAATAATCTAGTTGTAAGTCAACGACACCTCCACAAACATTCTGAGGAAAAGCTATGCAAGAACGAAATGTGCAGGGGTACGTTTTCACAAAGAAGGAATCTCAACCCTCCCTTGGCAAGAATTCTACAAGTGTCAAGAAAGTATTAATACGTTTTTGAGTATTGTTGATCTCGAAAGACAACAAGTGTACGATATGAAGTAATACATTTTCACGAAACATACTAGGAAATAACCTATACAATAATGCTCTTCAGGAACTGCTCATCTGATGAGTTAAACTGAGCACTGTCACTGCATTGCATAAGGCCATAGTCCTTAGGGAATTTACAAGGCTACTTATTTATTTTTATTTACTATTTATTTTTTTATAAGTCTGTGTACCGGTCAGTAAACTGTAGCGTTTAAGTATGGGAAATATTTTAAGTTATCGGTGAATGTCTGTGTGTTGTAACTGTTATGCTGCACTACCTGTAATGGAATGTCTTCAACTATAGTGTGTAAATTGTATGTGCATTACTGGGTGGCTGCTTTGTAATTGTTACGATACCTCTAAAATAAGTGATATTCTGTAAATGTAGTACGAATTTCTGTGCAGTTGCTTGTAATTATAAGGCAATACTACACGTAAGTATTTTTAATTGTCATGTACTATTGTGTTAGTTTGTGTATTTCTTTCGTATCCTTCTTTCATTACCATTGAAAATCTCGAGTTGGTATAACTTCTTGTAATATTTTGTTTTTGTGCAGGCCGCATTGTTTGCTGCAAGTTTTGTGGTTGTGTGATTTATTGATTAATTTAATGTCGTTGATATACTATTACTAGCAAATGTACCCGTGCTTCGCTACGGTATTCTACATTGTACACGGATATCGACGTAAAGACTGTGCGTGCAGCAAATGAGATTGTTTTAAAATTGCATGTCTTTTAGCCTTATCCGAGAAATAGCATGGGGAGGTCCACATACGTTGTTTCCAATGTAAAGTGAGGGTTGCGGAGTTGTGATGATAATGGCAGGCTCACTTGCCTACTGCCATTCACAATCGAGTTGGCAAGTTTACATTATAATTGCAGGCCCCAATGCTTACTGCGCGGTCACAATCGATTTGGGGAGTTTTAGTTACAATGGCAGACCCATTCCCTAATTTCAGACAGGTTACAGTTGAGGAGTTTTTATTATAATACCAGGCAACTTCCCTACCACCAGTCAAAATTGAGTTGTGCAGTTATCATTATAATGACAGTCCCATTTTACTGCTGCTAGCCAGCTTACTGCCAGTCACACAGAATTAGTGAGTTTCCATGAAAATAGCAGGCCACTATGCCTAATGCTAGTCAAATTTTAGATTGGAACATTTGTTTATAATGGCGGGCACCCTGGCCTAGAGCCACACACAATAGAGTAGGGGACTTTCGAACAAAACTGCATGATCCCTTGCCTTCTGCAAGACAAATCGAAAAGTGAATTATTCGTTAAAATGGTAGGCCCTCCTTACTAATGCCAGTTACACAGGAGTTGGAGAAGGACCCCATTCCTACTGCCAGCAGTCAAAGTCGGTGTAGGGAGTACTGATTACAATAGCAGACACACCCTTTCTCGATCGCTACAAATCGACATCAATGAATATATACAGATGGACATACGAAAGTATATAAATGTTTACAATATTGCAGACCTTCATTTACAGATTAACTGCTGCTAAACGGTACGTCATATCGACAAAGGATTGTACCGTAAGGCGTAGTATTTAGCGATCTAAATGGCTGGTCCTATGATATTTATTCGCATCTAATCTATTCATGGGTCACATTGAATCAGAAACGTTGAATAGGTTGAAATTTGTGTAAGAATATCCTACATTGCATTACTTTTCGGATAATTATGTGACATAGCATTTGGCTCACATATGGGTACTGGGTGGGCCAATGTTCGTGTAGAGTTTGATCATACTATCTTTCCTGTAAGTGATTGAAATGATGCACATGAGAAGAAAAGGTTTAGAAATTAATTTCCATTAAGGCAGGTAGATTTCCATTAAGTTTGGTTGTGTGTATTTTGAGGGAGTGCAAAATCACGGTTTCGGTTTCGTATAAACCCCCAATTAGTTCAGGGATTTAGAAACAATATTTGCCCTAAAACCTCCCGAAAGGACAGGTGGATTCTAAATATGAAGTTTGGTGGAAATATATCCAGTAGTTTTCAAGTTAGAGAAAGAAAAACAGACCAACAAACAAACAAACAAAGAAACAAACAAACAAACTAACTAACAGACACCAAGGAAACCTACCCTCGGACAGATGGATGCTATATATAAAGTTTGGTTCAAATATCTTGTTAGTTTTCAAGTTGTAAGAAGTACGCTTTACACGCACCCGCTCTTGCGTTAAGTCCGCTGGGATTTGTACCGAAAAACGGTCCGTTAATGATATCTCCCTTACTAAATCCTGTTATCGAAATGATGCACATGAGAAAAAAAGGTTTAGAAATTAATTTTCATTAAGGCAGGTTGATTTCCATTAAGTTCGGTTGTGTATACATTGAGGGAGTGCAAAATCACGGTTTCGGTTTCGTAAAAATCCCCACTCAGTTCAGGGATTTAGAAACGATATTTGCGCTAAAACCTATCCAAGGACAGGTGGATTCTAAATATGAAGTTTGGTGGAAATATATATTTAGTAGTTTTCAAGTTATAGAAGGACAGACAAACAGACAAACAGACAACAGACAAACAAACAGACAGACACCGAAGCTAAAAATGATGCAGATGGTCATTATTACACCTGAAACGGATAACTGTACGGAAATTTCGCCAAAATAATCAAGGTATAGACACACGGTCGTTACGATTTTATTTTTTTGTGCTAAATCCTACCCAAGGACAGGTGGATTCTAAATATGAAGTTTGGTGGAAATATATCCAGTAGTTTTCAAGTTATAGAAGGACAGACAAACAGACAAACAGACACCAAAGCTAAAAATGATGCAGATGGTCATTATTACACCTGAAACGGATAACTGTATGGAAATTTCGCCAAAATAATCAATGTACAGACACACGGTCGTTACGATTTTATTTATATAGATGGATAAGCATGAGCACGTTGAAAAGTGCAGACTTCCACTTCGAGATTCATATCTCCTAAACGGTTTATGATATTAAGAAACGGTTTGGGCCATCAGGCGCCTCATTTATCGCTCTACATGTTTGTTTCTAAACCATATCCTCGTATCTCCCATATTAAGGGGGTAAATTGAGTTCAAAGTTTGAATAGGGTGAAATTTGGGTGCATTTTTAACATTTTACATTACGTTTTGCCTACTTATGTATAAGCTACAATTATGAAATTTGGTACACATATGTCCCTTAATCCTGCCAATGTGCGCACCCAACGTGATGATCCTATCATTCTTACAAGTGTGTCAAACAATGAAATATACTTGTAAAAATCACCAAATTTACGAACAATCCAGAAATACGGCCAAATTTAACGTATAAGGGAGAGAGATACGACAAAATATCACAGGACCAAAGTTGTAGATCACTCTGAATTGAAGCGACGTTGAGCCGTCCGTTTTGTGATACGACTTACCGCTTAGCCAAAAAATAGCTCAAAAGGAATGTCTGCACAGTCATTAAAATTGCCTCCATATTTCGATATCTTTGGGGGTAAAAAGTGAAAAATTTGAACATCTTGGAATTTTCCCGTCGGTTAGGGACCAAAAGCTATAATTTCACCAAATTCCAATTGTCTACCTCGTCTGGAAGGTTGTGCCGCCATCTTGATTTGGGGGGATAGGGGATAAAAATGAGGAATTTCCCGAAAATTTTTAAGCCCACGAAACGTATAGGTTATCGTTTTGGATATACTATACGACTGTGTTCTTATGCTGAGCCCAAAATTTGAGCCCCCCCATCGTGCCCCCTTCAGGGAATTTTGAGAATTTCCGATTTTTCTAGGGATCCTGGAGTCATCAGTTTCCCTCGTACCAAGTTTCAAATTTCTGAGATTTCTGGAAGTGCCTCATTAATTCACGTCTTTTTCATTTTTAAATATTTATATATACATCGCTCCAGCCCGACTTGCTTTTATATATATAGATGACGGATAAGCATGAGCACGTTGAGAAGTGCAGACTTCCACTTCGAGATTCATA
Source organism: Anabrus simplex (assembly GCF_040414725.1). Classification (NCBI taxonomy): domain Eukaryota; kingdom Metazoa; phylum Arthropoda; class Insecta; order Orthoptera; family Tettigoniidae; genus Anabrus; species Anabrus simplex. The sequence continues at coordinate 304,613,929 of NC_090265.1, read as the reverse complement.
TCTCCTAAACGGTTTATGATATTAAGAAACAGTTAGCGCCATCAGACGCCTCATTTATCGCTCTAAATGTTTGTTTCTAAACCATATCCTCGTATCTCCCATATTAAGGGGGTAAATTAGTTCAAATTTTGAATAGGGTGAAGTTTGGGTGCATTTTTAACATTTTACATTACATTTTGCCTACTTATGTATAAGCTAGAATCATGAAATTTGGTACACATATGTCCCTTAATCGTGGCAATGTGCGCACCTAACGCGATGATCCTATCATTCTTATAAGTGTGTCAAACAATGAAATATACTTGTAAAAATCACCAAATTTACGAACAATCCAGAAATACGGCCAACTTCAACGTGTAAGGGAGAGAGATACGACAAAATGTCACGGGACCAAAGTTGTAGATCACTCCGAATAGAAGGGACATTGTGCCATCCGTTTTGTGATACGACTTACCGTTTAGCCAAAAAATAGCTCAAAAGGAATGTCTGCACAGTCATTAAAATTGCCTCCATATTTCGATATCTTTGGGAGTAAAAAGTGAAACATTTGAACATCTTGGAATTTTCCCGTCGGTTAGGGACCAAAAGCTATAATTTCACCAAATTTCAATTGTCTACCTCGTCTGGCAGGTTATGCCGCCATCTTGATTTGGGGGGATAGGGGATAAAAATGAGGAAATTCCCCAAACTTTTTAAGCCAACGAAACCTATAGGTTATCGTTTTGGATATACTATACGACTGTGTTCTTATGCTGAGCCCAAAATTTGAGCCCCCCCAGCCTGCCCCCTTCAGGAAATTTCGAGAATTTCCGATTTTTCTAGGGATCCTGGGGTCATCAGTTTCCCTCGTACCAAGTTTCAAATTTCTGAGATTTCTGGAAGAGCCTCATTAATTCACGTCTTTTTTCATTTTTAAATACTTATATATACACCGCTCCAGCCCGACTTGCTTTTATATATATAGATGACGGATAAGCATGAGCACGTTGAAAAGTGCAGACTTCCACTTCGAGATTTATATCTCCTAAACGGTTTATGATATTAAGAAGCGGTTTGCGCCATCAGACGCCTCATTTATCACTCTACATGTTTGTTTCTAAACCATATCCTCGTATCTCCCATATTAAGGGGGTAAATTGAGTTCAAATTTTGAATAGGGTGAAATTTGGGTGCATTTTTAACATTTTACATTACATTTTTGCCTACTTATTTATAAGCTAAAATCATGATATTTGGTACACATATGTCCCTTAATCGTGCCAATGAGCGCACCTAACGCGATGATCCTATCATTCTTATAAGTGTGTCAAACAATGAAATAGACTTGTAAAAATCACCAAATTTACGAACAATCCAGAAATACGGCCAAATTTAACGTATAAGGGAGAGAGATACGACAAAATGTCACAGGACCAAAGTTGTAGATCACTCCGAATTGAAGCGACATTGTGCCATCCGTTTTGTGATACGACTTACCGTTTAGCCAAAAAAAAGCTCAAAAGGAATGTCTGCACAGTCATTAAAATTGCCTCCATATTTCGATATCTTTGGGGGTAAAAAGTGAAAAATTTGAACATCTTGGAATTTTCTCGTCGGTTAGGGACCAAAAGCTATAATTTCACCAAATTTCAATTGTCTACCTCGCCTGGCAGGTTGTGCCGCCATCTTGATTTGGGTGGATAGGGGATAAAAATGAGGAAATTCCCGAAAATTTTTAAGCCCACGAAACCTATAGGTTATCGTTTTGGATATACTATACGACTATGTTCTTATGCTGAGCCCAAAATTTGAGCCCCCCTCCCAGTGTGCCCCCGTCAGGGAATTTTGAGAATTTCCGATTTTTCTAGGGATCCTGGGGTCATCAGTTTCCCTCGTACCAAGTTTCAAATTTCTGAGATTTCTGGAAGTGCCTCATTAATTCACGTCTTTTTCATTTTTAAATATTTATATATACATCGCTCCAGCCCGACTTGCTTTTATATATATAGATGACGGATAAGCATGAGCACGTTGAAAAGTGCAGACTTCCACTTCGAGATTTATATCTCCTAAACGGTTTATGATATTAAGAAACGGTTTGCGCCATCAGACGCCTCATTTATCGCTCTAAATGTTTGTTTCTAAACCATATCCTCGTATCTCCCATATTAAGGGGGAAAATTGAGTTCAAATTTTGAATAGGGTGAAATTTGGGTGCATTTTTAACATTTTACATTACATTTTTGCCTACTTATGTATAAGCTAAAATCATGATATTTGGTACACATATGTCCCTTAATCGTGCCAATGAGCGCACATAACGCGATGATTCTATCATTCTTATAAGTGTGTCAAACAATGAAATAGACTTGTAAAAATCACCAAATTTACGAACAATCCAGAAATACGGCCAAATTTAACGTATAAGGGAGAGAGATACGACAAAATGTCACAGGACCAAAGTTGTAGATCACTTTGAATTGAAGCGACATTGTGCCATCCGTTTTGTGATACGACTTACCGTTTAGCCAAAAAATAGCTCTGCACAGTCATTAAAATTGCCTCCATATTTCGATATCTTTGGGGGTAAAAAGTGAAACATTTGAACATCTTGGAAGTTTCCCGTCGGTTAGGGACCAATAGCTATAATTTCACCAAATTTCAATTGTCTACCTCGTCTGGCAGGTTGTGCCGCCATCTTGATTTGGGGGGATAGGGGATAAAAATGAGGAAATTCCCGAAAATTTTTTAGCCCACGAAACCTATAGGTTATCGTTTTGGATATACTATACGACTATGTTTTTATGCTGAGCCCAAAATTTGAGCCCCCCCCCAGCGTGCCCCCTTCAGGGAATTTTGAGAATTTCCGATTTTTCTAGGGATCCTGGGGTCATCAGTTTCCCTCGTACCAAGTTTCAAATTTCTGAGATTTCTGGAAGTGCCTCATTAATTCACGTCTTTTTTCATTTTTAAATATTTATATATACATCGCTCCCGCCCTACTTGCTTTTATATATATAGACTAGCGAATGTACCCGTGCTTCGCTACGGTATTCTACATTGTATTCGAATATCGAAGTAAATAGTGTACATGCAGTAAATAAGATAGTTTTAAAATTGCATGTCTCTTAGCGTTATCCGAGAAAGAGCATGGGGAGGTCCCCGTACGTTTCCAATGTAAAGTGTTTGTTACGGATTTGTGATATAACGGCAGGCTCACTTGCCTACTGGCATTCACAATCAGGTTGGGAAGTTTACATTATAATTGCAGGCCCCATTGCCTACTATGCGGACAGAATCGATTTGGGGAGTTTTCGTTAAAATGGCAGCCCCCCTTTCCTACCTCCAGACAGATTACAGTTTTTATTATAATGGCAGGCAATTACCCTACTATCACTCGAAATTGAGTTGTGCAGTTATCATTATAATGACAGGCCCCTTTTCCTACTGCCAGCCAGCGTACTGCCAGTCACACCAAGTTGGTGAGTTTCCATCAAAATAGCAGGCCACTATGCCTAATGCCAGTCACATTTTAGATGAGTACATTTCTTTATAATGGCGGGCACCCTTGCCTACTGCCAAACACAATCGGGTAGGGGAGTTTTAAACAAAACTGCATGCTCACTTACCTTCTGCAAGTCAAATCGAGAAGGGAACTATTCATTACAATTGTAGGCCTTCCTTACTAATGACAGTTACACAGGAGTTGGAGAAGGAACCCTTTCCTACTGCCAGTCAAAGTCGGTGTGGGGAGTACTGATTACAATAGCAGACCGACCCTTTCTCGATCGCTAAATCGACATCAGTGAATATATATAGATCGACATACGAAAGTATATGCGTGTTTACAATATTGAAGACCTTCATTTACAGATTAACTGCTACTAAACGTACGTCATATCGACAAAGGATTATACCATAAGACACGCCGGATTTAGTGGCCTAAATGGCTGGTCCAATGATATGTCATCTATTCTTGGGTCAGATTTAGAAACGTGGAACAGGGTAAAGGTTTTGTAAGATCATCTCACATTACATTACTTTTCGGATAATAATGTGACAGCTACATATGTAGCATTTGGCTCACATATGGCTACTGAGTGGGCCAATTTTCGTGAAGAGTTTGATGATTCTGTATTTCATATAAGTAATTGAAAGTATGAATAATGCATGTGAAAATTCCAAATTGACTTAACATCGATTAATAGAGAAAAATCAAACGTAAAAGGGATACAGATACGGCATAAAGTCATAAGACCAAGGTTGTAGATCATTCCAAATTGAACGGAGATTGTGCAATCCGTTACGTGATAGGAATTTCCGAAGGTCTGCACCATCATTAAAATTGCCTGCATATTTCGATATTCTTCGGGGATAAAAAATGAAAAATTTAATGATATAGGATTTTTCATTCGTTACAGGCTAAAACGTATAATTTTGTCAAATTTCAATTATCTTCTTATTCTTCTGGCAGATTATGCCACAATGTGGATTTTGGGCGAGGCGGGTAAAAATTAGGACTTTCAGGAAATCAAAAATTATGGAGATTGTTATTATTACCCCTTAAACGGAAAGCTGTACGAAAATTTCGCCAAAATAGTCAGTGTAGAGGTACACAGTCGTTACGATTTGATTTATATAGATAAGGAATCTGCTCCATGTAAAACACCTTTTGGGCTATGTCCGCTGGACTTAACCTGCAAAAGTGACCATTCATGATATCTCCCTTATTAATCCTCCTGACGAAAAAATGCACATGAAAAAAAGGTTTAGAGGTGGAATTCCATCAGGTTTGGTCGATTTCCAGTCAGGTTGGTCTTGTTCTGTATATATTGTGGAAGAGTAAAATCACCATTTCGGTTCCTTATAAACCGCCAGTCCATTCCGGAACATGAAATGTTATTTACGTTTAAAACCTACCTTTGGACAGGTGGATGCTAACTATAAATTTTGTTTCGAATGTCTTCAGTAGTTTTCAAGTTGTAAGGAATACGCTTTACACGCACCCGCTCGTGAGTTAAGTCCGATGGGACTTGTACAGAAAAACGGTCCTTTAATGATATCTCCCTTATTGATCCTCGTATCGAAATGATGCACATGAGAAAAAAAGGTTTAGACATTAATTTCTACCAAGGTAGGTAGACTTCCATAAACTTTTGTTGTGTATATTTTTTGGAAGTGCAAAATCACTGTTTCGGTTTCGTATAAACCCCCAGTTAGTTCAGGGATTTAGAAACAATATTTGCCCTGAAACCTATCAAGGACAGGTGTATTCTAAATACGAATCTTGGTGGAAATGCATCCAGTAGTTTCTAGCATTCACGTACATACGGCGTAATTAAGGAAGAAAATAATACAGTTAAGAATGTTGAAACTAATAGAAAATGGATTATAACTGAGGACAGCCGGATAACGACAAATAAATAAATGCCGTGAGTTATGGATATAATAAAGCGCTAACAGAGGAGAAATTTAGGTTCAGTGATTCTTAGGTAAACAAATATGAAGATGACTAATGGTGTTATTACTTAATCTATTCGAGGGCGGTTATAACCTCCAACGATATTCCGCCAATATCCCGCAGATGAGCCGATTGATGCCTCTCTTGCCATCTACCCAAGGAACAACCACGAATTTAAAAGCATGATGAGGAAAATGGCAATACGTTACTTCCCTACTGGCATGCAGTCAGAGACGTTGCCATGGTAACCTGTAGGTTCGTTGTCGGTCTGTCGGTCACTAAATGCAGAGCATGATACCAGCAGAAAATTGTAAATTTCTCCGTCATGTGAAGAGTAAGGTAAATTATGAACATAACGAAAGTTGTTTATAATGAAGAGACGTTTCACGTACGGTAAACGAAGTTTACAGAAAATCAATAGTATAAGAGAAAATAGAGGAAAACCACTGTGGTTTTCCTATAAACACCCCGTCTATTCAAAGATTTTAAAATTATATGCATATCGGAACCTTTCCTGGGATGAGTATACTCTAAATATGAAGTTTGGCTGAGATCTATCCAGCCGTTTCGACGTGATGGTGGGAAAACCACTCTGGTTTTCCTATAAACCCCCCGTCTATTCAAGGATTTTAAAATGATATGCATATCTAAACCTTCCCCGGGATTAGTATACTCTAAATACAATGTTTGGTTGAGATCCATCCAGCCGTTTCGACGTGATGGTGGAAAAACCATTCTGGTTTTCCTATAAACCCCCCGTGTATTCAAATATTTTAAAATGATATGCATATCGAAACCTTCCCCGGGAGGAGTATACTCTAAATATGAAGTTTGCTTGAGATCTATCCAGCCGTTTCGACGTGATGGTGGAAAAACCATTCTGGTTTTCTTATAAACCCCCCGTGTATTCAAAGATTTTAAAATGATATGCGTATCTAAACCTTCCCCGGGATGAGTATACTCTAAATATGAAGTTTGGTTGAGATCTATCCAGCCGTTTCGACGTGATGGTGGAACAGACAAACAGACAAACAGACAAACAGACAAACAGAAACGAACAACTTTATTTATAAGATTATTTTTATACCACTCCCCTCGCCCCCTGCCAAAAGGGTGCTAGGGGTGTCTTACCCTCACGCGGTTTGTCTCCTGATACTAATTGATAAGTGTACCACGTTTGGTGAAATTGCTCCAGTGGTTTAGGAGGAGATGTGTCATATACACACCCACACCCACACACCCACGCACACACATACATCAATTTTTATATATAGTAAGAAGAAGAAGATAATATTTTTATATGTAGTTTTTCGATTAATTTTATATCTCACCCCCTTCGCTCCCCACTTGGATTTGCAAAAAATCCGGAGTAATACTATTCATCTCAGAGACCCTGAAATCTATGGATTCGAAACTGTTTTTAATTATTTCTATATCTCACCCCACCCCCCCACCCTTTGCTCCCAACCTAAAAGGGGGCTGGATTTTAAAAAAAATTCTAGAGTATCACTTTTCAACTCAGCGACCCCGAAAACTATGAATTCGACACTATTCTCGATTATTATTGTAACTACCACCCCCCTGACCCTCTCCCTTAAGGGCGCTAGGGATGGCTTACCCCCCACAGTGATCGTCTCCCGATAGTAAGTGATTCGTGTACCAAGTTTGGTTGAAATTGCTCCAGTGGTTTAGTTGGAGATGTGTCATTTACACACACACTTCCATTTCTATATATAGTAAGATTTTTACACTCGTTCTTCACCCCCTTTCCATCCCCGCCCAAAGGAGTCCTATGAGTGCCTTACACAACAGTATATTTTTTCCCAGATATTAAGTCTTATTTGTACCTATTTTGGTTGACAGCTATGCCCAAACGTACATGCATAATCTCACTGCTCTAGAATCCTGGAGCTGACGTTGCCATGGTTACGGCAGTTCATTTCTTTATCCGATTCCTAGAGCAGGGGTAGTGTGGTGCCAATATCTCCGTAACGGTTGGTTTTAGGACCTTAAAACATGGTTTTCGGGCCCGTAGGGCTTACCGAGTTTTGTTCTTTGCGTCAAGAGGATTAAATTGAGCTTTGTCTCGTCCTTATACGACAAATTTGATATTTTGCCTATAATAGTATAAGAGAAAATGGAGGAAAACCGTTTTTCCTATAAAACCCCCGTCTTTTCAAAGATTTTAAAATGATATGCATATCGAAACCTTCCCCGGGGTCAGTATACTCTAAATATGAAGTTTGGTTGAGATCTATCCAGCCGTTTCGACGTGATGGTGGAACAGACAAACAGACAGACAAACAGACAAACAGAAACAATTTTATTTATATAGATAGATGACGGATAAGCATGAGCACGTTGAAAAGTGCAGACTTCCACTTCGAGATTTATATCTCCTAAACGGTTTATGCTATTAAGAAACGGTTTGCGCCATCAGACGCCTCATTTATCGTTCTAAATGTTTGTTTCTAAACTATATCCTCGAATCTCCCATATTAAGGGGGTAAATTGAGTTCAAATTTTGAATAGGGTGAAATTTGGGTGCATTTTTAACAATTTACATTACATTTTGCCTACTTATGTATAAGCTAGAATCATGAAATTTGGTACACATATGTCCCTTAATCGTGCTAATGTGCGCACCCAACGTGATGATCCTATCATTCTTATAAGTGTGTCAAACAATGAAATATACTTGTCAAAATCACCAAATTTACGAACAATCCAGAAATACGGCCAAATTTAACGTATAAGGGAGAGAGATACGACAAAATGTCACGGGACCAAAGTTATAGATCACTCCGAATTGAAGCGACATTGTGCCTTCCATTTTGTGATACGACTTACCGTTTAGCCAAAATATAGCTCAAAAGGAATGTCTGCACAGTCATTAAAATTGCCTCCATATTTCGATATCATTGGGGGTAAAAAGTGAAAAATTTGAACATCTTGGAATTTTCCCGTCGGTTAGGGACCAAAAGCTATAATTTCACCAAATTTCAATTGTCTACCTCGTCTGGGAGGTTGTGCCGCCATCTTGATTTGGGGGATAGGGGATAAAAATGAGGAAATTCCCGAAAATTTTTAAGCCCACGAAACCTATAGGTTATCGGTTTGGATATACTATACGACTGTGTTCTTATGCTGAGCCCAAAATTTGAGCCCCCCCATCGTGCCCCCTTCAGGGAATTTTGAGAATTTCCGATTTTTCTAGGGATCCTGGGGTCATCAGTTTCCCTCGTACCAAGTTTCAAATTTCTGACATTTCTGGAAGAGCCTCATTAATTCACGTTTTTATTTTATTTTTAAATACTCATATATATACATCGCTCCAGCCCGACTTGCTTTTATATATATAGATGACGGATAAGCATGAGCACGTTGAAAAGTGCAGACTTCCACTTCGAGATTTATATCTCCTAAGCGGTTTATGATATTAAGAAACGGTTTGCGCCATCAGACGCCTCATTTATCGCTCTACATGTTTATTTCTAAACCATATCCTCGTATCTCCCATATTAAGGGGGTAAATTGAGTTCAAATTTTGAATAGGGTGAAATTTGGGTGCATTTTTAACATTTTACATTACATTTTTGCCTACTTATGTATAAGCTAAAATCATGATATTTGGTACACATATTTCCCTTAATCGTGCTAATGTGCGCACCTAACGCGATGATCCTATCATTCTTATATGTGTGTCAAACAATGAAATATACTTGTAAAAATCACCAAATTTACGAACAATCCAGAAATACGGCCAAATTTAACGTATAAGGGAGAGAGATACGACAAAATGTCACAGGACCAAAGTTGTAGATCACTCCGAATTGAAGTGACATTGTGCCATCCGTTTTGTGATACGACTTACCATTTAGCCAAAAAATAGCTCAAAAGGAATATCTGCACAGTCATTAAAATTGCCTCCATATTTCGATATCTTTGGGGGTAAAAAGTGAAAAATTTGAACATCTTGGAATTTTCTCGTCGGTTAGGGACCAATAGCTATAATTTCACCAAATTTCAATTGTCTACCTCGTCTGGCAGGTTGTGCCGCCATCTTGATTTGGGGGATAGGGGATAAAAATGAGGAAATTCCCGAAAATTTTTAAGCCCACGAAACCTATAGGTTATCGTTTTGGATATACTATACGACTGTGTTCTTATGCTGAGCCCAAAATTTGAGCCCCCCCCCCAGCGTGCCCCCTTCAGGGAATTTTGAGAATTTCCGATTTTTCTAGGGATCCTGGGGTCATCAGTTTCCCTCGTACCAAGTTTCAAATTTCTGAGATTTCTGGAAGTGCCTCATTAATTCACGTCTTTTTCATTTTTAAATATTTATATATACATCGCTCCAGCCCGACTTGCTTTTATATATATAGATAATCATACGTTGCCATTGGGATATCAGCTATAATAATAATTTTAAAGTTGTTTCTATCAAAATGTATCGTTAAATTAAGGTACTTCATCAAGTATTATTGTGTTTATTTTGGTTATTAACATACTGTTATGATCTTGTTTTGCAGTGCCAACGGCACAGATTCTTGGTGGTCCAGACCTGCACGTTGACAAAGGCAGCACTATCAACCTAACCTGCATCATCAAATATAGTCCAGAGCCACCAGCGTATATATTTTGGTACCATCACGACGAGGTAAGTTCTTCATTTCACACAATCCCATTCTTCCTTTACCAAATCTACCATTTTATTTCGCCTATTTTATTTAATTTTATGTAAACCTTGATCATAATTCAGACTAGCTTTACTGACCATCTTCTGTAATTATCACCTAATTTTGAAAATCCTTTCCTAGGCATCTCTTCAACCATGGGCCGTAGACACTATTTCAAAGAAAGTAGGTTGAGGAGAACTGAATGTTGTTAAATCTGGCTAATATTCCCATCGCTGGCTGATAATGATAATGTATTTTTATATTGACACATGCGCCCGTCTTGGAACATTTGAACAGTGCAGGGACTCGAACGACTTCTGGTTAGCGGAGCCTTGTATCGATTAGCCATTTCTGGTGTTGCCTACAGAAACATACGAGGCTCTTAACGGAGATCCACTGCAACCCGCATAATTTCAAAATATCCAAACGCTCTTCTTCTTTTGACAGCAAAATTGTTAAATGAGTAAACTGACGGACATTCTTTAAAATCTCGTATCACATTCTGTTCGCGTAAATTCGTTCTCTTCATGTGCAGCACTACAAACACTGCTAAGCGCATACTGCATTGCATCGAAACGATTACGAAAACAAAGTGAAATGTGTATTTTACAAGACAATTATTTCCAGTGAGAGAAGTTGAAAGCTGAAAAATACAGTGACATTATTTTATCTATGCATGAGATTGTCGCTCGCCCGGTTGCCAGCGCTGCAATCTTGTCTCCCGCCAATTTGCCACGATGCGCTCCTCGGCGCCACAAGTTCCCCTTCGCAGTCTGTTGAGAGCGTTATCAGCGTAAGGTTCAGTTTAGTTAAGTGTTCGCGTGTTTAGTGATCAGTGTGTTGTTCCAATACAATTCTCATTACTTGAGCGTGTGTATATACATAATACTTTCGTAAAGTAGAGAAAATATCGTGCGAAAAAACTCTATGACTCAGTGCCGGGCGAGCGCTGGCAGCTTTACGCCAAAGTGCTTGGCGGGAGACAGGCTCGCAGTGCAGGCGACCGGTTAGCGACAATCCCCTGAACAGATAAAGAATGCCCCTGTATATTAATAGAGACAGGCAACTTGATTTATTACGATTACACCTTTATCTAAAAACAGCACATGTACAAAAATCCCACTTTCACCAAAGAATCTTAGAAATGTGCAAATTGCAGTCCCAGTTCAATATGGGCCTATTTATACATTTTAACTTGAGGGCTTGGCGTATTTATGAAATATTCATATTTAGATCTTCATAACGTAGATAATAATAATAATAATAATAATAATAATAATAATAATAATAATAATAATAATAATAATAATAATAATAATAATAATAATAATAATAATTGCCAAACTCAAACACAAGCCTATTTAAGTAATATTTTACTTTGGGAGCTTAAACTGAGCAAAGAATATTTTTTCTACAGTTTTGGTATTACATCGTACTAACACAGAAAGGTATTATAGCGACGATGGAATAGGGCTAGGATTGTAGCGGCTGTGGCCTTAATTAAGGTACAGCCGCAGCATTTGCATGGTGTGAAAATGGGAGAGCAGAGCTAACAGGAAGTTGGCGAGGACACAATTGAGCTGTCCGCGGAAGACATCTTCGGAGCGTTTTAAGCCGGGAATCACTGCTACTACAGCCTCAGTCAACCTCTGAAGCCGCAGGGTCTGTCGAAACAGCTCAGCCTCAATACAGGGTGGTGCGAAAGTTACTTTACACTTATAAGATTCAAAGAAATTATTTTAAATAATTCTAACTTATATAATCTCACTTTTATATGTGGGGCCAATGACCTTCGATGTTAGGCCCCTTAAAACAACAAGCATCAACTTGTATATGTTTACAAGTTTGTAATACTTGTCAGTAAAAAAATGAAATGTCGTATGATTTTCAGTGCTGGGATATCCCAGGACGGGTTCGGCTCGCCAGGTGCAGGTCTTTCTATTTGACTCCCGTAGGCGACCGGCGCGTCGTGATGAGGATGAAATGATGATGAAGACAACACATACACCCAGCCCCCGTGCCGTTGGAATTAACCAATTAAGGTTAAAATCCCCGACCCGGCCGGGAATCGAACCCGGGACCCTCTGAACCGAAGGCCAGTACGCTGACCGTTCAGCCAACGAGTCGGACATACTGTCAGTGAAATGATAAGGAAACATGAAATGACTCGTCAATACAGTTGAGTATTCGTGCGATTCGTGTTGCTTTATTTAACCAAGTAAACTTGATTCGAAAACTGGACAGGATCCAAAGGAAAGCAGAACGATTTGTTTTGGATGATTTCCAAAAATATTAGTGCAACAAAAATGTTACCATCTTTGTGCTGGGAATACTTGGGAGTAATGAGACAGGTTGCTCGACTAAACGGTACGTTCCAATCTGTCGTTGGAGAGATGGAGTGGATTGACATAAGTAGACGAACAAGCTTGAATGGAGGAGATGTTTTAAGTAGGAAGGACCGTAATATGGGCATAAAGTTGGAATTCAAGTGGACAAAATTGGGGAGGAAGATAAATTAAGGATTGGAATAATATATCAAGGGAGATGTGTGACAGGTTTTCAACTTCTTTGAAATAATTTAAGGACATACCAGGTAAACAACTGATGGGAAATTTGCCACCCAGGTGGCAGCCCTAAATGCAGATCAGTGGTGACTGATTAATAACGAAAGAGAAAATTATCGTTTTAAAGTTACAGTTCCGACTGTTGTGCTGTGCGGGTGCGTTTGCGAGACCTGAAGTGTCCAGAAATAGGATACAGTATTCTCCTCATTTCTGAAAAGAAAGTTTTGCGGAATGCGTGAGTGCGGCCTTGCTCCAGGACACTGTCCTTGAGGCGGTAGAGGTGGGATCCCTCGCTGAGTCGGAGGGAAATACCACTCGTGGAGGATAAACAGATTAAAAAAGAAAGAAAGAAAGAAAGAAAGAAAGAAAGAAAGAAAGAAAGAAAGAAAGAAAGAAAGAGTGAGCAGTAAACGTCTCATGTGGGGACGCCAGGTCTCACATAGAAATCCTGTGAAGCTGGTGTATGTTGTCCATTGCGAGAAGAAACCACGAGGCAGACCGAGGAAAATGTAGAGTGATGGACAACCTGAAGACCTGAAGCAGATTTTCATTGACAATGACTGCTGGAAGAGAGCAAGAGACACAGTGAAGGAACTGCCTCGTAGCTGCACGCGGTCTACTGGACGTGTTCGTGGTGTGATGATGATGGTGACTGTGTTAATATTATTATTATTATTATTATTATTATTATTATTATTATTATTATTATTATTATTATTATTATTATTATTATTATTATTATTATTATTATTATTATTATGTAATTGTTATTAATACTAGCCTACCTCTTCCGTTTGATTTAAAGGAATATATCAATCTGCGACGCAACATTAATTCCAGTGCCTTTGAAAAAGCGTACTCTCCAAATGAATTTTTAATTTTCTCCTTTTGTTATGCAAAGCATAAATTATTAAAATGGCATAGCTATGAATACCATCAAAAATCAATACATTTCCAACCTGTCGCATCGACACAGTTAGGTCTTATGGCGACGATGGGACAGGAACAGGTTAGGAGTTTGAAGGAAGTGGCCGTGGCCTTAATTAAGGTACAGCCCCAGCATTTGCCTGGTGTGGAAATGGGAAACCACGGAAAACCATCTTCAGGGCTGCGGACAGTGGGGGTTTGAACCTACTATCTTCCGAATACTGGATACTGGCCGCACTTAAGCGACTGCAGCTATCGAGCTCGGTTGACCGATTTTTATTATTATTATTATTATTATTATTATTATTATTATTATTATTATTATTATTATATCCGGTTCCTTGGTTGAGTGATCAAGGTATTGGCCTTCAATCTTCAGGGCCCCGGTTTTAATTCCCAATTCTAGGAATATAATCTTAAGCGGTTCCCTTGGCTTGGGGACTGGAAGTTTGTGCCATTACCAACATTCCAATAACTCACATACCATACTTAACACTATTCCACACCACACTAACACTCTGTTTCTTATACAGCTCAGATACCGGCCACCCTCCTCGGAGGGTCTGCTTCACAAGGGCAGCACCAAGCTAGCAATAGTCATCACGAGATTATTATTATTATTATTATTAATAGTAGTAGTAGTAGTAGTAGTAGTAGTAGTAGTAGTAGTCAGGAACTAGAGCGTAATCACTACTAGAAGGAATTCATATGATCTTTAAACCCAAGATGAGCATAGAGAAAAGGCACTAGCTTGTCTGTAGTTAATAAGAAGAGATGATGAATAAAGAACGGTGGAGTGCTCCACTTTCATAGCGAATGCTGTTACAGTATCTCAGGCGGCGCCAAGTGTTCTGGAATTGTAGAGGAAATTACACTATCTGGCGAAGAATGTAAGAGTTACATTTTCGTTTGTGCTCTTTTATTACATTCATCCGACATAGAAGTACAAAGACTCCTGGTATATTGCATCAAATCTTGGAACTTCTAAGGCATATCTCCTTTAACTCTAAAATATCCAGCACATACAACTCAGAAACCCAGTCAATCGAGTTCTTCTTTCCAGCGATGGTTAGACGAAGATCACAAGTCAAATCAAGAGCCATTGAAAATGTAATTGTGTGTCTACTCTCACTCTTCTCCCAACTGCATCCTTGTGCGTGACACGAAAGAACAGGGAGAATTGGAGATATATAAGCTTCAGTATTATAGTAAATTTGAGTGCCATAGTGTCCCGACGGTAAATATTAGCTGGTGTTATAATAGCTCGCCTTCTGTTATATTAACCACAATGAACTGCACAGCAGCCTTCCTTTCAGGGGGTCCCAGATTCGACTTCCCGGTCGGACGAGGTTTTCTGACGGCATCTGGTTAACTTTTGTAGCTCAGGGACTAGACGTTTGTATTACTCTGCATTCATAGACAACACACCACAGAAACACACGCTGTCAGGAACGACATCTGGCATAAAACAGTGCCAAATCCGTATACGCGACACAGAACCAGCTGCTATGCCTGTGACATCAAAAACTGAACCCGAAAGTATAAACACACCCTTGCCGCATCTAATATAAACAACTTGAATATTTCATACGCTTCACTGTGATATAATTTGTATTTAATTTATCGCAGTAAGAACTACAGTAACACAATACATACATACATACATACATACATAAATACATACATAAATGCATACATACATACATACATAGATACATACATACATACATACGTACGTACGTACTGTACATACATACATACACACATACTACGCCCTACCCGCATCCAGGATAGTGAACGTAAAAGGAAATCCCGCCCATATTCTCAGGGTTGTCGATTAATTAATGCCTTTTTACGTGGGATCCGAAGAAGACGTAAATTTGTGGATTAATATTACTTGACCGTCGACCCTATGGACGTTTCCATCCGACACATTAATGCTGATTACCTCTTAATTCATTATCTTAACTCTAACGCATCTTATTACTATAATATCAAGTCATAAATAAGACTTAAGTTAATCTTAACCAATGGTATTTATTAACATAGGGAGAAAATCTTGGTAGAAAAATGAAATTATTACATTAAGGTTCAAAATAATTGACTTGGTAACGTTTGTAAAGTTCATCTTGCTGATCATTGTTCATATTCTTCCTTCATCAACTTAATAATCAATATTGAAGTGTGCTACCTTTTGTCATTCATACAACATTTGTACCTGAAATAGAAATTTACAATCTGAGTCTGGGAATATAGCTTCATTACAAGGACATCTCATCCTCTAAGATGTTGTGCAGTCTGACCTCGTCAACTTCCTTATCTGCAGAGTAGCAGTTGACTGTCATCTTTATTACCTATGCCGGTAAGAATCTCAAATAATGTAACTCTCGGTATGACGTTCAAGTGCATGCATACTTCTCCTTACGGGAATATCTCTTGATCATGTGACCCTTTTTATGTAGGTTATAGCCTGTCACAATCAACATAACACCTATATTGAAGACAAAATGCACTGTTGCTCTAAATTCAATGCATATGACCCCTGCTTGCGTCAATCAATTCAATAATTTGTTCAGTCACTCACTTTCTTCTTTTATTTCATCGTAGTATACCTATATATTCATTTAATCTTCCATTTCTTACTACAATATTATAGTCTCTTTAATATCTATTTCCCTTCACATATCTTATTTTCTCTATTCTCTTCATATTTAACCTTTCTTGACGCATGTATGTCTTTCTTCCTATACATGATCTTCATTGCGGTCATTGTCTTCTCAGCTTGTACGAATATCTCTTCTGCCTGATAACTTTTCATCTTATCGTCTTCATGTACTTCCTTCATGATTAATAACCTATCTCAACTACCTTCATTTTTAGCCTAGCACTTGGAAACTCTAGCATCATAACTGCTCCTGTTTACTCTAAAGTCTTATTGCGGTTTTGTTATGGCTTAAAATACTGTCTGCTCTCTTTATTCCCACTTATTGATCAATCACTCGCGATAATCAAACAAATTAAATCTTGTATGAAACATTTAACTGACACAATTAACGTTTTCCTGATAAGAAATGAACTCTAATAAGATCTACTACATGTTTTATACAAGAAACTTATCTCTTTTTTTTTCTGTGCTTCTGGCACGATTTATCTCTCTTTCATCCTGCGTCGATGGTAGCGATCATCATCTCCATGACTAGTGCTGCAGTTGTCGGCTGCGGTCTTGGCTCGTCTCAATCTAGCTTAGGTCACTCCGGACAGTCCTCCACTCATCTTTTTAAATACATTTCATCATCATATCTTGAGCAAATATAAAAATGAATAAAGACATGTGTGAAATCAGCTGATGCATGATGTTATATTCTAGGCCTTCTATTGTAGTAATGATTATTCCTTTAAGGTTTCCCTAGTTAGCTACTAATTTCTATTTCAGATTCCCAACATGTATGATTTAAATTCGATATGTGTGCTGTATGTGATTTGCGTAATCAGTTATCTTGTTGTAATGTAATGTTATTCTGGATTATTGCTTCTTTGATAGGTATTTCTTCCTTGGTGTAGTAGCTTGGCCGTCTTTCAAATCTCGTTGGCTGCTTTTCTTGACCTTTATGCGTCTTATTAGTATTCATTGAATTTGTGCGTGTTCCTTTGATGTCTTCTTGCAGATAATATTATTTTATTAAAATCTCCTATTTTCTTGTAGTTTCTTTTATTAATGTGCTTCCAGCTCAATTGCGATACGCCTTTGCTCGAAGATAGCCATTTTATTTTGTAAAGGATCTTTTTATGATGAGTTTCGTAACAATCTAATTCACCGGTTTTTGTCTTTCTCGCCGCCGTCGTAATTATGTAAATTTTTGACATTGCGTTATTCTAGATTTCTATTGAGTGTTAGAGTTATTCGTTCTGTTTAACTTCACTGGGGAAAATCGTGTTTACTCTAACTCCATCGGAATTTCACTTTTGGAATAGTGTAATGGTACAATACATACACATATACGTGGAATTCTTTGAACCGCGATCGGACAAACTGTATCTTTCTCCAAAGGAAACCAAGAACGAGAGATCAGCGATTTCTATATGGGCAAGGTCACACGGTCAGATAACTACGCTTCTTTCCTGGCACTGTTTAGACAGTAGAGTACGGCTGAACTGAAGAGTTAGTTGGTTCCTGTATTCAGATATAGTTCTTAATATGTTGTGAATCACGGGGTCACTGAAGCAAAGGGTGTTTCTTATGATCCTTTATTAAGGATAAGTCCAGAAAGTTTTGAAGAAGATCGTTTCTTAGCAAGTAACCTAGCGATACACCACCTACTGTACCCGTGCAGGATGGTCCATCTCATCATGATTTGATATGATCGATATGACATTGAAATTCAGAAATACATATTGGGAAGCTGTGCTGCTCACTTGGGAAATATATTACCATACCTGCAACTACATTCGGACGGACCTGGAGCCTGTCGGATTTTACTGAACCCTTTTGGTCTACTATGAAGGATAACTACTTTCCTTACCTATCAGCAAAGTTCATGAGATCTGTCTCTTGGGTCGTATCGGATTCTTCGTCACTTGCTGAGGTAAAGGTAGGGTTCAGTAATTCTAATCTATCTACTCAAATGAAAGGTCTGTTTAAAATATTCCTATTTATTCAAGTAATTCATGAAGAATTTATTATTTATCAACGGCATCATTGAAATCGACCGTCTCCACTGGACTCCACAATCATGTTTACATAGACGATCAGAAAACTGGTGTGAGCCTTTGACGTAACTGCCTGATGGGCATCCTTATTAGAAACCATTGTCCCAATTATTAATTAAAGAAAGGAAAGTCTGGAGATCCTTAAATTCGGCTTCCATGTGAGACTACATGTACCATCAAAGTGATTCTTTATGGTCCAGCCCTCGTAACACGAACTCTGGACTCTGGGAATAATTAAGGCAGTCCAATCGGTGTGTGCCACACAGTGGTTATACGGCATGGACCCTTAATTGAATCGATGTGACCTGCGACTATGTCATGGACCGACATCTAAACTTCTCAGTTACTTTAAAGTCATTGTGGATGGTGACCGCAAGGAAAATGATTCAACGGTGGCATATGGCTCTACTCTAAGTCACTGAGGTTGATGACCCCATAACCATCCAAGTTTCTAAGCTGAAGGCTAAACACAATTAAGTTACATCGGTTGATGACCAAAGTTTCCACTTTATTAACCCCAGCACCTTTACAGCTCAATCAATCAAAGTCAAATAATGCAACAACAACAATGCTCACAACTCTTTGTGGCAGTAAAATCGATTACCTTCGGATATGTCCCCTTAACCGTTACGTTAACATTTACATATACCTCAGAAAATAAACTACGATTTCCAGAATGCATCTTCAAGTTATTCGCTTGATTTAAAGTTATTTCAAAATACGGTTTTCATTGATTTTAATAATTAAATAAATTTAAATGATTTAATGAAATCTTAAAAAACAACAAATTATATTTCCACGGACGGATGGTTTCTTCACAAGTCCCTACACAATTCTTGACGTAATTTATTTTAATCATGTTTGATGTTTATCTGTTGATTCCTGTTTCTGGAAAAGAAATATTACATCATTCATGTCCAGTTTATATCTTGTTTCATGACCTCACACTTTAAATCTAATCTAACCCTGGCCATTATTAACACTTGGATAACCCTAATAATTCCGTACAGACCCAAAGTAACTTGCCGTATAATGCAAGCCAATTACGATGTCATATCTCGTCATAACATTTCATAAAGTTTGCGTACCCCTCACAAACAAAACGATCATCACTACCACCGCTCTATATTTTGGACAACCCTGAAATTGGCTAACCTTACTCATTATACTCTAAGTTCGTGGTCTCAAATGTACATTACGATCTCAATTAAACAAATTCACAGTATTCAACAACTCGCACGTTTTTCCCGGATGGAAATTTCATCTAGATTCCGTAATTATTTATCTCCGTTACCAACCGTTACCATCCTACACGTAAACCACTACACGTTCCGTTATACAAAACTGTCCCCCCTCGATCAGCTGACGGTCTCGGCACAAACGACCCTTCTCTATCTGTCAGTCTCGATATTAAACATCTGTTCATCTTGCCTGACTGGCCTCAAAGAAGGAAACATTTAACTTCGCAAAAAGACTAATTACAAAATACGATATATTCTGACCAACCAAATATGCACATAGATTTACTTTTAAAAGTCCCACAATCATTTTACACGTCGAACATCAATACCAGTGCAGATTCTCGTTTCTGCTTTCCATTCCCAACATTATAAAATCTTCCTCGGGCTCCCACAAGTCCCGGCTTCATCAACAGGTTTCCAAACACCGAGATTCACAAATCCTATCTCGACTCACACGACAAAACTAACCTCTGTTTCCCAAACTCACGACTATCACTGACAAAAGAACTGGAATAAAAATCCTTACTAGAATCCACGACGTCTAATAACGCACAATGCTTTAATAATAAATAACTTCGCATAAAATGATATTGTATTTTAATAACTGGATTTTCACGAAAATGACTGACAAATTTCCTGATATTATTGTCACTCAGACACGGTTTAAACGGACATAGAATACAATACACTCATGACAAATTCACCGACATGCGTTACTCAACACTACGTACAGCGCTTCCATCCGATTGAAAATGGGTAACCACTGATCCCTTTTGTACCAACTCCATCAAAATTCCAACTGAAAATTTTACGTCGAATGAACATCTTAATTTGACATCACAAAATATAGGCAATAAACTCACGGAAATGACGCTCTACATTGGACGTGATATCACTTCGAAACCCTATTTCATAACTTGTTACATCATACGGCACTCGCAAGACTTCAAAAATTTATCCAAGTGGAAAATAAAACAAATCACCTTTTCGTCGTATTCTAACATTTACAAAAACCACATAGGGGCGACCAACTGCGTCGTATATACCCCCTTCAAATACCTATAAGTTAGACATCATGAAACAAGATATAGTAGGCGCTAAGATGGCAAGTCACATACCTTAAGTCACGCCAGCATTCATCTTAGGGCTCACCTACGACCCTGGCATTTTTATTTAGCCATTTTTACATTTCTGGCTTTACAGATCATGTTATCTTCCGGTTTCCTGGAAACGAAGCATATAAAAAAAAGAAAATGCCCTTCACTTGTCGTTCTTGTTGATCGCACACGACGGATTGTAATTATTTCCCGCACACGAATTACCTTTACCACACACAATTTATACCAATTTCTTCGGTACCTTGATCGTCCTTTTTGTACAATTACTTCCACTCAAGAAAAACTATCTCCACATGGAGTCAAGACCCCAGCCACATCGGCTAAAATCTGTTGGTTGGACTTAGTCTACTTTTGTCGTTCGATTTTACAGAGCAGTTCAACCCTTTCTCTTCAGCCTCATGATACAAAATGCAGGAGTTTCAACATGGCGCCCCTCCTATATTTATAGAAACTACCCCCTCTCTCCAGGCATTTCCCTTTGCCGCCAAGAAAATTTTCGTAACTTTTCTGACCTAACTGAACTGTAATTAAAAGAGTTTTGAAGGTAACCACATACTTGCTACATTGCTGGCGGTAGTGTTCATGGACATTTAAAATTTATACGTATTAAATTAGCTGGATAAATGACCTCATTTGATAGGCACTATATTTTTGTCAACTTGGCGTGGGTACGCCATACACACACGCGCTCTTCTGAAATAACCCACCAAAATGGCTTAGCAGTCTCAAACTTTCTTCTGTATCCTTCCACGTACGGCATGTGCGGATCACGTCACGTATCCCAGAGCGTGGGACGGAAAGTAGCTGTCCCCTTGCCACGTGTCACTCCCGTGATATCGAGAAATCGAACTTCATATTCCAATTGACAATTTAATACATAATATTCTTAGGGCACAAAGGTCATGGGTTCAATATAGACATTAGAACATTTCCGTTGCGAAGAAGTACGGCTAGTTAAGCTATTTATCTCGGCAGAAATCAAACGAAGTGCCCGCTTATTTAATGACCGGAGTAGAAAGGGGTGAGCTAAGGACTAAGTCACTAATTGCTACCAGGAAAAAATATCGATATTCTTATAAATGGGAAAACAAAATTCCCAGCCTGCGGGCATATAGTCGTAAAGTTGGCTACGGGAAAAAGAAGGAACATTTGAAAGGCCCGCTTTACTTTTTAGGCCAATGGCAAAATTCGGGTCACTATCGCGACCTTTTTCAGGTGTACCAGCTTTGAATCTGTAAATATGAAATCCGACTATATTTCCAATTAATAATAAATAAAATATTCTAATCACTGAACTTCAACTGTGGGGATTTTAGGAGATCGTCATGGTCATTTGCAATAATTTTAATAAATTAAGATATCAAATTCTAGAAATTGACCCCAGCTGGACTGCTTTTGCCCAGAGTTACACCACGCCAATAGCGACGCTAGAGACCCGCGACACGTGGAAGACGGAAATTTAGTGATATCTTATCAATCCACGATAGATTCTTGATAAAATTACGACGTGTGAGTTAAAATTACCGAACCGTTCAGTTGTGAAAATTTGAACAGCCAGACCGGCCTCCAAATACCGATTCAAGAAACCCCCTCTCTTTGGGAAGAAAAGTATAAATAAAGCTTGTCGATTGATTTGACAGACACACTTGAACAGTCAGTTGAGGGCGGAAGTTCTACCGCTCGTCGCAAAATTCTCCGCGCCGCACTTAAGTTATCTACACTGAACAATCCGAGTACTTTGATTTCGTATTGGTTAAAGCCACAGTGATAAATTCAGTTTGACAGTTATTATGATTCTCGTCACGTAAGCTGTAATTTAATGAAGTATAAATTACCGGCATACGCCGGAAGCACTTGTAATGAAGGCAATGTGCCTAGCCTGCAATTATCAATCTGCAGACTCTGAATAGGTATGCGAAGGGACATTTTCCAGCATTCACTTGGAAGTGAGGTAGGGTATACTCTTAGTAAAGACAAGCTTGCCGTAATATTTCGAACGGTGAGACTTCGTCATCTGTAGAGGAAAATCGAGTCAGTGTAGCGAACACTAGACGGTTTAGACTATAACAATTTCCGCGTGTGCCGCATTCGATACTCGCGAAGCGCGTCGGGTCGCATTTATGATACTTCGTCGCTTAGTATTAATGGTTCCTAGTTCGGATAGAAACGAAGACAATTCAATGAATGTGTATATGATCTTGGGCACCTATAAGTCAGAATACTTGTTATTATTGTGTAAAGTTTAGTGTAAAATGTGTGTGATATATAAGTGCATAGGATTAATTCAGATCCATGTCCTGAAGGACAACACCATGTCAGAGTAAGGCAGATGGGGGCCTGAGCCCTTTATCCGCCCAACACCAAGAAGCCTACAAAACGATGAGTACCATAATATGATTAATTATGTGGGAACGTTATCGGGTTAAAATGGGGAATAAATATATTAATAATGATTACTTAAAAAAAACGCATGGACCGCTTCTCGGTTAGTGTAGATAAGACGGAGAGACGTAATTATAATAACAGTAAATATGGATTAAATCATTTAATTAAAGTTTGTTTCGTTGTATATAATTTTATTAGGCCTATGATTTTATCATGTATTTACTGTTGTGTTTCGGAGAGTGTTACGCTAAAACCATGTATTTAAATAAATTTCTCGACCGCTTCGGCCAATGTTATATTTTTAGTATTAGAAATAAGGCGTGATGTTATATTAAATCCGAATTGCCAGTGAATTTAAATGTGTGGTTTACGTACGGAAGTTCGGATAATAATAATAATAATAATAATAATAATAATAATAATAATAATAATAATACCGAGATGGTGAGATTTTGTCCGTGGTTATAAATGGATTAAATTGTCGGGAATTAAAATTACGATATTCAAATATAAACAGTGTTAAACTTTGAAACTTAAATGGATAAAATGCTGGGATGATTAGGAATCACTAATGACATTAAAATTTCTGATTGGGTTCCAAAATATGTGTTAATTAAATTTGTGTTAATTGATGAGTAGGAATGCTGCCGCTGGTTAGAATGAATGCTAAATAAGGGTCTAAATGTGTTGTTTGAATCGCTGGTCTAAGGAATTATAAATAAAAGTTCAAATATTATTGTGCGAATAGTGGTTTAGAACCACGGAATAATTACATATTCACGATTGTTAAAAGTTATGAGAATATAAAGTTACACCCTTACGATCATTTGTGGAGACTAACCTCAGAAAACAAATCAAGTGTAAAGGGGAAAGTTAGGGATAACATGCATTTAATGAATAAATAGATCGTATTATGTCGTCGATGGAATATAATCAGTCGTGAACTCTGTGAACAATAATTAAGGAATATTGCTCTAATGTAGGAGGATATAAGGATTCCCTCATCAGGGATATGTATAATGAAGCTACGATGAAATGTAAGGTGATACTACTATGAAACATAATGCGAAACTACGATAAAATACATAAGGAAGTCTAGGAGAAACAAAGAGAAAATTGGTGTCCGGGTACTGGAAAATGGAATTATCAGCCCGTGGGTTGTAGGCAGAGTAAGACTGAGTTACGGACAGTGCAGGGATCGCAACCCGCTATAGGACGTAATTGTCATACCCCATTCTTCCTTGTAGTTACTTAAGTGCCTTATTTGTATACATTAGTGTGTTTAGACATTTACTGAAGAACCGATCACCGGTGAGATAAATGCTAGTCTGGGACCAAGTGCGAGAGCGGGTGCATCATCAGTTTTGAGATTAAAATAACAGGAAAACCGTCTTTATTTGGGAACAAAATGAGCAGCAACTTCATCATTTTCTATTCGCTGTTAGCAATATGACAGCAGGGGTTATTTCATGGTTTGAAGGTAGAAGGTGAGAAAAAGAAGGTGTTGAAGTTTTTCTCCAATAAATAAAATATATAAGTCAAAAGTATTCTTAATTTCTGACAACGGTTGAAATAAAATACTGAGTTTTTAATGACATAAACGAACTAATTTACTGAGCTTCACAGAAAAAAGGAATACAAAATATCCATAGACACAAATGTGTGAAATATACCGTATTTCAGATATTTATGTTTTTCGAACCATCTTTCAAAGACGAAGAGACATTCTAAGGTATGGTTAAGATATGAGCCATTTTTTACGTTTATCAATTCTTCTTTTATTAAGATATTCTCTTCCAGGCTTATTATAGTGCTTCTTAAATTTGTTATTTTGTGTCCAGTAGGCTGAAAACTTCAAGTTTTATTATATGAAATATTAACGATGTCAGTATTAACTATTCGAACTCACAGCTTTCTATAGCCTCTATGGCTGAGGTGGCAGCACGCCCGCCTGTCACCGCTGGGTTCCGTGGTTCAAATCCTGGTTACTCCGTATGAGATTTGTGCTGGACAAAGCGGAGACGGGACAGATGTTTTCTCTAGGTACTCTGGTTTACCCTGTCACCTTTCATTCCAGCAAGACTCTCCAATATTAATTCCTTCCATCTTTCAGTCATTAATCGTTGCCCCAGAAAAATGCGACAGGCTTCGGCAGCCGGCACATGTACTACCCTCGTTGCTGGATGGGGACTTCATTCATTCCGTTCCTTACCAGGTTGAAACTGGAAACAGGCTGTATATTTTCATTTTCACAGCTTCCTGAATAACTCTTGTTTATTTCATGTCGTGTGAGGGATACCAGGGTTCATAAATTATAAAAATATTAAGATAAATTACAAAGGTGCTAAACTATTCTACTAACGACCTATAAAGTGCTA
Organism: Anabrus simplex; assembly: GCF_040414725.1. Taxonomy (NCBI): domain Eukaryota; kingdom Metazoa; phylum Arthropoda; class Insecta; order Orthoptera; family Tettigoniidae; genus Anabrus; species Anabrus simplex. Next base: position 304,588,490 of record NC_090265.1, on the reverse strand, counting down.
ACTTTGAAAATTTAAGTGGTTCACTTTGGTCACTCTCTTCCTAGTTTTATAGATGTTGGGAGTGCTAGCGTACTGCATCTTGACCTGCTCTGTCTCATTCTTCAAGCTATTTTTCATTCCCTCCCCTCCTGGAGATGTGGATGGCCCAGCTTAGCAAGCACCGACCGCCAACATTTGCTCAGTACGCGACCATCCCAAGAGAAGCATTCATTTTTCAAATGGCCACCAGACACCTTCAGCCCTCCTTCCCTCCCGCAATCCACCTCCGCGACCGAAGGAATAAACACGTCTGCCGCGCACAATTCACCCCTCCCATTTCAAAATCAACCGAACCCACCCCTCTCTACCTTCGGGAACCCAGAATTGCTGCCTTGTCACTTTTTACAGATAAAAAAGTCGTTTGTTCCCAACGTTAGAGCGAAAGTATAATAAAATGTGAGAGCAATTTATACAATTATACCTGGGACACCGGTTTTAGTCGAGAGTACAGCAAATATTAGGTTAGTGCAAGAGTCCAGATAAATTTGTACTCATAAATCAATTTCTAAAACTTTTTTTCATGACTGAAGTGGAAGGTCTCTTTCTGACATCCCTTATATATTTCATAACCATTGAAGTATTGAGTCAAACAAGTACAGGCGAATGTAAGAGGAAGAGTTAAAATAAAATTCAGCAGAATTCAGATATTTAGAAACTGTTAGGACAAGGAGTAACATAATATTGACAACTTAACCTTTAAAATTAAATAAATATGTAATATTTTTAGAGAAATAGCACATTTTTAAATCTGAGTTATCTGGCTAGAAAGATGCCTGCAGAACTTGAATCCATATCCTCCTAGTTCTCTAAACTGGCAAGATACAACTCATGAGGGACCGATTGGGTTTAGAGTGATACAATGTACAGTCATCGGTTCAATGAGGAAAGTAACGGGAAATTATCTCACTCCTCATTTCTCCTAGTACACCTCTGCAGAGACGCCCACGCTTTCCGTTGTAGCAGATAGTGGAACTGCCGGTGATCCAACCAGCCTTGAAGCTTATAAACACACAACAAACGCGATGATATATACACGCACATCTTCATTATACTTTAGCGTTGTCTGCAATCTTCTGTCTGTAAAAATTAATGATGAACCCAATATTTCTGAAGTAGTTTCATTCGCTTTTTCCACGACCCGTTAAGATCACGGGTGTGAACTGTGTCGCGCGTGTGGATTTGGCCCTGTTTTAAGACCGGACACCCTTCCTGTCGCTAACATTATGTGGAGGTATGCATCCGCTATTGAGTGTTTCTGTGGTCGCAGGTAATGTGATGTATTATGCGTTATGAAGAGGAGTGCATTGGGACAACCACAAACATCCAGTCTCCATGTCAGAGGAATTAAACAGACACGGCTAAAATCCACGACCCGGTCTGAAATCAAACCTAGGACCCTCTGAACTTAAGGCCTTGACGCTGGCTATTCAGCCAAGCAGCCGCACCAATTTCATTTTAGTTATTATAGAGTTACTGTTACATAATTTTAATTAAACGATCCTTATTTACAAATCCCAATAGTGCCGAGTATTGTGTTCAAACTGTAATCTGAAAATGTATTCCGATTGATTATTAAAAGACACACGCATGATGTAATTTTGTACTAATTGTTGTTGTCTCGTCTCGTATAATGATGCTGCCTGTAATGGAAACATCATGTTTATTGCCTTTATTGAGGCCGATATCTTGGAGAAAACGCTGTGAAACAAACAGTCTTTCTAATGTAAGAACACTTGAAAAATCACGTAGTTCTAAGCCTGAATTGTAGAAAGCGATAGTCGGTTTGTCCCTAGCCAATGCTGTGTTGTGGCCGCAATGTCATGTCATTTCTGGTCATTTCTCCATTCAAAGAAGAGTGAGCTGTAAAGCCATTAAAAGGAGACGTTGTCTTCCAAGACGACTGCTGCCCACCTCGATGTTCTTCAGATACTGAGGTGATACATAGCCATTATGTCGAAAGAAAGAACCCTTTACAATCCTCAAAAGAGGATTAAAATCTTCCTATGAGCATGGAGTTGAACCTAGGGTGTCTAGCTAAGGGTCGGGAAAGAGAATCCTGTACACCGAGGCTTATCGACCTGCGCTTAATGAAGTTTATACCTAACAAAAGTGGTGGCGGTATATTTTAAGAGAAATCACACCCACTCAATTCTAAACACAGAGAAAATGGAAGATTAGTGATAGTGGTAATAGTAGTGAAGTTTATGTTTAATAGTGGAGGCCGTACTTTTTGCTTTGAGAGGAAGTAAAACCAAACCAAACCTCATGGCACTACACAGCCCTTGAAGGGCCTTGACCCACTAAGTGACCGCTGCTCAGCCCGAAGGCCTGCAGATTACGAGGTATCGTGTGGTCAGCAAGACGAACCCACTCGGCCGTTATTCTTGGCTTTCTAGACCGGGTCCGCTATCTCATCGTAAGGTAGCTCCTCAATTCTAATCACGCAGGCTGAGTGGACCTCGAACCAGCCCTCAGGTCTAGATAAAAATCCCTGACCTGGCCGGGAATCGAACCCGGGGCCTCCGGGTAAGAGGCAGGCACGCTACCCCTACACCACGGCGCCGGCTCTTTGAGAGGAAGTGCATCTAGGAAACCATCAACTCTTAATACTAATCACAAGAAAATGGAAGAGTGGTGGTGGTGGTGATCATTGTTTTAATAGAAAGTGCAACCATCCTCTCTTAACACCAATCACAGGGAAAATGGAAGAGTTTCGACACTTTTAAGAACGAAGATATTGACAAAGAGGGGGGCATGAACGACGTGAACACGAAAGACTCCCTTGGCCTCGCAAAACCTAGCACCATCAGGATCGGAAGGGAACAAGAGTGGATCAAGGAAGGTTAGACAGGAAAGGTGACCGTGAGGAGACTGGCGCAAGTAAGTGAAAGGAAAGCCAGGCTCGGATAGGGACTGTGTGTTCGCCAACCCATACTACCAAGTTGAAAGCTCTATTCTACTGCCCCCACCACAAAGGGTGTATGCATAAGAAGAAAAACTGGAAGCCCTACTTCTAATTTTACCAGAAGGACAATGTATCTATCAAGCAAAAGAGAAGGGAAGTTGATAATAATACGTTGATAATAATTCATTTTGGTCAAATAAAGCGTAAAATGCGGTAAATTAAGAAATATTACGAAATATTTTACTTGCTAGGGGCTTTACGTCGCACCGAGACAGATAGGTCTTATGGCGACGATGGGATAGGAAAGGCCTGGGAGTTGGAAGGAAGCGGCCGTGGCCTTAATTAAGGTACAGCCCCAGCATTTGCCTGGTGTGAAAATGGGAAACCACGGAAAACCATCTTCAGGGCTGCCGATAGTGGGATTCGAACCTACTATCTCCCGGATGCAAGCTCACAGCCGCTTGCCTCTACGCGCACGGCCAACTCGCCCGGTATATTTTACTTGCAGCGAATAACATGGATACATACTTTACTACCTTACAACTATTTTTTCTGCTACGTCGCAGCGCTTCCGTATGTATTTTGTTTGTCTAACACTTTCGTGTGTGATGTCTTTGCTCACTGAAGTTGTTTGAATTAATTAGGTGTCGTTTTCTTCATGTTGCTCATTCGTTTTGTGCCCTAACTCATTCATTAAATGATATATTTATTGATTCAGGGATCATGCTATTTTCCTTTCAAAAAACAAGTAACATATTTATTGATCCAGGGATCAAACTATTTTGCTGTTTGAACTGCCCGCGCTAGTCTTATGGACAAAGATAATGGCAATTCACAGACATAGCACTCCCATTTGTCGGTGCAAGCCCTGGACCTCAAGAAAGAAACAAAAGATGGCACGAGCAGCGGAATACAACATAAAGGAGTCCTGTCTACGGTCCGTAAGTACGTATACATGTTTCTCTAGATATTTCTCTAGTAACGACGGTTTATCTTAATTTACCGCGGATTTTTCACTTTATTTGTGTAAAATAAATTATTATGTTCCATTTGGGACAAATATTACAGTGACATTTCGTGGATACCTTTGATCTACATAACCGGCACTAAGTGCGATAGGGTGGATAGCTCTATGCCCAGGAATTAAACTGTTACTAATTCCTGCTGTAATCTAGGTGAACCTCGAGGGCATGTGCATTTCCAGAAGTAGAAATCTGGTTTCCAAATATTTCGACTTTCTGACAGGGAAACGAACTCACGTTCTTACGGTTGAAAACAGCACGTCAATGCCGCATCGGTCAGGCAGTCCGTAATATATCCTTTCTCCTCTTTAATACTGATACCGTACCTCGTTGATTTGCCGCTTGAATCAACATTCATCACAACTAGCAATAAACATCTCGGTAAAGGAAACCAAGAACATAACTTATAACATTTCACAGGCTGAAGGAAAGCTGTATTGTCAGAATGAAAACAGAGAGAAAATCATCAGAACTATTTGATGGTTTCAAAATGGCGTTTGCGGCTACCCATGAGTAAGGAAACTTGGCAGGCATGTAAACAATCACGACTTCAGCCCTTCACAAACAAAATGTGTAAAAGAACTTACTCTCTGAGTATCTTACGTAAGCACTGTAACCTCAATTGTATGCCCCCATTTCCCACGTAACAGCTATTCGGATCTCTTCATGTACACGAAAGTTCTGCAAGTTGAATGTAGGTCGGGAAGTTCTCTCGAATACATCCACTAGGATTCCATTTAACAGTGTGAGATACTTGTACATCAGAAATAAAATCCCCTTGCTACTGAATTGGTTTAAACTAACAGAAACAGGGTAATTTTATTGTGTTTTTCACACGATAAGGGAGACGTTCTGTATTTATGTTAGGCCCAGCAGGCAAGTGCTTGCCAACACTTCTTGTTCTGCTAATCCCAACGATACTTAAAGTGTACTTAGGGACGATGAGCTACCGGGAACCAGATTACTGCAAAAGTACAGTACTATACCCCTAGAGAGATTATTGGAAAAGGTGTATAGGATTTATGCACGAGTAACTCTTCTGCTCTTTACAGCGCTGGGTAAATTATCAGCTACCTAATTATCATAAAATAGACTTCTACTAAATTATGTTGGAGTGAATTCTCCTTCTTCAAGTCAGGTGGTGGGAGGTATTCAATTCTCTGCAGTAGTAGATGGGATATCATTTCACCATAATGAATACCACTCTAAACAGAACTCAACGGTCACGGTGACTGTGATTCGACTGCTGACAGGAGGCAGTATTTTACAATCCCTGTTACCGAGCTCGATGGTTGCAGTCGCTAAAGTGCGGCCAGTATCCAATATTCGGGAGACATGGGTTCGAACCCCACTGTCGGCAGCCCTGACAATGGTTTTATGTGGTTTCCCATTTTCACACCAGGCAAATGCCGTACCTTAATTAAGGCCACGGCACTTCCTTCCCAACCGTAGGCCTTTCCTATCCCATCATCGCCATAAGACCTATCTGCGTCGGTGTGACGTAAAGCAACTTTTTTAAAAAAATACATGCAATCCTTGCTGTTTAAATGAACCGCTATAACCGAATAGTCCCTAGTTTCGTGTTTCTCCGAAGAGCCTGTAAACTGGTTTTATGCAGGACCATATGACTACCGCAGGAGCTATGTGTCCTCGACAAACACGGTTAAAATTCTATTTACTTTCGGCCATGGAGTTGTGTCAACACAGCAAAGCCATTTCAAGCAAGTATCCTCAGTACAGTCGTCACAATACCTGAAAGTGTTGATAGTCTTCTTGGCTTAATCAGTCGTTAGGCTGGCTTTTGGTGGACGTGCAATTAAGTATTCCGGATTAGAATCCCAGTGATGAAGGAAAATTTAGAAACAGTGCGTGGTAGTTTGAAAAACATTCGATTTTAAATCCCTGGTAAATAACAGATGCCTTTGTTGGTGAGATGTAGTGTTTACAGTGCACTATGTCTTCTGGTATGGGCTAGAATAAATTTGTTACTTTCATTGTCCTGTTTCAGTCGGCTTTGCCAATATGAAGGTGACCGAGGTATGAGCGATGCTAGTAATACCATTCCTTATGCAGCCAGCCCCTCTTATGAATGGTGTGAAAATATCACTCATAGGGTTGGTTGGTGCATGCATTTCAGTGGGCTTGGCAGACTGATATGTAATAGCAACTTCTGGCTCGGTGAGGAAAGCAACAGGAAACTACCTCACTCCTCATTTCCCTAGTATGCCTCTTCAGTGACGCCTAGGCTATTTATGACAGCTGTTGGAGGAACTGTGGGGGATCAAAGCAGCCTTCGGGCTGAATACCCAACATACTGTAAATAACATAAAGCTTAATGCTTCACCTAGCCTATACGATTGTATTTATGTGTTTATTAGTATTATTATTATTATTATTATTATTATTATTATTATTATTATTATTATTATTATTATTATTATTATTATTATTATTTAAGTTCACCGTCCAGGACTGGTTTTTTTCTTGGACGCACACCTCTACCACCTCAAGGGCAATGTCCTGGAGCGTGAGACATTTGGTCTGGAGGAGGACCAGTACCTCACCCAGGTGGCCTCACCTGCTATGCTGAACAGGATCCTTGTGGGGAATGGAAAGATTGGAAGGGATAGACAAGAAAGAGGGAAAGAAGCGGTCGTGGCCTGAAGTTAGGTACCATCCCGGCATTTGCGTGGAGAAGAAGTGAGAAACCACAGAAAACCACTTCGAAGATGGCTGAGGCGGGAATCGAACCTCCTCTACTCAGTTGACCTCCCGAGGCTGAATGGACCGCGTTACAGTCCCCGTACCACTTTTCAAATTTCGGGGCAGAACCGGAATCGAACCAGGGGTGGCAACACCATACAGGTGGGCGTGTTTAATTATTTATTTATTTATTTATTTATTTATTTATTTATTTATTTATTTATTTATTTATTTATTTATTTATTTAAGGCTTTTAGAAGAGAAAAAGGCGAGATTCAGGAGGTTAAATGCACTGAATCACTATTGACTTACCCAAAACTTTCAACAGTGTTGATCATGAGAGACCGACGAAATTGAGAGCTATTTGACTAGATAAAGGAGTGATTGAACAGATGGTAGGAGGGGGGGGGGGGGGGCAGGTTTCACAAGGCAGTATTTTGGACCTTTTTCTTTATATGTGATTACAACAGGATCTCGACAAATTTGTGAGATGGACAGCAGATGGTAAACGGTGCGAAAAGTCAGATTGTATATTTCACGAAGTCATCGTTTGATGGAGTGAAAGTACTTCTTGGGGACCATTGGGTATCTGGGTATTAATATAGGTATTGATATTCATGAGGGTAATCACAGGTGATCACGAGGTTGTAAATATAGATTATAGATATTTTCATGTGGTTATGAGGGAATTTAAGTTTTTTAGGAATGTAAAGTTATAAATCACGGGTGAGACCCCAATTTGAGTATGGTTCCAGTGTATGGAATCCTCACAGGATTACTCGATTCGAGAACTGGTGATGAAATGAAATGAAATGTCGTATGGCTTTTAGTGCCGGGATATCCCAGGACGGGTTCGGCTCGCCAGATGCAGGTCTTTCTATTTGACACCCGTAGGTGACCTGCGCGTCGTGATGAGGATGAAATGATGATGAAGACAGCACATACACCCAGCCCCCGTGCCATTGGAATTAACCAATTAAGGTTAAAATCCCCGACCCGGCCGGGAATCGAACCCGGGACCCTCTGAACCGAAGGCCAGTACGCTGACCGTTCAGCCAACGAGTCGGACACCTGGAGATGATCCAAGGGAAAGCGACATGATTGGCTCTTGGTGATCTCCAACCAAAGAGTAGTGTTAGTAGAAAATGTTGCGAAACTTGGGCTGGGAAGACTTGGGAGTAAAGAGATGAGCTGATCGACTAAGTGATATATTCCGAGCTGTCGGCGTAGAGATGGCGTTGAATGACATTATAAGGCGAATAAACTGGAATATAGTTGTTAAACACACGAAATATCATAATAAAAGACTTAGAATTCAAGAGGACAAAATAATTGGGGCTAGTATTCGTTAAAAGAAAGAGGAATGAATATTTAGAGTAATTTACTAAGGGAAGAGTTCGATAAATTTTCAACTCCGTTGTGAGCGTTTCAGAAAAATCTAGGCCTGGCTGAGTGACTCAGATGGTTGAGGCGCTGGCTTTCTGACCGCAACTTGGCAGGTTCGATCCTGGCTCGGTCCGGTGGTATTTGAAGGTGCTCAAATACGTCAGCCTCGTGTCGGTAGATTTACTGGCACCTAAAAGAACTCCACTGGACTAAATTCCGACGCCTGGGCTCTTCGAAAACCGTAAAAGTAGTTAGTTGGACGTAAAGAAAATTATTATTAGAAAATACTAGGTTAACAATTGATAGGGAATATGTTACCTGAGCGACAGCACTAAATCTAGACCAATGGTGACTGACGATTTAAAAAGGGAAAGCTACTGACTAGCCGTTAGCCGTTGTCTCTGGAACGGATTTTGAACTTGTATGCCTTGTCAAATTCTTCCCAAGTACGGTTGGCATATTCGAAGTGACTACTGCGTGATTACGGTGCTGGCCATGGAAGCGTGTATTAATACACGTATTATTGTTGGCACGCAATAGTTTGACCATCAGAAGTATGCGAAGGAACTTGTATGCGTTCTATAATTCTATAGGTCTGTCTATCGTGAGCTCTTGATGTTAAGTGGTAAATGACAAAAGAAAGAAAAAGTACATAAAATTTTCAGAAAACCTGGACTTCAGTGTCTTCTCAACTGCTGCAGTTGCCACTTCTCCTTATTTAGAAGGTGAAACTTTCTGAAGTGTTTCACATCAAGAGAATATTATCTAGATTTCCTTCCCTCTTGGCAACAGCATCTGACTCTAACTGAGAACAAAGGGAATTCAACCAAAGCTTATGTTATGAACTCAGTCGTGTGTACTTGTTGTGATGTTGTGGAGATGAAACTATGGAGCATCATTGGCTGTTGGTATTAGCACACAATGAATACCTTGCGGGGTTTAATAGGAGGAGAGTAAAGATAGGATGAATTCTCTACGAGTTGACAGCTGATTGTGGGAGGTACGCACATAAAACAAAACGTCACGCACAACCTGTCTAGACGGCTAACTATTTAACATCAGTTTTTATTGTAATTGAGACTCAAACGAGAACCACGGAAAACTCATTACTCGGGTGCTGTCCTATCCGAGGTAGTAAAAACGTCCCCAGTTCACCTGGAAGGACATGATTTCTATTTCCAGTTGGATCGTCGAAAAATTTAGAAATCAGATTTCCATTCCTGGAGAGATGTCTGACACTGAGGTTCACTCAACCTATGGAAAAGTAAGTAGCAGGATAATTCCTGGAGGGGAAAAGGTGGCCGTGCTTTGAGCTAACTACTGTAGCCCGCTTACAGCGGAGGTTACGAATAGTAGATATCTTTACCTATCTCTCCTCCAAGGACCTTATGGGATGTACGAAAATGACTTTGCTTTGCATTGCATACAGACTGCAGGTCTCATAGACGAGAGGTCATGGGGGCTACGATCCTCTCGTTATGATAACATTTGGTGGCTATTTTACGCAGGATATATTTTCTCTTCCATAAAACATTGAAATGACCATAATTATGATCAATAAAATAAATTGTGTCCGCCTCTGTGGTGTAGTGGTTAGCGTGATTAGCTGCCACCCCCGGAGGTCCGGGTTCGATTCCCGGCTCTGCCACGAAATTTGAAAAGTGGTACGAGGGCTGGAACGGAGTCCACTCAGCCTCGGGAAGTCAACTGAGTAGAGGTGGGTTCGATTCCCACCTCAGCCATCCTCGAAGTGGTTTTCCGTGGTTTCCCACTTCTCCTCCAGGCGAATGCCGGGATAGTACCTAACTTAAGGCCACGGCCGCTTCCTTCCCTCTTCCTTGTCTATCCCTTCCAATCTTCCCATCCCTCCACAAGGCCCCTGTTCAGTATAGCAGGTGAGGCCGCCTGGGCGAGGTACTGGTCATTCTCCCCAGTTGTCTCCCCGACCAAGAGTCTGAAGCTCCAGGACACTGCCCTTGAGGCGGTAGAGGTGGGATCCCTCGCTGAGTCCGAGGGAAAAGCCGACCCTGGAGGGTAAACAGATGATGATGATGATGATGATGATGATGAAAATGCATTGTTTCCATGAACGTAGACATTTACATCATGCTATTGATTTTCAGTCTCAAGAACTGCTTTCATACGATAGATATGATAACGCGGACCATGAAAGAATCAATATAAATGCTTTTATACGGTTATCAGAGACACCGGGGTACCAGATCTTGACCCACAGAAGTTCCACGTGACAGTAAAACTAGCGAGACGAGGGTGGAGTATTTGAGCAATACCACCGGACTGAACCGGGATCAAACCTGCCAACATGGGCTCAGAAGACCAGCGCCATTTACCATTTGAGCCACTCAGCCCGACGAATGTAGGTAAGCCTACTTATAGTCAGTGAAGTTGTTTGTGTAACTGAAAATTACATATATTTCAACCTTATCCGTCTACCTTCGTAGTCTAGGGATTAGTATAGTAGCTTCCCGCTCGGTTGGAATGTATTTTATTCTCAATATTTTCGAAAATATTACAACAAGCTCGAGGGACCAGATATTTAAAAATTCCTTTCTTCGCCATCTATAATTTCCCGTAGTCCCCATCCTCTACTCCATATCTATAATGGGATGCATATAAGGTAAGGTAAGGGTTATTCTGCCCGAAGGCAGGTCCGAACCTCCGCAGAGGTGTTCCTGAGCCGGAGTTTACGTGCGGTAGGGTGGCCAGTTCCTTTCCGCTCCTCCATTCCCTTACCTCCACCAACAGCGCGTGGCAACCCATCCAACTCCTGACCACGCCCAATGTTGCTTAACTTCGGAGATCTCACGGGATCCGGTGTTTCAACACGGCTACGGCCGTTGGCGAATGCATATAGACCATGAGTATTTCCTTCCCATCTTAGCCTCAAGAAATAACAAAATAGGGCAGACACCATAGAGACCCAGGTTATAAAAATCGTGCCCACCTTAACCTTCCTTCTCTCTCATACAAACACATTCAGACACACGCACGCACGCACGCGCGCGCGTTGATTTACAGTGCCGTCCATGGTTTCTCATTTCCACACCAGACAAATGCTAGGGTTTTAATCAAGACCACAGATGCTCCTTCCCAGTCCTAACTCTGTCCTATCCTATCGTCTCCATAAGACCTATCCGAGTCGGTGTGACGTAAAACCGACATCAAACAAAACCTAGCAATATAGACATAAATATGATTTTAATATAGGCGTGGTTAACTCTCATTTCATATTTATATTATTTTGTAAATGATTCAAGTGAAACGGATTTTGTACAATTGGAGACAATACCAGGCTGAATTTTAGTGCCGAGGTTATGTTTTACCTTCTCAAACAAGGGCATGATATTTTTGAACTTTTATTCCAAAGAAAGGAACATCGTGATCACAGCACTACGTACTTAAACAATGCTTTGTTTTCACCATCACTTCAATTGCTGTAAGCTTTAAGGGATCTCAGAATACCAGAATGTGCATGGGTGGCGGTTCGTTTATTTACGAGTATAGCTACTGGCATGAGTATCTTACATTTAAGCACTCATAAATCCGAACCACTTTTACTGAACTTGGATCCTGCAAATTCAGTCAAAAAATGTGAGCGTATAACCAGCTACAACGTCGTTTGTGTGAAACATGCTTCTTGTACTAGCAGAAATTTCTCAAATTTAGGTGGGGAGTAAAGTAATTGGTTGTTATCTATGGAAACTCCCCCCCCCCCAACCATAAACGTATTCACCCTATGCCTGTTCATCGTGCGTTCGAAATTTAGGAACATTAACTCTATCCACCTAGGGATGGGGGGGGGGGGGGTTACTCAGAAGGAAAAGTATGTCTTTAATTTAGCAGTGATGAGTTGACATGGATATCGTGAGCCGTGGCGGATGGGAACATCTCACTCGATGCCTGATGGTAGCAGCTGGATACCCGATAACGACCGAGTAGCGTGTGGCAGGAGATGCTCCATAACCACGCACCCTCTCCTTGTTAATAGCTTGCTTGCGAGCCCGACCAGATGTGAGAACTGAAGAACTTGGTGTCCTAGTCGTAACTGTTCGTACACTGGGTGTATAATAAGTTAGATCATATAAATAATAATATTGTACAAACTACTAGTCACTAAATTCACTACTGTTGTGACAGAAAGATAAATACACACCGTCATATATACTGTTTTACCTGTGAGTCCAAGGAGTGTAACTTGGATGCTCAACTATTCTAGTGAAGTGGTTTGGCACGACCTACTGTACAATTGGAGGAGTTAAGTGCAGACCTAACCCAAGTACTTTCAGCTTCAAATGGGTTACTTTCTTTTGAGAATTCTCAACATACTTTGACGTAAGAGATTGAGTCAGGTTCATTTCTATGGTTGGTGTATAATATGTAATAATACAGTATTATTAGGAAACTAACTTGTAGTTGTTTGAGTCATCAGTCCATAGACTGGTTTGATGCAGCTCTCCGTGCCACCCTACCCTGTGCTAACATTTTCATTTCTACGAAACTATTGCATCCTACATCTGATCTAATCCGCTTGTCATATTCATACCTTGGTCTAACCCTACCGTTCTTACCGCCTACACTTCCTTCAAAAACCAGCTGAACAAGTCTTGGGTTTCTTAAGATGTGTCCTGTCATTCCATCCCTTTTTCTCGTCAAATTCAGCCAAATCTTCATTCGTGATTTGATCTATGCATCTCACCTTCAGCATTTTTCTTCTGTAATACCACATTTCAAAAGCTTCTACTTTCTTTCTGCGCTGGTTATCGTCCACGTTTCACTTCCATAAATGCCACGCTCCAGATGAAAGTCTTCAGAAACATATTTCTAATTCCTATATCAGTGTTGGAAGTGAACAAATTTCTTTTCGTAATTAAGCTCTTCCTTGCTTGTGCTAGTCTGCATTTTATGTCCTCCTTACTTCTGCCATTGTTAGTTATTTTACTACCCAAGTAACATTATTCATCTACTTCCCTTAAAACTTCATTTCCTAATATCATATTTCCTGCATCACCTGCCGTCATTTGACTGCACTCCATTACTTCTGTTTTGGACTTATTAATTTTCATCTTGTACTCCTTACCCCAGACTTCGTCCATAACATTCAGCAACTTCTCGAGATCTTCTGCAGTCTCATATGAAACAACAATATCATCGGCAAAATCTCAAGGTTTTGATTTTCTCTCCTGGGATTGCGATTCCCTTTCCAAATTCCTCTTTGATTTCCTTTACTGCCTGTTCTATGTAAACATTAGAAAGGAGAGGGGACAAACTGCAGCCTTGCCTCACTACTTTCTGAATTGCTGCTTATTTTTTAAGCCCTCGATTCTTATCACTGCAGGCTGATTTTTATACAGATTGTAGATAATTCTTCGTTCTCGGTACCTGATTCTGATCACCTTCAGAATCTCAAATAGCTTGGTCCAATCAACATTATCAAATGCCTTTTCAAGATCTACGAACGCCATGTATGTGGGCTTGTCCTTCTTAATTCGATCCTCTAGGATCAGACGTACAGTCAGGATTGTTTCACGTGTTCCTACATTTCTTCTGAAACCAAATTGACCTTCTCCCAACTCAGTTTCAACTTGTCTTTCCATTCTTCTGTAAATAATACGTGTTAAAGTTTGCAGGCATGAGATACTAACCTAATGGTGCGATAGTTTTCATACTTGTCAGCACCGGCCTTCTTGGGAATAGGTATAACAACATTCTACCTAAAATCGGATGCCACTTCTCCTGTTTCATACATTTTACACACTAAATGGAATAACCTTGCCACGCTAGTTTCTCCTAAAGCAGTCAGTAATTCATAGGGAACATCATCAATTCCAGGTGCCTTGTTCCTATTTAGGTCTCTCAAAGCTCTGTCAAATTATGAACTCAAAATTGGTTCTCCCATTTCATCAGCTTAAGTACCAATTATTCTCAAGGATTGTGAAAAAGGATGACAAATTTAACTATTTTATCTTTAAGATAGGCCAAGAAACACTGCATACAGGAAACTATATTATTTCCCTTCTCCTACAGTTTCCCTCTTATTGTATTTTATGTTATTTTTCTATATTATTTGTTCTTTCAAACAACGAACGTTTACAAATTGTGATCAGAATATAATTTCCTTGATTATTTGCAATTATATCAGTTCTGTCATTAAAGCTGTCTCGTCGTTAAATGTACGAAGTTAATTTAAGCGAATTTTCTCTTGAATTTATTTCAAGATAAAGTTTACCGTTTTAAAAATATCATCAACAAATTACGAGTCGTAGGAATATTGCTGTGTTAGACAATCGAAATGTAGAATAATTTTGCTTGCCTGTGGGTCTACAAAACGTCTGAATGACGTGTTTATGCTGATCGACAGATACATTTACCAATTAATTCATAAACTGCAGGTAACTAAAGAAATTAACCTTATATTCTGAAGAATTAAAATACAACTGACCTTGCTTTAATGTCACCACAATAAAACGTCAAAGGTGATTATGAATAGTAACCAAACTTAGGTAATAAAATTAAGTGAGAATTGTAGTGAACAGTCCACATGAAGAATCAAATCATACTTTATACTTCTTCGGACTTTTGTTGATATTTTTGTTTATTTATACAAGATAAGAAGTTACAGGCGATTTGACGATACAATGCAGAAATCCTCGAACACTTTTTATTCAATAATAATAATAATAATAATAATAATAATAATAATAATAATAATAATAATAATAATAATAATAATAATAATAATAATAATAATAATAATAATAATAATAAAGGACAGGTCACAGAAGCTGGATTGCAGGCCTTCTGAAGCAGTGCTATCTAGGAGACCTGCCTGACAATTTTGATAATCGTATCGAGTTACTGTCTAGCAGCGAAAGTAGAACTCTTCACCATACTTCATAATGTTGAGTCGTTTCTATCGAGTGAACACGGAATACGCCACCAGGGATATCTAATCTACCAGAAAAATTTGGTGTGGAATGCCAAGTTTATTCCCGCTCTCCAAAAATCGGATTTCTCTTCCCGAATCAAAAACATAGACATAGGGTCAAGAGTTGTACACGTCACCCCAGATCTCCTAAAAATTCGCATAGGCTGTGTATACAACACGGCCGCAAATTTTAGGCGTGACAGCATGTGCATGTTGAGTCATGAAGTGAAAAGTATGTGCCGAATGCAATAAATGTATTCGTAAATCGGAGAAAATTGAATGAAACACGATGCTCGCTCAGTATCACTGCATCTCCGCGGCCCCATTGGCCAAGCGAGATGTGTTACAACATGATGGTGCGGATGGCGTCATATCAGCGTCGGCGGTACTATGATCATTTTGTGAGGTGTATATCTCTTGAACAGATGGAGATATATCGATGATCCCTTCACCCTTGTGTTTGGCTTGATGATCTATATTCTTTTGATATTTCAGCCATATGTGTACAATAGGATTGGAGACATCGGCTTCGACGGTCACTTTTAGACTCAATATTCAAATTTTACGCGGAATTAGTAACGCAATACTGAGTGGAGTGTATGTCAGTTCAGCACTGAAGTGACACCTAAAACAAACAACACGTCAGCCAGCAACAGCCAGTCTCGGGCAGCGCATCGCAAGCGCCGTGTCATCCCACGCCTGTGGGGGAGGGACTCAATGAGCGTGTTTCAAACGAGTGTGACATGAGTCAAGAGATAGTAGCTGCATAAAGATACAAAATCGATTGCTTTGTGGTTTATAGCCACAGATCAGTAGGATGTTATACTGAGGTCTGTTTTCATTGCGCAGTGTTTCAGTTCATACACCCATTCGGTTGAAAACTTTGTCACGTCAAAATTTGTCTTAAATGCTACACTAAATCATACTATTTTATAAGGTTTATGCACATTTGTACTGCACAAGAAACGCTAACACAACCATATTCCACATTCAGGACAGCTTACAGATACCCAGCGATTTATCGTTAGCATGACACCTGGGATAAAATGTTGTTAATGATATGTTGCTTGTTGACAGGTCATCAGCTACGACTCGAGTCGAGGTGGGGTGAGTGTCATCACGGAAAAAGGAGAGGTGACCACCAGCTACCTGCTGATCCAACACGCCGAGCTGTCCGATTCCGGCAAATATTCGTGCAGCCCCTCCAACGCCGACGTGGCTAGTGTCCGGGTGCACGTACTTAACGGTACGTAATACACATGCATACAAGCATTCCTGAAGTTCTGTTAAAACTATCTGCGTACTAGGCTGACCTTTTCTTCATTTTCCCTTGTTCTTTGACGTTGTATTCTCCTCCTATCCTCTAAATTTTTATTTGGAAATTATGTATCTCCTATTTGTTCTATTTAACAAAGGTGGAGTATTTAGTATTAATTTTGACACATTCCACATGTCTTGAAACAGTTAAGATATTTTCATTACTTTCCTTGTATTTCATTACTAAAATAGAGATCATTCAGTCAATTATATTTTTAACTTTCTCTTCATTTGAAGACTTAAAAATTAATTTAATGCAGAACGATAAAGTGGTTGGATTTCACATACAGTACTTTCTCATATTCACATAGATAAAGTAACCTGCAAAAACCTGTTGGCTTCATTATTTAAGAATTATATCTGTGTGTGATAATTCTCCTGCACTAAAAGGGATCATACATGACATCAGGAACTATCGTCCTGTTAGTTTGCTCTCTGTCCTTTACAAGGTTTTCACCAGGTACTGACAAATAGAATCAGTTCAACACTTGATTTTGCCCAGCCAATTGAACAAGCAGGTCTTCGCCGAGGTTTTGGAACAATCGACCACATACTAAGCCTTCGTGAAGTTAACAGCAGAAGTAATGAATATCAAATGCCTCTCTGTCTAGCCTTTGTGGACTTTGAAAAGGCTCTTGACTCGGTGAGCCACACTGCTGTTATACAAGCCTTAGCCGAACACGGCGTCGATGCTGCCTACATACGAGTACTCCAGCATATTTTATAAAACCTCTTCAGCCTTCTTGAACGTCAGTGTGCCAACAACGGATTTTTCAAATTCAAAGGGGTGTAAAGAAAGGCAACCCCATATCTGCCAAGCTGTTCTCAGCAGTATTAGAAATGGCCATGTCAAAAATCAACTGGCAAGGTACAGGAATCAATGGGAAAAGGCTGAACAATTTAAGGTTAGCAGACGACATTACACTTTTGGCCAACTCTAATACAAGATCTTGTCTCAGTCTGTCAAAAAGTGGAACTATCCATGAACCTTTCTAAAACCGAAGTAATGCTCAACAAATGGACCTCAGCAGGAAAGCTACACGTGTGAAACTCCACACTTGGACATGTTAATGAGTATGTCTATCTTGACCAGCTTGTAAACATGAAAGGCGACCTATGACCGGAAATCATACGATCAAACTAGGATGGCAAGCCTACGGAAGAAATTCTTCAATCTTCAAATCCAACATGCCAACCCACCTAAAGAAGATAGTCTTTGACCTGAGTGTTCTCCCTATGCTGACTGACGGTTGTGCAACCTCGACATTGAGCGCGTTTGTTAAGCAAAACTCAGAACAGATCTATGGAACGGTTTATACTAGGCTTCACGAAGAAAGACAGGAAGAGAGCAGATTACATCAGGTCAGTCACAAACATTGACATTTTAGAAAGGGTGGCTACCCTAAAATGGCAGTGGGCAGGCCATGTTGCTCGGAGAACTGATGGTAGGTGGACAAAGCTTGTGATTGAGTGGAGTCCGAAAGATCATCTGAGACCAAAGGGAAGACCACCGGACGTATGGGATAAAGACATCCGGAGGATTACTGGGGTTAATTGGCAGAACATCGCTCAAGACCGTCCCAGATGGAGAGATCTTGCTTCGTACTTAAAGAGGCCACATCGCAAAAAGATTGAATATGGCTGATAGTGATCTGTGTGTGTGTTGTTCTACCCGTTGCTATTTCAACTAAGTACAAATTACTATCATTAACATGAATCCTAATTCAAAAAACTGTCATAAAAATATATTCACCTGAAGGCCATAAAATGCAATGGAAATCTAATTATTTGAAGTAGTGATATCTGTATGTTAAATATCTAGTAAATAAGTCACATCAAAGTACTGTGGTAAAAGTGATTTTTTTGTTTTACGAAATTAAATGTTCCTGTCAGTTCTATAATTGACGTCTAATATTTTGTCCCCAAAAAGTATTAGATACACCTCCTATTAATTCTGCTGCCTTTGTACTATAATTCGCCTTCCATGTAGATAAAATCCCTGTGGATATTCACAAAAAGTATATCTCCCTTTCTTAATCCGTTTATCCTGCGGGTTGGTTTTTCCCTCGGACTCAAGAAGGGATCACACCTCTACCGCCTCAAGGGCAGTGTCCTGGAGCGTGAGACGTTGAGTCGGGGGAATACAACTGGAGAGGAGGACCAGTACCTCGCCCAGTCGGCCTCAACTCCACAGGGGCCTTGTAGGGGGGAGATATTGGAAGGGATAGACAAGGAAGAGAGAAGGAAGCAGCCGTGGCCTTAAGTTAGGTGCCATTCCGGCATTTGCCTGGAGGACAAGCTGGAAACCATGGAAAATCACTTCGATGATAGCTGTTACCGCGTTTTGATGGTAGGTAGAGGTGTAAGAAGGTGCGGGCGTGAATGGGTCTCAAACTACGGAATCAAAGTTAACGTAAAATTTAACAAGGTTATATTTTCTTTTCAATATTAAGTAATAACAAAGAACAGGTACTTAGTAGCCGAAACACAATTTGAAATGTACAATTGCAGGGGTTACAGAGTTTGGGCTTCGAGCCCTGAGTTCACAATTTTTGAGCAACTAGCCCAACTTTCCGATATACAAATTTTGACAAAGGGGCAGAAGACCCCAATCAAACCCTGGAGCACTTGCTCCAAATTACACAGTAAAGCCTCCTCGAGGCACACAACACTCCGTTTCCAAAAGAGCCACTCGCTCTTTCATTTAAGCCTTTCCCAGGCCACACCAAACTCCACCTTCAAGTTGTCCGTCAACGGACATAAACACAGGGGTAAAATACCCAATCTACTGAGGTCTATTAAATGAAAAGCAGGTTAATTAAATGACCTCTAAAACAATTTGGGAGGAGGCGAGCTTGCACTCCTAATACACTTTGATTTTAAGACCTACTTTGGCTCTTAGGCCACTGATGCAAGGGCTAATCCCATACTACAGAGATGACTTAGAAAAGAACAATTTGTTTTACATTATCGAAGAATACGTTGAGGAAAATAAGTTCACCTCCGAACAATATGAGTGTGAGCTCGAGAGGGTTAGCACTCTCTATCCCAGAATGTAGCTTTACAAGAGAATCGAAGAAAAGAGTAGTTACATTTTAGGAAAAGGTTACATGGTAGAACGCTTCGCACCCGCCCCGAGCGTTAAACTGCTGAGCAAGAAAAGAAAGAATTTATTAATCGGCCATTACCTTATTGTTGACCGCTGCAGAAGAAAGAGGCGCTACCCGCCTCCTGCGATGTACTTAATACACTGAAAGATGGAACAGAAGTGGCACGGAGACCCAAAAATCAGCAGTTTATAACCTCTCGTGGAAGGTTCTAGGCGTTAGGGGAATGAAAACACCCGCCCACAATTATTTTATTGGCTAGGACCCCGCAATCGATTCAAGTTGGGGGAAGATACATCTGATTGGATAGAAATTAATTTAAGAAATTCGGGATTGGCTACATGCAAAACAAGGGGAAAGAGAGGGGTATACAGCCAACTTAAACAATAACAGAAAGAAATTTAGCAAAGAACAAACATTTGAAATAAAAATTTCTTCAACAAAATAGTTCTTTGACTCCGCACTAGGTTGCACTATTGTTGATCTTCAGTAGTGTCCTCTAGAAGAGAAAGTTCACACTTCTTACCTCAAGCTAAACAAAAACACATCAAAAGTGACACAGTTCAAAAACTCAAAATTTTCCACGTGGTGACATCTTCTGAGAAAGTAGAGAATTAATAGAGTAGATAAAGTTCAACCTTCCTCCAGAAGAGGAGTTTCAACTGGCGCAACTTTTAAATAGACGGTGTAGAGGTGTACCGCCCGGTACAGACCTCCCCCCCCCAAAAGTTCCTCCAGGGGTGACGCATGAGATCAGTTTGAAACAAAGTCCAAGTAATGATGTTGATATGAAGATAGATAGCAGGAGCATTTACAAGATTTCTTAATTCAGTTTCAAAATGTGGTTGTTGCAGGTGAATGAAAGTCTTTATATTTGTAGAATTTGAATTTCTGAAGATAAACTTTTACTACTTAAAAGTGAAGAAAATTTTGCAATGTCCACCAAATATTGTTGTTGAATTCCCAAGTGTAATTATTGCTTATGGTGACTGTCCATGTAGTTGATGTAGATTAAGTTGGATGGCCAGACCGGCCGTTGCAGCTTGCGTCCAAAGGAGGCCGCTCGGACCCCTCAAGTACCCTGAGATACCGCTCGCCCGCACTATGAGGGGAGCAGAGGTGTTGAAATACGCCGCGCCCGCGGTGAACATATACAGGCTGCGGGCCAGTAGCAGGTCGTGCGCCGCACATCAGCCTTGGCCGGGAGGAGAGCTCCGGCTCGCCGTACACATGTCGTCCTCGCTGGAGAGGAGGGGGCCCATCCCCCTCCCCAGTTGCTGCACGGCGCTGCGCGGCTGCGGGGGCACTGAAACATAAAAGCTCGGCGGCAAAATTGTGTTGGACCATCATCTTTTTTTTTTTGAGGGCACAGGCATGTAGATTGAGGGGCCAGCGGCGTGGCGATATCCATGGCATTTCATCTAAGCCAGCCACTGTATTTAGTGGAGCAGGAGACGGGAGCGTGGTAATGGCCGTGACAAGGACAGGATGGCAGTTTAACAATCGGGGGAGGTTTACAGAAATGCTTACATATAAAATAAAATAGAAGGAGCAGAATGCCTTAAAAGTGGAACTCAAAAAAAAAAATATAACCATCATATTCCTATCAAATTATATGAAGCAAGTTGACACAAAATTTACACCGGTTTCACCTGGGACAGGTGAACCCTAAATATCCTCTCGGTGGCTGGATTGCTTACTAACAATGTAACCGGTGTGAGAAAATCGAGAATGATGCATGGCCCATGGAATCTGGGGGCAAGCTTGCCCGCGGGAACAAAATTTTTGACCATAACCTGGTCACCTACCTTCAAAGGGGTGGATCTCCGTCCACGATCATACCTTTCCCTAACCTTTTCATGAGACACTTTAAGATTGGCTTTAGCCTTCTTCCAAAGATCTTTAATGTTATCCGGATCTATTGTCTCGGGTAGAATGTCATTCAGAGACCAGAGGTTAGAGAGCGGCGAGTTGGGAACAAACTTGAACATCAAAGAAGCTGGAGTAAACTTGTGAGATTCATGAACCGCCGAATTCAAAGCAAAAGCTATCCAATGCAGGGACGTGTCCCACCTGGAAGGATCTTCATGATGATAGGCAATAAGTGCAGACCTGAGATTACGGTTAACCCGTTCAGCCAGAGATGGTTGAGGGTAATAAGCAGAAGTAGTTACATGAGAGATGGACAAGTCAAAACAGAATTTACGAAAAAGATTTGATGTGAACGCCTTAGCATTATCAGATACAATATATTGGGACGGACCAAAAGAAGCAAAAATGGAATTTAGACAGGTAATGGTGGACTGAGCGGTAGCCAGCTTAGTCGGAAATAACCAAGAAAATCTGGTAAAACCATCTACACATACAAAGATGAACTTGTTGGCATTACCCTTTGACTGGGGGAAGGGTCCTACATAATCAATATACAGGCGTTCCATGGGGCGCGACGCTTGATGCGAAGACAAAAGGCCTACCTTGGTGGACATGGTGGGTTTACTCAGCAAACAGGATTTACAAGCTTTTACAAGTTCACGGATTTCACCGTCCATACCTTTCCAGATGAACATTTCACGAATCTTTTCACGGGTTTTAAAGATACCAAGATGCCCTCCTAATGGGGTTTCATGATAATACTTGAAGATCATAGGTACCAGAACGGCTGGAACGACAACTTTCATCATCTTATCATGCCTCGATGGGCAACATAGAACACCATTCCTCAGAACATAAGGGACAACCTGTTCCCCAGAAGAAAGGGTTTCCATTATCGGAGCCAGCGTCGGATCTTCACGTTGGTATTTCTCAATATCTCTAAAAAGCATGGGAGCATCTGTTAGGATGGCATTAACCTCGGATAGTATGGACTCGGAAGGTGATGAACTGTCGACCGGTTCGTGGGTCTCGACCTCGTTTGAAAACATACGGCTGAGTCCATCAGCAACAACATTTTCAGTACCTCTGATATGCCTGACATCGAATTGGAAGGCAGAAATACGAATGGCCCAACGGGCTATACGACCAGTACGACGCGGCCTACCTAAGACCCAGCTTAAGGCTTGATTATCTGTTTCCAGGTCGAATTTGACATGTTCCAGATAGAGACGGAACTTCTCTAAGGCGAATAAGACTGCCAAACCTTCGAGATCATACATGGAATACTTGGCTTCTTGAGCAGACAAAGTCCTAGATGCATAGGCGATGGGTCGCCTCCCTAGTTCAGTCTCTTGAAGAAGGACTGCAGCTACAGCTGACGACGACGCGTCCGTTTGGACGATGAATTTCTTTGAGAAATCAGGCATAGCAAGGACCGGGGCATTACAGAGAGCTAATTTCAGATCTTCAAAAGCGGCTTGTTGAGAAGGTCCCCACTCGAATTTGATGCCTTTCCTACGAAGAAGGTTTAAGGGCGCTGCTCTATTAGCAAAGTTAGGAATGAACTTTCTGAAGAAATTCACCATACCAATAAACCTGGCGATGCCTTTAATGTCCTTGGGAGGTTTAAAATCACGGATGGCCTGTGTTCTAGAATGATCGACTGCTACACCATCAGGTGACACAATATGCCCTAGGAAAGACATAGAGGGCTTAGCAAAGGCAACCTTGGACAACTTAACAGTTAACCCAGCCTTACGAAGGCGATCGAGAACTTCTCGCAAATGATCTAGATGTTCTTCAAAAGTCTCTGAAAATACGACGACATCATCTAAATAGTGATATAAGTACTCGAATTTGATGTCTGAGAAGACCCTATCTAGTAGCCTAGTGAGTACAGCTGCCCCCGTGGGGAGCCCGAAAGGCACGCGGTTGTATTCGTATAAATTCCAGTCCGTGGCAAACGCTGTAAGGTGTTTAGACTCTTCGGCAAGGGGAATTTGATTATAGGCCTGATTCAAGTCCAAGATAGTGAAGAACTTGGCCTTACGAAACCATGAAAAACAAGAATGAAGGTCAGGAAGGGGCACAGATTGCAACACCACCTTCCGATTGAGAGCCCTGTAATCAATGACAGGCCTGAAGCCTCCTTGGGGTTTCGGGACTAGAAAAATAGGCGATGAATACGCCGACTTAGAGGGCCTAATAATACCATCCTTCAACATCTGATCGATGATTTCTTTCAGAGCCTTCATTTTAGGTGGAGATAGCCTATAAGGTGGAAAACGGACAGGAATCGAATCCGTGACCTCAATTTTGTATTCAATAAGATCAGTAACACCAAGAGTATCAGTGAATACCTCTGGAAATGACTGACATAATTTACGAATACTATTAGCCTGCTCCTCAGGTAGATGTCTAAGGTCTAACAACATCTCATCCTGGGTAGGCGAAATAGAGAAACATGACACAGAATTACACTTAAACAAGGGAATTTTACAATTGGACGCAAATTTGAATGTGCACGACTTACTCTGAAGATCGAGCACAAGACCAGTGTGAGAAATAAAGTCCGCTCCCAGTATGATGGGGCAAGACAAGTGCTTAGCCACAAACAATTTAATTTTCCATGTAAATTTAAAAATACGAATTTTGACCAGTAAAGAACCTAGAATTTCTAATGGAGATGTATTAGCCGAAACATATTTAACAGGAGAAGAGTCATAGACAGGTAGTTTACAAACAGATTTCAATTTGGAGTACCATTCAGCCGAAATAATGGAACAAACACTGCCTGTATCTAATAGAGCTGTTATAGGTTCGTTATTTATCTCAATCTTAAGAAAAGGAACAGGTGCGGGGATATCCGCCGCAATCCTAAGACACTCTTTGGGGCATTCAAAAGATGTATTCGAAGACTTATCGTTCCCTGAATTCTCGACCTTTTTGCCAGGGGCTGAGCCTTGGGAAGATGGATTAGTTGACTCAGCCGAAGCCACTAGTCACTTTTGACTGTTGTTGGAAGTTACCCCAGAAGTTGAGCAGGAGGGGGTGCTATTCGAATTGGGACAATTCTTGGCGATATGTGAGAAAGCCCCACATTTAAAACAGCCCTGTGATGAACCAGCTCCATTATTTGCCCTACTAGACTTGATCAGAGGACACTTATTGCGCAGATGGTCAGGCGACCCGCAAGCATAACATTTACGAGGGGTGACTGATCGGCGAGGTGGAGGCCGAGTGTTACTAAAGGAAGGCGGGGGTTCTTTCGCAACACGCAATGAATCGGCGTATCTAACTCCTTCCGCTGAGACGGCCAATGCTTCAAGTTCCGAGAAAGTTTGCGGGCATGCCGCGAAACACAAATATGACCTGTAGGGTGGGGAGATCCCTTCAACAATAGCTTGCACGATCTGATCCTCAGGGAAGTGGAGAGCAAACACCCTAGTATAAAACTTAATGTCCTGTATGAAATTAGCCAAGTTTTCATCCAAGCGCTGTACCCGATAATTGTATTTCTGAATCAGAGATGACCTCGCGCGGGCAGGAATGAAATTTGCAAGCAAGTTGGCGTGAAAATCTTCAATAGATGACTGTTCAGCAATAGCTCTTACTATTTTATCTGAGAGAACACCAATAGCATAAGGATAGATAATTTGCAAAATTTGACAAGGGGAAAGAGAAAACACAAGGGCGTGATCCTGAAATTCAACTAGAAATCTTAAAAATGAAATTACATCACTGGTGGTGTTAACAGAAAACTTAGAAATACCTCTGAGCAACATTGCCAATGGATGAGGCAAGCTGCTAAACCCGGGTGACATAGTAGGTAAAGGTTTCAATGGTAAGGAAGTTAATTCAGAACGGATGTTACTCAACGATGCACGGCGTTCAGATTCGGTGTCCAATGGGGCCGGGATAGTTTGAGCAGCAACGGTTATCCTATTGACTTCTCCCTTGGGAGGCGCTTCCTCACTACCTGCATTCACTATGGTGGGCTGATCAGATTTGGGAGGAACTTCCCCAGTTAACAATTGAGTGACTTTACTAGACAATTCAGAAATAGTTTCAAGGAGCGTATTAGCTTCCTTCCTCTGAACGTCATTCACCTTTAGAGACAACAGATCATTAACTCTATTTGAAAAGTGATATAGTCTGCCTTGCACACGCTTAATTTGATTAGGAGACGGATCATTTTCATCAAAAAAACTAACTACAGATGCTAGCCCAGAAATATTCTCGACGATCGTGGAAAGAGAGTCATCAATTTCTTTCTCTCCCAAATTGGGGATGGAAATGGGCAAATCAAGGGACTCTCTAAGTTTGTTAGTGTCGATAGCAACCGTGCCTCCAGATTGCACGTTTCTAATAGTTAATTCGTAGATCAACTCCTCTTTGCGCAAATAGTTAAGGAGGAGAACATCGCGAGGGCCGGGCATGATGACAAAAAAAAAATTTGAACGACCTCAATAAAAAATTTCCAGCAACTGAGAAAATGGTTAGAGTTCGGATCAAAACAGTGTTTAGCCGTCAAAAGGGGCTAAATTGAGACCCATTCAACCACGCTCTGCTACCACTTGTTACCGCGTTTTGATGGTAGGTAGAGGTGTAAGAAGGTGCGGGCGTGAATGGGTCTCAAACTACGGAATCAAAGTTAACGTAAAATTTAACAAGGTTATATTTTCTTTTCAATATTAAGTAATAACAAAGAACAGGTACTTAGTAGCCGAAACACAATTTGAAATGTACAATTGCAGGGGTTACAGAGTTTGGGCTTCGAGCCCTGAGTTCACAATTTTTTAGCAACTAGCCCAACTTTCCGATATACAAATTTTGACAAAGGGGCAGAAGACCCCAATCAAACCCTGGAGCACTTGCTCCAAATTACACAGTAAAGCCTCCTCGAGGCACACAACACTCCGTTTCCAAAAGAGCCACTCGCTCTTTCATTTAAGCCTTTCCCAGGCCACACCAAACTCCACCTTCAAGTTGTCCGTCAACGGACATAAACACAGGGGTAAAATACCCAATCTACTGAGGTCTATTAAATGAAAAGCAGGTTAATTAAATGACCTCTAAAACAATTTGGGAGGAGGCGAGCTTGCACTCCTAATACACTTTGATTTTAAGACCTACTTTGGCTCTTAGGCCACTGATGCAAGGGCTAATCCCATACTACAGAGGTGACTTAGAAAAGAACAATTTGTTTTACATTATCGAAGAATACGTTGAGGAAAATAAGTTCACCTCCGAACAATATGAGTGGGAGCTCGAGAGGGTTAGCACTCTCTATCCCAGAATGTAGCTTTACAAGAGAATCGAAGAAAAGAGTAGTTACATTTTAGGAAAGGTTACATGGTAGAACGCTTCGCACCCGCCCCGAGCGTTAAACTGCTGAGCAAGAAAAGAAAGAATTTATTAATCGGCCATTACCTTATTGTTGACCGCTGCAGAAGAAAGAGGCGCTACCCGCCTCCTGCGATGTACTTAATACACTGAAAGATGGAACAGAAGTGGCACGGAGACCCAAAAATCAGCAGTTTATAACCTCTCGTGGAAGGTTCTAGGCGTTAGGGGAATGAAAACACCCGCCCACAATTATTTTATTGGCTAGGACCCCGCAATCGATTCAAGTTGGGGGAAGATACATCTGATTGGATAGAAATTAATTTAAGAAATTCGGGATTGGCTACATGCAAAACAAGGGGAAAGAGAGGGGTATACAGCCAACTTAAACAATAACAGAAAGAAATTTAGCAAAGAACAAACATTTGAAATAAAAATTTCTTCAACAAAATAGTTCTTTGACTCCGCACTAGGTTGCACTATTGTTGATCTTCAGTAGTGTCCTCTAGAAGAGAAAGTTCACACTTCTTACTTCAAGCTAAACAAAAACACATCAAAAGTGACACAGTTCAAAAACTCAAAATTTTCCACGTGGTGACATCTTCTGAGAAAGTAGAGAATTAATAGAGTAGATAAAGTTCAACCTTCCTCCAGAAGAGGAGTTTCAACTGGCGCAACTTTTAAATAGACGGTGTAGAGGTGTACCGCCCGGTACAATAGCTATGGTGGGAATCAAACCCAACCTAATCAGTCCACCTCCCGAGGCTGAATGAACCCCGTTCCAGCCCTCGTACCACTATTTAAATTTCGTGGCAGAGCCGGGAATCAAACCCGGGCCTCCGGGGGTGGCAGCTGACTACACTAACCACTACACCACAGTGGCGGACAACATTATATCTATGGGTTCATTCCTGAGAAAAGTGTGCCTAAGGGAAACTTATAAAACCATGCTCTCATTCCTTTTTTTGAGTGACTTTACATTGTTTGTAACGTTTTCCCTGCACCATGAAGAGGCCGCGGTTGAGATCTGTTGACCTGACCGATATTTCCGCCCCGATGCCTTTCTGAACGCCAACGCTATAGGGATGAATGTATTCGACTACAGTACTACGTGTTTCTGTGGTGGTTGCTAGTGTGGTGTGTGTAGATGAAGAAGTGTCCCCCGTACCTGAGAGCCACGGCGCTAGTTAAGCCAAGTAGTCAGGCACTTTTTTAGGTACATTGCTATAACAAATTTTCTTATGCGTGTTGCTCACGGTCAAATTCAAGTTTTATAAAACCCTTGACAAAACTTTTCATAAAATAGGATATGTTCTATTCCGGGTTTTTTTTTTTTTTTTTTTTTAGGAACCAATTAGCGAAGCTGGCATGACTACGATGCTGGCGCTACGACGTGAGAAGATTGTGAAGCTCGTTCGTAATCATGAACAAACAGTTCTAAAAAGGCAGAATCCGGGTGGACTAAGGAAAATGCTTGTGTTGGTAACGGGTTAAAACGCCAATGTATGACGACAGAAATGCAAGAAGGAAAGCAGAAAACTCAATCGCCGAATTTGTGTCAAACGTTCGGCCGAACACAAGCCAGGCTGACGTGAAGGCGAAGATAAACGGGCTTTGAACTCAATCCTTGGCAGCAGATACACATCTTAGTTTAGAACTTAGTTCATAGATGGCCATCCTGATGCTTCCACGGATTTTATAAAATAATTTTACCGTGAACTTCACAACTTGTTTTCTTCATATTTTTTATGAAATTAGTTGTGCAACAAATTTTACGAGACATTTTACCGAGGGCAGTGGGCATAAGGCTTTTCTTCGCAAACATAACATTTTAAATACCACCCTGGTATGTAAGATGTTAGTAACGTAGGTTACCTGAACAAAATTCACTGGTCTAGGGCACGGTGATATGGGTACAGGGATCTGGGTCGGTAGATGCAGAGTGAGTCTCGACCTATAAGTTGGCACGGCTGGTCCGTGGTCCAACAGCTCTGCACACTGACCTACCAACCGAGTAGAGGAGGGGTGACCACGGCTCTACCGTGGCTCTACGCCTCTGCATACGGGAGATGGGACAGGGCTGGTCCTCATGGCTGGCCCCAAACGTCAGCTGTCCTGAGAATCGTTTTCCGTGGTTCTCCAGTCTCCTTCACCAAAGTGAATACCGGGACAGTTCCTAGTTTAGGACACGGACGCCAACCTCTTCACCTTCTCCGAGCATCTCCTTCACCGTAACAAATCTCCCGGCCTGAGAGACCGTGTCACCACCTAAGAATGAAAACTTTTTAGTAGTAGAGTAGTACAAGGATTTGGAAGTCAAGTAGGAATGACAAAAATGTTAGTGTTGAACAGTAGAAGTATTGTAAAGAAAGGAATAGAATTAAGTAATTTAATAGATATATACTTACCATAGATTGTAATAGGAGTTGAATCATGGCTGAGAAGTGATATCATGGATGCAGAAATTTTCTCACGGAACTGGAGTGTGTATCGTAGAGATAGGATAGGAATGGTAGGAGGCGGAGTATTCATTCTGGTGAAGGAAGAACTTGTAAGCTACGTAAAAGTTAAAGATGGCATACATGAAATTCTAGGTGTAAGGCTCATTTCTAAAGATAATAGGCAACTTGGTATCTTTGGAGTGTACAGACCGAGAAAGGTTAGCGCTGACGCGCTGTCGAGGAGACTAAACGACTGAGTCATAGAGGGTAAGAAAAGTAGAGGGAGACCAAGGTGATGATGGATAGATTCAGTTTTTAATTATTTAAAGGTAAAATGTATGGAACAAAATAAGGCTAGTGTGCACTTATAGGTTTATGTAGGCGCTTGGTTACTTTACAGAGACTTGGTGACTGAACGCAAAACAGCATAACTGGTCAGGGGCACGCGGCTGTGAGCTTGCATCAGAGAGATAGTGGGTTCGAATCCCACTGTCGGCAGGCCTGAAGATGGTTCTCCGTGGTTTCCCATTTTCACACCAGGCAAATGCTGGGGCTGTACGTTAATTAAGGCCACGGCCGCTTCCTTCCAACTCTTAGGTCGTTCCTATCCCATCGTCGCCATAAAACCTATCTGTGTCCGTGCGACGTAAGGCAACTAGCAAAAAAAAAAAAACCAACATAACAGTAATGAAGATACATTATGTACATGTTTGTGTGTACTGTTCAAGCTCTTAATTTATAATTCTCTTTATCCGCACTCAAAACTCATTTTTCATGGTATCACATCCTTCTATTAACGAAGTTTAAATTTACCCTTTTATGCAAATAAAATCAGAATGAATATATCCCTCTGTTTGAAATATCGGTAAATATTAAGTGACCTAAAAGCCTCGCATCAAGCTCAGAATCAAATTCAGTAACATACTTCCGCAAACTTTCACAAAGCTGTCAGATAAAAGAGTTCCTTTGTGAATACATCGTTCATCCGCAAACATTGCCTGAAAGTTTGGAGAACTCTGCTTCCAGCTGAGGCGCCAAGTGACAGCTCCGTGCGTTGGCGTCCCAGAAGTTGCATTGGCGCTTCGGGAAAGCTGTCATGTACACCTCGACAAAGTGGTGTATTCATTCCTTCTGATGATAATGTTACGTACATTGTCTTCTCTTACCTCTGAGGATGAAATGTAATGAAATTGTTCGCAGTATGTCATTTACCGAACTTAGCATCAGATACATTATTTAAATTATTTAAATTAATGCTCACTCCCTAGTAATTTAGCTTTGAAATATTCGAAGCGACCATCTCCTTAAGCCATTTCAAAGTTACATGAACGTCTTGAATTGGAAAAATGCGAAAAATTTCCAATCATTCAAGAACAATATGTAATATAAAACAAGGTAATGATGATGAAGATGAATATTACTATTTATGGAGCCAAACGTCGATATCATCGGCCCAGAAAACATGTAGACGAGAGCTGAAACAGAAACATTATTAAATGCATGTTTCGTCCAATCAAGTGGACATCTTCAAATCTACGTGATACAAAATAGAATTACTGGATTTTGACCTCCTTTTCTTATCATGATATACAGGTTAATGCTCGCAAAAGACGAACAGCTTTTACGTTTGTAGTTACCTTTGAGCTGCTTGTCTGGGACGGGAATCCCTCAGTTCTCAGAATAACTCTAAAATATTAAAGGTGTTTATGGTGAAAATCAAAGTCTTACTAAGAGTGAATCAATTCTTGTTTCACTATATGATAATTGTTAAGAGCGCTAGATATGTCCCATATTTTCGTTTATTTGATATGTAAATCAATCACTGGAACTCTTAGAGAAAGATTCAGAATATTCATGATGGAGTCTGACGAATGATATAATTTGATGACTGTAATTATGGATATAATTCATGCTGGAAGACAATTAAATGATTTCACACTAGGTACATTGATTAAATTAACGAATTAACAAATAGGAGGTTAACAACAGTCAGAGAGTTGTACCAAATTAACGACTCCTAATAACTGGTCTACAGATTTTTCTGAAATGGATTTTCAGTGAAATAAATTCATTCGAGAGAAAAGTTAACACACGGTGTGGAAAATTTTGCTTGAAGACACATACTAAATTATTTATTTTTCATCAAGGGGGAGATATAGATTACCAGATCAGAAATGAGCATTTAAAAATATATTTTGTTAAACTCAACTTTAGGGTTTCTTTCTTTATTAATCCGTTTACCCTCCAGGGTTGGTTTTTCCCTCGGACTCAGCGAGGGATCCCACCTCTGCCGCCTCAAGGGCAGTGTCTTGGAGTGTGGGACTTTGGGTGGGGGTATAGAACTGAGAAGGAGGACCAATACC
Organism: Anabrus simplex; assembly: GCF_040414725.1. NCBI lineage: Eukaryota > Metazoa > Arthropoda > Insecta > Orthoptera > Tettigoniidae > Anabrus > Anabrus simplex. The sequence goes on along the minus strand of NC_090265.1, from coordinate 304,557,043 downwards.
TCTCCCAGGTGGCCTCACCTGTTATGCTGAACAGGGGCCCTGTGGAGGTATGGGAAGATCGGAAGGGATAGACATGGAAGAGGGAAGGAAGCGGGCATGGCCTTAAGTTAGGTACCATCGCGGCATTTGTCTGGAGGAGAAGTGGGAAACCACGGAAAACCACTTTGAAGATGGCTGAGGTGGGAATCGAACCCTCTCTACTCGACCTCCCGAAGCTGAGTGTACCCCGTTCCTACCCTTCAGCCACTTTTCAAATTTCGTGGCAGAGCCGAGAGGCAGCTAATCATACGAACCACTACACCACGGAAGTGGACTTTAGGTTTACTTTCCAGGATGAATTATTGGAATATCTGTCCTGGGTCCAGAGATATAGGTAAAATTGTGACCGGCTGACATTTCCTGCCACGCCCCTTTACTCGTATACTATCGTCCTATTTTATTTTGAAAATTCATCGGCCTCTAAATCACGCCCCGTAGGTAGTATCGGTATGTACATTTACGAGACACGTTTTTGTTTTATTTTCAAGGAGTCCTGTAGATGTATATTACAGAATCTCCATGGAACCAAGTCGCATGTGTTGAATAGTGATGTTTAAACAATGACATCGATGTGGACTATCAGTTGCGTGACTCATTGTGAAACTTCAAGTATACGGTAGTATGGGTGCTCGAAAGGTATCTTATAAAACTATGATCAGTGTTTCAAAGGAAATCAGCACCAGAAATCTGGAAAATAAATAGTGAGTGACGCTAATGATACCCCAACACCCAACCTCAGTGTACGTGGCAAAATATTTACTCCAAAAGTAGTAGTTGAAGCCGATGGTGATCTGGATTGCTACCTGTTTTATGTAAATATTATGTTTCGTGAGATACGAAAATGTCTTAGGGGTGTGTGTGTGTTTTTTGAACCTGTGGAACTTAACCTAATCAATTTAGTAGGTTTGGTCTGTAAAGTGACAGCCAACTATGTATCATGTTTAGAAGTAGGTACATATTACAACAGCGAAATGTTGGGGAAACAAATAATATGTTATCTGTAAATATGAGAGGAGATTATGCCATGAGGTGTATTGGGCAAGGACTATAAAGTCTAAGTGTGTTTTTTTCGTTGTTTTGAACGTGCTACTATCTGTGCACAAAGTACCTATGCCCTTATTGCTGATCATATGCTTGATGCCACTGCTAAAGATTCATAAGAATGTTTGATGCAGGCTGCTGAAGAATAACCTGAATTTAGCAATTTTTCTGAGGTATCAGTTTCGGGTGATGGAACTTGGCCGACTATTTTTTATTTTATTTTTAGTTTAATTTTTTATTTTTGCTAGTGGTTAACGTTGCACTAACAAAATCAAGTCTTTCGGCGACGCAAGTATGAGAAAATGCTAGCATTGAGAAAGTAGCCTTAATAACGGTACAGCTCCACTATTTGTCCGGTGTGAAAATAGGAAACTATGCAAAATTTTCAGGGCTGCGGACGGTGGGGTTCGAAACCACCATCTCCCGAATGCAAGCTCGATTTGAACTTTGGGATGGGAAGTAAAACACTGTAAGATATACTGAATTCATGGAAATGAACTCAGAAGTACGTGAAATAAGTCACACAGGTACAACTGGCAGTATGGAGGTGGAGGTCAGAAGAGAGTCAGGTGCTGGTATGCAGTATGTTTATTACGTTTGGGACGGTGATGCAAACAGCTGCAGTGCAATCAATGAAACGCAGCTTATGGGCCTTATATATAGATCGACAAAATAGGGTGTGTTGGCCATGGGGACTCATCATACAAATCTCAAGACTAACTATAAAGGAATAATAAGTAGATGGCAAACCACTTTCAGATAAAAGTAGGCTCATTGATTCTGTTATTAACACATTGGCAGTGTACTATGGTAACTCTGTTAAGAGCAATAGCATTTCAGCTTCAGAAATGAAAACCGCCATTAGGGCTATCTTGAAGCACAAAGCTTCAACTGGCGAAACACCTCAGTACGATTTCTGTTCCTAACGAGCTGTTTCTTGGTGTAGTAAACAGAGGGCTGTCTCTGAAGGCAAGGAGGAAGAATATAAACACAATAATAATTTGTATCTATGGCAATAACGAAAGTCCGGCTCCATGGCTAAACGTTTAGCGTGCTGGCCTTTGGTCCCAGGGGCCCCGGGTTCGATTCCCGGCAGGTTGTGGAATTGTAATCATCATTGGTTCATTTCCCTGGCACGGGGGCTGGGTGTATGTGTTGTCTTCATCATCATTTCATCCTCATCACGACACGCAGGTCGCTTACGGGAGTCAAATCAAACAACCTGCACTTGGCGAGCCGAATCTCTCCTGGGATCTCCCGACACTAAAACCCATACGCCATTTCACTTTGTGCAATAATGAAATAAATTAGACCAATTTTTTAATATTTGTCTTCCAGTGATCTTTTGAAGAGGTGTGTAGGTTGTCGCACGCAGAACAGTAATGAATTCCTTAATGTCAAAATTTGGAAAATATGCCCCAAAACAGGATTCTGTAGCCAAAAATCTGTGCTGATATCAGGAAAGGATAAAGCCATTACATTCAATGATGGGATGGAGGGAAGAGTGAACATTTTAAAACAAATGGTATTGGAACCAGAAGCGTACTGTATTCAAGGACTGGATCAGAAGGATATGAAAAGAATTCAGTCGGCTGAGAAGAGAGTCCAGGAGATGCAGAAAGAGTATCAAATTGCAGGAAGAAGGAAAGAATCAAGAAACTTACGATCCAGGACAGTCTGAAAGGTGAGATATTCGAGAGTTATATTCTTTTTATGCAAAATTCTTTATTGCGGTTCCACTGAAAATATTTTTTGAACGGTTTCTGTTATAATTCTCGTACTATTTTATGGATAATGGTGATATTTTCAGGATTTCCTCCCAAAGTGTTGTACCACAATCAGCACCTCATTCTTAAAAACTTTTTTTCAGCTACTCAGAATAAAAATGCAATATAAATACTTAATTTGCAGTGCATGTTAGTGATTGAAGGTTCATTTTGTTGGTAGAGTTCTAATACATTTTTACAAACTTGGGATATATAAGGGCAAGAGTAATGCATGGTTAAAAAACAATAAGTTAGAAAATTTGATAAAAACTGTCATAATTAGAATTTTGACATTATAGAAGTTGCTCCTGGTTGCCAAGAAGTATACCCTTACTGGGATATTCCAATAATATCATGTACAACAATCGAATGAATACTAACACTTTATCCCTCTATTAATCTGGATCTCTCCCTTACATTTCTTCTTTCGGGAGTGAAAACATGAAGTATCTAGGCTGTCAATGAGTAAATGTCTATATGTACTGAAAATATCAAGAACAAGTTATGCCCAAGCACACTCTGAGTTAAACTGTCATATCTTGCAAGAATTTTGACGAGAGGTCTATTGGAAAATTATATCATCAAGTAAAATCTTAGAAGAAGGTAAATAATCTCGGCATTAAATGGTAGTAAATTAAGATGAATGGAATATGCTTTTTTAAGCAGATATCCAGGAAAGAGCTTGTTTGGTTCGCAGAACTTTTCCTTTAAAAGACAGACGTGAATAAATGGATACATACATGCATAGATACATACATATATACATACGGTACATATATACATAAGCTGTTATTCCTTTAAACCAGTCTACAATTTACGTGAACGAACTATGCGTATTCATAAGCCTGCATTCGTTGTTAGCTTTATGGCCCCACCCTTTATAATGTCTCTTACTTGGAAATTAAAATCAAGTGATCAAACCATTCAATTCCGAATCTGACAAAAATTGTGATGCCTACTAGGTATATACTGTAGATGTTCCTCAGCAGTTCATTGAGTTAAAGAATCGTTCAAGTATTTGATTTTAGGTAGCGGTTTTCCTGTATCGTGTTTGAAAACCATTCTAAATTTGAGGACACAATGTACAGTAACGAGGAGTGGACAAAAATAATATAACATATGTTGCAAAAGCATATTTATATTTATTTCTAGCAGTTACCCGGGGACTCCGCCCACAAAGTATCACATTGTTCATGGTGTAAAGTTTCGACGTAATGGAATAATATGCACGAGTTCTTGTGGTAATAGAATGCAATATTGTATCAACAAACACTTGAAAATATCTTAAAAATGAAAATGTAATTGCTCGGAGTTCCAACCCTGGAGCAAGCTGCATATAGTATTGGCCATGAGAGAAACACGGAGTATACAAATGAATCCTTGCTATGATTTCTCTTAACGATGGAGTTGAGGTGAGAGATTCAGAGCATAGTTTCCAATTGCTGCTATGTGTGGCTGTAGTAAAGATATCGCCAATAGGAAATAATTGTAGGTTTGCTTTGAAAGTTACTTATATGTGTTCAGAATTCAATTTTGAAGGTAATTTTGTTACAGTCGGTTGATTTATTAGTTTATAAATGACATAAAATATGAAATTGTGATCCACATAAGCAATCATTTGATACTTATTTATGGAATTTAGGTTAATTTTACTGATAATAAAACATTAGATAGGTCATAGATATCCCTTGCTATTTCAAGCGGCATGTTGTATTATTGAGTAGTCCGACTCGTTGGCTGAATGGTCAGCGTACTGGCCTTCGGCTCAGAGGGTCCCGGCTTCGATTCCCGACCGGAACGGGGAAATATAATCGGTTCTGATTAATTCTTCTCGTTCGGGGACTGGGTGTATGTGTCAGTCCCAACACTCTCCTCGTCATATTCAGACAACATACCACACTATCAACCACCACAGAAACACGCAATAGTAATTACATCCCTCCATATATATATATATATATATATATATATATATATATATATATATATATATATATATAGGGTTGGCGTCAGGAAGGGCATCCGGCCGTAAAACAGGGCCCAATATACATGTGCGACGCATTTCGCACCCGCGACCCCACACGTGTGTGGAAAAAGCGGTACCAAAAGAAGGAGAAGAAGAAGTATCATTGAGTAAAATCCGCCACCTGCAAGCAAACATTGTATACTTATTTACGGAATTGAGGTTAATTTTACGTCGAATAAATCGTTAGATAGTCTTAGATATTCTTGCTACTTTAAGTTCAATACTATTCGTTTATCCAGTTTAGGTATCGAAAATGCGTCAACACATTAAACCTTCCAGCCATATTTTAATGAAATATTTGACGACCTCTATGACCTCTTCGACCCGTCCGACTCATATATGGGACTGAGGTTAATTTTCCAGAGAATAACTCGCGAGATTGTATCTTAGAGCAGAAAGCATGAAAGTATCAACGAAGAGTTTAGTCCTGTAAGTCTGTATGAGATTTGACAATATTCCTTACTATTCGAATCTCCATACTTTCCGTGTGCCCAGCCTCTTATTCCTTGCTATACTTATTCCATGCTTCTCGTGTGACCAGTCTATTACTTAAGAGCTTTGGTATCAAAAATGGCGTCAATTCATAAAACCTTCTACTCATAGGCCTATATCACATATTGTGACCAATTTCATTCAATTTTTGACGATATAACTACCTTTACGACCCCTCCGAATGCCTAATGAGCCTTGGTGCAAATTTTGGTACTGGAGGTCTGTAGATTTGTATAACAAACGAACAAACTTTTGATCTTATAGATACAGATTACAAATTTATTTGCTTTACATCGCACCGGCACAGATAGGTCTTATGGTGACGTGGGATGGGTAACGGATAAGAATGGGAAGGAAGCGGCCATGGCCTTAATATTAAGATAAAGCCTCAGCATGTGCCTGGTGTGAAAAAGGGATACCATGGAAAACCATCTTCAGACCTGTCGACAGTGGAATTCGAACCTCTTATCTCCCGAACGCAACCTGCAAATATATCTATATCTATTATTTAGTAAAAGAAGATACTCAGAAGGAGTATAAATCCCTGCTAGCACCATATTTTGAAAAGGACTGCACCGACCATTCTAAGCCACCCCACTGCTCGAACGCCTATCATAATACACTCGTAAATTTAGCGTCTGACAGGAATGAATGGTTAGGTCACAAGTAGCATGTTGCCAGTCTTCTGCTATTCAGCTACTAGAACTCATATCAGTCCCCAACTTACACAGTAAGTTTTCCTAAGAGATGAATATGGATAGAACACAGATCGAAAGTTGTAATAGCTTCAAAAAATCTTGGGGAGATTCCTAAACAGAGCAGGAAAGTCATACTTGCTTTACCCGGAAGGACAAGTTTTCGATTCCCTGCCAGCGACTCGTAAAATTTCGAAACAGTACCTAACTCGTCGAGTGGCACATGACCAAGGGGTTCACTCAATGTACACCATACGTGAGTATCAGGTGAATTATTGAGGGCAAAAAGTGGCCAGGCATAGTGTTGAAGAATCTATTCCACTTACTGTCGCAGTTTAGAACTTTACCTTTCTGTGCAGAAATGATTTTGACTTAAAAGTATTTTAGAAATTGTGTTCTTTCTGTGAAATATTGTTATATATTGTATCTGTAGGACATTATTTTAAAAATTAACCATGGTGTTAGTGGTGGAAAATTTCTTTCAACGTGTAAATATTTTAATCGAATATATCTCTACATTGGCCTGTTTCAAAGTCGATTTTTCTGAATGGGAGCAAAAATTGGCTGGACTTAGAATACCTTATTCATAAGTTGCAAGTAACAGACATGAAAGTAACGAGAAATATTTCTGTACAAATAGGTGGAAATAACGGCACGAGGATACTCGGAATGAGGAGATAAAAAGGCTTAGTTAGAAATCAGCTCTATTGATGAAGATGACGCAAAAACTGGCTTCGGTGGTGGGAATCATGCAAGGTGAATGGAGGGGGATAGGTGCTTAGTTAATTCACAGTGGCTATAGTGGATGAGAAAGAGGAGGCGATGAGATGATAGTTAAATTCAGTGCTGAATTATTGTGGTGGTGGTGATGACTGCGGTTTCAAGCAGGGAAATATCAGTCCTGATTATTATTAAACAGACGCAAAAGAGGAATATTTGTATCCCAATGCTTAACGAGGACATCGGATAAAGAAAGGGAAGCATGGAAAGCGTGAAAGCGAGTAGTTCCTAGGCTTCTAAACCTTACATCACAGGGGTTGAAAGACACCAAGAGTTGAACAATGGAGGTCATAGGTCAGATGAGAAAGTTGGAAGATAGAAATCACTCTGTAAACAATTGACGTGTTTAAATGACACAAATTAAGGCATGTCATCAAATAGGATTTAAGTTCATTTGTTTACGTTTTGAGAAAAACGAAAAAAAATATATTTTATGCACATCTAATTATTATTTTAACATTATATTTTCCCATTTAAATTAGAGAAAAAATATAACATGTCAAGTTTTAAAGTCATAGTTTTTGTATACGTGTTTAAATATTCATTTCGAAGTTGAAGAAAATGAATGGTTATTGACCTTATCCAACGAAATACACTTCTAAAGAACTCTTTTTACTTTTAACATACTAAAATAATGATATATTTTTTACACGTTGGGTCTATTAATAATAATAATAATAATAATAATAATAATAATAATAATACCGAGCTCGATAGCTGCAGTCGCTTAAGTGCGGCCAGTATCCAGTATTCGGGAGATAGTATATTTCTGGGCTCCATACTCACGTATGGTGTACATTGAGTGAACCCCTTGGTCATGTGCCACTCGAAGACTTAGGTACTGTTTCGAAATTTTACGAGTCGCTGGCAGGGAATCGAAAACTTGTCCTTCCGGGTAAAGCAAGTATGACTTTCCTGCTCTGTTTAGGAATCTCCCCAAGATTTTTTGAAGCTATTACAACTTTCGATCTGTGTTCTATCCATATTCATCTCGTAGGAAAACTTACTGTGTAAGTTGCGGACTGATATGAGTTCTAGTAGCTGAATAGCAGAAGACTGGCAACATGCTACTTGTGACCTAACCATTCATTCCTGTCAGACGCTAAATTTACGAGTGTATTATGATAGGCGTTCGAGCAGTGGGGTGGCTTAGAATGGTCTTCACAATGTCACGCTAACTCCGTGTTGCGACAGGCAACAAACACAAGATAGAAACAAATTCAGTGAGATCTTTACAGCTGTGTAAACTTCACCACAAACTTCTACAAACTAAAAACAGAAAAGCTTTCGAAACTGTTTCACATCACGCTAATTCTCGTGACGTCACATTGTTGCTAACACCCCCTATGTGGAAGAGGGTAATTGGGTACAAAGTATAATATCGTTATGACGAATGGATTCTTCATTCGGGTGGCATAAACAAGTTTATAATTGCTTTCCATTTCCTCGAAGGATGCGCTTTAAAGTGAAGTAGGTGTAACAAACCTGTCAGATTTATGTGGAGACTTCTTGAAAGTGTAATATGTCTTAGAGAATTACGTTGGTCTTACTTTGAAGCTCAATTTAATTAGCATTTAAAGTTATATTACATTTGTACATTCACATCAGCTTGTTCATAATTCACCTCCTGGTTTGTTTTCCACCGGATGAAGTTATCACAACCTCGAGAGAAAGATTCTACATAATGCATTTAATAGTTGCTCAAGTTGTGTTGTCTTCATCACTCGCACCATGCTAATCAACTACTCACAAAATGATAATTCCGCTGCATTATAGGCAATTTACTCCAAATAGTCTGACAATTAAGGCTTCAATTTTATCTTCCTCTACTATTTTACAGAGTGTAAATGGCTTAAAGACGATAATAAAACTCTGGAATGCGTCAAATCTGGAAGAGGAAGGGAAACAGAATATCAGATAGCCAAAGACACTCGAATTTATTTAGAAATCATAGTTTTCAGTGTTTCCTTGTTAGAATAGGAATAACAATGTTGTTGAACTTACGTCTCACTACATTTTACTATTCTGTGAGACATCAAGGTGCCTAAAAAATTTCCAGCAGGAGTTCCTTAACGTGCCAGTAAATATACCGGCCTGAGGTTGACATATCCTTCAAATACCACTGGATTGAGTTAGATTTAATATGATAATTGGGATTTATAAAGGGACAATGCGTGATAAATTTTCAGATTAATTTAGGTGAGTAATTAATCTGAACATTGTAAAATAATTCGTTAAAAATATTATTAAAAAGCAAGCAAGTAAACTACAGTAGGTAGCTTGTAGTCGTATGTGACCGTTGAGATCGTGATCATAGTCATGGGACCTCCAGTTTTACTTATAATCCGAGCTATATTGCAAATATCCCGCACTCATTGCCTACGGGATATCTCCTATGTGAAATATATTTGTTAATAACAACAATAATCTTCCAAGTAATATTAGGGTAACTATCGTGATCTCTAACTACCTTTTGAACCATACTGTGACCGGGCGAGTTGGCCGTGCAGTAAGAGGCGCGCAGCTGTGAGCTTGCATCCGGGAGGTAGTGGGTTCGAATCCCACTGTCGGCGGCCCTGAAGGGGGTTTCCGTGGTTTCCCATTATAACACCAGGTAAATTTGGGGCTTTACCTTAATTAAGGACACGGCCGCTTCCTTCCCACTCTTAGGCCTTTCCTAACCCATCGTCATAATAAGATTTATCTGTGTCGGTGCGTCGTAAAGAAAATTATTTTTTTTAAAAAATTGTGTTATGGCCCAGAAGGTCGGGCATACATTGAAACAGGAATCCTGATAATTACGCTAACGTAGTTTTATCCATATTACATCAGGGAGTGAAATCCTGCCAAACGGTAAGCTTTTATCTGAAGAAAGGAACAAATAGTTGGCGCCGTTTGCACCGAACCGTTCTGATAATGACATCACAGATCAGTAACCTGCAGTCAATGGTGTGTAATTAAGCAATTACTTCAACTGTAACGTCCAGACTACGAGGGCGTATCGACATGTTGTGACAATCAGCAACTCAGTTCGACACTGGACGCAATGGTTACAGTGGAGGTTATGTGCTATACAACTTATCTCTGAACATGCACACCATATGGGCCGCTTGTATTGTTCTATCGACTGCGTGAAAGCTTTCATTTGGTTGAAAGTCATCTTATCTATTTTAACCATACCTTTGCGGAATACGAACACGCAGTTTGTTCGTGAAACATAATGAGGGCGGTGAGGATTGTGATCATGAGGATATATCTCGATAATATGAAAATATTTAACCTTCTGAAGGATTTAACATTATATCTTCAAAGGTTGCTTTTTTTTCTTCTTCTTCTTTTGCTAGTTGCTTTACGTCGCACCGACACAGATAGGTCTTATGGTGACGATGGGACAGGGAAGGGCTAGGAGTGGGAAGGAAGCGGCCGTGGCCTTAATTAAGGCACCAGTGTGCAATATTGCTTTACTACGCCGTGTCAAACAAATAAACTAACAAACAAATAGATGCCTGGTGTGAAAATGGGAAACCACGGAAAACCATTTTCAGGGCCGCCGACAGTGGGGTTCGAACCTACTATCTCCCGAATACTGGATACTTGCCGCACTTAAGCGACTGCAGCTATCGAGCTCGGTCTTCAAAGGTTGTGTTAAAATGGTTACGTGGCTATCAGAAGACCTGCAGGTATTGTTCAGAGTAATTCACGATGTGAGAAAGTTTCTCCGCGTAAGCATTATTTTTAATCACAGTTTTTAAATAGCAGATATCCCTGTGAAATGGAAATAGAGAAGACGTTTCATAAATCACGTCTCCGAGGTTATATTTTCTGAATATGTGGGTAACACGATAAGTTCTGTACTGTCACGTTCTACTGATGGCGTCTGTGTACATTGGTGGCTTAGTTAACAGCGCTCGAGAAAGTTATTGTACTATCAGTCGTGCTCCAAGATGGTTATAAGCGAAGTTGATTGGGTGATGTCCGCCTCTGTGGTGTAGTGGTTAGCGTGATTAGCTGCCACCCCCGGAGGCCCGGGTTCGATTCCCGGCTCTGCCACGAAATTTGAAAAGTGGTACGAGGGCTAGAACGGGGTCCACTCAGCCTCGGGAGGTCAACTGAGTAGAGGTGGGTTCGATTCCCACCTCAGCCATCCTGGAAGTGGTTTTCCGTGGTTTCCCACTTCTCCTCCAGGCGAATGTCGGGATGGTACCTAACTTAAGGCCACGGCCGCTTCCTTCCCTCTTCCTTGCCTGTTCCATCCAATCTTCCCATCCCTCCACAAGGCCCCTGTTCAGCATAGCAGGCGAGGCCGCCTGGGCGAGGTACTGGTCATACTCCCCAGTTGTATACCCCGACCAAGTGTCTGAAACTCCAGGACACTGCCCTTGAGGCGGTAGAGGTCCGCTAAGTCCGAGGGAAAAACCAAACCTGGAGGGTAAACAGATGATGATGATGATTGGGTGATAGTGCCTTGCCATACCAAACGGGTGAGTTGGTGAGTTCATACATTGTAGAAGCGCAGTAATTGTTGAATTGTCGTCGAGTGGACGTCTCGACTCAGCACTCACAGAGGTATCAGAGGCTGTTATCGAAAAGTGCTTCAGAGAAGACAAGCGTTGCGCAGGAGTAATACCCACACGAATGCACAACACTAAAAAATACTATTGACTATATACGTAACGTATTGGGATCGGGTTCGATTCCCGGCCAGGTCAGGGGTCCTTAATTGTAAATGATTAATATCCCTGGCCTGGGGACTGGGTACTTGTGTCGTCCTACGCGTTCCTTTCTTCACATTCAACACTTTACACTTCCGCAATTACACTTACACGCAGATTCCTCTCAAATGGTGTAAGTAGTGGCAAAAGATCTGTAGAAGTCGACGCCACGAACAAATATATATTTTTTTAACTCATGCGGGCACTTTCAAGAAACACTTTCCAGGGCATTATATTGGCACTTCACTTACAAGACCGATTTCAGTTTAGGGAACATGAAACATAGAATTGTATTATTATTATTATTATTAATGATGGTGTTGATTTTATTGTTATTGTTGTCGTTTTTGTTGTCCGGCTCCTTGGCTGCATGGTCAGAGTTGATGTCTTCGGTTCAGAGCGTCCAGGCTTCAATTCCCGGCCGGGTCGGGAATTTCAATCGTGTCTAGTTAATTCGTCTGGCCCGTAGAGTGGGTGTCTTTATATTCACACATAGGGTTGCAATATTCACAGACGGCAAATAAGGAACACGTTGATTTTTTCACCTTATAGAGCGAAAACGGAAGTCTGCAGCCATTTAATGAATGAAAGAAGACATCAAGAAAATAATGATACACCAGTGTACAATGAAATGAAATGAAATGGTGTATGGCTTTTAGTGCCGGGAGATCCCAGGACGGGTTCGGCTCGCCAGTTGCAGGTCTTTTGATTTGACTCCCGTGGGTGACCTGCGCATCGTGATGAGGATGAAATGATGATGAAGACACACATACACCCAGCCGCGTGCCAGAGAAATTAACCAATGATGGTTAAAATTCCCGACCCTGCCGGGAATCGAACCCGGGACCCCTGTGACCAAAGGCCAGCACGCTAACTATTTAGCCATGGAGCCGGACACCAGTGTGCAATATTTCCTTGCTATGCCGTATCAAACAAATAAACAAACAAACAAATAGTAGATGTCGTGAAGAGTAGAGATATCGTGAAAGCAACAATATATACCAATAATTTTATTTAACTACAGTGTGGTCAAAATAAAACCGGCCCGGAAAATATTTAAAATAGGATTGACCCTTGTTAATGAACATCACAGATGATGCTAGAAAAGACCACCGTTGAAGTCGATGCAGCGCTGTGCTCGATTTATCAAACTGTGAGACACGCGTAGCAGCTCCCCCTGAGGGATAGCAGCAATAGCGATTTCAATGTTCTGCTGTAGCTCTTCCAGTGTGTGAGGATTATTGGAGTACACCTGACCTTTCAATTTGCCCCACAGTTAAAATCACAGGGAGAGAGGTCAGTATTTAATTTGGATAGTCCACTGTCGGCTGACCCTTTAAAATACACCCACAGTTTGTAGGTCAAATCAATATTACTGTCAAATCCATACTTTTCGGGGTTGCTGATTTGCCGTTTAAGCCGAAGTTCATCCTCCAGATGCATGGGGGTTTAGAAGGTGTGAAAAAAGGAAATGTCCAAAATGACCTAGATTAGTGTTGAATTGACAGTTTTCGGGGTCGCTAGGCTGATTGGTGACAGTCCCAATTACATTTGGAGTCGTGACGCGTGAATACAAATAGTTATCACGTTTATTCTTTACTTTATAGGATCAACTACTTCCCAGGGAATCTGGGTTGCCTCAAGGACGAAGTTCCACGTAAAAAAAATCTAAAACTCTTTAAATTAAACTCATGGCAATAACTGGAGAACTAAGAAACAATTCGTAAAATACCAATCAACGTCACAATAAAGAAATATACAAGACGTCGCTTCATACATAATTAAGAGGTAATACAAATCCTAAGACTGAACATTCAAAAAATCTATCCGGGCAGCGCATGGAGCAATTCCGGACACGTTATCTGACCTATTTATATCGAATCCTGAGGAACAGCATTGGTCTTCTAGTTGATATTTTAAATTTTCTTTCAAGAAGACTGCTGTACGTTCCTAAGAGTGCGGAGTACGATTTGACATCCATGTTAAAGTACATATTGTAGGTATTAGTGTGGAATTGTATTTACAGCTCAGATTCATTGCCTAGATCATATGATGTGATATCAGTTCGGTTACTCGTATCTCATTGGACTATTTCAAAACATGTGTGGTGGACAGGTGCTTTCATCAATGTATGAATACACTCATATTTTACACCCTGTATTTGCTTTTCCATCGTTACCTTCCCGTATTTAGATGGGGTCATCTCAGCAGCCATGAATTTTAGTCTTGACTGGGAATGTGCCTACACTTCATACGTTTAATGTCTCATACCATGTACATGAAGCAATAGTGACAAAGAAACCTGTCAATCTCAAAATTAACGAAGTACTAGGAAATATTTTAGGTGTTCAGCTCGTCTAACGCGTGCATTTCTTGAAGTAATACTGGGCATCGGATACTAAACATTGTGAATCTTACCTCCGTTGAATAACAACTCAGTTTACCCTACGAAATCCGCATAACAAGGAAAATCAGAGCGAGAGGGGTAAATCGTGAAGTGGTTACAGTTTATAGAAAATGGGTCCAGACACCATCGTCGGCAGCCTTGAATATGGCTTTTCCCATTTTCACACAAGCCATTCACCGGCACTCTACCTGAATTAATGTCATGGTTGTCTTATCCTTTCTACCCCTGCGTCGCACAGTTTGTAATTTCAGGAATCTAGCCGGCCAGAAATCGCATCTCGGACACTAATGGACCGATTTACATAAAACTTAGTATGTAACTGCTATTATTGGAGATAATTAAGGGTGTGGTCAATCAAGTTCAAAAAACAAACTACTACGCCAAGAATAGAATTAGTAATTTTAGTAATTTGAATCAGTTTTAGTTACAGCTTTAAGAAATGAAATAGATGTAAATAAGTGGGAGATGCTGTTCAGAATGTTTAAAAACAGATACAGGAATACATGTACTTACCAAACAATTTAGTCGTTAGATGCAGTTCCATTTGAATCGCTAGCTTCACTGTCATTATCTCCTTGGGCAGAACCAGATACAGGAGGCTCAGACAGTAAGTTGAGCACTTCTTGTGAAAGAGGAATCAATTTCCTCTTCCTTGATTTCCCTAAGCTGGTAATATAAGGGTCTGAGGATATAAGCAGCCTATGGAATAGGTCAGTATTTGTGTCCTTTCTGGAGGTTTTCCTGGTGAATACTTCTCTGAAACGCCTATTAACTTTATTCCTGGTCTCCTGGGCTTCCTTGGAGAGTTGTCCAATAGGTATAATACAGTGCCCAATGACTTCTTTTTCGTGAACCAAGAGTTTGTGCAAAGTTACAGGCATGTAGTACCATTTGTATTTTTGTAAGTACAATTGTATAGTTTCCTTTGCGTACATGCCAAATGCCACTTTATCAATGGCATACCCATACAAAAGAGTTTCTAAGATGACACGTAGATGGTTTATTAAATTTACATCTATTCCAGTAATATCCGCAGAAGTGGAAGCCTCCCTGAAGAAACATCTAGCGGTGTTTCCATCATTAGTATTGCCAGCATTTTGCTTCGGTATATCAGCCAATAGACCTGTTTCCTCCATGAACCGAACCTGTATACTCTTCCTTCTTTCTTCAACCAGTTTCTTCTCCTTGGCATCTCTTATTTGCCACTTTCTTACATCAAGTCTGTACACTCAAAACATCGAATCCATGCATGAAGTGGCGATAACCCAAACTTAAGTGTTGTTGGGTTAATTACTCTCTCAGTCATTTCAGTAATATTGTTCATCTCTTTAGGGGACGCGCCACATACATAACACCTTTGGGAAGACTCATAGGAAGACAATGCACTGAAGACTTTTCCATCCACCATAGTGAAATGTAGCTCATGTTCAACTACTATTGTTTTTTCATCATTCAGGACTACCGTAGTAGGCAACAACTTCTCTTCCTGGTCACTGATACATTGCACCTCGTCACGGATTAAGTCGGCTGTTTCTTTCTGGAACTCTAATTTAATTGGCCTGCAGTGACGAGATGATGAAGGTCTAGGATTATGCCAAATTGTATCCTGGTTTCCGGTGTTTGGGTCGCTAGACTAAAGCTGAAGGGGCACAAGTGAAATGCAAAACAGAGAGTCGTCACTTAATGATCGACCATGTGAAAATTTCTGTTTATAGCGACTTTTATCTGAACTGCCATCACAGCCCCACTTCGTTACAAGTTTATAGTGATATTTACATTCTTGATCTGCCAAATTCAACATATTCTCTTGTATTTTGCAAATGCGGCGTACTGTATGGTCAAGAATCGCTTGTAATCGGACCTCTGCAGATGAATCAGTCATTAAAATATCACTGCGGTAACATTCATATTTACTTTTTCTCACTAGATAATATGAAGGGTACAAGTTACAGCTATATGTTTTAGCATTTTCCCTCAATTCCTTGTACTGATAAGATGACATATCATAGCGAGAGTCTGATCAGCTGACATTGTCGGTTGTTCCTGCAAAAATAAATTGCGTAACCTTTTCATTTTTGTCGCACGTTGAGGAGAGGCAAATGAAAGTTCACCAACAATATCAGCGGCGTCCTTTTTCCCAGAAGCTCGAAGACTCATCTGAGTGGCAGAAACTATCTCTTCTTGTGATTTTTCTTCAAGAAGTGATCTAGTTTTCCTTCTCTTAGACCGTTCACTCAATTCTGCGAACAGTTTACGCGGACGTCCTCGAGTGCTAGTACTGGCAGGCTCATCCTGACATCGTTGTGATGCACGTCCTTCTGCGAGGCTCACTTTCTGGTCCAACCAACTTTTGTTGTACTTCAAGAATTTGTCCTGTTTTCTACTATATTTTGTTCAGCGTGATCGAATTTTAGCACACAAAATACTGACCGATTTTCTTATTGACTTGGATATATCCTCGGAACAACCCTCAAGGGCTAAATGTTCAATTACAACATTCACAATATCATCCTTCCACTTATATTCCCTGCTGTTCCTCCACAGCTCGAAAACCGACCTCCGGGTTACAGAGTACATGGCTTCTGAAAAAAATTAATTACTCTCATGGTCGCGCCTGGTCGCAGCAAAAAATCACAGTTTTCTATTCATTAAAGTATAGATAACTCGTCCAAAACTTTCATTGCAGAAATCGAAGGCAATCCCGTTTGGAAGTCAGCTCAAATTTTTATAATTAGATGACGCTTGGACACCACACATTCCGGACAATAATATAGTAATTTTTAGAAAAGACACATAATATATAACATACATGCCTTCATCTAATATAATCACACTTCACGTTAAAGAAATATTAGTTCTGACGTCCTTACTGAGCCCTCGCATAAAAACAACTGCGCGCTCGTCTCGCCAGAATATTATCCCCTAACGGACAAGATCCAGACAGCACGAGCTTTCAGTACTTAATTACTGTACCCAAGAGTAAACACGTCTCACAGAAAATGCACCCCAAAGACAGGGGTGAAAAATATTATTTTTGGCCGGCTAGGTGCTAGAAATTACTCACTGTGCGTCGACAAAGTACGTGCATTAATGTGGACCCTACGCAGCTGGTAAAAGGAGAATAGTGCTCATGTAATGAAAATCTAAATTACAGTCGTATATCAAATCTAATTTACTGGATTAGCAGAAAAGCGTATCAGGTATTAGATGAAAGGGGCAGTCATAATTACTCCATACTTACGGAAATATGAAAACGGAACCTGATTAGGAACCAATCGGGCTCTCCCAAAACAATGAATTACCCACTGGGTTAAATATGCATGCCTCCAAAGTATCCATTCTCATTTTACTGGCTCCCAACATTTGAAAGACTTCAACACCTAAACATTTTCCGCCAAAACCTATTCTAACGTAGAAATATTTCCAGTGGCATAGTAAGGTGTTAGTGTCGTTGCAAATAGGGCAGATTTGGGGAGTATATTGAACATAATGTAAGTTGTATGTTGTAATGAAGCGGTGTAGGCGTGTTACTAAGTAGTGCTGGATGGTGGCGGTGTAGGAGGCGCTCCTGAAGGAAGGGTATCCGCTGTGAGCCGCGGAGGATCCAGCGAAGTCGCCGACCAGGACGCAGACGGCACGAGAAAGGGCGGTCGACGGGCGGGAGGTAGCAGCCAGAACATGCACTCGGGTAAGACCTTCTCAGGCATTTGCACTTCAATTCTCAATAACACATGATAAAAACGCTCACAATTTCAACTTCTCGATACTTTTCACACAGCATTTTGATGCACATGATACAGTAGATGGAACTTACCGTGGACGATAGTGTCCTTAATTCCCAAATTACTAGTGAAAGTTGCCTCACGGATATGCATGCTAACCGTATAGCTTTGAAAAGTACGAAAAAGTAACTCAATCAATCGATCTCATATCACGACGACTTCCAGTAGCAACAGTAGCTACAGCACGCGTGATTTTTCCCGACATTTCAATCTATCCACTTTAGGAACTCACCTTCAATACCAAAAATAATTTAATAATCTTAATTCTAACAATTACAGATTAATACAGATCACAAACACACAAGTTAACAGATACAGTATGTTTTACACACTCGGTCACTTTCAACGTTTTACACGCACAGTTCGTATACTAGGTTTTTAACTATATCGTTTCTAGTTGGCAAAGGGGACAAATAAACAATTAGTAGGTTACTAAATCCGTACAAAGTTTCTGGGATTTCATTTTTCTTGTGATGAATGCCTGCATGGTTTTTATATTTAATGCCTGCAAGTTTTTAATATTTAATTATTTATTGTTATGAATTCTCTTTGAATGGACCTTCTCTCTTTGCATGTACTTTTTATCCAATTCTTCTGAGGAGATCATCAACTTTGAACTTTAATTTTAAGAGATTTATTTTTAAATAATATAATTATTAGTCTCTCTACTTTACCTTTCTTCATAGGCTGACCATCTTGGACATGAATATCTGAATTGTATGATGCAATCGTCATCCACGATGTATTTTCCTGACCCAAAATTTAATTCTTCGACGTAAATATTAGACGCATAAAAGATAGATTTATAATAAAAATATCCAAGACGATCGTGAAGTGAAAGTACCAGGACACTTTTGGATGATCCGGGAATTAAATTACAATGGGAGGGCTTACCGCCTCCCCTTAAATACCACGACTTAAATAACCTCCCTAGAAGGAATTTAACATGAAATGCATAATCTAACGACAAAAATTACCACTATGCTACCATTCCATGCTATAATAATCATAATAATAATAATAATAATAATAATAATAATAATAATAATAATAATAATATACAAAACCTGTCCAAAACTTCGAATAAATAACATTGAATAGTTTCGACGTGAAAGAAAAACCCCTCGTTACATTAATAACAAACAGTTCCAAAGCAGCTTGACTGCAGCCTTTGTTTATAACATTTATTCCACTTTCGCATTCTTCTTCCCCACCTTTTTCCCACACTCTGGTGCGGTCATGAGTGAGGACTGTGTCGCATATATGAACTTGGACCAGTTTGGATGTCCTTTCTAACGCTAACGCAATGTTGAGGAATGTATTTACTAAGGCGTGTGGATAGGAAGAGATGTGTATTGAGTTAAACACGAATATTCAGAGGAATTAATCAGATGTGGCTAAAATTCCCGATCCAGCTGAGTATCGAACCTGAGACCTTTTCAATCGAAGGCTGAAACATTGACCACTCAGCCACGAAGCCGGACGATTTGTTCCACCTGAAGGTCACTTTTCTCAAAGTGCTGATCAGCTAAACACGC
This sequence comes from Anabrus simplex, assembly GCF_040414725.1. Classification (NCBI taxonomy): domain Eukaryota; kingdom Metazoa; phylum Arthropoda; class Insecta; order Orthoptera; family Tettigoniidae; genus Anabrus; species Anabrus simplex. The sequence continues at coordinate 304,537,765 of NC_090265.1, read as the reverse complement.
GTAATTACTCGCCTTAATTAATTAGTTTTAATTCGTGAAATTCTACTCCTCCATGGGATTTCGTAGCCTATCAGGAGAACACAGCCTTTACTAACACCCGAGTGCAGTTCACTAGCTCACATCTCTCTCCTTCTCCATCTTCGTTCAATGAGATCCGTGAGATCTCATGTCCTCAGGTCTCACCGCTGTATTGTAATGTTTAATTTTGGTGTCCCATGATAATACATTTAGAAATACAGTTGGAAATACGCCTGCTCCTGTAATACCACACTTTTGTGCTGTTCTAAACAAAACATAGGATACTCCATACAGAATAATTATGGGTAGTCAGCGACGACATCTTCTATTTCTCGTGTTACTAGGGCTACTCGCATGAGCGATCTCTCTTTATATACAGAGCATCCAAATTCATCTGCGTTCTTAAAATATGCACAGACGTGGACAAATAACTGTGCAGAGATTTTTTCTGAGCCAATGAATGATAGATTCCTACCTCGATAAAGAAATAAAGTTAAGGTACTCGTAATAAATGAAACGATGATGAAGAAACACTTCACGAAATAATGAAGACAAAACTCATTAAGATAAAATTAAAACGTGATCGAGGCAACAGTTCTTTGTGTATAGAATGAATAAAATCACACTTCAATTCCCAGTCGATCAAAGTGATTCATGACAAATCGCCTTATAAATCTATATATATAAAAGCAAGTCGGGCTGGAGCGATGTATATATAAATATTTAAAAATGAAAAAAGACGTGAATTAATGAGGCACTTCCAGAAATCTCAGAAATTTGAAACTTGGTACGGAGGAAACTGATGACCCCAGGATCCCTAGAAAAATCGGAAATTCTCAAAATTCCCTGAAGGGGGCACGCTGGGGGGGCTCAAATTTTGGGCTCAGCGTAAGAACACAGTCGTATAGTATATACAAAACGATAAACTATAGGTTTCGTGGGCTTAAAAATTTTCGAGAATTTCCTCATTTTTATCCCCTATCCCCCCAAATCAAAATGGCGGCACAACCTGCCAGACGAAGTAGACAATTGAAATTTGGTGAAATTATAGCTTTTGGTCCCTAACCGACGGGAAAATTCCAAGATGTTCAAATTTTTCACTTTTTACCCCCCAAAGATATCGAAATATGGAGGCAATTTTAATGACTGTGCAGACATTCCTTTTGAGCTATTTTTTGGCTAAACGGTAAGTCGTATCACAAAACGGATGGCACAATGTCGCTTCAATTCGGAGTGATCTACAACTTTGGTCCTGTGACATTTTGTCGTATCTCTCTCCCTAATACGTTAAATTTGGCCGTATTTCTGGATTGTTCGTAAATTTGGTGATTTTTACAAGTATATTTCATTGTTTGACACACTTATAAGAATGATAGGATCATCACGTTGTGTGCGCACATTGGCACGATTAAGGGACATATGTGTACCAAATTTCATGATTCTAGCTTATACATAAGTAGGCAAAAAGTAATGTAAAATGTTAAAAATGCACCCAAATTTCACCCTATTAAAAATTTGATCTCAATTTACCCCCTTAATATGGGAGATACGAGGAAATGGTTTAGAAACAAACATGTAGAGCGATAAATGAGGCGTCTGATGGCGCACACCGTTTCTTAATATCATAAACCGTTTAGGAGATATGAATCTCGAAGTGGAAGTCTGCACTTTTCAACGTGCTCATGCTTATCTGTCATCTATATATATAAAAGCAAGTCGGGCTGGAGCGATGTATATATAAATATTTAAAAATGAAAAAAGACGAGAATTAATGAGGCACTTCCAGAAATCTCAGAAATTTGAAACTTGGTACGGAGGAAACTGATGACCCCAGGATCCCTAGAAAAATCGGAAATTCTCAAAATTCCCTGAAGGGGGCACGCTGGGGGGGCTCAAATTTTGGGCTCAGCATAAGAACACAGTCGTATAGTTTATCCAAAACGATAACCTATAGGTTTCGTGGGCTTAAAAATTTTCGAGAATTTCCTCATTTTTATCCCCTATCCCCCCAAATCAAAATGGCGGCACAACCTGCCAGACGAAGTAGACAATTGAAATTTGGTGAAATTATAGCTTTTGGTCCCTAACCGACGGGAAAATTCCAAGATGTTCAAATTTTTCACTTTTTACCCCCCAAAGATATCGAAATATGGAGGCAATTTTAATGACTGTGCAGACATTCCTTTTGAGCTATTTTTTGGCTAAACGGTAAGTCGTATCACAAAACGGATGGCACAATGTCCCTTCAATTCGGAGTGATCTACAACTTTGGTCCTGTGACATTTTGTCGTATCTCTCTCCCTAATACGTTAAATTTGGCCGTATTTCTGGATTGTTCGTAAATTTGGTGATTTTTACAAGTATATTTCATTGTTTGACACACTTATAAGAATGATAGGATCATCACGTTGTGTGCGCACATTGGCACGATTAAGGGACATATGTGTACCAAATTTCATGATTCTAGCTTATACATAAGTAGGCAAAAAGTAATGTAAAATGTTAAAAATGCACCCAAATTTCACCCTATTAAAAATTTGATCTCAATTTACCCCCTTAATATGGGAGATACGAGGAAATGGTTTAGAAACAAACATGTAGAGCGATAAATGAGGCGTCTGATGGCGCACACCGTTTCTTAATATCATAAACCGTTTAGGAGATATGAATCTCGAAGTGGAAGTCTGCACTTTTCAACGTGCTCATGCTTATCTGTCATCTATATATATAAAAGCAAGTCGGGCTGGAGCGATGTATATATAAATATTTAAAAATGAAAAAAGACGTGAATTAATGAGGCACTTCCAGAAATCTCAGAAATTTGAAACTTGGTACGGAGGAAACTGATGACCCCAGGATCCCTAGAAAAATCGGAAATTCTCAAAATTCCCTGAAGGGGGCACGCTGGGGGGGCTCAAATTTTGGGCTCAGCATAAGAACACAGTCGTATAGTTTATCCAAAACGATAACCTATAGGTTTCGTGGGCTTAAAAATTTTCGAGAATTTCCTCATTTTTATCCCCTATCCCCCCAAATCAAAATGGCGGCACAACCTGCCAGACGAAGTAGACAATTGAAATTTGGTGAAATTATAGCTTTTGGTCCCTAACCGACGGGAAAATTCCAAGATGTTCAAATTTTTCACTTTTTACCCCCCAAAGATATCGAAATATGGAGGCAATTTTAATGACTGTGCAGACATTCCTTTTGAGCTATTTTTTGGCTAAACGGTAAGTCGTATCACAAAACGGATGGCACAATGTCCCTTCAATTCGGAGTGATCTACAACTTTGGTCCTGTGACATTTTGTCGTATCTCTCTCCCTAATACGTTAAATTTGGCCGTATTTCTGGATTGTTCGTAAATTTGGTGATTTTTACAAGTACATTTCATTGTTTGACACACTTATAAGAATGATAGGATCATCACGTTGTGTGCGCACATTGGCACGATTAAGGGACATGTGTGTACCAAATTTCATGATTCTAGCTTATACATAAGTAGGCAAAAAGTAATGTACAATGATAAAAATGCACCCAAATTTCACCCTATTCAAAATTTGATCTCAATTTACCCCCTTAATATGGGAGATACGAGGAAATGGTTTAGAAACAAATATGTAGAGCGATAAATGAGGCGTCTGATGGCGCACACCGTTTCTTAATATCATAAACCGTTTAGGAGATATGAATCTCGAAGTGGAAGTCTGCACTTTTCAACGTGCTCATGCTTATCCGTTATCTATATATATAAAAGCAAGTCGGGCTGGAGCGATGTATATATAAATATTTAAAAATGAAAAAAGACGTGAATTAATGAGGCACTTCCATAAATCTCAGAAATTTGAAACTTTGTACGGAGGAAACTGATGACCCCAGGATCCCTAGAAAAATCGGAAATTCTCAAAATTCCCTGAAGGGGGCACGCTGGGGGGGCTCAAATTTTGGGCTCAGCATAAGAACACAGTCGTATAGTATATCCAAAACGATAACCTATAGGTTTCGTGGGCTTAAAAATTTTCGAGAATTTCCTCATTTTTATCCCCTATCCCCCCAAATCAAAATGGCGGCACAACCTGCCAGACGAAGTAGACAATTGAAATTTGGTGAAATTATAGCTTTTGGTCCCTAACCGACGGGAAAATTCCAAGATGTTCAAATTTTTCACTTTTTACCCCCCAAAGATATCGAAATATGGAGCAATTTTAATGACTGTGCAGACATTCCTTTTGAGCTATTTTTTGGCTAAACGGTAAGTCGTATCACAAAACGGATGGCACAATGTCGCTTCAATTCGGAGTGATCTACAACTTTGGTCCTGTGACATTTTGTCGTATCTCTCTCCCTAATACGTTAAATTTGGCCGTATTTCTGGATTGTTCGTAAATTTGGTGATTTTTACAAGTACATTTCATTGTTTGACACACTTATAAGAATGATAGGATCATCACGTTGTGTGCGCACATTGGCACGATTAAGGGACATGTGTGTACCAAATTTCATGATTCTAGCTTATACATAAGTAGGCAAAAAGTAATGTAAAATGATAAAAATGCACCCAAATTTCACCCTATTCAAAATTTGATCTCAATTTACCCCCTTAATATGGGAGATACGATTAAATGGTTTAGAAACAAACATGTAGAGCGATAAATGAGGCGTCTGATGGCGCAAACCGTTTCTTAATATCATAAACCGTTTAGGAGATATGAATCTCGAAGTGGAAGTCTGCACTTTTCAACGTGCTCATGCTTATCTGTCATCTATATATATAAAAGCATGTCGGGCTGGAGCGATGTATATATAAATATTTAAAAATGAAAAAAGACGTGAATTAATGAGGCACTTCCATAAATCTCAGAAATTTGAAACTTGGTACGGAGGAAACTGATGACCCCAGGATCCCTAGAAAAATCGGAAATTCTCAAAATTCCCTGAAGGGGGCACGCTGGGGGGGCTCAAATTTTGGGCTCAGCATAAGAACACAGTCGTATAGTATATACAAAACGATAACCTATAGGTTTCGTGGGCTTAAAAATTTTCGAGAATTTCCTCATTTTTATCCCCTATCCCCCCAAATCAAAATGGCGGCACAACCTGCCAGACGAAGTAGACAATTGAAATTTGGTGAAATTATAGCTTTTGGTCCCTAACCGACGGGAAAATTCCAAGATGTTCAAATTTTTCACTTTTTACCCCCCAAAGATATCGAAATATGGAGGCAATTTTAATGACTGTGCAGACATTCCTTTTGAGCTATTTTTTGGCTAAACGGTAAGTCGTATCACAAAACGGATGGCACAATGTCGCTTCAATTCGGAGTGATCTACAACTTTGGTCCTGTGACATTTTGTCGTATCTCTCTCCCTAATACGTTAAATTTGGCCGTATTTCTGGATTGTTCGTAAATTTGGTGATTTTTACAAGTATATTTCATTGTTTGACACACTTATAAGAATGATAGGATCATCACGTTGTGTGCGCACATTGGCACGATTAAGGGACATATGTGTACCAAATTTCATGATTCTAGCTTATACATAAGTAGGCAAAAAGTAATGTAAAATGTTACAAATGCACCCAAATTTCACCCTATTAAAAATTTGATCTCAATTTACCCCCTTAATATGGGAGATACGAGGAAATGGTTTAGAAACAAACATGTAGAGCGATAAATGAGGCGTCTGATGGCGCACACCGTTTCTTAATATCATAAACCGTTTAGGAGATATGAATCTCGAAGTGGAAGTCTGCACTTTTCAACGTGCTCATGCTTATCTGTCATCTATATATATAAAAGCAAGTCGGGCTGGAGCGATGTATATATAAATATTTAAAAATGAAAAAAGACGTGAATTAATGAGGCACTTCCAGAAATCTCAGTTATTTGAAACTTGGTACGGAGGAAACTGATGACCCCAGGATCCCTAGAAAAATCGGAAATTCTCAAAATTCCCTGAAGGGGGCACGCTGGGGGGGCTCAAATTTTGGGCTCAGCGTAAGAACACAGTCGTATAGTATATACAAAACGATAACCTATAGGTTTCGAGGGCTTAAAAATTTTCGAGAATTTCCTCACTTTTATCCCCTATCCCCCCAAATCAAAATGGCGGCACAACCTGCCAGACGAAGTAGACAATTGAAATTTGGTGAAATTATAGCTTTTGGTCCCTAACCGACGGGAAAATTCCAAGATGTTCAAATTTTTCACTTTTTACCCCCCAAAGATATCGAAATATGGAGGCAATTTTAATGACTGTGCAGACATTCCTTTTGAGCTATTTTTTGGCTAAACGGTAAGTCGTATCACAAAACGGATGGCACAATGTCCCTTCAATTCGGAGTGATCTACAACTTTGGTCCTGTGACATTTTGTCGTATCTCTCTCCCTAATACGTTAAATTTGGCCGTATTTCTGGATTGTTCGTAAATTTGGTGATTTTTACAAGTATATTTCATTGTTTGACACACTTATAAGAATGATAGGATCATCACGTTGTGTGCGCACATTGGCACGATTAAGGGACATATGTGTACCAAATTTCATGATTCTAGCTTATACATAAGTAGGCAAAAAGTAATGTAAAATGTTAAAAATGCACCCAAATTTCACCCTATTAAAAATTTGATCTCAATTTACCCCCTTAATATGGGAGATACGAGGAAATGGTTTAGAAACAAACATGTAGAGCGATAAATGAGGCGTCTGATGGCGCACACCGTTTCTTAATATCATAAACCGTTTAGGAGATATGAATCTCGAAGTGGAAGTCTGCACTTTTCAACGTGCTCATGCTTATCTGTCATCTATATATATAAAAGCAAGTCGGGCTGGAGCGATGTATATATAAATATTTAAAAATGAAAAAAGACGTGAATTAATGAGGCACTTCCAGAAATCTCAGAAATTTGAAACTTGGTACGGAGGAAACTGATGACCCCAGGATCCCTAGAAAAATCGGAAATTCTCAAAATTCCCTGAAGGGGGCACGCTGGGGGGGCTCAAATTTTGGGCTCAGCATAAGAACACAGTCGTATAGTTTATCCAAAACGATAACCTATAGGTTTCGTGGGCTTAAAAATTTTCGAGAATTTCCTCATTTTTATCCCCTATCCCCCCAAATCAAAATGGCGGCACAACCTGCCAGACGAAGTAGACAATTGAAATTTGGTGAAATTATAGCTTTTGGTCCCTAACCGACGGGAAAATTCCAAGATGTTCAAATTTTTCACTTTTTACCCCCCAAAGATATCGAAATATGGAGGCAATTTTAATGACTGTGCAGACATTCCTTTTGAGCTATTTTTTGGCTAAACGGTAAGTCGTATCACAAAACGGATGGCACAATGTCGCTTCAATTCGGAGTGATCTACAACTTTGGTCCTGTGACATTTTGTCGTATCTCTCTCCCTAATACGTTAAATTTGGCCGTATTTCTGGATTGTTCGTAAATTTGGTGATTTTTACAAGTATATTTCATTGTTTGACACACTTATAAGAATGATAGGATCATCACGTTGTGTGCGCACATTGGCACGATTAAGGGACATATGTGTACCAAATTTCATGATTCTAGCTTATACATAAGTAGGCAAAAAGTAATGTAAAATGTTACAAATGCACCCAAATTTCACCCTATTAAAAATTTGATCTCAATTTACCCCCTTAATATGGGAGATACGAGGAAATGGTTTAGAAACAAACATGTAGAGCGATAAATGAGGCGTCTGATGGCGCACACCGTTTCTTAATATCATAAACCGTTTAGGAGATATGAATCTCGAAGTGGAAGTCTGCACTTTTCAACGTGCTCATGCTTATCTGTCATCTATATATATAAAAGCAAGTCGGGCTGGAGCGATGTATATATAAATATTTAAAAATGAAAAAAGACGTGAATTAATGAGGCACTTCCAGAAATCTCAGTTATTTGAAACTTGGTACGGAGGAAACTGATGACCCCAGGATCCCTAGAAAAATCGGAAATTCTCAAAATTCCCTGAAGGGGGCACGCTGGGGGGGCTCAAATTTTGGGCTCAGCGTAAGAACACAGTCGTATAGTATATACAAAACGATAACCTATAGGTTTCGTGGGCTTAAAAATTTTCGAGAATTTCCTCATTTTTATCCCCTATCCCCCCAAATCAAAATGGCGGCACAACCTGCCAGACGAAGTAGACAATTGAAATTTGGTGAAATTATAGCTTTTGGTCCCTAACCGACGGGAAAATTCCAAGATGTTCAAATTTTTCACTTTTTACCCCCCAAAGATATCGAAATATGGAGGCAATTTTAATGACTGTGCAGACATTCCTTTTGAGCTATTTTTTGGCTAAACGGTAAGTCGTATCACAAAACGGATGGCACAATGTCGCTTCAATTCGGAGTGATCTACAACTTTGGTCCTGTGACATTTTGTCGTATCTCTCTCCCTAATACGTTAAATTTGGCCGTATTTCTGGATTGTTCGTAAATTTGGTGATTTTTACAAGTATATTTCATTGTTTGACACACTTATAAGAATGATAGGATCATCACGTTGTGTGCGCACATTGGCACGATTAAGGGACATATGTGTACCAAATTTCATGATTCTAGCTTATACATAAGTAGGCAAAAAGTAATGTAAAATGTTAAAAATGCACCCAAATTTCACCCTATTAAAAATTTGATCTCAATTTACCCCCTTAATATGGGAGATACGAGGAAATGGTTTAGAAACAAACATGTAGAGCGATAAATGAGGCGTCTGATGGCGCACACCGTTTCTTAATATCATAAACCGTTTAGGAGATATGAATCTCGAAGTGGAAGTCTGCACTTTTCAACGTGCTCATGCTTATCTGTCATCTATATATATAAAAGCAAGTCGGGCTGGAGCGATGTATATATAAATATTTAAAAATGAAAAAAGACGTGAATTAATGAGGCACTTCCAGAAATCTCAGAAATTTGAAACTTGGTACGGAGGAAACTGATGACCCCAGGATCCCTAGAAAAATCGGAAATTCTCAAAATTCCCTGAAGGGGGCACGCTGGGGGGGCTCAAATTTTGGGCTCAGCATAAGAACACAGTCGTATAGTTTATCCAAAACGATAACCTATAGGTTTCGTGGGCTTAAAAATTTTCGAGAATTTCCTCATTTTTATCCCCTATCCCCCCAAATCAAAATGGCGGCACAACCTGCCAGACGAAGTAGACAATTGAAATTTGGTGAAATTATAGCTTTTGGTCCCTAACCGACGGGAAAATTCCAAGATGTTCAAATTTTTCACTTTTTACCCCCCAAAGATATCGAAATATGGAGGCAATTTTAATGACTGTGCAGACATTCCTTTTGAGCTATTTTTTGGCTAAACGGTAAGTCGTATCACAAAACGGATGGCACAATGTCGCTTCAATTCGGAGTGATCTACAACTTTGGTCCTGTGACATTTTGTCGTATCTCTCTCCCTAATACGTTAAATTTGGCCGTATTTCTGGATTGTTCGTAAATTTGGTGATTTTTACAAGTATATTTCATTGTTTGACACACTTATAAGAATGATAGGATCATCACGTTGTGTGCGCACATTGGCACGATTAAGGGACATATGTGTACCAAATTTCATGATTCTAGCTTATACATAAGTAGGCAAAAAGTAATGTAAAATGTTACAAATGCACCCAAATTTCACCCTATTAAAAATTTGATCTCAATTTACCCCCTTAATATGGGAGATACGAGGAAATGGTTTAGAAACAAACATGTAGAGCGATAAATGAGGCGTCTGATGGCGCACACCGTTTCTTAATATCATAAACCGTTTAGGAGATATGAATCTCGAAGTGGAAGTCTGCACTTTTCAACGTGCTCATGCTTATCTGTCATCTATATATATAAAAGCAAGTCGGGCTGGAGCGATGTATATATAAATATTTAAAAATGAAAAAAGACGTGAATTAATGAGGCACTTCCAGAAATCTCAGTTATTTGAAACTTGGTACGGAGGAAACTGATGACCCCAGGATCCCTAGAAAAATCGGAAATTCTCAAAATTCCCTGAAGGGGGCACGCTGGGGGGGCTCAAATTTTGGGCTCAGCGTAAGAACACAGTCGTATAGTATATACAAAACGATAACCTATAGGTTTCGTGGGCTTAAAAATTTTCGAGAATTTCCTCATTTTTATCCCCTATCCCCCCAAATCAAAATGGCGGCACAACCTGCCAGACGAAGTAGACAATTGAAATTTGGTGAAATTATAGCTTTTGGTCCCTAACCGACGGGAAAATTCCAAGATGTTCAAATTTTTCACTTTTTACCCCCCAAAGATATCGAAATATGGAGGCAATTTTAATGACTGTGCAGACATTCCTTTTGAGCTATTTTTTGGCTAAACGGTAAGTCGTATCACAAAACGGATGGCACAATGTCCCTTCAATTCGGAGTGATCTACAACTTTGGTCCTGTGACATTTTGTCGTATCTCTCTCCCTAATACGTTAAATTTGGCCGTATTTCTGGATTGTTCGTAAATTTGGTGATTTTTACAAGTATATTTCATTGTTTGACACACTTATAAGAATGATAGGATCATCACGTTGTGTGCGCACATTGGCACGATTAAGGGACATATGTGTACCAAATTTCATGATTCTAGCTTATACATAAGTAGGCAAAAAGTAATGTAAAATGTTAAAAATGCACCCAAATTTCACCCTATTAAAAATTTGATCTCAATTTACCCCCTTAATATGGGAGATACGAGGAAATGGTTTAGAAACAAACATGTAGAGCGATAAATGAGGCGTCTGATGGCGCACACCGTTTCTTAATATCATAAACCGTTTAGGAGATATGAATCTCGAAGTGGAAGTCTGCACTTTTCAACGTGCTCATGCTTATCTGTCATCTATATATATAAAAGCAAGTCGGGCTGGAGCGATGTATATATAAATATTTAAAAATGAAAAAAGACGTGAATTAATGAGGCACTTCCAGAAATCTCAGAAATTTGAAACTTGGTACGGAGGAAACTGATGACCCCAGGATCCCTAGAAAAATCGGAAATTCTCAAAATTCCCTGAAGGGGGCACGCTGGGGGGGCTCAAATTTTGGGCTCAGCATAAGAACACAGTCGTATAGTTTATCCAAAACGATAACCTATAGGTTTCGTGGGCTTAAAAATTTTCGAGAATTTCCTCATTTTTATCCCCTATCCCCCCAAATCAAAATGGCGGCACAACCTGCCAGACGAAGTAGACAATTGAAATTTGGTGAAATTATAGCTTTTGGTCCCTAACCGACGGGAAAATTCCAAGATGTTCAAATTTTTCACTTTTTACCCCCCAAAGATATCGAAATATGGAGGCAATTTTAATGACTGTGCAGACATTCCTTTTGAGCTATTTTTTGGCTAAACGGTAAGTCGTATCACAAAACGGATGGCACAATGTCGCTTCAATTCGGAGTGATCTACAACTTTGGTCCTGTGACATTTTGTCGTATCTCTCTCCCTAATACGTTAAATTTGGCCGTATTTCTGGATTGTTCGTAAATTTGGTGATTTTTACAAGTATATTTCATTGTTGACACACTTATAAGAATGATAGGATCATCACGTTGTGTGCGCACATTGGCACGATTAAGGGACATATGTGTACCAAATTTCATGATTCTAGCTTATACATAAGTAGGCAAAAAGTAATGTAAAATGTTACAAATGCACCAAATTTCACCCTATTAAAAATTTGATCTCAATTTACCCCCTTAATATGGGAGATACGAGGAAATGGTTTAGAAACAAACATGTAGAGCGATAAATGAGGCGTCTGATGGCGCACACTCCGTTTCTTAATATCATAAACCGTTTAGGAGATATGAATCTCGAAGTGGAAGTCTGCACTTTTCAACGTGCTCATGCTTATCTGTCATCTATATATATAAAAGCAAGTCGGGCTGGAGCGATGTATATATAATATTTAAAAATGAAAAAAGACGTGAATTAATGAGGCACTTCCAGAAATCTCAGTTATTTGAAACTTGGTACGGAGGAAACTGATGACCCCAGGATCCCTAGAAAAAATCGGAAATTCTCAAAATTCCCTGAAGGGGGCACGCTGGGGGGGCTCAAATTTTGGGCTCAGCGTAAGAACACAGTCGTATAGTATATACAAAACGATAACCTATAGGTTTCGTGGGCTTAAAAATTTTCGAGAATTTCCTCATTTTTATCCCCTATCCCCCCAAATCAAAATGGCGGCACAACCTGCCAGACGAAGTAGACAATTGAAATTTGGTGAAATTATAGCTTTTGGTCCCTAACCGACGGGAAAATTCCAAGATGTTCAAATTTTTCACTTTTTACCCCCCAAAGATATCGAAATATGGAGGCAATTTTAATGACTGTGCAGACATTCCTTTTGAGCTATTTTTTGGCTAAACGGTAAGTCGTATCACAAAACGGATGGCACAATGTCCCTTCAATTCGGAGTGATCTACAACTTTGGTCCTGTGACATTTTGTCGTATCTCTCTCCCTAATACGTTAAATTTGGCCGTATTTCTGGATTGTTCGTAAATTTGGTGATTTTTACAAGTATATTTCATTGTTTGACACACTTATAAGAATGATAGGATCATCACGTTGTGTGCGCACATTGGCACGATTAAGGGACATATGTGTATCCAAATTTCATGATTCTAGCTTATACATAAGTAGGCAAAAAGTAATGTAAAATGTTAAAAATGCACCCAAATTTCACCCTATTAAAAATTTGATCTCAATTTACCCCCTTAATATGGGAGATACGAGGAAATGGTTTAGAAACAAACATGTAGAGCGATAAATGAGGCGTCTGATGGCGCACACCGTTTCTTAATATCATAAACCGTTTAGGAGATATGAATCTCGAAGTGGAAGTCTGCACTTTTCAACGTGCTCATGCTTATCTGTCATCTATATATATAAAAGCAAGTCGGGCTGGGAGCGATGTATATATAAATATTTAAAAATGAAAAAAGACGTGAATTAATGAGGCACTTCCAGAAATCTCAGAAATTTGAAACTTGGTACGAGAAACTGATGACCCCAGGATCCCTAGAAAAAATCGGAAAATTCTCAAAATTCCCTGAAGGGGGGGTGCACGCTGGGGGGGGCTCAAATTTTGGGCTCAGCATAAGAACACAGTCGTATAGTTTATCCAAAACGATAACCTATAGGTTTCGTGGGCTTAAAATTTTTCGAGAATTTCCTCATTTTTATCCCCTATCCCCCCAAATCAAAATGGCGGCACAACCTGCCAGACGAAGTAGACAATTGAAATTTGGTGAAATTATAGCTTTTGGTCCCTAACCGACGGAAAATTCCAAGATGTTCAAATTTTTCACTTTTTACCCCCCAAAGATATCGAAATATGGAGGCAATTTTAATGACTGTGCAGACATTCCTTTTGAGCTATTTTTTGGCTAAACGGTAAGTCGTATCACAAAACGGATGGCACAATGTCGCTTCAATTCGGAGTGATCTACAACTTTGGTCCTGTGACATTTTGTCGTATCTCTCTCCCTAATACGTTAAATTTGGCCGTATTTCTGGATTGTTCGTAAATTTGGTGATTTTTACAAGTATATTTCATTGTTTGACACACTTATAAGATGATAGGATCATCACGTTGTGTGCGCACATTGGCACGATTAAGGGACATATGTGTACCAAATTTCATGATTCTAGCTTATACATAAGTAGGCAAAAAGTAATGTAAAATGTTACAAATGCACCCAAATTTCACCCTATTAAAAAATTTGATCTCAATTTACCCCCTTAATATGGGAGATACGAGGAAATGGTTTAGAAACAAACATGTAGAGCGATAAATGAGGCGTCTGATGGCGCACACCGTTTCTTAATATCATAAACCGTTTAGGAGATATGAATCTCGAAGTGGAAGTCTGCACTTTTCAACGTGCTCATGCTTATCTGTCATCTATATATATAAAAGCAAGTCGGGCTGGAGCGATGTATATATAAATATTAAAAATGAAAAAAGACGTGAATTAATGAGGCACTTCCAGAAATCTCAGTTATTTGAAACTTGGTACGGAGGAAACTGATGACCCCAGGATCCCTAGAAAAATCGGAAATTCTCAAAATTCCCTGAAGGGGGCACGCTGGGGGGGCTCAAATTTTGGGCTCAGCGTAAGAACACAGTCGTATAGTATATACAAAACGATAACCTATAGGTTTCGTGGGCTTAAAAATTTTCGAGAATTTCCTCATTTTTATCCCCTATCCCCCCAAATCAAAATGGCGGCACAACCTGCCAGACGAAGTAGACAATTGAAATTTGGTGAAATTATAGCTTTTGGTCCCTAACCGACGGGAAAATTCCAAGATGTTCAAATTTTTCACTTTTTACCCCCCAAAGATATCGAAATATGGAGGCAATTTTAATGACTGTGCAGACATTCCTTTTGAGCTATTTTTTGGCTAAACGGTAAGTCGTATCACAAAACGGATGGCACAATGTCGCTTCAATTCGGAGTGATCTACAACTTTGGTCCTGTGACATTTTGTCGTATCTCTCTCCCTAATACGTTAAATTTGGCCGTATTTCTGGATTGTTCGTAAATTTGGTGATTTTTACAAGTATATTTCATTGTTTGACACACTTATAAGAATGATAGGATCATCACGTTGTGTGCGCACATTGGCACGATTAAGGGACATATGTGTACCAAATTTCATGATTCTAGCTTATACATAAGTAGGCAAAAAGTAATGTAAAATGTTAAAAATGCACCCAAATTTCACCCTATTAAAAATTTGATCTCAATTTACCCCCTTAATATGGGAGATACGAGGAAATGGTTTAGAAACAAACATGTAGAGCGATAAATGAGGCGTCTGATGGCGCACACCGTTTCTTAATATCATAAACCGTTTAGGAGATATGAATCTCGAAGTGGAAGTCTGCACTTTTCAACGTGCTCATGCTTATCTGTCATCTATATATATAAAAGCAAGTCGGGCTGGAGCGATGTATATATAAATATTTAAAAATGAAAAAAGACGTGAATTAATGAGGCACTTCCAGAAATCTCAGAAATTTGAAACTTGGTACGGAGGAAACTGATGACCCCAGGATCCCTAGAAAAATCGGAAATTCTCAAAATTCCCTGAAGGGGGCACGCTGGGGGGGCTCAAATTTTGGGCTCAGCGTAAGAACACAGTCGTATAGTATATACAAAACGATAACCTATAGGTTTCGTGGGCTTAAAAATTTTCGAGAATTTCCTCATTTTTATCCCCTATCCCCCCAAATCAAAATGGCGGCACAACCTGCCAGACGAAGTAGACAATTGAAATTTGGTGAAATTATAGCTTTTGGTCCCTAACCGACGGGAAAATTCCAAGATGTTCAAATTTTTCACTTTTTACCCCCCAAAGATATCGAAATATGGAGGCAATTTTAATGACTGTGCAGACATTCCTTTTGAGCTATTTTTTGGCTAAACGGTAAGTCGTATCACAAAACGGATGGCACAATGTCGCTTCAATTCGGAGTGATCTACAACTTTGGTCCTGTGACATTTTGTCGTATCTCTCTCCCTAATACGTTAAATTTGGCCGTATTTCTGGATTGTTCGTAAATTTGGTGATTTTTACAAGTATATTTCATTGTTTGACACACTTATAAGAATGATAGGATCATCACGTTGTGTGCGCACATTGGCACGATTAAGGGACATATGTGTACCAAATTTCATGATTCTAGCTTATACATAAGTAGGCAAAAAGTAATGTAAAATGTTACAAATGCACCCAAATTTCACCCTATTAAAAATTTGATCTCAATTTACCCCCTTAATATGGGAGATACGAGGAAATGGTTTAGAAACAAACATGTAGAGCGATAAATGAGGCGTCTGATGGCGCACACCGTTTCTTAATATCATAAACCGTTTAGGAGATATGAATCTCGAAGTGGAAGTCTGCACTTTTCAACGTGCTCATGCTTATCTGTCATCTATATATATAAAAGCAAGTCGGGCTGGAGCGATGTATATATAAATATTTAAAAATGAAAAAAGACGTGAATTAATGAGGCACTTCCAGAAATCTCAGTTATTTGAAACTTGGTACGGAGGAAACTGATGACCCCAGGATCCCTAGAAAAATCGGAAATTCTCAAAATTCCCTGAAGGGGGCACGCTGGGGGGGCTCAAATTTTGGGCTCAGCGTAAGAACACAGTCGTATAGTATATACAAAACGATAACCTATAGGTTTCGTGGGCTTAAAAATTTTCGAGAATTTCCTCATTTTTATCCCCTATCCCCCCAAATCAAAATGGCGGCACAACCTGCCAGACGAAGTAGACAATTGAAATTTGGTGAAATTATAGCTTTTGGTCCCTAACCGACGGGAAAATTCCAAGATGTTCAAATTTTTCACTTTTTACCCCCCAAAGATATCGAAATATGGAGGCAATTTTAATGACTGTGCAGACATTCCTTTTGAGCTATTTTTTGGCTAAACGGTAAGTCGTATCACAAAACGGATGGCACAATGTCCCTTCAATTCGGAGTGATCTACAACTTTGGTCCTGTGACATTTTGTCGTATCTCTCTCCCTAATACGTTAAATTTGGCCGTATTTCTGGATTGTTCGTAAATTTGGTGATTTTTACAAGTATATTTCATTGTTTGACACACTTATAAGAATGATAGGATCATCACGTTGTGTGCGCACATTGGCACGATTAAGGGACATATGTGTACCAAATTTCATGATTCTAGCTTATACATAAGTAGGCAAAAAGTAATGTAAAATGTTAAAAATGCACCCAAATTTCACCCTATTAAAAATTTGATCTCAATTTACCCCCTTAATATGGGAGATACGAGGAAATGGTTTAGAAACAAACATGTAGAGCGATAAATGAGGCGTCTGATGGCGCACACCGTTTCTTAATATCATAAACCGTTTAGGAGATATGAATCTCGAAGTGGAAGTCTGCACTTTTCAACGTGCTCATGCTTATCTGTCATCTATATATATAAAAGCAAGTCGGGCTGGAGCGATGTATATATAAATATTTAAAAATGAAAAAAGACGTGAATTAATGAGGCACTTCCAGAAATCTCAGAAATTTGAAACTTGGTACGGAGGAAACTGATGACCCCAGGATCCCTAGAAAAATCGGAAATTCTCAAAATTCCCTGAAGGGGGCACGCTGGGGGGGCTCAAATTTTGGGCTCAGCATAAGAACACAGTCGTATAGTTTATCCAAAACGATAACCTATAGGTTTCGTGGGCTTAAAAATTTTCGAGAATTTCCTCATTTTTATCCCCTATCCCCCCAAATCAAAATGGCGGCACAACCTGCCAGACGAAGTAGACAATTGAAATTTGGTGAAATTATAGCTTTTGGTCCCTAACCGACGGGAAAATTCCAAGATGTTCAAATTTTTCACTTTTTACCCCCCAAAGATATCGAAATATGGAGGCAATTTTAATGACTGTGCAGACATTCCTTTTGAGCTATTTTTTGGCTAAACGGTAAGTCGTATCACAAAACGGATGGCACAATGTCGCTTCAATTCGGAGTGATCTACAACTTTGGTCCTGTGACATTTTGTCGTATCTCTCTCCCTAATACGTTAAATTTGGCCGTATTTCTGGATTGTTCGTAAATTTGGTGATTTTTACAAGTATATTTCATTGTTTGACACACTTATAAGAATGATAGGATCATCACGTTGTGTGCGCACATTGGCACGATTAAGGGACATATGTGTACCAAATTTCATGATTCTAGCTTATACATAAGTAGGCAAAAAGTAATGTAAAATGTTACAAATGCACCCAAATTTCACCCTATTAAAAATTTGATCTCAATTTACCCCCTTAATATGGGAGATACGAGGAAATGGTTTAGAAACAAACATGTAGAGCGATAAATGAGGCGTCTGATGGCGCACACCGTTTCTTAATATCATAAACCGTTTAGGAGATATGAATCTCGAAGTGGAAGTCTGCACTTTTCAACGTGCTCATGCTTATCTGTCATCTATATATATAAAAGCAAGTCGGGCTGGAGCGATGTATATATAAATATTTAAAAATGAAAAAAGACGTGAATTAATGAGGCACTTCCAGAAATCTCAGTTATTTGAAACTTGGTACGGAGGAAACTGATGACCCCAGGATCCCTAGAAAAATCGGAAATTCTCAAAATTCCCTGAAGGGGGCACGCTGGGGGGGCTCAAATTTTGGGCTCAGCGTAAGAACACAGTCGTATAGTATATACAAAACGATAACCTATAGGTTTCGTGGGCTTAAAAATTTTCGAGAATTTCCTCATTTTTATCCCCTATCCCCCCAAATCAAAATGGCGGCACAACCTGCCAGACGAAGTAGACAATTGAAATTTGGTGAAATTATAGCTTTTGGTCCCTAACCGACGGGAAAATTCCAAGATGTTCAAATTTTTCACTTTTTACCCCCCAAAGATATCGAAATATGGAGGCAATTTTAATGACTGTGCAGACATTCCTTTTGAGCTATTTTTTGGCTAAACGGTAAGTCGTATCACAAAACGGATGGCACAATGTCGCTTCAATTCGGAGTGATCTACAACTTTGGTCCTGTGACATTTTGTCGTATCTCTCTCCCTAATACGTTAAATTTGGCCGTATTTCTGGATTGTTCGTAAATTTGGTGATTTTTACAAGTATATTTCATTGTTTGACACACTTATAAGAATGATAGGATCATCACGTTGTGTGCGCACATTGGCACGATTAAGGGACATATGTGTACCAAATTTCATGATTCTAGCTTATACATAAGTAGGCAAAAAGTAATGTAAAATGTTACAAATGCACCCAAATTTCACCCTATTAAAAATTTGATCTCAATTTACCCCCTTAATATGGGAGATACGAGGAAATGGTTTAGAAACAAACATGTAGAGCGATAAATGAGGCGTCTGATGGCGCACACCGTTTCTTAATATCATAAACCGTTTAGGAGATATGAATCTCGAAGTGGAAGTCTGCACTTTTCAACGTGCTCATGCTTATCTGTCATCTATATATATAAAAGCAAGTCGGGCTGGAGCGATGTATATATAAATATTTAAAAATGAAAAAAGACGTGAATTAATGAGGCACTTCCAGAAATCTCAGTTATTTGAAACTTGGTACGGAGGAAACTGATGACCCCAGGATCCCTAGAAAAATCGGAAATTCTCAAAATTCCCTGAAGGGGGCACGCTGGGGGGGCTCAAATTTTGGGCTCAGCGTAAGAACACAGTCGTATAGTATATACAAAACGATAACCTATAGGTTTCGTGGGCTTAAAAATTTTCGAGAATTTCCTCATTTTTATCCCCTATCCCCCCAAATCAAAATGGCGGCACAACCTGCCAGACGAAGTAGACAATTGAAATTTGGTGAAATTATAGCTTTTGGTCCCTAACCGACGGGAAAATTCCAAGATGTTCAAATTTTTCACTTTTTACCCCCCAAAGATATCGAAATATGGAGGCAATTTTAATGACTGTGCAGACATTCCTTTTGAGCTATTTTTTGGCTAAACGGTAAGTCGTATCACAAAACGGATGGCACAATGTCCCTTCAATTCGGAGTGATCTACAACTTTGGTCCTGTGACATTTTGTCGTATCTCTCTCCCTAATACGTTAAATTTGGCCGTATTTCTGGATTGTTCGTAAATTTGGTGATTTTTACAAGTATATTTCATTGTTTGACACACTTATAAGAATGATAGGATCATCACGTTGTGTGCGCACATTGGCACGATTAAGGGACATATGTGTACCAAATTTCATGATTCTAGCTTATACATAAGTAGGCAAAAAGTAATGTAAAATGTTAAAAATGCACCCAAATTTCACCCTATTAAAAATTTGATCTCAATTTACCCCCTTAATATGGGAGATACGAGGAAATGGTTTAGAAACAAACATGTAGAGCGATAAATGAGGCGTCTGATGGCGCACACCGTTTCTTAATATCATAAACCGTTTAGGAGATATGAATCTCGAAGTGGAAGTCTGCACTTTTCAACGTGCTCATGCTTATCTGTCATCTATATATATAAAAGCAAGTCGGGCTGGAGCGATGTATATATAAATATTTAAAAATGAAAAAAGACGTGAATTAATGAGGCACTTCCAGAAATCTCAGAAATTTGAAACTTGGTACGGAGGAAACTGATGACCCCAGGATCCCTAGAAAAATCGGAAATTCTCAAAATTCCCTGAAGGGGGCACGCTGGGGGGGCTCAAATTTTGGGCTCAGCATAAGAACACAGTCGTATAGTTTATCCAAAACGATAACCTATAGGTTTCGTGGGCTTAAAAATTTTCGAGAATTTCCTCATTTTTATCCCCTATCCCCCCAAATCAAAATGGCGGCACAACCTGCCAGACGAAGTAGACAATTGAAATTTGGTGAAATTATAGCTTTTGGTCCCTAACCGACGGGAAAATTCCAAGATGTTCAAATTTTTCACTTTTTACCCCCCAAAGATATCGAAATATGGAGGCAATTTTAATGACTGTGCAGACATTCCTTTTGAGCTATTTTTTGGCTAAACGGTAAGTCGTATCACAAAACGGATGGCACAATGTCGCTTCAATTCGGAGTGATCTACAACTTTGGTCCTGTGACATTTTGTCGTATCTCTCTCCCTAATACGTTAAATTTGGCCGTATTTCTGGATTGTTCGTAAATTTGGTGATTTTTACAAGTATATTTCATTGTTTGACACACTTATAAGAATGATAGGATCATCACGTTGTGTGCGCACATTGGCACGATTAAGGGACATATGTGTACCAAATTTCATGATTCTAGCTTATACATAAGTAGGCAAAAAGTAATGTAAAATGTTACAAATGCACCCAAATTTCACCCTATTAAAAATTTGATCTCAATTTACCCCCTTAATATGGGAGATACGAGGAAATGGTTTAGAAACAAACATGTAGAGCGATAAATGAGGCGTCTGATGGCGCACACCGTTTCTTAATATCATAAACCGTTTAGGAGATATGAATCTCGAAGTGGAAGTCTGCACTTTTCAACGTGCTCATGCTTATCTGTCATCTATATATATAAAAGCAAGTCGGGCTGGAGCGATGTATATATAAATATTTAAAAATGAAAAAAGACGTGAATTAATGAGGCACTTCCAGAAATCTCAGTTATTTGAAACTTGGTACGGAGGAAACTGATGACCCCAGGATCCCTAGAAAAATCGGAAATTCTCAAAATTCCCTGAAGGGGGCACGCTGGGGGGGCTCAAATTTTGGGCTCAGCGTAAGAACACAGTCGTATAGTATATACAAAACGATAACCTATAGGTTTCGTGGGCTTAAAAATTTTCGAGAATTTCCTCATTTTTATCCCCTATCCCCCCAAATCAAAATGGCGGCACAACCTGCCAGACGAAGTAGACAATTGAAATTTGGTGAAATTATAGCTTTTGGTCCCTAACCGACGGGAAAATTCCAAGATGTTCAAATTTTTCACTTTTTACCCCCCAAAGATATCGAAATATGGAGGCAATTTTAATGACTGTGCAGACATTCCTTTTGAGCTATTTTTTGGCTAAACGGTAAGTCGTATCACAAAACGGATGGCACAATGTCCCTTCAATTCGGAGTGATCTACAACTTTGGTCCTGTGACATTTTGTCGTATCTCTCTCCCTAATACGTTAAATTTGGCCGTATTTCTGGATTGTTCGTAAATTTGGTGATTTTTACAAGTATATTTCATTGTTTGACACACTTATAAGAATGATAGGATCATCACGTTGTGTGCGCACATTGGCACGATTAAGGGACATATGTGTACCAAATTTCATGATTCTAGCTTATACATAAGTAGGCAAAAAGTAATGTAAAATGTTAAAAATGCACCCAAATTTCACCCTATTAAAAATTTGATCTCAATTTACCCCCTTAATATGGGAGATACGAGGAAATGGTTTAGAAACAAACATGTAGAGCGATAAATGAGGCGTCTGATGGCGCACACCGTTTCTTAATATCATAAACCGTTTAGGAGATATGAATCTCGAAGTGGAAGTCTGCACTTTTCAACGTGCTCATGCTTATCTGTCATCTATATATATAAAAGCAAGTCGGGCTGGAGCGATGTATATATAAATATTTAAAAATGAAAAAAGACGTGAATTAATGAGGCACTTCCAGAAATCTCAGAAATTTGAAACTTGGTACGGAGGAAACTGATGACCCCAGGATCCCTAGAAAAATCGGAAATTCTCAAAATTCCCTGAAGGGGGCACGCTGGGGGGGCTCAAATTTTGGGCTCAGCGTAAGAACACAGTCGTATAGTATATACAAAACGATAACCTATAGGTTTCGTGGGCTTAAAAATTTTCGAGAATTTCCTCATTTTTATCCCCTATCCCCCCAAATCAAAATGGCGGCACAACCTGCCAGACGAAGTAGACAATTGAAATTTGGTGAAATTATAGCTTTTGGTCCCTAACCGACGGGAAAATTCCAAGATGTTCAAATTTTTCACTTTTTACCCCCCAAAGATATCGAAATATGGAGGCAATTTTAATGACTGTGCAGACATTCCTTTTGAGCTATTTTTTGGCTAAACGGTAAGTCGTATCACAAAACGGATGGCACAATGTCGCTTCAATTCGGAGTGATCTACAACTTTGGTCCTGTGACATTTTGTCGTATCTCTCTCCCTAATACGTTAAATTTGGCCGTATTTCTGGATTGTTCGTAAATTTGGTGATTTTTACAAGTATATTTCATTGTTTGACACACTTATAAGAATGATAGGATCATCACGTTGTGTGCGCACATTGGCACGATTAAGGGACATATGTGTACCAAATTTCATGATTCTAGCTTATACATAAGTAGGCAAAAAGTAATGTAAAATGTTACAAATGCACCCAAATTTCACCCTATTAAAAATTTGATCTCAATTTACCCCCTTAATATGGGAGATACGAGGAAATGGTTTAGAAACAAACATGTAGAGCGATAAATGAGGCGTCTGATGGCGCACACCGTTTCTTAATATCATAAACCGTTTAGGAGATATGAATCTCGAAGTGGAAGTCTGCACTTTTCAACGTGCTCATGCTTATCTGTCATCTATATATATAAAAGCAAGTCGGGCTGGAGCGATGTATATATAAATATTTAAAAATGAAAAAAGACGTGAATTAATGAGGCACTTCCAGAAATCTCAGTTATTTGAAACTTGGTACGGAGGAAACTGATGACCCCAGGATCCCTAGAAAAATCGGAAATTCTCAAAATTCCCTGAAGGGGGCACGCTGGGGGGGCTCAAATTTTGGGCTCAGCGTAAGAACACAGTCGTATAGTATATACAAAACGATAACCTATAGGTTTCGTGGGCTTAAAAATTTTCGAGAATTTCCTCATTTTTATCCCCTATCCCCCCAAATCAAAATGGCGGCACAACCTGCCAGACGAAGTAGACAATTGAAATTTGGTGAAATTATAGCTTTTGGTCCCTAACCGACGGGAAAATTCCAAGATGTTCAAATTTTTCACTTTTTACCCCCCAAAGATATCGAAATATGGAGGCAATTTTAATGACTGTGCAGACATTCCTTTTGAGCTATTTTTTGGCTAAACGGTAAGTCGTATCACAAAACGGATGGCACAATGTCCCTTCAATTCGGAGTGATCTACAACTTTGGTCCTGTGACATTTTGTCGTATCTCTCTCCCTAATACGTTAAATTTGGCCGTATTTCTGGATTGTTCGTAAATTTGGTGATTTTTACAAGTATATTTCATTGTTTGACACACTTATAAGAATGATAGGATCATCACGTTGTGTGCGCACATTGGCACGATTAAGGGACATATGTGTACCAAATTTCATGATTCTAGCTTATACATAAGTAGGCAAAAAGTAATGTAAAATGTTAAAAATGCACCCAAATTTCACCCTATTAAAAATTTGATCTCAATTTACCCCCTTAATATGGGAGATACGAGGAAATGGTTTAGAAACAAACATGTAGAGCGATAAATGAGGCGTCTGATGGCGCACACCGTTTCTTAATATCATAAACCGTTTAGGAGATATGAATCTCGAAGTGGAAGTCTGCACTTTTCAACGTGCTCATGCTTATCTGTCATCTATATATATAAAAGCAAGTCGGGCTGGAGCGATGTATATATAAATATTTAAAAATGAAAAAAGACGTGAATTAATGAGGCACTTCCAGAAATCTCAGAAATTTGAAACTTGGTACGGAGGAAACTGATGACCCCAGGATCCCTAGAAAAATCGGAAATTCTCAAAATTCCCTGAAGGGGGCACGCTGGGGGGGCTCAAATTTTGGGCTCAGCATAAGAACACAGTCGTATAGTTTATCCAAAACGATAACCTATAGGTTTCGTGGGCTTAAAAATTTTCGAGAATTTCCTCATTTTTATCCCCTATCCCCCCAAATCAAAATGGCGGCACAACCTGCCAGACGAAGTAGACAATTGAAATTTGGTGAAATTATAGCTTTTGGTCCCTAACCGACGGGAAAATTCCAAGATGTTCAAATTTTTCACTTTTTACCCCCCAAAGATATCGAAATATGGAGGCAATTTTAATGACTGTGCAGACATTCCTTTTGAGCTATTTTTTGGCTAAACGGTAAGTCGTATCACAAAACGGATGGCACAATGTCGCTTCAATTCGGAGTGATCTACAACTTTGGTCCTGTGACATTTTGTCGTATCTCTCTCCCTAATACGTTAAATTTGGCCGTATTTCTGGATTGTTCGTAAATTTGGTGATTTTTACAAGTATATTTCATTGTTTGACACACTTATAAGAATGATAGGATCATCACGTTGTGTGCGCACATTGGCACGATTAAGGGACATATGTGTACCAAATTTCATGATTCTAGCTTATACATAAGTAGGCAAAAAGTAATGTAAAATGTTACAAATGCACCCAAATTTCACCCTATTAAAAATTTGATCTCAATTTACCCCCTTAATATGGGAGATACGAGGAAATGGTTTAGAAACAAACATGTAGAGCGATAAATGAGGCGTCTGATGGCGCACACCGTTTCTTAATATCATAAACCGTTTAGGAGATATGAATCTCGAAGTGGAAGTCTGCACTTTTCAACGTGCTCATGCTTATCTGTCATCTATATATATAAAAGCAAGTCGGGCTGGAGCGATGTATATATAAATATTTAAAAATGAAAAAAGACGTGAATTAATGAGGCACTTCCAGAAATCTCAGTTATTTGAAACTTGGTACGGAGGAAACTGATGACCCCAGGATCCCTAGAAAAATCGGAAATTCTCAAAATTCCCTGAAGGGGGCACGCTGGGGGGGCTCAAATTTTGGGCTCAGCGTAAGAACACAGTCGTATAGTATATACAAAACGATAACCTATAGGTTTCGTGGGCTTAAAAATTTTCGAGAATTTCCTCATTTTTATCCCCTATCCCCCCAAATCAAAATGGCGGCACAACCTGCCAGACGAAGTAGACAATTGAAATTTGGTGAAATTATAGCTTTTGGTCCCTAACCGACGGGAAAATTCCAAGATGTTCAAATTTTTCACTTTTTACCCCCCAAAGATATCGAAATATGGAGGCAATTTTAATGACTGTGCAGACATTCCTTTTGAGCTATTTTTTGGCTAAACGGTAAGTCGTATCACAAAACGGATGGCACAATGTCCCTTCAATTCGGAGTGATCTACAACTTTGGTCCTGTGACATTTTGTCGTATCTCTCTCCCTAATACGTTAAATTTGGCCGTATTTCTGGATTGTTCGTAAATTTGGTGATTTTTACAAGTATATTTCATTGTTTGACACACTTATAAGAATGATAGGATCATCACGTTGTGTGCGCACATTGGCACGATTAAGGGACATATGTGTACCAAATTTCATGATTCTAGCTTATACATAAGTAGGCAAAAAGTAATGTAAAATGTTAAAAATGCACCCAAATTTCACCCTATTAAAAATTTGATCTCAATTTACCCCCTTAATATGGGAGATACGAGGAAATGGTTTAGAAACAAACATGTAGAGCGATAAATGAGGCGTCTGATGGCGCACACCGTTTCTTAATATCATAAACCGTTTAGGAGATATGAATCTCGAAGTGGAAGTCTGCACTTTTCAACGTGCTCATGCTTATCTGTCATCTATATATATAAAAGCAAGTCGGGCTGGAGCGATGTATATATAAATATTTAAAAATGAAAAAAGACGTGAATTAATGAGGCACTTCCAGAAATCTCAGAAATTTGAAACTTGGTACGGAGGAAACTGATGACCCCAGGATCCCTAGAAAAATCGGAAATTCTCAAAATTCCCTGAAGGGGGCACGCTGGGGGGGCTCAAATTTTGGGCTCAGCATAAGAACACAGTCGTATAGTTTATCCAAAACGATAACCTATAGGTTTCGTGGGCTTAAAAATTTTCGAGAATTTCCTCATTTTTATCCCCTATCCCCCCAAATCAAAATGGCGGCACAACCTGCCAGACGAAGTAGACAATTGAAATTTGGTGAAATTATAGCTTTTGGTCCCTAACCGACGGGAAAATTCCAAGATGTTCAAATTTTTCACTTTTTACCCCCCAAAGATATCGAAATATGGAGGCAATTTTAATGACTGTGCAGACATTCCTTTTGAGCTATTTTTTGGCTAAACGGTAAGTCGTATCACAAAACGGATGGCACAATGTCGCTTCAATTCGGAGTGATCTACAACTTTGGTCCTGTGACATTTTGTCGTATCTCTCTCCCTAATACGTTAAATTTGGCCGTATTTCTGGATTGTTCGTAAATTTGGTGATTTTTACAAGTATATTTCATTGTTTGACACACTTATAAGAATGATAGGATCATCACGTTGTGTGCGCACATTGGCACGATTAAGGGACATATGTGTACCAAATTTCATGATTCTAGCTTATACATAAGTAGGCAAAAAGTAATGTAAAATGTTACAAATGCACCCAAATTTCACCCTATTAAAAATTTGATCTCAATTTACCCCCTTAATATGGGAGATACGAGGAAATGGTTTAGAAACAAACATGTAGAGCGATAAATGAGGCGTCTGATGGCGCACACCGTTTCTTAATATCATAAACCGTTTAGGAGATATGAATCTCGAAGTGGAAGTCTGCACTTTTCAACGTGCTCATGCTTATCTGTCATCTATATATATAAAAGCAAGTCGGGCTGGAGCGATGTATATATAAATATTTAAAAATGAAAAAAGACGTGAATTAATGAGGCACTTCCAGAAATCTCAGTTATTTGAAACTTGGTACGGAGGAAACTGATGACCCCAGGATCCCTAGAAAAATCGGAAATTCTCAAAATTCCCTGAAGGGGGCACGCTGGGGGGGCTCAAATTTTGGGCTCAGCGTAAGAACACAGTCGTATAGTATATACAAAACGATAACCTATAGGTTTCGTGGGCTTAAAAATTTTCGAGAATTTCCTCATTTTTATCCCCTATCCCCCCAAATCAAAATGGCGGCACAACCTGCCAGACGAAGTAGACAATTGAAATTTGGTGAAATTATAGCTTTTGGTCCCTAACCGACGGGAAAATTCCAAGATGTTCAAATTTTTCACTTTTTACCCCCCAAAGATATCGAAATATGGAGGCAATTTTAATGACTGTGCAGACATTCCTTTTGAGCTATTTTTTGGCTAAACGGTAAGTCGTATCACAAAACGGATGGCACAATGTCCCTTCAATTCGGAGTGATCTACAACTTTGGTCCTGTGACATTTTGTCGTATCTCTCTCCCTAATACGTTAAATTTGGCCGTATTTCTGGATTGTTCGTAAATTTGGTGATTTTTACAAGTATATTTCATTGTTTGACACACTTATAAGAATGATAGGATCATCACGTTGTGTGCGCACATTGGCACGATTAAGGGACATATGTGTACCAAATTTCATGATTCTAGCTTATACATAAGTAGGCAAAAAGTAATG
Organism: Anabrus simplex; assembly: GCF_040414725.1. Lineage (NCBI taxonomy): Eukaryota > Metazoa > Arthropoda > Insecta > Orthoptera > Tettigoniidae > Anabrus > Anabrus simplex. Next base: position 304,509,698 of record NC_090265.1, on the reverse strand, counting down.
TAAAATGTTAAAAATGCACCCAAATTTCACCCTATTAAAAATTTGATCTCAATTTACCCCCTTAATATGGGAGATACGAGGAAATGGTTTAGAAACAAACATGTAGAGCGATAAATGAGGCGTCTGATGGCGCACACCGTTTCTTAATATCATAAACCGTTTAGGAGATATGAATCTCGAAGTGGAAGTCTGCACTTCTCAACGTGCTCATGCTTATCTGTCATCTATATATATAAAAGCAAGTCGGGCTGGAGCGATGTATATATAAATATTTAAAAATGAAAAAAGACGTGAATTAATGAGGCACTTCCAGAAATCTCAGAAATTTGAAACTTGGTACGGAGGAAACTGATGACCCCAGGATCCCTAGAAAAATCGGAAATTCTCAAAATTCCCTGAAGGGGGCACGCTGGGGGGGCTCAAATTTTGGGCTCAGCATAAGAACACAGTCGTATAGTTTATCCAAAACGATAACCTATAGGTTTCGTGGGCTTAAAAATTTTCGAGAATTTCCTCATTTTTATCCCCTATCCCCCCAAATCAAAATGGCGGCACAACCTGCCAGACGAAGTAGACAATTGAAATTTGGTGAAATTATAGCTTTTGGTCCCTAACCGACGGGAAAATTCCAAGATGTTCAAATTTTTCACTTTTTACCCCCCAAAGATATCGAAATATGGAGGCAATTTTAATGACTGTGGAGACATTCCTTTTGAGCTATTTTTTGGCTAAACGGTAAGTCGTATCACAAAACGGATGGCACAATGTCGCTTCAATTCGGAGTGATCTACAACTTTGGTCCTGTGACATTTTGTCGTATCTCTCTCCCTAATACGTTAAATTTGGCCGTATTTCTGGATTGTTCGTAAATTTGGTGATTTTTACAAGTATATTTCATTGTTTGACACACTTATAAGAATGATAGGATCATCACGTTGTGTGCGCACATTGGCACGATTAAGGGACATATGTGTACCAAATTTCATGATTCTAGCTTATACATAAGTAGGCAAAAAGTAATGTAAAATGTTACAAATGCACCCAAATTTCACCCTATTAAAAATTTGATCTCAATTTACCCCCTTAATATGGGAGATACGAGGAAATGGTTTAGAAACAAACATGTAGAGCGATAAATGAGGCGTCTGATGGCGCACACCGTTTCTTAATATCATAAACCGTTTAGGAGATATGAATCTCGAAGTGGAAGTCTGCACTTTTCAACGTGCTCATGCTTATCTGTCATCTATATATATAAAAGCAAGTCGGGCTGGAGCGATGTATATATAAATATTTAAAAATGAAAAAAGACGTGAATTAATGAGGCACTTCCAGAAATCTCAGTTATTTGAAACTTGGTACGGAGGAAACTGATGACCCCAGGATCCCTAGAAAAATCGGAAATTCTCAAAATTCCCTGAAGGGGGCACGCTGGGGGGGCTCAAATTTTGGGCTCAGCGTAAGAACACAGTCGTATAGTATATACAAACGATAACCTATAGGTTTCGTGGGCTTAAAAATTTTCGAGAATTTCCTCATTTTTATCCCCTATCCCCCCAAATCAAAATGGCGGCACAACCTGCCAGACGAAGTAGACAATTGAAATTTGGTGAAATTATAGCTTTTGGTCCCTAACCGACGGGAAAATTCCAAGATGTTCAAATTTTTCACTTTTTACCCCCCAAAGATATCGAAATATGGAGGCAATTTTAATGACTGTGCAGACATTCCTTTTGAGCTATTTTTTGGCTAAACGGTAAGTCGTATCACAAAACGGATGGCACAATGTCCCTTCAATTCGGAGTGATCTACAACTTTGGTCCTGTGACATTTTGTCGTATCTCTCTCCCTAATACGTTAAATTTGGCCGTATTTCTGGATTGTTCGTAAATTTGGTGATTTTTACAAGTATATTTCATTGTTTGACACACTTATAAGAATGATAGGATCATCACGTTGTGTGCGCACATTGGCACGATTAAGGGACATATGTGTACCAAATTTCATGATTCTAGCTTATACATAAGTAGGCAAAAAGTAATGTAAAATGTTAAAAATGCACCCAAATTTCACCCTATTAAAAATTTGATCTCAATTTACCCCCTTAATATGGGAGATACGAGGAAATGGTTTAGAAACAAACATGTAGAGCGATAAATGAGGCGTCTGATGGCGCACACCGTTTCTTAATATCATAAACCGTTTAGGAGATATGAATCTCGAAGTGGAAGTCTGCACTTTTCAACGTGCTCATGCTTATCTGTCATCTATATATATAAAAGCAAGTCGGGCTGGAGCGATGTATATATAAATATTTAAAAATGAAAAAAGACGTGAATTAATGAGGCACTTCCAGAAATCTCAGAAATTTGAAACTTGGTACGGAGGAAACTGATGACCCCAGGATCCCTAGAAAAATCGGAAATTCTCAAAATTCCCTGAAGGGGGCACGCTGGGGGGGCTCAAATTTTGGGCTCAGCATAAGAACACAGTCGTATAGTTTATCCAAAACGATAACCTATAGGTTTCGTGGGCTTAAAAATTTTCGAGAATTTCATCATTTTTATCCCCTATCCCCCCAAATCAAAATGGCGGCACAACCTGCCAGACGAAGTAGACAATTGAAATTTGGTGAAATTATAGCTTTTGGTCCCTAACCGACGGGAAAATTCCAAGATGTTCAAATTTTTCACTTTTTACCCCCCAAAGATATCGAAATATGGAGGCAATTTTAATGACTGTGCAGACATTCCTTTTGAGCTATTTTTTGGCTAAACGGTAAGTCGTATCACAAAACGGATGGCACAATGTCGCTTCAATTCGGAGTGATCTACAACTTTGGTCCTGTGACATTTTGTCGTATCTCTCTCCCTAATACGTTAAATTTGGCCGTATTTCTGGATTGTTCGTAAATTTGGTGATTTTTACAAGTATATTTCATTGTTTGACACACTTACAAGAATGATAGGATCATCACGTTGTGTGCGCACATTGGCACGATTAAGGGACATATGTGTACCAAATTTCATGATTCTAGCTTATACATAAGTAGGCAAAAAGTAATGTAAAATGTTACAAATGCACCCAAATTTCACCCTATTAAAAATTTGATCTCAATTTACCCCCTTAATATGGGAGATACGAGGAAATGGTTTAGAAACAAACATGTAGAGCGATAAATGAGGCGTCTGATGGCGCACACCGTTTCTTAATATCATAAACCGTTTAGGAGATATGAATCTCGAAGTGGAAGTCTGCACTTTTCAACGTGCTCATGCTTATCTGTCATCTATATATATAAAAGCAAGTCGGGCTGGAGCGATGTATATATAAATATTTAAAAATGAAAAAAGACGTGAATTAATGAGGCACTTCCAGAAATCTCAGTTATTTGAAACTTGGTACGGAGGAAACTGATGACCCCAGGATCCCTAGAAAAATCGGAAATTCTCAAAATTCCCTGAAGGGGGCACGCTGGGGGGGCTCAAATTTTGGGCTCAGCGTAAGAACACAGTCGTATAGTATATACAAAACGATAACCTATAGGTTTCGTGGGCTTAAAAATTTTCGAGAATTTCCTCATTTTTATCCCCTATCCCCCCAAATCAAAATGGCGGCACAACCTGCCAGACGAAGTAGACAATTGAAATTTGGTGAAATTATAGCTTTTGGTCCCTAACCGACGGGAAAATTCCAAGATGTTCAAATTTTTCACTTTTTACCCCCCAAAGATATCGAAATATGGAGGCAATTTTAATGACTGTGCAGACATTCCTTTTGAGCTATTTTTTGGCTAAACGGTAAGTCGTATCACAAAACGGATGGCACAATGTCCCTTCAATTCGGAGTGATCTACAACTTTGGTCCTGTGACATTTTGTCGTATCTCTCTCCCTAATACGTTAAATTTGGCCGTATTTCTGGATTGTTCGTAAATTTGGTGATTTTTACAAGTATATTTCATTGTTTGACACACTTATAAGAATGATAGGATCATCACGTTGTGTGCGCACATTGGCACGATTAAGGGACATATGTGTACCAAATTTCATGATTCTAGCTTATACATAAGTAGGCAAAAAGTAATGTAAAATGTTAAAAATGCACCCAAATTTCACCCTATTAAAAATTTGATCTCAATTTACCCCCTTAATATGGGAGATACGAGGAAATGGTTTAGAAACAAACATGTAGAGCGATAAATGAGGCGTCTGATGGCGCACACCGTTTCTTAATATCATAAACCGTTTAGGAGATATGAATCTCGAAGTGGAAGTCTGCACTTTTCAACGTGCTCATGCTTATCTGTCATCTATATATATAAAAGCAAGTCGGGCTGGAGCGATGTATATATAAATATTTAAAAATGAAAAAAGACGTGAATTAATGAGGCACTTCCAGAAATCTCAGAAATTTGAAACTTGGTACGGAGGAAACTGATGACCCCAGGATCCCTAGAAAAATCGGAAATTCTCAAAATTCCCTGAAGGGGGCACGCTGGGGGGGCTCAAATTTTGGGCTCAGCATAAGAACACAGTCGTATAGTTTATCCAAAACAATAACCTATAGGTTTCGTGGGCTTAAAAATTTTCGAGAATTTCCTCATTTTTATCCCCTATCCCCCCAAATCAAAATGGCGGCACAACCTGCCAGACGAAGTAGACAATTGAAATTTGGTGAAATTATAGCTTTTGGTCCCTAACCGACGGCAAAATTCCAAGATGTTCAAATTTTTCACTTTTTACCCCCCAAAGATATCGAAATATGGAGGCAATTTTAATGACTGTGCAGACATTCCTTTTGAGCTATTTTTTGGCTAAACGGTAAGTCGTATCACAAAACGGATGGCACAATGTCCCTTCAATTCGGAGTGATCTACAACTTTGGTCCTGTGACATTTTGTCGTATCTCTCTCCCTAATACGTTAAATTTGGCCGTATTTCTGGATTGTTCGTAAATTTGGTGATTTTTACAAGTACATTTCATTGTTTGACACACTTATAGGAATGATAGGATCATCACGTTGTGTGCGCACATTGGCACGATTAAGGGACATGTGTGTACCAAATTTCATGATTCTAGCTTATACATAAGTAGGCAAAAAGTAATGTAAAATGGTAAAAATGCACCCAAATTTCACCCTATTCAAAATTTGATCTCAATTTACCCCCTTAATATGGGAGATACGAGGAAATGGTTTAGAAACAAATATGTAGAGCGATAAATGAGGCGTCTGATGGCGCACACCGTTTCTTAATATCATAAACCGTTTAGGAGATATGAATCTCGAAGTGGAAGTCTGCACTTTTCAACGTGCTCATGCTTATCTGTCATCTATATATATAAAAGCAAGTCGGGCTGGAGCGATGTATATATAAATATTTAAAAATGAAAAAAGACGTGAATTAATGAGGCACTTCCAGAAATCTCAGAAATTTGAAACTTGGTACGGAGGAAACTGATGACCCCAGGATCCCTAGAAAAATCGGAAATTCTCAAAATTCCCTGAAGGGGGCACGCTGGGGGGGCTCAAATTTTGGGCTCAGCATAAGAACACAGTCGTATAGTTTATCCAAAACGATAACCTATAGGTTTCGTGGGCTTAAAAATTTTCGAGAATTTCCTCATTTTTATCCCCTATCCCCCCAAATCAAAATGGCGGCACAACCTGCCAGACGAAGTAGACAATTGAAATTTGGTGAAATTATAGCTTTTGGTCCCTAACCGACGGGAAAATTCCAAGATGTTCAAATTTTTCACTTTTTACCCCCCAAAGATATCGAAATATGGAGGCAATTTTAATGACTGTGCAGACATTCCTTTTGAGCTATTTTTTGGCTAAACGGTAAGTCGTATCACAAAACGGATGGCACAATGTCCCTTCAATTCGGAGTGATCTACAACTTTGGTCCTGTGACATTTTGTCGTATCTCTCTCCCTAATACGTTAAATTTGGCCGTATTTCTGGATTGTTCGTAAATTTGGTGATTTTTACAAGTACATTTCATTGTTTGACACACTTATAGGAATGATAGGATCATCACGTTGTGTGCGCACATTGGCACGATTAAGGGACATGTGTGTACCAAATTTCATGATTCTAGCTTATACATAAGTAGGCAAAAAGTAATGTAAAATGGTAAAAATGCACCCAAATTTCACCCTATTCAAAATTTGATCTCAATTTACCCCCTTAATATGGGAGATACGAGGAAATGGTTTAGAAACAAATATGTAGAGCGATAAATGAGGCGTCTGATGGCGCACACCGTTTCTTAATATCATAAACCGTTTAGGAGATATGAATCTCGAAGTGGAAGTCTGCACTTTTCAACGTGCTCATGCTTATCCGTTATCTATCTATATATATAAAAGCAAGTCGGGCTGGAGCGATGTATATATAAATATTTAAAAATGAAAAAAGACGTGAATTAATGAGGCACTTCCATAAATCTCAGAAATTTGAAACTTTGTACGGAGGAAACTGATGACCCCAGGATCCCTAGAAAAATCGGAAATTCTCAAAATTCCCTGAAGGGGGCACGCTGGGGGGGCTCAAATTTTGGGCTCAGCATAAGAACACAGTCGTATAGTATATCTAAAACGATAACCTATAGGTTTCGTGGGCTTAAAAATTTTCGAGAATTTCCTCATTTTTATCCCCTATCCCCCCAAATCAAAATGGCGGCACAACCTGCCAGACGAAGTAGACAATTGAAATTTGGTGAAATTATAGCTTTTGGTCCCTAACCGACGGGAAAATTCCAAGATGTTCAAATTTTTCACTTTTTACCCCCCAAAGATATCGAAATATGGAGGCAATTTTAATGACTGTGCAGACATTCCTTTTGAGCTATTTTTTGGCTAAACGGTAAGTCGTATCACAAAACGGATGGCACAATGTCCCTTCAATTCGGAGTGATCTACAACTTTGGTCCTGTGACATTTTGTCGTATCTCTCTCCCTAATACGTTAAATTTGGCCGTATTTCTGGATTGTTCGTAAATTTGGTGATTTTTACAAGTACATTTCATTGTTTGACACACTTATAGGAATGATAGGATCATCACGTTGTGTGCGCACATTGGCACGATTAAGGGACATGTGTGTACCAAATTTCATGATTCTAGCTTATACATAAGTAGGCAAAAAGTAATGTAAAATGGTAAAAATGCACCCAAATTTCACCCTATTCAAAATTTGATCTCAATTTACCCCCTTAATATGGGAGATACGAGGAAATGGTTTAGAAACAAATATGTAGAGCGATAAATGAGGCGTCTGATGGCGCACACCGTTTCTTAATATCATAAACCGTTTAGGAGATATGAATCTCGAAGTGGAAGTCTGCACTTTTCAACGTGCTCATGCTTATCTGTCATCTATATATATAAAAGCAAGTCGGGCTGGAGCGATGTATATATAAATATTTAAAAATGAAAAAAGACGTGAATTAATGAGGCACTTCCAGAAATCTCAGAAATTTGAAACTTGGTACGGAGGAAACTGATGACCCCAGGATCCCTAGAAAAATCGGAAATTCTCAAAATTCCCTGAAGGGGGCACGCTGGGGGGGCTCAAATTTTGGGCTCAGCATAAGAACACAGTCGTATAGTTTATCCAAAACGATAACCTATAGGTTTCGTGGGCTTAAAAATTTTCGAGAATTTCCTCATTTTTATCCCCTATCCCCCCAAATCAAAATGGCGGCACAACCTGCCAGACGAAGTAGACAATTGAAATTTGGTGAAATTATAGCTTTTGGTCCCTAACCGACGGGAAAATTCCAAGATGTTCAAATTTTTCACTTTTTACCCCCCAAAGATATCGAAATATGGAGGCAATTTTAATGACTGTGCAGACATTCCTTTTGAGCTATTTTTTGGCTAAACGGTAAGTCGTATCACAAAACGGATGGCACAATGTCCCTTCAATTCGGAGTGATCTACAACTTTGGTCCTGTGACATTTTGTCGTATCTCTCTCCCTAATACGTTAAATTTGGCCGTATTTCTGGATTGTTCGTAAATTTGGTGATTTTTACAAGTACATTTCATTGTTTGACACACTTATAGGAATGATAGGATCATCACGTTGTGTGCGCACATTGGCACGATTAAGGGACATGTGTGTACCAAATTTCATGATTCTAGCTTATACATAAGTAGGCAAAAAGTAATGTAAAATGGTAAAAATGCACCCAAATTTCACCCTATTCAAAATTTGATCTCAATTTACCCCCTTAATATGGGAGATACGAGGAAATGGTTTAGAAACAAATATGTAGAGCGATAAATGAGGCGTCTGATGGCGCACACCGTTTCTTAATATCATAAACCGTTTAGGAGATATGAATCTCGAAGTGGAAGTCTGCACTTTTCAACGTGCTCATGCTTATCCGTTATCTATCTATATATATAAAAGCAAGTCGGGCTGGAGCGATGTATATATAAATATTTAAAAATGAAAAAAGACGTGAATTAATGAGGCACTTCCATAAATCTCAGAAATTTGAAACTTTGTACGGAGGAAACTGATGACCCCAGGATCCCTAGAAAAATCGGAAATTCTCAAAATTCCCTGAAGGGGGCACGCTGGGGGGGCTCAAATTTTGGGCTCAGCATAAGAACACAGTCGTATAGTATATCTAAAACGATAACCTATAGGTTTCGTGGGCTTAAAAATTTTCGAGAATTTCCTCATTTTTATCCCCTATCCCCCCAAATCAAAATGGCGGCACAACCTGCCAGACGAAGTAGACAATTGAAATTTGGTGAAATTATAGCTTTTGGTCCCTAACCGACGGGAAAATTCCAAGATGTTCAAATTTTTCACTTTTTACCCCCCAAAGATATCGAAATATGGAGGCAATTTTAATGACTGTGCAGACATTCCTTTTGAGCTATTTTTTGGCTAAACGGTAAGTCGTATCACAAAACGGATGGCACAATGTCTCTTCAATTCGGAGTGATCTACAACTTTGGTCCTGTGACATTTTGTCGTATCTCTCTCCCTAATACGTTAAATTTGGCCGTATTTCTGGATTGTTCGTAAATTTGGTGATTTTTACAAGTATATTTCATTGTTTGACACACTTATAAGAATGATAGGATCATCACGTTGTGTGCGCACATTGGCACGATTAAGGAACATGTGTGTACCAAATTTCATGATTCTAGCTTATACATAAGTAGGCAAAAAGTAATGTAAAATGATAAAAATGCACCCAAATTTCACCCTATTCAAAATTTGATCTCAATTTACCCCCTTAATATGGGAGATACGATTAAATGGTTTAGAAACAAACATGTAGAGCGATAAATGAGGCGTCTGATGGCGCAAACCGTTTCTTAATATCATAAACCGTTTAGGAGATATGAATCTCGAAGTGGAAGTCTGCACTTTTCAACGTGCTCATGCTTATCTGTCATCTATATATATAAAAGCAAGTCGGGCTGGAGCGATGTATATATAAATATTTAAAAATGAAAAAAGACGTGAATTAATGAGGCACTTCCAGAAATCTCAGAAATTTGAAACTTGGTACGGAGGAAACTGATGACCCCAGGATCCCTAGAAAAATCGGAAATTCTCAAAATTCCCTGAAGGGGGCACGCTGGGGGGGCTCAAATTTTGGGCTCAGCATAAGAACACAGTCGTATAGTATATCCAAAACGATAACCTATAGGTTTCGTGGGCTTAAAAATTTTCGAGAATTTCCTCATTTTTATCCCCTATCCCCCCAAATCAAAATGGCGGCACAACCTGCCAGACGAAGTAGACAATTGAAATTTGGTGAAATTATAGCTTTTGGTCCCTAACCGACGGGAAAATTCCAAGATGTTCAAATTTTTCACTTTTTACCCCCAAAGATATCGAAATATGGAGGCAATTTTAATGACTGTGCAGAGCTATTTTTTGGCTAAACGGTAAGTCGTATCACAAAACGGATGGCACAATGTCGCTTCAATTCAAAGTGATCTACAACTTTGGTCCTGTGACATTTTGTCGTATCTCTCTCCCTAATACGTTAAATTTGGCCGTATTTCTGGATTGTTCGTAAATTTGGTGATTTTTACAAGTATATTTCATTGTTTGACACACTTATAAGAATGATAGGATCATCACGTTGTGTGCGCACATTGGCACGATTAAGGGACATATGTGTACCAAATTTCATGATTCTAGCTTATACATAAGTAGGCAAAAAGTAATGTAAAATGTTAAAAATGCACCCAAATTTCACCCTATTAAAAATTTGATCTCAATTTACCCCCTTAATATGGGAGATACGAGGAAATGGTTTAGAAACAAACATGTAGAGCGATAAATGAGGCGTCTGATGGCGCACACCGTTTCTTAATATCATAAACCGTTTAGGAGATATGAATCTCGAAGTGGAAGTCTGCACTTTTCAACGTGCTCATGCTTATCTGTCATCTATATATATAAAAGCAAGTCGGGCTGGAGCGATGTATATATAAATATTTAAAAATGAAAAAAGACGTGAATTAATGAGGCACTTCCAGAAATCTCAGAAATTTGAAACTTGGTACGGAGGAAACTGATGACCCCAGGATCCCTAGAAAAATCGGAAATTCTCAAAATTCCCTGAAGGGGGCACGCTGGGGGGGCTCAAATTTTGGGCTCAGCATAAGAACACAGTCGTATAGTTTATCCAAAACGATAACCTATAGGTTTCGTGGGCTTAAAAATTTTCGAGAATTTCCTCATTTTTATCCCCTATCCCCCCAAATCAAAATGGCGGCACAACCTGCCAGACGAAGTAGACAATTGAAATTTGGTGAAATTATAGCTTTTGGTCCCTAACCGACGGGAAAATTCCAAGATGTTCAAATTTTTCACTTTTTACCCCCCAAAGATATCGAAATATGGAGGCAATTTTAATGACTGTGCAGACATTCCTTTTGAGCTATTTTTTGGCTAAACGGTAAGTCGTATCACAAAACGGATGGCACAATGTCGCTTCAATTCGGAGTGATCTACAACTTTGGTCCTGTGACATTTTGTCGTATCTCTCTCCCTAATACGTTAAATTTGGCCGTATTTCTGGATTGTTCGTAAATTTGGTGATTTTTACAAGTATATTTCATTGTTTGACACACTTATAAGAATGATAGGATCATCACGTTGTGTGCGCACATTGGCACGATTAAGGGACATATGTGTACCAAATTTCATGATTCTAGCTTATACATAAGTAGGCAAAAAGTAATGTAAAATGTTACAAATGCACCCAAATTTCACCCTATTAAAAATTTGATCTCAATTTACCCCCTTAATATGGGAGATACGAGGAAATGGTTTAGAAACAAACATGTAGAGCGATAAATGAGGCGTCTGATGGCGCACACCGTTTCTTAATATCATAAACCGTTTAGGAGATATGAATCTCGAAGTGGAAGTCTGCACTTTTCAACGTGCTCATGCTTATCTGTCATCTATATATATAAAAGCAAGTCGGGCTGGAGCGATGTATATATAAATATTTAAAAATGAAAAAAGACGTGAATTAATGAGGCACTTCCAGAAATCTCAGTTATTTGAAACTTGGTACGGAGGAAACTGATGACCCCAGGATCCCTAGAAAAATCGGAAATTCTCAAAATTCCCTGAAGGGGGCACGCTGGGGGGGCTCAAATTTTGGGCTCAGCGTAAGAACACAGTCGTATAGTATATACAAAACGATAACCTATAGGTTTCGTGGGCTTAAAAATTTTCGAGAATTTCCTCATTTTTATCCCCTATCCCCCCAAATCAAAATGGCGGCACAACCTGCCAGACGAAGTAGACAATTGAAATTTGGTGAAATTATAGCTTTTGGTCCCTAACCGACGGGAAAATTCCAAGATGTTCAAATTTTTCACTTTTTACCCCCCAAAGATATCGAAATATGGAGGCAATTTTAATGACTGTGCAGACATTCCTTTTGAGCTATTTTTTGGCTAAACGGTAAGTCGTATCACAAAACGGATGGCACAATGTCCCTTCAATTCGGAGTGATCTACAACTTTGGTCCTGTGACATTTTGTCGTATCTCTCTCCCTAATACGTTAAATTTGGCCGTATTTCTGGATTGTTCGTAAATTTGGTGATTTTTACAAGTATATTTCATTGTTTGACACACTTATAAGAATGATAGGATCATCACGTTGTGTGCGCACATTGGCACGATTAAGGGACATATGTGTACCAAATTTCATGATTCTAGCTTATACATAAGTAGGCAAAAAGTAATGTAAAATGTTAAAAATGCACCCAAATTTCACCCTATTAAAAATTTGATCTCAATTTACCCCCTTAATATGGGAGATACGAGGAAATGGTTTAGAAACAAACATGTAGAGCGATAAATGAGGCGTCTGATGGCGCACACCGTTTCTTAATATCATAAACCGTTTAGGAGATATGAATCTCGAAGTGGAAGTCTGCACTTTTCAACGTGCTCATGCTTATCTGTCATCTATATATATAAAAGCAAGTCGGGCTGGAGCGATGTATATATAAATATTTAAAAATGAAAAAAGACGTGAATTAATGAGGCACTTCCAGAAATCTCAGAAATTTGAAACTTGGTACGGAGGAAACTGATGACCCCAGGATCCCTAGAAAAATCGGAAATTCTCAAAATTCCCTGAAGGGGGCACGCTGGGGGGGCTCAAATTTTGGGCTCAGCATAAGAACACAGTCGTATAGTTTATCCAAAACGATAACCTATAGGTTTCGTGGGCTTAAAAATTTTCGAGAATTTCCTCATTTTTATCCCCTATCCCCCCAAATCAAAATGGCGGCACAACCTGCCAGACGAAGTAGACAATTGAAATTTGGTGAAATTATAGCTTTTGGTCCCTAACCGACGGGAAAATTCCAAGATGTTCAAATTTTTCACTTTTTACCCCCCAAAGATATCGAAATATGGAGGCAATTTTAATGACTGTGCAGACATTCCTTTTGAGCTATTTTTTGGCTAAACGGTAAGTCGTATCACAAAACGGATGGCACAATGTCGCTTCAATTCGGAGTGATCTACAACTTTGGTCCTGTGACATTTTGTCGTATCTCTCTCCCTAATACGTTAAATTTGGCCGTATTTCTGGATTGTTCGTAAATTTGGTGATTTTTACAAGTATATTTCATTGTTTGACACACTTATAAGAATGATAGGATCATCACGTTGTGTGCGCACATTGGCACGATTAAGGGACATATGTGTACCAAATTTCATGATTCTAGCTTATACATAAGTAGGCAAAAAGTAATGTAAAATGTTACAAATGCACCCAAATTTCACCCTATTAAAAATTTGATCTCAATTTACCCCCTTAATATGGGAGATACGAGGAAATGGTTTAGAAACAAACATGTAGAGCGATAAATGAGGCGTCTGATGGCGCACACCGTTTCTTAATATCATAAACCGTTTAGGAGATATGAATCTCGAAGTGGAAGTCTGCACTTTTCAACGTGCTCATGCTTATCTGTCATCTATATATATAAAAGCAAGTCGGGCTGGAGCGATGTATATATAAATATTTAAAAATGAAAAAAGACGTGAATTAATGAGGCACTTCCAGAAATCTCAGAAATTTGAAACTTGGTACGGAGGAAACTGATGACCCCAGGATCCCTAGAAAAATCGGAAATTCTCAAAATTCCCTGAAGGGGGCACGCTGGGGGGGCTCAAATTTTGGGCTCAGCATAAGAACACAGTCGTATAGTTTATCCAAAACGATAACCTATAGGTTTCGTGGGCTTAAAAATTTTCGAGAATTTCCTCATTTTTATCCCCTATCCCCCCAAATCAAAATGGCGGCACAACCTGCCAGACGAAGTAGACAATTGAAATTTGGTGAAATTATAGCTTTTGGTCCCTAACCGACGGGAAAATTCCAAGATGTTCAAATTTTTCACTTTTTACCCCCCAAAGATATCGAAATATGGAGGCAATTTTAATGACTGTGCAGACATTCCTTTTGAGCTATTTTTTGGCTAAACGGTAAGTCGTATCACAAAACGGATGGCACAATGTCGCTTCAATTCGGAGTGATCTACAACTTTGGTCCTGTGACATTTTGTCGTATCTCTCTCCCTAATACGTTAAATTTGGCCGTATTTCTGGATTGTTCGTAAATTTGGTGATTTTTACAAGTATATTTCATTGTTTGACACACTTATAAGAATGATAGGATCATCACGTTGTGTGCGCACATTGGCACGATTAAGGGACATATGTGTACCAAATTTCATGATTCTAGCTTATACATAAGTAGGCAAAAAGTAATGTAAAATGTTACAAATGCACCCAAATTTCACCCTATTAAAAATTTGATCTCAATTTACCCCCTTAATATGGGAGATACGAGGAAATGGTTTAGAAACAAACATGTAGAGCGATAAATGAGGCGTCTGATGGCGCACACCGTTTCTTAATATCATAAACCGTTTAGGAGATATGAATCTCGAAGTGGAAGTCTGCACTTTTCAACGTGCTCATGCTTATCTGTCATCTATATATATAAAAGCAAGTCGGGCTGGAGCGATGTATATATAAATATTTAAAAATGAAAAAAGACGTGAATTAATGAGGCACTTCCAGAAATCTCAGTTATTTGAAACTTGGTACGGAGGAAACTGATGACCCCAGGATCCCTAGAAAAATCGGAAATTCTCAAAATTCCCTGAAGGGGGCACGCTGGGGGGGCTCAAATTTTGGGCTCAGCGTAAGAACACAGTCGTATAGTATATACAAAACGATAACCTATAGGTTTCGTGGGCTTAAAAATTTTCGAGAATTTCCTCATTTTTATCCCCTATCCCCCCAAATCAAAATGGCGGCACAACCTGCCAGACGAAGTAGACAATTGAAATTTGGTGAAATTATAGCTTTTGGTCCCTAACCGACGGGAAAATTCCAAGATGTTCAAATTTTTCACTTTTTACCCCCCAAAGATATCGAAATATGGAGGCAATTTTAATGACTGTGCAGACATTCCTTTTGAGCTATTTTTTGGCTAAACGGTAAGTCGTATCACAAAACGGATGGCACAATGTCCCTTCAATTCGGAGTGATCTACAACTTTGGTCCTGTGACATTTTGTCGTATCTCTCTCCCTAATACGTTAAATTTGGCCGTATTTCTGGATTGTTCGTAAATTTGGTGATTTTTACAAGTATATTTCATTGTTTGACACACTTATAAGAATGATAGGATCATCACGTTGTGTGCGCACATTGGCACGATTAAGGGACATATGTGTACCAAATTTCATGATTCTAGCTTATACATAAGTAGGCAAAAAGTAATGTAAAATGTTAAAAATGCACCCAAATTTCACCCTATTAAAAATTTGATCTCAATTTACCCCCTTAATATGGGAGATACGAGGAAATGGTTTAGAAACAAACATGTAGAGCGATAAATGAGGCGTCTGATGGCGCACACCGTTTCTTAATATCATAAACCGTTTAGGAGATATGAATCTCGAAGTGGAAGTCTGCACTTTTCAACGTGCTCATGCTTATCTGTCATCTATATATATAAAAGCAAGTCGGGCTGGAGCGATGTATATATAAATATTTAAAAATGAAAAAAGACGTGAATTAATGAGGCACTTCCAGAAATCTCAGAAATTTGAAACTTGGTACGGAGGAAACTGATGACCCCAGGATCCCTAGAAAAATCGGAAATTCTCAAAATTCCCTGAAGGGGGCACGCTGGGGGGGCTCAAATTTTGGGCTCAGCATAAGAACACAGTCGTATAGTTTATCCAAAACGATAACCTATAGGTTTCGTGGGCTTAAAAATTTTCGAGAATTTCCTCATTTTTATCCCCTATCCCCCCAAATCAAAATGGCGGCACAACCTGCCAGACGAAGTAGACAATTGAAATTTGGTGAAATTATAGCTTTTGGTCCCTAACCGACGGGAAAATTCCAAGATGTTCAAATTTTTCACTTTTTACCCCCCAAAGATATCGAAATATGGAGGCAATTTTAATGACTGTGCAGACATTCCTTTTGAGCTATTTTTTGGCTAAACGGTAAGTCGTATCACAAAACGGATGGCACAATGTCGCTTCAATTCGGAGTGATCTACAACTTTGGTCCTGTGACATTTTGTCGTATCTCTCTCCCTAATACGTTAAATTTGGCCGTATTTCTGGATTGTTCGTAAATTTGGTGATTTTTACAAGTATATTTCATTGTTTGACACACTTATAAGAATGATAGGATCATCACGTTGTGTGCGCACATTGGCACGATTAAGGGACATATGTGTACCAAATTTCATGATTCTAGCTTATACATAAGTAGGCAAAAAGTAATGTAAAATGTTACAAATGCACCCAAATTTCACCCTATTAAAAATTTGATCTCAATTTACCCCCTTAATATGGGAGATACGAGGAAATGGTTTAGAAACAAACATGTAGAGCGATAAATGAGGCGTCTGATGGCGCACACCGTTTCTTAATATCATAAACCGTTTAGGAGATATGAATCTCGAAGTGGAAGTCTGCACTTTTCAACGTGCTCATGCTTATCTGTCATCTATATATATAAAAGCAAGTCGGGCTGGAGCGATGTATATATAAATATTTAAAAATGAAAAAAGACGTGAATTAATGAGGCACTTCCAGAAATCTCAGTTATTTGAAACTTGGTACGGAGGAAACTGATGACCCCAGGATCCCTAGAAAAATCGGAAATTCTCAAAATTCCCTGAAGGGGGCACGCTGGGGGGGCTCAAATTTTGGACTCAGCGTAAGAACACAGTCGTATAGTATATACAAAACGATAACCTATAGGTTTCGTGGGCTTAAAAATTTTCGAGAATTTCCTCATTTTTATCCCCTATCCCCCCAAATCAAAATGGCGGCACAACCTGCCAGACGAAGTAGACAATTGAAATTTGGTGAAATTATAGCTTTTGGTCCCTAACCGACGGGAAAATTCCAAGATGTTCAAATTTTTCACTTTTTACCCCCCAAAGATATCGAAATATGGAGGCAATTTTAATGACTGTGCAGACATTCCTTTTGAGCTATTTTTTGGCTAAACGGTAAGTCGTATCACAAAACGGATGGCACAATGTCCCTTCAATTCGGAGTGATCTACAACTTTGGTCCTGTGACATTTTGTCGTATCTCTCTCCCTAATACGTTAAATTTGGCCGTATTTCTGGATTGTTCGTAAATTTGGTGATTTTTACAAGTATATTTCATTGTTTGACACACTTATAAGAATGATAGGATCATCACGTTGTGTGCGCACATTGGCACGATTAAGGGACATATGTGTACCAAATTTCATGATTCTAGCTTATACATAAGTAGGCAAAAAGTAATGTAAAATGTTAAAAATGCACCCAAATTTCACCCTATTAAAAATTTGATCTCAATTTACCCCCTTAATATGGGAGATACGAGGAAATGGTTTAGAAACAAACATGTAGAGCGATAAATGAGGCGTCTGATGGCGCACACCGTTTCTTAATATCATAAACCGTTTAGGAGATATGAATCTCGAAGTGGAAGTCTGCACTTTTCAACGTGCTCATGCTTATCTGTCATCTATATATATAAAAGCAAGTCGGGCTGGAGCGATGTATATATAAATATTTAAAAATGAAAAAAGACGTGAATTAATGAGGCACTTCCAGAAATCTCAGAAATTTGAAACTTGGTACGGAGGAAACTGATGACCCCAGGATCCCTAGAAAAATCGGAAATTCTCAAAATTCCCTGAAGGGGGCACGCTGGGGGGGCTCAAATTTTGGGCTCAGCATAAGAACACAGTCGTATAGTTTATCCAAAACGATAACCTATAGGTTTCGTGGGCTTAAAAATTTTCGAGAATTTCCTCATTTTTATCCCCTATCCCCCCAAATCAAAATGGCGGCACAACCTGCCAGACGAAGTAGACAATTGAAATTTGGTGAAATTATAGCTTTTGGTCCCTAACCGACGGGAAAATTCCAAGATGTTCAAATTTTTCACTTTTTACCCCCCAAAGATATCGAAATATGGAGGCAATTTTAATGACTGTGCAGACATTCCTTTTGAGCTATTTTTTGGCTAAACGGTAAGTCGTATCACAAAACGGATGGCACAATGTCGCTTCAATTCGGAGTGATCTACAACTTTGGTCCTGTGACATTTTGTCGTATCTCTCTCCCTAATACGTTAAATTTGGCCGTATTTCTGGATTGTTCGTAAATTTGGTGATTTTTACAAGTATATTTCATTGTTTGACACACTTATAAGAATGATAGGATCATCACGTTGTGTGCGCACATTGGCACGATTAAGGGACATATGTGTACCAAATTTCATGATTCTAGCTTATACATAAGTAGGCAAAAAGTAATGTAAAATGTTACAAATGCACCCAAATTTCACCCTATTAAAAATTTGATCTCAATTTACCCCCTTAATATGGGAGATACGAGGAAATGGTTTAGAAACAAACATGTAGAGCGATAAATGAGGCGTCTGATGGCGCAAACCGTTTCTTAATATCATAAACCGTTTAGGAGATATGAATCTCGAAGTGGAAGTCTGCACTTTTCAACGTGCTCATGCTTATCTGTCATCTATATATATAAAAGCAAGTCGGGCTGGAGCGATGTATATATAAATATTTAAAAATGAAAAAAGACGTGAATTAATGAGGCACTTCCAGAAATCTCAGTTATTTGAAACTTGGTACGGAGGAAACTGATGACCCCAGGATCCCTAGAAAAATCGGAAATTCTCAAAATTCCCTGAAGGGGGCACGCTGGGGGGGGCTCAAATTTTGGGCTCAGCGTAAGAACACAGTCGTATAGTATATACAAAACGATAACCTATAGGTTTCGTGGGCTTAAAAATTTTCGAGAATTTCCTCATTTTTATCCCCTATCCCCCCAAATCAAAATGGCGGCACAACCTGCCAGACGAAGTAGACAATTGAAATTTGGTGAAATTATAGCTTTTGGTCCCTAACCGACGGGAAAATTCCAAGATGTTCAAATTTTTCACTTTTTACCCCCCAAAGATATCGAAATATGGAGGCAATTTTAATGACTGTGCAGACATTCCTTTTGAGCTATTTTTTGGCTAAACGGTAAGTCGTATCACAAAACGGATGGCACAATGTCCCTTCAATTCGGAGTGATCTACAACTTTGGTCCTGTGACATTTTGTCGTATCTCTCTCCCTAATACGTTAAATTTGGCCGTATTTCTGGATTGTTCGTAAATTTGGTGATTTTTACAAGTATATTTCATTGTTTGACACACTTATAAGAATGATAGGATCATCACGTTGTGTGCGCACATTGGCACGATTAAGGGACATATGTGTACCAAATTTCATGATTCTAGCTTATACATAAGTAGGCAAAAAGTAATGTAAAATGTTAAAAATGCACCCAAATTTCACCCTATTAAAAATTTGATCTCAATTTACCCCCTTAATATGGGAGATACGAGGAAATGGTTTAGAAACAAACATGTAGAGCGATAAATGAGGCGTCTGATGGCGCACACCGTTTCTTAATATCATAAACCGTTTAGGAGATATGAATCTCGAAGTGGAAGTCTGCACTTTTCAACGTGCTCATGCTTATCTGTCATCTATATATATAAAAGCAAGTCGGGCTGGAGCGATGTATATATAAATATTTAAAAATGAAAAAAGACGTGAATTAATGAGGCACTTCCAGAAATCTCAGAAATTTGAAACTTGGTACGGAGGAAACTGATGACCCCAGGATCCCTAGAAAAATCGGAAATTCTCAAAATTCCCTGAAGGGGGCACGCTGGGGGGGCTCAAATTTTGGGCTCAGCATAAGAACACAGTCGTATAGTTTATCCAAAACGATAACCTATAGGTTTCGTGGGCTTAAAAATTTTCGAGAATTTCCTCATTTTTATCCCCTATCCCCCCAAATCAAAATGGCGGCACAACCTGCCAGACGAAGTAGACAATTGAAATTTGGTGAAATTATAGCTTTTGGTCCCTAACCGACGGGAAAATTCCAAGATGTTCAAATTTTTCACTTTTTACCCCCCAAAGATATCGAAATATGGAGGCAATTTTAATGACTGTGCAGACATTCCTTTTGAGCTATTTTTTGGCTAAACGGTAAGTCGTATCACAAAACGGATGGCACAATGTCGCTTCAATTCGGAGTGATCTACAACTTTGGTCCTGTGACATTTTGTCGTATCTCTCTCCCTAATACGTTAAATTTGGCCGTATTTCTGGATTGTTCGTAAATTTGGTGATTTTTACAAGTATATTTCATTGTTTGACACACTTATAAGAATGATAGGATCATCACGTTGTGTGCGCACATTGGCACGATTAAGGGACATATGTGTACCAAATTTCATGATTCTAGCTTATACATAAGTAGGCAAAAAGTAATGTAAAATGTTACAAATGCACCCAAATTTCACCCTATTAAAAATTTGATCTCAATTTACCCCCTTAATATGGGAGATACGAGGAAATGGTTTAGAAACAAACATGTAGAGCGATAAATGAGGCGTCTGATGGCGCACACCGTTTCTTAATATCATAAACCGTTTAGGAGATATGAATCTCGAAGTGGAAGTCTGCACTTTTCAACGTGCTCATGCTTATCTGTCATCTATATATATAAAAGCAAGTCGGGCTGGAGCGATGTATATATAAATATTTAAAAATGAAAAAAGACGTGAATTAATGAGGCACTTCCAGAAATCTCAGTTATTTGAAACTTGGTACGGAGGAAACTGATGACCCCAGGATCCCTAGAAAAATCGGAAATTCTCAAAATTCCCTGAAGGGGGCACGCTGGGGGGGCTCAAATTTTGGGCTCAGCGTAAGAACACAGTCGTATAGTATATACAAACGATAACCTATAGGTTTCGTGGGCTTAAAAATTTTCGAGAATTTCCTCATTTTTATCCCCTATCCCCCCAAATCAAAATGGCGGCACAACCTGCCAGACGAAGTAGACAATTGAAATTTGGTGAAATTATAGCTTTTGGTCCCTAACCGACGGGAAAATTCCAAGATGTTCAAATTTTTCACTTTTTACCCCCCAAAGATATCGAAATATGGAGGCAATTTTAATGACTGTGCAGACATTCCTTTTGAGCTATTTTTTGGCTAAACGGTAAGTCGTATCACAAAACGGATGGCACAATGTCCCTTCAATTCGGAGTGATCTACAACTTTGGTCCTGTGACATTTTGTCGTATCTCTCTCCCTAATACGTTAAATTTGGCCGTATTTCTGGATTGTTCGTAAATTTGGTGATTTTTACAAGTATATTTCATTGTTTGACACACTTATAAGAATGATAGGATCATCACGTTGTGTGCGCACATTGGCACGATTAAGGGACATATGTGTACCAAATTTCATGATTCTAGCTTATACATAAGTAGGCAAAAAGTAATGTAAAATGTTACAAATGCACCCAAATTTCACCCTATTAAAAATTTGATCTCAATTTACCCCCTTAATATGGGAGATACGAGGAAATGGTTTAGAAACAAACATGTAGAGCGATAAATGAGGCGTCTGATGGCGCACACCGTTTCTTAATATCATAAACCGTTTAGGAGATATGAATCTCGAAGTGGAAGTCTGCACTTTTCAACGTGCTCATGCTTATCTGTCATCTATATATATAAAAGCAAGTCGGGCTGGAGCGATGTATATATAAATATTTAAAAATGAAAAAAGACGTGAATTAATGAGGCACTTCCAGAAATCTCAGTTATTTGAAACTTGGTACGGAGGAAACTGATGACCCCAGGATCCCTAGAAAAATCGGAAATTCTCAAAATTCCCTGAAGGGGGCACGCTGGGGGGGCTCAAATTTTGGGCTCAGCGTAAGAACACAGTCGTATAGTATATACAAAACGATAACCTATAGGTTTCGTGGGCTTAAAAATTTTCGAGAATTTCCTCATTTTTATCCCCTATCCCCCCAAATCAAAATGGCGGCACAACCTGCCAGACGAAGTAGACAATTGAAATTTGGTGAAATTATAGCTTTTGGTCCCTAACCGACGGCAAAATTCCAAGATGTTCAAATTTTTCACTTTTTACCCCCCAAAGATATCGAAATATGGAGGCAATTTTAATGACTGTGCAGACATTCCTTTTGAGCTATTTTTTGGCTAAACGGTAAGTCGTATCACAAAACGGATGGCACAATGTCCCTTCAATTCGGAGTGATCTACAACTTTGGTCCTGTGACATTTTGTCGTATCTCTCTCCCTAATACGTTAAATTTGGCCGTATTTCTGGATTGTTCGTAAATTTGGTGATTTTTACAAGTATATTTCATTGTTTGACACACTTATAAGAATGATAGGATCATCACGTTGTGTGCGCACATTGGCACGATTAAGGGACATATGTGTACCAAATTTCATGATTCTAGCTTATACATAAGTAGGCAAAAAGTAATGTAAAATGTTAAAAATGCACCCAAATTTCACCCTATTAAAAATTTGATCTCAATTTACCCCCTTAATATGGGAGATACGAGGAAATGGTTTAGAAACAAACATGTAGAGCGATAAATGAGGCGTCTGATGGCGCACACCGTTTCTTAATATCATAAACCGTTTAGGAGATATGAATCTCGAAGTGGAAGTCTGCACTTTTCAACGTGCTCATGCTTATCTGTCATCTATATATATAAAAGCAAGTCGGGCTGGAGCGATGTATATATAAATATTTAAAAATGAAAAAAGACGTGAATTAATGAGGCACTTCCAGAAATCTCAGAAATTTGAAACTTGGTACGGAGGAAACTGATGACCCCAGGATCCCTAGAAAAATCGGAAATTCTCAAAATTCCCTGAAGGGGGCACGCTGGGGGGGCTCAAATTTTGGGCTCAGCATAAGAACACAGTCGTATAGTTTATCCAAAACGATAACCTATAGGTTTCGTGGGCTTAAAAATTTTCGAGAATTTCCTCATTTTTATCCCCTATCCCCCCAAATCAAAATGGCGGCACAACCTGCCAGACGAAGTAGACAATTGAAATTTGGTGAAATTATAGCTTTTGGTCCCTAACCGACGGGAAAATTCCAAGATGTTCAAATTTTTCACTTTTTACCCCCCAAAGATATCGAAATATGGAGGCAATTTTAATGACTGTGCAGACATTCCTTTTGAGCTATTTTTTGGCTAAACGGTAAGTCGTATCACAAAACGGATGGCACAATGTCGCTTCAATTCGGAGTGATCTACAACTTTGGTCCTGTGACATTTTGTCGTATCTCTCTCCCTAATACGTTAAATTTGGCCGTATTTCTGGATTGTTCGTAAATTTGGTGATTTTTACAAGTATATTTCATTGTTTGACACACTTATAAGAATGATAGGATCATCACGTTGTGTGCGCACATTGGCACGATTAAGGGACATATGTGTACCAAATTTCATGATTCTAGCTTATACATAAGTAGGCAAAAAGTAATGTAAAATGTTACAAATGCACCCAAATTTCACCCTATTAAAAATTTGATCTCAATTTACCCCCTTAATATGGGAGATACGAGGAAATGGTTTAGAAACAAACATGTAGAGCGATAAATGAGGCGTCTGATGGCGCACACCGTTTCTTAATATCATAAACCGTTTAGGAGATATGAATCTCGAAGTGGAAGTCTGCACTTTTCAACGTGCTCATGCTTATCTGTCATCTATATATATAAAAGCAAGTCGGGCTGGAGCGATGTATATATAAATATTTAAAAATGAAAAAAGACGTGAATTAATGAGGCACTTCCAGAAATCTCAGAAATTTGAAACTTGGTACGGAGGAAACTGATGACCCCAGGATCCCTAGAAAAATCGGAAATTCTCAAAATTCCCTGAAGGGGGCACGCTGGGGGGGCTCAAATTTTGGGCTCAGCATAAGAACACAGTCGTATAGTTTATCCAAAACGATAACCTATAGGTTTCGTGGGCTTAAAAATTTTCGAGAATTTCCTCATTTTTATCCCCTATCCCCCCAAATCAAAATGGCGGCACAACCTGCCAGACGAAGTAGACAATTGAAATTTGGTGAAATTATAGCTTTTGGTCCCTAACCGACGGGAAAATTCCAAGATGTTCAAATTTTTCACTTTTTACCCCCCAAAGATATCGAAATATGGAGGCAATTTTAATGACTGTGCAGACATTCCTTTTGAGCTATTTTTTGGCTAAACGGTAAGTCGTATCACAAAACGGATGGCACAATGTCGCTTCAATTCGGAGTGATCTACAACTTTGGTCCTGTGACATTTTGTCGTATCTCTCTCCCTAATACGTTAAATTTGGCCGTATTTCTGGATTGTTCGTAAATTTGGTGATTTTTACAAGTATATTTCATTGTTTGACACACTTATAAGAATGATAGGATCATCACGTTGTGTGCGCACATTGGCACGATTAAGGGACATATGTGTACCAAATTTCATGATTCTAGCTTATACATAAGTAGGCAAAAAGTAATGTAAAATGTTACAAATGCACCCAAATTTCACCCTATTAAAAATTTGATCTCAATTTACCCCCTTAATATGGGAGATACGAGGAAATGGTTTAGAAACAAACATGTAGAGCGATAAATGAGGCGTCTGATGGCGCACACCGTTTCTTAATATCATAAACCGTTTAGGAGATATGAATCTCGAAGTGGAAGTCTGCACTTTTCAACGTGCTCATGCTTATCTGTCATCTATATATATAAAAGCAAGTCGGGCTGGAGCGATGTATATATAAATATTTAAAAATGAAAAAAGACGTGAATTAATGAGGCACTTCCAGAAATCTCAGTTATTTGAAACTTGGTACGGAGGAAACTGATGACCCCAGGATCCCTAGAAAAATCGGAAATTCTCAAAATTCCCTGAAGGGGGCACGCTGGGGGGGCTCAAATTTTGGGCTCAGCGTAAGAACACAGTCGTATAGTATATACAAACGATAACCTATAGGTTTCGTGGGCTTAAAAATTTTCGAGAATTTCCTCATTTTTATCCCCTATCCCCCCAAATCAAAATGGCGGCACAACCTGCCAGACGAAGTAGACAATTGAAATTTGGTGAAATTATAGCTTTTGGTCCCTAACCGACGGGAAAATTCCAAGATGTTCAAATTTTTCACTTTTTACCCCCCAAAGATATCGAAATATGGAGGCAATTTTAATGACTGTGCAGACATTCCTTTTGAGCTATTTTTTGGCTAAACGGTAAGTCGTATCACAAAACGGATGGCACAATGTCCCTTCAATTCGGAGTGATCTACAACTTTGGTCCTGTGACATTTTGTCGTATCTCTCTCCCTAATACGTTAAATTTGGCCGTATTTCTGGATTGTTCGTAAATTTGGTGATTTTTACAAGTATATTTCATTGTTTGACACACTTATAAGAATGATAGGATCATCACGTTGTGTGCGCACATTGGCACGATTAAGGGACATATGTGTACCAAATTTCATGATTCTAGCTTATACATAAGTAGGCAAAAAGTAATGTAAAATGTTAAAAATGCACCCAAATTTCACCCTATTAAAAATTTGATCTCAATTTACCCCCTTAATATGGGAGATACGAGGAAATGGTTTAGAAACAAACATGTAGAGCGATAAATGAGGCGTCTGATGGCGCACACCGTTTCTTAATATCATAAACCGTTTAGGAGATATGAATCTCGAAGTGGAAGTCTGCACTTTTCAACGTGCTCATGCTTATCTGTCATCTATATATATAAAAGCAAGTCGGGCTGGAGCGATGTATATATAAATATTTAAAAATGAAAAAAGACGTGAATTAATGAGGCACTTCCAGAAATCTCAGAAATTTGAAACTTGGTACGGAGGAAACTGATGACCCCAGGATCCCTAGAAAAATCGGAAATTCTCAAAATTCCCTGAAGGGGGCACGCTGGGGGGGCTCAAATTTTGGGCTCAGCATAAGAACACAGTCGTATAGTTTATCCAAAACGATAACCTATAGGTTTCGTGGGCTTAAAAATTTTCGAGAATTTCATCATTTTTATCCCCTATCCCCCCAAATCAAAATGGCGGCACAACCTGCCAGACGAAGTAGACAATTGAAATTTGGTGAAATTATAGCTTTTGGTCCCTAACCGACGGGAAAATTCCAAGATGTTCAAATTTTTCACTTTTTACCCCCCAAAGATATCGAAATATGGAGGCAATTTTAATGACTGTGCAGACATTCCTTTTGAGCTATTTTTTGGCTAAACGGTAAGTCGTATCACAAAACGGATGGCACAATGTCGCTTCAATTCGGAGTGATCTACAACTTTGGTCCTGTGACATTTTGTCGTATCTCTCTCCCTAATACGTTAAATTTGGCCGTATTTCTGGATTGTTCGTAAATTTGGTGATTTTTACAAGTATATTTCATTGTTTGACACACTTATAAGAATGATAGGATCATCACGTTGTGTGCGCACATTGGCACGATTAAGGGACATATGTGTACCAAATTTCATGATTCTAGCTTATACATAAGTAGGCAAAAAGTAATGTAAAATGTTACAAATGCACCCAAATTTCACCCTATTAAAAATTTGATCTCAATTTACCCCCTTAATATGGGAGATACGAGGAAATGGTTTAGAAACAAACATGTAGAGCGATAAATGAGGCGTCTGATGGCGCACACCGTTTCTTAATATCATAAACCGTTTAGGAGATATGAATCTCGAAGTGGAAGTCTGCACTTTTCAACGTGCTCATGCTTATCTGTCATCTATATATATAAAAGCAAGTCGGGCTGGAGCGATGTATATATAAATATTTAAAAATGAAAAAAGACGTGAATTAATGAGGCACTTCCAGAAATCTCAGTTATTTGAAACTTGGTACGGAGGAAACTGATGACCCCAGGATCCCTAGAAAAATCGGAAATTCTCAAAATTCCCTGAAGGGGGCACGCTGGGGGGGCTCAAATTTTGGGCTCAGCGTAAGAACACAGTCGTATAGTATATACAAAACGATAACCTATAGGTTTCGTGGGCTTAAAAATTTTCGAGAATTTCCTCATTTTTATCCCCTATCCCCCCAAATCAAAATGGCGGCACAACCTGCCAGACGAAGTAGACAATTGAAATTTGGTGAAATTATAGCTTTTGGTCCCTAACCGACGGGAAAATTCCAAGATGTTCAAATTTTTCACTTTTTACCCCCCAAAGATATCGAAATATGGAGGCAATTTTAATGACTGTGCAGACATTCCTTTTGAGCTATTTTTTGGCTAAACGGTAAGTCGTATCACAAAACGGATGGCACAATGTCCCTTCAATTCGGAGTGATCTACAACTTTGGTCCTGTGACATTTTGTCGTATCTCTCTCCCTAATACGTTAAATTTGGCCGTATTTCTGGATTGTTCGTAAATTTGGTGATTTTTACAAGTATATTTCATTGTTTGACACACTTATAAGAATGATAGGATCATCACGTTGTGTGCGCACATTGGCACGATTAACGGACATATGTGTACCAAATTTCATGATTCTAGCTTATACATAAGTAGGCAAAAAGTAATGTAAAATGTTAAAAATGCACCCAAATTTCACCCTATTAAAAATTTGATCTCAATTTACCCCCTTAATATGGGAGATACGAGGAAATGGTTTAGAAACAAACATGTAGAGCGATAAATGAGGCGTCTGATGGCGCACACCGTTTCTTAATATCATAAACCGTTTAGGAGATATGAATCTCGAAGTGGAAGTCTGCACTTTTCAACGTGCTCATGCTTATCTGTCATCTATATATATAAAAGCAAGTCGGGCTGGAGCGATGTATATATAAATATTTAAAAATGAAAAAAGACGTGAATTAATGAGGCACTTCCAGAAATCTCAGAAATTTGAAACTTGGTACGGAGGAAACTGATGACCCCAGGATCCCTAGAAAAATCGGAAATTCTCAAAATTCCCTGAAGGGGGCACGCTGGGGGGGCTCAAATTTTGGGCTCAGCATAAGAACACAGTCGTATAGTTTATCCAAAACGATAACCTATAGGTTTCGTGGGCTTAAAAATTTTCGAGAATTTCCTCATTTTTATCCCCTATCCCCCCAAATCAAAATGGCGGCACAACCTGCCAGACGAAGTAGACAATTGAAATTTGGTGAAATTATAGCTTTTGGTCCCTAACCGACGGGAAAATTCCAAGATGTTCAAATTTTTCACTTTTTACCCCCCAAAGATATCGAAATATGGAGGCAATTTTAATGACTGTGCAGACATTCCTTTTGAGCTATTTTTTGGCTAAACGGTAAGTCGTATCACAAAACGGATGGCACAATGTCCCTTCAATTCGGAGTGATCTACAACTTTGGTCCTGTGACATTTTGTCGTATCTCTCTCCCTAATACGTTAAATTTGGCAGTATTTCTGGATTGTTCGTAAATTTGGTGATTTTTACAAGTACATTTCATTGTTTGACACACTTATAGGAATGATAGGATCATCACGTTGTGTGCGCACATTGGCACGATTAAGGGACATGTGTGTACCAAATTTCATGATTCTAGCTTATACATAAGTAGGCAAAAAGTAATGTAAAATGGTAAAAATGCACCCAAATTTCACCCTATTAAAAATTTGATCTCAATTTACCCCCTTAATATGGGAGATACGAGGAAATGGTTTAGAAACAAATATGTAGAGCGATAAATGAGGCGTCTGATGGCGCACACCGTTTCTTAATATCATAAACCGTTTAGGAGATATGAATCTCGAAGTGGAAGTCTGCACTTTTCAACGTGCTCATGCTTATCCGTTATCTATCTATATATATAAAAGCAAGTCGGGCTGGAGCGATGTATATATAAATATTTAAAAATGAAAAAAGACGTGAATTAATGAGGCACTTCCATAAATCTCAGAAATTTGAAACTTTGTACGGAGGAAACTGATGACCCCAGGATCCCTAGAAAAATCGGAAATTCTCAAAATTCCCTGAAGGGGGCACGCTGGGGGGGCTCAAATTTTGGGCTCAGCATAAGAACACAGTCGTATAGTATATCTAAAACGATAACCTATAGGTTTCGTGGGCTTAAAAATTTTCGAGAATTTCCTCATTTTTATCCCCTATCCCCCCAAATCAAAATGGCGGCACAACCTGCCAGACGAAGTAGACAATTGAAATTTGGTGAAATTATAGCTTTTGGTCCCTAACCGACGGGAAAATTCCAAGATGTTCAAATTTTTCACTTTTTACCCCCCAAAGATATCGAAATATGGAGGCAATTTTAATGACTGTGCAGACATTCCTTTTGAGCTATTTTTTGGCTAAACGGTAAGTCGTATCACAAAACGGATGGCACAATGTCTCTTCAATTCGGAGTGATCTACAACTTTGGTCCTGTGACATCTTGTCGTATCTCTCTCCCTAATACGTTAAATTTGGCCGTATTTCTGGATTGTTCGTAAATTTGGTGATTTTTACAAGTATATTTCATTGTTTGACACACTTATAAGAATGATAGGATCATCACGTTGTGTGCGCACATTGGCACGATTAAGGAACATGTGTGTACCAAATTTCATGATTCTAGCTTATACATAAGTAGGCAAAAAGTAATGTAAAATGATAAAAATGCACCCAAATTTCACCCTATTCAAAATTTGATCTCAATTTACCCCCTTAATATGGGAGATACGATTAAATGGTTTAGAAACAAACATGTAGAGCGATAAATGAGGCGTCTGTTGGCGCAAACCGTTTCTTAATATCATAAACCGTTTAGGAGATATGAATCTCGAAGTGGAAGTCTGCACTTTTCAACGTGCTCATGCTTATCTGTCATCTATATATATAAAAGCAAGTCGGGCTGGAGCGATGTATATATAAATATTTAAAAATGAAAAAAGACGTGAATTAATGAGGCACTTCCAGAAATCTCAGAAATTTGAAACTTGGTACGGAGGAAACTGATGACCCCAGGATCCCTAGAAAAATCGGAAATTCTCAAAATTCCCTGAAGGGGGCACGCTGGGGGGGCTCAAATTTTGGGCTCAGCGTAAGAACACAGTCGTATAGTATATACAAAACGATAACCTATAGGTTTCGTGGGCTTAAAAATTTTCGAGAATTTCCTCATTTTTATCCCCTATCCCCCCAAATCAAAATGGCGGCACAACCTGCCAGACGAAGTAGACAATTGAAATTTGGTGAAATTATAGCTTTTGGTCCCTAACCGACGGGAAAATTCCAAGATGTTCAAATTTTTCACTTTTTACCCCCCAAAGATATCGAAATATGGAGGCAATTTTAATGACTGTGCAGACATTCCTTTTGAGCTATTTTTTGGCTAAACGGTAAGTCGTATCACAAAACGGATGGCACAATGTCCCTTCAATTCGGAGTGATCTACAACTTTGGTCCTGTGACATTTTGTCGTATCTCTCTCCCTAATACGTTAAATTTGGCCGTATTTCTGGATTGTTCGTAAATTTGGTGATTTTTACAAGTATATTTCATTGTTTGACACACTTATAAGAATGATAGGATCATCACGTTGTGTGCGCACATTGGCACGATTAAGGGACATATGTGTACCAAATTTCATGATTCTAGCTTATACATAAGTAGGCAAAAAGTAATGTAAAATGTTAAAAATGCACCCAAATTTCACCCTATTAAAAATTTGATCTCAATTTACCCCCTTAATATGGGAGATACGAGGAAATGGTTTAGAAACAAACATGTAGAGCGATAAATGAGGCGTCTGATGGCGCACACCGTTTCTTAATATCATAAACCGTTTAGGAGATATGAATCTCGAAGTGGAAGTCTGCACTTTTCAACGTGCTCATGCTTATCTGTCATCTATATATATAAAAGCAAGTCGGGCTGGAGCGATGTATATATAAATATTTAAAAATGAAAAAAGACGTGAATTAATGAGGCACTTCCAGAAATCTCAGAAATTTGAAACTTGGTACGGAGGAAACTGATGACCCCAGGATCCCTAGAAAAATCGGAAATTCTCAAAATTCCCTGAAGGGGGCACGCTGGGGGGGCTCAAATTTTGGGCTCAGCATAAGAACACAGTCGTATAGTTTATCCAAAACGATAACCTATAGGTTTCGTGGGCTTAAAAATTTTCGAGAATTTCCTCATTTTTATCCCCTATCCCCCCAAATCAAAATGGCGGCACAACCTGCCAGACGAAGTAGACAATTGAAATTTGGTGAAATTATAGCTTTTGGTCCCTAACCGACGGGAAAATTCCAAGATGTTCAAATTTTTCACTTTTTACCCCCCAAAGATATCGAAATATGGAGGCAATTTTAATGACTGTGCAGACATTCCTTTTGAGCTATTTTTTGGCTAAACGGTAAGTCGTATCACAAAACGGATGGCACAATGTCGCTTCAATTCGGAGTGATCTACAACTTTGGTCCTGTGACATTTTGTCGTATCTCTCTCCCTAATACGTTAAATTTGGCCGTATTTCTGGATTGTTCGTAAATTTGGTGATTTTTACAAGTACATTTCATTGTTTGACACACTTATAGGAATGATAGGATCATCACGTTGTGTGCGCACATTGGCACGATTAAGGGACATGTGTGTACCAAATTTCATGATTCTAGCTTATACATAAGTAGGCAAAAAGTAATGTAAAATGGTAAAAATGCACCCAAATTTCACCCTATTCAAAATTTGATCTCAATTTACCCCCTTAATATGGGAGATACGAGGAAATGGTTTAGAAACAAATATGTAGAGCGATAAATGAGGCGTCTGATGGCGCACACCGTTTCTTAATATCATAAACCGTTTAGGAGATATGAATCTCGAAGTGGAAGTCTGCACTTTTCAACGTGCTCATGCTTATCCGTTATCTATCTATATATATAAAAGCAAGTCGGGCTGGAGCGATGTATATATAAATATTTAAAAATGAAAAAAGACGTCAATTAATGAGGCACTTCCATAAATCTCAGAAATTTGAAACTTTGTACGGAGGAAACTGATGACCCCAGGATCCCTAGAAAAATCGGAAATTCTCAAAATTCCCTGAAGGGGGCACGCTGGGGGGGCTCAAATTTTGGGCTCAGCATAAGAACACAGTCGT
The DNA here is from genome assembly GCF_040414725.1 of Anabrus simplex. Classification (NCBI taxonomy): domain Eukaryota; kingdom Metazoa; phylum Arthropoda; class Insecta; order Orthoptera; family Tettigoniidae; genus Anabrus; species Anabrus simplex. The sequence continues at coordinate 304,477,562 of NC_090265.1, read as the reverse complement.
ATAGTATATCTAAAACGATAACCTATAGGTTTCGTGGGCTTAAAAATTTTCGAGAATTTCCTCATTTTTATCCCCTATCCCCCCAAATCAAAATGGCGGCACAACCTGCCAGACGAAGTAGACAATTGAAATTTGGTGAAATTATAGCTTTTGGTCCCTAACCGACGGGAAAATTCCAAGATGTTCAAATTTTTCACTTTTTACCCCCCAAAGATATCGAAATATGGAGGCAATTTTAATGACTGTGCAGACATTCCTTTTGAGCTATTTTTTGGCTAAACGGTAAGTCGTATCACAAAACGGATGGCACAATGTCTCTTCAATTCGGAGTGATCTACAACTTTGGTCCTGTGACATTTTGTCGTATCTCTCTCCCTAATACGTTAAATTTGGCCGTATTTCTGGATTGTTCGTAAATTTGGTGATTTTTACAAGTATATTTCATTGTTTAACACACTTATAAGAATGATAGGATCATCACGTTGTGTGCGCACATTGGCACGATTAAGGAACATGTGTGTACCAAATTTCATGATTCTAGCTTATACATAAGTAGGCAAAAAGTAATGTAAAATGATAAAAATGCACCCAAATTTCACCCTATTCAAAATTTGATCTCAATTTACCCCCTTAATATGGGAGATACGATTAAATGGTTTAGAAACAAACATGTAGAGCGATAAATGAGGCGTCTGATGGCGCAAACCGTTTCTTAATATCATAAACCGTTTAGGAGATATGAATCTCGAAGTGGAAGTCTGCACTTTTCAACGTGCTCATGCTTATCTGTCATCTATATATATAAAAGCAAGTCGGGCTGGAGCGATGTATATATAAATATTTAAAAATGAAAAAAGACGTGAATTAATGAGGCACTTCCAGAAATCTCAGAAATTTGAAACTTGGTACGGAGGAAACTGATGACCCCAGGATCCCTAGAAAAATCGGAAATTCTCAAAATTCCCTGAAGGGGGCACGCTGGGGGGGCTCAAATTTTGGGCTCAGCATAAGAACACAGTCGTATAGTATATCCAAAACGATAACCTATAGGTTTCGTGGGCTTAAAAATTTTCGAGAATTTCCTCATTTTTATCCCCTATCCCCCCAAATCAAAATGGCGGCACAACCTGCCAGACGAAGTAGACAATTGAAATTTGGTGAAATTATAGCTTTTGGTCCCTAACCGACGGGAAAATTCCAAGATGTTCAAATTTTTCACTTTTTACCCCCCAAAGATATCGAAATATGGAGGCAATTTTAATGACTGTGCAGACATTCCTTTTGAGCTATTTTTTGGCTAAACGGTAAGTCGTATCACAAAACGGATGGCACAATGTCCCTTCAATTCGGAGTTATCTACAACTTTGGTCCTGTGACATTTTGTCGTATCTCTCTCCCTAATACGTTAAATTTGGCCGTATTTCTGGATTGTTCGTAAATTTGGTGATTTTTACAAGTACATTTCATTGTTTGACACACTTATAAGAATGATAGGATCATCACGTTGTGTGCGCACATTGGCACGATTAAGGGACATGTGTGTACCAAATTTCATGATTCTAGCTTATACATAAGTAGGCAAAAAGTAATGTACAATGGTAAAAATGCACCCAAATTTCACCCTATTCAAAATTTGATCTCAATTTACCCCCTTAATATGGGAGATACGAGGAAATGGTTTAGAAACAAATATGTAGAGCGATAAATGAGGCGTCTGATGGCGCACACCGTTTCTTAATATCATAAACCGTTTAGGAGATATGAATCTCGAAGTGGAAGTCTGCACTTTTCAACGTGCTCATGCTTATCCGTTATCTATATATATAAAAGCAAGTCGGGCTGGAGCGATGTATATATAAATATTTAAAAATGAAAAAAGACGTGAATTAATGAGGCACTTCCATAAATCTCAGAAATTTGAAACTTGGTACGGAGGAAACTGATGACCCCAGGATCCCTAGAAAAATCGGAAATTCTCAAAATTCCCTGAAGGGGGCACGCTGGGGGGGCTCAAATTTTGGGCTCAGCATAAGAACACAGTCGTATAGTATATACAAAACGATAACCTATAGGTTTCGTGGGCTTAAAAATTTTCGAGAATTTCCTCATTTTTATCCCCTATCCCCCCAAATCAAAATGGCGGCACAACCTGCCAGACGAAGTAGACAATTGAAATTTGGTGAAATTATAGCTTTTGGTCCCTAACCGACGGGAAAATTCCAAGATGTTCAAATTTTTCACTTTTTACCCCCCAAAGATATCGAAATATGGAGGCAATTTTAATGACTGTGCAGACATTCCTTTTGAGCTATTTTTTGGCTAAACGGTAAGTCGTATCACAAAACGGATGGCACAATGTCTCTTCAATTCGGAGTGATCTACAACTTTGGTCCTGTGACATTTTGTCGTATCTCTCTCCCTAATACGTTAAATTTGGCCGTATTTCTGGATTGTTCGTAAATTTGGTGATTTTTACAAGTATATTTCATTGTTTGACACACTTATAAGAATGATAGGATCATCACGTTGTGTGCGCACATTGGCACGATTAAGGAACATGTGTGTACCAAATTTCATGATTCTAGCTTATACATAAGTAGGCAAAAAGTAATGTAAAATGATAAAAATGCACCCAAATTTCACCCTATTCAAAATTTGATCTCAATTTACCCCCTTAATATGGGAGATACGATTAAATGGTTTAGAAACAAACATGTAGAGCGATAAATGAGGCGTCTGATGGCGCAAACCGTTTCTTAATATCATAAACCGTTTAGGAGATATGAATCTCGAAGTGGAAGTCTGCACTTTTCAACGTGCTCATGCTTATCTGTCATCTATATATATAAAAGCAAGTCGGGCTGGAGCGATGTATATATAAATATTTAAAAATGAAAAAAGACGTGAATTTATGAGGCACTTCCAGAAATCTCAGAAATTTGAAACTTGGTACGGAGGAAACTGATGACCCCAGGATCCCTAGAAAAATCGGAAATTCTCAAAATTCCCTGAAGGGGGCACGCTGGGGGGGCTCAAATTTTGGGCTCAGCATAAGAACACAGTCGTATAGTATATCCAAAACGATAACCTATAGGTTTCGTGGGCTTAAAAATTTTCGAGAATTTCCTCATTTTTATCCCCTATCCCCCCAAATCAAAATGGCGGCACAACCTGCCAGACGAAGTAGACAATTGAAATTTGGTGAAATTATAGCTTTTGGTCCCTAACCGACGGGAAAATTCCAAGATGTTCAAATTTTTCACTTTTTACCCCCCAAAGATATCGAAATATGGAGGCAATTTTAATGACTGTGCAGACATTCCTTTTGAGCTATTTTTTGGCTAAACGGTAAGTCGTATCACAAAACGGATGGCACAATGTCCCTTCAATTCGGAGTTATCTACAACTTTGGTCCTGTGACATTTTGTCGTATCTCTCTCCCTAATACGTTAAATTTGGCCGTATTTCTGGATTGTTCGTAAATTTGGTGATTTTTACAAGTACATTTCATTGTTTGACACACTTATAAGAATGATAGGATCATCACGTTGTGTGCGCACATTGGCACGATTAAGGGACATGTGTGTACCAAATTTCATGATTCTAGCTTATACATAAGTAGGCAAAAAGTAATGTACAATGGTAAAAATGCACCCAAATTTCACCCTATTCAAAATTTGATCTCAATTTACCCCCTTAATATGGGAGATACGAGGAAATGGTTTAGAAACAAATATGTAGAGCGATAAATGAGGCGTCTGATGGCGCACACCGTTTCTTAATATCATAAACCGTTTAGGAGATATGAATCTCGAAGTGGAAGTCTGCACTTTTCAACGTGCTCATGCTTATCCGTTATCTATATATATAAAAGCAAGTCGGGCTGGAGCGATGTATATATAAATATTTAAAAATGAAAAAAGACGTGAATTAATGAGGCACTTCCATAAATCTCAGAAATTTGAAACTTGGTACGGAGGAAACTGATGACCCCAGGATCCCTAGAAAAATCGGAAATTCTCAAAATTCCCTGAAGGGGGCACGCTGGGGGGGCTCAAATTTTGGGCTCAGCATAAGAACACAGTCGTATAGTATATACAAAACGATAACCTATAGGTTTCGTGGGCTTAAAAATTTTCGAGAATTTCCTCATTTTTATCCCCTATCCCCCCAAATCAAAATGGCGGCACAACCTGCCAGACGAAGTAGACAATTGAAATTTGGTGAAATTATAGCTTTTGGTCCCTAACCGACGGGAAAATTCCAAGATGTTCAAATTTTTCACTTTTTACCCCCCTAAGATATCGAAATATGGAGGCAATTTTAATGACTGTGCAGACATTCCTTTTGAGCTATTTTTTGGCTAAACGGTAAGTCGTATCACAAAACGGATGGCACAATGTCCCTTCAATTCGGAGTGATCTACAACTTTGGTCCTGTGACATTTTGTCGTATCTCTCTCCCTTATACGTTAAATTTGGCCGTATTTCTGGATTGTTCGTAAATTTGGTGATTTTTACAAGTATATTTCATTGTTTGACACACTTATAAGAATGATAGGATCATCACGTTATGTGCGCACATTGGCACGATTAAGGGACATATGTGTACGAAATTTCATGATTCTAGCTTATACATAAGTAGGCAAAAAGTAATGTAAAATGTTAAAAATGCACCCAAATTTCACCCTATTCAAAATTTGATCTCAATTTACCCCCTTAATATGGGAGATACGGGGAAATGGTTTAGAAACAAACATGTAGAGCGATAAATGAGGCGTCTGATGGCGCAAACCGTTTCTTAATATCATAAACCGTTTAGGAGATATGAATCTCGAAGTGGAAGTCTGCACTTTTCAACGTGCTCATGCTTATCCGTTATCTATATAAATTAAATCGTAACGACCGTGTGTCTGTACATTGATTATTTTGGCGAAATTTCCGTACAGTTATCCGTTTCACCTGTAATTATGACCATCTGCATCATTTTTAGCTTTGGTGTCCGTTTGTCTGTTTGTTTGTCTGTTTGTCTGTCCTTCTATAACTTGAAAACTACTGGATATATTTCCACCAAACTTCATATTTAGAATCCACCTGTCCTTGGGTAGGTTTTAGCGCAAAAAATAAAAGCGTAACGACCGTGTGTCTGTACATTGATTTTGGCGAAATTTCCGTACAGTTATCCGTTTCAGGTGTAATAATGACCATCTGCATCATTTTTTTCTTTGGTGTCTGTCTGTTTGTCTGTTTGTCTGTCCTTCTATAACTTGAAAACTACTGGATATGTTTCCACCAAACTTCATATTTAGAATCCACCTCTCCTTGGGTAGGTTTTTGCTCAAATATCGTTTCTAAATCCCTGAACTGAGTGGGGATTTTTACGAAACCGAAACCGTGATTTTGCACTCCCTCAAAGTATA